>NC_090989.1:112027083-113416666 GCF_041146395.1 Eulemur rufifrons
AAAAATGTCTTCTGTACATAAAGTGGAAGGGTTAATATTAAAATGTCCATACTGTCCAAAATAATCTACAGATCAAATACAATCTCCATCAAAATTTTAATGGCATTTTTTAAGAGAGAGATAAAACAATCTTAAAATCCATATGGAACTACAAAGATACATATCCAAAGGAAATGAAACCAGTATCTCAAAGAGATATCTGCCCTGCCATATTCATTGCAGCATTATTCACAATAGCCAAGGTATGAAAGCAATATAAATGAAAGGAATGAAACAACTAATAAAGAAAATGTGGGCTATGTATATAATGGAATATTACTCAGCCTTAAAAACAAAAGGAAATCCTACCATTTGTGACAACATGAAAGAACCTGGAAGACATTTTGGTAAGTTAAATAAGCCAAATATGAAAAGCAAACATTGTATGATCTCACTTATACGCGGAATCTAAAATCATCAAACTCACAGAAGCAGAAAGTAGAGGGGTGGTTGCCAAGGACTCTGATGGTGAGGGTGAGGTGAGGGGGACTGTTGTGTCCAGCAGGATGGGGAGGTAATGGTCAAAGAGTACAAAGTTTCAGTTATATAAATAACTATAAATAAATTCTGGGTATCTAACATATAGCATGGGGACTATAGTTAATACTGTATTGTATACTTGAAATTTGCCAAGAGAGTTCATATTTTCTTCTCAAAGCATACACACAAACACACACACACAAAGATAAATACGTGAGGTGATAGACGAGTTAATTAGCTTGATTGTGATCATCTTTTCACAATGTGTTTTATATTAAACCATTATATCTTATACCTTTAATCTACACAATTTTTACAATTACAACTCAATGAAGCTGGGGGAAAAATAAAATGCAAGATAATTTCAGAATTGTCTTTAGATACACCTACAAAATAAATGAATAGCATTGAGGGCAGAGAAAAAAAGTCTTGTTAAAACAATTCTGATCCCTTGGGCATAGGCTTTTTTTGGGTGACTGGGTCATGAACTAGGCCAAGCCCTCACACTGAGTTCAAGACAACTGTTCTTTGAAGTTATGCATTTTCAGGAACATTTCTCTCTTCCTTTATAGGCTTTAGGAGATGAAAATCTGTTGGATGACACGCAACTTACCCTTTCAAAGCTCCTCAAGGACCCTGGGGATTTTGCAGCCATCTGGAATTTGCTGTCATGCTGTGATTTCTGCAGGTTTGTTTAACATTTAATCACTCCAGTCACATCTTTTATTATTTACTCTGTGCATGATTTTTTCATTATATAGTCTTTAAAAAAAAAAAAAAACAGTGGGCTGAAATTGCTCAATTTAATCACAAATGTGACTCTGAAAAGACTCAATGTCTTAAAAGGTATTTCCTTCCTTCCTCACACTTTTAAAAAAAAGTCTGGCTACATCAGATTTGCTGCTCAGAAATCAAATCCTATCCTTTAAAGAATTCAGAATAAAGCATAACTGAATGAGGGCTAGATACTTTCAGAATTCACTACTAACATCAAGATAATTTTAATTTCTCTACTTATTTACTATCTGTATTTCCCTAGGTGTTAAAGCCCATGGATTTTAGCTGTTTCTTATATTTCTAAAACATAGAATATTAAGACCAGAAAAATAATTACTGATTATGTAATTATGGAAGGACACCTGCTCTAATAATGAGTTTCCTAAAGATTAATTCACTGCCAAGTAACTTATTTTCCTAAGCCACAATACTGTTTGAATATTGTGGTACCTTTTTTTCCTCTTTTCTTTATAATGATTTTCTTCCTAATAATTTTAATTCTAAGGACACTTTCCACTCCCTTCACAGAAATGTTCCAGTGGTCCCTTGACTCCCCCAACACTATTTGAGAGGCCTGTACTTAATATCTTTGCTTTATATCTCACATCTGTAGCTCTGCTGAACCTCGTGTACCCCCTTGCATACTAAGTTATGGTCTTTTTTGTATCTCTTTCTTTTGTTTGTATAAGTTATATATTCAATTATCTCACTATTATATTTCCTTGCACAGTAGTTCTCTCAGAATTCTGTTTATGTCATCACAATACCATTCTAGAGATGGACATTGTTCTGTAACCTGAGCCACGAGTAGACTCCTGCTATGAGTTTAACGGAATACTCAATGTCAACATGCTGTTGTCAACCTGGATTAAAGCACTTTTCTTGTCTAAGAATTCTGATCTTTACTCATCTGCAAGATGTGGCCAGGTTTGATATATTTGAACATCTCACTCCTTCCCAATTAATTTGATTTGTATTTCTATCATCTAGGCTAGAGACCATATGATAATGGTAGATTTTTCATCTTTGCTCCATCCTGCCTCTATATTCCCATTCACTGTTATTCATTCACTCATCAATTTTTCTTCAATGCATACTGTGCACTGAACATTGTGATACAAAGGTAAGATAAATTTATACAAATATTAAACAATAAAGGAGAAAGTATATAACTTTGAGATGAGGATTCAAAAAAGTTAAAGCTATAAAAGGAAAGTTTGATAAATTGCATTGTATTAACTTTAAAAATGTTTTATATGACAAAAAAAAAAAAAACCCCTCACTCTAAAAGCAGCTAAAAAGCAAAAGAGAGTGACATCACCAAAATGGTGGAGTAGAAGCAGTCTGAATTCTCTCTCTTCCACAAAAAGCCAAAACCAAATATCTGGCATCAAGATTATCACCAGCAATATCCCAGAAACAGAACTGAAATGTGAGGCTAAGGCAATCCCAGGAGCCACAGAAAAGTTAAGAAAAAAAAACCTCAAGCATATGGTAATAGAAATAGACTTCTCTACCTGCAAATTCTCCTTCTCAAATTGCCAGCCACCACACCCCCAAAATTCTTCCCAGACTCATGGCTTTTACACTGGAAAACATGAGATCAAGACTGACAGCAAGCTTGTTCATTATCGTCTGTTTTCCTTTGTAGGAAAAATATTTCTGCCTCAACCTACAGGAAGCACTGTGAGTGCTTATAAGGGAAAAAAAAGCCACTGAGGGAGGCTAGAGAAAAAGAGAGGAGATGGGACTAGCAAGTCCAGAACACAAAACTCTGCATTTAACTCAGCCAAAGAAGATGCCAAATCAGAGTGGGTGTTCAATAACACCAGGTTGTATGCTTTAACTGCATCCCCTACATTTTGACTTGGGAAAAAACCTAAGTGCCCATCAACATACAATATAAGTGGTTTAACAAAATGTGTTATATGTATACCATGGAGTACTATTTAGCCATAAAAAATGGTGAACTAATACCCCTTGTATTATCCTGGGTGGAGTTGGAGACCATTATCCTAAGTGCAGTATCACAAGAATGGAAAAACAAACACCACATGTACTCACCATTAAATTGGAACTAATCGATCAACACTTAGTAAACATATGTAAATAACATTCATCGGAAATCAAGCAAGTGAGAGGGATGAGAAAAGGATGGGTAAATTCACACCTAACAGGTACAGTGCACACCATCTGGTTGATGAGCACACTTACAACTTTGACTCAAATGGTACAAAAGCAATTTACATAACCAAAATGTTTGTATCCCAGTAATATTCTGAAATAAAATAAAAACAAAAATAACAAATAAAAATAAGTAAAATCAATAAAGCTTTAGCTAGAATAATTAAAAAAAGAGAGAAGATACAAAATATAAAATTGGAAACAAAAAAGGAGACATAATAACCGATAACACATACACAGAATCATTAAATTATTTGAAGATATATACCAATAACTTAAAAAACAGAATAAATTTATAATTTCTGAATACATACAACATACCAACATTGAATCATGAAGAAATATAAAAACCTGAATAGACCCGTGATGAATAACAATAAGACTATCAAAATAATAATAAAAATTCTCCTGTCAAAGAAATGCCAAAGACCTGATGAATTCTACCAAATATTTAATGAAGAAGTAACACCAGTTTTCCTCAAACTATTTCAAAAAATTAAAGAGAATGAAATGCTTCCAAAATCATTCTACAAGGCTACCATTACCATGATACCAAAACCAGATAACAATCTGATAACAATCTGATAACAAGAACAAAAAAACCTACAAATCAATATCCCCGATGAACACAAATGTAAAAATTCTCAACAAAATACTAGCAAAGCAAGTATAACACATTAAAAAGTTTATTCACAGCCAGGTATAGTGGCTCATGCCTGCAATCCTAGCACTCTGGGAGGCCAAGGTGGGAGGATCACTTGAAATCAGGAATTTGAGACCAGCCTGAGCAAGAGTGAGACCCCATCTCTATGAAAAAATAGAAAAACATAGCAGGGCATGGTGGCATGCACCTGTAGTCCCAGGTACTTGGGAGGCTGAGGCAGAAGGATTGCTTGAGGTCAGGAGTTTGACATTGTAGTGAGCTATGATCATGCCAGTGCACTCTACCTTGGGGAGACAGAGAGAAACTCTGTCTCAAAAAAAAAAAAAAAAAAAAAAAAAAAAAGATTATTCACCATGATCAAATGAGATTCATGCATTGATGAAAGGATGGATCAACATATGCAAATCAATAATGTGATACACCACAATAATGGAATCAAGCACAAAAACTCTCTGATCATTTCAATAGATGTTGAAAAAGGATTTGCAAACATTCAACATAGCTTTCTAATAAAACCTCTCAACAAACTGGGTAGAGAAGAAACTTACCTCAAAACAATAAAGACCATGTATGACTAACACACACCTAACATTCTACTGAATGGGGAAAAATTGCAAGCCTTTCCTCTAAGATCTAGAATAAGATAAGGATGGCTACTTTCATCACTTTTATTCAATAGAGTAGTGGAAGTTGTAGCCAGAGCAATTTGGCAAGAGAAACATATAATGGGCATCCAAATTGGAAAGGAAGAAGCCAAATTTTTCTGTTCACAAATGACATGATATTATATTAAGAAAAGCCTAAAGATTCTACCAAAAAATGTTAGAACTGATAAACAAATTCAGTAAAGTTGCAGGAATCAAAATGATCATATAATAATCAGTATCATTTAAATATGCCAACAGTGAACAAACTGAAAAAGAAATCAAGAAAGCAATCCAATTTACAATAGCTACAAAAATATATAATACCTAGTAATAAATTCAACCAAAGAAGTGAAATATTTCTACAACAAACCTGTATACCATGGAGTTCTACTCAGCCACAAAAAACAGTGGTGATATAGCACCACTTGTATTACCTTGGATAGAGCTGGACCCCATATTAAGTGAAGTATCACAAGAATGGAAAAACAATCACTACATGTACTTACCATCAAATTGGTATTAACTGATCAACACTTATGTGCACATATAGTAGTAACATTCACCAGGTGTCGGGCAGGTGGGAGGGGAGAGGAGAGGATGGGCATATTTACATCTAATGAGTGCAGTGTGCACTGTCTGGGGGATGGACATGCTTGAACTTCTGACTCAGGTGGGGCAAAAGCAATATATGTAACCTAAATATTTGTACTCCCATAATATGCTGAATTAAGAAACAAATAATGATTAAATAAATTGAAGAGGACACACAAAAAATGGAAAGATATGCTTATGGATTGAAAGAATATTATCAAACTATCAACACTAGCCAATCTTGTCTAGAAATTCAATGCAATTCTTATTAAAATACCAATGACATTTTTCACAGAAACAGAAAAAAAATTCTAAAATTTGTATGGAATCACAAAAGACCCCAGATAGCAAGAGGAAGATCCCAAGAAAAAGAATAAAGCTGGAGGTATCACACTACCTGACTTCAAAATACACTACTAAGCCATACTGAACAAAGTGCATGATACTAGCATAAAACCGACACATAGACCAGTGGAGCAGAATGGAGAACATAGATGTAAACCCTTGAATTTACAGCCAACTCATTCTTGACAAAGAAGCCAAGAACATCCATTGAGGAAAGGTGAGTTTCTCAAATAAATGATGCTGGGAAAAATGGACAAACATATGCAGAAGAATGAAGCTATACCCCTATCTTCATCATATATGAACATCAAAACAAAATAGATAAAAGACTTAAATCTAAGACCTAAAACTGTGGAACTACCAGAAGTAAACATTGAGAAAATGCTTCTGGACATTGGTCTAGGCAAAGATTTCTGGGTAAGACCTCAGAAACACAGGCAACAACAGCAATAATTGACAAATGAGATTACATCAAAGTAAAAAGCTACCCAGCAAATGAAATAGTCAACAAAGTAAAGAGATAACCTACAGATTGTGAGAAAATATTTGCAAACTATCCATTTTACAAGAGATTAATAACCAGAATATATAAGAAACTTAAACAAATAAACAGCTAAAAAGCAAATAATGCAATTAGAAATGGGTAAAAGACCTGAGTAGACATTTCTCAAAGAAGATGTACAAATGTCTGACAGGTACATGAAAAATGCTCAACGTAAGTAATCATGAAGAAAACGCAAATCAAACCACAATGAGATATTAACTCACACCAGTTAAAGTGCCTTTTATTAAAAATACCAATAATTATTTCTTAAAGGGAGATCTGGATAAAATAAAAAATATATATATTAAAGAAACGCCAATAATAAGAAATGGTGAGTTTGTGGAGAAATAGGAATGTTCATACACGGTTGGTGGGAATGTAAATTAGTATAACCACTATGGAAAACAGTATAGGGGTTCCTCAAACAACTAAATGTATAAATGGTGCAGTGACTCTGTATTCCTAGAGTTTTGGGAAGCCAAGGTGGAAGGATCATTTGAGATAAGAAGTTCAAGACCAGCCTGTGAAATATGGTGAGATTCACCTCTCTACAAAAAATTTTAAAAACTTGTCCAGGCATGGTGGTGTGTATCTGTAGACCTAGTTACTCAGGAAACTGAGGCAGGAGGATTTCTTGAGCCAGGAGTGCAAGGCTACAGTAAGCTGTGATTTCACCACTGCACTCCTGCCTGGGCAAAGAGCAAGACCATACCTCTAATAAATAAATAAGTAAAAATATCTAGCTACTATATGATTCAGCAATCCTGCTTCGTGTACATCCACAAGAAAGGAAGTTAGTATATCAAAGAGATATCTGCACTCATGTGTTTATTGCAGCAATATTAGTGATAGCCAAGATATGGAACCAAAGTGTCCATCAATGGATGAATAGATAAATAATGGAATATTATTCAGCAATAAAAAATGAATACCTGTCATTTGCAGCAACATGGATGGAACTGGAGGTCATCATCTTAAATGACTTATCAGGCACAGAAAGATAAATATCACATGTTCTTGTCAGAATCCAGGTTTCTGCACCAAAGATGTCAGGGTGAGAGTCTGCCCTCTGTTCCTGGTGTGCTCTTGGCTGAAAAATGACCAGACACACCCAAGTGTCAAGTCCAGACTATTATCCAGTCCTCTGACTCCTTTCTTGGAAAAATTACCACCAAGGTCAACATGATGGACTAACTCTGGCAGGGGGCAGTTCCACAAGAGCAGCTCTTTATTGTAGAATAAAACAGGTCTGTCTCCTTGAATGTAGAGAGATAGAGAAAGAGATAGACCAACTCACTCACTCACTGACCCACTCACTTCCTGACTTCTCAGATTGTTTTCTTTTATTAGCCCAGTTTGGAGAAGGGCTCTTGGCAGGTGTAGGATGTTATCAAATGATCAACAGGTGTCCTCAAAATTCAATCTGCCTATGCAAACTCCATCTAATTAAGCCCACCGGGGGGGACTAAACTGCAATGCAGGTTCAATTTAATGGCATATTAATTACCCTTAGGTTACTCTAGGCACTTTCTCAATCTTATTACGCCTGAGCTGGGAAATTCCTAGATTGATAAAGCATTCCCTCCTTCCTCAGATGTAGCAGTTGGTCATTGATCAGGATAGGATTAAGAGTGGGGCAACACCAAAATGCAGTGTCCACCCTTATCCTTGTTCCCAGGTGGAGCAATTGTTGGAAACAGCACCAAAACAGGGAACCCTCTTCTGGAGTAGAGCCAGATATCCTAACTATATTCCCAACATTCTCACTCATATGTGAAAGCTTAAAAAGTGTATCTCATAGAGGTTGATTGGTGGGTACCAGAGGCTGGGAAGATTAGGGAAGAGAGGGGGATGAAGAAAGTTTGGTTCATGGATACAAAATATAGTTAGACAGGTATAGTTATTACCAAATTTAATACTGATAAAACTAAATTGGAGGATATGGCTTTTTGATCATTATCAAGTGGGCCTGCTAAAACTTCCCCATTTGTGCCTGGGCCTGGGGACACAGTTTGATACACTGCCCCATAATCTGTGTTTTTCTTTAATATTATAATGATTTATATTTCACATATAAATTACAGAAATTTATCCTGACATATGGTGAAGAATGAGTCCAGTTTTATCTTATTTTCTATATAAATATTCAGGTGTCCTAGTACCACTCA
The DNA here is from genome assembly GCF_041146395.1 of Eulemur rufifrons. Lineage (NCBI taxonomy): Eukaryota > Metazoa > Chordata > Mammalia > Primates > Lemuridae > Eulemur > Eulemur rufifrons. The sequence goes on from NC_090989.1 coordinate 112,035,523, forward strand.
TTGTATTGCTTTAATTACAGATATTTTATAGTATGTCTAATAGAAGAGTTGAGTACCTGATGTCCCTCAAAAGGTAAACTCCCTGATTGCCACTGCCCTCGAGCCCAGATTAACCTTGCTCATATTTGTTCTCCTGTTATTCTGTAGAGATGTCTATTTTGGTAGGCAAAATGGTGGCCTCTCAAAGATCTTCACGTACTAATCCCTAGAGCTTGTTAATGTTATAATACATGGCAAGGAGGAAATAACTTTGAAGATATTAGAGTTGCCAATCGGCTGAAATTTGTAATAGGAAAATTATCCTGAATTTTCTGGATAGGCCCAGTGTAATCACAAGTGTCTTTAAAAGTGGAATAGGGAAGCAGAAAAGAAGGGCAGAGTGATGTAATGTGAGGATCCACTCTCTGTTGCTGGATTTCAAGATGGAGGAAGTGACTATGACCCAAAAAATGTAGACAGCCTCTAGTAGTTGGAAAAGATGTGGATGTGGATTGTCCCCTGGAATATCCAGAAAGAAACATAGCCTTCCCAACCTCTTGATTTTCACCCAGTGAGACTTGTGTTGAACTTTAAACCTATAGAAATTAAGATAATAAATTTGTGTTGCTTTAAGAAATTAAGTTTGTGCTAATTTGTTACAATGATAGTAGAAACTAATACAGATGATCATGTTATTTTTAAGCTGTAAAACCTTTTGTTTTATCCGTTTGTAGTCCATATATCATAGTGATATTTTTGGGAGAAAGAGAGTTCTGGAACTTAGAAGTTTCTTGATTATCTTTACTGGAAGTGTGCTAATCATTCTCCTGTTATAGCCTCTGAAGCTGTGAAATATGTAACTAGGGTGTTATTTTCCTCTAATATACTCATTTCAAGAAAACAAATATCTGCATTTCTACTATGTAACCTGATTTTTAAGTTGGCCTTTTTACTTCTGTGTATATAGTAGCATAGCAGTACTTTCTGCCCTCCTTTAATTTAGCCTTTGCTTTTAGGATTAGATATTTATTTATCTTTTATATTTTTTCCTTGTGGGTTCACTCTGAAAAGAAAAATGAATTCAATTGCTTATAAGTCAGAAAAAGTATCTTTTGCTGTTCAAAGATAATCGTATCTACCTTTACTTCTCTGAGCTGGACAGTAACACACAAGGGGCATTTTCCAATTAGGTTAACAACTAATCCAAAACAGCATTCACTCCATCATGGTCCTGCCAAGATCCATTTTATTATATCTTATGTTCCATATTTAGTATATATCACTTTCCTTTAAGTTCTATTTTTAAAATTTATATTTTATATTTTGTCAGAGCACAGGTGATATCTACATAGCCAACCATGGTAATTGTGTCATGTGAAACTCTCCAAAGAATATTTTAACACTTTTTTTTTAATATTTCCATTTTTGGCCTCTTAAATATGTCCATCTTTTATGTGACCACTTTTCAAAGCTCTCTCAGTATTCAAAAGCTTGTTCATCGATTGCTCTCCTTATATACTCCATGGATTGACAATGTGATTCCACCTACTTTATTGGATCTGGGATCACTGAAAGAATCACTTCAGCCTGACTTTCTTCATCTTTCTTTGGGTAATAATTATACTTTTGACTCTAGTAACACCTAAGACATCTTCCTTTTGAAATTTCTTCAAAAGAAACTAGAACCAGGTTAATTTCTTTTTCTCTTTCATATCTGTCCACTGTGTGCTCTAAGATCTTAAATATTCTCCTAAAGAATTCTCTCTCTTCCTCTGGTTAAACCAGCCTGTTTTTCCTTATAATTGTTTTATACCCACACTACTTCACACTGCCCCATCTTAAAGGTAAAACTAAAGAATTATATTTTTGAAGCAAATTCAATCATTCTTTGATTTAATAAGAAAATCTGATTTATAGAAAGTCAGTCTACTGGACACATATGATTTAAATTTTTCTTGTTAGCCTTTGGTTTGCAATAACTTCAATCATTTTTTTTTCCTTTTCTGAATCCAAGAAGAAAGCATGCTCCTTTCATAATTTGGACTCCTGTTCTTTTCTCATGTTTTCTTTATTAAACTCTACCATTATGGGTGGTCGTCACAGTCTAGGGCTCTGAAATCTAAATGCAAGGGTAGAGGTAGTCCTAGTCACCAACCTGGTTTAAAAATGTAGTCAAAACAATGAAAAATCATTCTCTTCACCACTGCATAAAAATTCTGAGGCAAGCAAAAAGAAGTTAACTAGAAGTTGGGGAAGCTGATTGGGGAAGTCTGTTTTAATCAGAGATATGCTACGTGTGTTGTTACTGAGCTGAGCACGAAGGAGCACAATTCGTCAGAAACGATGCAGTATAGCTAGACAGTAGATTGCGTATTGGGACTAGAGGGCAGATTATAGGGTGAGGGCAAGGAGAGAGGACAGTGGAGGAACTCACCCATGGGTCTTATAAATCATGTGAACAAATTTGTTCTTTACTTCAATATGAGCAGCATGGCCACAAGGAAATATTCTAAGCAAGGAAGGAATATAAAATGCTTATATTAAAAAGATCACTTAGGCTGCACATGAGAAATAGATTGAACACATACCCAGGAGTAAGGAAGTTTCATCTAGGTACTGTCAGAGTCATCCGGGCTCGAGATGACTGTGATCTTTCTTCAAATAGTGTAGTAAAGATGGAAAATAGGTGGTTGGATTTGGGAGAAATTAAGTAAATAGAATCCACAGGACCTGAGAAAGAGCTGGCCTACAACAGCACAGAATCATATTGTAATAGAACCGTTTACTATCCTGTGACTCTCACTACACTGAAAGCTATGTGATAAACAAAGGAGCAGGTATCAATGTCTGGATGAGATTAAAAATGGGTACAAAGTCAGTAAGAAAGGCAGAAGGAAGCAGTTTCTGGTCAGAGCTTGCAATATTTGTGATTTCAGAGATGGAATCTTTTTTTTTTGTAAACAGTTCTTATATTAGCAAAAATGGTTATAGACAGCAAGAAAGTATTAACAAAAGGAAATTTAATGCCAGACAATAGAAGAATGTTACTTAAAACAATTTATTTGTTCAGGGAATAATTCTTACTGGATTGACCTAAACATATTTCAAGTAGAAATTCTAAATTGAAGCATCTATAAGAGAAATAAAATTCATATGAATATTTGTCTCAGATAATGTGCATATGAAACAATAGATTAAAAAATCCCAAGCTTGTTTTGTCCACACATAAATCTAAACCACTGGAGACAGATAGACACACATATAGGCACACACAGAACTGAATGATACACTAATACCTCAGAATTAGGAAGCCCATTTTCTTCTCATACAGGGTTTTGAATAAGCACTTTACACATAAGGAAATGAAAAATATCTGTCTAGTTTCAACTTTTCCATCAGGCATTTAGTTCTTATGGTGTGGTCATTTGAATATAGTTTACCTATGTGAATGGAAAACACAGTTTTCTCAATAGTCTAGTGGTGCACTTAATTCATTTTTATTTTTGTACCATGTCTGATGACAGCCAAAGTCAAGCTTGCTTTAGTTTAGAAACAACCCAAGGTAAAGTCTGTTTCAGCAAGCAAATGAACTGGCATCATTGGTATGTGTCAAACTGGGCTTCTTTTAAATGATTTTCAAAAACCGGTTCGTTAACTTGTTTTTGGAAATTGTGTGCTAACTGATGTGGTATCAATGACTTAGAACTGCTTACTTGGTTCATTCGCATATCATCTGGGAAAGCTGAATTGTCTTAAATGAAATGGTTTTTAGTTCTACTATCCTCAGGGCTCGGTATGTGAATATGAATGTGTGTGTGTGTGAACACACTCTTAAATTTTTCAATATTTCAAGGCGTTGGTATTGACTTCATTCCCATTTATGATATTTGATGCAATATTTTTTGACTATAGTGTTCTAAAGGTCAGGGAAGATATAAATAGCAGCAATTCCTGTAATAAGGAAGATGGGAGGAAATGATGTGATTAAGCAAGGAATAAGTGGGCTGTTTAATACTATACTCATCAGGAGGCTCAAAGGATTTATGTAAGAATTATTTTTTTATATAAATCTTGGGTTTTATTCATAACAATTAAGATAAGGAACATAGCATGCCACCCCAAGATATATAAAGTTGGAATTTGCATTTGCATCAACTGTCTCTAGCATTTTAAATTATATATAATAAGTTTTCTAGAAAATTTGCTAAGATTGTAATGATTATAATAAAGGTGAAAGGCAATTTCAGTACCAGGAAGAGAAACAAAGTAGGGGCCAGGCCAGAGAGGGAAAAGTCATTTTGGCACTCTTTCTTCACTCATCCATAAATGCTCACTAATCACTTATTAAATAATAGATACCATGTCCAGCACAGAGACATTTTCTCTAGCAATTAAAACTATGAAAAATATTCACCAGGACAAAATGTTGACGTAAACAACAAAATTTGGCAGAAAGAAATCTAATGTATTGAGGTGGTGGGATTTTACAAGTTTGAGAGAAGGAACACAGTGATGCTGTTCATCACCAAGCAAGATCAGTAGCTTTGTAATAAGGTAACTCAGAAGATGACATTTTCCTAATGATATAGTGCTTCAGAAACTTTATAAGGACCACAGAGTTGATGAGACTAACGATGCTATCTGAACTTATTAGAAACTGAAAGACTGAGGTGCATAAACCGAAAACCAAGATATTGATTTATATTCATAACGTAAGTGACACCAGAGTTTTAAGTTGACAGGAACATTCTTTGTTCTAGGAAGAGTATTTAGAAGTCAAATTTTTAGATGATTGCATGACATGCAGAAATTCTGAGCAAGCAATTATTAGTATGTAATTCAACAGTGTCATGGCATTCTACTAATTGAACTGCCTTCATAGTATGATTTATACCTATCAAACTGGACAGACATTTCCCTACAATATGAGGTGGCATTTTCCCAGGGCAGAATTTAAATAAGCAATGATAATGTGTCCCCTGTAGTTGAATATTGTTATTTGAAATTGTCCCAAAAGTTTTTGCTAGCTTCTCTGCATTGTGATCATTCTCCACAGTGTGGAGATGCCAGCTTTTCAATGTAGAAATCCCCAATTTGGCATTTTCCAGACTTCTTTGTTGTCAAGCCTGTTGACAGGCTTTGTCAATAAAAAGACACATCTTTGTGCATCTGAAAGTGGATGGCTCCTTTTTTCAGGCAAGGTATAGGGTGGATCTGGTATCAGTGGTAGCAATTGCTGCTTTTTCAGGTAAGTTCTGCAATGTAATTCTGGGACTATCCCTGTAAAGTTCCAGTTAAAATCTGTTATACCACCCTTTACAAAGATATAAATTACTAATATCTGGGAATAAATCCCTCCCACCTAAGAACCCTGCCTTTCATAGTCCATTACCTTTATAAAGTGTTCTATTTCTGACTACATCCCTTTGGTACCATAGTCTATTTTTTGGGTGTATTAATCCATTATGTTTATAAAACCATCACAGCAGTATTCAATGCCATTTATACCATGTGCTATGCAAAGAACCATGATAGAAACTTGACTTATGTGAGCATAGAAAATGAGCCTCTTATTTTGAAATGACACAGTTATACAACATTTAAGATTTAAACCCAGGTTATTTTTAACCACAAAGCCCTTATCTCATACTGTGTTATATTAGAATACTTTGTATAAATATCTTATAATTCTGTATTATTTTCATAAAAATATATAATTAGATATTTTGACCCAATGCATCAATCATCCATGATATCTGTCATTTTGCTGCTACTATATTTTTGATTATTTAATGGCTAACCTTATTTTGCTGTCTTATACATGAGTACATAAAAATAACTGAGAAAATCTGTTGAAAGTCCTAGTAAAGAATGTTTTGATAAGCAATGAAAGAGATGGTTTGTAAAAACTGATTTATAGAGAAAGCTATGTTTCCAAGGAATCTACTAAAAATGAGCTTCCAATAATCAAAAGGTGGCTAAGAAATGGACTCGTGGGTAAGCATTTCATATATTTAATTGTACAGCTATTAAAACATTATTATATTATATTATTAAACATAATAATCTCACTTTACTACTAGTTTTCTTTCATTATGTTAATTGAATAATATTTTATGTATATTATTTCTACTCTGTGAAACCTACTTATGTTTTCTTTGTGCTGTGGTATATGATCCTTTGTAATCAATGTTCCATGAATGCTTGGGAACTTGGGAAGAAGATATTTTCTACATTATCACAGTGTAGTGTTCTATATACATGCAAAAGATATACTTTATTGATTTTGTCCTTTAAATTTTGTATATCTCAATTTTGTCCACTGAAACAATTTCAATTGAGAATGATATGTTGTCTTTTGTTATTAGTATGTTTCTGCTTATCCTTGCATGTTCTATAATTTTTGTTTAATATAGACATTCCTTTATTATTTGCTAAATAGCTTAACTGCTACCTGTGTTTTCTAATGTGGCTTTAACATTATAAGGTATCCATTTTTTGTTTCATTTAATGCTTTTTGGATTAAAGTCTACTTTGATATCAGGATTGCAAGCCCTGCTTTCTTTTAGTTTTTATTTGGTAAATCTTTATGCATTTTGTTATTTTTGATCTATTTGAATTATTTCATTTTAAGTGTATCCCTTGAAAACAACATAGAGGTAAGTTTCATTTTATGAGCCAATCTTAAAATTGTTTTTTTTTAAATAGGCAAGTTAAGCACATTTGTCTTTTTGATACTAATGTCATATTTGATCTCAAGTCTGTCATATTATGTTCTGATTAGTTTGTATTATTTTATATTTACTATGTTTCTTTATTTAGTTATCTTTGCTTTTTCCCCATTAATTTCTTTTGGTCTTTAGGAAGGTTGTCTTTCTATTCCAGTAACTGCTTTTGTTGTAGACTTTTTGTAGACCCTTAAACTACCTTTTTCTTATTTATCTTTTTACCTTGTCAGTTTTAAATGGTATTTTTTGAAACACATTCTTCTCTACTATAGTCAATTTGTATCATTCTACTGTCCCTTTTTTTGTCCTTGTATTTTATTATTTGTATTATTTCTTCTTTGTCAAAATAATGTCAACTGCTTATTTTTCAATTCATGAACTCACCTTTGTTTTAATCTTGGATCTGCAATTAAATATATAAAATATTTACTTATTAGTCTGTTTTCATTGGTTTGTTAGTCATCTTCTGATTCATTGAAGATCATCCTTTGGTAGATTCCCTGGAAACATTTCTGAAGTATTCCCTGAGTTCTGGCACATTCAGAAGTGTTTTGAAACATGAAGGACAACTTGATTTGTACTTTCTTCAAGCTTTGTAGTTTTCACTTGATTTCCCTAAGTTTCTTGAAAATTCTCTACAGTATTGCACTATTTCGGAATGTTTTCTTAGAAGACTGTGATGTCATTCTGATTCTTTTGTATTTGTAATCTATTTATTTCTTTGCCTGAAATCATGAGGATTTTTTCTTTGCTTTCTCTTGTCTGGGTTCCAGTTCTTTAAAATCCTTTATTAAGTTTTCATTTGAATCTAATCTTTCTGGAAACCTTGTAATTTCATCTTCATTTTGCTTTTTTCTCATATTACTTTCCTAATTTCATTCAACTTGTTTCAATTCTTTCTTGGTTTTTTGCCCATTTCTTTTCTTAATATTTATATTTCTAATTTAAGATTTCCTTTTCCATATGAGGAAATTCTTATTTGAGATGGTGAATTTATTTGGAATGTTGTGTTATAGTTATCTTCAGTTCCATTGATGAAATTTTGGTAAGATTTTTCACAACAGAAAAACTTTTACTCATATTTTCTATATATTTTTGTTAATAAATGTAGTCTGATTTTAATTATTCCTCTTCATTTTGAGGTCAGGGTTCCTAATTTGGGAGTGCCTATTTGAATCAGCTCTATGCTTTTTGGTGAAGGTTTTTTATGGAGAGTTACATTGTCAGTGACAGAGAACGGATTGGTGTATCTTGTGTCTTTTTCATTTCTGAGGAAACTTTCATTGACCTCCTCCACTTATTTGCCTCTTTATCTTCATCAACTTACCTTTAAGAAGCACCATGCTTTTTCTCTATATCTTTCTGCATCTCATTTTTCCCCAGAGGCAGTACTTCTAAAGCTGTCACTTCCAGGCCGCTACACTTTCATGCCCTTTTATTTTTAACTCAGTTCTGCGAACTACGAGTCTTAATCTGTGTCCTAGTAGTTGCCATTTCATGTTGTGGTGCTTTTACCTACACTTCCTGTAAGTCCTCCCTCTCTTCCCTTATTCACTATCTGTTAAAGCCTCCTCTTCCTTGCTCTCTGAACTTGCAGATTTTCAATAGAAGGCAGGCAAAGGAGTGTGGGGTGTGTTGGAATTAATTTTGTTCTGTATTTACAAGTGATTTGAAGATTGTGATATTCTCTATACCCTAGTAATGCGAAAGTCTTTGCCTATGATGTTTCTTGTCCTTCTTGATTTTACATTTTTGCAGGAGTGTAAGGAAGATATTAAAAACTGCACTGCTACTATTTTTCTTCAAACTCCAAGTCCTTGTAATAATGTTTTAAAAATATTACAAAGAGGCAGAGTCTCATTTGGCTCACCACTGCTAATTCTCTTTCTCTGAACTCTCTAGGTACAAGTTACTACTATTATTAGTGCAGTATATAATAGTCCAGAACCATGTTTTACAGTGTAGAAAAATATGTAGTATTTTTAAATACATAAAAGATACCATACTCTATGTATGCTTATGCCACTTTCTTTTTTCACTTAATATCTCCTGAATAACTTTTCTGTTAATACATATGCATGTATAACATCTTTTAAAATGTTCCATGCTATTTCATGGTGTTTATGTAACATAACTTAGACATGTCCCTATAGGTGGGTATTTAGTTTGTTTCAACATTTTTACTAGCACAAAAATTCAATAAAGATTATATTTCTAAATGCCTAAGAGCATAATAAATGTAAATGACTCAGATATATCAATGTGTGTCTGGAGTAGATAATGAAAAAAGTAGGAATAAAGGATGTCTTAATCTGTTTTGTGCCTTTATAACAGAATACCTGAGACAAGGTAACTTATAATGAACAAAAATCTATTTGGCTCACCTTTCCAGAGATTGAGAAGTTCAAATTGGTGGGTTGCATCTGATATAGGTCTTCTTGCTGCACCATCCCATAAAAGAATGATGAAAGAGCAATAGAGCATGCACTCCAGAGAGAGAAGGGGGCCGAACTCACCCTTTTATCAGGAACCCACTCTCCAGATAACTCATCCATTCCTGTGATAATGGCATTGATCCACTCATGAGGGCAGATCCCTCATGACCTAATTACCTCTTAAAGAAACCACCTCTCAACACTGGTGTATTGGGGATTAAGTTTCCAAAACATCAACTTTGGGGGATGCATTCAAACCATAGTCATATAAACAATGTGTATATCTAAGGTTAATAGATACAACCAAATTTCCCTCAGAAGCAATTGTGTCTGTTTGGATCTCTCTCTACTGGTACATGTGCCACATACTTGAAAACATTTAACATTATGCAGTTTTGAATTATTATTTAGTCTGATGAGTGATATATGACCTACTCATTATTTAATTTTTATCTTCCATATTATTACTTTAGTTGTGTTCTTTTTGTATGTTTATTTTCAATTTTTATCTACTTTCCTTGGTATTATGTATTTGTATAGTTTGCAGAATTTCTAATTTTTAAATCTTTTTATTGGGTTTGAAGAAACTTCTTACATATTTACATATTAATTCTTTTTTGTATCAGTTGAAATATTTTCCCATTCTGTTATTTTTCTGTGAACATTGCTATTTTGTATTTTGTCTCGGATCTGTTTTAAACATATTATTAGTAAATTTTATCATATTTTCCTAAATTTTTAGTGTGAGTGTGTGTTTGTGTGTGTGAGTGATCTTCAAGGAGGCCTTTAGACCTGAAGTTCATAAATGTAGAATCCTATTTTTTAAAAAAATAATTTCTTAGATTTCCAATTTATATATAGATCTTTAGTCCAGGTTGACATTTATAATTAATATGTAATTGATATGAAAGAGCGACCTGAGTTGTTTCTTTTAATTTCTAAGTGGATAGTCATATTCTACAAAACTTTTAATTTAGAAGTATTAATTTCTCCTTTTGATATAGCACCAAAATCTCCCATTTAATTTAGGGATGATATAAATGTTCATATATGTGGTCATTTGGGGGAGGTAGATTAAAATTCAGAGTAATTTAAATTATCAGAAAAATTCTAGTTCATCTAGAACAGATTGAGAAGTGAGAATAGTTTTTAATTTTCATACTATTACAGTAAGTTCAATAGTTAATCCTATTATAGTCTGATAGAAATGTATGCTACAAAGAAAAGCAAACTTCATTGTAAGAAAATTAGTACTTGTATGACCATTTTTCAGGTAGATTGAATCCACTTGATTTTGCTAACATCTGTCACAGTGAATGTGATATGTCTGACAACTCTATATCATAAAAAGTCCCCAAATAAGGTAATGTCTTTTTGAAAGTCTAAAATTACTTCCATGAACAGAAAAACATGATAAAATGCATAGGCTGTAAAAAAATCTGAGAAACAAACAGGGGCAAAGTGTGAATGTGGTGGTTATGGAATTGCTTTTAATTGTTTACAAAAATTGGACAAATAGCCTTTTAAGGCACTGTTACAATGGAAGTTCTTATACTTTTTTTTCTCTTTGGCCTTTCCCCCTTTTCTTTGCTGTCCATTTAGTAATTCTTGCACTGTCTTATTCTTGGTAAAGATTTTCTTAAATTTTTTTTCTCTAGCAGTAATTTTCAAAAATGTGCTGCTGCATTTTACTTGTGAAGAGAAGCCATTTTTGAATTATTTTTTTACAACGGAAACAATAGAGAAATCGGGACTCTTATGTCAGTCACTGGACCATGTTTGAAACATTCCTGAACCTGAGCAGAGTTGGTGGATCCTGAGGTGAGTCTGAAGCCATGCTCTAATCATTTTAGTATGGGTTTCAAATAAGTGTGTTGGAGAAAATAGTCATAAATATTTCTTAATTTACACAGTAAAGGAACAAGTATAGACAAGTGATTCTCACACTTTGTTGTACATAGAATCACTTGGAGGAATTGTTAAATCTCAGTTTTCTCTGGTGTAGCCCCACGATTTTTGATGCAATTTCTCTGTATCATCTTATCTGGGAGATTTGGACAGAGCTTGAGAATTTACATCTCTAACAATTTCTCATGTGATGTTTATATTGTTGGTCCAGAGACCACACTTTGGGAAAGAATATGTCTTAGAAAAGCTAGGTTGGGGAGATTTTAAGCTTCCCTAAGAAAACAATGACCTTCCAATGAGAAGGAGGTGGAGAGAGGAGGTGGAGAGAGTTGGTGGAGTATATATTCATCAGGGGTTCAAGAAAGGAGTTTCACTTGACTGGAAAGTTCCTACAAGAGAAACAGGATCCAATAGACAGAAAAGAGAGAACTTAATATATATATATACATGGCCTGAATATCAGCTTCCAACTAAGCTGACTACTGACCATAGTGCTTTCTAAATAAATCCCTTCAAATATCTTATTATCAGGTTGAAGTCCTTTTTTCTCTTCTTTTTCCTTTTATATAAAGGTGCCTATCTTTTGACTCAGAACCAAGACCAATAAGTCTCAAAGAGGTCACAAAAATATGCAGACCTTCCAAGATCCAAAGCCACCTCTAAAAACAGACAAAAGAAAAAGCAAAAAAACACCCAAATAACCCTCCCCCTCAAGAGCTGGCAACTGTCAGTATGCTACCCACAAATGGGGTGCAACCCACATTTCTGTCCAGCATATTCTTGGGCGACCCCGACCTGAAGTTGGCTATCTGCACAAATAGGCATGAAAACTGGTGTACCCCTGGAAAACAAAAGTCAAGTCAAGTTTCTCAAGACACAAAATAAAACAAACAAGAGAGAGAGAGAGAACTGTCCCTGGGAGGGAAAGGCTCAATAATAAATGGGTACTGCCAAACCAAATTTAACCAAAAATCACAATTCGAAGAAATGTTTTTCTCTTGCTAATCAGAATTTGGAAAGTAAGGGACAAGGAGAAATTTTTATCTTCCTCTCCTGACTGGGAATTGCAGGCAGAAATCTAGAGGGGGCTGACCTTCTTAAGAATTCTCACTTTGCTGCTGGATTTTTTGTCAGTTGTCCCAGGAACTGATCTGAAGACTTTGGAGAGAGTGGAGTTATCTCAACTACCCCACTTTGGGTCGTGGCTAAGCCTCCTATAACAAAAGACTAGTTGACAAGAGTAAACCATACAAATTTATTTAGTACAAGTTTTATGTGACAGGGGAGGCTTCATAAATGAAAACCCAAAGAAATAGGGAAATCTGTGTCATTTTTATAAACAGCCATGTATTAGCATGATTGGAGGACAAAAGCGTGTGCTCTAATGGTCAGAAACTGGGGGAAAATTGGCAAGACCTATTTGTTTAGACTTTTCTTGGTGTCCCTGTGTGCTCCCGGTATAGGGCAGAGCACCTGTTGCAGGACATTCTTCAGAGAAAAAGAATGGGAGAAGGTCAGAGAGTGATTTTCCTAGACTTCATGGCCTGCTTCAGGAAAGAAGGGTGAGGGAAAGATAAGAGTGGCCTACTATTTCTGCTGTTTTCTCAACTTCCAAGGTCCCATATTTTGGTGTAGCATTTATTTGTACCCCATTCACAGTTCACATTTTTTTCCTATTGTTCTATTAAAAATGGGTAGAAATTTTGGGGAAAACAATGAAATTAGGTCTATATATCATACCAAATATACTAATAAATTCCAAATTGATTGGAGACTTAAATGTAAAAAATAAAACATGGAAACCATACAAGTACTAGAAGAAAACAGAGGTAAATTCCTTTTTAGTCTTGGTGTAGAGGTAGGCTTTCCAGAGTTAATAAAAGAAAATAATTAAAAATTTCACTATATAAAAATAAAGACACTTTTGCATAGCAAATACCACCATAAAAAAGTCAAAAGACAACTAATAAACCAGAAGGAAGTATTTTTGCAAGATATACTAGATTCTTTAGTGCTGTGATCCCCAACGCCTAAGCCGTGGATGGCTATCACTCCCTGGCCTGTTAGGAAGCAGACCACACAGCAGAAAGTGAGAGGGCGCCAAGGGAGCGAAGCTTCATCTGTATTTGCAGCTGCTCCCCGTCAGGTCACTCTCATCACCACATAATCTCCTCCTCCTGTCAGATCAGTCATGGCTTAGATTCTCATAGGAGCCCAAAGCTCTCTGTAAACTGTGCTGTGAGGGATCTAAGTTGCATGTTCCTTATGAGAATCTAATGCCTGATGATCTGAGGTGGAGCTGAGGTGATGATGCTAGCACTGGGGAGTAGCTGTAAATACATATTATCACTAGCAGAGATGTTTGACTGCACAATAAATGTAATGCGTAATGCGCTTAAATCATCCCCAAGCCATTCTCGCCTCGCCACCCTCCCAAAATGATCTGTGGAAAAATTATCTCCATGAAACCGGTTCCTGGTGCCAAAGAGGTTGGGGACTGCTGCTTTAGTGGATTTATTGCTTACTTGTTTGTTTTGATGGTGGAGGGGAGGGTTATGAATCCTCACGTTTAATGATTCTCTCTTGCCTTGCAGGACGCTAATTTTTTTCCTTTCTTTTTACCTTCACCACCCAATTGTCAAACACTTTTCTCTTCTTTGTGCTCATTTTTCTCCACTAGAAGCTATGCATTTCAAATACTGTTCCTTTATATAGAACCTTCCCCTTTAAATCACACCTTTTTTTTTTTTATTGTTTTCTTCCTTAAATAGTTCTAACTTCTTTAAACCATGCATACTTCTTAATCTCTTCACTATAGTCCATGCTGTAATCTGCCTGAAAACTCTAACAGCGTTTTTATTTAGGGGACGGATTTAAGACTTTTGGCAATCACGCCAAATCACACTTCGGCAGCTCTGCTAGCCTCCATCTTCTGTTTTCTCCACAGTTTTTCTCATCACGGCTTTGCTCTCCATGTTGGCTGGATAAGGCTAGCAGAGTAGTAGCTTGAGAGATTTCATGGTGGGTTTCTCTGTTCATTCACAGATATTTTGTACTTTAAATTATCTCTTTCTTTCAGTTATGTGGAGGGCATGCTTTTGTGTAAGATTTACTTATCCCCTCTTGTTTTCTCATTTTTGGAGAAGAAATTTAGGGACATAGATAGTTGTGCTGCTGCATTTGTCCTCAGCTACACCTATGTCTGATAGTTTTTTATCGGTTCCTAAACATTATTTTACTGTGTGGGATTTTGAATTTCTTTGCATAATGTACAATTTTGGTCTGTTACACAATTAAGTTGTTTGAGATCAGTTTGGTCCTTTAAAAGCTTGCTTTTATCCTGGATTACTCTATCATTCATTTATCACCTCTAGTAAGGTGAGATCCTTTTGAGGCACTAGGGAATAACTAGGTCTTATTCTCTGTCAATTCAGATCTCTGTCTTGTTTACTACTGAACTGTATTTCTGTTACTCTTCATGAACTACAACTTAAAATTTACCTCCAGGAAGTAAAATGAGACACTCATAGTGTTCAACTTGTTTGGTTCCTTCTTTTAGAGATCAAAGCCCTATGCTGCCTATTGTCCCCTATCTGAAAATGGTGACTTTATATATTTTGTTTGGTTATCTAATTATATCTAATTATATGGTGATAGAGCAGTTCATTCTTCAATAACAGATGTGGGTATATTGACTCTTACCATAATTTTTATTTTTATAATATGCATTGTTCAACATTTATAGCATTGGTGAACATGGCTGAGGAAATTATAAAAAAAATTTTTATATCTCTAATCTATAACTTCCTTTTTTATTCTTTTCAGGTAGTGTAACTGCTATCCAGGTATCCCTAAATTCCCCAAGGTAATACATGTATAGTATAAGAAATATGCCTAATATGTTTTATACATTATGAGGAAAAACAAAGAAAAACTTATCTTTATTTTCCCTCACCTTAATTTAAAAATAGATGATTATATTTTCAAAAAATATTGATTAAATGTAGATAAAATATTTTAACTTTCCAAATGCTAAGTGTATAAAGAGTTTTAAGAAAAACTCAAGCACATTTTATTTTGTCAATAATTTTCCCTGGAAAATGTAGGTTTTAGGATATATAAAATATTCAATATAGACAATATAAAATATGCAAATTTTAGCATGTGCAAACTAAATCATACCTCATTTCTCCCCCCCAAAAAGATCATAATATTTAACTAATGATATATATTTAAAATATGTTAATTGGATCAAGTACAGTAATATATATGAACTAATACATTTATGAAGAGATATGATGTTGGTACTAAAACGGCTAGAATTATTAAGCATCACTGAAAACATGAGGTATTAAGTATAGTATTTTGTCAAAAGGATTCAATGAGCCTCAAAAATGCCTGTCTGTTGAAAGATCCATGAGAAGATTTCCAAGTTCTTTTGTCAATTACTGTAGTTTGAATTTTTATAAGAATCAACTTAATATCATTTATTTTGATGCCCTAACTACTCAATTCTTTTATTAGCTTATAAACAAAAGCATGAAAGCAAAACTTTTAAAATAGACAAGCATGTGCACATGTGCATAGAAATTTGACTTCATTGTGATTCTAGTTCTAAATTCTTGATGAATATCCTTCTAAACTGCAGTTATATTTATTTCTAAAGTACTCATTATATATATTTGTGTGAATAACTGAATAATTTGACAGATACATACTTTACCAACTAGTATTTCTCATTGCCCAGCTGTGGTATACTTGTAAAAATAATGAGATGAATTGTTTTTAATGTACTCTGACATTTATAACTCTTTGGCTTATCATACAAACACTTCCGAATGTGGAATAATTCTATCTTACCAGGAATTTTCCATCTGCTATCCACTCCTACTCCTAAATGCACAAAAATGTATTCCTTAATCATTAGGTGGATGAAGTTTCTTGTCATGACCTCAAAATACTAGGCAATTTTAGCCTTTGTACTAGATTTCCCTTATGCTTGTAATGCCTTTCATCTTACTTTTCTCCTTTTTCAAACTAGAGAAATCCTTTTATTAAAAAATTATATTGAGTTTTTGGAACATTCCATAGGCTATGGTAAATTATTTCTTTACAGCTACTGTTACTAGCATCCAAGTAGAGGATTTTCCAGATTCTTGGTGATCATTGGGAGAAAAGAATTTTAGGACACACCATGTAAGCCAAACAATCAACAGCTTTTACTGAAACTGAAAGCACACTCTCAGGAGAGAGAGAGAGACAGAGAGAGAGAGAGTTGTCAGGCTCCAAAGAGAGCAGCAGCTGCACTGGGGGAAGTGACTTTTGGTCTTTTGAAGTCTTACTAATTGAGGGAAGAAATATTCAAGGCTAAGGGGTTGGCTTTTACTAAGAATTTAGGTAGTAATTCCTAGAATTGTGATTACTCCCATTTTCATACTTTATATGGTTGTCTCAGAACTGTCATGGTGATTTCAAGGGCAGAGAAATTTTAAAACTGCAATGTAAATGATATTGTAATTGGCCAAAGTTCATGTAAGGTGACAGAGATAGCTGATAAGCCCGTTGAAGCCGGTTCTTGCCTGAAGTTATCAGCGCCCCCTAGCTAGCTTCTGCTTGATGATTGTTTACTTTAATACTTGCATCTAATCTTCAAATCCCTGCAACCTTTCTCAGCTCTCTTAGTCTCCTACTCTAACACTACTGCTAGATTTTATATTAGTATCTGTATTATACATATAAAAATGTAAATTCCTTACTGAATACTTCCTGATGATTCCAAAATCCATATATACATTACTTCATTTTTTCCTGCCCCTTTAGAATTTTAAATGAACATTTATTATGATCAAGAATAAAAAAATAATCTGGAAATTCTCCAGATATTGGTGCACTGAATAACACTTTTAAATATCTCAGGGGTAAAAAAACATCAAAATGGATTTATGAACATTTTTAAACAGAATAAAATTAAAAAATGCCACATAACAAATCATGGAGGATGTGCCCAAAGGAGTTTATAGAGAGAATCTGTAGATTTAAATGACCATATCAGAAAAGACTAAAGGTTTCCAATCAATGAGATAAGCTGAGCATTTAGGAGATAGAAAAAGGAAAACAATGTAAGCAGACAAGAGAAAATAATACATGGTAGAGATGAAATCCATAAAACAAAAAAGAAAAAAATGCAATAGAGAAAAATTTATGGATCTGAAAGATATTTCCCCTGGTATAATGAAATCAGTAAAACTGTAACAAGACAAGGAAAAAAGAGAGAGTTGACAGATTACCAATATAAGGAATGAGAGAGGAGACATCACCACAGATTTTATACAGATTTATAGGATTATAAGTGAATTTAATTAATAACTTTATGCCAATAAATGTGGCAATTTGAGTGAAATGAACAAATTATTTAAAAAGCACAAATTTTAAAGATTATTTAAAGAGAAATAGATAAGTGGAATCGTCTCATATCTATTAAAGTAGTTACATTTATAATTAAAATTTTTTTGACAAGGAAAACATTATATTGTTTCATGGGAGAATTATGTAAAATACATAAGAAAGAAATAAAGTCAGTTCTTACAATTCATTTCATTATCTCTTTGTGTTTCTCTCATTCTTTCTGTATTTTTTGGCAATATCCTCCCCAGTATTTCTAAATTTGAAAGAGAAGATTGTCTTTAAAGATTCATAATATTCTGGTATCAGCTGAGATCACAGGTAAATCAGCAGCTTATATAAGTAATATAACTGCAATTATGCACAGCTCTAAATATCAGTTCACAGTAAAATGACCTAGTATTTATCTCCTCTTTAGCAATTTCTAGTAAATGGTTTTTCCCTTATGAACACTAATAAAGAAAATTATAAGAAAGTAATGCTCTATTGTACTGAATCCAATAACATTCCAAATTACATTTTTTTCCTTACTTGTCTTTGTAATTTCGCCAACATGTATATATATTCAGGTCATTGAAAAAATGCATGATTTATACCCTCGAAATTCTTAATTTTCCAGCTCATTAACAATTCTTTTTCAATACCATTTCCAACAATATTTTTTTTTTCCTGGCTAATGAATTATCCTTGGATTTTGACATTTAAACACACACACACACCCCCACACATCTTCTGGTTTATATTCAAATGTTTTTGAAAGAAGTAATGCCTTTTTTTTTTAATTTTAAAAGCTCTATTGATAGTAAAATTCCTATATTCTGCTCTGACATTTGTCAACTTAAGTGTTTATTATTGTGCTGTTGTTGGGGATGTTTTTCATGTTATATATTAATAATGAAGACCATATATTTGAGGATATATGAGCTAAACATATTATACACATGCAATTATATTAGGGTACAATTAGTGCTATGATATTTTGAAATTACCTTAACTTGTAAATATTTTAAATCTCTTTATGTTTAAATAATGGAATTATAGCAAAATTATACACTTACTGAAAACTATATGAACAAATATAAATGTACTAAGCTGTTATAAGGCTGAATTAAATGTTTTTAAATCTTTTACTCAGGCACAGAACAAATTTATTATTGGTAAAAGTATAAAGAATGAATTCTTCACTTAGCCTCCAGTCCGAAAAAATGGCTTGTATGCTCTGGTAAAAAAAAAAAAAAAATATATATATATATATATGTCAGTTGTACAGGCAACACTATTATTTTATACATAATATTCAATTAAAAATTATAAGAAATTTGAAGAAGCAAGAAAATATAACTTAAAATAGGGGAAAGGATTAAGATGAACTAATTCCTCAACCTAGATTTTGGAACTACCATAAAAGGACTTTAAAAGAGTTATTATATGTATAATCAACATTCACAGGAAAATGTGGAAAGAATGAGAGAACAGATGGGAAATCTCAGCAGCAAAATTAGAACTATAAGATCAAAATGTATTCTAGAATAGAATAAGATAGTTTCCGAAATAAAAAATACATACAAATCTACAAATGAACCAAATAAAAGAAAAATATTGAACTAGAAAAAAGATTAATCGAAATTATCCAAAATAAAGTACAAAGAAAGAGGACTATGACATAAAGTAATATAAAATTGACAAAGATTTTATTGAAGACTTACAGGTAGAGATGGGGGGATTAGGCAGAAAAAATATTGTAAAAAAAGTGAAATTTTTCCAAGTTTAATTATAATGACCAATCCATGAATATTAGTAGTTTGTAAAATCAAACCTAGACACATGATAATAAAATTACTGATAAAAGATTAAGAGAAAATCCTAAAGTCAGTCAAAAAAACATATAGAGGACAGCAATCTTAATAACGGCAGTTTGACTTTCCATCAACAATAAATGAAGACAGACCAAAAATGGAGTAATGATTTCAAAGTGCACTCAAAAGTAATATCAGAATTTCATATCCAGGGAAATTATTCTAAATGATATTGTCTGATAGATTAAAGCTGGGAAAATTTGTTGCTAGCAGACTAGCACTATAAGAAATGCCGAATGAAATTCTTCAGCATAATGGCCGTTGAATGCTTCAATTTACTGAAAGGATTAAAGTGGTAAATAAGTGATGGAAAATATAAATTAGAGACTATAATGTACTTTTTAGAGCAGCAACTACAAGAGAAAAAAATAGAGAACATTGAGAGAGAGAGAGAGAAAGAGTGAGAGAGCATCAATATTATGTAATAATGTATTAGTCCCAACAAAGGCAAGAAAATAATCAAAAGAACAAAGGAGAGGGAAAAAGTAACAAGATGGTAGTCTTAAATGTGACTATATGAATAATCATATTAAATATAAATGGATTCAATTCTTCATCTAAAAGAAAAATATTGTCACAATTAATTTTAAGAAAACAGGACCTACCTAAATGCTATTTATATGAGATGAACTTTATATATAAATGTAAATACTAAGCATAAGAAAGCTGGATTATTTTGGTATCACACAAAGCATACATAAATCAAGGAGTAGTAACCGAGATAAAGAAGGACATTTCATAACAATAACAGGTCAATTCATCAAAGACAGAAAAAATTTTAATAGTAAAACTTCAAAGTACATGACTCAAAAATGATCAAAATAATGAGAGAAATACACGAATGTATAATCATAGTTGGAAACTAACATCGTTTCTTAGTATCGTAATTGAGAAGACAACTAGACTAGACATTTTAAAGCACTCAATCCAACAACTGCAGAAAATAAATGTTTTGAGTGTACATGAATGAATAATATGCTAGAACAAAAAAATTCTCAATGAATTTTAAGGATTAATCCTATGCAGAATATGCTTCCTGACTACAACAGAGTTAAACTGAGTAATCCAGAACAAAATGAATTTATATAATCCTAAGAAGTTGAAAATTAAGCAAGACATTTTAAAACCATTGGTCAAAATAGAAATAATGAAAAATTAAAAATATTTTGAAACAGACACTAATGAAAATACAACATATCAAATTGTGCTTAAAGATTCATAGTTTGAAAGGTTTACATTAGAAAACTAGAAAATTTGAAACTCAATGATCTGACTTTCATCTTAAGAAGATTAAAAATAAACGAGCAAAATAAACCCAAATAGGACGGAGAAAAGATATGATAAAAATAAAATCAAAAATCACCAAACTAGAAAATGTGCAAACAATAAAGAAAATCAATAAAGCAAAGAAGTGATTCTTTGAAAAGATTAAAACACTTGATACACCCCTAGTAAGACTGATAAAAGAAAATAATTCATAATTATTATGAATTAATATCAATAATGGAAGGAAATAGTACAACAATGTTACAGATATTAAAAGGTTAAGAGAATATTATGAATAATTTTTATTTCATTAACTTTGTAACACCAAACACGAAATGAACAAGTTCTGTAGAAAACACAACTTGCTAAAACTGATCCAAGGAAAACAGGCTGAATAGCACCCTATCTGCTAAAGAAATATAATTCCTAAAGGAAAAATCTTTCCACAGAAAAACTTCTGGCCTAGATGTCTTCAATGGTGAAGTCTTTCAAATAATTAAGAAAGAAATGCTAATATATATTTTTTAAAAAAACTCTTCCAAAAAATAAAGCAGGAAAATTTTCCAACAGTTTTTGTGAAGCTGGAGAAACCTGATCCAAAACCTAACAAGAACCTCAAAAGAAAATTTAAAACTCATGTTTTATAAACACACACAAAAAATTAGAAAATCAAATTTATCAATATATAAAAAGGAAAATGCATAATGAAAAATAGATTTATTGCCAGAAATATAAGGTTAGCTTAACTTTTGAAAATGAATCACTTCAATTCAGTGCAGTGACTTCATGAAGAAGAAAAATAATGCAATCTTTTGAATCATAAGATGATCTCAAGGGATGCAAAAGAGCATTTGACAATCTTTAAACTTGTTCAAGGGAAAAACTCAATAAATTAAAAATAGAATGGAACTCCTATTTTATAAATTACATTATGAGGCACCTCAACCTAACAACATATTTAATAGTGGAATGTTAAATATATTTCTCCTAAGAGCATGTGAGTACAGTTTTACTTCTTTCATTCAGTGTTGTACTGGAAGTCCGAGCCAATTAAATAAGATAACAAATGTATTGAGAAACATAAAGGTTAGATAGAAAGAAGCCAAATGGTTTTATTCAGTCAACTTGACTTTTTACATAGAAAATCCAAAAAAATCCTCAACTAATAAATTACTTTACCAAGAAAAGTCAATCTACAGAACCAGTTGTGTTTTCATATGCCAGTAACAAGCAATGGAAACATGACATAAAAATATATCATTTACATGGAGTGTTATATTAATCTCCAATGGCAAAAGAATTTATACCATCTGCTTACTTTGATAGTACTCTTAATGGTATAAACTCTTCTTCTATTTCACATCTCTCTTTATGTTTCTTCATATGCTTCCTTTTTGTTTTTAAGAGAAACATCTTTTATATCTCCAGTATTCTTTTCCTATTCAGTAGAGATTTCTATGTCTTGAGCAATTATAAAAACAGAATATTTGTGGCTATGAAATGGGTAAAATGTAACCTTACTTTATCTAATCCTAACCTTAAAGTTGTTATATCTCTGTTTTCTCTAAAAACTTCTGAAGCTTTTTAATGTTGTCTTTCTGAACCATTTTCTTTACTTTTGATCTGGGAGTTAGACATTCTGCATATTCTTCTTCTTCTCTGTTAAGAGTTCAGATAAGCTGGATACTTCAACTCTTTCACATTTTTCCTCTCTTTGATAGTTGCTGTTGGGGTTGAGTAGTTTCTAATTTAGAGCCTGTAGATGTTGTTCTCCATCTTTTCATTTTACAAATGCTTGTGTCTATATTTAACCCTTGGGCCGAACATTGTCTTACTTCTTCATCCAGCCTTTCTTCTTTTTCCTTTACTTTTCTTCTGCATTAATGCTATCATTAATTTCATTTTATTTCAGCTACATCTATTTAAATATTAAATAAATGTTTACCTGTTATTTGTAAGGGTGGAATGGATTTATTTTTTACTCTCTGAGGATTTATGACAGGCTTCCTTGATGCTTCTTCTGGAGGGTTTTTAAGCAACTGAAATGATTGGGGGGAAAAAAAAGCTTTCCTATTTATAATACTTGCTAAATTTCTTGCTTTTTTTTTCTTTTTAGAATCTGAACCTATTTCTATAGCTTTTGTTGCTTATTTCTTTTGTTTGTTTCAAATTCCACAAAGGCAAATGCCTGTTGATCTCCAGTAGACTTATAAGGTGGTATACTTACAAAATAACATTTTCACATTTTGCAAATACTCTTTCAATCCAACTCTGATTAACATTTCTGGGAAGTAATTCCAAATCAGAACCATATCAAAATGCATATATTTAGTAACTATAGCCTAAACTTTTCTCAATTCTAAAACCTTACTCAGGATGTCTATAAATTTTAACTTAAATATTACAAATACACACCATTTACAATAGCATCAAGGGGCATAAAATTTCTAGGAAAAAATTTAATAGAACATATTCAAGATGTTTACATTGAAGAAAGAATACAATATTATAAGAAATTGAAGAAACAGAATGCATTAAAATACCATATATTTTTACGGAAGACAATATTTTTAAGATATCAATTATACAGAAATTATCTATATATTCAATATAATGCAACCAAAATCCCAAAAGTCTTTTTGTCTATAATTTGATGCTACAACATTTTTAGCTATTTAAAGGACATAGACTAACCAAAATATCTTGAAAATAAAACAAATTTGAAAAAATAAACTGCCTGACTTTAATATTTACCATAATAAAGGTTTTATTATCATTCTTCTACCCTCCCACCACAACACAGACCTACCCTGGTTTCTGTTTAGTATCACAGTGCTCATTGTCAATAGATTTTAACTCAGGAGATTAATTGTTTTTCCTCATGACTTCCTCAGGCAATAAATAAAAACTTAGAATAATAAAATCTGAAATACTTATGCTGGCAGGTCTATTGCCATGATTTATAGTTGGTGTGGATTATGCCCTTATGTTAAAGTTCTATGTCAGAAATATTTTGTCAATAACAATATTACACAAAACAGAATCACAGTGATATAATTGGAAAAAGTCTAGCTCATCAAGAAATATTATTAATGCAGTTTTTTCAAAGAATGTTTCAACTTCACATTTGTCAAAGGGAAGGGAGAACTATTTGAAGTTCAACATTTTCCTGTTAACACACAAATATTTCATGCTGGTTTTGTATGCTGACTTTCCATTAAATTTACTTAATTCTCTATTGTCCTTAGAAGAAAAATAACGTTCATGCAGAGTTTTAGTTCATTTGACTCTTACAAATTAGATTCGTATTATGCTTTTGTTGCTCTCCCAAGATACTGTTTTTTCCTTACGTAAGAAACTTCTAGTAAAACCACTGAATTAGCTTTTGACCTCTTGTATTAGTACTAGTAATATTTTAACAGCTTCATTAAGGTATACTTTACCTACAATAAACTACAATATTAAATGTGTACAATCTGATATGTTTCAATATATGTGCGCACCTATAGGACCATAACAATAATCAAGATATTTAACATATAACATATCCATAACCCCCCAAAGTTTTTTGTTTGTTTGTTTTTTGTAATCCTTTCTTTGCTACCTCTTCTCTCCAGCCCTTCCTGCTTTGTCTCCAGGCAAACACTGATCTGCTCTCTGTGACCATACTTTAAGTTTTTATTCCCTATAATTTTATAAAATGAAGTCATATTATATATACATTTTTTGCTTCCTTCATTCAGTATTTTTTTGAGATTTGACCATATTGTAGCATGCAGAAATAGTTTATTTTTATTGCTGAGTAGTAGTCCATTGTATGGGTATACCAATTTTTTTTTTTTTTTATCCATTGACATACTAACCAATGTCTGGGTTGATTCCAGTTGTCTATACCAACTAAAGTTGCTATAAGTCTTTGTATGGACATATGCCTTTATTTCTTTTCCTAAGTAAATACCGAAGTATAGAAGAGCTAGATCATGCTGTAGTCATAAGTTTAATTTTTGAAAATTATTAGACTATTTCCTGGAATTGTGACAGAATTTGAGGAATAATTGTAGCCAGATTGATGGCTATAATGCCTCTTGGAACCTATGTCTTCTCATTTGATTTGGGGGAGTGTAGAATAAATTCTTCAGTTGTAAGAATATTCATATATCATTAGGTAAAAAATGGAATATTGCTTTTTTATGATATTACAGCTCAAAGTGGATATAAGGGTGTATACGGAATCTGGGTAGCAAATTATCAACTTATCATCTCTTGGATCCAAATTCATCCTTATTTGTCTGGTCTGTGATAATGGAGGTAGATTTTGTAAAAATTTCTGTTGTTATGTTAATCTTGTTCAAAAGAGGGTGTTGGATGAACCTAAAGAAGAAAGGGTAGTTATCTTCCTGGTTCCTGTGTGTCTTGCTCACCAGGCTCCAGGCGAGTGCCCTCTTGACCACCAGGCTACCAAAGAATGCCTTTTCTCCACTTGCCAGAGTCTAAGCACATGTAGTTTACCTTGAAGTAGGTTCTTGCAAGGACCAGGTTTCTCCCGTGCTTGATTCGTGAGCACACGCAAATCCTCTCCTGATTGCCTCCTACAGGTTGCAGCTTTCTTTCTCCTGTGCTCCACTCCTTCAGAGTATGGTTTCTCCCAGGTTAAACTTATATAATACAAAGCTGTCTTTAGCACCTAGCTCCTATGGAGTGTTGTTTCTCCGCCTTCTTTACCTGGAGACCAGGAGCGTCCAGTTGCTAGCAGTTTCTAGCTGCATCTTCTTTTGGGGTTTTATAATGGAATCCAACCTGCAAGGCATTTCTTTATGAACAAACTCCCTCAGCACCCTCTTAGATTTCTTTATAGTGAGTTTTGAGGCATGGCACCTCCCTGTGAATGGCTTTCCCCAGTATCACACATTTTCAACTAGTCATACCAAACGGAACCTCAGTGAGTTCTTGGCCATATGGTGAACTATCACGACACCCTCTGAAATAAAGGGAGCAAGGGGCATGTGGAGTGGCTTCTCCTTGGGGGCTCAGTTTTACTGATAGCATCTGCACCATATATTTGCTATTTTGGGTTCCTTAAAGTTCTCTTAAACTCTTAGAAGCCAGTTTCTTATTACGCTAATGACCTGTTTAAAGAATTACATTAAACATTTCCCATTCAATTTACTGTTTTGTCAAAACTGTTCTTAACTTTTGCTGTTATATCATATTGATTGAAAAGTAATTGAAATTTCACATAGTTTATAACTTAAATCTGGGTAGTCATAAAAATAAAAAGGCTACTTTTTGGTGATATTTTAGGAACATTGAGATGCTTATCTGTTTTCAGAATATCTCTTTCCATCATCTAGTTGTTGGCTTCTGAATTGTCACAATGTAAGTGTCATTATTTGGGGATAAAATTGTATCCATTATCAAAGGGGAAACCTCTTGAGAGGTTTAATTTTTTAATTTTTTTTAATTTTTTTATTTTTATTTCAGAATATTACAGGGGTACAAACACTTTGGTTACATATATTGCCTTTGCATGGCTCAAGTCAGAGCTACAAGCCTGCCCATCCCCCAGAAAGTGTGTACCACACCCATTAGGAGAGGCTTTTAACGTTAAACTTTTGCAAGAATTCAAACCTTGATGGAAATTTCTTTTTAAATCATTTCCACACTAATGGCTCTGTGAAATTAGATTCTGGCCTCTTTAACCAATAGTTTTGTTTTGTGATGTGTGTCTTTGAGTTTTGATATGGGAGGAGGATAGGGAACGGGGAAGTAAGAGAGCACCAGAAAAGGTAAGACAAGCTCTGAAAAGATAGAGTGTGACAAAGAGAAAATTACCTCTCTTTCTCAATTGCAATAGGTCTAGCCAGCACAGCTATTAGAAGGTGTTTTAAATACTTGCAATTTATTTATATGTTTGACAAATAGTCATATATTTTTTAATGGCCAGAGACCACTGGAAATAAAGGCATAGAGGCATCAATCTTGTTCTTACAGAGCTCACTGTTCATTAAAGATCACACATTGTTATATATGTATATACTAAGGTTAACAGTTACGAGTTCCTCAAAAGAGATACACATAAAATGATAGGAAGGAATCAAAGGAGGAAAAGATTTCTTGCTGCATAGAGGGTAAGAAGAGAAAATGTTGATCCGCTTGTTTCTCATTTAAGTTTTATCTATCCAAAAGTTGTTACCTTCATAAATATTTCACATTCTCAAGAAAATGGATATCATTTTCAGACCGTATTTAGCCTTCTGTTTTTAACCCTTATGTAATATTATAACAGACATCTTCCCTTGCCCCATATTCTATTATACAGATTTATCACACTCTTCATAGATTCTTCAAATATTCTACATCATTGTACATGTAAACAACATGTCTGTATGGTTTAGAATATGTTTTTATCCTAAGCCTAGAAAGCACTTCACCAACATCACATATTCCAAATGGCACTTACTCTGATAATTTTTCCTCAATATAACACTTTCTCACTCTCAAACAAGGCATAGCATGTAGATACTCACAGCAGCCAGAGACTATGATAAATACTGTACTATTATATCTATGAAATGTATAATTAACTGTGAATGTTTTCTGTTTATATTTACTACACTACTTTGTATTTTGCAGTATTTAGTTAAGTATCTAGAGCATTCTGGCCTTCAAAAGACACTTCTACATTAAATGAATAAATGAATAATTTGACGTTAAAAAATCTTCATAAATTTCTATCATTACAAGGTTTTCTAGTTGGCAAAGAGATACAGTATCATTTGGCTTGATTTTTAAACTACTTAAATGTTATTTTTTATAATTTAATATTGAATAAATGATTTATATTATAAATAAATATATAAATAATGTTAATATCTATGATAAAGTTTTAACAATGAGTCAGACTCTTAGCCAATGATTTTATGAAAGGCAGTATTATATTGGGTTAAATGAAAGCCTATGCTTTAATGTTTATTATGGTGATACTGTCTTCTGTGCAAAGTATCAATTTTAGGAAAATTAAGAGAAGAAACAAGAAGACCTCTTAGAAATCTATGACAGATGTCCGGTTATAAGCTCACAGTGGTTTTGTCTATGGTATAAATAATGTTAATCAAAATTGATGAACTAAGTATATGTTTAGAAATAGAGTCAAGTATACTGACAGATTGGATGTGAAAAGGCAAGGAAGTAAAGTTATTAAAGCTAACTCCTAGATTTGTGGCTGTAGTACATGTGCAGTTGACTGGGATGTTGAAGGCTGGAATAAGAATATATATGAGGCAGAACATCAAGATTTCCATTTTAAGTTTCTTAAGTTTGAGACAGCTAAAACATATCTATGTGAAGGTGTCACAGTTGCAGTTGCAAGTATCAGAGCATGTCCTGGAAACCGTTAAGCTCCACGGATAGAAATATGGGATTTACCATCATGTAGATAGTGCCGCTGAGACATTTACTGCTCACCAGATATCTATGTGCTCCCCCAATTTACTAGCCCTTTTGAATAGGGCCAACTGAATTGTTCTGTTAAAGGCCTATGATTGAAAATGATGTGTCATTTTCAAACCAAATCATTTAAGAGCTGGTGTGTGACCTACCAGCTGTCTCTTCCTTCGTTCTAGTGACCTAAACGGCCATGTGTTTATACAGGGCACCTAACATATCATAGAATGTTCACCAGCCTGATTTCCTGAGTAAACATTGTATTTTATATATCTATTAGAATAAAAGTGAACACATCAAGTAAGTAGCTGAATATATAAATATATAGAAATCAGAAAAGAGGTCTAATATAGAGGTACACATTTGGGATTCATCAACATATAGATGTCTTTAAGTTCCCAGGGTGAATGAAATCAGAAAGTAACTAGAAGTGAACACAGAAAACAAATGCTATAAATATTGAACCCACAGCCATTCAAAGGAACAAGGATAAAGCAGCAGCACTAATCAAGAGCTTGAGAAAGAATGGTACCTGAGGTAAGAGAAAAATCAAGAGTGTAATTCTGAAAGCCACATACAGAAAATATTTTTAAGAGGACAGATTAACAAATTTTCACATATTCCTCATTTGTCAAGGACAATATAGATTCATATTGACAATCAAATTTAGAAATATTAAGGTAATCTGTGACTTTGAGAAGCAAGGTTGAAAAAGTATTGAGAATGAAAAAAAAAACTGAGTATAGAGGATTTAAAAAAAAATTGATGTAGAGAAATGACAGCCAAAGATTAAGGACAGAACTTTTAGAATTTTTTAATGTAAAATGAAGTAGATAAATGAGTTTTATTATGGAGGAAAAAGTTGGAGTTAAAAGAGATTCTTTTTAAGGTAAGGGAAATAAGAGCACATTTTGTATGCTCATGAAAACAATTTGAGAGGGAAAATAGATGATGCAGAAAATCTAAAATTATATCTTTTTCTGGAGACATCTTGAAATTATATCTCTGAGTAGAGAACATGTGATATGATCCAATAACTAGGAGAAATTGTTCTTTGAGAGCACTATGGAGAATTCAGGTATAGTAACAGGAGAGAAGGCAGATTAGAGTACTAGAAATGCAGTTTAACAAAAAGGTATTGGGATCAGATTATTTTCTGACAGCTTTATTTTCTCAGCAAAATACAAAGTAAGGTCATCAGCTGAGGATAATAAGGGGAAGATGATATCTAAGGTGGAGAGAGGAGACGGTATGTACTGGCATTTTAGGAAGGTGGCAGCAAGAGTTCGCTAAGAAAATTCAGTCGAGTTGCTTAAAGAGACTGTCAAAAAAGATCAGAGACTCAGAACGTAGATTAAACTGTATCATCTTCCATGAACTACATTATCAAAGGAAGGAAGGTAGTTATCTCCATATAGAAGTAGAGACCACTGTACCATCTTAATCAGTAAAGACTCAGTTTTGCTTTAGTAACAAATTACCCCCTAGATGTCAATTACTTAACAAAAACAATAGTTTATATTTAATTTGTCCTAGTGAAAAATATTTGATAGAGGGTTTTCTTTCACATAGTCCTTCAGAAAATAAACTGACAGATTCTTTGGCAACAGAACATATATATTCCTAGGTCATTGCAACAGATGAAGAGGCAGATTGCAAAATGACATACTAGCTTTTAAATGTTTTAGCCTAGAAATGACATATGCCACTTCTCACAATCCATAGGCTATAACTTGTCGCATGTTTCTGCTTAACTACAGGGCATATATGTAGAAGAGCCCAAGGGTAACTGTGAATAGTAAGTATCTATTGCCCAACATTTCAATTATTTAACATATTAAAATTATGACTTTCTTTTATATAGCAATACAATTTAAGGTCCCTTCAGAGGAGTTCCATAAGTATTCAGTGCATGTACTAGTAATTTGAGAAATAATAACAGATATCATCAAAATATAAATATATCCTTATTGATTTAATTGACAAACTTTTTGAGGCTTTCCTCTTTTTCTTCTTTTCTTTCTTTCTTTCTTTCTTTCTTTTTTTTTTTTTTTTTTTTTTTTGAGACAAGGTTTTGTTCTGTCACCCGGGACTACAAGTGTGCACCACCATACCCAGCTAATTTTTCTATTTTTTTATAGAGACAGGGGTCTTGCTCTTGTTCAGGCTTGTCTCGAACTCCTGGCCTCAAGTGATCCTCCCACCTTACCTCTCAAAATGCTGTGATTACAGGCATAAGCCACCACACCCGGCTAAGGCTTTTCAAAAGTATGCTATTATCACTTCCATTTGAGTGTCATAGTCTTTTTTTCTGAGCTAAAGTCCTCATGGCATTAGGAATAGGGATTTCAGCTCTATAAAGTTACTTCAGTAAGGAAATATGATACGTAGTGCTGTCTGGTGGCTTGAATTTCAGAAGGATGGAGAGCAAATGATCAGGAAAATAGCAATGATGTACAAAAAGAACATCTGTCACTCCTCTAAGCCTGTGGGAGAGAATCAGTTGAAGAACATAGCGTTCATTCTTAAGAAGGCTATAAGAACAGAACTTATCAAAAGTCAGCTTTCACTTAATCAATTAATTAACATAGAGAGAAAATAGAGGATATAGAGAATGTTATTAATAACTGATTATGAGTTATCAAAGGCACAACAGATGGTCAGTGGGTCCAGAAAAGGACACACAGAATCTTATGAGGCTTAGAGTGAGCAGTAGTATGGATGACCTACGAGGCCTTGGCATTTGTGTGGATGTGCGTGTGTGTGTGTGTGTGTGTGTGGTGGTTTAATTAAATAAGGATAAAGAGTCTAATGGGAATAGCTCCAGTAAGGCTGTCAGGGTTGATAGAGTAGAACAGGTGGGGGCTTTTGTTAGAAACATCATGTCCACTCTTTAATTTGACCAATAGTAGGGTGGAGTAATAATAGTAATTAGAATGTTCAGAATTCAGAGGCTGTTCTAGACTATTGTAGGTATAGAATAAGGGTGTGTATGTCTTCTCTTGGAGGGGGTGTAATATTTATTTAGGGAGATACAGCACTTTAACATGTAAGTTTAAACAAGCTAGAGAAGATACCCATGAAAATCAAAACAAAAGATGTAGAGAAAACCAGAAGAGCAATGTTGCAAAAAGATATAAGACACAAAAACTGTTTGAAGAGAGAAGTGGCAAATTATACTAAAATGATATGGAGAGATTCTATGTGTGTGTGTGTGTGTGTGTGCGTGTGTGTGTGTGTGTATTTATATATATGTTAATTCATATGCTTTTATGTCTGTGATAGAGTTTAAGTGACTAATGCCCTTGTCAGGAAAAGACAATGATATGCTAATTAAATATTATTTATTTTCATAATTTATTTAATCATACTTTTGTGTATATATACATATATCTATATAGATATAGATATGGATATAAATATATATATATATAGAGAGAGAGAGAGAGAGAGAGTACAAATATATGTGCTAAGCATCTGCAGAAATTATTCCACAATATCAAGAAGGAGGCCGGGCGCGGTGGCTCACGCCTGTAATCCTAGCACTCTGGGAGGCCGAGGCGGGTGGATCGCTCAAGGTCAGGAGTTCGAGACCAGCCTGAGCAAGAGCGAGACCTCATCTCTACTAAAAATAGAAAGAAATTATATGGACAACTAAAAATATATATATAGAAAAATTAGCCAGGCATAGTGGCGCATGCCTGTAGTCCCAGCTACTCGGGAGGCTGAGGCAGGAGGATCGCTTGAGCCCAGGAGTTTGAGGTTGCTGTGAGCTAGGCTGACGCCACGGCACTCACTCTAGCCTGGACAACAAAGTGAGACTCTGTCTCAAAAAAAAAGAAAAAAAAAAAAAAAAGAAGGAAGGAATCCTCCCAAACACGTTTTATGAGGCCAACATCACCCCATGCCAAAACCAGGACAGAAAAATAAAACTACAGACCAATATCCCTTGTGAATATAGATGCAAAAATTCTCAACAAAATACTAGCAAACCAAATTCAGATGCTTATCAAAAAAATAATCCATGAAGAACAAGTGGGCTTCCTCTCAGTGATGCAGGGGTGGTTCAACATACGCAAATCCATAAATGTAATTCACCACATAAATAGAAGCAACAACACAGACCATATGATTCTCTCAGTAGACGCAGAAAAAGCATTTGACAAAAGTCAGCACCCTTTTATGATAAGAATACTTAAGAAAACAGGTAGAGACAGGACTTACCTAAAATAATACAAGCCATATATGACAAACCCACAGCCAACATCATACCAAATGGGGAAAAACTGAAACTGTTCCCGCTTAGAACTGGAACCAGACAAGCTTGCCCTCGATCACTGCTTCTCTTTGACAGGTGCTGGAAGTCCTAGCCCAGGCAATCTGACAAGAGAAGGAAATCAAGGTCATCCAGTTGGGGACAGAAGAGGTCAAACTATCGCTCTTGGCTGATGATACGATCTTATATCTAGAAAACCTCAAAGATTCTGCCATGGGACTACTGGAATGGATAAACAAGTTCAGCAAAGTCTCAGCTTACAAAATCAATGTACAGAAATCAGTAGCATTCCTATACACCCACAACAGTCAAACTGAGAACCAAATCATAGCTCAGTAACCTTCACAATAGCAACAAAGAAAATAGAATACCTGGGAATATATTTAACTAAGGAGGTAAAAGACCTCTACAGTAAGAATAAGAAACACTGAGGAAAGAAACAGCAGAGGATGTAAACAGGTAGAAAAGCATACCATGCTCATGGGTAAGCAGAAGCACCACTGTTAAAAATGTCTATATTACCCAAAGTGATCTACAGATTCAAGGCAATCATTATTAAAATAACAATATCATTTTTCACAGGTCTAGAAAAAATAATTCTACACTTCATATGGAACCAGAGAAGACCCTGTATAGCAAAAGCAACCTTAAGCCAAAAGAAAAAATGGGGAGGCATCCATTTACCAGACTTCAAGCTATACTACAAGACTACAGTAACTAAAACAGCATGGTACAAGAACAGAGACATAGACCAATGGAAGAGAACTGAGAACCCAGATAGAAAACCATCTTCATATAGAAATCTAATTTTTGACAAAGCAGACAAACACATACACCAAGGAAAAGAATCCTTATTCAATAAATGGTGCTTGGAGAATTGGATAGCCACATGGAGAAGACTGAAACAGGATCTGCACCATTCACCTCTCACAAAAATCAACTCACGGTGATAACAGACTTAAACACAAGGCATGAAACTATCAGAATTCTAGAAGAAAATCTTGGAAAAACTCTTACAGACATTGGCCTAGGCAAAGAACTTAAGGAGAAGACCCCAAAGGCAATCACAGCAACAACAAAAATAAATAAATGGGACCTGATCAAATTAAAAAGCTTCTGCACAGCCAAGGAAACTATCACAAGAGCAAATGGACAACCTACAAAATGGGAGAAAATATTAGCATGTTACACATCTGATAAAGGACTGAATACTAGAATCTCTATAGAACTTAGGAAAATCAGCAAGAAAAACATCAAACAACCCTATCAAAAAGTGGCCAAAGGACATGAACGGAAACTTTTCAAAAGAAGACAGACTAATGATCAACAAACATATGGAAAAATGTTCAACATCTCTAATAATCAGGGAAATGCAAATCAAAACTACAATGAGATGTCCCTTATCTCCAGTGAGAATGATCTTCATCACAAATTCCTAAGACAATAAATGTTGGTGTGGATGTGAAAAGACAGGAACAGTCATACATTGCTGGTGGGACTGCAAACTAACACAGCCTCTGTGGAAAGTAATATGGAGATACTTCAAAGAGCTACAAGTAGAACTACCATTTGATCCAGCAATCCCATTACTGGGCATCTACCCAAAAGAACAAAAGACATTCTATAAAAAAGACATCTGCACTAGAAGGTTCTTCTGCTGAGGTTGGGTTTGGTTTGCTCATCCTTTTCCAGTTCTTTTAGATGATTCCTTCGATTGTTTGTTTTTGATCTTTCTGTATTTTCGATATAGGCATTTACGGATATAAATTTTCCTCTCAGGACTGCTTTATCAGTGTCCCATGGATTTTGACAACTTGTGTATCCTTTATTATTTAGTTCAAAGAGTCCTTTGATTTCCATCCTGATTTTCTTAACACATGATCGATCAGTGGAAGGTTGTTTACTTTCCATGATCTTGTGTAGAGATGAGAGTTTCTGTTGGAGTTGATTTCTAATTTTCTTCCTCTGTGGTCTGAGAAGATGCATGGTATAACTTCTGGTTTTTTTTTTGTTTTTTTTTTTTAATTTTTTGAGACATGTTTTGAGGCCTGGGATATGGTCAATCTTGGGAAAATTCCATGAGCTGATGAGAAAAACGTATATTTAGTGGTTTTCGGTTAGAATGCTCTGTAAATGTCAGCCAGGCCCATTTGTTGTAGAGTTCTGTTTAAGTCCATTGTTTCTTTGTTTATTTCCTGTTTGGAGGATCTGTCCTGTTCTGTCAGGGGGTTGTTGAAATCTCCGGATGTTACCGTGTTTCCGTTCATCATTTTATTTAAATTAAGTGGGACTTGCTTTATGAATCTGGGTGAACTTGAATTAGGTACATAAATATTTAGAATTGTTATGTCTTCATGTCGAATTGTACCCTTCACTGTTATATAGTGACCCATCTTTGTCTTTCATTACTTTTGTTGATTTGAAAATTAAGTGATCTGAAATCAGAACTGCCACATCAGCTTTCTTTTGGGCATCTGTTCACTTGGAATATTCAAATTCACCTTGAATCTGAATTCATCCTTGTGGGTTAGATGTGTTTTCTTAAGACAGCAGATACTTGGCTTGTGTCCATTTGGCTGGCTAATGTCTCTTTAGTGGACAATTCAAGCCATTCACATTTATTGAGAGAATTGATAAGCAGGGGAAGATTTCTGTTCATCCTATTGAGTTCAACTTTGTTGCCTTGCTTTCTCCCTTGAGCCATTGTGGTGTCTAGCCTTTGACGTTTAGCTTTTGGATGATTTTTACATTGGTGAGTGTTTATTGTGCTGATCCGTGTGTAACACTGTTTTCAGTAGTTCTGGAGGGCAGCTCTTGTCTTGATGAATTCCCTCAGTCTTTGCTTGTCTGAGAAGGTCTTTATTTCAGTCAACTACACTCGGTTACACTCAAGTATCCTAATTTTAGAAATAGAAAGTCTAACATTAGCATTAGATTTAATAAATAAATGTCTTAATGTGTTTAGTTATTCTATTTAAATAATTGAAGCAACAAGGTTATATTTATTTACTTTTAATGTGGGAATGCAGGTTACAGAATTTTACCATTTTAATAAAGTAATATTTATATGAAAGAAAAGGGCAAATTAAATGACTATATCAAGCACCTTAATAAATTTCCTTTTTAGAAAGGAATGAATCTAGCAATGTTGTCTTTTATAATATAATAGCACTGTCAATTTGATACAGCTAGAAGACTATAGGCAGGTTTTGCAGGTTGATTTACTCAACCTCTAGTGGGATATACCATAGAAATTTAACCTATATAGTGAACTCAAACACCACATGTAGGTAAAACTTCAAATATATTAGCATATCTTCCAACTTTGACTAGAATATCTGATAGAAAAAAACCCACATACTGTGAACCATTGCTATGTGTCAATACTCCATTGGGATAGAAAAGAGATGAAGACAGATGTAGCCTCTGCATGAATGGATGCATTCTGTTTGTGTGTGTCCTTGTGTGTGTGTGGGTGGGTGGGTGGTGCATGGCCTATGACAAAAAAGAGGATAATGGAATAAACCTAGTGTATATAAAATGTAGAGAGCAAGGATGTAGATTCAAGAATGCTTAGAAGAGAGATCATGATTAGTATATTAGTCAGCTTGGGCTGCCATAACAAATACTATAGACGGGGTGGCATAAACAAAAGAAGTTTTTTTTCTTACAGTTCTGGAGGCTAGAAATCTAAAATCAAGGTTCTGGTCCATTTGATTTCTGATGAGGGTTCTCTTCCTGGCTTGCAGACTCTTGCCTTCTCACTGTGTCCATACATGGCTTGTCCTCAGTGTATGCACATAAGGAGAGAGAGAGTAATTTCTCTGGTGTCTCCTTTTATAAGGGCACTGATGCTATTGGATCAGGGTCCCATCCTTATGATCTCATTGAACCTTAATTACTTCCTTACAGGCCCCATCTCTAAATATAGCCACACTGGGGGTTAGGATTTCAACATATGAATAGGGGCTGGGGGGCAAAATATTCATTCCTTAACAATTCAAGGAACATTTGTGAGTTATTGGCTCCTGGAAGGTTCTTATCCATTCCTTAACTTCAGTTACCTTTAAAGAGTCAGTTACTCTCTTTCAGATAAGCCAGCTCAGGACTGCATGGTAAGTTACTGTAACACATACTGGCTAGGAAGAGGTAGAACACTGAAAAAAGTATAACAGATAAACAAAAAAAACTAGACAGAGAAATACTAAATAGAATCAGGAAATACTGGCCTAATAGAAATCAAGAATGAGAAGGTATTGAAGAGAATGAAGTGGACTTCAATATAAAATGGTACTGAGACGTCAACGAAGATATTATCATTTGTGATTCTGATAGCTTCTCAAATCTGCTTTGAGTAGTAGTTCCTAAGAAAATTTTTAAATATTTTGAACATTCAATTTTTGTTATTCAGAATTAGTGTCATGACAGTGCTTAGCATTTGAGTAATAACACACTCATAAATAATTTTATCCTCAGAGTGAATAATCTTCCCCTTAACTCACCAAAGTCTGAGATTGGAATGTTTTTCATTATTTATTTATAAGCAAGCATATAATGGTATACATTATCACATCTGTATAAGACATAGTCTTATTTTAGAAATTTATAATACATATACATTGTAATATGTTAAATGGCAGTCTTCTGTTTAATAATAAAATTTAATTCTATGTTATACACAAGATGCAAATTTCTGTTTCTGATTCATATTATGCAAGATCAGCAGCCAGAATATTCTACAATATAAATAAATATGAAAACATATTTGCAGGAAACCTTAACGAAAATAAATCACTTGGCAAAGCTAGTATGTGATTCATATAGTACCACAATTATTTAGTCACTTGATAGAACAAATGATTCAAGCCTCTAACTTGTCTTTTTTATTTAAAGTGTAACAATATTAAATAAACTTATGGTCATAGACACACTGTTTGAATATTGACTATATTTACCATTCTCTATTAAAATCAAAAGTTAAAGTTCATATCATTCAGCATTTAACAAATAACTATCAATATTTATTTGATTTTCATTTACTCTATGGTAAGTCAAGTAAGAGAAAGCTCAACTGTTTAAACGTGACTAACAGAGATAGTTAACTTTAAAAATAGTTTTGTAATATTTGCACTTTCTATATTTCATCCATTTCCTTAACATTTATTTGCTTTTAAAGAGTTTTCCCAGTACCCTTGACATTGCATTTCTTTATAAGACTGAATTCTATAAAATCTTTGTATTACTTCAAGTAAATTTGTCATAATTTTCTATATTCTTTAATAATCTTTATATTGTTACTCTTTCCTGACATTCAAAATGCTACTTTAGGTAATATCTTTGGATAGAAAATAATCTGTTCAGTTTCACAATCTCTTTTCTCTTCTAATTAACTTCTCACACAGATCGGTAGGCCTCCATTCCAAAATCCTAAATATCTTATATAATACTCATTTCCCGTGGGAAGTATTACATATGACTGAACTTAGCGTATCAATGAAAAGGATACTACAGAAAAAACAAATGTGTAAATGTATATTTATTGGCCTAATAACCTAATGCGTATGAAGTTTCAGGCCAGCAGGTCCTGACTATTTGTTTCTACTGTTTTATAACTCTTAGCTAGAATAACGCGAGCAACTTCAGTCAGTTGCAAGTATATTTGAAGGGAAATTTAATTACTTCTTTTATGCTAATTTTCAAAAAAAATACTGTAAAAATTGGGTCAAGGAGCTAGAACTAGAGGAAGTATTAGTTATGAAGGGGAGGCAGATGTGCACGTGCATAAGGTACATACACATGGTAATATGCAAGTTACAGTCAATATACCAAGTACAGACTTTGAGCTCACAATTGTGTGTAATGACACTAATGGTATAAATGAGGGAAGCTTCCAAGACAATAGCATTCAATATGAATTGCTCTGAAAAGCCATATAGATCAACATAGAAAGCAAACAAAATCACCTAGAGCTCATACCAATAGCATATCTGAGAGAAAGAGAGTATACTGAACAGTTTCATTTATATGAAAGTAAGAAAACAAATCATTGACACTACAGAGATGGTCCACAGAACATGGGATGGCAAAGAATAAAACAAGGACTGTGCAAAGAGAGAAGACTATGGTAAGGCCCTAACAGGGGAGACATGTGGTTAATATTTAAGATCTCACTCTCAGAAAGAAATGGTCCCATTCTGATTATTTTCCTAATTAGCACTGGAAAGTCAACTTAAATGTAGAAATATATAAATATTAATACCTTTATATATGTGTGTGTATAACTTTATATATATGTATACACACATATATAAAATATAGTAAATAACTGTTAATATGTTTATCTATATATAAACATATAAAATTTTATAATAAATAAAATAAATATATTATATGTATCTTTTATCTATCACTCAAATTTCTGAGAATAAACTCTAGAGATTCCTCTCTAAAAGTAAGAAATTATATATACACAATTTTGCACATTAATTAAGAATAATTGGGCCGGGCGCGGTGGCTCACGCCTGTAATCCTAGCACTCTGGGAGGCCGAGGTGGGCGGATCGTTTGAGCTCAGGAGTTCGAGACCAGCCTGAGCAAGAGCGAGACCCCACCTCTACTAAAAATAGAAAGAAATTATATGGACAGCTAAAAATATATATAGAAAAAATTAGCCGGGCATGGTGGTGCATGCCTGTAGTCCCAGCTACTCGGGAGGCTGAGACAGGAGGATCGCTTGAGCTCAGGAGTTTGAGGTTGCTGTGAGCTAGGCTGACGCCACGGCACTCACTCTAGCCTGGGCAACAGAGTGAGACCCTGTCTCAAAAAAAAAAAAAAAAGAATAATTGGAAACAATCCAAATACTTTATGTCGATTATAAATCTTTAGTGGAATATATTATAGACATTTTTAAAAGACATACAAAATAAGCTTAAACACCATTCAATATTCTTAAATTTTTAATTTATTTTTTTATTATTTTTTTATGTTGTTCAGGCTGGCTTGGAACTTCTGGGCTCAAGCAATCCTCCTGCCTCAACCTCCCGAGTAGCTGGGACTATAGACACACACCATCACACTCTGCACCAGTCAATATTTTTGGTATTAGTAATAAGATCCATTTAGTAATTTCAAACTCTTTTGGGCATCTTGTAGGTTAAAATCTGAGACTTCTTTATAAAATAATAAGAAAATGTCTGATATTAACGTAATTATCTAATTAGAAAAATGACCACTTCACAACTTTTAATGAAAGAATATATTTAAGGAAGAATTATTAATAGATGATAGAAAGTGTTCAGTAAAATAGGACTTAAGAACCACAGATCACACTGAATCAAACTGATTTCAAAGTCCATGTTTTCTATCTCCATATAACCCTTCTCCTCAAAGTTTATATTGGGATATTAGATAGGTTACTGGCATGCCAGATTTCCTAATTTAACTAATATTTTAAAAATATTATATTTGGAAATCAGGGAGTTTACCTTAACTTGCGCCTTTCTTCTCTACTTGGCAGCTATTCACACCATTAAAAAAAAAAAAAATCAACAATCTGGCTTCACAAATTAGATTTTATTGCAGAGTTCCAGATAACTGAGGCAAATTGCAGTTGACGTAAATAGTACCCTAAATAGAGTTATATCGTAAACAAAGGTTTGGTTTTAAGCCAGCATATAATGCAAAATTGAATATGGTCAAAATTTCCCTTGAACAACATTTTCAAGAGCCGAAGAAATTGTGTACTTTCTCTCGGTAAGAGCAAACTAGTCACTTTTCCTCCAAAGTCAGAGCTGGTTTCTATTGCTTTGTGAGAACACAGGGTAAGTGCCTGGTTTACAATACCGAGGACAACATGTATGAAATAATAATCAACCTTCAAACACTAGAATGACTCACAGGGTGCTGCTATGCTCACTGTATGAAGGTCGAATGCACACTGAAAAATAGGGAATTATGGATTCATTTACTGTATGACACAGAGATTCTTTCATCTTCCTTCACTATTACCATATATTCTGTTAAATTATCATAATTTAAATTCACTCTACAAGTTCCTTTCCTCAAATTACAATAGAAAAAAAATTGTCAATAAAATCAATACCTTTAAATGAGTTTGGTTCCTAGGCATGCCCAAGTTCCTGACATTTCTCCTCCACCTGGAGCTCTAGCTCTAGTGATCTACACCTAGAGTCTTCCGTCTTCACATAACCACAGAGGTCACTTCCATTTTATTAGTAAAAGTTTTACAGTGGACAGAGTTTGGCCTTACCTGTAAGTCCATTTCCACCCCATTTAGGCAATATGTTGAAAAAAAAAAAAATCTAAAAAAAAAAAACAAAACAACAAAAAAGAGTTCAGGGTGTGAGAAAAGCGTAACAAATTTAGCAGTACAACTGGAAAATAAAGTTTCTCTTTATATTAACTAGTAAAATTCCCACTTTCCCTAGAATGAAGACAGCTGAACCAGAGTGCATGGCTTGGAGAGCGGAACATGCGCTGAATATTGGCTTCCAATTATTCTCTTGATGGAAAATTTTTTGATGTGCCAAAAGTGGATACCATTAAAAGGAAGCCAGGAATAAATTTTGCTAAATATCCCTGGGTGGTTTCAGGCTATATACACATTCAGTGGCTCTCTGGCTGTGTAAGGATTCAATATGCCTTTCTTTAATTCCTGGTCATCTTGTCAGTGATTTTGACAGTTTCTTTCCTATATACATATATCCACACATAGCTCACATCAATAGAAAAGGATAATATTTCCCACTCTAGATCCATGTTAAGAAACACAAATATTTTTAAAATATATACTTAAACCCCTAGGGTTACCCATGCACACATGGAGAGAGCATTGTCCACTATATTTTGGTTTAGTTTTCTGCTTTCAATCAGGCTGAGTGGGTCAGAGGGCATGACCACTGGTTGGGGATTGGGGTGCACTTTGTTAGCACTTATTGTAGTAGTACTAAAATTTTGGCCCTGTCTCCCCAGCATTAGTATTACGTAGAAACCTGCTAGAAATACAAAGACTTGGCTCCACTCCAGACCTAGAGAATCAGAAACCTTGGGATTGGGGCCTGGCAATCTGTGATTTAACAAGCCCTGCAGGTGACTGTGATGTATGCTGAAGTTTGAGAACTTCTTTCTTGCTACAGAGAACCACATTACACGTAATGTGGTCATCTTAAATCTGAACGGGAGTAGAATTCCCTAGGGTAAAGCTATGCAGGACGGCTCCTGGAAAATATGAAGCACATAACTAATATAAACCATTTATATGGGTTAAAGAATAATAGGAGGTTTATTTCTAATGTTATATTGATTTCATTTTATTCACCTTCCATGTGAAGAAAATGGTTTCATGAATGATAGTTAATGAATGCTTTATTTTTAAATTATCTCATCTTTCTTCTTTCTGTCATTTCAGAAAATATTCTCCAATTCTCACTTGTTATAATTAGAAAGTTATGCTCTTGTAATTTTGTTTTAAGCTTCAAGTTCGTGTCACTGAAATTATTTTAAAACTGCCTGTTTGTCTTCTGGATTTGTGAAAAGAACCTGGAGTAATAGGCCTAGAGTTTCATTTTCAACCAAGCCACTAAAATGGCTGGAGCTTGCTGAAGTTATATAATCCTCTATCATTCAATTTTCCCTTCTGCACAATTGGATAATAGTACCTCAAACCTACAGAAAATCATGCTATCATGTTTAATTAAGTAAAGTGGGTAAAGCATAAAAATGGGAGTCTAACAGCTGAGATTTGCTGGAGAAAAATGCTATATAACTAAGGTAATCTTTCAGATCTACCATCTCTCTTCTAAAAGAGTCTTCTATTTCATTTCTCTTATTTGTAATCTTTTCTTTCAATTCTTAGTGATTCTCTATAGGTGAAGGTTGCGTTTATTGGTGAGAAATTCTGCTTTCACTATCATAATAGGCTCCTAACCAAGTCTAGTATGATTTTTAAATATAGTATCTCTAATCTTAGTTTATTAAAATCATTTTTTTTAAAAAAAATGATGTTTGTATGTTACATCTAAATAATTTATATATAATGACAGAAAATAAGAAAAATATGCAGATAGGTAAGTAGATGCACATACAGAAAAAAATTTTACTCCATATTCTTCTGAAGATAATTTGAACAAGCATAAAACATGAGTATGGTCAAAGAAAA
This sequence comes from Eulemur rufifrons, assembly GCF_041146395.1. Lineage (NCBI taxonomy): Eukaryota > Metazoa > Chordata > Mammalia > Primates > Lemuridae > Eulemur > Eulemur rufifrons. Next base: position 112,077,992 of record NC_090989.1, read on the forward strand.
ATGTAAAAATCAAAAATAAATAAGAAATGGTTATCATTTTGATAACAAGAATAAATCAATTATTTTACTGATATCCTTTTTAGTAATAGAAAAAATACAGCATATTTTTCAATTAAACCATCATGTCATCTTATGCTTATTTGAATTATGGCACTGTGTTCAAGAAATAATATAAAACATAATAATGAATTCCTTAAAACTTTCATATATACTGTTATGTACTTCTTTAACATACTAATATTAATTTAGTTATATTTATAATACATGAATGAATATTTATTATTAAAAATATTTTTGTTTATTACAGCACTTAATTATAGCTCCCTCTCTTAAGTCTCTCCTCTGACTGTATAATTTTTTTAATTATTAAAAAAGAAGGAGGTCTTTTTATTACTTTAAGAATCTAAAAGCCTGGAGGAGGGATGGTTATTTCTAACTTTATAGAAAAACTAATAGAAATAAAATGCATAGCTCAGAGCTTTAAACTTCAGCTTAAGTCAACATCAGAGAAACAGAGAGTTTATTCAGTGGCCCTGAAACTATTCTTTCTATCTTGTAAACACAGAGCCAATTTCACCGAAAATGAGGCCCAAATTCTAATTGTTCTGGTGCCATAAATACATACACTGAATTCATTGCCTTAATTAATAGGGTCCCTGTGAGATTTAGAATGGACATAGTGGGATTTGAAAAAGAGATATCTGGGTTGACTCAGACAAAGCTGAAAATCTAAAATCCTTTACAGGTAGAAGCAGAAAACATGCTCATCTTTTAGTAATCCATGCAGAAGTTGCTTAAGGCAAAATGTAAACATTGTTTTATTTATCTTGCCTTTCCCTCTTCCCCACATTGAATCAAATACCAAGCTTTTTAAATTCTGCCTCCTAAATATCTTTTAATTTATTTTTATTTTCTTTGTCATTACTCTATTAATTGGTACATGAACTATTATTACATACTCCCCTAAAAATAGTAGATGCTTCCTGTATTCGTTATCTCTGTGTTACCTCAGCATTATATTTTTTTCCTGGTCAATTTTACAGTATCTACTTAAAATTTGCTCTATTAAATTATCTCTGTGAAAATAACTGGTGTGGCTTGAGCATTCAGTGTCTGATACAGTTTCTGATCTAAAGTATCAAATGCCTGGGAGGTGTTTACAGGATAATGAGTAATTTATTGTATATTTTTCAGTTAATAAGAGAGATTTAGATTTAAAATTTTTTGAAATGAATGATAATTATACTTAAATATTAAGCAAATCATCAAAGTATTCTGAAAAGGAAGATCTAGATACACAGAGCCTAGAGAAACTCTAATATTTAAGAGCAGTGTTTTAGGGGAGATGATACAAAGGATCTGTGGGAATATGACGATATACAGATTTGCTTTCCTTGTGTATTAACTGTTGCATTTTTAAATTTACAGATTTGGGGAATGAGCCCAAGAGGGCAGACTAGAAGCAGCTTGCATATGCCACTCTCATGGAGAGGATGGAAAATAGTGAGTAGATATTCAGCTTTTAAAACGGGTCCCAGGCAGGATCGTTGCAAGAGATTTGGAAATAAGATAGACAAAGACAAAGTGTACTTTAAAGTGATGGGGAAGTCAGAGGTCTTCCAGCATTCCTGTGAGCCAGGAGACACTGAGTGAAGTCCCACATCAGTATTTATTGGTACAGCAATTAATTTTCAGTGGTTACAGATTTATGTGTACAGATCATTAATTTAGGTTTCAAGGCTCCCCAAAGATTTCAAGAGTTCCCTTACCTAATTCTATCTACTGAGCAAATGGTTACAAAATTTTTCCAAGATAAGCTTCTTAAGCCCTAATTAAGAATAGACCTAGTTAAGCATACCAATTAAAAATAAAATCATTAAGTAAGCAGTAATACATAAAACAGAAACACCGAGCCTGCATACTTTTCTAATCTATTTCTCTATATATTGAGATATGTGGCCAGGAGTGAAACAAGAACTGTCCTTGAGGCTAGTTGGTTTTAGCTACAGGTGTCTGCTGGGCTGACATCCTTTGGTCAGGCTCTTAACCTTTGGCCCCCTGCCAAGCTCTGCCTTGCATAAGCTCCAGGCTCTGGCTTGCAGACCCTGAGTTTGGCACTGCCTTGCAGTCACTCACCCCTGATGGAATGTCTCCTTTGTTGCTAAGCAGCTTCTGATGTGTGAACTAATATGCCCACAGATTCCTTCAAGGCAAAGGCCTGCAAAACTCCTGAAACTTTTCATGTCTCTTAACCCTATTTCCCAACAACCTTTGGATCGATTCACTAGGAGAGAACATTGGGAATCAACAAAGAGGTGATACGAGGCACTCAAAGTGAAGGAGAGGGAAGTGGGGTGACCTGCTCCATAAGATCAGATGTACTTGGGGGAGGCCCCTACATGTGGAGAAGGGACAGAGGAGAGGATACCAGGCTCCACACTTCCGCCATGGACATTGCAATCTGAGCAGCATGTGGGCCCCTATACTCCAGCAGGTCTCCAGTCTCAAACAGGGAGATGGCAGGAGACCATGTGACAGCATTGCTTCAAAGAAAAGGCACAAAGGGATACTACTTGTCCCCAAACCCTGGGCACTGTGGCTGGTGTCATTTTGAGGTCCCAGCCCCATAGCACTGCATCTGCCCAGAGGTCAGATTCATTGCACCCACCTCCCCCTCACAAAAACCATATGATCATCTCAATAGATGCAGAAAAAGCATTTGATAATATCCAGCACACCTTCATGATAAAAACCCTCAACAAACTAAGCATAGAAAGAACATACCACAAAATAACAAAAGCCATGTATGACAAACCTATAGCCAACATCATACTGAATGGGGAACACTTGAAAGCATTCCCCCTTAGAACTGGAACAAGACAAGCATGCCTGCTGTCAACACCTTTATTTAACAAAGTAATGAAGTCCTACCTAGAGCAATCAGGCAAGAGAAAGAATTAAATAGTATCCAAATTGTGAAAGGGAACGTGAAACTATCCCTTTTTGCCAATGATATGATCTTATATTTAGAGAACCCCAATGTCTCCATCAAAAGACTCCTCACATTGATAAATACATTAAAGTCTCAGGTTACAAGTTAATGTACACGAATTAGCAGCATTTCTATACAATCATAACATTCAAGATGAGAGGCAAATCAAGAACTCAATACTGCTTGCAATAGCTGCAAAGAAAATAAAATAGCTAGAAATATACTTAACCAAGGAGGTGAAAGACCTCTACAAGAAGAACTACAAAACACTGATGAAAGAAATAATAGATATAACAAACAAATGGAAAAACATCCCATGCTCATGGATTGGAACAATCAAAATTGTTAAAATGACCATACTGACCAAAGTGATTTAGAGATTCAACATAATTCACACCAAAATCCAATATCTTTTCCATGGAGCTAGAAACAATAATCTTAGACTTACTATGGAACCAAAAAAGACTTCAAATAGCCAAAGCAATTGCAAGCAAAAAGAACAATTCTGGAGGCATAATATTACCTGACTTCAAATTAAACACAAGGCTATATTAGCCAACATTGTATAAGTATAAATGTAGACATATAGACCAATGGATCAGAAAAGAGAATCCAGAAATCAAGCCATATAGCTACAACCAACTGATTTTTGACAAAGCAGACAAAAATATACCTTGGGGAAAGGTCACCTTATTCAATAAATGGTGCTAAAACTAGATAACCACATGTAGAAGAATGAAACTGGATCCCTATCTCTCATCATATACAAATATTAACTCAAAATGGATTAAAGATTTAAATGTAAAGAACCTGAAACCACAAAAATTCTAGAAGAAACATAGGAAAAACTCTTTTTGACATTGACCTAGGCAAAGAATTTATGACAAAGACCCCAAAAGCAAACACAGCAACAACAGAAATAAATAAATAAGACTTAATTAAACTAAAAAATTTATGCAAAGAAAATAGTCAACATAATATACAGACAACCTACTGAATGAGAGAAAATATTGTAAACTATGCATCTCACAAAGTACTAATATCATTACCTATGAAGAACTCAGACAAAGCAGCAAGATAAAAACATAATCCCATCAAAAAGTGGGCAAAACACACAAACAGAATTTTTTCCCAAAAAGATAGACAAATGGCCAAGAAACATATGAAAATATGCTAAACATCACTAATCATCAGAGAAATGCAAATTGAAACCACAATAAGATACCATCTTACCTCCAGTCAGAATGACCATTATTAAAAAGTCAAAAAATAATATATGTTGTGAAAGAGAACACTTACACACTGTTGGTGGGAATGTAAACTAGCGCAACCTCTATGGAAAACAGTATGGAGATTCCTCAAAGAACTAAAAGTAGACTACTATTTGATCCAGCAATCTTACTACTGCATATCTACCCAAAGGAAAAGAAGTCATTTTATAAAAGAGACACCTGAATCCAGATGTTTATGGCAGCATGATTCACAGTTGCAAAAGATATGGAATCAACCTAAGTGCCCATTAATTCAGGAATAGGTAAAGAAAATTGGTTGATGGGTACTTAGGCTGATTCTATATCTTTGCATATATATAAAATATACCAGGGAGTATTACTCAGTCATAAAAAGGAATGAAATAATGTCTTTTATAGCATCTTGGATGGAACTGGAGACCATTATCCTAAGTGAGGTATCTCAGGAATTGGAAAAAACAGTATCACGTATTCTAACTTATGAGTTGGAGCTAAATGAGGGGTATATATGGTCATAATGGTGATATAATGGATATTGAAAACCAAGAAAGGGGGAAAGTGGGAGGTGGTGAAGTATAAAAATATTAATATGTATCAGGTACAATGTACACTATTCTGATTGTGGCTACACTAAAAGTTCTCACTTCAGCATTACATAATTCATTCACATAACAAAAAACCTCACTGTACCTCATAAATCTATTGAAATTTTAAAAATTGCACACTTGTTCAAAGACATGTTTTATATGGATGCTACTAAGCATAGCAGACCTTATTTAAATACTCTCTGTATTTTTTATAAGTCATATGTTTAAATTAAAGGATTTAGAGATAAACAGAATTCCTGTCTAGAGATTAGCTCATTTTCATTTCAGAAATGAAGAAAACTACAACTTAGATTATGTAAAATAATGTCAAGGATACACACCTCCCAATTTCACCAGACTAAGCATGTATAGGCTAGTACTTAGTTACGATTTTTATTTAAGTCCTCTTTCTCCTGGACCATTTTCTGTGAATTTACAATAGTTAAGTCTAGGAGATAGGGGAGGGAAAATAAAGAGTTCTCAAAGATTTATATTTTGTGACACAAAGTTTTTGAAAACCCTGTGTAATTTTGATGTATCTTGCCTTGGGTATTTAAAGTGATAAGCCTCTTTATTCTATACTTTCCTTTCTCCACTTCCTAATTGTACTACTTGCTACTGAAACACATTAGATTCACAAGTTCATTCCCTCTACTCATCTTCTAACAGAACATAATGGTTTAGTAAGGACTTTGCAGTAAGTCCGCCTATGTTGCTACAAGTTATTTTATCACTCACTTGCTGTATAACCTTGGAAAATTTCTCAGCATCTTTTCTCTCTGTATCCTCATCAATAGTGAGAATGATAATAATAGTAGTTACTATTAGAATTTAATGAATCATTACATGGATAATACTTAAAAAGTACCACACAGTGAACACTCAGTAAACTATTATTTTTAATGATATTATTGTCAATGATATTACGGTCACCCAGAGAATGTTGTAAAAGTGTACTAAACATGTGAAAGTGCAATACATTGTCTGATGAGTTTTAAACAGATACCTAAAAATTAATACGTAATGTTAAATTTTAGTTTCTCAAAGCTTTTGGGAACAACTGAATAAATATAATACATGCTTGTACTCACATATAAACTCTACCAGAGAATAGAAGTTAGCTATTTCATGTAGTGATTAATAATTTTTAATATAGCAACTACCATTTATTCTGGTATACTACATTATCAATTAGGTAGTTATTATTATTTCCATTTTTGAGATGAGAAATTTGAGATTTATATCGATCAAATAGGTGGCCCTTGGTCCCCTAGATAGTAAGTAGTAAAATTGAGAATATTTAAATTATTTAAATTTGTTTTATTTAAATATCAAGAAATTCTCCAAATATGTCCGTTTGTCTGTCTATATACCTATCATATGCATAAGAGTGCAAAATAACCTAGAGCTTTCAATATATAATGCAACTTATTTTTACTTTTTAGTATGAGTAATTTATTTTTTTCTCATAACTTATGTCAAGCAAATCATACTTCTAATTATGAGCCTACTCATTTTATGGCTTAAAATTAGATATTCTTTTTTTCCTGAGTACTTTTTAAAGATTTGCATGACAGTGCATTAATCATTGAGAAAACAGATCATACTAGCTGGACATCTGCCATTTAAATTAAAGGCCAATAAAATAGTTGGATATATTTTCTGCTGAAAAACAGACAGATGGTCAGTTAGTCACAGTGCTACATAAATTGAACATGAGACAGTATGACTAATTATCAAATGTGTATTTGTATGTTAACCAGAATCTAACTTAAGAATAAAAATGAAATTAATTTAGTTTTCTATTTTTAGCCAAAAATATATTTGTTTATGCAAAGGGTTTTTTTTTTTCTTAAGTGTACCAGTTAAGGCCTATTTTATTTCCTCTTTTGTATGGTTTTTTACCATGTGATTAATTTTCTCTGCATTTGTCTTTCTTCTGTCCAGGAAGTTTTGTATTTTTATTCCAAAATGTATCTTTATTATTATTACTTTATGAATTCTGTATTTTACATAGTATTCATTAGATCTGTACCATGAACAATGATAAAAAGAGTTTGTGTAATCTTCGTTCTCACTTTTTCTGCCCCATTGCTTATATTTTAAATCAATAGTGTTACATTTTCATGTGTACCTTAAAAAAATCCTTTAAATTAAAGATCTCAAAAGACAATCCATGAGTTTATTCTACTTTTACCTTCTCTCCTCCTCATTTAATTTACATTCTTTACTATTGCTCTTCTTCTAAAATTTGTAGTCTAAAACAAATGTTTTAAAAATTTGAAGTTAAATACATGTACTGTAGTTGTACTTGCTGGTATAAATCTCTGTCTCAGACTTTCTTTCCTTGAGTGTCTACTAGGTTTGGCTCCATTGTTTTCTTTCATAGAATTTTGTTACAGAAAAGTTAATGACAGGCTATGTATCTGTCTATTAATAAGGACCTCCTTTAAAAATACTTTATTGCTCAAAAGATTAATGTTCAAAACTTGGCAAATTATTAATCTTATCTTACTCTTAACTATTGTAATATAATTTTTTGGAACATGTCTGTCATTTGAACATGTATTTTCAAGTTTTCTTTTTTTTTTTTTCAGAAAATTTTGTTTGAATTATACCTTAAAATACATGTTTAGGTCCATTGTCTTAGTTTTCTTCTTTCGACACTTCAAATAATTATTTGATGGATTTTTTTTTTGTAAATTATTCCTATTCTTTTCTTCCCAATACCTTTTATCTCTTTATTTCTGTTTACTTTTTGTTTGTTTGAATAATCATTGTTTTCATATTTCTTTTCTCTATATATTGCATTGTAGCTTCCTACACTGATTGTTCTCTATTCTTTCCTCCTAATTTAGCCTTTTTATTTCCTGAATGCCTCCCCCACCAAATCTGTCATTTCTTGTTTTATTTCTTACTCTATTTACTAGTTATCACCTTTTCTTGTCTGATCATCTCTTCCTTGAATTCCACTTTCATTTATTATCTTTTTTTTTGCCGTTTTTAAAACTTGTGTCCATTTCTGTTTCTATGCCATTATAGTTCATTGTTTGGGAAGGAACCCACTATAATTTCTCCTGTACCTTGGAATATAAAGCAAGCTGAGACATTGTCATCATCAGACATCTTGATTTCATCATCAAGAAAGTTTCCACCACCAGAAACCTTTCACCAGTTTGCTTATTTTCTTGGCTTAGTGAACACTGTTTTAAGTTTTTGGTATTCAAAACTTTCTGTTCACTTAGCTCTCTGTTCTTCCCATTTTATTGCAGCATTTGGCCTGTTAATAGAAGATACGGTCTAGATAATAGAAAAGTTTCTCCTTAGAAACAACTCTTCCACCAGGTTGAGTTACATAATTATCTTCCTAGGACTACTTCTGGTGTCTCCTTTTTCATTCCTACTATACACAGAAATTGTAATTGAATGATTATTTTGACATACTTTTTAGGGGTATCCAGTTACAAGTTTGTGTACCTTCCCCTTTACGTTAGTAACTCATATAACATTTGAAATTATGAGTGAGATTGTTCTTCTTACTATACCTTATTAATATATGGGCAAAGCTGAAGCTGAGGGCAGTTTTTTTATTTAAATAGTTAGTAATTGGTAGAATTGGAATGTGAAGTCAGGTACACTGGTTCTGACTGCTTTGTTTTGCTTGTCTGTACTAGGTTGTCTCAGTTTAGCCTTATAAATTTTATATTGTAAGTGCAAGCAAATCAATAAAATAAGGGTAGAATAATAAAATTTACTCAAAGTTAACCCCCAACTTAATGAACCAGGTTTTAGGAGGAGAATAGGCAGAAATGAAAGTAACAAATCTCTGAGGGAGTTGCAGGATGGAGAAATAGGCAGAGAAAGCCCTAGGGAGAATTCTGCTTCCAGACACAGTGGAGACAATACTCTCAAGTTCCTCTGAGTGTACTTTCTCTGCAAACTTGGAGAGACAGGGACAAGATTTGTGGTAATATTCACAAAATTAGAGAGAATATTTAGGGTATGTTGGTATAAAAGATTACTATCCAGAATTGGTCAAATCTTTCAAAACCCTTCCCAGCAGAAACAATGAAAGAAGAAAATAAAATAGCATCTTTTATCTGCCAACAAAATTCACTAACAGGCCGGGCGTGGTGGCTCACGCCTGTAATTCTAGCACTCTGGGAGGCTGAGGCGGGTGGATCGCTCGAGGTCAGGAGTTCGAGACCAGCCTGAGCAAGAGTGAGACCCCATCTCTACTACAAATAGAAAGAAATTATCTGGCCGACTAAAATATATATAGAAAAAATAGCCGGGCATGGTGGCACATGCCTGTAGTCCCAGCTACTCAGGAGGCTAAGGCAGTAGGATCGCTTAAGCCCAGGAGTTTGAGGTTGCTGTGAGCTAGGCTGACGCCACCGCACTCACTCTAGCCAGGGCAACAAAGCGACACTCTGTCTCAAAAATAAATAAATAAACAAATAAATTCACTAACAAAGTAAGATTCAATGTTAAAATTCACAGCCATAGTTAAAAACAAAAATACATAAATATGATGAATAAATAGTGAGAAATTTTTTACCAGCAATCCTGTACTAAAATGGTAAAGGAAATACTTCAATGGAAGAAAGATGACAAAAAAAGGAAACATGGAAATGAAGGAAGAAAAGAACTGCAATGAAAATGTAACGTTGTGGATAATATAGTTGAATATTGACTACACAGTACAATTAAATTGATACCTTGGAGTCTGAAAAATACATTTTGAATATGGTTGATTTAAAATACATGGAATAATAATTTTATAATTATCCAAAATTCTTAGCAAAATTGCTGAAATGGTAAAAGGAAAAATTCACATTTGAAAATAATAAATTCAAAAAAGAATATTATATACTCTTAAGACTAACTGCACAAATAATAACAATGACTAATTAGTTAATATTAAGAAAAATGGAATAATAAATTTCATCTAGTTAAAATAAAAGAAAAAGAAAGTAAATAAAATGGACTAAAGAGAAAATAGGAGAAACAAAAAGTTATATGGCAGATATAATTTCAAATACATCAGTCATCACATTAAATGTAAATGAATAAAACATTTTAATTAAAAGATAAGAATTTACATATAAAAATTCTATTCTGCTTCCAAGATGTAAACCTTAAATCATAACTCATCAAATTTGAAAATAAAATGGTGAAAATAATATACAATGCAAATAGTAACCAAAATTTTGATGCAACCCTGCAAATGTGAGACAAAGTAGACATAAAGATAAAAAGCAATATCCTGGTGGTACATGTTATTATAATAAAGACAGCAGTAAGCAGAAATTTTTCACAATGCTAACTTAGTAATACACCATATAGCTTCAAAAATATACAAAGCAAAACTGAACAGAAATAAAATGAAAAAATAACTCACAGTAAGGAGAGTTTTTAACATTGCTTTCCTGAGAGCTAGTAAAATAAGCCACCAAAAGAATATATATGTAGAACTGAAAACACAAAGAGAAACTTGATGTATATATAAACATTGCTCCCAACAATAACAAAATATACTTTATATGTCAATGAACATTTATCACACTTGACTTTTAAATAAGGGCCAGCAATTTTATAGATTTAGAAATTAAGCAATATATATCTAAAGAATCTATAGATCAAAAGACAATGTGACAGAACTTAAGAAATATTTTTCTCTGAATGATGAAGATACAGCATATCACATCCTATTGGAAGTAGCTAAAGCAGTGCTTACAGGGAAATGCATAGGCTTAAATGACTATTCTACATAAAAAGAAAGTCAAGTAATTATTCAATAATCTAATATTTAATCTCAAAAATGTGAAAACAAGTAATTTTAGCACAAGATTTACAAGAAAGTAAATAAAAATCAATGAAACAGAAAACACATATACAATATCATAAAACAACAAAGACAAAAATGTCTTCCTGAAAACAGTAAAAAAATGATTAAGCCCCTAGCAAAATTGTTCAAACAGTAAAGAAATAAAAAATACCAAGCTACTAATATCAGAAACTGAACAGAAGACATAGGTTACAAAAGTTATTAAATATCATACAGTTATAAATTTGTCAATTGATATGAAATGACCAGTTTAATCATAAAACTTACAATTTTTCACAAAAAAGATCTAGAATATGTAAGCAGCCCTTTATATATTCAATAACTGAATCTGTTATGTAAAAATTCCACCAGTGAGAACTAGAAGTCCAGATGGGTTCATGAATAACTCTTTTTCAAATATGTAAGAAAGATATGAAATCACTGTGTGATATTAGGTCGTTAAATATGAAATGTCTGATTTAGAATCAAAAGTTTAGTTTATTATATCTCAAACAGGAAGCAGTACAATTAATCAAAGTTTATGCCTAAACTGTTGATGCAGTTTTGTCATTTTAACAGTAGCTTGTTTATGCCAGCAGTGAAGAAGCCTGGAGAGCCAGTGGTGATGAAATCATGAAAGGCGTTTTCCACAACTTGTTAAGAATTTAATATTTTTCCTTGTAAGAAGTGGTACAAAGCTTGGAAGAAGTGGTAATCAGTTAATGCAAGGTTTGGTGAACATGGTGGATGACAGACAGTTTCTAAGTTCAGCTTCTGTAGTTTGAGCAGGGTTGTTTGCTTGACATGTGGTGGAGAATTAACTTGCAAGAGGATTGGTCTGTGTCTATTGACCCATCTTGACTGCTGAATCGTAACCATCCTCATCATTGTATCCATCTGGTTGCAGTAGACATCTGCCATAATCGATGGACCAGTTTTCATGAAGCTGTATAGGACAATATCAGTGCTTGATCACCAAACAGACATCATTAGCTTTTTTTGATGAACATTCGGTTTTGAACTGTGTTTCAGCACTTGCTCTTTATCCAACCATTGTGCCGAACACTTGTGATTGTCAAAAAGAATCCATTTTACATCATAGTTAACAATACAATGTAGAAATGGTAAACTTTTACGTCGTGACAGCAAAGAAAGGCAAGCTTCCAGATAATTTCTCTTCTGATGCTCATTTAATTTATGCGGTGCCCATCTATCCGGTTTCTTTACCTTGCCCATTTGTTTCAAATGGTTCAATATCATTGGAACAGTAATGTCAAACCTTGCTGCTAATTCACGTGTAAATTGTGATGGATTCACTTCCACTACAGCTTTCAACTCATCATTATCCACTTTGGTCTCAGGTCACCCACTTGGTTCAATTTTAAGATTAAAATCACCAGAATGGAACTTCTGAAACCACCCATGTACTGTGCATTCATTAGCCACATCCTTCTGAACACTTTGTTGATATTTTGAGCTGCTTGTACTGCACTGCATTGGTTCCACGACAGAACTCATATTCAAAAATAAAACGAATTTTTGGCCGGGCGCGGTGGCTCACGCCTGTCATCCTAGCACTCTGGGAGGCCGAGGTGGGCGGATCGTTTGAGCTCAGGAGTTCGAGACCAGCCTGAGCAAGAGCGAGACCCCATCTCTACTAAAAATAGAAAGAAATTATATGGACAGCTAAAAATATATAGAAAAAATTAGCCGGGCATGGTGGTGCATGCTTGTAGTCCCAGCTACTCGGGAGGCTGAGACAGGAGGATCCCTTGAGCTCAGGAGATTGAGGTTGCTGTGAGCTAGGCTGATGCCACGGCACTCACTCTAGCCTGGGCAACAGAGCGAGACTCTGTCTCAAAAAAAAAAAAACAAAAAAAAACAAAAATAAAACGAATTTTTGACTTATCCATGGTTTCACAAAAATTGCTCTAAAGACAAAAATGTGAAAGATAATCACAAGCCAAAACATGAGTTTGAAAGAATGAGGATGTACCTTCACAATAATAATAATAATAAAAGAAGTGTCACAGTGAAATGTCAGAGATATCAACTCTCAAATTTAGTACTTAAGGAAATTGGGCATCCAATCCAAATTTCCCTAAAGAATAGAAAAGTAGAAAATTCTATACAACTTGTTTTATGAGGCCAACATGGACTTAGTACCAAAACCTCATGATGAGGTCATTATAAAGAAGAAATATGGCACCAATCTCTCATAAATAAAGCTTCACAAATCTTAAACCAAATAATAGTACGTCAAATTAAGCAATTTAAAAAAATTAACAAAAGTGGTTTATTCTGGAAATACAAGAGTGTTTCAACTCACTTCCTTAACAGAAAGGGTTGGAAAATCATATCACCGTATTGATAGATGCAGAAAATATTTCATCAACTCCCATAACATTACATGATAAAGTGGATAGCAAATCAGGAATGGAAGGCAACTTCTTTACTCTGATAAAGAGTACCTACAAAAGTCTTTCATCAAACATATGCATGGAGAATTGTTGAAAGTTTCTACCCTGAGAACACAAATGACTCAAGGGTGCCAATATCACACAGTAATATATAATATTGTAATGCAAATGCTAGTCAGACCAAACAAAGGAAGAAAAGGTTTAAGAAATTTTTGAAGGGATAAAGAAGGAAAAGGAAAGAAAAACACTGTCACTATTCACAGATTACATGATCTTTAACATGTAAATATATGCACAAAAAATATGTACAAGAATGTCCATAACTACTTTAGTCATAATAGCTTAAGAAACCATGTATCTATATTCACATAATGGAACAAAATACAAAAATGAGAATTTTAAAAACTGTAATTACCCACAAAACATGCATAAATTTTACAAAGAAAATGTTCACCAAAAAGGTCAGACAATAACCAATGTGTTGTCTCATTTCATTTACATAAAGCTAAAAAACAAACTACTCTTTGACAGTAAAGTTGGGAAAGTGATTACCCTTGCCATGAAAAGTGCCTGGGAAAGGGCACATCATGGATTTCTAGAGTGTTTGTGTTTTCTTTCTTGTTCTGTGTACTGGATATGAGCAGGTTCACTTCACAAAAATTCATCCTCTTGTACACATTTGCTCTTTGCACATTTCTGTATGTAGGTTATAATTTAATAAAAAGATTACTGGAATTAGTATTTGATAATTGAATAATTCCATTCATGTAGAAGAAATAAAAATGGCTTCTCACATCTATATTATATTATATTATGATTTTCTGGAAATAGAAACTAAGCTATTAGAGAAAAGAATCAATAACATAAAATACTAGAAGAAAGAACACAACAAATTTGTATTTGATGTGATTTCATACCTAGAAAACAGAAAATTCACTGGAAAAACTATTGGTAATAATAAAAATCAAGCAGTAATGAGGCTGAGGACAAAATTAGCACATAATAATTAAGAGCATTTCTAAATAAAAATTAAACAGTAAAAAATGTAATGAAAGAATAGGTTCCTTTTATAATAGCAGTACAAAATCTATAATACTTGGGAATACATTTAATAATAATTGGGCAGAATATATTTATGGATAAAATAAGACTCCATGTGTTTATGGGCCCTATTATAGACCATCACGAATATTTGCATTGCCCAGAGATTATATTTAGATAATGTTCTTTTATGTGGATCACTCATAGCAAAGCTTTGAGGTTATCTTATTGACTCCTTGTCCTCTAGGATATTTCTCAGCCTTTTTCTCCTGACAGTATAAACTGAGTGTTCAGGGATTACAAATTAGTTCTTGAGTCATATTTAACAAAACATTAGCAATGCTAACTTGCTACAAGAAACACCATCCCAAAGCCAAATATGAATGATTTCCAATATGCTTATTACCACCCTGTTCCCATTCATTAGCAGAGGTAATTAAGAGTTGGCTTCAAATGCAAAATATTCACTAACAGCCTTTTATTATTCTTGCTCTTTGTCTTTATGGAGTCTAATGTGGATGTTCTGTCAGTTTTTCACATTATTTTGTCTTTGTTAATTAAACTTCTGGTAATCATTTCTCCTTTCTCTGGGACAAAAGGAAAGTAAACCGGATATAGCTAGGACAGAAGTAATTGAGGCACCAGAGTACTAGATTGTCTGCTTGTTTTAAGAAAAAGTTAGTGGAGTCAAGTCAACTCTCCATTTAGAGAGACAGAGTATGTGATAAAACATCTGTTATTATTGTTTTTAAAGTGAACAAGTATTCAAACTTGCCTTTTATTCATGAATGCCTCTTTGTGTAGTATACAAATAAAATGGCATTTAAGTCATTAAATATAACGCCATTAATATGTAAGTAATGTTGGTCACTTATAGATAACAAAGACTCTAAATGTTACAGCTGGAAAATTGTCACTTGTGATGAAAAATAGCCTTTTGTACTTATTAGGAAAAAAACCATGATGATAAATTTAAAACACTTTACTCAACTGTTACAAATGATATAAAGTTGATTTTAAGTAATGACATGAATTTTCATGCTGAATTTTTGAAATTAAGATATCTATTCAACTTTGTGAATATAACAAATGTAATGATACAAGTAAATTGTTCAGCACATTGTCTGATGTATAAAGTGATCTATAATAGTGAAGTTGAGGTGTTACTATCAATATTAGTATATTTAGTTTGTCAGAAATATTTACATACTTTATAATTTAACTTATATATAATATAGTGATAGTGTTCCAATGTAAGTCAAAGATAGCCAAGAGATATAAGAATAAGGTGAGATTTGGGTAAGAGAATATGTGTTTGTAGGAAAACAAATTCTGTGTTTAAAAAAATAAATTGTAAATACATTTTAACAAAAATTTGATATATAAATTGAATAGTAAGTATGGAGTATGAAGATAATTATAGTGAGTACTTTTTTTATGAGTTTTTAAAAATGTACACATATAGTGGGATTAACTATTAAGGATTGTTTGCATTAAGCATTGTTGAAGAGCGCAGGCTCCAGTGGAAAGAAGACATAGAAACAAGTAGATATTTTGCTATGACTTTCTGCGACTTATATGAGTAAGTCTGCAACCCTAACTTCAACTTCTTTACCATCTGTGTGTTTTAAATTATTCATTCTCTTATAAGAAATCTTAAACATAATTTCCATGGGAATGGGAGAATAAAGTTTATTATATACAAAGGAACTTCAAAAAGGTTTTGGAAAAATTGAATTAAAAGATAAAATTAAAAAAATATAAACTTTATTTCTCAACATGAGCTCCATCAAGTTTAAGACATTCTTGCAAATGATATCAGCCATTTGGTTTGTCCCTAAAGAACTGAGAGTCCTGGGAATTTAACCAAGCTCATGCAATCTTTTTTACATTATTAACTGAAGAAAAATGGGTGCCCTTTAAAGATTTTTTAAGATTTAGGTAGCAAAAAGAAGGAGCCATATCAGAACAGTAAGGTGAATGCCTATCGATTTCCCATTAAAACAACTTCAAAATTGCCTTTGTTTGCTGAGAGAAATGACCAGGAGTATTTTTGTGGTGGGGTAGGATTCTCTGGTGAAATTTCCAAGGTGTATTTCTGCTAAAGATTGGGCTAACTTTCTCAAAACATTCACATAACAAGAAGATGTTATTCTTTGGCCACCCAGAAAGTCAACAAGCAAAATGCCTTGAGCATTCCAAAAAATAGTTGCCATGACCTTTCCTCTTAACTGGTCCACTTTTGCTTCAACTAGACCACTTCTACCTCTTGGTAGCCATTGCTTTGGTTATGATTTTTTTCAGGATAGTACTGGTAAAACCATGTTCTACCACCTGTTACAATTCTGTGAAGAAATCTTTAGGATCTTGATCCCATTTCTTTATATATCCATTGAAAACTCTTCTTTGGTTTGTAGCTGATCTGTGTGCAATGGTTTTGTTCAACTTAAATTTTTCAGTCAAAATTGTACAAGTGGCATCAGTCGAGATATCTATGGTGTTGGCTTTTGTTTTTGCTGTTAATTGTCAGTCTTCTTCAAGTAGGGCACAGACAAAATTTATTTTCTCCTCACAAATTGATGTGGATGGTCTGCTGCTCAGGGCTTGATCTTCAATATCATCCTGTCTTCTTAAAATGAGTTATTCATTTGTTAACAGATGATGGGGGGGAGCATGGTTCCCATAACCTTTTTGTAAAGCAGCAATCATTTCATCATTACTCCACCCAAGCTTCACCATAAATTTGATGTTTGTCCTTGGTTAAATCTGAGCAGAATTCATTTTGCTCTGATAGAGGCTCTTTCCTTTTGATGCCTTATCCTTCTTAGTGCCTCAAACTAGATCCTGTTCAGACATGTTGTAACAAGTTAGTATGAGTTTATTTTGGTGTAAAAAATTTTTGAAATCCATGCATAGTTTTTTCATAATATACATTTTCCATGAATCTTTTCAAGATCATTATTATAATTTGTAATTTCTATTAAATTGCTTAAGTTTTCACAATCTATGTTGCCTAATTTCCTCTATATATTGCTACCAGAAAAATAGCATAAGTCTGAGAGAGGCAGGGTAGAGATAATATCACCTTTGAAAGTGGTACACTCCTTTCAAAAGAAAGTCAAAAGTCCCTACAATAACAGTCATGATTTTCAAAGTTCCTATCCAAACCTACTTTTGTAGCTTTTTGCACTACAACATCAAAATCATGTTAGGGTCAGTGTAATTGCACTATCAAAAATAGTGAAATAGAAAAAAAATAGCAAGAGAAAGCAAAGAGGAAAAATAAAGTCACCAGGGTAACTATGTTAAACTGGTAGTTTATTTGATAAAATAGATTGGTCATTTTTAATTCATAATTTTGTGACTCACATAGAGTTCTCAGATATTGTTGACTATAATAAACAAATGTATTAATTGGATGGACACTCTTGGAAAGTCATAGACTTGATGTGGTTTCCTGAGTTATCAGATCAAGAATGAAACATTCATTCCATAGAAACATTTATTTTAAATTAAATTATTTCTTTCTACAAGAAATTTTTGGACACAATTTTTAGTTTTTAACATTGGTATATCTTACATTACAAGCTTAATTTAGCATGCTTGTACATAATTTTTAATGTAATCTAATGAAAACCTGTTAGAATGAGTATGATGTAGTAGAAAGGGTACCAGAGAAGAGGCAGGAAGTGGAAAACTTTTTCAATCCTATCTCCACCACTGACTAATTGTTAGCTTTGAGGAACTCACATAACATTTCTTGGCTTCAGGTTTTCCAATAATTTTAAATTAGCAATGTTTTAGTCCATTTGCATTTTTATAAAAGAGTACCCTAGGCTGGGTAATTTATAAAGAAAAGAAGTTTATTGGGTTCATGATTCTGCAGAATGTACAAGAAGCATGATGGCATCAGCATACTTTGAGTGAGAAATTCAGGGACCTTCCACTCATGGCAGAAGGTGAAAGGGAGCAGTTATCACATGGTGAAAGGAAGGAAGCAAAAGAGAAGGAAGATGCCAGGCTCTTGTTAACAACCAGATCTCCCAGAAACTTACCCATTACTGCTAGAACTGCAAGAAGATATTCATGAGAGATCTTCCCCCACGGTCCAAACACCTTTCACCAGGCCCTACCTCCAACAGTTGACAAATATCCAAACTATATAAAGCAGTTAATTTTAAATATGTGTTTTCAAATTCAGTTCTGTGAAGCCAATGCAGCATAGGAGTGTATCTAAACATCACTAGGAGAGCTTGTTAAAAATGTGGATTCCTGGATCTCTTTTTACCATGTCTAACATTCTGACTAAATAGTTCTGAAAAGATGCAAAGGTCTATGAATTTTAAATAAGAAACCCTGGCATCCAGCAGCAGGCTGTTCATCCATAACACTGAGAAATAGCTTCTAAGGTTTTGTCTGGATGCCTCAAAAGTAATGTTGACTGACATGGTTCCAGGGTTCTCAAACTTCCCTTTTGTCTTACATACCAGTAAGTGTTTTCCTAAATATAAAACATGAACTGATCTTTAAACCTGAAGATTCATACCCCTCTCAAACAAAAAAGAAAAAAAATCAGTTATCCAAATGATTATTTAATGTAAATTCATAATTCCCTTTTGTTGTTTGGATTACTGATCTGGAATGCTGCAAAAAGAAGATGAACTTAATTGCAAGTATATTTGTCTGAGGTCTAATCATAAGAAGCATTGCTTCACCTATACTGTGACTCACAAGCAAAAAAAAAAAAAAAAGGAAGACAAAAATGAGTATAAATAAGAAGTGAAGGGCACATTTTACATAATAAGCTTCTCTGAAAACAGAAAAGTATGTTAATTTTTTGTTGTTTTCTTAAAGAAAACACAAGGCCAAGAAATTATCATTCGATCTAAACATACAACACACAAAACATAATTTCTTTCACAAATACATTATATGGTGGGAAGTAGAAAAGCCTAATTGGGTATGCAGGTAACAAACGTGCATTACTGTGAGGTGATAATGATATGTCACTGTAGGTTCATCAATTCTAACAAATATATTTCTCTTGTGGGTCTTGTGGGGATGTGATAATGGGGGAGGCTATGCATGTATGGGAGTATGATATATCTCTGTACCTTGCTCTAGATAGTGCTGTGTACCTAATCTGCTTTAAAATAGAAAGTTTATTAAAAATATGTATTTTTTAAAAGCTGCCACAGATATTACATTAGGAATCCAATAAAGTTAAAGAGCTACTTATAATTAGGTTCATTTTAAAATTAAATTACTTCATACTAGTAAAACTTATTTTCTACAACTGTACATAGAGAAAATGATGATAAACTTTCCAGTTAATTACTTGAATATCTTACTCAGTCAAAATAGGTTTTAGAATAGTTGCAGTATTCACCTTTTTTACTTTGAATGATTAAATCTAGTGATATTAGAATATGTCCTTGTGTAATACCTAAATCATACTGAACTAAAATATTGTATCTCACCACCTACTCTCCTTCCCCTACTCCACCCCCTTTTCATTCATGGAGATGTATAGTTAGCTAGCTAGATATAGAAATACATATAGATAGCTTTCTATTACTCATATATCCACACATACACTTCAATTATAGTTTTTTTCCCTTTATGTATGTATATGTGCATATAAAATCATGTATATATATTAGTCTGTGACATTTATTACCTATAAATCTGTGCCACTCTATATTTTATTTAATAGCTATATAATATTCCATAGCATTCATTAAAATTAAGCAAAATGGGAACCATGTGCCTTTTCTTTCGATATTTTTGTCACATATACATTTTGTCATAATACTTTTATCAGTTATGCTAAGAGTAGTTTTTGGTTGAAATTCACCTTGACGTAAGTGGTTATTACTTTCAGCACTATATGCTCAATGGGAAATGACTATACTTCTCAGGGTTTTTTTAGAGACATATATTTAAGATGAATTTTCATTATTTCTTAATCTTCAATTTGCCTTTATTGTAGTCAAACAAAATGATATAGTTTAAAACAATAATTCAAAAATATCTACTTTATACTTAGTACTGAAAAGTAGAAATCAGTATATGTTTGATGATTTCCCTAACATAAAGTTTATTTTTGTTGCATTAATTGCATTATTAAAATTTATGCTCTAGATACAAAAAATGTGACATTCAAGATTAAATTAAGGCATTAAAAACAGAAAAAATCAAACAATTGTAGCAAAAATTAAAAGACAAAGTTAAATTACCTTATCAATTCTTTAAAACATACAATTTGATTTGTATTTTCAGATAAAGATATACTTTCATTGACTATGATAGATATAGCAATAAAATAGTTCACTGCATTTTAAGAGCTAAATATCTGCCTCATATTTTAAATTAGTTTTACTAAATTTAATTTATAATTTTACTTATGATGTCATTTCATTATTATTAGATTTAGAATATCAATAAATCACAGCAATATCACATCTTATTCAATTTCAATTTTGAGGGTTCCTAGTTTTTCTGTTAATTTTTTGAAATATTTAAAATTATTTTCCACACAAGAGGATTGATGTATTTTTACAGAACATAATTATCAGCTATTATGCCGACATTATTATGTTTCAAATCTTCTTACAGGGATGTACAAATACACTAAAATTAGTAATCAATTGAAATGTTGAAATTTTGAGCCTGAGGTATCAACACATGATTAATGCTTTCTGACATATAAAATGTTTCTTATTCTTATTTTACTAAGAACACAAGATTCTGGTTTCTTCTGGTTGATTTTTCAAGGAATTCTCTCCTTTCCCATTTTACCGACCAAAAATAAAGAGAACATATATGAGATTATATTTTGGAAAAATAAAACATAAGCCTAATAGTAAGCCCATTAGTTTTCAGTAGCCTGATTTAACAATAAATATGATGTTACTGTGAAATTCTTAGTTGGCTCTAATATAATATCCAATTTTCTCATTTTATACAGTTGTTTAAGGTTTGGGCCTGTAGGCATTTATTGATTAGTTTCTGCCTAATTCAGAATGATTCAGATGTGTTTGTCTGTCTTTCTTTCTTTCTTTCTTTCTTTCTTTCTTTTTTTTTTTTTTTTGAAGAATTACAGCTAGTTTTAATTCTTTTTTTTTTTTTATTTCAGCATATTATGGAGGTACAAAAGTTTAGGTTATGTATATTGTCCATGCCCCTCCCCCCCCCCGGGAGTCAGAGCTTCAAGCATGTCCATTCCCCAGACAGTGTTTTTAAGCAGCTTATTATGCCATGGGAAGCGCTAGGAAGAAACATGAATTTGAAATGATGAAATGGCCATTGCAACCATCGAGAAAGTGGAATCGGACGTATTCCAGGCTCTGAAATCAAGAGAAAAATTAGTAGATTATGAAAGTATAATCAGAAACATGGACATCATAATTGATTGTTGGTAACACAGATATAGTGAATGGAGATAGTTATACAGTTTTTTAGCCTTAGATATTTATAACTTTTATTTATATATAAAATATTTATATATCTTACTATAAAATACTTCAGTTTTCATGTTTTTAGAGTGCTTTCTTTGTAAAGCAATAATAAAGGATTACATAGTAGATCTATTTTAATTTCTATAACATCTGCAGCAGAGTAAGGAAACTATCAGTTACTTTGAATTTCCAAAAGATGGGTAATTGAGTCAAACTTCTATATGAAGATATTTCAAAATATTGCAGGAGAAACAGTAAATTTACCAATATCTAAGAGCCACAAGTTAGCCATTCAATTCATTTTACTTAGGGTAAGAGTAGCCTACGTTCAAATAGTTTATTTCCCAATTCTACTAATTATGTGATAATGTAGAATAACAAAGAACTACCCTTACAGATTTCAAGACAGTCAAAGTACTTCATACAGCAGCTTCCTAGGCAATATGCAATCTGGATAAAACTATTGAAGAGTTTTGCCTCAGCAAAAGTTACTACATCTCAGAGAAGGAAATTGTATGACTAGATTTACATCTCCATTGACCTGGATACCAAGAACACCAGATGTTCTCTCTGTGGGGGGAAAAATTATTCCATCAGTAGCTCTAATTCTTATTTTATTTCAGGACTAAGAAACATGCATAACACATCCATATTTTGCATTTTTTATCAGATCCTATCTGAGCTTCTTCCTGGAAAAATATTTTTAATATATTAAGCTATCCTACGGAGTAACTCAAAGTTTTCTATAACTTTGGAGTAACTAAATAAACCAAACTTGAAGAGATAGCAAATGTTGCATTTCACCAGCAAGATAAATAATGAATACGTTATTAAAACACTACTGATCACATCTCTTCATCTGGCCCTATAATACAAGAGCAAAGGGACACATAATGCTAACGAATTATAGGAAATTTAAAACTCCTAAAAGAAAATAGAGTGTATAAATGAGCACAGTATTATAAATCTGCAGAGCTTACCGCCATGTGGGAAATCACTGAGACAAGTTGTTTAGAGAGATTTAAAGGGGACTTGCAAGTTCCTTGTGAGCAGCTAGAGTAAATCAGCAATTTGATCAATGGTATCACAAAAAGTAACCCCAGTCCTCAAGCTTCAGCTCATTACCTGATCACTGAAAAGGAAAAAGGGAAGGTGTTATCCCCTGGTCAATTGCAAATGAAGAGAATTAAAAGTAAGAAGACAATGAATTCTTAAAAGCTTCATATTTAATTCAAAACTGAATTTATTGATTTTTTTCAGTGAGTTCTTTAAAATCTCTAATCTACTCTTCATGGGACCCATGAGAGATATTACTTTGGCATCAAGGTATTTCCCATGCAATTTGCTTTAATCCCTTATTTAAATTCAAAATACAAAGTAAAATATAGCAGATGTAAACATCTAAAATAGCATAGTAACAAATACTTTAAATGGCAAAGGATTGATCAAAGAAATTCAGTCTCATCAAGTTTTAATTTTTGCTTTAAATTTTAATCAACAGAAAGTATGGATTCAAAGACACTTAATTGTCAGAAGCTTTTTAAAAATGTGTCTCAATTACAAATGGCAGGGGAAACGATGGTGTGTGAATAAAATTAAATGCCTTTTGAGCAGGAAGATAAAACAACATGATTATCTTTGAAATGTTTGAGAAAATAGTGACACAATTTATGAGCAAGATACATTTAAATTTTATAAACAACAAATAAGCATCCATATAATATTAAATCATCTGTTTTCATTATTTATCTTAATTAAATAAGATAGAATATTTCTTTAATATACAATAAATTATACAAATACTATTGCATACTTGTGAGATATAATATAAACTCAAAGACAATCAAATGTATTCAAATTTTTTGTTCAGAATGTTTCACAATGTCCCTTATTTTTTTCATCAAATGTGAACTATTTTTCTTTAGTATGGAGCATTCTTTTCCATATAAATCCTGGCTAAATGGAAGACTAAAACTGTGAAAGTTGTGAAATTGCTAAGCAATTATTTCAAAACAGAAAGGCATATATTTGTTTTTCTAAATGTCATATAAATATTTCATAACTTTAAATACACTGAAATGGGAGACTTTGTCAAGGTAATGAGTTTATGTAATAGATTAACAATGAATTACCTGTGATCTTTGGTTTTACTTTTAAGTTAAAAAACATATTCCATTTAGAATAAAAGGTGAACGATACATTAGGATAAATTATGTGTTTTCCATTAATCTCAGAACTGTGTGTGTGTGTGTGTGTGTGTGAGACAGGTTCTCACTTTGTTGCCTAGACTAGAGTGCAGGGACATGATCACAGCTCACTGCAGCCTCCAACTCCCAGACTCAAGCTATCCTCCTTGATTGTCCTTCTGAGTAGCTAAAACTATAGGCACATACCATCATGCCAGACTAATTTTTTAATTTTTTGAAGAGATAGGGTCTTGCTGTGTTGCCCAGGCTGATCTTTAATTCCTGGGCTCAAGCAATCCTCCAGCCTCGGCCTTCCAAAGTGCTAGGATTATAGGCTTGAGTCACCATGTGCAGCCAAAATGTTTTGATAATTATTTATGCATTTTTAGTTTAATAACTGCTAATCATACTTTTAGATGTTGAAAATTTATGACTTGAAATCTTTATGAAATCAATTTTACCTAGCTTCCAAAAATATTATCTTCTTCCCATAAGAAGTGTGTGCATGTGTGTGTGTTTAATTGAAGAGGACTGCACACATACATTCCTATTTTAACGAAGTATCCATTTCTTCCACACTTTTTTTGATAACAATTTGATCTCTGCTATGTCTAATATGTGAAAACATTCAAGAAATGCTAGCAGTAAACACATATCTACTTACAAATGACAATATAAAAAATGTAACTTGAAAAAAAATGTCAAAAAATGTTAGCCATCAGTTCAGGGACATTATACCACTTGTAATGAAATAAGCAATAATCTTTCACTTTCTCCTTCCCGCTTAAATATTATATATCCTCAAATTTTAGAATCAAAGTACTGTCCCCAACCAATGTTGTCTCCTCTTGGGACTGAGGCAATAATGAGTCAGAGATTTCACCTGTGGATCCAAATCCTGTTAAGGGTGAAGCCAAACAATAAGACTTACTGTATATGGTTTTGTTTTAAGAAGAATATAAAGAAATAAACTTGCAATGATGTAATTATTTTTGTAAAATACCTCAAGATCTTTTTGCTTACCTGAACAGCAGAAGATCAGATTTAAATTTTCAATACTTAAAGTTCTATTTTTAAAATCATTTGTCCTTTATCATAAAGATCTCTTTTTTATTTATTTTTACATTGGTAATAACTTTTTAAAACTAATTAAATAAAAGCTCAACTTCCAGAAAAGGTATTGCTAAAGTTAGTGAGTTCTAAATCCTATCTTAGGAAAATTTTTAATTTATCTTGGTGTTAAATATATAATATTTTATTTTCAGTTCCTCTATTGACATTTTTTTTTATATTTAAAAATTGTGCAACAAAGTATCATTATAAATATCTCTTTGTACATACATATAAGATTTTCTCAAGAATAAACTCTCAAAAGTGCCATATCTGGGTTAAAGTGCCAGATCATTTTAAATTTTATAAGTCATAGATAAATTGTTCTTCATAGTTACACTTTAACTCACTAATTCTCTAAAAGTTCTAAGTTTTATGAATTACTTTTTCACCACATGTCATGGTATGTGGATGATATAGATGAAGAAATTCTGGCAATGAAGTTACTTTGACAGTAATTTTGTAAAGAAATTTGTTCCTCTTCTCCAATTTATTTATTCAGTCTTGTATTTATATCTGTATGAACTCATGGATATTTATTGTATGCTTTGGGTTATAAAACCATACTACATTATTTACTTTGTAACTGAATTTATCCACCTTTGGTCCTTGGGGATCTCTTTCAGGCTGGCTGCTATGTTCTTTTACATGTCCCCATCCTTGTGTTTTTTTAGCACATTTTTTGTGGTACCACAAGGTGCTTCAGGCTTACCTTGCGTTTTCCCTTTCCTTGGGCTAAAATCAATGATTTCCCCAAGGAACCCTTGTCTCTTTTCCTGGATAATGATATCTAGAAACCACTGTCTTGATGGTGGGTTTGTTTACAGATCCTGACGTGTCATAGTCCAGTCCTTCTCTATGGACAGAGCAAGGTAATATGTGTATGCATATCAACCTATGCATATACACATATTTATTATAGTTTCAGTATCTAATCATCTGAATATATATTAGGATAAACATAAGTTCATACTGATGTCTCTGACACTAATCCTGCCATAGTCTTTTAATTCCTTTCTCTGTTGATTTACTTATTAAGCATTGGCACTGAAGGAAGTGCATATTGAAAAGCAATCGCATGCAGTATGTATGGATATTTATGTGCTTAATATCTAATAGATAGCAATATTTTAATCCATTATATCTAGTAATTCCAACTTTATTATAATAAAACCAGAGATTAAAGAAAATAGATAATTTACACATATTAAACATCTGTTCAGTGGAAGAGCCAAAAATAGCATAAGAATTAGGACAGATAACATGAAATGTCTTAATAGTACTGTTTTTACGTTTTCTCAATTTGGGGGAAAACACATACCACATCAGTTTTATTCAATAGTGTGTGTATGTGATGACAATGAAGATATAAGAATGGGAAGGAGAAGTGGGAAGTTGAGATTGACATAAAGGATTATGTTCCTTAAAACAATAAATACAAATAAAACTGCATTAAATATTTATATGTTAATCCCTAACTACATAAGTTAACATATTAAGTTTAACTATTTCTAAGAAGCATCAATGCCTTAGGAATGATTTATGGTAATAAGGTATTGACAGTATTTGAGATTGCTTATGTATATGTTAACTAACATTAACATAAATAAATTGCTTCTGTCTGGAATTCTTCTTGAAGCCATTTTTGAATTTGATAATTCCCTATCCTCTAATATACAAGTCATATTTAAATAAAAAAGGAGGAAAAAAACCTGTGTCTCTTACTTCACTGTGTCTGTTACCCCTAGGTATTCAGTATGTTCACAGAGTTCTAGCTACAACAGATGATAATAATTGCCATTATATAACCAGGGTATGCCAAATTCTACACAATTCAAAATAGAGATCTCAATGCTCTACCAAGAAAGGTAACCAACCTTAATAATTTATCTCTTATTATATTTGGTTTATTTGTATGGACCATTATTTTGGAATCACAGGCAGAGCACCTTAAGCCTCCCCTGATATATCCAAGCTGCTAGTCACCAACACATTTTTTGTGGTTTTAGTGAGGCTCTATTGTGAGCATTGAGAGAAAATAAACTTGACAATGTTGTATCAAATCCTCTTGCACTCAGGAAAATATCTCTTAATTCTTCCCTAATACTTGCCATATCTGTGACATTGACACTCCTAGAAAAGTATGAATAGTGCTTCATGCAACTTCCGGAGATATCACTTAACCCCAGTGAGAATGGCCTTTATCAAAAAATCCCAAAACAACACATGTCGGCATGGATGTGGAGAGACAGGAACACTCATACACTACTGGTGGGACTGCAAACTAGTGCAACTCCTGTGGAAAGCATTATGGAGGTATCTTAAACAGATTCAGGTAGACCTGCCATTTGATCCAGCAATCCCATTATTGGGCCTATACCCAAAGGAAAAAAGGTCATCCCATAACAAAGACACATGTACCCGAATGTTTATAGCAGCACAATTCACAATTGCAAAGATGTGGAAACAACCCAAATGCCCATCAATACATGATTGGATTAGTAAGCTGTGGTATATGTATACCATGGAGTATTACTCAGCTATAAGAAATAATGAAGATACGACATCTCTATGGTTCTCCTGGAGAGAGTTGGAGCCCATTATATTAAGTGAAGTATCCCAAGAATGGAAAAACAAGCATCACATGTACTCACCAGAAAATTGGTTTCCCTGATCATCACCTAAATACACATCTGGGAACGATACCAATCGGATATCAGACTGAGGTGAGAGGTGGGGGGAGGGGATGGGTGTATGCCTACATAATGAGTGCATTACGCACCGTTTGGGGAATGTTCACGCTTGAAGGTGCTGACTCGGGAAGGGGGGGTGGGGAGGGGAGGGATATATATCTACATGATGGTTGCAACACGCACTGTCTGGGGAACGGACAGGCCTGGAGCTTTGACTTGGGGGGACAGGCGGTACATGGGCAACGTATGTAACCTGAAATTCTGTATTCCCCATAATAATAAGATGAAATAAAAAAAATTTTAAATAGAACTACTATATGATCCAGCAAAAAAAAAAAAATAAAAAAATTAATCAACAAGTTCAAAAAAAAAAAAAGACGTAAAATCTAATCCTTTTCTTTTATGATTCTTGATTGTTTGAAACAAAAGCCATCAAATATGAGTAAGTCTTGAAAGTGTATTCAGTGCTATGGTCCAATTGTATAATTATTAAGCAACGAGGGATTCCAAAAATAGTAATTTAGAATTTTCTAGCAAAGTTAAAGTGATAAAACCTTATTTTACATAATTCAATATCCTGAAATTGCTTGTAATAGACTCCATTTTATCCTCTTTTAATCCTTTATGCTTTTTTATATATTGAAATTTTGTAGTTGCCTCACATATTTTAACTACATACAGTTTTGTCTCTACTTAGTTTCTTAGATACCTCAAATTCCCTTTTTATTTCACAAATATTCCAGACATAGAAGGTAGTCTAGAGAAGTTATTTTTTATTATCTAACAAAAATAATTTGAGTTGGATAACTCTTCCAAATTCTGTCATGGGATTCTTTCAAATATTAATGCATTTTTATACATCATTAAAATAGGCACATTTGTTAATGTCACCATAAGTCTTATCAGAAAAACCTTTGAGTATTGAGAAGCTGTCAAGCTCATGGCAGGAGATACAAGTTTTCCAAAATTTTATTTTTTGCTTGAAAATGAAAGTTTTATCATTGGCAACAAATACTGTTAGTTGTTTTCTTTGAAGTGACTGGCTTATTTCATTCACGTTCAAGAAAATATTTGCCACATACTCGTCTGAATAATTACAATTTGTCAGTTGTGCGTTCAAGTAAAAATACTGTTCTATGAAAAAAAGAAGTTACTTAAACTCTTAACTCAAAATAATTGCAAATGTGCTTTTAGGCAACCAGTCAGTATACATTAGAAAGGCTTTATACAAATTTTTGGTTTCATTATAACTATATACAATATTTTTAAAAAGTGTAGTTAAGATCAAGCTTTCATAAAATTAGTACATTTTATTGATTCCTTAAAGGACAATCTTCAGTGAAACTTTTTTGCTACTGTGAATATGTGGGGTGAAAAATAACATGACTGTTTGAATAGGACATTGCCACTGTCTTGATTTATGCTAAGGCAACAGAGGTAATACCATCTGTGCAAATAACAATACAATTGATCCTTTTACACTCTGAGATTTAAATTGGTTATTCAACTCTGAATATTTTGTCGCAATTTGTGTTCATTTCTGAGTATTTCCATAAAATATTTTCTCTTATGATTAGGTGGCACTGATACCAATAACAAAAAAGAAAACAGCAAGTCCATCTATTATTTATAAATTCAGCCACTTGTAAGGCATAAGTACAATTTTGCAGATAAGTTATAGTATCAAACTTCGTGCATGCTACTAAATATTTAATTTGACAATTTACCTTGTTGGAAAAGAGCAGTCCTGTACTTTCTATTACTGAGTTCTCATCAAGCAGGCATTCAGCAATCAACTGTGTAAAAATTTAATAATCATCTAGCTATTTTATGCATTTATCCAAACAAGGAAAGACAATACGATGGCTTACCCAGTTAAGATGATTCAATGGCTTTTTCATTTTTAGCTTGAAAAATTATAAAATAAAAATTAGGATTCCTAAGGACCACACCAAGTCTACGTTTAAAATATTTAATTCAGTTTTCTCTAAAAGCTAAGCAATTGGTTTCACAATGATACTACAACTGAAATGGCTGCATAAGATTATTTGAAATCTTTTTGTTGCATAAGACACAAAAATTGAAATTGTTAGTATCTATAAAGCCAATTATGATAGCATTTGTTTATCTGTGTTCACTACTTATATTATTTTTCCATTTTCTTTGGAGTGGATTCCTCTTTCATGGGTCAAAAATCTGTTTCACATTTTTTCAACATCTTTAGACATAAATATTAATAACAGACCAGTGGACTGCAAAAGGAAGTCTTCTAGTTTCCCCTTTTAAATCCATAATTCATTCTGAAATATTAGAAAAATACACAAACAAATTTTTTATAATAAACTAGTAACTTTTAAGATTTATTAAACAACTTTGTGAACTTGGACAAGTTGTTTATTTATTTTTTTTTATTTCAGCATAAATAGGGGTACAAATGTTTAGGTTACATATATTGCCTTTGCCCCACCCAAGTCAGAGCTTCAAGCATGTCCATCCCCCAGATGGTGAGCTCAGCACCCATTAGGTGTTGAAAATACCCATCCCCTCATCCCTCCTCCCACCTTCCTGGCACCTGATGAATGTTATTACTATATGTGCACATAAGTGTTGATCAATTTGATGGTGAGTATGTGTGGTGCTTGTTTTTCTATTCTTGTGATACTTCACTTAGTAGAATGGGTTCCAACTCTGTCCAGAATAATATAAGAGGTGCTAGATCACTTCACAATTTCAAAGATGTGGAAACAACTCAAGTGCCCATAAATATGTGAGTGGATTAATAAAATGTGGTATATGTATACCATGAAGTTCTACTCAGCCACAAAAATCAAGTTGTTTATTTTCACATGCCTCATTTCTCTGCTTTGTGAAATGGAATAATAACAATAATTACATGCTTAGGCATATGAAATTTAAATTAAATAATATACATAAAGAGGTTAGAAATGTACTTGTCACATAATAAACACCCAACTTCTACCAAAAGTAATACTTGTGGAAGGGTTAATGGCTTAAGTTTGAATATAAAACAGATCACACTTGCCCAGATTCTAATATTAAAGTCTTTGTGTTTCAAAATATAATACTTGAATAAAACTGTTACTATTTTTTCTCCTGGAGTATTTCTCAAAGTTGCTTTCACTTCTACTTTTTTTGTTTCACAGTATCATTATGCATTTTGTATTCTTGCTATAAACAAACCAGGCTTTATAAAGATACATAGTGTTAGTTTCTAATAAATGAAACAGTCATACTAAGGCGGCACTGTATGGAAGATATGTATCACTTCGAGGTCTGGATACAGAGTAGAGACTTCTATTAATATTAAGTATGCACTTCGCCAGTCTTAGACTCACATCCTTTATCTGAGCTTCACACGCCTTGGGAGACATATCAAATTGTAATTCTTGCCCTTTTGAGGTTTACTACATCAAATAACTTATTTCCTATGGTGCTATTCATTTTATTCTCATGAATAAAACATTCTTTCACTTATTGTATATTTTATTGTTGTTCAGAACAAATCCTAGGACTAGCATCCGTATTGTCTTTCCTCGGTTTGGCCATTTTATTGCTCCTTTTTGCTACCATATGTTGTGAATGCTTATGTATTACATGCTATGAATATTAGAAGCCATCACTTTTATAACTTGTGTCTGTTTTCTAAGTCCCAAAAGACTAATTCTTCCCTAAATAATGCTTCTTTTTCAGGCACTGCTATTTCTCATATATATGATTTAAAAAAGTTGTGCCCCTAAGGAATACAAGGATAAAATTCACTAGCTTAACTGTATTTTGAATTTTTGAAATTTTTACTTGAATCATTCAGGTTAACTATTGACACTTCCTCATGAAAACAAATATAAAATTTAATGTGACTAATGATGTAATAACTTAATAGAGATACTGACTTCTAAATTGAGCTATTCTTTATTAATTCAGCATAAATTATCAAATTTCAATTTTTGGAAGATAACATCAATGAGATTTTTAATTGCATTTATTATATCAATTAATCTAATAAGCTAAGGAGTCCATTTTGAATTTATTATGTAGAAAGAAAAGGAAAGACTACCATGCCATCACCACTTTTGTTTTTGGCTTGGCTGTCAGCAAAATGAAGATCACACTTTCATCGGATATTTTTGTGCAGAACAGGAAACTACACATACAGCATTCTGTAGTCTAGGTGCTAAGTGGAAACATACAGGAAAAAATAACCATTTAGGTGACATTTGTTTTTTTTTTTTTTGAGACAGAGTCTCACTCGGTTGCCCAGGCTAGAGTGAGTGCCGTGGCGTCAGCCTAGCTCACAGCAACCTCAAACTCCTGGGCTCAAGCGATCCTCCTGTCTCAGCCTCCCGAGTAGCTGGGACTACAGGCATGCGCCACCATGCCCGGCTAATTTTTTCTATATATATTTTTAGCTGTCCATATAATTTCTTTCTATTTTTAGTAGAGGTGGGGTCTCGCTCTTGCTCAGGCTGGTCTCGAACTCCTGAGCTCAAACGATCCGCCCACCTCGGCCTCCCAGAGTGCTAGGATTACAGGCGTGAGCCACCGCGCCCGGCCTTAGGTGACATTTGAATATTGTTACTGCCAAAGTCAGTTTGCAAAAATTAATATCAACTTTTTGGAGCATCAGTTTGAAATTATTTATTGCATGCCTACTGTGTTCCATATACAACACAGAGCTATAGATGCCATTATTGTTTGCTGTACTTTTTTAAATTCTCAAAAGAGAGAATAAGAAAAAAAAAAAAGACCCACTCTTCATCCCCCACCCCACCCCACTGCCATTTCTGTCTTTTCTTGACAAAAACAGAGCCTGTGGCTGTGGGAACAAAATCCCAGTCATATCCTACAGACACTTGACAGGAGGAGCTTTATATATTCATATAATTTTATATAAGTATATATGTGTATTATGTGTGTATATACATATTATATACACACACAGACATAAATACATTGAAACACACACACTCCTACCTGATTGCTTCTCACTCTACAACTCTACACAGGTTCTGGAAAATGTCCAGAGGAATTGCCTCAATCCTGTATAAAAGCAGTTGCTATTTCTCCCTAAATGATTTGAGATATTTGAATAGAAAAAAAAAATGATTTCTTTTTTGCAAATCAGAGGACAACAAGAATAAATTGGTGCAGAACGTTTTAAGCATGTATAACCAACCTGGAGCAATATTTCCCAGAATGTTTTTTTTTTTTTTTTTCGAATTCTGCTTGAATATTTTCTTACCACCATTATAATTGTGCTAGCAAAAATGTCAAGGCATAAGTCATACTATCTATTCTCAAGCTGAAAATTGAAAATAAGTTTTGTGCACATGTTATGTACTTAATTATAAACATTTAATAAAGTAGACTCAAACAGGGTAGTTTAAGCATAAGGAAGAAAGGGTGAGAAAGGGAAGAGAGGGAGGGATGAAAGGAGGAACAGAGGAAGCAAGGAAGGAAGGAGGGAGAGAAGGAGGGAAGGAAGGAAAGAAAGAAAGAAGGAAGAAGGGAAGGAAGGAAGGAAGGAAGAATAGTACTTTATTTTCTCTCAAAACCATGAAATTACACAAAAGGAAATATTTTTGCATATCTTCTGCTTTCTGCCTAAGGAAGATGAGGAGCAATAAAGACCTCTGAGTCCAGAAACTTTGCCAATGACTAGGATGTAATGAATATGAAGAAAGAGGATTTGCAGCCAGATTTGCTTTTGAATCTATATTCTGTCACTTACTATGTGGTGATAATTATACCTTAGTCAACATATTTAAACCCTCTGAGTCTTTAAAATAAGAATAATGAAAATTACTTTCCAGCATTTTTGAGGGATAATTAAATGAAGTGGTGTATCTAATATTCCTGACCTGAAAAAGCTTTTTAAAATGATAGATGCATTTTGAAGCAGTAAACTATTATGGTTTTAGTCCAGAATTATGGGCTGACTTTCCACTGTGTACCATCAGCATTGCCCAAGTGTGTAAATCAAATTCCATGAGATAATATTAATAGTTAAAACTTAAATGTTTGCATTTATGTGTTACATATGTGTGTGTGTGCCTATAGAGGGTGTCCCAAAAGTCGCTATACATAGGGAAAATGGGAAATTGTAGATAAATATAACTTTACGTATAAAATATGCATTACAAAATTTTTCCTTTGTTGTCTCCATACAAATCAAGATAGGTGATATTTCAATGTGGTTTTGATTTGCATTTCCCTGTTGATGGATGATTTTGAGTGTTTTTTTCATGTTTATTTGCTATTAGTCTATCTTCTTTTGAAAAGCTTCTGTTTATGTCTTCGGCCCACTTTTTAAGGGAGTTTGTTCTTTTCTTGCTGATTTGCTTCAGTTCTTTGTAGATTCTGGTTATTAGCCCTTTATTGGACATAGTATGTGAATATTTTCTTCCATTCTGTAGGCTATTTGCTCTGTTGATTATTTCCTTAGCTGTGCAGGAGCTTTTATGTATTAACTAAGTCCATAATTTGTAATAACTTTTTATTTTTCAGAAATTCATGGTTGGAGTATTGGGTACCAAAATAATGGACCTTTCCAGATTTTAAGAAATTTTGTCTGGTATTTTAATTTGTAGATAGTCTGTCTCTAGTAACTCGGTAGTTGTTAAAGCATTTATTTACTAAGGAAGAAGTTATGACTAAAAATTTCAATCAGAGTTCAGAGGCCTCAGCACTAATGGGGATTTTTGTCAACTAATCATAAGAAAAAGTAGAATATTTTACTCAGAGAATAGAGTTGCATGTGAGAAATTCTACTGATGAGGAAAATTATGAATGAAGAGTAGAGAACTCCGAAAACTATCTAGGAAACAGAATGATTAGAATTAGTAATTGACACTTGGAAATTCGTTTCTCTTTTGTGTCTTATAGCCATGGTTTCAGGGACAAAGTTGAAGCTGAATCTTGAGCTGGCTATACGATGTTCTGTGTATATTTACATCTCATCTGTTTTATTTAAATTTAAGATAGTCCCTAACCCACGTTAATGTTAGGTCTGGATGGAAGGCAAATAGGCAGGTAGAAGAAGTGGCTAAAAGTGGAGAACAGGAACCAATCAGAGTGCAGAAAAGAAATTGCAATATTAGATATTTATTGCTAGAGACTTTTGACTGGATGGAACATGTGCGGTGAGGAGCTCCTAGTGACCTTAACTGCCCTGGGGCTCATTGCCATCTAATTAGCATTATGGTTTTGACCTCCAGTAGGTTTTTGTGAAGGAGAAAGATGCATGCATAGAAAGGAAACTGTCCTAAAATCCCAACCTGTTATGTAACCTGTATATAGACCCAACCTCCCAATCACCCAAAGGAAGGAAATAGCAACCAATTCCACCCAGGAAACAGATGGGACAAACTGGTGAGCATAAAAAAGACAGTCTGAGCTAAGACTTCCAGGTCTTCTCCACTTGCAGAGAATGACCTGTTTCTCCCTCTGAGACATACTTTTGCTTTGCAATAAATGTGTGTGTGGGATTGCTTTGTATTTGTGATCACCTGTCATTGGCTCAACCTGGTACCAGTACTGGTTCCTGACACTAGGAACTGATGACCAGGGAACGCTGTAGCAGACGGAATATTAATGCTCAGTAAATATATATTTAATGAGTAAAATAAAGTAAAATGCTTTGGAAAATGATAAAGGCCATGAAAATAAAAAATATAAGTTTTAAAGAAATTCATTAATCTTAATAAAGTCCAATATTTCCCAAAATATTTAGTAATAATTGTATACAAGGTAGTAAACTTTTAAAAATATTCTCTAACACCTATAATATTTTTAAAGTCATAAAGTTAGATTATTTCAGTCTAGCACCAATTTGGGGTCAAAAGTACTTATAACAAATCAATTTATTTAAAAGTTCTGTTTTGTGTTATGACCTCCTATAATAATAAAATGTTTTCAATACTTTTGAAGCTTTTCAATAGGCCCTGACGTATAATCACTCCATCATAACTGACCTTTTCTCAAAACTTTCTCTTTCAAATTGGCATATTTAATATGTTTCTTTCATGTTCTGATCCCTTATTAAAATGCAAAAAATGACTTATGTTTGCAGCAGATGGCAAATTGCTTCAAGATCAAAATAATAATCAAGTAATATAATTAAAAGCAAATTAGTTAAATGAAAACCTGTCCACATCAAGACTGGTACAAAATATTCTTTACAGCTTTATTCATTACAGCAAAAATTGATAAACAATCCAATTGTCCATATACCAGCCATATAAAATGGATTCTACTACTAAACAATATCATACAATGAACTCCCAATATATATAATAACACGAAGGTGTTATGCTAAGTGAAAGAAGCAGACATAAATGACTTCATACCATATGATTAAATTTTTACATTCTAAAAAAAGCAAAGCAATAGTGATGAGAGATCTGTGGTTGCCAGGGGCTAAGGGTGAGAAAAAGAAATTGACTAGAAAGAAACACATAAAGCAGGTGGAATGAAACTGTGGGAACATACACAGAAGTGAAAAGTCAAACCCAAACAAAGAGTGCTGCAGAGTTAACTGTCATTCTCCCTACAGGATTGAAGCTCAATGTCAACAAATACGATATGTAGGAATGAGCAGTGTATCCATCATAGACAAAGGTCATAGACAAAGGAAAGCAGGACAGAGAGAGATGACATATGTCTCCAGGTACCACTCAGCGGTAACTTGTAAAGCTCCAGACTGAACTCTATCAGATTCAGGGAACAAAGAAAATGTGCAAGAAAAGGTTATATTACAGGTTGTTTACAGCAGTGAGGCCACTGCATAAAAGAATTCAGTGGTTCTTAAATTGGGGTTTAGGAATACCTAAAGAACCCTCAAATCTTTCAAGCCAGTCCATGAATTCAAAACTATTTTTATAATAATATAAAATCTTAGTATTATGATTGTCTTTTTTCACTCGCATGCTCTCTAGTGGGAAGCATCCCATCTATGTGATGGCGTCATCACTCTGATGGCCAATGGAATGGGTGTTTGTATATTTTTGGATTTAAAATTTTTTTGTGGTTTTAACTACTAATATAGTAAACATCAGAAGAGATAACTCACATAAATAAAAGTGTAGAAATGAATCCTAAGACATAAAAGTTTGAGAATTGCTAGCATAGTTAAATAAATAATGGACCACCTGGCAAAACTGGGCCTGGAACCATTCCTTCTCAGCAGTATAGAAAGCAGCATTTGTTTCAAGCTGTGAGAATTACTTTCTAAACACAGCAAAATATTTGCACGGGGAGCTCATATGGTTGAAAAGCAGAATATAGCCAAGTGTCACTGCAGATCTCTATAAGGAACACAGATGAAAAAGAAAAATTCTGCATTACCCATCCTTCCATTTAACAATGTAATGTTACCCTAAAGCATTCCAGCTTAGGCCCCATCCTTATTTTAGTCTGTTCATGATAAAGCATGCCTGCTCAAAGGAAGCCCAGAGGCAGCTCTCTAATTCAGAGGAATAAATAGACTAGCACAACTACAAGCGAAATACACTAATTACCACAGTGCTGCTCTCAAATATAAAAGCATAGCAAAAGACAAATATTTGATAACTGTATATAATATTAAATACAATATTTACTATGAACAGTGAGAACAGTTGTTCCAGTCAAAAACTGGATCTACGGACCTGAGGACAAAACCATAATACTATGTAACCAATATTATAGCAGGAATGAAGAGCATCTTACATTCAGAAAAATTTATGAATTTCTGTGAAAGGAGAGCAGTCAGAGAATAAGAAGTTATTATAAATTAAAATGTCATCCCTGTAAGTAAAATTTCAACAGAATGTCTGGAAAAGGGAGTGCACATATAAGTTACCTGCAATTTAAAATTTAAAGAAGTCTCCCAGAAGGTTCAGCAATAAGTAAAAGAGACATAAAATGTAATAGAAAAGTTTAGCAACATAGAACAAAAAGTTGAAAGTTGTAACATCCATATAATAGAAAGTACAGAATTTAGGGCAGTAAAT
Source organism: Eulemur rufifrons (assembly GCF_041146395.1). Lineage (NCBI taxonomy): Eukaryota > Metazoa > Chordata > Mammalia > Primates > Lemuridae > Eulemur > Eulemur rufifrons. Next base: position 112,115,571 of record NC_090989.1, read on the forward strand.
GATAGACGAGAAATATTCCTGACTTGAACTAGTTTTCACATTTAGATGGCCCACCAAATGCCAAATAGGAAAACATTTTAAAGACACATATATCTAGACATGTACTCACATTACACAAAGAATAAGAAAAAAATGTTAAAGCTTTCCAGAATAATAATGATAATTAAAAAACCTTACTCCCAAGTCCATAAGGGTAAAACTGGCATAAGATGTTTCAGTAATAACATTTGATGCCAATTGACTGACAAAATAGCAAGGCCTTTGTCTCATCAAAATTTTGACTATCATTTATCCTAGAATTATATAAGTGACAAAAACAGTCAAATGTGAGAGTAAAATAAAAATATTTTTACATATGCAAAAACTCAAAAAGCTTATCTTGCTTACATTCTTTCTAAGAAAACTTCAATTTCCTCATTATAAAATAAAAATGAGATGTTCAATTTCCTAGTCAATAAAATCCTAGATGGTTTTAAATGGGCCATTTCTGCTTGACATTTGGTAACAAAACTAACAAAAATACCAGTTACAAAGCCCAAAAAGATCTTATGAAGTGTACTAGAAAAGGTAAAAGTGGAAGATATTATTTAAATCTAACCCAAGAGTGCAATGGACAAACGTGTCTTTAGAGAGGCTGCAGTACCAAGAGTAGACAGGTCCAGTTGATGTTAGGACATCGGAGAACTCCTAGATTCTGTAATTTGACTTATGACTTTGTATATTTTTATTGCATAATTGATTAGACCTATGCTTAAAATCTTATGTTCAATCATTCATCTTCTAGGACAGATACATGAAGCAAGCACACCTATGTGTATCAGTTAGGAGAGGCAGTGATATGCTAAATCAACTCCACATCCTCAGTGGGTAACAACACTAACATTCATATATCATTTATGGTATATGTCCATCATGGGTTGGCTGGGGGTTCCCTACCTTTCACTGAAGGGCGCAAGCCAAAAATCTGTAACTATGGACTTGTGTATTTGCTGCAGTGGGAAGGAGTACGCATGATAAGCAGTGCCTGGGTGCAATGCTTTCACCTGGAAGTGCACAAATAATATGTTTTCACCTATGTTTCATTCATTCAAGCACAACTAACTTCAGGGGCATTAAATTGTAATTCTATGTATGGGAGAAACAATCCTAAATATTTGCTTAATGGCATTTATGATAATATTTTATGAGAATTATTACTTTTTATTTTTTATTATAACATTTTTTACAAATAAGGGTTAAATTTTTTCCATAAAAGAAAATTATCAATACATTTACACACATAGGTTCAGATCTAGATTCTTCTCCACTGCCAAAGACAATGTAGTCTTTGTGTCTCCTTGTGTAAGTATGAGCAAATCATCCTATCTTTATGAACTTCCATTTTTTCCAGGTATGAAAGGTGTTTCTAACATCTTCATTTTCCTTAGCAATAAAGTCCTAGGTGGTATTAAAGAGATTTTCCCTTCTTGCTTGACATTTGAGTTTATTTTGCAGACAAGAAAGTAGGAAATTTAAAGCATAGACACATTGGGTGATTTGAAGACTATCACAATACATGTTAGTGATCAACTTGAAATCTATTACATTATTCATAAATGTAATATATCATATGTTTTATTTCAAACACACACACACACACACACACACAGAACAAATCTCCCCAAACAAAACCAAAGAAATGGCAATAATAATCACAACCACAAAAATAGAATATGTTTTAACAAGGCCAAATCTATTTTCTTTCTCAGATCTCCATTTGCATATCACATGCTGGGCTCATAAAGGTTAATGATGGTTATAGAATTTTTAAAAATGAAATAAATGTAGAAGTGCCCTGAAAAATATGTCATGTCATAGTAAAGACAGTATCTAAGACATATTGCATAAAATATTTGTCAGCAAAACACACTGTAATCTCTACAGGATTCTCTACACTTGAAAGACCAGATGTTCATTGTATTTGATGAGTTGCAGAACTACTGCCTGTATTGAAAACAAAACAACCAGTTCTGAAGTACCACTGACATGTGGCAAAAGCAGCCACTTTGCAGCAAATTTATGTTCAGTTGTTTCTACCTTCCTTGAGTATCCTCTGAGTATTATAAATATTTCTGATAACAAAATATAAAGAAGACATTTATTTATTTTACTTGATTTTAAATTAGAGATTCTCTTAACATATTTTCACCCTGAAGATAGGAGACAGCATGTCATAATGTATGCAACAAAGATTTTTATTTTCAATGATACAAGTAATAAAAAAGATTGTATTCTCCTTATAAAAATATAAGATTTATAATGATAAATTAGTTAAAAACTAAACTTGTCTTTCTCATTTCCCTTTGCCTCCCAGAATCAATTGTTGTTAACAGTTTTGTATGTATCTTCATAGGCAATTATGTATGTTTACATGCCTGTGTATAAAGTTTAAGTGTATATACATATAGCATGTGAGTGTAAATATATATACTTATATGTATGTATATATTTTCAGGATATAAATGAATTTATAATATGCTTATGTTTGTGCATATTACATTATTTCTCATATATAGATAGTTGGTCTTTTTAAAGTTCAAAACAAAGCTATTATTAAGCCAATATTCTCTGATATGATCAGACTATATCTTAATATAAGGAAATGATTCCATATTTGTATAGCAAATAGCATTTAGCTGGACCTCTGCCCCTTCTCCCCCACCAACTCAGATGCTCCTTCAGGAGCTCCCTGACCCAGCAACTAAAAGATCAACGTTTGGTCTAGCAGAAGGCCTCAGGGATTGCTCCAGCGCTATGGGGAGACAACAACTCTTCTGAATGGCCAAGGCCATTGCTAAATGGGAACATTGCCTTGGATGAATCAAAATGGAATTTGTTATTCTAGTGTTGGCCACTCTTTCACTTGCTTTCTTTTATTACTTCATTTCTTAACACTTTTCTCCCTTTAACTATTAAATGTAATTAGGATTACATTAATTTATTAAAGGTAAGCATTTTTTTTCATGTTCTTTATTGCTATATTTCAAGTGCCAGGATATGGTAGGCTCAATGACAGATATTGAATTAGTGTCCTCATGTGCTTACCAACATTAAAAATCTTTATAATTTTTGCTAATAAGATAAACAAAAAAATCATATAATTTTATCAATTAGCATTTTCCAGATTCCAGCTAAAATTGAATATTGCATTTGGAAAAAAATGTTTTCATATATACATATATATGTAATTCTTCCATACATTTCCAGATTATATAAATTGCCAGGTTTTTTTTTTGTTGTTGTTAAATGTCCTGTTTTCTTTTATATTATTTTCCAATAAACTTTCTAAATCCTTTTACTTTTCTGATGGCCATAATGCAACTGGCACAAGTCACCACTTACTCCTTCCGTTCAAGATTATTTTGCATATTTAATTTTATTTTTTTTAATACCAGGGTAGATTTATAAAATTTTCTGCCATTTAAAATTTTTGCTGTTTGCTTCTGTTAATTACCAGTTTTGTTTCACTGCGGTAAGAAAAGGGGCCTACATGATTTTTTTAATTTAGATAATTTATTTTAAATTTTTAGTAAAAGTTTATTGACAGGCTTGATAAGTTTGTACTATGATATTTTACAACTCCAGGTCCTCAGTGACTTTGAATATAAAAATTCTTTCTCACCCTTCTTGTTCCACATGAGTCAATATGGGGGCTGAGTTTCACACAAACAGGTCCTCAGGTTTTTGGCAACTCGAAAATATACAGTTGTACTGCAAGTAACATGTAAAACAGGGAAAAAGATAACTTCACTATTTGCCCTGACCAGGCAGCAGCATACATTTCTTCCACACAGGGATCAGAGGCCAAACTTAGTCACTAGGAATTGCCTTCCTGTGAGGGGGCTGGGAAATGTAAGGGAACAGTTGGAATATTTGGTGGCAACATCTCTTTCCTCATGTTCCCTTCTAGTCCCCACACATTCCTTTGTTCATTCTTTCCTTAAAGTAAGCATAATCAAACTTTCCTTAAAGGAACAAAGCACAAACCCCATCTACTCAAAGTATGGGATTTCTGGGTGATATGTAATAATCACTGAATCATTCTGGAAATGTCTCCTCTTGGTTCAGAGGAGAGGAACAGGTAAGACAAGTTTCTGTTTCACCCCGGCCACACACACACACACACACACACACACACGCAGACAAGCAGACACACACACACTTTATACAGTGGTAGAACTAGGATAGCTCAACTGCAACAAATTTCTCCTGGAGGAAAGACAAAACAGTTAATACAGTTAATAGTAACATTTCTGAAATTGTACGGGTTGATATTTTGAGGGCCCTTTTCCTGGAAATAATGAATGTTTTCTAAGTATGCATTAATTCTGCTCTTAGCAGGGACTCCTTTACTCATTTATGCCAGAGCCTGCCCCTGACTCTGCAGTCCTATAGGTTGTCATGGACTGAATGTTTTTGTTCCCAAAAAGGTCATATGTTGAAGCTCCAACCCCCAGCATGGCTGTTTCAGATATAGGGACTCTAAGGAAGTAATTAAGGTTAAATAAGGTCATAAGGGTGGGTCCCTGATCCAATAGGATTAGTGTCCTTATAAGAAAAGACATCAGAGACATCAAAGATATCCTTCCAACCTCTCTCCATGAGCACACACTGAGGACAGGTCAAGTGAGGACATAGCAGGAAAGCAGCCTTCTTCTAGCCAGGAAGAGAGGCCTTACAAGAAAATAAATTGTCCAGCAGCTTGATCTGGGACTTCTACCCTGCAGAACTGTGAGATTGTTTTAGCTCCATGTATGGTATTTCACTAGGGCAGCCTGAGCTGACTAATACAAAGGCATTTCCTTTTCTTCATCCTTAGTGGTTGCTGAGGAATATGCCCAGTTTTCATAGTCCCCTTCCTACTCATAGTAGTTTGGGGCTCAAGAGCTGTTTACTTTCAGAGAGTCATACACAGTATTTTTAAAGTCCAGTCTCCTAGTTTCCTTGGCTACATCACAGTCTCTATTCATATCTGTTTAAATCTAGTCAATAGCATGTGCCAATTATTTTTGAAAAATAGTTTCCATATCTGCTAATTTTCTTTGGGTTTTGGGGTTTTTTTACTGGTTTGTTTTTGTTTGCAAAGTACCTCTGTATCAGATTTATCTGGAAAAGATATGCCTTTCATCTAATTTGAGTCTTGAAATTCTTATGCACTTATTATTAGTTATCATACCATTCTATTAATATATTTTCTTTAATTATCTTAATCAGGTGAGAACTTTTAGCCATAGGAAAGCAATAAATTCTTAATCGGATTTTCGCTTCAATACTGAGTTTCATTGGCCTTTGTTGCTTATATATTCTCATGATTTTATCTCCTGCATAAAGGTTGAAAACTGACTGCTTCAACTTTTAAAAACGCTTTATCAAATTACTTCAATACGTGTTGTTTGGGCTTAAAAAAAAATATTTTCTGAGCTCATCACTTTCCTGTAATACATCATCAAATCCAGTCAATAATGACTAATACATAGTATTATAATTCAATTCTCCAATGTCTTCCCCAGGAGATGAAAGTTTATTAAGCATATGATCCGTATTCCAAGTTAGGTCTGATTAGAGTTTTACTAAATGTGTTGCCACTACATGACATGGAATGATACATTTCCATTCTCAAGAATCGGATTCTTAATTCACTCCCACTTGATCCTTAAAATAATGCCATGTGTTTTAGGCTTCTGTTATGGAAATCTCACATACAATGACAGTTCCGCTAATCCTATAAGTCAAGATAGAACAGGATGGAATAGGAAAGAACAAGACATGTATTGAAGAGTAATAATACAAAAATTTCACTGGCTTAAAACAATATTTTATATCTAGTTCTGATGGCATGTATGATATGATCAGGCAGAGGTTTCTACTTCATTAGGAGGTGAAATCTGTTTCTCCCCTCTCTGAACTTGGACTTGGTTCTGTGACCTGATTTTACCAGTGTGATTGTAGATAATGTGATACAAGCAAAGACTTGAAAAGACTAGCACATTAAGGCTTGTTCTTGCTTGCCACACTTCAAACCATGAGAGAATCATTTGAATAAACCCATGTTAGTCTACTAGAAGATGAGAGGTCATGTGAAAGACAGCTAAGGCACCCTGTGTCACAATTTACTAACTTTCAGAAAGGTGAAGGAGGCCATCTTAGATATTCTTGCCAACTTCCCGCCTGTCTATAGACACATGAGAGATCCCAACAGAAATTATGTGAACCTCCTCTGACCAGAACTACCCAGACACTAAAACAGTCATGAGGTAGATCAAATAATTAGATTTTAAGCCAAGAAATTTACAAAGCCAAATATTATTTTTAAGTTTTAGGTTTTTTTGTTGCAACAAAATCCAATGAATACCTGAACTTTTCCCCAGATGTGAGATACTACTATAACAAAACCCTGAAACATTGCCACACTACTCTTAAGTCTAGGGTGTGAAGTCTGGAAAAGCAGCAAGGAAACTCTTAATGGAATCTGGAAAAGTGATAAAGAAACTATTGAAAAATGGCAACATGTATTATATAGGGATGGAAAAATTGTTAAAACCACTGTCTGTGGTAACATGAGATGTAGAAATGTACCCAAGGAACTTGTGAATTTGGCAAAATAGATTGTTATAAATTAAATACAGTAAATTCGCAAATATCTATGTCTTTGAATCAGTAATATTACCAATTTTCTCAGATAGTTTCCCTTTTCTCCTCTAGATATACCAGCTACCCTTCCCCCCAGGAGACTGAATAATGTAGACTGCACTAACAGGCTACATTACTCCCCAACATGTATTAGATTCAAAAATTTAGAAGCACTGGATAGGGGGACAGTGAAATTGGTATATTTAGTACCATGGCTCCTTTCCTGTAAGACACAGCTTGGTAGTGACTGAGCTCTACCACCAAGAGTCCTGATTTCTGCCTCTCCTACAGCTATTGTTCCCTCTCCAGTTCCTTCCTCTCAGTTTCTCCCTTGAGACCCAGGTAGTAGTCCCAGCTTTCCACTGTTGCTAGCTCAACAGAGCTTTATTCCCTTGACGGATTTTCTTTAAACCTTCCTGGATCTCTTAATGGAATATTGAGTGATATATCAATAGCAATTGAAGAAGTATTATCATTATTATTAAGGAAACAGGATATAATTAGAAATTTCTTAAAGTTTATAGATGACAGGTTTTAGTTTGTAAGAATTCTTTGTATTAAGTATTGTAATGACCATGATGCTGAATACTATCTACTTTTTTTAGCCAAAGGAAAAAAGGAAGTATTTTCTCTTTACATGGCAATGATTTTTTTTTTCAGTGAACTGTTAGCACGACCTGCAGTGTTTCAATGATTAATGCTCAAATTTCACTTATTAACACAGACAGTAAAAGGGCTAGGGCTGACCCAAGGAATCTAAAACAGATTACACGGAAAGTAAAGGACAGAATAGGATAATTAACCTGTTTTCAATTTATGTATCATTGCTGCAAATTTCAAAACAAACAAAACTAAATATAGTGTTTAAGAAAACATGTATTTGTGTAAGTAGCAGTAGGAAAAGCAAGGCACTAAATAAAAAAAATCAGGAGATTGGTTACCTCTATAGAAGGAAGGGGGTGGGAGTGAAGGGGTTACATGTTCATGAATGTAAAAAATTATATATATGTGTGTATATATACGTATAGGTATGTATACATAAGCAAAATAGATGGATGCAATGTGCTGTAGGATACTAGAAATTAAATACATATTACTTTATATCAATTTCACAATTTATGTTGAACACGTTTAACTGACGTATTAGTTTGAATTTAATCTAGAATAAGTCATTTTTAAAGGAAATTTAGATGAAAGTTCACTGCTTAGTGATGAAATTCTAATCACATATAAATAACCATAATGTTTCACTGTCAAGAAAGCTTAAAAAACAGAAGTTTTCAATTAGGATTTAAAAAGCATGTATAAAGAATGGAAACTGCCATAAATATTATCCAGAAAAAATAGTAGCTAGGAGACTGTGAATCTGATGATGTCAACAAATCCTTTTCACTCTCAGCATACATTTTGGACTTTTTGCAAATGCCATTTGGCTTTAAATATCATTTATAACCTGTATGATCCAAAATTTATATTTATGTTACAGAAGTTTTTCTCTAACTTCAAACTTGAATATTTTATTGTCTACTTGAAATCTCTGCTTAGACCCTTCACAGACATCAACGCTCAACCTGTGCAAAACTGACATCTTGATCTTCCCTATCTCCCAAACCTGCTACATGCACAGCCTGTCACATAACATTTGATGGAAAACTCATTCTTTCATTTCCTCAAACCAAGAACTTTGGAGACATCTTTGATTTTCCTTCTCTCATACCACACATACAGTTCATCACGGAATCCTATTGGCCGTTCTTTCAAAATATATCCAGGATTTGTTGAGTAAATGGATAAATGAATAAATGAATAGTTATAACTAATGAATTCTAAAATTAGCTAGTATATAAATATAGTAAAACACATAATTGGCAAACATGCTAATGTAATTTCTAATTTAAGAGGATTAAATCATTTCAAGCTCATCTTGTTGGTACTACTTAAATGATTATAATTACATTTTAGTTTCCCTTTTTTCTCAGGCAAATCCCATTCCATTTATGTTTTTAAATGTCAGTTTAATTTCCCTAGTTCTTACTAATATATTCACAAATGAAGGTAATTTAAATTTAAAAAATTGCATGACCATAAAATAAATCTTTTTAATGAGATTTTTTTAGATCATTTACATTTAATTTAAATAAAGATTAGGTTCTGTGTAAAATGCCATCTTGCTATTTGTTTTATATTTATGTCATTTGGTTTTTGTTCTTTTACTCAACAATTTTTTATGTTTATATGAACATGTAATTTTGAGATACAGGACTAGCATAATGAAACCAAATACTGAATCCGATTTAGATTAGAAAGATTTTATTCAATCTCATAAGCCATAATAACAACAGTACTTTCATCCAGCATCCAAGCCAGTTTCGATTTTGTGTTCACAGTTAGAATTTGCTTTGCCCTATTAAGTTTACAAAAGTTGGTACATTTAAATGTTGAAAATTAACTTTTTGTATTCAACTAAAGTATCGTTTGTCAATATTGTGAATCTTCTTCTAGAAATTAAGTAAAAGAACAAATTACAACATGGAGCACAAGGTCTGGTAACTAAAGACAGCTTCTCCACTGTGTCCACTTAGCTGGAGACTTTCAGGATGAAGAGGAAAGTAAGATTTCCTTGTAGATTAAGGTTATTGGAAACACGACTCTAAAGAGTCAGATAGATCTAGGAAGAATGATAGTATAAAAGACCAAATTTAAGTGTACTTATGTATCCAGAATCATATTTCATCAACATAATTTTTCATTGATTATATTTTTGCTTTGAGCCAACAATAGAAAAAGATATAATTTAAAATTTTAAAAAATATATAGAAACTTTACATGCTTTTGAAATGAAGCTTATACTTTTCAAGACATACATTTTTATATTTCTACTTTTCCTGAATTTATTGAAACATTCTTATTTTGAATAAAATGAGATAAAAAATGATAGGATTTTAATGAATAATGATTAAAATATCAATTTTAAGGGAATATTATGTACTTCCATTTTTGTCTTAAATTTACTAAAATATTCATCACTATAATAGCTGTGGGAAATTTTTGCTATAATATCTATATAATACAGTTTCATAATGAGAAACTGGCATTGAAATATTGTATTTTATTCATCAATTTTAGTAAGGCCCAGGCTATGGTCAATATTGTTCTTATAATAAATAAGTGGGTAGTACTGGGGCTGTAGGGGTGGAAAGATGTGATAGCTTTCCTCACCCATCATAAGGGTCACAGCTGACACACTTATAACAAAAGACAAGTTAGCAAGAGAAAAGAATAACAAACCTATTTAATCTAAGTTTTACATGACATGACAACTTTCAGAAATGAAGACCCAAAGACACAAGGAAAACTTTCTGTTTTTATTCTTAGTTTAAATAAAAAATGTACAACCATGTCGAAATGTGGTTGGTCAAAAGTTATGATCTAATGGCAATAAACTGGCGGGGAGGGAATGGAGCGCAACAAGGCCTGTCTGTTCAGATTCTTCTTGGACTTTCTGTGTAGCATTTCTTCCTCCAGATATGGAGCAGGACCCCTCCAGAATGAGGGTCTTCAAGGGAGAAAGGAAAAGGAGAGCATGACCTTTCTAGGTTTTATGCTTGCTTCAAGGGAGGCGAGTTCTAGTTTCTGTGACTCTCCTTAGAGAAGAAGTAATTTGGCTTCTATGACTCGTTTTAGAAGAGAAAGTGGAATGGAAGACAGGAGGATTAAAGGAGGACAGAAAGATCTTGTTTCTGAGGTCCTTTCAATGGCCTTGAGTTCAAAGTAGCCAGCATGCCAAAGTGAAATACTTTAGGGTATCATATTCGGAGCCCCAACTGGGATCAGGATAGACCACCTCAAAATATGACTGTAGGAGATCAGAATATGCCACCCCAAAATATAATTATTTGGCGCATTTTGAGCAGGTTACATTAAGAAACTGCAGACACAGGAGTAGCTCTAATAATCTGCCATTTTATAAAGGAAATTTATATTTATGAAAGAAATTTTCATTAGTAAAAGGTATCTATATCAGAAAGAGAGCTGTTCCCAGACAATTTTCATCACTGGAGAGACTTTTATCTGCATAACAAGGCAATCTTTATTTACCATACATTTCCTCCTTTTCACCTCCCATAATTTGTCTCCATCAGAAATCCTAATCTCCTATTCCTTTCTGTAATTCAAGATTTTACAAAAGCTTCAATCATCTGGCCCTTCTTTGAGTTTCATATTTTTATAAGACTCCTATGTGTGAGCATCTATTAAAAATGATTATTTTCCTGTTAATCTGTGTTATGTCAATTTCATTCATAGCCCAGCCGAAGAATTTAGGAATATAGAGGGAAGACCCTTTTCCCTCCTCTATAGGAGGAAGAAGAATAGATAAATGGATGGATAGACAAACCGATCTTTGCAATTTAATCAGGCAGACAAATTATATATAAAATATAGATAACTATCTATAAGTAGGGAAAAGTGATGCTGGATATTAAGAAGGTATTCTGATCTTTTATGTGTGTATGGGGAGGAGAATCATTGATTTAGGCAATACCTCTCAAGTTTAATTAATATTTTACTCGAGAAGAATTGTTTTATCTGTTATAAGTGACTGAAGAGCATGAAGAATATTATTGGGAAACAGATAAGAGGAGGAAGTAGGAAAGCCTGATTCTGCTGAACATCAAAGAATATATTTCTGAAGATTTTTAATGTTTTTCCTCTACTAAAAGCCTTTTTTCCCTCCCCCAAGGCTGAAAATGCTCTCTGGATTCCTGTGAGAACACAGCTCTGACCATTCCTCAATCAACATAAACCACTAAATTACTTAAGGTCTTTTAGAAGCAGCACCATGTAGGTCACTGAAGTGGATAATTTCCACTGAAAAGAAAAAATAACTCATTATGAAAGGACCTCACTATGTTTATATGCTATTTACTAAATTGAACTTTCAAATATCCAAAAGTGTCCTTTCACCTTTAGAGCACTGTTCCCAGACTCTGATCATGCATGGCATCATGTCTTCAGGACATCGTTCACGTATTCAAGGTTGTTCTAATCACTTATAGGTAATGTTAAACAAAATAAGTTTTCTTCTGTGTGTACAAAGGCATTACGATTAATGGAGAAAGAAGGTGGCCATTTTCCTGTATGGATCACCTATATTATACCTTGCTACACAAGGAACAAAAGGGAAAATAAATGGCTTAAGAAAATTATAAAAGACTTGGTTTTCCATGGATATGTTAAATAAAATTTACAGAAAGCCATTGGTTTTGACTGAGCTCCTGCACTAGACCCAACAGACCAAACGAAAATGCAGTTACTCATGCTGAAGTTCCATGCTACCAAGCTACAACTAAGCTGTTTATCTGACCTTCCGAGAAATCAGGAATTGAGTGAAAATAGCGAAATCTCTAAAGAGGACAATTTTAGTGAAGGGAGTCCTCTCTAACCTTTACAAGTAAAGTAACTTTAAAATGGTCAATCCCCTTTTGGTTCTATGTTTCTGCTTTCCTTGGCCCTTTTCTGTTTGTAAAGCCAAACTCCCCTGCTCAGGTCATCGGAATACTCACACTATTTTATGCAATGAGGTGTTACCCAATTCTAGAATCACAGATAAAAGCCAATTAAGATCTTTAAAGTAAATTTGTTGTGATTTTGTCTTTTGACAGATATTAATTTCCAAAATTTGTATTAGGCATAAAATAATTATAGTAATTACTCATTTTATTGATTTTATTGTTTGTATGAGTTCAAATCAATCATATAATTTGCTTTATCACTGTCCATTTCACTACTTGATTGACTAATGAAACCAAATGAGTTAACTTATAAGGAATATACTTGAATAAATGGTATCATTGAGTTTATAATGGTTCTATTGTTCTAGAATTTTGATATTAAGTAATTTGACTTCATGTTTGAAAACAAAAAATACTCATTTGCACCTCATATAATTAATAATTTATTTATTTGCTTTAGCCTCTGCACCTGATGCCAATTACTAAAACAAACCAGTTAAAAGTGAAAGACTAAAGAAGATGTTGGCTTGTGTAGAAAAGGAAAAATAATTTTCTCTCTATCCTTCATAATTCTAAACTGGGAATCCCTGTAACAGAAGACCCATTAATAAGAGAAAAAAATCTGGACATTTATTAACATATATACTTATGTATACATGGGAGAAAACCTAGAGAAGTGAGTAAATTTCTGGATTAGATCTCAAAGAAAGCCTTTGAACTTCACATTTAAATACCATCATTCTCTAAAACAGAAAACAAGGTGTGAGGAAAAGCCTAGTGAAGATGAGCTGTCCAGGAAAAGTACCTTTAACAAAGGTAAAATTTATTATTCAGATTTAAATTTGTATAATGATGTGTAATGATGCCTTCTCCATTTGGTCATCCCTCTCTTCCTGATACAGAGAAGTAGACACAAATGGAGGTTTCCTTTTTAGATATAAATTTCTCTTACAAAATGACAACTTTGCAGAGCTACTCTTGTGTCTGCAGCTTCTCAAAATAACTAGTTCAAAATTATCAATATAACAAAGAGGTACCAGCACTCAGAACATAACACACCAAAGTATTGAAACCAAAGGAATTACTTTGTAAGGAAAATACTTCAATAAATGGTTTCATTTAGTTTATCCCGCTTCTAGCATTCCAGAATATTGATACTTTTCTTCATGTTTGAAAAACAAAACCTGACTTGCTTTGAACAGAAGGACCTTAGAAAGGCCTCAGAAGCAAGGTCTCTGACGTTTTCCTGCCCTCCTGTCTCCTGTCCCCTTTCTCCTGTGAAGCAAGTCATAGAAACTAGAATTCATCTTCCCCAATGTGTCATAGAAACAAAGACTCTTTTCCCCAAAGCAAGCCATAAAACCTGGAAAGGTCATTCTTTCCCTTCCTCCTTCTCCCTTGAAGACCCTCATTCTAGAGAGTTCCTGCCACATACCTGGAGGAAGGAGGGGGTCAAGAAGAATGGGAACAGACCGATCTTGTCGGATTCACCCCGCAAGTATATCACCATTAGATCACACCCTTTTGTCCAGTTACATTTCCACCTGGATATCCATTCTTCATTGAACCTGAACATAAAAATAGACAGTTTCCCTTGGGTATTTTGGTCTTTATTTCTGAAAACTCTTGTGTCATGTAAGATTTTGATCAAATAAATTTATTATGCTTCTCTCTTGTTAGCCTGTGTTTTGTTCTAGGGGTGTTGGCTATAACCCTTATGATGGGTGAGGAAATGTAGCAAACATTTCTGCTCCTACAGTCATAAGTTAAAGTGATGTGTCCTGAACTCAAATGCTTTTTGTATATTTTTATTTTAGTAGAGCAGAAAAAGGCAAACACTGGTGTTCTTGGTTAAATAACAAGACCTGAATACACTTTACCAATAAATCTCAGATTATGTAAAATTTTCTACTGTTAAGTCATTTGAATGGAATTATTCTGTGATTTGTGGTGGAAAGGCATCATATGTGTGTATGTGTGTGTGTATACACACACCCACTCACACACACACATATGTATAAATTTTAAAAAAGTTCAAACCAAATTAAAAATAGATTCCAAAAAGTAAAAGTGTGAAATGTAGTGAAAAAGAATGTTTTGTTTTTATTTCTGAACTAAGTGCAAATTGTTAATGTAAGAAATACATAGCTATATTTCTTAAAATCATCACTAAATAACAGTTATTATTAAACTATTTAGTTGTTTTTTTTTCATATTCAGATATATTCAATTTGTGCTACTTGTGGGTAATGTTTTCATTTAAAAAAATTTCTGAAAGAAAGTATGTGGAAATGGATGATCTTGCCTCAGGCATATGGAATACTCAGACAACATCATAAGAGAAAATTTTTGCTTAATAAGGATATATGCACATGCTTATACTGTTTCAATTATAATATATACATATAATTAATTGATTATTAGATTGATATATAATTAACCAGATTAACTAAATTGTTATATAATAAATTGATTAATTAGAAACAGCAAGAGTCACAAAACTCTATTGATTGATTGTTATTACATTTTATAATATATTATTTTTAAAGAAAGAGTTTCATTCTGTTGCCCAGGCTGTAGTCTAAATTCCAGGCACAAGAAATGCTCCAACCTCAGCCTCTCAAGTAGCTGGGACTACAGGTAGGCACTACTGAGCCTGGCATTGACTGGTTTTTAAATACAGGCATTGATCATTTAAAAATAATTAATTATTACTATAACTTATTAATGTAAGCTTTTTAAAATTACCGTTCTTTTTAAAAGGCTGGACATTTTGGCACAATGTCACTGCCAGTCAAACTGATAGCATAGACAACATCTGGAGCTGGACTACCTGGTGTTACAAACCAATTTTCATTGTTTTAGCATTAATATTTTTGTTGTATGTGCTCAGCTCTGAAGTACTATGTATGATAACAGCTGTGATTATAATTAGATATGATGTTTCCAATGTTGATGCAATTAAATAATAATTTACATGTTAACTTAGAAAATATTCATGTTTTATTCAAAATTATAAGTGATCCATTCAAATATTAACAATGATATTCTCATAAGGTTTTGAATTGCTTGCGTAAAATCTACATTCTAGCTATCTACGATCTATCCTGAATGTGTCAGCTGCATTTTACAAGTTAATAAACCATGAGAACCTAATACTAAGGAAAAAAAAAAAAACTATCACAAGAAAGTAATATGTCATATGAAAAGTGTATTTTACATTATATAACCTCCAAATTCTTGAAGCTATGATTTATACAGTTGATAGTATTTGACAGTTGAGACTGTCAGTAGTCATATAGGACCCATTAGGACAAAACTGTAATAAGAAAATTTTCTACATATAACTAATCATCAGTCACATATAACAATTTGACCCAGGATCATATTTAAAACCTTTTCATTCAAGATGAGTGATGAAACACTGATGCAATCTAAAATGTGAATAAAAAGTTAACAGAGATTCCAAGGAAAAAAGGAAGAAATAGAGAGAAGGAGATGGGAAAACAGCTGTATAATTTTTTAAAACTCAGAAAAAATATTAAATTTACATTGTATTCTTTCTCTTTCTGTCACACACATACACTCAACTAAAAATTCTTATTTTCAGGTTTCTTATACACAAACAAATAAAACGCAAAGCATGAATTGCTGACTCTCTTTCTATAATTATTTTTAACACATATACCCTTGTCTTTATAAGATCTTCTATATCTCTGTATAGTATAACATAAGAAAAGTTTTGCCATGAATACACTGTCATAAATACAGAAACAATGTATAATTATTGAAGAGCCACATTTGAAAACTTTTCTATAGCACAAGAATAAGACAGTAAGCTATGTTTACTTTTTACTAATTCAATTATTTTTTGTCAACTTATTTCTTCAATGCCTTTTAGGCAAGATGATGTGGTAAATATACAGGCAACATATAAATTTCTGATGCCATCTTACAGTGATATGCTTTCCTGGAAGGAGACCAAGTGTTGAGTTACAGACGTAAATTCAGAGTTAATTCAACAAATACACATTTTACTCAATTATTTCTTATTATGGCCTCTTGATGATCAGAGTCAAAACATGAGATATAAACTGAAAAAAGGCATAGGACAGAACTTGACATCAGAGCAGGGAGGCAAAATGCCAAAACTGATCAAAATGACTGTGTATTATGCCTTCTCTCCTCACATCTTTTGGAACTCTTCTTGCTTTGGCACTTTGACAAATGGTAATACCTCATTTCCATGGGCCCAATTTTGTATTAAATAAATAAACAAACAAATAAATATTGTTTCCACACCAGACCAATCAGAAGCCTTCTCTGAAATATAGACAAAAAGAAGTGGGACGTTCTCTCTGTTCTGTGTCACTTACTCCTCTTGCCATTTGAAGGAGAAACATCAGTATTAGAAGGGAGTGATCATAACACAGATCACTTAAAAGCAGAGAGGAGTGAAAGAGGAATCATATGATTAGTCGAGCAAGTTTTGCTTTCCTTCCATTATGGAGACATGGAGGTTCTCTTTTTACTTAAACTGATTTGAGTAGCATTTCTATCACTAGCAACTTATAGAGTCAAGTTTAGTAGTCCAGGAAGCAAACCTGGGTAAGATGTCAAGGTTAATTTGAGATCAAATGTTGCCAGGAACTGATAAAACGGTAAAGCTCTGGGTTTAGAGCAAGCTCTCATTTGGCCCTAATAAATTGACAAGGACAGCTGGCTGTTGTAGATTGCCTCCTTAAAATGCCACAATACCCTGCCCAGTGATCATAGCTCTGTGGCCTGGAAGCACCATCATCCAATTCTCTCATCTGATTCTACCGGCTCAGATCTTTCTGTGAAGTCTTAATATGCTATACTCTAAGGTAAGGGTAATATAAAAATACTCACCTTCTTCTCGCTTTAAATATATTCTATCTAATATTTCCCACTTTTCACATCAATATTAAATTTCTTTATAATTACCTTATTTGCTCATTTATTATTAGCCCACCTCAAATCATTATTATTTTTTCTGTCTTAGAGTTTGCTTGATAAAAGTACACAGTGGATTCATTAGGATGATTCACCAGAGAAATGTGAGTTCCCAGTAAAAAGTTTATCCTCATTTTCTTAGTTGACTTCTTTATCAGGAACATGCTTCAGAAAGGACACCCACTGGATTATGAGGTGTCAGTAGGCTACCAGCCTATATGGTCAGATTCGCTGATGAACCATGGTGACCAAAACAGTGACAAATGTTGAGCCAGGTCATTCTTGCCGCTAAGAGGCTTATATATATTTTTCAGAGTCACAAATAATTTGTGATAATGTTGAGAAAGTCAGAAAGTAATTGAACAGAGACTTTTGAGGCTCTATTTTGTATGATTCTAAAGAAGAAATGACCACTAATGAGGTGATATCTAAGTCTGAATCACACTATTGGAGTCATATGTTAACCATTGACTTCCTATTACTTCTTCATTTTAAAAAAGCTAATATTCATGAAGTGCATAAAATTAGTAAAATTATTATGCCAAACATTATATGTATTGTATTTATAGCAGTTTCAGAATTAAGTACTATTACCGTCTCCATTTTGAAGATAAGAAAATAAAAATAAAGAGGTTAAACAAGGGGAAGGTCACAGAACAAGCTGTTAGAAGCGGTAAGATTTTAGCATAGGTTTATTTCACATCAGAACCTGTTCAGCCACCACATTAGAATACTTCCCACTTTTTATATTTTATTTATTTATTATATAGTACTATAAAAGTTATTAATACTATTTTCATCTTTTTAATAGTTAACTCCTTTTATATGTCAATGTGGTAGAGAATGTTATAGGACCTATGTTCATGTTTCATAAGGATCTATGTGAAAGAAATGTGAACTGGAATATTAGATTAATATTTTACAGAATATCCTAAACTTAATGTCTAATGAGATAATTAAGCCAAGAACAAGGAAGTTAAAACTTTCACCAATACAAAATGTGAAAATTTATAAAACTGATAGGTCAAGAAAGACAAAGCAGATTCTGATAGGGCTCTACTTTGAATCTGGGGAAAAAGTTAACGCCTACAGGTTTTCACTACCCCCTTGTCATAGGCACAGTGATAAGGCTGGAATTAAGAAGTCAGCTTATTTTATCATATACATGAAATATCTGAATAACATGAGAAAGATGAAAAGTGATGGCATAGAAATTATTCTAGAATAAAACAAAGAGTAAAAGAAAGAAAGAACTGTATATGGCATTAAAAAGACAACAAGGAATCCACCCAAGAAAAAGAATGATTCCCCGACATAGTTTTTGGTGAGTTTTTTCATGTGTTCACTGCAATTATTACTGCCATAAGACAATGGGACACTGCCATAAAACTTGGGAGCAATATAGTCCAAGTTCTGGAAAAAAGTAGGAGTTTTCCACAAATATTTTACAGTTTAGATATAGTTTTAATGTAAAATATATGAGAATAGAAATGGGCTATAGCATTCATGAAACTTTTAAAATTATCTGGTAATGCGGTAATGAAATCCAAATAAAATCTCTCAGGGAAAAAATGGCCATACTCAAAGTACTAAGAATTGAATTCATTTAAATGTAGAACTAATGCTAAAAATTGCATGGCTAAAAGATAGAAGATAAATATTTTAAATTAGTAGAAAAATAATATAACTCATATCAATCAGGAAGTTGGTAGTAAGAGAGTTAAGAAAAAATGTGAGTGTGTTAATATATCTGGTATTAAATCTCTATTGCCTATAATGAAAACATGAAGTTAAAAATTATGACACCACTTTTTAATGCTTTAAATAACTGATTTCTTTTTCTTTTTTTTTTTTTTTTTTGCCTTATTATCTTAGAGAATAGTTTTTTTGTTTGGAAGAAATATCTATTTGAAGTCTCACTTTCACAATAGCTTCACTATTATCTTAAATTTAAGTAAATGAATGTATGTATATACGCATATATGTACATATATGTTGGTATATGTATGACTGTCTCTATACCTACTTTACTATGAATTTATCTATTGATTTAACTATTTTATTTTTCCAAATTATGATACAGGTATCTATCTATCTCTCTAAATATCTAAAGTCACTGTCATTGTAATTTGTGCATATTTGGTTTCAATAACATGCTATGGAAAAATCAATACCATACTATTTTCTAGACAAAAAATGAAGTTGTTAGCCATGGCTAATCCATTGTGGTGAGAATTGGATAAATGTTATTTACTTTTTTGTACTTATCTATGTTTTTTTTTAATTTAATATTTTTATTTTTTAAAATAATTGTATATTTATATGCAGTTTAGAAAATAATACAGAAAGTTCTCATATGTCCTTTGCCTAGTTTCCTCCAATTCAAACATGTTGCAAAACTATGATAAAATATCAAAATGAGAATATTGACATTGATATAGTTAAGATACAAAATATTTCGTTCACCGCAAGATCCCCTATGGTTCTCTTTCATAGTCATGTCCAGTTCTTTCCTATCCTCACTGCCTTGTCACTCCCAGTCTAAATTTCCTTTTTTTTTTTTTTGCCATGTTGAGAATGTTATGTAAATGGAAACATACAGTATACAATCTTGATATTGCTGGCTTTTTTTTTTTTTTTTTTTTTTTTTTTGAGACAGAGTCTCACTTTGTTGCCCAGGCTAGAGTGAGTGCCGTGGCGTCAGCCTAGCTCACAGCAACCTCAAACTCCTGGGCTCAAGCGATCCTCCTGCCTCAGCCTCCCGAGTAGCTGGGACTACAGGCATGCGCCACTATGCCCGGCTAATTTTTCTATATATATATTTTTAGTTGTCCATATAATTTTTTTCTATTTTTAGTAGAGACGGGGTCTCACTCTTGCTCAGGCTGGTCTCGAACTCCTGACCTTGAGCAATCCGCCCACCTCGGCCTCCCAGAGTGCTAGGATTACAGGCGTGAGCCACCGCGCCCGGCCAATTGCTGGCTTTTTTTCAGTCAGCATAATGCTCCTGATATTCACCCAGAGAATGAATCTAAGTTATTTTCTGTATCAATACTTCATTTATTTTTATTGCTGAGTAGTATTCCATGATATGAATATATGATTTTCAATTATACATTCCCACTAGCAATGTATGAGTCGTCCTGTTTTACTGCATATACTTTAGCCTCTGATGTCATCACAAATTCTTTTTTAAATTTCAGCCATTCAAAAATGTGTACAGTGATATATTATTGCAATTATAATTTGCATTTCCCTAATGGCCAGTAATGGTGATCACCTTTCAACACGCTCATTTCCTAACCTCTTTGGTGAAATGGGGCTTCATGAGTTTTGAAAGTTCTTTATAAATTCCAAAAGGCAACCCTTTTCCAGATATATGGCTTGAAAATGTTTTTTCTCAGTCAGGAGCTTGTCTTTTTATCCTCTAACAGGGTCTTTCACAGACTAATAGTTTTAATTTTGTTAAAGTTCAGTTTATCAGATATTCCTTTTGTGATTCATGCTTTTGGTGTCAAATATAAAAACTGCCTAGTACTAGATCTAGATGACTTTTTTCCTACATCATTTTTTTCTAAAAATTTTACAGTTTTATATTTTACATTTAAGTCCATTATCCACTTGAATTAATTTTTGAATAAGATATCTATTTTCTCCATCCCTTTCTCCTTCCCTTCTCCTCCTCCTCCACCTCCTCCTTCTTCCTTCTATTTCACTGATCTCTCTTTCTATTTTGCCTACAGTTATTCAAATTGCCTAGTACCATTTGTTGAAAAAGATTCCTTTCTTTCATTTGTTGCTTTTTCATCTATTTCAAAAAAAAATTAGTTTGGCACATTTGTGCTGGTCTCTGTGTCTCTCTATTTAGTTCCATCAATCTATGTGTCTATGACTTTATCAATAATTCTCTCGTGATTACTTTAACCTTATAATAGGTTTTGAAATTTGGTAAATGATTTCCTGCCATGTTTACACTTCCTATTCAAAATTGTCCTATCTGCTTTAGTTCCTCTCCCTTTCCATATAAATTTTAGCAAAAGATTCTCTGTATCAAAAGAAATAGATTAATAAAGTATATAAAGACATACTTTGGCCTTTTTAATGGATAACACTATGAATATGTTATCAAAGAAAAAATGTTGCTCGTGTTTGATAGGAATTGTGCTAAACCTATATATCAGTTTGGGGAGAATGTATTTTACTATGTTGTCTTCCAATCTGTAAACATAGTAAGTCTCTCAATTAATTTAGATTTTATTTTATTTCTTTAATTAGTTTTTATAGTTTTCGGCACATACCCTGTACATGTTTTGGTAGATTTTCTCCTAAGTATTCTCCCTTTTTTGAGCTATTATCAATGATACTATATTTTTAATTTGGGGGTCCATGTGCTCATTGCTAGAATGTAGAAATACAATCGATTTTTAAATTGTTAGCTTATATCCTATGACCTGGTCAAATTCATCATTAGTTATAGAAGTTGATTTCTTTTTGTTTTGTTTGTTTCTGTATATACCTCGGGAGGCTATAATGTAGCATGTCATTACAAGTTCACTGGGCTTGCAATAAGAGTACAAAGTGCACACTTGCACGAATATTGAGCCTTCACATGCAAAAATCCTCAAGCTAAATAGTTCTAAAGAAGTGAATATAACTTTTGCGTCAAAGAGCTTCAAAATTATTTTTCAATATAATTCTTCACATTTTATCCAAGTTTTAAATCTAGATAAGTAGGATATCAAAAGCTATAAACCTAATCATACCAAATATTACATTTAATCATGTAGATTACCAAAAGTATATAAAGAAATATTTTGGCCTTATTTATGAATAACATTTCTAATTAGTTGGAAAACAATACAGACCCATGTAATATTTTACAAACTTATGGTCCATTGTGAATATATCTCAGACATAAAATTTGAATGCATATGGATATATACTTTAACATTTTTATATTTAACTTATCTCTTGCATTCAACTGTCAATAACCTACAGAAAAAAAGGCTTTCCTGAAGATTCAATTCCTAACCAAAATTTTATTTTCAACTACTATTTTCTCTTGCCAGTTGCTTCACTATGTGTAATGTACTGTTTTCTATAGAGAGCAAACGGAGAATTTTATTTTATTTTATTTTATTTTATTTGTTTATTATGAGACAGACTCTCACTCTGTCACCTGGACTAGAGTGCTGTGGCATCAGCCTAGCTCACAGCGTCCTCAAACTCCTGAGCTCAAGCAATCCTCCTGCCTCAGCCTCCTGAGTAGCCGGTACACCACCATGCCCGGCTAATTTTTTCTATTTTTAGTAGAGATGGATCTGGCTCTTGTTCAGGCTGATCTCCAACTACTGACCTCAAGCAATCCTCCTGCCTTAGCCTCCCAGGGTGCTAGATTATAGGTGTGAGCCACCACGCCCAACTGAAGAATTTTAAATACTAGAGTTAAACCATATATTGTATCCAGGGAGCAGTTTTCTTTAACTTATCTACCTTTGTGTAGATGCTTCACAATTTCTTCTTCCCTACAACAGACCTACCTACTTAATCTGGATTTCGAGATCTTCAGTGTTCTGTCATTTGGATGAGGCAAGTGTATCAGGTAAATGTAGGTGTATTATTTCTTTGATCCTTTCTCTGTATCAATGATGCTTAAGCCCAGAACCTAAATATTTCAAAGAGAATAGAACTATGAATGTTTGTACCACAAATAAAATACCTTGCAATGTGTTTCCTGTTCTCTCCATTTTTAAAATGAATGTTCTTCCTAATTCAGTTATAGATATCTTTGACAATTTAGTTTTCCATAAGAAGTTAGATATCTCTTAAGGGAGACAATTTAAAAGATGAATATTGCAATACCTTACTCAATTGGTGTATAAATTTGGTGAGCCATTTGCATTTAGGAAATTATGGTATGGATTTCCAAAATGCCAAAGATGATATAAGATTGGACTCCATATGTTTGCAAAATTATCTCATATTTGGTTAGAGAACATCAAGGAAATGAAGGGATACTAAACAAGAAAATATGCTGTCCATAGCAACTACTAGTAGCATTTTAAATGCTAACAAATTATATGTAACATTCATATAAAATATGTAAGAGGAAATACATATTCAAATATTTCAACAATTTAAAGATTACATCTCTTTGTCTATCATATAGTATTATGAAAGGTTCAGCTCCTCATTTCTTACGAGGCTTAGAAAGAATTCAGCAAGAAGAAGCATGGCATTTCACCTCAGAAATGTGTTTGGGCAATGGTAGCTGAAAATGCTCACCATTGGGAATGTATCACATGGCTGTATTTATGTTCTCCAGAGGAGAAACACAGATGTCCACGTTAAAAAAATACTGTCCATGCATGTTTTCTCGGCACAGAAAACATGCTTTCCTTTCAAAGAGGCTCACATATAAGTTTGTCTATGGGATATTTTTCTTTTTATTCAAGTATTGAGTAAATGAAATGAATTTCAGAATATTTTATACCAGGTTAAAATTAATTTAAAAACTTTTGTAGCACCACTGGCATCATTTTTTACTGCTAAACAAATAGTTTAAAAATTAAATTGATTACACATGCTTGTGTTTGAAGCAAAGAAAACTTGCTTCTCAGCAGCAAGAAAAAATAAAATCATTAGCAAATTTATGATGACTTTTTCTATCCCATCTTCTTACTCATTGGATAAAGTTTAATTTGAATTTTATAAAAAGATTTTCGGGGCTCTATTATATATTTATAATTGCATATTTTGTACATAGAATAATGGTACTTTGTATCTTTAATGAATTGTTTACTTCAGATAAAAAAGTAAACTGTGAACTGTTCACTTTTATGCATTTAGACAATAAGAGAGAAGGGGAATGGAAGAGAGAGAGACAGGTAAGAAACTTTCTGAATGTGGAGATATGGATTCTTGTTTCAGCCCTATATCTGAATAATGTTAGACAAAAAACGTAAGTTCCTTGATTTACTCTTATTTTATTTGTAAAATGGTTACTTCTTACTGGATATTTTTATATCTCCAAATATATGATTTATATATATATACATTTATGTTTACAGTTTGTTTATGCTCAGAATACATAATTATTCTTAAAAAAGATTCATTTCTAATATTTCATATATTTCTCAAATATATATTTAGAAAAATGGCTAGCCAAAGATTTTCAAAATAGACATCTCTCTTTATGTATTTGTATTATGTACATTTTGAAATTACACTTACAGAAGTTTAAAATATATTCATTAAAATCTTTTCTAAGGTTCCTGCACATGATATTTACAAAGTAGTTTAAAATTATGAATTACAAGAACTAAAAGAAATATAAATAATGATAATGATATTGAGAATACAATGCATCAACCACACCTCTGCCCTTGTCACTCATTCATAACTCTGGGTCATAGTTTTTCCTTTTGCTGTGTGCACTCTAAGATTGCTGTGTCTGTAAAATGAATGTCAGTTTTTCTTGTGGCCTAATTAAGAATATCTGTTAGACTGATATATTGACCATATTGAAACAGCTGCTTGAAATTTCTTAAAGGGAGTATTTTGACTTTGATTCAAGGATAGTCATGTTCATTCATTCATGAAATATGCGTTGTGTTCCATTAATGTCTGCAATAGCTTATCAGACAGAGAGAGATCACAAGCAGTATAAGTCATGGTTCATCACGTTTAAAAAATTGAAGTCTATTTGGGAAGGTACAAATTCTCAGAAAATTTTTTTTTTAAATACTACAAGAGGCAAGTGCCAAACGTTGTATGTACTAGATTAAGAGTTCTGAGATGGGAAAGCAATGTGAACGAAGGGGATTATTGTTTCAGGACAAGTGTATCATTATAGGACTTCAGAGAACTCAGACTGATAAGAAAGGAACAAAAGAATCAGAAAAAGGATATTCCTAAATTGAATAAATGTAAGAAAGTTGATTAATATAAGTAAGCAACAAAATGAACACTTGGTAACCCATGAATATAAATTGGAATTGTCAGCAATTTTAAGATAAGCCTTATGTTGTTAAATTGACTGAAAATCAAATTCTACTGTATGTCAAAGTACAAAATGACATTCCACTGGCAAAGACTTTTAGTAGCAGAGCTATTAGCAGTCACCTGGAAGAATCCACAGCAGAAGAGTTAAATGCATTGCAAATACTATTTAATGCAGTTTAAAGTTAATGAAATGAAAGCAGGAAATGCTATTAATATTTGATAATGAATCATTGCCCATCTCACTCACTCTTTCCCTTTGCCCTCCATCCAAAGTAATTTTATTCAGTAGTTTTGAGTGAGTGTAGATAAATATTATTTACTTTATATTAGAAAATCCCAGAGAGAGGGGAAAAAAAACTCACAAATTTGAAAACTATCTGTAAAAAGAAAATAAATTAATAGCACTCTTTATCATAAAATATATTCATGCAGTTTGCATACGTATTTTTCTATATTTTTGTAGTTACTTTTAGAAAAGTGGTTGAGGATTATTAGTTTTATTTTCAGTATTGCTGCAGTGAATATAAACTATTCTTAGGCGATTCAAAATTTTAAAGGTTTTAACTAGAGTCTGGAGTTTCATCACTCTACAGAAATGAACACATTGCTTGGCTATTACCCAAAGATAGATTGTGTGGGTTTCAAGATCTAAGAGCAGTAAAATTATTTCAAATTTTAAAAAATCATGTGAAATAGAATATATATCATTAAGCAAGTTGAAATAATATATAAAATATATGTATCTATGTATACATATCTAGAGCCATATTTGTTTATAAATTGAAATTGATGTTTTAAATCCCTAGAAACTTAAGGAAATTTGATTAAATCTGACTTCATTCTCTTAGTCATAGAGCAGTAATTTAACTCACAAGATCTGTGTCATAGAGAGAAGATTTTTGAAGGATATTCTGGTATGTCACAAAATCAAAGAATAAACATTACAGTCAGTGTTGATGCAGAGGTCTAGCACCAGGAGCTAGGAGCTCTCCAAATGGGATTGTCTCTGTTTTACTCACCACACATCTCTGATATCAGCAGGGTGTCTCTGAGTTTCTAATGAGTATAGGAAGGCGTCTACTAAGAAAAGAGTAAGGAGCCAAAGCACCTTTCCTGCATGAAACCCTCCTACCTGCTTTTCTATGCATGCTTGCTTTGTTCTTCTTTCTCTCTGGAAACTGATTCACTCCTACAGTGCATGGTCAAATATTTTAAAAATTGAGTTCTCAGTTTGTTTCCAACTTTGCACTATTGACAGGAAAACTACTTAAGAATTATATAGCTATTGGGCTTCCAATGATACAATGTAAGGCAAATGCAAGAACTTGTAGAAATCATCAATTATGAGACAGAATTGTGATCAAATAGTCCTCACCTGGATCCACTGATATTTGAGAAAGTATAAAAATTATAGCCCAGGTAATAATATAAGAATAAGATTTTAGAAATTTAAAATTTTTGGATGATGGCTGTGTGCTTAAGCCAGGAGTTTCAAACTTATTAAATAGCCAGATAGAATATATTTTAAATTTTGTGTGCTACATATGATCTCTGTTGTATAATCTTTTTTTTTTTATTTTTTTACAACTTTTTCAAATTGTAAAATCCATTCTTAGTTCCAGGGAAATTAATAAAAACAGATTGCAGACTCTATTGAGCTATGGTTTGCCTACTTTTCATTTAGGTTGAATCTCAGGTCTTAAAGACTAACTTGAGCCAACGGCAGAAGTAGAGAAAACTGAGACACATGCTGCTGCACTCCTGGGCTTCAGAAACTCCACCTGACACTATACTATGCTAATAAATGTTTAACAATTGGCTTCAAAAACAAAACAAAAACAATACAAAACCTCATTGATAATGTTTGTCAATTTTATTATCTCTGGCATGAAATATTCAGTGGTATGCTGAAGCCAACTCCAACTAGCACACCAGATGAAATTTTTAAATTTTTAGTAATTTTACAAGTAGGCTCATCTATGGTGGATCTATTTACATTAAGGCAATTGATAAATGCTATATCTTGGGTCATTTGTCCTTTGGAGAAACATTTACCAGCACAACCTAAAATATTCTCACCATGGGTGATTTCAAGCTAATAGCTTGACATAATTGAATGTGGAGTTGGGAAGCTATGCACAGAAGCTTGCCATTATATAGTATTTACACCATATAGATAAAACACATATAAATAACCCTAATAGGATAGATAATAGAGCAATGTAGTTAGAAACTGGTAAATTTTAAGAATTTAACAAAAAAATTATTAGTTTATATATTTTCTTATTTCAAAATATTAAGGGAGTATGGATGTTTTTGTTACATGAATAGCTTTTATAATTCTTTAATCAGGGATTATTAGTGTGCCCATCACCCGAATAATGTTCATTGTACACATTAGTTAGGTTAGGTTTTTCCCCTCCTCCCCTCCCCACCCTTCCTTCTTTCTTGATTTCTGATGACTTTTACTTCCCTCTATGCCCATGTGTGCCCATTGGTTAATTCCAATTTATTAGAGAGTACATTAGTGTTTGTTTTTCCATTCTTGAGATATTTCATTTAGGATAATGGTCCCCAGTTCCACCCAAACTGCTGTAAAAGATATCAATTCATTTCTTTTTATGGCTAAGTAGTACTCCATGGTATACATAGGTATATATACACCACATTTAGTTAATCCACTGATGAATTGATAGGCACCTAGGTTGATTCCACATCTTTGCAATTGTGAATTATCCTGTGATAAACATTTGAGTGCAGGTGTCTTTTTGGTCTATTTGCTCTGTTGATTATTTCCTTTACGGTGCAAAAGCTTTTTAATTTCATTAAGTCCCATTTACTTATTTTTGTTGTTGCTGTAATTGCCTTTGGGGTATCAGTTATAAATTCTTTGCCTAGGCCAATATCTACAAGCTCCCATTAGGTCCCACTTCCAACACTGAGGACCAAATTTTAACATGAAGTTTGGAGGGTTCAAATATCCAAACCTTTGCAGTCATGTTTAAATTTAATAATTGGTTCTAGATAATTGATATAATCTGCTCTAGCACACTCCAATAAAGTTATCATGTCCACAGGGACGATAAAGGAGCTCCTTTCAAAAGATTTTGTGAGAACTGGAGTACAGAAAGAGTTGGTTTGGATGTAGGGTTCAAACATCTGCAAAAATGAAGCACAAAAATAACTAAAGGAAATACTAGAGGGTAGATAGCCACAGAGATGATAAAATATTTTTTAAAAAGGGGAAGGTGCTTTCTCTGAGAAATAATTGGAAGGGAGGAGTTTAGAAGGAAAAAGAGGTTAGATGGGGACTAGAAGTAAAAATGTTTGTTTATGTAGACGGGGGAAGCAATTGGCAATGATAGTGTTGAAAAACAAATATAGTTCATTGCTATTACAAGCTATGTGGGCCTGTGTATATTTGGATTCTATCTGAAGGATAACTTACAATTTGTATAGTCCCTACCTTAACATAGTTTTGATTCTTATTTAGTAAGTGAAAATATAGTTTAGAAATGCTAAGTAACTTGTGCATGCCAAGTTGTATTTTATGAGAAGAATGACTACCTCCCAACTTGTCTTTTGACTATTTTGGAATTTAATTTGAGGTAGGACAAATTATAGTGATGTTATTGAAGTCTCTCAAGGCAATTTCAATGTTTTGCTTTTGATTTTTTACCCCTGTATCTTGAGTAAAACCTTGCAGCAAAGTTCCTTAATGAAACTGGATGCAATCTAAAAAAAGATAAATACAATAGAGCAGTTCAGAAAGAAGAGATGTTTCTGCAGGCACCATGTCAAATGAAATCAAATTATTGCCACTGTCTGATTCAATTTGATAAGGGGAAATGCTATGGCAATGACCTGTATTAAGAAGCTGCAAAGGTGGTATCTGGCTCCTACTGCTTGACATTTTTTCCTATTAAAAACAGGCACACATATCTATCAAACTTGAAGTGACCAAAGACAGTATTACTTGGAAAATTGGATATTGGACAGAGGCTGGGATATGGAAACAGATATTAGAGATAAAATGAATCAAGTATATCATGTATGCATGATACTATGATATATATTTTTTAAAAATTAACCAACCAACCAACAAAACAAACAAAAAAACCTCTGGTGAAATGGATTCACTGTCCTTTAATAGCCAATTTTACTGTTTAGTACTTCTAGAAAGTGCTCTCTTCAATTAATTCAGTTGTCTGATTTATTTAGCCCCATTAAGGATAGTAAGAACATTTGCTGGTTAAATGTGTATTTGTTCATTGGAAGTCCATTATTATCTGTTAAGCATGGCATTATTTGTAAATAATTCCATTTTATGCCATAGTAGCTGGTCTTACCAGAATTTCTTTGAAACTCGAAAAAATCCTGAACCTAGGTTTAATTTCTCATTTTCAAAGAATATCAGTTATATCTATTTTTTAACTATGCTTATGCAGATTTCTTCTTCAATCTTTTTCCTAAATATATATATTCATGTCTGATCATACTGTGTTATAAACCAATACTATATCATATAGTAATATTTTTATCAGTGCCCCTCACTTCTTGTCCCAGTTCTTTAGAGCAGTGGTCCCCAACTTTTTTGGTACCAGGGACCAGTTTCACGGAAGACAATTTTTCCTTGGACGGCAGGGAGTGGTGGGGTGGGGTAGGCAGATCCTGGATGGTGATGCGAGCGATAGGGAGGGGAGTGGTTGTAAATACAGATGAAGCTTTGCTTGCTTGCCCTCAGCTCACCTCCTCCTGTGTCTCATCCCCCTTCCTTTCATGGAAGACAATTTTTCCATGGACGGGGAGGGAGGTGTGGTGGAGTTCTGCAGCCCCGTCCTTAACAGACCACAGACTGATATTGGTCTGTGGCCTGGGGATTGGGAGCTGAAGCCTTAGGGGACTGAATCCTTTGTTACATTTTTGTAATTTCAAATATATTCTGAAAAGATAATGATTGTTGAGAAAATAAATAGCTGATACTTAAAAAAATTAAGATGCAGCAATTTTAGGTGGTTGTGAGTGTAAAAAAGTTCCAAATGTTCAGCTCGTATAATGCAATTTTCTATAGAATTTTTGAAAAATTGGCCCAGCTCTTGCATTTTAGTCTCTATAATAGAAACATTTAAAAAATATTGGCAGCTTTATGTGAAATTATTTTAAATCTGGTTAAAACGTGTTTAGTCAATGTGCCAAGTGTATAATGCGTTCCAATGTATTGAAATCCCCAAAATTTTAATCTCGTACATACAATAGGAAAATAATGGTAGAATATGATATGTTCATAAACAAATGAGTCATATTTTAATGGAACTGAGGTGGGCTATGATTATAGTCAATTCTATTGTTCAATGAGAACATCTTAGGTAATATATAGCTTAACCCTGGAAAATTGGGTACTGTGGAGTCTCTGGGGCTTGGAAACTGATAGAAGACATATAACAAAAAAATGTTATATCTATAACATTTATATAGGAATATATAAAAGTATGGTTTATTTAGAGGGGCCTATCTTTTAATGTAAAGGGAGCTTGAGATATTTTGATCTTATTTACTTCAGTAAGAACACATACTTAAAATTAGTATCTTCACAATAAACTTTCTAAGTTTAAAATCACTCTAGCCTTTAGAAATGCTTTCATTTGAAACCTTTATTATTTTTTCTCTACAGGCTTCCAGATAACTCATATAGCATAAAAAAAATCAATGGTTCTATAAATTTTAAAAAAATATATAAAAACTCAATGCATTATTTCCAATGTTTTTAAAAATATTTCTTCTAATAAAACTTAAATGTCAAGGAAACATTCTTAATTTGGCATTTCGGATACCATGGCAGAAAATAGATTTATTTTACTAATTTTAGAGCCACAGACCTGGCTATAATAAAATATACAGAACAAAGAAAGCATCACATATGCTAATAAAACTGTATGTGGTTGGTTGTATCTAATTACAGTTATATAAATAGGTTACTTAATATCTGAATAATTTAGAGCATTATTTATTTTTTCTGTAAAGGGATATCTCTGCAGAACTACAGCTGTGTAAAAATGTTTTATTTTCATTTAGTCTTTGATTTCTGATAAATTGTAGTTCTTATGAATACTAAGTAATTTGAAAAAATTTTGATTAGTCTAAAATCAAATGTTGTCAGATAGATAGGTCAATCATTTTTCCCCCTATTTTAGTGAACATTGATAAAGTAGCTTTGTAAGGATCCTTTCGTTAGGAAGTCTTCTATTTCTTAGAGAGAGGGAGAGTAATATTTTTTCATTTTCATGATTCTCAAAATTCAGCTATACTTAACAAAACATTTTTTCTGTAATAATCACTTTCTATCTTCCAGTAGCCTTTGTGATTTTGAACTGTGCAGTGAATATTTCCTCTACTACAGTTGTATGCTTTTAGAATACCAAAAGCACGGAACTTCTACCAAACCCCTCTATGCTGCACATGGGAAGCGGCAGCTAGATGGAGGCCCACCAGGTCTCACTGAGCATGCTCAGCACTGGATTCGGTGACATAGTTGATGTAAATAGAAGTCTCAAAGCAAGACCATGATTAAAGAAATAAATGTAGAGAGAAGAGAATAGGAATAATTTTTATTACACACTAGTGGATTGCAACTGGTAGCGTTATTTTAGTCAGTAATATGGTTGACAGAGGTCAGGGAGGTCAATGAAGGTTTGTAGGAGCTGTAATAAAAAGTTATCCCCAAAAGATAGGAGAAATTTGTATATGAGTAGGAGAGTGGGAGGACTTTTTTGTATGAGATTAGGAATTGGTTAATAAGCAAGTGTCCAGTGGACTGCATATGAGATAAAAAGGTGACTAACTTGAATATTGAGGAGTTTGATTAATACAATGAAGTGAGTGAACTGATCTCTTGTCTGGAACTTGGAATTCAAACAGACACTTAAGAATTTATGGCTTTGTACACTGAAGAATCACACAGACTGATTAAAACACAGAATTGTAGAAGTTTATGATGGAGACTTTAGAGTGTATTTAAGCTTTAAGCAAACCCTTTCTTAAATTTTACAGGCATGGAAAATAAGCCTAGAAAGATGAAAGCTTTGCATTTCCCATAATAATCATGAAGGGCTCATACAGAAAGTTAGTACACATCAAATCAGCCCAGGGAGGTGCTTTAGAACGTGGGATCAGGAGCTACACTGCCTCGGTTGGATCTGTGGTGTCATAAACAGTGCACCCCCCTCAAAAATGCCTGCACACTAGTCCCTGGAACCTGTGAATATTTTATGTTATATGATTAAAAAAAAATGTGCAGATGTGATTAAGTTAATGATCATGAGATGAGTATATTATATTGAATTATCTGGTAAGCCCAATGTAGTCATTAGAGTCTTTACAGAAGAGTGCAAAAGGAACAAATTTGGAGTGACAAAGAAAGGTTACAAGAGCAAGAAGTTGTAATGATGCCAGGAAGGGGCCACAAACCAAGGGATACAGGTGGCCTACAGAAGAAGAAAAAGATAAGAAAATGGATACTATCCTAAAGCCTCCAAAAGGAACGCAACCTCGCCAACATTTTGATCTTAGACTTCTGAACACTAGGACTGTAAGAGAATAAATTTGTGTTATTCTCTAAGCCAACAAATGTATGGTAATTGGGTTCAGCAGCAAAAGGAAACTAATACAGAATCCTAGGTCAGCCTCTTCGCAGCTGTTTCACCTCAACAAGTTACTAAATCATTTTATGCTTTAGTTTCCTTATCTATAAGGTAAAAATACATTTTTGTTATGATTATTTGCTGAGTTACTCTTTGAAAAATACTTAGAACATTGTTTAGCATAGAGTGAGACCTGTACAAACCTTTAAAAAATACATGAACACTTCCTGATAATTTGGGGTGCATTTCATTGTTTAAAGTTTTATGTTAAATATAATGACACAGTGTTACTGCTTTCTTAGCTTTGTACAAGTTGTTCCATCCCATGAGATTATATGCCTAATACACATATATGTGTGTGTATATATACTAATATGTATGCTGTACTAGTAGGCGAGGAAATATTGAAAGTGTGTGTGTGTGTGTGTATAAAAAATCCTTGAGATTATGTATAATTTCAGCAAGAGAGAAAGGGGATAGATGACTTTAATACTTTGAAAAATACTGCTGATAGCTTTTTATATGTCCAGAAATTACATGTTTTTAATTTCTCTCTTAGAGAATATGAAAACAAACCAAACCCAAACAAAGAAACATACAAACAAGGCCTCTGAGTGTTTCAAATTTTGAGAAAATGGAGAATTCTAATTAGATTTTTTCACAATTATTTATCTTTTCCCAAAAGGAAAACAAAAATAACCAGGGATGCCATTAAGCCATGCAGCACTTACCAGGCCATACCTGTGGATTTTAACCTGTGAACCACTTCTTGCAGAGAGTATTCTCAGACTGTTTGGCTCTATAGAACACAAGTTGGTGGGTAACCCAATGACAAGCAGCCCACTCTGTGATCAGTTCATCCCTCAGGGGATCCTTGTCACTTGGTGACATGTACTCACAGGCTCTATGGTTTAAACCACATATATTTTATCGAAACGTGAAGAAATGAGTAGCCACCTGTGTTAATAACCATTCACTGCAACCACTGTTAGCAGCCTCCAAAACTACAGCCCTTGCCAGCCATCATACACCCAAAGGCCATGTTCTCCCATAGTACAACGTAGCCCCTGGTATCCTTGAGGCCAAAGAGATCAGGTAACTCAGGGCAAAAGAGAGCAGAGCTTTAGACCTGACAGAAACATTCCCATGGGCCCTGAAACTCCACAAGGAAAACAAAAGTCCCCCAAAAGGGGGTTTGTGGCTCCTTTTTCTTTGTTCCTCAAATGGTCTCAGGACCACTGCAAGTCTTCTGTAGATTTCATCAGATAGTAGTAAAGATGGCTGAGAGGAAGAAGGAATAAAAGTGAATGGGAGAACAATTCTTTAGAGGAGCTAATTTGGGTGAATTCCAAGCTTTCTAAAAGACCAAGGAAGTTTTACATTTTTCTCAGCAAAATTCATGCCAATAGAAAAAAGGAAGCAAACAGGACCAAATATATTAAAAGGGGATTTCAGTCAATTGAAAAAAATTCCCCAAAACAGGATTCAAAAGTGTAAAAACAGAAAAGACTTTTTGTCAACAACAAAAAAATTATAGCCTGCATATCAGCTTTTAATTCAGCTGACTTCTGGCCATGAAGCTCTTTTAAAGAAAAAAAAAAAAAAAATTGAGTTTCTTGTCAAATTTCAGCCAAAATAAACAGCCAGTATTCTTGGTTTTTAGACTTTTTTTCCCTTTATTTTTAAACCAAAAATACCTTTCCAAGTGACTCACCGAGACCAATAAGTCTTAACCTAGGCTATCACTTATCCAAGGTCATGGCTTAACCAAGCAAGCGCTGGGCATCCCTAAGTAGGCACAAAGCAGTTCTCACAAGATCCAGAACCACTCCAAGTACAGCACAAAGAAAAGAATGTTTCATCATCTTCAAATGGAGTACAATCCACATTGCTTTTCAGCTGTATTCTCAGGGTCTCAGCTCCTCAGTTATCTACACACAAAGGCCTAAAAGCCCTGTCTGCTGCACAGACTGAAGAAAACAGGAACTCAAAAGCTGTCCATGAATGGAAAAGGATCAATAACAAATGAGTATCCTAAAAAGTCAAGAGACACATAAATAATTTCTGACAGTGTACTTTTCTTTTATTTCAATAGCCACTCAATCCAGTAAGCCTGTTCATGGAAAACCAAGGTGATAATTGATTGATAATTTTCCATGTTTAGGATAAGTTTTAAGATTTTTTTCTCCCACATAACAGGAGGTGTTTCCTGGAGAGTGACTTGTTAGTCCCTCTGATCTGCCCTGAAAAAAAAAAATTTACTTCCAGGAATAGGCAAAGATAGCAAAAGACTCTTGCTGCTACAAATGGTTAAGAATGGTGTTTGTGTGTACATTGCCTCTGATAGCCCACAAATTTGTCGGGGGCCACTAGTTACAGATCTGTTAATCTGTTACACTGGACAGGCCCTCCTGAGATTGGACATCCCCAACACCAACCAGGTGACAAGAGTTGAGATGACAAAAGCCCCTTATGGATGGGACTTCTTAAGAGAAACTCCTCCGAGAACCTGACAAGTTCAGAACAAAAAGAATGTTGCTTACCAGATTCCACAGAGAGAAAGGCAGGGAGGCTGGCTGATAAGAATCTCTTGCCCTCTGCTGGCTTCTTAAGTCTTGGGTTCCCTTGACTGAAACCTCCAGAAGAGCAGAGTGGATTTGGTACACTGTGTGTGATGCCAAAACTGTAGGAGACAAGAGAAAACTTTCCCTTTGCCCCCTGAAGTTTATCTGAAAATAAACTAACAAAAAAGCAGATTAATAGGAAAAAACATGCAAATTTATTAATTACACAGGGGAGAATCACAGAGTCATTACCCCACCATGTAATGGGGTATAGATTATTATATACCCTTCGTCTTAGAGGAAAGAGAGATGGGGAAGTGTGGATGATTTTAGGGTGAGGGAGGTATTTGATTTTAGTGGAATCAATTGAATTCAATGGGCTTGAAGAACATAAAATGGCCTGGGACAATGTCTGCTGGACTCTCAGAGCAGATAATGGTTTGTGACAAAAGTCTGTCCAGGTGTGTTGACGGACTTCAGTCTTTCTTGCTGCAATATGAGTACAGTTAATGGAAAACTCAGGGAAGGGACCAGAGGTAATTGTTTTCTTCTTTGGTTGGTCAGGACTTCAGGCAGGTAAGAGAACATCAGCGAGCAACTTCATCCTGTGTTTTGGAAGACACAGAAGATTGAAGGAAGAACAGTGTGTGGGGGGTGGGGAGCTGGGGGAGTTAGATAGACCTTGAGGCTTCTTCTTTGGTTCAGCATGTCAAAGAGTCATTTTGGGGGTATCAATTTCTGAGCCCCAACAACAGGAACATGAAGGGCTGTGAAATAACATTTGACTATTCTCTATTTGTCGCCAGGTGCTATTAGCCTGGATATGGGAAGATCAAACTGGGAATAAGAGTATGCTACATAAATATTTGAAGGTTTGCCATGTGGAAAAAAGAATATACATATTCTTTGTGTCCATATAACAACGGATTAGGGATTAGGACCAAATGGGAAATGATAAAAATGGCAGAGTTTAATAATGAATTTTTAAAAAATTTTCCCCAAATATTCTTTAATTCTGTTATCATAACAAAATATGAGAATAGACTGAGTCTAGGTACATGTCTTGAAAGATTAATTAATCATTGAAAAGAAATGGGGTAATATACTTGATTTGCATTAAGATACATTCACTAATACTACCTTATATGAAAGGACTTCTTTAATGGAAAGGAAAATTCTAATAATTACTGTGACTCAAATTTGAAAAATGCAGGCTTGTAAACATTAAGATTCTCACAACTGAAAGTTCAAGCAGAAGCCAAAAGATCATGAATATGCTTCTGAACAACTTTCTGTAGGAAGCAAGTATTTTAAGGAACCTTCACTGTTAAGCTTCTATGATGATTTAATTTTCACTGTCATTCCTTTCACACATCCTTGTACTTACCACTAACCTCTGCCTTAATTTAATGCTTGACCTCGCCAGCCTCACCCAGAAACTCCTTGGGTAAAACATCAAATGTTGCTTGTCATACATATTATTGTTCCTTTGCATAAAATGCCAACAATTACTTTTTGAACACCAGTATGCAATAAGAAAATACTTTAAGTTGTTACATTGTTCAAAAACAAACAAACAAAAAAAAGGTGAGAGAGAGCACTGCCCAAAAAATGAGGTGATAAGATACATGAAAACAAATAAAAAACTCTCCAGAAAGTCCAACTTTCGTTTAGTAAAACAAAACTATCTAAAGCTTGTACAGAACTGATTTAGAAAGGAAAGGCTATTTCTTTTACTACTGTTAACATTAATGGTATTATCTTTGTATTTTAATACATTTCAAATTATATTAATAATCTGAGACACAGAAGAACCTACATATAGATAATGCTTCTTTTATTGTTTGACACTGAAGGTTAAATGGAAGGTTTTACCCCTTGTTTTACACTTGGAAAAGCTCAAAATCATCCATGGTGAAGTAAAATGAAATTGTAAATAGGTTATGTTCATTTGACTTGCAAAAAATATTCTTTTATCTTCAAACATGCTGGTATTCCATGACCCCCTACTTACCATCTTAAAAAGAGTGCCTTGAGGCAGTGCCAGACTTTGCAATTAAAAATAGTTGTCTAGTTAAACAACTTTCTGGCAAAATATTCTGCTTGTATCAGACTTTGTATGTTTTCTTTAAACTATCCCCAGGAAACAATAATATGGATAAATAACACATTATTTAGAAAGTAAACATGGTATAAAATATTGCATATTTTGAAGGTAAAAATATTTGCAATGAAGAATAGATGAGTTAAGCAGATAACATACTTCAGGCTTTCAATGCCCTTTTATTCCATTGAATAGAAAATACAATGCAGGACATTGTGATTTCAGATCACGTTATTTGTTAAAACCATCAGATAGAGTGATATCAAGACTGTGATTCATTGAATTTTCTTTCATGTGATGAAATATCTATGGGAATATATTTCCTGATTTTGGGTATGTATGAATATTATGATATAATATTAATATAATTTTCTATATTAATAATGTCCTTTTGTAAATTTATATGAATATAGTATTTTTAACATATATATCAATTGTCTTCTGTGCATAAATGTGCCTGTCTACAAGAAGAGAAAGGTGAATGAAGGAAGCTGTAAATTAGAAAGTTCTGGAAATAATAGATTAGATTCTTAATTAGGAATGGAAAGTATTGAACAATATTGGAAACAGACACAATAACCTGGTAGAAAATGGTCTAATTCTGTATCCCTCAAGAGCAGAACTGCTGAGATTCCATCTCCCCACTCCTATGAATAAAACATCTCAATGATCCTACATATAAGGGAATTCTAATAAAGTGTACTGAAGGAAATAATAAATTTTGTGTTATATCTGCCCCAAATAAAATATAACTGACATGTCATAGAAATCATAGAAATGAGAGGTATTAGAAAAGACAGTGAAGGTGGAGGGGAGAGGAGTTCTGGATGTTGTTGCTGCACATAGGCAACACACACAACCACATCACTAAACGTTTGTTGTACTGCAACTGGTTCCTGGTTTACAAAATGGCAAGATCCTTCTTACTATGTGAGCTCAGAATTATCCCTGGAGCAGTTGTGAGACTTTGGTGAATGGAAAAAGGTCTTCGGAAAAACTCTATCAGGTGCTAATGATATGGTCCATTTTAACTGGTTAGCTAAAGATTGCTAGGAGAGGTTTAAGTTAGGAGAGGTTTAAGTTAGAAGAAGTTCAAAGATGATTACTAAGCAAAAACCTAGTTACACTTTTGAATATGGATAACAGCATTGCTAGCAAAATCATTTTAGACTGAAAATACTCTCTACATCTTTTCAGTTTCTTTTGTAGAATATATCACAAATATAAGAGTATTTTGAAATAGAATGTACTTTGTAGCATTATGATAAAGTTGGAACTATGTTTTTCTATAAATAATAAAATATATGGCAAGTTTCTCTCGTGATATATTTGTTTTGTTGTTTGCTTATGCCATCTATATTCATAAACACTCACACCTATATATATATGCACATACACATATGCAAAGTCTATTTGAAGAATGACAGAACTAATTAATGCTTATATAGTTCGTACCCAACTTCTCAAACATAGCAAGATGACTGTTTTGACCAAAGTGTCTTTTCTCAGTATTTGTAAAAAGTTCCCAAATTCTATTTCATCGATGTTCTAATAAGTTATTTTATTTTTTGCTTATATATCAACTTAGTGAGAAAAATATTGGCATTGCTATTAGTTTTCCTTAAAATATATTGGCATCAATGTTAATACTGAATCAACCCAAATGATTCATCAGCAGATACAGACACAAGCATATTGGAAAATGTAATGATTTTCAATTGTTTGAGCAGAATTTTGTTTGACATTTAATGGCTAGAACTAGAAAATTTTATTATGAATTCCATAACCCTTTCAAAAAACTTTTTCTGTATAGCAACCCCAAAGTTATCACTGAAGTACCTATAAAGACACAACTAATGTTAATTACGGTAGATAATGGGGAAAGAATTTTGACCTGGCTTTTACAGGAAAAAAAAAAATGGAGGTACACCCATGCTTGGCATAGTAAACAAACAAACAAATACACAAACAAACAAGCAAACCAGTCTCATCTGCTGTAAGAATATAATAAAATTCTATGAAAAAATATAACTAATATGAAGAGAAAATATTTTGCTTGTAAAACACTCTCTACCTTTCAGAGTTCCTGATTCTGTGCCTCCAGAAAAACTCAGGAGTATTCAGGAGAAATTACATTATCATTCATGTATCACTTTTTAAAAGCACAATGTAAAAATGTATTTGGTCATCTTTTCTCTCCACCTAACACTCATATCTCCTAAGCTAATTTTTAAAAAATTATTTTTATTTCAGAACATCAAGAAAAGTGGATACAGGAAACGGGAAAGTGGTTGTGAGACACTGCATCCTAAAAGGTGGAGTTTTTATGAATTAAACACTTTTATTAAGGATCAAACTCATGTACACATAAGCACATGCATATGCACATATGCACCCACCTATTTGTGGGTAGCAATGTAAAAATGTGCTACTGAATCAGCAAAAGAAAGTAGCGCTTTAAGATTAAAAGGAGCAAGACTATAAAAATATTCTATGGCACAAAATAAAAGAAAAATTTTGAAAATCTCATGCATTTCTTTTCTCTGTCTATGACTACATTACAAATCAGATCAAAACATTTGACCTAAAACCAAGTATTGTTTTATAATTTCTTATGATTTTAAGGTTGATTTGGATCAGCTGTATAGTCTTTCTGCTTTACTCTGTGGTGTTGTCTGGGACTGTGTTCACCTGAAGGCTTGTCTGGGGCTGAAACATTCAAGACAGCTGACCGACATGGCTAGCAGTTGTTGCCTGGAGGCCGGAGGCTTGGCTGGGTCTGGACAGCATGTCTTTGCTCCTTTCATATGACCTTTTCTCCAGCTCATTTGAGTTTTTTATAGCATGGTGATTCCAAAAGGAAATATTTCAAGATGTGAAGGCAGAACCTGTAGCTCTCTTAAGACTGCTTCAAAATTGCACAGCATCTCTTCTGTTGTAGTCTCTTAATCAAAACCAATCACAGGACCAGCTAGATCTGAGAGAAGGAGAAATGTTCTGTATTTCTCAGCAGAGGAAATGACAAAGTATTGTAGCTATGTTTGATGTACTATAGGTATCTTAAGGAGGTGTAAGGAGACATTTTCAAAAAAATTGATATAGAATAAGAAGAAAAAAGATATAGCTAAACCAAAAATTGGAAGAAAAAAATTAAGAATGGATAACAAAAGTGAATTTTACAAATTTAATGATTTCAAAAGCTGAGAAAGATCTTTCCAAAAAATGTATAGATCAATATTCCTCATGTTAATAGATTCAAAAATCATAAACCAAATTTTGGGCGGAAAGGTTTAGCATAAGGAAGATAACATACCGTGACCAAGTAGAGCTCATCCTAGGAATTTCAAGTTGATTTAACATTAGAAAAATCAATCCATATAATTACTACAATAACAGAATAAAGGAGAAAGAGCATTTTGCATATTGTTTACTAAATTGGAGGAAAAAGCAATATATCATATGGCAGCTCAATAGAAATAGGAGCAAATGGGAGAAATCACTAAATATGATTAAGAGTATTTATGAAAGTCCTATAGATAGTATAGAATAAATGGTGAAATAGTGAATGTTTTCCCCTAAGAGCTGGCATAATTCAAATGTTATCTGTTCACACTTGTTTTATTAACCATAACACTGGAGCACTTAGAGTGTAATAAGTCTAAAAAAGAGCACCTAAAAATGAAAGTAAAAGAGTTACACTTCCTTTATTCATAGATAACATGATGATGTATGTAGACAAATGTCAAAACTCTACCAGACACCCTTTAGAACTAACAAATTTATCAATGTCAAATAATTTAAGGTCAAAATTTAAAAATCAATTGTATATCTATATTCTAGCTATGAATCACTACTTAGAAAATACAAAATAATAATTTCAAAAGAATAAAAATTATACAAATATTTAGGAATAAATCTCATGAAAAATGTGTCAAATCTCTATACTAAACATTAAAAATAAAAAAATATAAAAAGTATAAATAAAGAAGAAAATATATCATGTTTACCACTTGGAGAAAACAATAAACACTTAATTCTACCCAGTTCATTTTATAGATTCAACACAAAATCTATGAAAATTCTAGTAGGCTTTTTAGAAATTGACAAATAAATTTTTAAAATTTCATGGAAATTCAAAGTATATCTTATGGCCAAAAATCATGATAAGCAAAATAGAAATATTTAACATATCTGATATAAGAATTATATTAATGATACAATAATCAAGCATTATTATATTGAATTTAATTATTGTTGAATTCATAATTGGTCAGTGTAGGAAAGGCATGTCTTTTTATAAATGGTTTTGAGAAAACTGCATATCTGTATAGATAAAATGAGTTCTGAACTCTAATTCTATACACAAAAATTAATTTGATATGAATCATAGATATAAAATACTAGTATCATTAAATGTCTCACCGCAAAATTAAAAGAATATCACCACAAATCTGCTGTAGACAAAAATTTACTGGACAGGATATATAAAGCATAAACTATTAAAGAAAAAATATATGCATTATGCTTCAGCAAAAGTAGACTTTTCTGCTTATTAAATGAAGAATAGGAATGTTACAGTCTTGGAACAGCATTCTCAATATATCACCAAGACAGAACATTTGTACCTGGGATATAATAAGACCTTTCAGAAATCGAAGAAAAAAGACAAAGCAATAAATTTAAGAAAATGGACATATGACTGGCATAGATAATTTATAACAGAACATGTAAAAATTGCAAATAAACACACACAGAAAGATGTTCAATATCATTAGCCTTCATGAAAATCTATATTAAGTCCACAGGAAGGCCTGTTTCAGTTTTTGAATGGCTAAAATAAAAAGATTGGCAACAATGAATACTGGGGAGGATTTAGAGCAGCTAGAACACTCATACATCACTGATTGAAATGTAAAATATACAGCCACTTGGAAAACTGTTTCACAGCCTCTTATAAAGTTAAGATCTTATAAAGTTAAGTTATTTAAATATCTATAAGTAAAGTTGTAGGTATAACTTTATTATCCAAGGGAAAGAAATAAAATGACGTCTATAAGGATGCTATAGCTGTCATGATTATAGCAGTCAAAAACCGTAAACACTCAACTGCCCATCAACAGGAGAGGTGATAAATGGTTCATGGTAGATTCGTATCACAGAATCTTACCCATCAATGTAAGTGAGCCGACTATGCTGAATATGACAGAACACTTCACAAATACTATACTGAGTAAAAGAATTTGGATACAAGCAGGTACACATTGTATAATTCAATTTATATAAAGTTAAAAACAGATATTAATACATAATATAGAAATCATAAAGTGCTTCTGCAGATGGGGGGAATTGAGTGCAAAAGCTCAAAAGGGGACTTCTGGAGCCATGGATATATACACATAAAATTGTTAAAATTTATTAAACTGAATACGATATCTATTCATTTCATTATACGCAAAATCACCTCAATTTAAAAACTTATCTGTTTTGAAAGTAAAAGTATCATAATTGACACTTTCCTTCTGGATCCCATAGTGAGCACCAAACCATTAATTTTAACTCCTAAAGTTAATCTCATGGAAGAAAAAAAATTGACTGGATAACATATAAATCATCATATATACTAAAAATAAAAGAACTAGAATAAAATTACATTGAAACAAAAATCAAAGAAAGCAAAATTTTAGCAAAAATATAGATATGAGGGAAAACAAATGTTTATGTGTGTGTAAGAGGGAAAAAATATACATATAGGTGTATGCAGGATGCAGGAATGTATCTTATCCTTATTCCATCCCTATGCCATATACAAATTTTAAAATTATCTGTAAGTTAGAAAAATATATTGAAGTATTCTATACCTCATATTTATAGTGGCTTTGCTTTGAATGCTAGTGCAATATTATTTGATTCACAAAGCTCCATGATGCTTTTTGTATTCATTGTGAGGTAGAATTGTTAATGAGACAACATGATCCTCTCAGTCCTGTTGAGGAATTTTGCAAGTACTCAAGGGACAAGCAAATCAAATAATGTCAGCTACTCTGCCAACTAAGACACTTGGTCCCTTTTTGACTAATTAGGTGGTTGGCAAATATTGATTTAATACTAATAAGCCTTAAAACATAGGGCTCTGCTTTCTCCCCATAGGGTATTTTAACCGAAGGGTTGATTTTTAAAGTCCTTCACTTAATTTGTACCAGAAAATTTGGAAGACTCAGGGACTTGAGAATTTGGGACTCCATGAAGCAATCATTAAAATGTGATATTTAGCCATGACAGTGTCTATCCTACCAGGTTACAGAAAGATGACGTGCATTTACACTGCTCTGATGCTCAATGATACATGTATGATCTCACTAGTTCTGTTGATACATGCTGGTTAACAGGATTTACATTGGTGAGTAAAGGAAGGAAAGTGGCCAAAAATACAAACACACACACACATA
Organism: Eulemur rufifrons; assembly: GCF_041146395.1. Lineage (NCBI taxonomy): Eukaryota > Metazoa > Chordata > Mammalia > Primates > Lemuridae > Eulemur > Eulemur rufifrons. The sequence goes on from NC_090989.1 coordinate 112,159,485, forward strand.
TATATAAAAAATATATTTACATATTTATACACACACAAAGAAATGAGTAATAAACATATTAACAAAAGATGTAATGCCCTCAATAAAATTAAAAATCAGAAATTTCACTAATTTCCTTTATCTGCATGTAGTTTCTTAAAAGTGTGCCTGAATGTTATGTCATTTTTGTTCCTGCTTTGTTTTAAAATACAATTGCATTTAATTATAATCGTAATATTTTTTCCTCTCAAATTCTAAAACTTTCTTGAGCACTCAGGTTTTCAGAACATATAAAAATCTCAATAATATAAACTATTCCTTTTAATTCTTTCAAAGAGCAAATATTCAGGGGAAATATTCAGGTCATATTATAGTATCTATTTTCAGTTACAATTTTTTCCATAGTGGCACAATATAGTACATTCATCACTGATTTTCTTTTCATAATATTGAAGTTGAATAAAGATAAATAAAATGATACAGTTTTGTATTATACTATACATACCAAGGGAAGAAACTTTGCTTTGTATTTTTATAGTGTTTTATATTTTTGTTGCACAAGTAACCAGTGTTAATTTCTTTAATATGATACTACATAATGCAACAGACATTATTAGCTGCTCACCTGAAGACCATCTGCTTATATTGGTGTCATTCACCAGGATGTTTAATACATCCCAGGTACCATAAGGAAGATGGGATTGGGTATCAAAGGATAAAGGGTGAAAGTTGTTGAAACCATCTGCTTTCTTGCATGCCTTGTAATATTTTATTGAAAGCAGGACATGTTGTATCAGGTAACAGGAACTAAAGTAAATATACCTTCAGTGTATGAATTTATGTAAATCTGTATAACAGTGAGGCTGTGCTTAATGTTAACTGTAGTTGTAAGTGTTCAGAGGCTTAAAATTTTTTCTTGTGTCCTTGTTTTTGTCTTCTCTCTTGACCATCTTTTGGAATTGACTTCCAAAGATTACAGAATCAGAAAAGAGAAAAAAATAGCTTTCCAGTGGAGAAACCTTACAAAACTATGTCAGCCAGGTCATCAATGTCAACATCAACATTGATAAGTCATGTTTATATGATGTGATAAAACTATCACTTGACTTCTATGGTCTTTCTCCCCATAAACCATAAGCTCAATCTGATCATGATAAAAAGCGTTAATAAAAATTTTAATAGGGGAACATTCTACCAAATACCTGACAAAACCTTCTCAAAGCTGTCAAGGTCATCCAAGACCTGGAAAATTTGAAAAGCTGTCTCAGCCAAGAGATACTTAAAGAGACATGACTATTAAATGTAATATGATATCATGGATTGGTTCATGTAACATAAAAAGAACTTCAGGTAAAAATTAAGTAAATATGAATAAAGGATAAACTTTTAATAATAATGTATCAATATTAGCTCATTAGTTGTACAAATGTACCATACTTTGGTAGGGTATTACTAATAAAATAAACTGAATGTGGAGTATATGAAAACTTTTTATACAATCTTTGCAATATTTTGTAAATGTAAAATTTCTAAACAAAATGTTTATTTGAAAATAATATTATTTACAATGTGAATTAAATTTGTGATTAATATTTCTTTTGAATGAGGGAAATAAACAACTACTTTCATGAAATGATACAAGTTAATTGGATTTTCTTCTTCAGATGAAGAGAACCTAACATAAGTGGGTAGAAAGTACATTTTTAACAATATGTATAAACATTAACATTAACTGGGAATTATTATTTTTAATGACAGGAATTAGGACCAAAATTCTAAGTTGAAAATCCCTTCCTTGGGTTCATATTTTTTAATCCATTCTCTGTACATAAGCTATACCTTATAAAATAAAATATTTTTCATAGTGTTCATGAGGAGTTAACTCTAAGTGAATCAAAATTATAATTGGAAAGCAGATTTAACCATGCTAATAATACACTTCTATATAAGTTTTTATATTGTGGTTTCACAGATGAATAGAAACTGCTCAGATAATTGTCTCTTAAATTTCAGCAAGAAAAATAACAAAAATAAGTTTCAGTAACAGTGTTCATTTTTCATAGCTCTAGAGAACCTGAAACATAAATATAATGAGATATTCTTAAAGGGTTACCCAAAGGGTCATTAAGATAAAGCTGCCCCTAAAAATGTGCTCCTCAACTTGAATTCTCCTATAAATTAGAGATCAGCTTCTGAAAATATACATTATTAAAAGCATCATAAATTTAGTAATATACCTAGCATATAATTATAAAATTTTGCTTAATAAGAGAATGGAATAAGCTGGCATTTCCATAGAGTTAAATATTTCAATAATGTTATATATGCTGTTAAACTTTCTACTGTAATCTGAGGACATTACAGAAGCTCTAGCACTGATGTATATATTTTTACTTTTACAGTGAAATATTAAATTATTTTGTTATATAGTTCTGGGGCTGTTTTTTGGTTTTAGTTTATAATAACTCAAGATGACTTTTTATTAATTTCCTTCACTCCCAATATTGTGTACTATCTTCAAAATCTTAGAGCCATACAGGACATTATGTATTTCTAAGTGGAAGTGTCTTGATCTTCCCTTCAGTGACCTTCATAAGCAAAGCAAACAGTCATGCAGCAAAAGTCAGTTTCAAATTTTTTTCTGATTTGTTTGTTTTTAGATTTGATTTTTATATGTTGGGCCTGGGGAATTGTAAGAACAAAAGGATACAGGAAGTGAGGTCTTTAAAAATCATCTGTTTCAGGGATCATTGAGGACAAATTACAATTCAAGTTATATACAGTCTACTGATTACAATTCTGTTTGATGAAACAAAATTTTTAAAATGTTATTTGATTTTTAAGGCCTGAGGTGAAGGATAACTAAAGAGAAGAAACAATAAAGAAAAGAGTTAATTTTGCCTTTTTTCTTTTTACTACCTGGAGAAATTTAGGAAAATTGCACAATTTCTGTATACCATATTTAGTCCATTTATAAAATGGATTATCATGATTATTTCACAATGGTATATCCATGAATATAATTAGATAAAATATGGGGTAACAACCCACAGTATGTATAGCATAAAATAAGTCCTCTCCTTTAGTTAAGACTAGATCCGCATGAATTCACTACCAAAACCCAGCAGCATTCTTCAGTTTGTCAATTGATTTTGTGGATATTTTTTGTCAACCTTCCCAAGTTCACTCACTTTGGTATAGGTTTTGTTTGCATATAATGACAGCATTGTGGAATGCCAGATAAACATCAGAGTGTAGGAAGTGCTTTCTTACACAAGGGGTTATTTTTTATCTTTTCGTTTTGTTTTTTTTAATGTAATCTTCATAAAACCCTATAAATTATGTTTCATGATCTCATATTATGAATGGTAATTCTGATGCTCAGAAAGGTTTGGGAGTGTTTCTAAGCTCATATATCTAGTACATCAAAGAAGCAAGATTCAGATCCTGGGAGCACCTAACTCCAAGGCCATGTACCTCTGACACAGTCTACTCCTTCCAATATGTTACAGTTTGCACAATGGATTCATGGATATGATTACATGCCTTGTATTTAGTGAAGTGTTTAAAAGTATAAGGTACTCTACAATTACTACTGGTTAGGAATCATTATTCTATGTAGAGACAAGGTCCAATGTCCATTTTTGTACTTTGATAATAACTGAGCAATTGCTCTGATGGGTTGGAATGGGGCTAGAATTGGAAGTGGTTCTGGATGATTGCAGGAGCATGGTATTTGCTAAATGGAAAGGAAAAGATCCAGAAAAACATATAGCTAATGGATGGAGAACATGATCAAATCATTGGTGTTTTATTCTTATGGCTATTTAGTAAAAACTTAATAGACTGTATATATTAAAAGTTAAAGGACATTATAGTATATTTAGTATGTTTCCTTCTATTTGGGCTTCATTAGAGGAACAGAGTATTAATAATACAACCCTTTACACATAAGGAGATGCAGTATACCAAAAGTTTCTTCATTAATAGAGTTGATAAAGATTAAGTCATTGTAACCTGCTGTTTCCAAGGCTTCTTAATCTACGGATAAAAATTTTGTCATATTTATGTCAGATTAACAAATTACAATGGCTCTGGACCCCTATTCATTTCATCAACAGGAATTTCAATCTATTATTGGTTTTCTTTTTCCCAGAACATGCAGAAGCTCTTAAAATGAGTCAGTGCAATTCTATACAGCCCTGCTGTTGCCGGCTGAGAGAACAAGTGCTTCCACACTAATTTTCAAACCAAGTCACGCAGTTTCTGTTCCTCAATGTCTCCAATAGGCTTAGTTACCTCAAAAGCTCCTCTTGTAAATCTAGTTGAAAATCTAGGAATCTGACACTATTTCTACCTTCTCACTCTACTGTGAAGTGCAAGTGGATGATGCCCCCACTTTTTGGTCATGGCAGGACAACTCCATTGGCTTTGGGTCATAAGGCTCCTGGTTACGGTAGCAAATAAAATTCCTAGGAGGTAGTAGTAGTGAGAAGCTAAAAGATGCTAAGTTCTTGCTTATAATTCTCAGGAGATACTCAAACGAACAACAAAAGTTCTCTTCTCCATGTATGTAAACACCTTTTATTGAGAAGGCTATTTCCTTTCTGACATATGTGGTTAATTTCTCAATCCTTTACATTTATAGGTCATCTAGATCCAAAGAAGTTTCAATATCAGTTACTTGCGAAACGCAGAGTCATCACCGCTCTCTGATTCTCAGTCCTTGAAGCAGAGTATGTTTTGTTTGTGAAAACAACTTCAATCTATGTGGGGAGGTACTTCTCAAGGATCTCCCCTGCCCATCCCATGGACCATTATGTATTTCAGTGGATCAGGAGTGGTAAGAGGCCTAAACACTTGTTCATTTGGGTTACAAATGCATATGAGAGAGAGAGTGTGTGTGTGAGAATTTGTATTTTTTAGAATTACTTACGAGCATTCGTTAATTTTTAAAAAAACACTTTTTCAGATAAAATGTTTAAATTTTAATAATCTTCTATTGGCTATAAAGAAAATATTATGTAAATGTCATTTGGTTTTGCCTTGATGATTTTGAAGACAACTTAATGGATCAGAAAGCCATGTAATTTTGGGCATCCTTTGCCATCTTGGGTAAATTCAATTTAATGAATAAACCAAAAGTGTTCTTGAGCCATAATTCAGGTTATAAAACCTGGGAGCCATAGAATATCTATTCCAAAAATTATTATCAGTATTATTGCTGCTACCTTTTATAAAATTAGCATAAATTAGATTAAATGTCTATGTAAATAATGGCTTTTTATTATAGTCTACGAACATGCTTCTTATTTATTATAATCTGACATAAAGCCAATTACATTTAAATTTTTTCTAATTTCATGAAACGAAACTATTAGAGATTAGATAGAAAAATTTAACCATTAATAGACACATATTTCTTTATAGAATGTTATTAGTACAAAGACAGCTTAACATACTATATTATAAATATTGCAGATGCTTTCAAAATGAGATATTTCTTGACAAGATTAGAAAACATGGGATTTCAAGACTCCAACACATTTTTATTAAAGATCAGGTCTAGAAATGTCAGAATTTAAGTTGCTCAATATTAGTCACATAGTAAATTTTAACTGTATAGAATCAAAGTCATCTCTTTTCTGTTTCTCTGAATTTTGTACTGTTCTGGTTACTTGCAATATTTGCTTTTCAAACATAAACATGCAACAAACAAACAAGGGAGCAACAATAAAACCACCACAAAGCATGCTATAGATATTGTAGTTCCAACCCCCTTCCCCAGAAGTCATTATAGCCTCAAATACCATAAATCAGTAATTCTCAATCAGGGGTGATTTTATCCACTAGGGGACTTTTGGCAATGTCTAGAGACATTTTTAATTGTTCCGAATGCATGGAGTGTGGGGGAGGATGGCCATTGACAGCTACTGGATGCTAAATGTCTCACAATTCACGGGACAGCACCCAAACACACAATTATCTGGACTTATTTGTCAATTGAGCTCAGGCTGAGATACGCTGTGATAGTTTTCCTCCACTTGAATTCAGAGGTGTCAAAACAGCAATTGGTATCCATCTTCTTTGCCAACTCCAGTTATTCAACAGTAACTACCTGGAGCTCTCTGTTGGAAATAAAAATGGCACAGATGTGTCCAGTCTGCTCAGAGAGAAGGAATGGTTCCACTTTGCTATGCATTTACAGCATATTAAGTAATAACTTAAAAAAATTAATGAGACTGCTATTTCATAATGTTGAAGTTACAGAATTCCAGCATCTGTCACTTTTTAAAAGCTTTTATCTTCAATTCACCAACTAGAGATTATTTTTTGTGATATTGTACTTTAAATTAGCATTAATCAAACTACTGGCATTGGCTGTTTTATGTCGATTAGGCATGATGCATACAAATATTCTAGACCATTTTTCTTAAATGCTCTGTGTTGAAGGATGAGTTTATTTTCTTAAATGTACTTCTAATATATCCTGAATTGATACCTTAAAAATACATTAAAAGTTAATAACCAGAGAAGTGATATTATAACCAGGAAACCAGAAAAGACATTTACATGGCCATATTTTTAAATTATTAGGTTCAACAGACTTAAAATTGCTCCCTCAAATTGTAACAACATTCTAAAACACTTTTAATTATTAATATTACATTTATCTCAATGAGATTATTTAACAACTTTTATGGACCAGCAAGCATATGAAAAGCACACTTTGAGTATCACAGAGTCACAGACTTCCATAAAGAAAAATCTGCCTTTATTTTTCACTCAACAAACATTCATTCCAGACATTATAGGAAAGGCACTGCAATAGCCTCTAGGAATACAGACATTAAAAGCAGTTTGGGTGTTTATGAAACTCTCAATATAGTGGGAGAGCCAGTTTTATAATTTCACTAGATGTAAATAATGAGATATCAGTCATCATGGGGTCACATGGGAATGTACAGGATGCTGAGAGAATCCTGAAATTGAGCAGATTGTGTCACAAATATTTTTCTGGTGTAGGAAACGTCTGCAAATTTTGGGACAGTGGCTTTGTTAAAGAGTATTTCTTTGCCATGAAATTGCACTCTAAAAAGATCTGTTAAATCCATGTGTTAACAAACTCATAAACTGATAAGGTGAAGCTGATTCATGTGTGTTTGCAATACAACAAAATAATTATTGTCCATGACTTCCACTGAGTCACTTATTCTTTAATTTACATTCCAGGCTGCGTAAATGTATTCAAAGTACAAGGGTGATGTGAAATAGCACAATGGCAACTGAACTCTTAGGAAAGAACGTGTTTCCAATACAGCTTTGCTATATCCTGCAGTAGTCCAATTGACATTGAAATCAGAGTATGGTGACCATGAGATGCAAGTGGTGTTTTCCTAGAAGCATTGCAAAATGACAATTTGAGTATTTTTAAAAGCTTATTATCTTCTTCAAAATGGAGACCATTTATCATTTCTCTACTGATTTAACACTGATAGCTAGGAAGAAATGTATGGGCCTTTCTTGTTTCCAATTACCTTTCCTTATCTTTAATAGCTACATTCTCGATTCATCTTTCTGAGGACTTGTAAGTTGAATGGCTAAATAGTACCACTCAGACACATTTTCCCTGTAAAATATGTTAGTTTTGAATTATACATGTCTGTGTGAGGCTGAGTAACCCTTGAAAAATGTTTACTAGAGTTAGGATTTCAGTGGATTAATGTGGGTATTGAGATCCTGACATTTTGTAATTCAGAAGCAAATGCTTTCAGTTGCTATTGTATAATGGATTAATTGAACTTTAGTTTTGATGTGACAACTCATTCAATAGGTTTAGGCAACATGAAAAAAAAATTATTATTTTTCAACTGGTAGGTTGGTCTTTATTTCTGTTCTCATTGCCTTCAACAATATCACACCAAAAGAGAAATAAATCATGTATAAGAGGAGAATATATCATACAAATAAAATAGAATTACATGTGGAAAGATTATTGTTTGAATAATTTTGGTAAGTGATTAAATAAATCATAGTCCATTTTTCTGAGTAGTTATGTGAGTCATCTGAATAACTGAATACAAAAATGCAAATGGTTTATTTTTATTGTTTGATTTATCTAAATGATACTATGATTTTGCAGAATTATGAACATGTAAATTTAAAATGTAGGAAATGTATTTATTTATAGTGTACTGTGGGGTACTATGAACTAGCTTTTACATGGATGTGACTCTGGGTAAGTCACTTCTTCTGTTCCCAGGGTTGTCACCCAGGCTCTGAAGTTTGTCTTAATCTAAGATAGAGGGAAATTAGAAGCCAGATGGCAGTAAATCTGATAGCTGTGTGATGTCAGCTATGGTGGCTGAGACATTAACTGAAAAAATGGAATGCCACTGTTATTGAACTTTAAGAGTTTGTCCTGATATTCCACCAAGATATATTTTGTCTTGTTGTGACAATGGGGAATGGAATCCTGACTCTGAACTTTATGCTGCATACTTAGACTTTACTTCCTACTGCCTTCTGCTGCATTTCTCCAGAACCACTGCTTCTCAACTACCACCACCACCCTGCTCAGCTTTTTCTTCTGTTGGTAATGCCTAGATCAATGACTTGGCTAAATATGCCTTCTTTCTTAAAGCACAGATTATGAGTTACAGTGTGACTGTAGTCTTGACTTTGTATCGGAATAATGATGCATGATTCTTCTCACAATTGATAGCATTATGAAAGTAAATGAGATACAAAATGTGAAAATGCTTCACTCCTTGCAAATTCTTGGATTCTTACTAACATTTTTGCTTACCAAAATGCTTTCTTTTAGGTATACAACTTTTTCTATTAACTGTTTTCTAACATTTTATTTTAAACTAGTTAAAATATGTCAGCAAGGTGAAACTAAAAAAAAAAAAATTGGTATAGTGCGGGGAGAAAAGATAACAAGTCCACATGTAAGACAGTAAAAGTAGACTTAAACACAGAAGAAAATGGAATTATTTCTGTGCAGGTTACATTTCAGTTTTTTTCCAAGAATACGGAGATAAAAATGGCATATGCAGGGATTGTGATCTTCACAGCAAATAATAGGGCTGCACTAATAAGAAATTGGAAGTAATTGAGCTGAAGCAATAATGAAAAATCACAAAAGAAAATTTCTGGCCCCCAGATTCTGACATTTACTATGTATGGGTCTTTGTAGAAATAACCAACCTCTCCAAGATTCATTCAGTTTTCATAAATTAAGTAAAAAAAGAAAAAGAAAAAATAAAGACCTATAGGATTTCTCTAATGATTAAATGAAATCTATGAATCTTCTGGTAAAGTGCTTGGAGCTTTATAACCCTAAAAATATTGAATAGAATATTGAATAGAAGAACAGATTCACTTCACTAATGAGTATAATTAATACACTGTTAGTGAAATATTAAAGTGTTTAGCTTATTCACTTACAAATCCAAAATAATTGAAAAATGATATATTCTATAATAATGTTTCCTAAGCAACACACTGATGTTAATTGCTACAACTATTCCAGAAATTATAAAATATAGTTGACAATAAGTGTAATAATTATGTATGTCAAAATATTAAATTAAATGAGAAATCTTTTATTCATATTACAAATGTTATTTATGACATACAACAATGTGTAACTTGTTGCAAACAGGGGAAATTAAAAAGCAAAGAGCAATTTTATTTATGGTGAAGATAAGAACAAAAATTTATTTTCCCAAATATTAATGCATTTTAGTGCGGCCTTAAATTTACAGACATAAGATTTACAAGCTAGGAAAAAAATGATTTTAAAAAATGTAAAAAATGGGGAGAGAGGACAAGAATGCTAAGAAAAAACAAAATAAAATACCACCAAATACATAGCGAAATAAGAAAGCCAATAACATCAAATTATTGTTGAAGTAAGTACAACTGCAAAAAAAGAGTATTTTTCACATGCAAATATTTATTACACAATCATCCCTTTGTTTAAGGTTAGGAGGGGTGGGGAAGAAGGAGAGCAAGAGAGAGTAAGAGGGAGAGAGAGTTGTATAAAGAGGGAATGGGGAAAATGAGATTTAGAAATGTAAAACTAACCAGAGACAATTGAAGTGTCTGGTGCTCTACAACTAATGCTAACAAAATAAAGATAGATTTTCTAGTAAGTTCTCAAGAAAAAAAAAAAACAAGGAAACACATTAAAGATGATGGCCATCAGGCCTGGGAAGACTGAAAGTGACATGAAAAGATTTTTCAGAAGGGGAGTAAGGAGACAGGTGAAATAGATAAAAGACTAGAAAATTGGCTTGTTGAAAAAAGTTTTTCGAATAAATCTAAATACTATTTTGAAAATATTTATTCTAAATTCAGACTTTCAGAGAAGTTAGATGAAAAAACCTGCTGAAGAAATGAAGCTATCAGAAATAGAAAAAAAAAGATTCATATAATAAACATTTAATGGCTTCTGACAAAGCGAGAGAATGTCAACAGAAACTCACTCTCCTCTTATCATCTGAAGCCACAGCTGTTAATACATAGCCTTAAAAATGTCAGCAAGTCAAATCACATACAGCTAGATGCAGACATGGACCACTAGACTCAAATATTGCACTGACCTGCCTCCTCTTCTCATTTGAGCTAATCTTGGTTCCTATTTCATGGGAACTGCAACAGTTGTTAAGTGAGATCTGAGACAGGTTGGACTGCATGGTTGGCTTGAATGCACAAAAATTATTTGGGTTTTTAACACTCATAAAAATTTTTATTGATAGATTTAATCAGTGTTTGAGGTATGAGTTTCCCCCAAGTCATAGGTCTCTGAACCACAGCCTTCTCCTGGCTTCCTCACTCTAACGTCTAGTTTCTTTCCTCCTCCTGACAAATAAGCAACCACTGAGTCTAAAGATATAAAGGGAACTTACACAGTGGCCTATGGAGGTGAGGTCAGGTATTTTAATGACACAACTAGGTAATGGAGAACTCTGTGAGCTATTTCTATGCTAATATATATAGAGTTACATTTCATTTTTTCGATGTTAAAGAGTAATATGGATGTACCCAGACTAATGTAACCATGTCCGTATTGTTGTATGATTATATTTTCTGCCACATTCTTTGTCTATTTCAAATTATGTATCAGAAACATGTTTGTGAACATGATTGTGCTAATTTGTGAGTATGTCTCTAGAATATTTAATTATAGAAGTATTTTAACCTCTCACAAATGTTATCATTTTCCTTCTAAATGCCGTATATTTTTTTGGGGAAGGAAAAATATGGTGGACCAGAGACACCACAAGTTAGAGTGTCTCTGTCAGAAGCAGAAGATTTAGATGAAAAAGAAAAAAAAAACAAAAAAAAAACAGAAAGACAAACATAGATCAGATGAGGGTCTGAAGGAAGGGTGCCTGAACCTGCAGGAGACTCCACAGGATGAAGTTACAGAACAGAACTGGAAGGAGAAAGGCATCAGCACAGATTAATCCCTGAGAGGCTTGGAGACTAGCAAGAAGGGTAGGTGGAGCAGTGAACACCCCCCTCCCTCACATCTCGGACTGTTGGGGGGCTCCTGAGCTGCTGGAGAAGACACAATCCTAGAGCCTGCTGACACCAGTCAATGGACAGCTTCTCGTGGACAGGTTGCCGGGCTCCCAACCCACCAGGGTGCCTCCAGGCCCACAGACCTGAGCCAGACAGCAAGCACCATATTTTTTCTCTACCCACTGGGCACCTTTGTCCCCTCTAGGCGTCCTCAACTGCTAAGGTTCCATCTTGCTCATCCCCACAAGACATTTCCCAACTCCAGCCCAGACTACAGGGGCCAAAGCGGACCAATGGGTTCCCGGTGATCCGCATGACTCCAGAGCCCGGTCATTCTGGGTGGACTGCCTCCTGCAGAGAGGGTCAGAGATACCAGAGAACAGACTTTCCTCCACCTAGACTCTTATTCTACCCTTCCTTGCCCACACCCATAGCTACCGAGAGAGACAATAGAGTCACCACATGGAGGATGCAACAGGGAACGGTACTTGAACCTTTCAGATGCTGGACTTCAGCATCTCTTATTGTTTTTAGGCGTCTTTTATGTATTCTGGGAAAATAATGCTGTGTACATTTTATGTGTTGTAAACATTTTCTCCCATTCACTATTTTTTTTAATGGCAAAGGAAGTTATTTAAGAGAAAAGGCCAGGAATTCTTGATTTATTTGCTTTAATTTTATGTAATATACTTCTGTGACAATTTTTCTTCCTAAGGCTTTTGTGAGTTTTCATTCTGATTTCAAAACTTTCTGAAAATATAAGAAAGTACTTCTATTAACTATATTGCTTAATGTGCTGTGGATTTAGTAATAAATGAGAAGAGAGTTTTAAACTAAGAACGTACACACTATGCTAGGCAGGATAAATGGGTCCCCGAAAAGGTCTGTGTCCTAATTCCAGGAACCTCTGAATAAGTTGCCTTAAATAGCAAAAGGGACTTTGTAGAAGTGATCACATTACTGAGTTTGAGATGTGGAGATTATCCTGGAATATTGAGACGGGCACAATGTAATCATAAGGGCCCTCTTAGTGGAGGAGGGGGGCAGGAAAGTGAGAAGCAGAAAAAGAGATATAGAGATGTCACTAAAAAACAAAAGTTGAGGTGATAAAATTGCTGATTTTGAAGCTGGAAAGGGGCCATGAGCCAAGAAATGCAGGCAGTCCAGAAACTGTAAAAATCAAGGAAATCGAATCCTCCCTATGGCATCCAGAAGAAATATAGCACTGTTGACACCTTGATTTTAGCCCAGTAAGACCTGTTTCACATTTCTGACCTTCTAAACTGTAAGATACTAAATTTGTGTGTGTGTGTGTGTGTGTGTGTGTTGTTTTAAGTCACTAATTTTTATTGTAATTTTTGTGACAATTTACTTGACTATTTTAGTTTCACACTGAACTAAAATTTGTGATAATAAATTTGTATGTTTGTGTGTGTTAGTTTAGCACTACATACACTAATACACATACTAAATACACTAGCAGGAAATAATACACATACTAAATAGAAAACAAATATGATAGAAAACTAACAGGAGATGAGATTGAGAGGAGGGACAGTTTGTTCTAGTCTAAAAGTAAATCGCTAGTGTCTTGATTTAGAGAGACAATAGGGAATAAAGTAACAGAAGCTGATGTCAATTCCTGTGAATTTTCATTACTTGGAATCTGTGATGATTAGGAAGATAAAATTGTTCTAAATTATTACCTATGATTTAATAAGTACCTAAAGTATTCATACTGCAAGCTCCTATCTTTAGGGATGAACAGAAAGAAGAAGCTCAAATTAATCAAACTACCAGAGGAGAAGTCTGAGATCAGTAATGTTTTCCTTGTTGACCTTTGTTTTTAGGAAGGAGGTATTAAATATATATTTGGAAACTGCGTTGTAAACCAGTTTAAACTTTATAAATTTAAACTTTATAAATAGATATCTTCATTGTAGAATATTGGTTGTAAGACACATTTAAACTTTATAAATAGATATCTTCATTGTAGAATATTGGTTGTAAGCCACATTTAAACTTTATAAATAGATATCTTCATTGTAGAATATGTGTGTTGACAATGTACACTATTCCTCTAAGCACTGTTGAATTATTTTAACTTGAATTCTATTTTACTTGACATCATCTATAGGAGTCCGAGAGAATAAGAATATTTCCCACTATGTCTTTTCATGGCTAAGATCTTAAAGTGTATTAAATGAGGATTCTTTAAAAAATAAGTATGACTGTTGTAAAGTTCTGTACATTAGACTGATTGCTTTAGCTATATCAAAATTATTCCATTTAGCATTTTCTAGAATATTTTGTTCATGATGTGCACGTTATTTATTTTGTGTCATTATGCATTTTTTTATAAATATGTCATTGCCTTTGCTATGGGAAATAAAAAAGGAAAGAATTTAAAACTGAAAACGTACAAGGGTTAAAAGGTTAGTTCAAAGAGTTAAAGAATCTGAATATACAGTGCCTAATTTCCAAACCTTTGACAATTTAGCCCTTTAAAAACATTGAACATGCTTTATGTTAATTTAGAGCCTTTTTAAAAATTTTCTAAGATCAGATGTCTGCCTTAAATGTTGAGCCACTTGTGATATCGTGGCGTGACATATCTTTATTCTTATTTTTAACGTTAGTCATCTCCTTTATCAGTAACTAGTAATCTATTTTACCTTTCAACCTCTCACCTGGTCAATGGGGAGCCCAGTTATCTATCTGGCCATCTGCCTCAACTTTCAATGTCATCATGTTGCTGAAGTATGTCCAATTTCATTTCAGAAACGTATCTCTTAACATTAGTAGCTCTTTTACTTAACTACTTTTTTCTGAAACTGTGCCTTGGGTCTGATATTAACAATTATTTTGCTACAATCACTTCCATATCATTTTTCCTCATCAGTGCTGCAGAACTGATCAATGTCTCAGTCCCTGCATCCCCAGGCTAATTATCTTACAGTAATCCAATTTGAATTAAATTCACTATCTCCTGGTACAACCAACTGAAGAGGAATAGACTGAGAACTCTTCATCATTACTAGTAGACACAACATTTTAAAAAGGGAAAAAACAAATTTCATAAAGCTAAATTTGAAAGGTGGCATGGAAGACACACAGACACTACTAAAAAGGGGAAAAAAGTACTTAATGATTTTATTTAAAAATGTAGCATTTTTATGTCTCATGATTCTTTCCACCTATAAACTAAACTGCAATGCTTGACACTATAAATTATTATCCCGATGTAAACAAAGTTTTTGTGGTGTTATTTAACACCTCTCAGAATAGCACTTTGCAATTATTTATTGGGAAACAACCTAGCTCTATTTGACCCTATGCACTTTGGAAAGTCATGTGTCCTCATGTGCCCTACTTCATTGACTTAACTTTCCCTACTGTAAGTCAGCATCTATCAATGTGTCATTTATGTAGTATTTATTTAAAAATTCACCTGGGGAGTTTGTCCAAATTTAGCCACCTGGTTTTAATACTCCACCAACCTCCTGGTGATTTTGGTCCAGTGGATCTAGAGTAGAGCTTCAGAATATGTATTTTAAAGCACCCCAGAGTATTTCTTATGTACATTGCCACTTGAGTGCTATTGAGTTACCAATTTACTCAATTACATAAAAGAATTGTTTCCAAAGGACAAAACAACTTTATGTGGTATTGGGATTAAATATTAAGTCTTCTATTAGGTTTATTATTTTGTTTAATTTTTTAATCTAGAATAAGAAAGAATTTAGACTTTATTATTTAATGCATGGAATAGAACTTATCTCCTTAGATGGTGGGTCACATGGCCTGTTAATGTTAATCTATTGAGTAGCTTTAAGGATGTGCTCGGTTTTCACAAGGCAGAGTATGAGATTTCAATCTTCCTTGACTTTCTGTATGGTGCATTATAAGACAGACTACATGTGTCTGGTTAAATTGATTTCCAGACTATGTTCTCTAATCTTATCTGAACCAATATTTAGAAAATGTAAAATTGATTTAGTATTTCTGCAATGAAACTAGTAATAAAAGGTAATAATAAATATTTAAGAATATGTTTTCTATAAAAAGAAATGGCAAGGGCAGTATTTCTTATCGAACAACCTCATTAAAAGAGAAAATAAAAACCTAATGGCAATATTTCAGAAAAATAATGAAGTCTCTTTTCATGTTTCTTATTCAATTATGTAAGACAAAGACCAAATACCATTGTTGAAACATTAACTCTTATGGAAGCAGTAAAATTAGCTAGAATATTACACACACACACACAAAAACAAAATAAAGACAAAAATGCATTCTTTTGTCAGTAAGCACTGGTGGCAGATGCTAGATTGTATTATTGATGGCTTAAAGAAACAAGCTTTAGAAAAATGATTTGCTGTAGGAGGCTTATTGTAGAGTTGCATGACAGTTCAGATATTTCTAATGTCTCATTTTCTTTCCTAGATTTTATATCACAAACCAATGCATGAAGAGTGATTTTTGTAAGTTACTACAGGAAAGGTACACTGAAAATAAATGTCTTTTAAAGTAAGTGATACTTTTGAAATGCTTTAGGAAAAAGCTAAGTTTTCTAAGCTAAGAGTACAAAGATGATTTCATGAATAAATTTCATTCATAATGTCATTCAGAGAAAAGTGATTGTCCCATCACAGAAGTAGAAGCCAGAGGTGACATATTATATATGATGACTTCCATGTCATTAATTTTATAAAACAAGATCTTTAAAATGCATACAGTAGTAGATTTGTATAGTATTTTATAAGGAGATGGGAAAAAAACTGTGAAAATCTTTTTAAGTGAAGAGAAGTGTGCTGATTGTCTTCTGGCAAAATAGTTAAAATAGTTGATCCAAAAATTAGGTGCTTTTTTCTTTTCTTTCTTTTTCTTAACAAATCTAACCACAGTATTCAAGATTTGTTGATAGTTTTTTTGATAATAAATATGTCAGTAGTATACTACTTGGCAGATAATTTTGAAAATATAAACACAATCTATCCCTGTAGTATAAAGGGCATAATTTGAAAATTATGTAAAAATAAAGCTTTTTGAAAGAAATTTCTGTTAATGAGAAATATTTTTTAGATATGAATATTTCCCAACATTTTATGATTTTGTTAGCCAAAATATGACTTAAGAAGCATTACTTTTAAACCTCTACTTTTCAAAATATTATAAACATATTCTAATCTATTTAAAACATTTCAAAATGAAGATTTACAGTGGACTTTGAAGCCATTCGTTTATATAAAACATACATATTTTCAGATTGGTTTACAAGAGCAACATCAAAGAAGATTTTTACCTCTCAATTTTAACAAAAGTATTTATTTATTTGCATATATAGTTTCAAAAAGTAATATTTTCATGTTCAGCCAATACTCTTCTTCCATTTTACATATCTTTATATGACAGTTAATACAACCAAGTATCAAACTAAATTTACAAGCAAATCTTCCAATTTGTTTAAAAACAAGCTGCATTTCCAGTGTGCTAATCCTAAATTTTTGGAAATAATAAAGCAAATACAACACATATAAAATATTAAACTGCCTATAATGTTTTAGTAGAGACCCAAATGTTTTATAAAATTACTACATAAAGTAATTTATTTAAAATGTTATTTATTTGGCACATTCTTATACATTTTTGGCTTTTTTGTGTGTATAATATAAAAACTTTATTAACAGAGTGGTACATTTATAATGCCCAAACTGTAATTAATTAAATATACATACGTTAGGGCAAATACAACTTTATTAGAGGTATTATTTTTTTTAGAAAGAGGGTCTTGCTCTTTTGCCAAGGCTCAAATTCCTGGGCCCAAGCAATCTTCTTGCCTTTGCCTCCCAAGTAGCTGGGACTACAGGTGCACACCATTGTGCCCATCTTATTTTTGGTCTCAAACTCCTGGCATCAAGTATTGCTCCTCCCTTGGCCTCCCAAAGTGCTAGGATTACAGGGATGTGCAGCCACCTTGCTTGGGAGCATTTTTTTTGTTTTAACTGACAGATTTCATGTTCAAAATTTGATGGCCATCAACGTAGTTTACAGTGTTGATGAAGAAACCCTTTTGACAGCCACAATGTACAGTACTGCATTCATTCATTAATCCCAAAGAAAATCAGTGATGTACTGGTAATGATTTAAAAACATGATGCAAGAGAGACGAAACTCTGATTTGTGGTGGTTGCTGATTTCCATAATGAAAGTAAGGACTGATTTCAGACTATAACAGGGCATCATGCAGAATTGGGAATTGATGCAAATAATCAACTCTTGCAAACTAATACAAGCTGGCTTAGCACACCACTGTATAAAATGTGTTCTGTTGGCAAGAGATTATTCCATTTTCATTTGTGAAAAATTGTATGTGAAATTCCAGCAAAAAAAAAAAAATTCCCGGATCAAATTTTCTTGTCTCTTAAAATTTTTCCCTGTACTACTTAATAAGTACTTTGTACATGTTTGTTTCAGCAAGTATTGTTTTCTAATTATAATCATTTTCATATTCACATTCTTAACTAATATAGTCTAATCCATAGGCACACATGTTTGCTAAGCCTATTTTCTAGGAAAGAGGATAAGATATGGAGAGTAAAAAACAAAAGGAAGGAAGGAATACTTCTACAATAAAGAAAAGAAGTATTTTAATATTATGTCAAGATGTTTTTTGACAGAACTAGCTTAAATAGCTGAATGAGAAATACTGAGGAAACCGAATTTGACGTGGATAAACTTCCCAGCACAAAATTTTTAAAGAATGCATACGAAAATAATAACCCCTAACTTCCACATAAGCATTCACCCACATACTCAATTAGAAAATAGCCATTTAAGAGTCTTGTATAGTTTCCTCAGAACAAATCAAAGACAGAAAGTACTTTACACTCATGTGGAGTCATTTCTATTCTAGTGTTTTTTCACTTAGAAAATTATGATTTTTTTTTCTCATTAACATTAATTTAGAAAAGAACAGAGCATTTTATTGCTGGTGGATTCCTCTTCAATACACTGCTCACATACAAGAATCAATTATGCTTGGCTCATCCAATTCTTAAAAACGATTTTAGATTGCTTTATAACTCCAATCTATTTGTCAAATTACTCTGCTATTATCTTTGTGTTCACTAAAACTAGGACAAAATTGTGTTTAAACAACGGTTTACTTTAATATCCTAAAGTTCAAAAAAAATAATTGAACAAACACTATGCAAATATGCACTTAGAAATTAATATACTCGCTTACTTTCTACTGGAATCTAATTCTACTTACCCATTAAATAATACTCTTTATATTATGAGAATGGGCTGTATATTAATTTTTCTCAAATATTTTAGATGAAAAGCCATGGACTCTTCATCTAACTAAGTGAACCTGCTAGCATCCAAGTTAATTAAATTATCATGCCAACGAACTTTGTTGTGTGGCAGGAGAAAAGACAATAATTCATGGATTATTGCATAAATCTCCTAACTAAACTGTTTGCCTCAAAGCTCATTCTCCTCTATTCTATTGTCAATGCTATTTCAAGTTAATTTTCCTTTTACATCAATTGATTTGCTTCCTTATTCACTAAGTCCCTGGACAGAATTTCAATCAAATAAACTTCATGATCAGACTGTTAAGGTCTTCAAAGATATGGCTTGAAATGAATCATTCCTTTACTCAATCACTCATCCATTCATTTCTTTAAAAATATTTTTGAGTTTTATTTACTAAATATTTCCGTAATTGTGACACATAGAAAACATACAATCTTTGCACTCAATGTGCTTATATGCCTTTGTCTTCATTTATTTTACCATCTTATTAGTCTGGCCACTTTTATTTCTCAAACATATTTTATAGTCCACTATCTCCAAATCTTTGTTTATACCATTGAAATCTCCGTAGAATATTCTCTTTTATCCTTCAAATATTAGCTAAATTCTAACTTTCTCTGTGAAATGTTATCAGACATGCCTCAGTTACCACACTCTTTTATATTTTTTCCATAATTCAACACATATCTTTGATCTCCTTTAATATGTCAGATATCTTGCGAGGCATTGAGGAGAAACAAATGAACTACGTACCTCGTATCCTTGTATAAATCATTTTTATGTACCTTGAAAAAATTCCGTAATAAAATGCAACAAAGACTTATCTCTCATTCACATAGTAATTTAACGCAGAGTACTGGTTGAGGTGTGGCAAGATCAAACTGCTCTGTGTAGTCTTTTAGGCATCTAGGCTTCATATAGTGGAGACTAGTTCTAAGGTTTCATCCTTCTGGAGCTGCAGAGTTTCCCACCGTACCATCTGCCTTTAGCTGGCAGATGAGGGAAGTGAAAGTGTATAGATGATTGTGCAGGAGGGTTTCAGGGCCAGGCCTGAAGGCAATACACATGGATTCTGCTCACATTCTATTGGCCAGAACTCAGTCACGTAGCTTCCTCAAACTACAAGAGAGGCCAGGAAATGCAAGGCCAGTTTTTTGCATAAGAAGAAAAGGAAATATATTTGGCTAAAAACATTATACATTTTGCCACAGCCAGCTTATCTCTGCCTATCTATATTGCACATTGCAGCCAGGTTAGCATTCATTATTCATTCATTCATTGAACAAATGTTTACTAAAGACCACTATATACAAACCACTATGTTATGCACCATGGATATAAAAAAGCATACGTTTTAATTTTGACTTCCTTGGAGTTCACAAGTTAGTGGGGAATGAGAATAATGAAAAAATATCTCCACAATGAGTTACATACCGTGATGAACTAAGCCAACAAAATTGTCTATAAATATATATGTATTTCGATTGACAAATAAAAATTATATATATTTGTGGTATGCAACATGATGTTTGGATATATGTATAGATTGTGGATTGGTTAAATCAAGATAATTAACATAATCATTACTTCACATATTTATTTTCTTGTAATAAAAACAAAATCTACTTTCTTTAGAAATTTTTAAGTATATAATACATTGGTATTAACTATAGTCACCATGTTGTACAATAGATGTCTTAAACTTCTTCCCCCTATCCAGCTGAAAGTTTGTATTCTTTGACCAACACTTCCTGAATTCTCTCACCCCACCACGGATGCACTGGTAACCACCATTTTACTTTCTGCTTCTGTGAGTAGGCTTTTGTAGATCCCATATATAAATGATATCACACTACTTTTTTCTTTCTGGCCTGGTTTATTTCACTTAATATAATCTCCTTCAGGTTCATGCATGTTGTTGCAAATGACAAGATTTCCTTCTTTTATAAGGCTGACTAGTATTGCATTATATTTATTCTTTGAGGAACATTTACACTGATTCCATTTTTTGGCTATTTTGAATAATGTTGCAATGAATATGAGAGTGCATATACTCTTAAACACATTGATTTCCTTTCCTTTGAATATATACCCAGTAGTGGGATTGCTGGATCAAATGGTAGTTCCATTTTCAATTTTTTGAGAAATCTCCATATTATTTTTTGTAGTGGCTCTACTAATTTACATTCTCACCAACAGTGTATAAGAGTTTCCTTTGCTCCATGTCCTCACCAACACTTGTTATCTTTTGTCTCTTGGATAACAGTCATTTTTACAAATGTGAAATAATACCTCACTGTGGTTTGAATTTGCATCTCCCTCATGATTAGTGATTTTGAACATTTTTGCCATTTGTCTGTCTTCTTTTGAGAAATATCTACTCAGGTCCTTTACCCATTTTTAAATCAGGTTGTTTTCTTGCTATTGAGTTGTTTGAGTTTCTTATCTATTTTTGATGTTAAGCCCTTATCAGATATATGGTTTCCAAATAGGTTTCTCCCATTCCAATGGGCATTTCTTGACTCTGTTGACTATTTTTTTTTTGTTGTGCACCAGCTTATTAGTTTGATATAAGCCCATTTGTCTCTTTTTTTCTTTTGTTGCCTGTACTTTTGGGGTCATGTTCAAAAAATCATTTTCCAGACCAATATCATGGAGCTTTTCACCTATGTTTTCTTCTAATAATTTTACAGCTTCAACTCTTACATTAAAGTCTTTAATCTATTTGGGTTGCTGTTTTATATGATCTGAGAAAAAGGTTTAATTTAATTCTTCTGAATGTGGATATCCAGTTGTCTCAACACCATTTATTAAAGAGACTATCTTTTTCCCATTGTATGTTCTTGGGATTATTGTTGGAAATCAATTGATCAAAATTAGGGGATTTATTTCTGAATTTTTAAAATTCTGTCTCATTGGTTTATGTATCTGTTTTCATACTAGTACCATGATATTTTGATTACAAAATATGCTTTGTATCATATTTTGAAATCAGGTAGTATGACACCTCTAAATTTATTCTTGCTCAAGATTGCTTTGGCTATTCAGGGTTTTTTGTGGTTCCATACAAACTTTATTTTTTCTGTTCCTGTGAAAAATGTCATTGGAATTTCAATAAGGATTATATTATATCTGTAGATCACTTTGGGTAGTATGAACATTTTAACAATATTAATTCTTCCAATCCATGAAAATACTATATTTCCATTTATTTGTATCTTTTAAAATTTGTTTTATTAATATTTTATAATTTTTGGTGATTGATTCCACTTTGGACAATTTGAGAGCACCTGATTGATTCCACTTCAGACCATTTGAGAGCGCCTAAGTGATTTCTAAGCAAAGCTGTCAGGCAGTGTATTCAATATACAATTTTGGAGCTCGTGTGATGAACCTAGACTAGGGAGATTAGTCGTCTGAATTTTCAGCTAATTGAATTTACATTCTCCAGAACATTAAAATGAGAAGGATTTGTATAGGCTCCTAGGAAACATTGCACTGTTTGTTAAGAGACAGTTCCAGGAATGAGTCAAGTAGGAAATTGTAATGGAACTATCAGCTAAATATGAGGCCAAAATAAAACAGAAAGTATTATGAACAAAATAAAATGGAGGATCTTAAGTTGGGAGCAAACAATGGTATCATGGTTCATTTTTAGAACTGAAGATAGAAGCAAAAAGATAAGAAAAACTTTAGTAATCCACTCATGAATTGACGGGCACTTGGGTTGTTTCCACATCCTTGCAATAGTGAATTGTGCTGCCATAATTTGGGTGCAGATGTCTTTATTATAGAATGTCTTTTACTCTTTTGGGTAGATGCCCAACAGTGCTATTGCTGGATCGAATGGTATTTCCACTCCCAGCTCTTTGACAATCATTGAAGATTAGCCTGAAAAGACATCACCAATTGTATTTATGTTGTCGTTATCATTGAATATTTCTCTTTGCATCAGTAGATGCACAAGCAATAGGGCCTCCATGAGTCAGAGAGGGAGTCACCAATCAGTCTTTATATTTGTAAGATTCCACCTATATTATACTCCTCAAGCCCAATTCCTTAAGTTCTCCTCTGAGAAGAGAATG
Organism: Eulemur rufifrons; assembly: GCF_041146395.1. Classification (NCBI taxonomy): domain Eukaryota; kingdom Metazoa; phylum Chordata; class Mammalia; order Primates; family Lemuridae; genus Eulemur; species Eulemur rufifrons. Next base: position 112,182,413 of record NC_090989.1, read on the forward strand.
ATAAATTTTTTTTCAAGGAAGAGAGAAACATGGATTTTTACAAAGTGTGGCAGTATCCATTCCATGAATGATTGATTAAACTAAAACAGGATGGATTTAGAGAAATATTTTACTGTATGCCAGAAATACCTTTGTGACTATAATTATTTGAAATTAATATGGAGTGATAATAATACATACATCTGTTTGTGATTTTGCCACATATTTCTCTTTTTTATTCATTAAGTGCCAGTAGCAAAATAAATGAGCCATATATATGTAATATTTAATATTAATAGAAGGCAATTAAAATATTTTGAATCCTGAATATTATGAATTGCAATTATTTAAACATGTCTTTAACCTTTATTTTTCACCATCATTGTTCATATATAAAGAAGTGCATTATTTAAAAGACACATCAAAAAAACAGAGATGAATTCTTAATAAACACTTGGGATCAACTTGTCGACTCAGATTTGGAATGCAATAAGAAAATTAACACCTTGATAGTCCCTCTGTTTACATGTCTTATCATTTAGTAATGTCTATTTTTCTCAGTCTTTATCTTTACACAAAATTTCAATAATAAAACACATGTGCTAAGTTAGTTATGATGGAAATTGAAAGTTTTCTTTCAACAAGCAATAATTCAGATGCTTCAGACTCATTGCTAAATACATATCCAGTTCTAAAATTATAACTGTTGACAACATAAATATACTTCACCAAAGAACGCATACAACGTATGTTAGGAAAGACCATCATATTTTGCTTTTAGTTTTCAAAAAACTTTATATCATGAAACCCAATAGTCACAGTATATGCACACAATAAGTATCTATCAATTGCTTGTCTTATTTTAATTCACCACTAAATTTGAGGACTACTTTCTGAAAGAGAACAAATAAGCAGGTAAACTTCCTGGAAAAATTTCAATTTTTCAACCAAATCAAGCAAATCAGAATTATTATATGTTGCTTGAATAGCGTTACTAATCAGGACAACTTATGTGAACTTATAGTACTTTTATTTCAGAATTCAAAAGTTTTCCTGATATTTGACAAACTCTTTTTAATGGAAACCTACATAGCTGCCTCCTTCAGTAGAATTGCACCTAGCATGCCTACACATAGTATTTTTCTCTTTAAGTTTTTTTCTTCCAATAGCTTTGAAAAAATGAAAGAACAGAGAAAATGAGTGAAATGTCATCATTTTACTGTGAAAAGGATTAGTTCTTTATATTGGAAGACGTCTTATACCTTTTGAATTACTTTTATTCCTTTTTGAAAAATCCAATGAGTGTATATAATGTTCCCACTAATCACACACACTCACAAAATGCAATAATTTTCTGATAATTTCTTTGATCTTTAAAGTCCCATTTACCATATTTGTGATTTATTTCTGGCAAAGTTACTGATCTCAATTTATCCTTTCACTTTTCTTTTTATTATTCAATACTTATTAACATTTCAAACTAGTTTCCAGCTGTTATGTGAAAAAGTATATTTCTCCATTTTTTCATTCTACTGTCCCAGATCATTCTTAACCCTCCCTCTCCCCCACTTCTCCAAACTCTTGGACATCTGAAAAAGAGGATAGTAAAGGGGAATATGATATCATTTAATTTCATTTGAGAATACTGCCTTACAACTTAAATCATCCTTAGATAAATTTTAAAAGCAAAAATGCATATTATAGTTATTTTGCTCAGAAGTTACCAAAATTATGTTGTTAAAATTTAGTATCAGTTTGACAGTAGTAGGAAAAAAGAATAAAAATCCTTAACTTTTACTCTGTGAATTTACCTTAGGTGTTCTCACTGAAACTCGGCCTACACTCAATTTTCCTCAATATATGCTACCTCTCATTAGCAATCAAGTTCAGAGACATGTAGTTGCTCTAGCTAGATACCAAAAACAAAACACAAATGTTCTTTAGCCACATAAAAGAGAGAGAGATGGATAGATAATCTAGCTTTGTGCCATTTATAACAAGATTATTTTATAAAGGAAATTAAAAACAATTTAATTTATCTTGCATTACATTTTTATATGTTAAGATTTAATACATGTACAACTGTATATCAATGAATATGCATATATGAACATAAGTAACATACATTATTCTCTGGGCTGTCTGAAAATACACGCAAATAATATCATAATGATATCACAGTATACATATGTGGTGTTCTGCAACTTGTTCTTTGATATCAATAACAAGTTTTGTCAGAACTATCCATATTGCCATACATAGATCTCATTTCATTTCTTCTATAATTCATTACATAAACTAACCCAGTCATTTTCTTCAAAACTCAACAAAATATGCAGGGAAACTAATGTAAGGAATATACTAATGTATACATATTGGCTTCCTCATATGTCAGGGTTACCATCATTTCTCACTTCTTTGTAATTTACTATAATTTTTATTTTTATAGTAAATATACATTGTTTTATATTCATAGAAATAGCTCTTATTAGATTTATTACAATAAGAACTTGATTATATAAAATAAATTTAAAATAGATATATATTTTATAAGTTTTTAAAATAATTTTGATTATATGTAGTCAGATTTTCTCCATTTAGGGATTTTTACTGTGGACCATTCTCATATACCTACATTTCTTTTCTATCATTAAATAGCTGAAATAGCGAGACCAAGATTGGGAATGAGAACCATAATACTGCAATAGCAGTTGTCTTATGCAAAACCTGTAAGGGGTATCTACAAGATAGGGATCACTGAAACAATTGCACACTTAAGTCCACAACATTACTTACACCTATTATCTTTTATATCATATTGACCTTCCAAATGGTGCTGTATTCACTATTTGTGCAGCCTCAGCACTTGAAGCAGTGCACTTTGAACTAGATATACTCTTATTATTTTATAGGTAATAGAAAGCCTTACAACATTCCTAACAGTTAGCTTCATTCTTTATGTCCTTTATATGTTATGCCTCTGTCATATGATGCTTTATAGAGCCAGACAGGGAAGAACAAATTGGAATTTTGTTTTTGAGTTGATGAATATATTTCTTGTAAACATCTTCCAAATAATCTCAAGCTGTTACTTTTGTAAGGCATGCATTTGATACCTCTTCTCATTTTAGAGCCTAAGCTGAGTTCAGCTCTTTCCCAATCTTCTATATTCGTCATTTGCAGGACCAAATACAATATAACTCTCACTCAGGCATTAGTCTTTTTGAACATGACCTAGTACCTCCTGCATCCAATGATATACACATAATATTCTTAGTGTGTTTCATATATAATTTCATTGTGTGTTTAGTTAGGGCATTATTCAAAAATAGGTCATAGCCACTCTGACCATTCCACTGTAACACTACAGAAATTTTCTGATTTATAATCTCAACACTGGCCAACTCTCTGTCTGCCTCTATTAACAGTGAGGTGCAGATGAAGAAACATAGATGATACCTATCCATCATGGATACTGGAAAACAAAGTAAACCATAGCCTCATGGAAGGAAACTAATTGGAATCATGCTTTTCATGGCAAAGATATTGGACCTTATGTATTGTTGGTTAATTTATAAATGATCAATCAGCATTATAGTCACCAAGAGAATCTTCTTGATTATTCAGCAGTTGGCCATTTGAGGAGAGAGAACTTCTATTAGATGGAAAATGCTACCCCTTTTCTCCCAGGAGATTTCCCAGGGAAAGTTTCTGGTCCTGTGACTGAGAATTAAATTCGCACAAAACTCTTGGCTCAATCTCTATACACAGGAGGTATCTAAGTAGATAAAGATAATTGCTCTGTTTTGTGGATTTATTGCCTGTTTTATCAGTCAATACCATTGAAAGCAGGGATGATTCTATCCATAAAATTGGTAAATGTCCTAAGATGCCAGAAGTAAAAATACTTGAGAAACAGCAAAATATATAGCAGCTAACCCTGTTGCTTGTGAGAATTGCCACTGTGGAAATTTTTCTGGAATTAATGCATGCTTTTTTCCTTTAGTTTTACTCTTAGAGACTCAAGCCTTCAAGTAGAACAACTCAGTTTGAAACTTTCTCTCCAATTTATTCAGTCACCTTCACAACTTTAGTCCCCTCAAGTTCCAGTGCAATGGTTAGAAATCAGCAGGAGCTCCATAAATCTTCTGGTCTTGACAAAGTTTTCTCAAAAGTTTTGAGGGCAACCAGAGTCAATCAGAAAGGTAAGTTTTATATATACAGGAAAAGTGAATGAAGCAAAATACATGTCCCATATACAGAGGAAAGGACTTGAAGGTGGGTACTCTTTGTCATAAAGATAAGATTAACAGTTTGAGAGTTGATATATTAATGGTTGATAATTTTCCCAATTACATTCCATCATCCTTGTTATGAGAGGTTTTACTGTTGATATTAATTTTTAATAATTTTAGGCAGTGATTTCTCTTTCTTTGTTTGTTATTATGACCAAAGGCTTGCAATGTTTCACTCAGCATGGAATCATTCACTTTGGAAAATGTAGAAATTCTAATAAATATGAATTTGCATTTTCATTAGATCCATTACTGAATGCTTTCTAGTGGGCTCTTGTAGTGGGCTCTGGTGTGTAGAATCAGCTAAGTAATATGTTTTACTTTGTCAATTAACATCCCTTTAGAAGTGGTTATCATACAGGACCAAAGAGTTATATTGACCTGTGTGTTTTTCCTACAGACATACAACTTGCTTTGAATATATGTGAATATTTTTTCAGTGACAACAAAAATTTTAGAAAAGAATTTAACTAAAAGCAAGTAATTTTTGCTGTTCTACCTATTAGATTGTAGGCTCCATTTATTTCGTTATTAATACTAAAATATTTTCTTTAATGAATATTGCTGATAGTTTTTCTCCTATTATAGTAAGAAGCCTGCTTATGTTAAACCTACCGGCCATAAATTGCCATTGTCTCTTTCACTTTCAATCCTCTACTCCCCAAATACACTGAGTTGAATTTAAAATTAAATGTTTAAATTTTTTTTTCTTTTTTTTTTTTGTTTTTATTATTTCAGCATATTGTTGAGGTACAAAAGTTTAGGCTACGTATGTTGCCCTTCCCCCCCCCCACCTCCCCGCCTAGTCAGAGCTTCAAACATGTCCATCCCCTAGACAGTGCGGTATGTATATGCCCTTCCCCTCCCCCAACCCACATCTGCCTGATGCAAGGCATTAAATTAAAAAATTAGTAAAACAAGAGCAGAATGAATTTTTGGCTACTAGTCCAACTCAGTTGATTTTATTTTATTTTTTTTATTTGAGCATATTACCGGGGTACAAATGTTTAGGTTACATATATTGCCTTTGCCCCACCCGAGTCACAGCTTTAAGCATGTCCATCCCCCAGACAGTGCACACTGCACCCATTAGATGTGAATATGCCCGTCCCTTCCTCCCCCCTCCCACCTGCCTGACACCGGATGAATGTTACTACAATATGTGCAGCCTAATATCTTAGGTTCATGTAGAGCACAGCAATGTTAGGTGTGTAAGACATGTTAAGTTCCTCTTCTTCCTTTCTGCAGAAAATTGCATAGCCTTGGATCACAAAGAATGTACATATATTAAATGTTAAGTGACTCTTCTATGATTTTTCCACAAAGCTTTTTATTCAGTATTCTATTTGGCATCTCAGATTAAAAGGCTTTTATGGCAAACATTACTACTTATCAGTTTTAAACCTAATAAGAACTTTCTAAGGAAATAATGAACACTTTTACTCTCATGAATTGAGATTACTATCTATGAGAGAAGCATATGCTCCAAGAAAGGCCACTTTCCTTTAAAATTTTCATTTACCTTATTGTGTTCATTAGTCAATGACAATGCAAAGAGAAAAAATCAAAATTATTATGCTTTAAATGTAAGCTTCCTTGAGAAATATGTATCAACTTTAAATGACATCCCATAGTTTATAGTTTGCATGATTTTTTCCTTATTTCAAACTAGTTCCATAAATATAATCCCTCAGAGATTATGTTGATCACTTACCCCCCCAACATAAAAATTCTTTTTTTTTTTTTAATTTTTTGTTTGTTTTTCAGCTCATTAAGGGGGTACAAAAGATCAGGCTATATACATTGCCCATGCCTCCCCATCCCCCCGAATCTGAGCTTTAGTTGTGTCCATTCCCTAGACAGTGCACATCACTCTCATCATGTAGGTGTGCACTCCTCCCCTCCCCCCACCCCATCCCCCCCAGTCAGAACTTCAAGCATGTCCATTCCCCAGGCAGTGCACATCGCACTCATCAAGTAGGTATACACTCATCCCTTCCACCCAGCTCCGACCTCTGTCTGATACCCAATTGGTGTTAATCCCAAATGTGCACTCAGGGAAACCAGTTTGCTGGTGAGTACATGTGGTGCTTGTTTTTCCATTCTTGGGATACTTCACTTAATAGAATGGGTTCCAGCTCACTCCAGGAGAACCAAAGAGATGCCATATCGCCATCATTTCTGATAGCTGAGTAATATTCCATGGTATACATATACCACATTTTGCTAATCCATTCATGAATCGATGGGCATTTGGGTTGTTTCCACATCTTTGCGATTGTGAATTGTGCTGCTATAAACATTCGGGTGCAGGTGTCTTTTTTATAGAATGACTTTTGTTCTTCTGGGTAGATGCCCAGTAATGGGATTGCTGGATCGAATGGTAGGTCTACTTGAATCTGTTTAAGGTATCTCCACATTGCTTTCCACAGGGGCTGCACTAGTTTACAGTCCCACCAGCAGTGTATGAGTGTACCTATCTCTCCACACCCACGCCAACATGTATAGTTTTGGGACTTTTTGATAAAGGTCATTCTCACTGGAGTTAAGTGATATCTCATTGTGGTTTTGATTTGCATTTCCCTGATGATTAGAGATGTTGAACACTTTTTCATATGTTTGTTAGCCATTTTTATATCTTCTTTTGAAAAATTTCTATTCATGTCCTTTGCCCATTTTTTGATAGGGTTGTTTGATTTTTTCTTACTGATTTTCCTGAGTTCTAAATAGATTGTTGTTATCAGTCCTTTATCTGATGTGTAGTATGCGAAAATTTTTTCTCATTCTGTAGGTTGTCTGTTTACTCTCGTGACTGTTTCTTTGGCTGTGCAGAAGCTTTTTAATTTGATCAAATTCCATTTATTTATTTTTGTTGCTGCTGTGATTGCCTTAGGGGTCTTCTTCATAAATTCTTTGCCTAGGCCAATGTCTGTAAGAGTCTTTCCTACGTTTTCTTCTAGAATTCTAATAGTTTCTGACCTAAGATTTAAGTCTGTTAACCACTGTGATTTGATTTTTGTGAGGGGTGAGAGCTGTGTGTCCTGTTTTAGTCTTCTACATGTGGATATCCAGTTTTCCCAGCACCATTTATTAAATAAGGAATCTTTTCCCCAGAGTATGTTTTTTTCTGCTTTGTCAAAGATTAGATGGCCAAATGAGGATGGTTTTATATTTGGATTTTCTGTTCTGTTCCACTGGTCTGTGTCTCTGCACTTGTGCCAGTACCAGGCTGTTTTAAGAACCACAGCCTTGTAGTAAAGTTTGAAGTCTGGCAAATTAATACCTCCCATTTTGTTTTTGTTGTTTAAGATTGCTTTTGCTAAACGGGGTCTTCTCTGGTTCCATACAAAGCGTAAAATTATTTTTTCTATGTCTGTGAAAAAAGATGTTGGTAATTTAATAGGGATTGCATTGAATCTGTAGATAACTTTGGGCAGTATAGACATTTTAACAATGTTAATTCTACTGATCCATGAGCATGGTATGGTTTTCCACCTATTTACATGTTCTGCGATTTCCTTCCTCAGAGTTTCATAGTTCTCCCTATAGAGGTTCTTTTTGATAAAAGCCATTTTCACTGGAGTTAAGTGATATCTCATTGTGATGGTTTTGGTTTACATTTCCCTGATGATTAGAGATGCTGAGCATTTTTTCATATGTTTATTGACCACTGTTTTTCAAAAGATATACTAGTGGTCAATAAACATATGAAAAAATGCTCAGCATCTCTAATCATGAGGGAAATGCAAATCAAAACCACCACAATGAGATATCACTTAACTCCAGTGAAAATGGCTTTTATCAAAAAGTCCTAAAACAGCAAATATTGGCGTGAATGTGGAGAGATAGGAACACTCATACACTGTTGGTGGGACTGCAAACTGGTACAAACTCTGTGGAAAGTAGTATGAAGATACCTCAAAGAACTAAAAGTAGAACTACCATTTGATCCAGCAATCCCACTACTCTGTATTTACCCAAAAGAAAAAAAAAAAAGACATTCTATAAAAAAGACACCTGCACTCTAATGTTTATAGCAGTGCAATTCACAATTGTAAAGATGTGGAAACAACCCAGGTGCCCATCAATACATAAGTGGATTAATAAAATGTGGTATATGTATACCATGGAGTTCTACTCAGCCATAAAAAATGGTGAATGAATACCTCTTTTATTAACCTGGATGGAACTGGAGACAATTCTTCTAAGTGAAGTATCACAAGAATGGAAAAACTAACACCACATGTACTCACCATTAAATTGGAACTAATCAGTCAACAATTATGTGAACATATGGAAATAATATTTATCGGAGATCAAGCAGGTGGAAGGAGGGAGTGGGTAAATTTACACCTAATGGGTACAATGCACACTATCTGGGAGATGGGCACACTTACAACAGTACAAAAGCAATTTATGTAACCAACACAATTGTACCTCTGTAATATTCTGAGATTTAAAAAAAAAAGAAATATCTTTCTGTGTAAAAGCTAATAAAAATTAAATTAAATTAAATTAACTAGCCAAAAAAATATATATTTCTTAAAGAGAAGGTCCTAAAGGTACTGTGGGATAAAATGAAGTAAAATCCATGCATTGTGGGCAAGTAGAGAGTGTGGAGAGTAAATAAAGTACAATGAAACTATGGGAGATTTTTATTATAAATTTTACTTTGACTATTCTGGATTGGATGAATTGCTGCCACTTGATCTAGATTTACAATAATCATTCAGAAAATGTTTAAACTAAAATACTTTTAAAAATTCTTAAGGGCAAAAAATTGTTTTCAGACAGATACAACAAAGTAATCTTAAGAATAGTCACTTGCATAACAATAAAGTGTGTGACAAAATCTTATTCATTCTGAATAGATAGAAGATGACAAACTAAGATTTTAATTTTATTTTTCTAAATATAAATACTTCAGATGGTACCCAGACCCGTATATACAAACAACTATGTATATCTCACCTGGATGACTAAATTTACACTGAAGAAAACTTTCTATTCTTTAAAAAGAATTAAAGAACATTTGCTTTATCCATCTACCCATTCATTCAACATTATTTATTGGCACCTCTTATCTGTCAACAAATTTTTGTTGACTCCTTATTGAGTCATTGTTAGTACAGCCATTATGGAAAACAGTAGGGAAGTTCTTCAAAAAACTACAAATTAGACTACAATATGATCAAAGAATCCCACTATTGAATATATATTGAAAACAAAGAAAATCAGTGTAGAAAAAAGATGTACACTCCGTGTTTACTGTAGCATTATTCATAATAGCCAAGATATGAAATCAAACTTTATCAACAGTTGAATGGATAAAGAAAATCTATATATGCACAATGGGTTACTGTTCAGTCATAAAAAAATAAAATCCTGTTATTTGTGGCAACGTGGATGAGCCTGAAGGACATTACATTAAGTGAAACAAGACCGACACAGAAAGATAAAGACTAGGAGCCCTTGTGTAGCTTATATGTGTAAGCTAAAAACTGTTGATTTCATAGAAGCAGAGAGTAGAATAGTGGTGTTAGAAACTAGGAGAGGAGAGAAGCTGGAATAAGGAGAGCTTGGTTAACGGATTACAGCTAGATATGAGGAATAAGTTCCAATCTTCTATAGCAGCGATCGCCAACATTTTTGGCACCAGGGACTGGTTTCGTGGATGACAATTTTTCCACGGAGGAGGGAGGAGTGGAGAGGTGGAACTCAGGCAGTGATATGTGGTCCTGTTTTCCTAACAGGCTACTGACCTGTACCAGGTGGAGGCCCCAGGGTTGGAGACCGCATTTCTATAGCACTGTAGGGTGACTGTAGCTAACAATAATTTATTGTGCATTTACGAATAGCTAGAAGAGAGTATTTTTTTTATTTCAGCTTATTATGGGGGTACAAAAGTTCAGATTATATATATTGCCCATGTCCCCCCATCCCCCCGAATCAGAGCGTCAAGCGTGTCCATTCCCCAGACAGTGCGCAACACACTCATGTAGGTATACACCCATCCCCTCCTCCCACCCCCCACTCTGTCCCATACCCAATTGGTGTTATTCCCAAATGTGCACTTAGGTAATGATCAGGGAAAGCAATTTGCTGGTGAGTACCTGTGGTGCTTATTTTTAGAAGACAGTATTTTGAATGTTCCCAACACTAAGAAATGATGAATGTTTGAGGTGATAGATATGCTAATTGCCCTGATTTGATTATAACACATGGTACATATATATTGAAATATCACATTTTATGCCAAAAAAATGTAAAATTATTAAGTATCAATTAAAACTGTTTTTAAAAGTGTCATCAGATTTGGGAAAAAATATGGCTAGATTGACTTTTTTTTTCTTTTTTGAGGCAGAGTCTTGCTCTGTCATCCCAGCTACAGTGTAGTGGCATCATCATAGCTCACTGCAACTTCAAACTCCTGGGCTCAAGCGGTCCTCCTACCTCAGCCTCCTCAAGTAACTGAGTCTACAGGCGTGTACCATGAGGCCCAGCTAATTTTTCTATTTTTTGTAGAGACGAGGTCTTGCTCTGCCTCAGGCTGGTTTTGAACTTCTGAGCTCAAGCAATCCTCCCTTCTCTGTTTCCCAGAGTGTTAGGATTACAGGTGTGAGCCACCGTGCCTGGCCTAGATTGACTTTTATTGTTCCCTCTGAGAGTGTAAAAGTTTGAGATTTCATTGTATCTGCCAGACCAACACTAATAAATTTGTTAATTCTTTCCCAGTGTGGTTCTGAACTACTTTAACTGGGAAATTATTGAAATAATAAACCAAAACATAATCATAGTCACTGTATGGCATTATGAAATACATAATAATTGTGTACTAGATACTATAACCAAGGAAATTACAAATGACTTCAAAATCTTACTAAAATACCTGTTTTACTCATTCTACATATTCATCATTGATTGAATAATGTCTCTGCTACACTTGTCTTTACTCTCAGACTCTGGCTGAGAAAGCAGATGTTATCTTTAAATTTATTGATCACGAGAAGAGAGAAAAAGAGTTCTCTAGATATGCTTCACAACAGCAATTACATGTACTTGCCTCAAGGTCCCAGTCAAGAAGGGAATCAAGAGGTGTAGAGATACAATGTGCCCTGAGAGCAAAGAAACAAAAATTTGGTGAAATTTAATAATGACTAACACAAACAGTTTTGCCAAACAAACATCATGACAGGTTTGTGTGGACATTATGATTTGGCAACAGGAAAAACTTTGAACTAACTATAAAATACATACAGAAACACATTTCATGCTTGACACTTACATATGCTCAGAGTGAATAAAGAAAGAACACATAAGAATAATAATGAAAATCCAGCTGCTTTGTGTTTTTTCTCCTGCCCCCCCAAACTATGTGCTTTTAATGTAATGCTTCTCTGTTTTCTGATGGAAGTACTGTTTTCAGTAGCTTGTTATTTCTTCCTCTGAAAGGGAAGAATAATAGGTACAATCAAGACTATATTGGGGTTCTAACAGAAGAAAAAAATGATGAGATAAAAGACTGTAAAGTAGATAAACATTTTTAAATGTTGTGATTTCATTTTAAATGGCATAGAGAAAAAAAAATAAAACTAATGGTTTAGAATTGATTTGAAGGCTTAAATATGCCCACAATAGTGCCGACTCTTACATTAGCATCATTCCAAATAACACTATTGCCAGTAGAGAGTTCCTGCTAAGGAAGCTATGATAGAAGTTTAATGTGAAAAGAGAAAAGAATGAGAACCATTTCAGTATTAGTTAAAAATAATGACTAATCACAAAGGAATTAACTTAGAAGTAAAAAAATACTATTATTTACATATTTATTCTGCAATTTAAAAGATCCCATTAATATATACATTATTATACAATTCAAAGTGTGTGGGAACAAGAGCAACACAAATTTATTAAATTAATGTTTATGGTCCTTATTTTTACCAGCAAATCAAATTAACTCTAGGTGGACTTGTTAGATATCACCATATTTTGATATCTGAGATTAATTATAATTTATATATTCAACTGAAAATAAATAGCTCAGGATTACAAAAATTTTATCTGAAGAATTTTGATCTCATGTGACAAACTGAATCATTTTGACCACAAAAATGGTTTTGAAAATTCAAAATATCAGTTGTATTTGAGAGGAAAAATAACATGACACTGTTTATAAAAAACTGTTATTTTTTAAATTTTCATGCAAAGTTTTCTCTTTAGGAATATTTACTAAAGATATCATATTTACTTTCATACTTGATTTTACTTTTCAGCTTTATATTGTTTATGTCACTTAAGTTTACAGATCGGTATACAAATAAACTCAATTATATTTTACATGAACATGTTTTCACTGATTTTACAATGCTGTTTATTTAATATTCTTTAGCAAAATTATTGATTTCTTAAAATAATACTTAAATATTTTTAGTTATGTAAATGGCTTGCTGTAGCTATATAGTTATATGTAATGAGACAAAAATCAAATTAAAATTTCTGTGATCTGTTTCTGTATTATTGTTGGAAAATTTTCATTATAAAAATAAAAGTGCTAAATCTGAAAAAGAAGTATTTTTACCCAAAAGAATATAATTATTTGTATTTATTACTGAAAAATTAGAAAAAATATATCTATTTATTATTAATAATTGCCTTAATATTAATCATCTTATCCTATTAAGTGTTCAGTAAATAAAATTTCGATTATATCTGTTTAAAAATAGATTTTCTTAATTTTGGGAAAGAAAAAAATAGACAAAATTAGACATTTTAAAATTATGTTTTTCCTATCTGCTTTCTTTTTTTAAAGCTAATATTTTCAGTTTATTTATTTTTAAGGGTTCAATTGAAATATAATTTATATACTGCACAATTCATCCATTCACAGTGTACAATTCAATTTTTGTTTAGTATATTCACAGGTTTGTGCACCGGTTGCCATAATATAATTTTAGAACATTTATGTCCCTCCCCAAAAGAACACTCTGTTCTCATTAACTACCACTCCATATTCCTCCTCATCAAAGCCCTAAGCAACAACTCACCCACTTTCTGTCATTATCAATGTGCCTATGCTGGACATTTCTTATAAATGTAATCATACAACATGTGGTCTTTTGTAACCGGCTTCTTTGAATTAGCATAAGGTTTCCAAAGTTCATCTCTGTTGTAGCATGTATTAGTACTTCCTTTCTTTTTGTTATTGAGTAATATTCCATTGAAAGGATAGTCCATGTTTAATTATCCAGTCACTGATTGATGGATATTTTAGTTATTTTCATTTTTTGGCTATCATAAAGAATTCTGCTATGAACATTTGTGTAAAAGTTTTTACTTGGATGCATATTTTTATTTCTCTTGGGTATACACCTATGGACAGGAACTATGAAGTAATATGGTATCTAGTAACATTTTGAAGAACTTTTAGTTTTCCAAAGTTGATGTATTTGACTTGTCTTTTATTAGTGAGTCATAAGAGTTCTTTATATATCTGGATAAATGTCTCATCAGGTATATAATTTGAAAATATTTTCTCCCATTCTGTGGGTTGTCTTTTCACATTTTTGATGGTGTCCTTTGCAGAACAAAATATTTTAATTTGTGACAATCTGACATATGTATACATTGTCACAAATGTCTATACACAATGTGACAAATGTGTATACACAATGTGTCTGTACACAATACATACAAATATGTATACATTGTGGTAATAATTACCACAAATTAACACATTGATTATCACCCATGATGTACATTAGATCATTAAAACTTGTTCATTTTATAACCTAAAATTTGTACCATTTGACCAAATCTGTCCAGTTCCTCCACCCCTCAGCTTCTGGTAACCACCATTCTACTTTCTGTTTTTATAAGTTCAACTTTTTACATTCCACATATAAGTGAGGCCATACAGTATTTGTGTCTCTGTATCTGGCTTATTTCACTTAGCATAAGGATTTCAGGTTCATTCATGCTGTTGCAAATGGCAAAATGTCCTTTTAATGGCTGAATAATATTCCTCTGTGTGTGTGTGTGTGTGTGTGTGTGTGTGCATGTGTGTGCCATATTTCTTTATACATTCATCTATTGGCCACTAGGGAACCCTTATACATCACTGGTAGGAATGTATATAAATTGGTGTAGTCATTATGGAAAACAATATGGAGGTTTCTCAAAAAGATAAAAACATAGCTACCAACAATCCCACCTCTGGTAATATAGCCTAAAAATTAACATCTGTGTCTTGAAGAAATATCTGCACCCCCATTTTTATTGCAGCATTATCCACAATAGCTATGATATGGAAACAAGGATGTTACTTATATTTACTTTACTTTTGTCACTTATATTTTTGGTGTTATATCTAAGAAATCATTCCCTAACCTAAGATCACAAAATTTAGTACTATGTTTTCTTCTAAGATTTTATAGTTTTAGCTCTTATATTTAGGTTTTTAATCACTTTTTTGTTAATTTTTATATACGGTATGTGGTGGGTGTCCAACTTCAATCATTTGAATCTGAATATTCACTTGTCCCACAAATTTGTTGAAAAAACTATTCTTTCTCCATTGAATAGTCTTGGCAACTTTGTCAGAAATTGATTGATGGCAAATGAAAGGGTTTATTTCTAGGATCTCAATTCTATTTCACTTATCTCTCTGCCTACATAAATACCAGTGACACACCATATTAATTATTATACCTTTATAGTAAGTTTTGAAATCAGGAAGTGTGAATGTGTATTAGAAAGTTTTGTTGTGTGTGTGCATATATAATACATATATATAAAATATATATCTTCACTGTGCATATATATGCATGCATACATAATTATTTAAAGTAGTTAATTTAAAACAAATTATGTCAGGTCAAAGAAATCAGAGATATCTTGGGATTTCTTTTTATTTTCTAAGGCTTACTCTATTTAAGATTAAAAGAGTAAAAAATGTTACATTTTCTTATACAATTTACAGTTAATAACTCCTTTTATACTGGGGGCCAAGATCTACAGGACCCAAAGAAGACATTTTTGGCATCACTTTACATGTACTGAATCAATTATAATATGTGTAATATGCTAGTGACATGCCAAATGATTCCAATATTTCTTGACCTCACATTTATAAGAGAATCATTATCTTGTCTCATTTACCACACATTAGAAATGATTTTTAACAAAGAAAATAAAAATTTAAGTAAAATTGTTCTCACTTTACAGATCAATACACTATAGTCTTGAAAGGTGAAGAAATCAGCTTTAATTAATTCTGGCAGAGCACATATGCACATGCACCTGATTTAACCATATACAACAAACACTCCAATACTAGAATAGGTTGGAAAACTCTCATGGGTTAGAAGAGATTGGACATTTATACATTGAGATTCTTATAGACTACATTCAACTGGACTCAGAAAAGGGACTAGCATTAATTATCTGACTCCCTGGAAAATATAGCTCTACGGGTGAATCTTTCTGAAGTGTGAATCTTTCTGAATGTTTTTGTTTAAGTATGTTGAAAATGATAAATCTTTGTATTTGTGTCTTCCTATCATAGCAGAGCATAAAGACTTCACAAATAAAGTAAACCAAAATTTGAAATATTTTTCCAAATATCTAAACCATCTGATTAGAAGGAAAAGCCATCTACAGGAATGTAAACCACAGTCTTTGTACACATCATATATCGGACAGACTATATCTCTGGCAAAACTCTCCAAGCTCTTTAGCTAGGTATAATTGTTAAATTCCATGTTGTTGAATCATGTAATGTGGGTGATTTTTGCAAATCTGCACATGTAAGAGAAAATTTAATGTTTCTTCCCAGAGATGTGATACTTTAATAGTTCCATGTTTATAGTCAAATCCCAACATCTTAAAGAAAATTAATTATATCTATACTGCTTGCCAAAGGCATGATTTGGGTGCAGAGTTTGACTAGCTTCATAGTGTTTGCAAGAAACAAACTTTTCCAGTAAAATTTACCCTATTGAGACTTTTGTATGAGATCCAATAAATATTTTAGTACTAAATCCCACTATTTCTTATTTTTGTGAAGCTAATAACCATCTGTTCTCCATCTGTCAAAAAAAATGAAAGGGAAAATTAGATAACTGCCATCAATAAAACCCATGACTCAAAGGGGAGTTATTTATTATTGTTAACATAAATCATAACTGTTTCCTCTTGCTGGACTAGCATTCTCCCACACACCTTAATGAAGCAAATTAGAGAAAAAACACCTCAGACTTCCTAGTATAAGCAATAAAGAATGCTGCATTGAATTATGAATGTCAAAAAACTAAGAAATAGGAACACTGATTTTTCCAAACTAGTCCTCTACTAAAAATATTTGTGACTTCAAACAACTCACTTTATCCTTCAGAAAAAAAGAGTGGGTTAAACTAATTAGTTTATGTATAGAACATGTGATATAGGGAAGCCTGTAGCTGTCCCAGTAAAATGTAATTAACCACTGGGAGCCATCATTAAGGAAAATCTGTTTCAGTTTTCCTGTCATATGTTATTTGAGCCAATTGGTTAGAATTCTGAAGGAGTAAACCATTTGAATAAAGAGCTTCTACTCCCTGAAATGTTCCTATACATTTGAAAAGGCAACATCAAAAATGCATTGATCACCTCAATGCCATTCCTCCCCAATGAGTGTAAATTAACAATCTCATCCAGTGAGGACGTAACACTATATCTAAGATTTGAGCTCCCTGCATTCCAAGGGTATATTCTCAGACTCAGGACGCCTAGAGTAAGCAGCTACACAGATGATATTGTCAGACAACCAACAATCCTAAGAGGTAATAAAGATTTAGAGTAGGGTCTCACATCCCCTTCTAATGGGTAACACAGCATAAAAAAAAAGATGAAATGAATACTATTGATTGGAGGGAAAACTATGAGACTGGACATGAGTTCTCACTTAGCTGAAACAGATTAGTAACTTTCTCCATGATGGAAAAGACTAATATGATTACACTATGTGCTCCTACTAACTAAAGGAAAGAACTTTAAAAACTTTTGTCCTGTCTCACAAAGCCCTAAATAAGTAGGGTCAAATTTGTCCTTTGATCAGTTATTTAATGATTTTTTTGCTGAATCTATATACAAGGTGCTGGGCCCTGAAATGGGCACGTTTCATCATGTTTATTAATCATCATGAAACAATTAAACTAGGCATAGTTCCTCTCCCCTCCCAGGACTGAAAGTCTTATGGTAAATACAGGCAAGAAATCAATCTATGTTTTGGCGTGAATAGGAAACACTGTGCTTTGAAATCCCACTAGAGGTGCATTTAACCTGTACTTGGGTGGTTAGCAGAGGTTTTCTAGATGAAGTTTCATTTAAACTGAAAGCTGCTTACGTTAGTAAAATTTAGGGAGTTTAAGAAAGAATGTGCAAATTTGTTTTTTGTGTTTTCATTTTGCAGAGGGAAATCACATGTGAAAATTGAAATAAGTTTAACATAACTACAGATCATAATTTGATGGTGAATAAGTAATGAAACTGGGAGGTATGAGGTAACTGATAATGCAATTCCCAGTGAATGAGACATATAACTGATGGAAGAGATTTTGCACCTGCATGTGTATGTATGCTCACATGCTCACATGTGTTTGTTGTGTTTAAGACCAGAGCAGTGGCTGTATAGGGAGAAGTGAACATAGTTCTTGTTACCAGAGAATGAAGCCAATCTCAGTTGCCTGTCCACTTAGACTTCAAGGCCTAGGCTAAAGGCAGAAGTTAAAAGTTAGATTAGTATATGGACTCAGAGATTAGAATGAGGTTGGGGACTACTGACTACTTGCTTGGAAATTTGGACAAATACATGAAATGGTGCAAACTAGAAATTATATTTATTTATTTATTTAGAGACAGAGTCTCACTCTGTTGCCCAAACTGGAAATTAAAATCTCTCTCTCTCTCTCTGATGTTCCTCCTACTGAGGACTCGTGGCAACTACTAAACTACTTTCTAGAAATATAAAGAATGATATAGTACTGTTCATACTCTACCAAAGTTACCTACTTAGTGGAAAAAATACACTTCATTTATTTGTTATTACCTTAAAGATAGAGTATACAATATATGTGGGCACAGAGGATCATACATAGGTAGTAAGGTCAAACAAAGGTTCCTAAGGTAATACCCTTTTATGTTGAATCTTGAAGGGTAAATGGGTATCAGCCAGATGAACAAGAAAAGAGCATGATGTTAAACTCACAAAAAAAATATTAAAAGGTCAATCAGTAGAGTGTGATTCAGAAATATGAGTATTAATATCTTAGTATCATATCAGAATGACCATGATCTTGGAACATTAAGGAAGAGTGATGGGGGTAGTATGGATTAAGAAAACACACCATGCCTTAGAAATTGAAGTTAATATTTTCAGTTTGGTGAGTTTTCATGGTTTTCATTAATATGATCCAGATTGTTTTTTGATAATTCTGCAGGTGATGAAGTTTATGTAATATTTTATGCACCTAATGAAGGTGCTCGAATTATATGACATAGAGCCAGATTATTTTTCACCAGTTCTTCCCAATGAGAAAGTAGAAATGCAACAGAGAATTGAACCAATGTGGCGTTCAACATGAACAGAAAAAAATAAAAATAAGCCTTTCATCCCAAAATAGTACCCTGGTTAGCTTGCCAAATTTCACAATTAAAGACTAGTTTTTCATTAGATATTGAATTTTCAGAAAACTTCTATGAAAAAAAGCATATCAGCACACTTCACACCTTAGCATGGTCTGGTAGTTTAATTTCAAATCAGGGAATAGTTACCTGGCTCTAAATCTTGTGTGGAAAGAGAACATGGTTAGTAGGAACTTTAAGCAATCAGGATCTTTCAATTCTAATTTTCTCTGATAAGTTAATTTTATGACATATTTGGGAGATGAAAAGAAATGGAAGATTTTTCATATTCTTTCTTTAAAATAAGAGTCACAAAATAGAATAGCAGTGGACATATTCATTTTTCACTTTAAGTTTTGAAATAACTTTCATAATTGTAAATATAATCAGTTGAATAATTTTCCATAAAAGCATTCATATTGAGAATGCACAAACAATATTAGATACAGGCTTCTCTTGACAAGAATCATATATTTTGGAGTATGTGGGGGGAGGGTGATAAGAAAAAGAAATTTAGCAAAGTAGTAATGGTTAGAACAATGTATACATTATAGGATGGAAAATGTCCCAGAATATAATGAAGCCAAGTTGATCATGGAAAATTATTTTTTGATATGCTATTGAATTCGGTTTGCTAGCATTTTGTCATGGGTTTTTGCATGTATGTTCATAAAGGATATTGGTATGTAGTTTTTCTATCAATTCATGAATGGATAAAGAAAATGTGATACACACACACACACACACACACACACACACACCATGGAGTACTACTCAGCCATGAAAAGGAATGAAAACATGTGTTTTGCAGCAACTTGGATGGAATTAGAGATCATTATCCTAAGTGAGGTATCACGGGAATGGAAAAGCAAACACCCCATGTTGTCACTAATAAGTGGTAGCTAAAAGATGGGTACACATGTGCACAAAGAGATATAAAGGACATTGGAAACTAAGAAGGGGAGAGGGTAGAAAGGGGCAGGGGATAAAAACTTACCTATTGGGTACAATAAACACTGTCCTGGTGATGGGCATACCGAAAGCATTATACAGTGTATCCATGTAACAAAAATATTTGTACCCCCTTAATATTTTTAAATTAAAAAAAGAATTGAAGAAAAATGTTCTTCCTGAAGAACATTGAGACAATACAATAAAAACTGCTTCCAAAGAATCACTGAAACTGCTTTAAAGATGTCAGCTTGAAGATTTTTAAGAGGTGAAACATGATTGTAAGATAGCTATGTGGCCTTGGAAAGCTTAGAAGCTGCTAGAACCTTAACCAAGAAGATGGTTAAGAAGACAGCAATAGATACTGGAAATATTCTAATATAAAAGTGCATATTAACTTCCTTGGCTATAGGTCTTACAAGATGATACTCAACTTTTCTAAATCATAGTTTCCCCCTTATGTAGGATGGAGTTAGTCATAACTTTCAGGGTTCCTTTGCGGGATTTGATGAGCTGTGGAAAATCAGATTTTATAGAATATAAGTATATGCTTATTGGAGATGAGTGTCAGTTCCTTTAGATCTTTTCTTAAAAGTTACTTGCAGGGAAGCTTTCGATGCCCATCCCATATGAAAATTTGCATAACTCCTAGTTTGCCACATTGTCACTTCACACCATTGACCTTGCTTTTTTTCCTCTTAGAACGTATCAGAATATATATTTAATTAATACTCGTGTCTATTACCTCTATTCTGCTCTAGAATACGAGTTAAACAAAGGGTCCTTTGCATGTTTCATTCAACACTGAGTTCCAGAACCTACAACTGATAATCAGTAACATAATAGACAATCACTAAGTATTTGTTAAATAGATGAACAAATAAAAATATAAATTATTGAATAGATAAATGAAGTGACCCATTTGGAGCACTAAATTAATTTCCAATTTTCATTGAGCATTAGTATATTTTCCAGCCTTTGCACTTTCCCTATTTGTTGCTCCTTTCTCCAACGTTGGGAAACTGTTTCCTACTAGCTTTAGTTTATTTATTCATTTGCTCAATGATGAACTAACAGAAGGAAATTTTGAAAACAGTACTTTGATTAAATAACCTCAGTATGAATAAAATTCTAATGGTAAACAAATGGTGAATTCTAGCTCTTAAATTTATTTTTCTCAACTTTGTGGATTAGTATTTTTGTATGTATTCTAGAACTGATAAAATGAACATGTTCATGTTTAAATATCAAGCAGATTTGTATTTAACATACTTCATTCTACTGCATAGAAGATACATCAGAGTTAACTTTTTCCTGACCATCATTACCTGGCCTTAAAAGATAGTTTTATTCCTAAATATCACAAAACCTGTTTCTCCAGAGAAAATGAGGCAAGAATGTCAAAGCACCCTCTACTTTGAATGAGCCTTCATTGCTGATAAAACAGCCTGTGGGAAAAGAATATAATAGACACAAGCCTTTGCTGATGGACAGTAGGTGACCTGTGAAAAGGGGAGTCTGTAGGCCCCATAGAAAGCTTAGCTTCCTGCTATGGAGAGAGGGCATTTCAACTGCTGTTTCTTTCCTCCTCAGATGAAGCCTGACTTATGGTAAGAATTAGGTAAATATTTTTGAATGATTGAAAAATAATTTCCTGTGACACATAACTCTATTCCTTCCACTGGCTCCAGAAATGAGCCATGCAGTTGTGGTCAAAGGAATGTTTCCAAGTTTGCAATTCCTAGTCACTTAACCCAACCTGGACAGGCACCATCTCAACAAATTCTCCTGTACAAGGTCTAGGGAAAGGAGCATAGAAGGGGCAAGTACTAATGCATCTTCCCTCTTTGTTCACTATTCCCAATACATTGATCTCATTGATTTGTCTCAATGTCTGGTGTAAAATGCCCATTTCAGTTCACACATTTCAAAGGGTTAGGGAGTCTAAAAAAAGATCTACTGAATTAATCTATTTATTTAATTTAGGAACCGTTTTGCAACTGTCTTTGTACTCATTTCTGGAAATAGCTATTTAAATAATAAAACAATTTAATAAAGCTTATAAACCAAATTTAATCATAGCTGTTCCAAAGACGTATACTGTTATAATTATTTTATCAAAGGTATATATTTCTTTTAAAAACTTTAAAGTTAGGAAACCACAATATAATAACAAAGAGAAAACTATTATAGCTTAACAATTTGAATTGGTTGACAGTATTTAAGAATCAAAGACAAAGTTTATTTTATCATATAAAATAGTGATCCCTTCATTTGTACATTCAGTATGTATTTAATGAATTATTAATGAAAGGCATGTCATTCTTCACTCTGAACCTCAGCTGGTGGCAAGACGGCCGGAAGTGGGCTCTCTGAAAGGAGATGCTTCCATCTGGATCACAGTAAGGATATTTCCTTTGGGACCACAAATATAAGAAAGATTCTACCATTTGTAAGGGCTGAGAATGCCTCCACTCTCAATCTTATACTGCTCTGTATTTTGGTTTTGTTTCATATTGTTTTGTTTTGTTTTAATTGTTTTAGTCTCTGCTTTATAGCTCTGCAAAAAAACATGTAATGCATAGTGGCATATGAACATTTTAATTGTCA
Organism: Eulemur rufifrons; assembly: GCF_041146395.1. NCBI lineage: Eukaryota > Metazoa > Chordata > Mammalia > Primates > Lemuridae > Eulemur > Eulemur rufifrons. The sequence continues at coordinate 112,204,906 of NC_090989.1, forward strand.
GAGATACATTGACTAGACCATTCCAGAGCTTTATTGGTTCTATTTAATATGCAAGCTGTGAACCCAGTGTTTTCTGAAAAAAAAAAAATAAAGTAGCCACAAATAAATTAATCACCAGCAAAAATACTCATTGTAGATCTAGCCAGTACCCATTTCCTGAGCCTAATCTACTTTCACAGATGGCTATTATAGGTAGTGGACTTCTATTAGGTATTAAATATTAGATATTAAATGTTTTTATGAATATCCCTGACAACCCCACTCAATCTCTTATGACAACATGAAAATTAACACTGTTTTGAGATCTAAATATTAAGTTTCAACTCCATCAAGAAATACGCTGGTATCTAAATGTATTTTGCCAAAAAAGAGAAAGCAAGTAATTTTGATAAAGTATAGGGTGTGTTTATAGAGCTGTATGTTTATACAAATCCCATTACTCTATCAAGACTTAAATTAAATATTTAGCAACTATTTAAGGAGCCTGATTTGCTAGTGTAAAGACATTAATTCTATTTAAATGGGAATTGGAATTATATCACTTGGATGAATGTTTATATCCAGATTCATTTCATAAAGTAGTAAGACTAGGAAAAAGATATTATCTAAAATTTATAACCAGCTAGAAAATGATAAATATTTTTTAGTATTTTTATGTTTTTATTTAAGTCACTGAGTCTCTGAGATAACATTAGCCACTGCATAATGAAAATGGAAATACTGGAAATATAATTTTATGGCCAATTAAATATTTTAGGAATATTTCAGAGTTATTTTTATATCTAATAAAGATCAACCTTATTTCATGTGTATTATATAAAAATAAATTCATTATGCATAGCAATTACAATATAACCCTAATTTTCACATGAAATAATTGAATATATAAATTTGGGGGGAAAGTCCTTTCAAGCTAGAATTTTATGATGAATTAGTAATTTTTTTCACATTTCCCACATTAAATGGACATCATCATTGCCAGTTATGAGTGTTGGCTTTGTCTTTCTCTTTTTTCTTTAATTTCTTTGCTTTATTTTCTTGTTAATTTAAATAAAAGTAAGGGAAAAGGAAACCCTTAAATCTTTTTTTAAATTAACATGTATCTTCTGAATATAAAATTAAAGAATAATGATTATGGAAAATAACACAAAGTTTGAATATTAAAATGTTACCTGTGGTTCTAATACCAGGAGATAACCATCATTAAACTTCCATTTTATTTCAAAACTACAGTGAATACTTTTATGTATTAATATTTGAAAGTATATATAGGGACTTCAATGACTGGATTTTTGCAGTGAAACTGCTGTATCAAAGATAATATTCATTTATAAGTCTCTATCTTTCCAAATAACATTCCAGAAAGGTTGCACCAATTTACATACCTACATAAAGCATTGTCAAGCTTGTCAACCTAAGATTTGAATGCTAGAGTTCTTTTTTTTTTTCTGAGAGACAATATTTTATTTATTTATTTATTTATTTCAGCTTATTATGGGGGTACAAAAGTTCAAGTTATATATATTGCCCATGTCCCGCCCATCCCCCCCCCACTCAGAGCTTCAAGCGTGTCCATTCCCCAGACAGTGCGCAACGCACTCATCACGTAGGTATACACCCATCACCTCCCCCTCCCCCCATCTCAGTCCGATATCCAATTGATGTTATTCCCAAATGTGCACTTAGGTGATGATCAGGGAAACCAATTTTCTGGTGAGTACATGTGGTGCTTATTTTTCCATTCTTGGAATACTTCACTTAATAGAATGGGTTCCAATTTTCTCCAGGAGAACAAAAGGGATTCTATATCACCGTTATTTCTTATAGCTGAGTAATACTCCATGGTATACATATATCACATTTTACTAATCCATTCATGAATTGATGGGCATTTGGGTTGTTTCCACATCTTAGCAATTGTGAATTGTGCTGCTATAAACATTCGGGTACAGGTGTCTTTTTTATAGAATGACTTTTGTTCCTTTGGGTATATGCCCAATAATGGGATTGCTGGATGGAATGGTAGGTCTACTTGAATCTGTTTAAGGTATCTCCATAATGCTTTCCACAGGGGTTGCACTTGTTTGCAGTCCCACCAGCAGTGTATGAGTGTTCCTGTCTCTCTGCATCCACGCCAACATGTACCGTTTTGGGATTTTTTGATAAAGGCCATTCTCACTGGGGTTAAGTGATATCTCATTGTGGTTTTGATTTGCATTTCCCTGATGATTAGAGATGTTGAGCATTTTTTCATATGTTTGTTAGCCATTCTTATATCTTCTTTTGAAAAATTTCTATTCATGTCCTTTGCCCACTTTTTGATAGGGTTGTTCGATTTTTTCTTACTGATTTTCCTGAGTTCTAAATAGATTCTTGTTATCAGTCCTTTATCTGATGTGTAGTATGCGAAAATTTTTTCCCATTCTGTAGGTTGTCTGTTTATTCTAGTGACTTTTTCTTTGGCTGTGAATGCTAGAGTTCTAACAGTTGATACAGTAGGTAAGATATGCTATACCATCGATTCAAATACCTATGTCTTTACCTGTTAGTGAATTTGAACTTTTTTCTTATTGGCAATATATCCTTTCTTTTATATATGATCTCTTCATTTTCCTTTTTGATATGCCACAGTTTTTATTTCATACTTGTACTTATTCTTCATAAATTAAGATTACTAGTCTATCCTAAAATTTACTCAACTCTTTATAATTGAATAAGTAGTTCAGTTTCATTGTAAGTCAATAATGTAATCAACTTTTCATCAAATATTCGTTTAGGATCAGCTATTTTTACAGCTAGTAAGTGGAAAATCCAAGGGTTAAAACAGAGAGGTGTATATTTAACTGTTTGTGTGTGTTGGGGTTGTGTCCCTGTATGTATGACAGTTGAAATAATTCAATGGAGAATAATCCGAGTTTGAAAGAGAGAGATGAGACGGAAGGAAACTATAGGTTGAAAGAAGGGGACAAACAAAATCATGTGTTTTTCAAGTAGTGATATATTTGGGAAAATATAGTCTAAATGTGAATGCAACACAGGACACAGAAGAATAAAGCAAACTAAATATAGAAAGCTAGATTGAGGAAATATTTGGAAACATTTGAATGAAATTTAAATGGGCTTGTAACTTTATTAGGTAGAGACAATTTTGCATCACTAACGCTTTTAAACAGATATAAAAGATATAGTGGTGACCTGTGCTTTAAAATTAGTTAGGCTCAATTAAAATATGGAATCTACTAAGACTAACGACATTAGTAGTTTAAGATTCTATTTTAACATTTCAGATGAAAAATTACAGTAATAAGTATTACAGAGGTATAAATAGCAGGATGTAGTTGGATTGTTGGGTGAGGAGAAGAATGATTAGAGAAATGATTATTGTAACATCTGTGTTTCTGGATCCAGTTGGCTGTGAGAATGGCGACTTTACTATTTGGAAGACAATACAAGAAGGTGGGGAGGAGATGCTTTCCTTTGGCTATTAACTCTTGGGCAATATCTCACTGGTGATCAATATCACCAATATTAATTCAAAAGTCAGTAGAGTAGAAGTGGCTTTTCCCAAAAGAATATTTTCTTTACAGTTTGGAAAAAAAATAAGTCAATTACAAATTTCATAAGTAATTTATTATTATTTTTATTTTAAAATTATATAAATGATATATTTAGAAGCAACATAATCAATTAAAAATCATAATATCTGTCAAAGTTGATTTTGTGTTGCTGTAGAGGGATATCTGAGTCTAGGTAATTTATAAAGAAAAGATGTTTATTTAGCTTATGACTCTGCAGGCTCTACAAGAAGCATGGTGCCAGCATCTGCTTGGCTTCTAGTTAAGGCTTTTGTACTGCATCAAAATATGGCAGAAAAGGTCAAAAAAAAAAGCAGGCATGTGCAAAGAGAGAAACCAAATGTAAAGGGCATCCTGGCTTTATAAGAGCCCACTCTCATGGGAACTAATCCACTCCCCCCACAAAACCCTGGGTATGTGACTAAAGGTAAAGTTGATTCTTTTTTTTTTTTTTTATTCTATCTAAATCTAATTTCTGCTATTCATCTTTCAACTTAAACCATAGCTGATTTAGTGGGAATCAAGAATATCGCAAGACACTTACATAAGCATTTTTCCTAATCTTAAAAAATAATTAGTGTTTTATTTTAAAAGAAAGTCTCACACTTTTTGTGTCTACTTCTCCAAATCCAGCACTGTGTACACATGTGAACCCTATTTACAAAGAAAATGCACAAGCATGAATTGTGTGCATAAATAATTCAAAAGTCTTTCTAAAATTTAACTGATCTCATTGCTTCATTTATTTGCTTCTACAGAGTGAAGACATTTTAGAAAATCAGAATATAGCATAATGTTTGAGACACCAGATGTTCATATCTATAAAGGCACAAGTCTGTTTACCAACTATTCTGTTGGACAGAAAATCTATTTATGCTGCAACTAATTCTTATAAGGCATGCCAGAAAAAAATGGAAAGAAAGTAGATGGGACAATGTTTCATAGTACAATGAAACATTCTTCTTCTATTTAATTTTTATTCCTCAGAAATTAAAATAGAATATTATACTCCATAGTGCCTAGTTTAGAGCTTGAAAGAGAATATACAATAAAATTAGGTTATTTCTCCTTCCTTTCTATTGTTCTAGTGAGTTTTAGTTGTCTTTCCATAAATTTCATTTTCCTTTAGATTTACTTAAACCATCATTTTGATGAAATCTTATAAAATTTTTAACAGTAATTAATTTTTAGACTTGAACACTCCCTGGATTTTCCCGTTCTTACATATTCTAAGTATGCAGAGCAGACACAAATTTCAACTTGTCTAGCTGTTTTTCTTCTTTGCTGGTTCCAAGTCAATTAAAAGTGCTCAAAGCTTGCTAGGGCCCCATGTAGCAATAATCCAGTTCTTACTTTAATCCAATTTCAATGACTTTTCCTGCGGTTGACAGTAATATAGCCCTCATGATGACCAATTAGGTATTGCACATAAAAATCACAGCTGCTTCAGTGGAGAAGATGATTACTGTAACATCTGGTAGTGTACTGATAAGGTTATCAAACAGGAAACTAAATCTTGAAAATCAGCTGCTCTTTATTCCAGCTTCTTTCAACTCCCATAGAACTTTTAATTCTAGGACATATACATGATGAGTCAGCTCAAAGCAAAGGAAAATAATCAAGCTACACAATGGTATGCCTTTTAAATGTATCCACAAGTCAGACAAGACATAATTCAAACATGCATTAAATGTTTCACATTTCCCAAAGATTATTGTGTTAGTCCCAAATTTATAGGATAATGATATTGGATGCTTTCCTTGGATTGCAGTGAGTGACATCATATATGATTGGTATTTAATATGTGCTTGAAGAGTGGCAATAAATATATCATCAAAAATAAATGAATATCAGGGGTATACATTTGTGTATACACACATATGCACACATTCACATACAGATATATACACACACACACACAGACTTAGGTAGCTTTAGAGCTTTAGATCTACATAGATTTTATGACAAGACCCTCCAGTGATATAGCTGAACTTTTTAAACAGTTAAAGAATCATATGTATGGTATGCCATTTATGTTTAAAATGGCACACAAAATTTATATATTTTCTATGGGATGGGAGCATACATATGTGTTGAAAGGTAATAAAACCTTGAATAATGATGACTGATCTGACAACCACTAGGCAATGAGAAGGGTGGGGTAGCAAGGAAGGAAGCCAAGGATCCTGGATGTTGACTAACAGGGTTATGGCTTTAGCCTAAACAATTTCTTTTATAGCTGGAGAATGCATATGTTTATGCACTATCACATATTTTCACATCACATTTTTACATAATACTGAGAATTTTGAACAAAATCTGAGATAACTATTATCAGTGAAGTTATATATTAAAGTGGAACAATATCAGCTAAACAATAAAGAATAAGAGAAATAAAGATATTGCCAGTTAGAAAAGATTTCCTAATTTTCATATCTGTTATATAAATTTGAGATTCCTTGTAGCTATGGCAAAAAAGAAAAAAAATAGACCATCTTATTTGAATGATATAGAAAAGAACAAATTAAATTATTAATATTTTTGGTAATATGTTCACTCTCAATGGCATCACTTATGTTTTTCTCTTATTAAAAGGACATTAGTAAACATCGAGAGTGTCTTCAAATGCCATTTTAGAAGAGTGAGAAATTAGTGTCTTATATCTACACTGTATTAATTTGGATGATACTCTAATTCTGTGCAGGCTTTTCTATAATGCAATTGCCATTGTGACATTTTAGATATCTAAGGAAAAAAATATATGGATAATCTAAGCATAGCTAAATAACATACAGATGCTCCTAAATTTACAATGAGGTTAATGTTTTAACAAACCCATTATAAGTTGACAATATCACAAATCAAAAATGCACTTAATACATCTAACTTTCCACACATCATAGTTTAGCCTAGCCTAGCTTAAATGTGCTCAGGACATCTACATTAGCCTATACTTGGGCAACATAATCTAACACGAAGCCTATTTTTAATAAAGTGTTGACTATGTAAGTATCGTGAAATTTATTGAATACTGTACTGAAAGTGAAAAACAGAATGTGTGTGTACTCACCATTAATGTGCACAGCTGAAGGAACAGAGGGCCTGAAGAATGTGTGAGCCACTGCACTAAAATTAATTGATGCATGATAGGCATGCTACAGCAGCAGCAGCATCATCAATCTCTCTCTTCTGATGAGGCTTGAGAATCGCTGGTAGAAGGCACTGAGGAAGCGGCATTTCTTGATGGTTTAGCAGGTGTGTTGTTCTTCAGAAAGGTATCAAATTTTGATGCACAGATTATTCCTTCTTTTCGTTATATATTTCTCCATAGCAACCAAGAGCATCCTGTATGTGCCTGTCAGCTTTTGTGACTCTCTCCTTCTCCTAACTGATGTCCACTTTCACTAACATCTTTGAGCCACCGCTGATAGTAGTTAACACCTTTGCCAGTTTCTACATCATCATGAGCATTATTGTGGACTCAGGCATAACTTCTTCCTGTCTCAACTTCTTTACTTCCTCCAGTTTGATCTTCATATTGGAAAGCTCTTCAGGCTCAATGCCAACAAATCTGTGAATATCCTCTACATCAATATCTAATTCTACCTGTTTCCCAAGCATTAATGTGTTGTTACTATTTTACCAACAGCAAAATCTCTGTTAAAGCCTTTGAATGTATTTACAAATGTCTTCACAGTTTTCTTCCAAATGCCATTCATGCCTTGTTGTTTGACTTCTTCCCATGCTGCAGGGATGCTACAGATGGCATTTAGAAAGTTAAAACATTTCAAAAACACTAGAAGTATTTGGTCAGATTCTGTTGCTTCAACAGCCTGTGCAAATGCTTGGTATAAATGGTATGTTTTGAACTCAGATATTGTGCCTTGGTCTATTGGTTGAATCAGTGCAGTTGTGTATAGCTGCAAACATACAACCTTTTTAGTTTAGTTAAGTCTCATTTATTTATTTTTGCTTTTGATTGTATTTGCTTTTTGGGCCACAAATTATTTGCCTAAGCCAATATCCTGAAGAATTTTTCCTGGGTTTTCTTCTAGAATTTTTATGATTTTGGGTGTTACATTTAAGTCTTTATTCCATTTTGACTTAATTTTTGTATGTGCTGAGAGATAGGGATCTGGTTTTATTCTTCTGCATTTGGTTATCCAATTTTCCCAGCACCATTTAGTACATAAGTTTTTCCCCCCGGTGTAAATTTTTGTCTGCTTTGTCAAAGATGGTTGACAGGTATAGATAGTTGGTTGCAAGTAAATGGTTTTATTTATGGGCTCTCTATTCTATTCCATTAATTTATGTGTCTACTTTCTTACCAGTACCATACTGTTTTCATTACTATAACCCTGTATTAATAGTATAGTTTGAAGTCAGGTAATGTGATGCCTCCAGATTTGCCCCCCCTCCCCCCTTAGGATTGCTTTGGCTATTAGAGCTCTTTTTTTGATTTCATATGAAATTTAGGATTGGTTTTTCTAATTCTGTGCAAAATGGCATTGTTAATTTGATGGGAATTGCATTGAATCTGTAAATCACTTTGGGCAGTATGGACTTAGTAACGATATTGATTCTTCCAATCCATGAGCACTGTATGTTTTTCTATTTGTATGTGTCATCTGTGATTTCTTTCATCAGTGTTTTGTATTTCTTCTTGTAGACATTTTTGAACTCTTTGATTAAGTATATTCCTAGGTATTTTATTTTATTGGCAACTATTGTAAATGATATTGAGTTCTTGATTTGATTCTCAGCTTGGCTGTTTTAGAATATAGAAGTGTTACTGATTTGTGTACATTAATTTTGTAAGCTGAGACTTTACTGAATTCATTTATCAATTCTAGGAATCTTGTGGAAAAGTTTTAAGGGTTTTCTAGGCATAAGATCATGTTATTGGCAAACAAAAACAGCTTGACATCCTCTTTCCTGATCTGGATGCTCTTTGTTTTTTCTCTTGCCTGATTGCTCTGGCTACGGCATCTAGTACTGTGTTGAATAGAAGTGGTAAGAGTGGGCATTTTGTCTTGCTGTGGTTCTTAGGGGGAAAACTTTCTTTTTTTTTTTTTCTTTTTTTTTTTTTTTGAGACAGAGTCTCACTCTGTTGCCCAGGCTAGAGTGAGTGCCGTGGCATCAGCCTAGCTCACAGCAACCTCAAACTCCTGAGCTCAAGGGATCCTCCTGTCTCAGCCTCTCGAGTAGCTGGGACTACAGGCATGCACCACCATGCCCGGCTAATTTTTTTTTTTCTATATATATTTTTAGCTGTCCATATAATTTCTTTCTATTTTTAGTAGAGATGGGGTCTCGCTCTTGCTCAGGCTGGTCTCGAACTCCTGAGCTCAAACGATCCGCCCACCTCGGCCTCCCAGAGTGCTAGGATTACAGGCGTGAGCCACCTCGCCCGGCCCCAAACCTAAAATTAATAGAAGAAAAGAAATAACAAACACCAGAGCAAAAATAATGACATTGAAACAAAAAAAAATGCAAAACATCAACAAAATTAAACGTAGTTTTTTTTAAAAGGTAAAGAAATAAACCTTTACCAGACTAAGAAAAAGAGAGAGAAGACCAAATTAAATACAGTGAATGGGGGAAAAAGAGACATAATATACCGATGCTTCATAAATTCAAAGGATTATTAGAGACCATAAGCAATAATATAGCAATAAATTGGAAAATCTAAAAGAAATTGATACAGTCCTAGACACATGCAACCTATCAAGAATAAACCATGAAGAAATGCAAAACCTGAATAGACCAATAATATATAATGAGATAAAAGCCATAACAGTCTCCCATCAAAGAAAAGCCCAGGACTTGATGGCTTTACTGCTAAATTCTACCAAACATTTGAAGAAGATCTAATCCAATCATAGTCAAATTATTCCAAGAAATTGAGGAAAATTACATACTTCCAACTTCATTCACCATGAGCAACATTAGCATTGCAACAAAACCAGACAAAGACACACACACAAACAAAACTATAGACCAATATGTATAATGAATGTAGATGCAAATGTCCTCAAAAAAAAAAAAAATACTAGCAAACCAAATTCATCAACACACTGAAAAGGTCATTTATCACGATCAAGTTAGATTCATCCCATGGATGCACAAATAGTTCAACATACACAAATCAATCAATGTGGTACATCACATAAACAGAATGAAGGACAAAAAGTATTCAATTGATGCTGAGATTATTTGATAAAATTCAACATACCTTCATGATAAAAATTCAAAAAAGTGGGTATAGAAGGAACTTACCTCAACATGATAAAAGCCATATGTATCAGACCCACAGCTAGCATCATACTGAATGGGGAAAAATCAAATGCTTTTCCTTTAAGATCTGGAACAGGAAAAGGATGCCCACTTTCAACACTGTTATTGAACATATTGCTGGAAGTTCTAGCTGGAGCAATCAAACAAGAGAAAGAAAGAAAGTGCACCCAAATTGGAAAAGAAGAAGTCAAATTATCTTTGTTAGCAGATTATATGATTGTATATTTAGAGAAATCTAAGAACTCCACCAAAAATCTTTTGGAATTTTGGAACAGGTAAACAATTTCAGTAAAGTTGTAGGAGACAAAATTATCATACAAAAATCTGTAGCATTTCTATATGCCAACAGTAAACAATCTGAAAAATAAACCAAGAAAATAATCTCATTTATAATAGCTACAAATAAAATAAAAGACTGGGAATAAATTTAACCAATGAAGTATCTCTGAAAAGAAAACTATAAAACACTGATGAAAGAAACTGAAGAGGACAGAAAAAAATGGAAAAATATTCCATGTTCACAAATTAAAGAATCAATCTTGTTTAAATGTCGATATTACCTAAGGCAATTTACAGATTCAATGTAATTCCTATAAAAATAACAATGGCATTTTTTCACAGAAATAGAAAAAAATACCCTAACGTTCATATGGAACCATAAAAGACCCAGAATAGCCAAAGCTATCCTGAGCAAAATGAACAAAACTGGAGGCATCACATTAACTGACTTCTAATTATACTACAGAGCCATAGTAACCAAAACAACACAGTACTGTAATAAGAACATACACATAGAATGATCAAAGAGCATATAGATTCCATAAATAAATCCAAACATCTACAATGAACTCATTTTTGACAAAGTCACCAAAAACATATATTGGGGAAAGGACAGTCTTTTCAATAAATATGGCCAGGAAAACTGGATATCCATATGCAGAAGAGTAAAACCAGACAACCTATCTCTAGCCATATACAAAAAATAAAATCAAAATTAATAAAGTCCTAAATTTAACACCCAAAATGTAAAATTACTAAAAGAAAACATGGGGAAAATTCTCCTTGATATTGGAGTGGGAAAAGATTTCTTGAATAATACCTTAAAAGCACAATCAAGCCAAAAACAGACAAATGGATTACATCAAGCCTAAGGCTGCTGTATAGCAAACAATCAACAAAGTGAAAAGACAACCCATGAAATGGGAAAAATATTTACCAACTATCTATCTGACAAGGTATTAATAACTAGAATATATAAGGACTCCATGGCTTACATATACCACATTTTTTTAATCCACTCATGTATTGATGGACACTTGGGTTGTTTCCACATCTTTGCAATTGTGAATTGTGCTGCTATAAACATTCTCATGCAGACGCCTTTTTTATAGAATGTCTTTTGTTCCTTTGGGTAGATGTCCAGTAATGAGATTGCTGGGTCAAATGGTAGTTCTACTTGTAGCTCTTTAAGTTATCTCCATATTACTTTCCACAGAGTTCGTACTAATTTGCAGTCCCACCAGCAGTGTATGAGTAGTCCTATCTGTCTGCATCCAAGCCAACATTTATTGTTTTGGGACTTTTTGATAGAGACCATTCTCAGCCACAAAAAACAATGGTGGTCTAGCACCTCTTGCATTATCCTGGATAAAGCTGGAGCCCATTCTACTAAGGGAAGTATCACAAGAATGGAAAAACAAGCACCATATATACTCACCATCAAATTGCTTTTAACTGAACAGTGCTTAAGTGTACACATAGTATTAACATTCATTGGGTATTGGGCAGATGGGAGGGGAGAGCGGGTATGGGTGTATACATAGCTAATGGGTGCGGTGCGCACCATGTGGGGGATGGACACACTTGAAGCTCTGACTAGGATAGGACAAAGGCAATATATGTAACCTAAACATTTGTACCCCTGTAATATGCTGAAATAAAAATAAACAAATAAATAAATAAATAAAATCATTTTACCACTTAAAAAAGTGATAAAGAATACTGACAAGCATGTGGAAAAAGGAGAATGCTTATATACTGTTGGTGGGAATGTAAATTAGTACAGCCTGTATGGAGAACAGTATGGAGGTTCCTCAAAAAACTAAAAATAGAACTACCATATAACTCAGCAATATCACTGGTATGTATATATCCAAAAGAAAGAAAATCAGTATATTGAACAGACATCTGCATTCCTATGTTTATTAATGCACTATTCACAATAGCCAAGATTTAGAATCAACCTAAGTGTACATCAACAGATGAATGGATAAGGAAAATGCAGTGAATATACTCAATGAAATATTATTCAGCCATAACAAATAAATGGAATTTTGTCATTTGCAACAAAATGGATTGAACAAGAGGGGATTATTTTAAATGAAATATGCCCAGCACAAAAAGATAAATTTTTCATATTCTCACTCATATGTGGGAGCTAAAAATTAAAATAATTGATCTCATGGAGACAGAGAGTAGAATGATGGGTACGAGAGGCTGGGATGTATAGCATGGGATAAAGTGAGAATGTTAATGGGTGCAAAAATATAGATACATACACTGAATAAGATCTAGTAGCTGATAGCACACAGGGTGACTATAGTTAATATTAAGTTAATGTATATTTTTAAATAACTAAAAAAGGGAACTGGAATGTTTCTAGCACAAATAAGTGATAATGCTTGAGATGATGGGTACCCAAATTACCCTGATTTGATTATTAAACATTATATGCCTGTATTAAAATATTACCTATACCTTATAAATATATGCAAGTATTATATATACACAATAATTTAAAATTAAATGGCAAGAAAAAATGATGGTGAGAAGAAAGACAAAACTAAAACTCTGATGTAAAAGCAAAATACATAAATTTTAAAATTATTAATTATATATATGTATACAAATCATTTTGCTCTGGAAAATTTGGGAAATGACTATCATATGTATTGTCTTACATTTAATTTGAAAAGTGTACCCTTCAGCATTTCAATGAACTTTTTATTCTTAAGCACAAAAGTAATATATGACCAATAGAGAAGAATTGAAAACTTATGATAACATAAAAGAAAAAAAAATGTAAATGACCAAGAAAAAAATCCATGTTAAAATATCAGATAATTTTCTCTTAGTTTCCCTGTTTCTTCTCTTAAAACATTATCATATCCTCTGCTCTTTTGAAACCTAATTTTTCCTACATTTTGACTATCTTGCCTATTAATTGCAATTCATCAACATTGGTCATAATATATTTTTATTTAAATATTTTAATCATTTGATAGTTCAAGGGTTTTTTAATTTTTTTGCTGAAGAACATTGCACTGAACATTCTTAAAAACACACAAATTTGTGCAGTAATTAAGACTTAACAGCACAGATGTTAAGGTCAATAGACTTTGATTGAATCGTCTCTTTCACATGCTAGACATGTAAACTTAGGGAAGGTTTTTGCACTCTTAATCTTAGTTCTTACAACTGAAAATGAGCATATTCTGTGCTTCTTAGGGCTCCTGTAAAGGAAAATTAGATAATGTTTATGTATGATATTTAGTAAGCACACAACAAATGATAGGGGGTATGGCATTATTATTATATTATTTTCATCATTATAATCATCATCAGCAGCATTTTTAGGATTAATAATCTTAGATGTTGAAATTCACAGGACATAAATATATTCAATTCTTCTGCAATATAATTACTCCTCAGCATATTGGAACAATTTACACTCGCATATTAAGAAGAAAGAGAAGGAGGAAGATAAAATTAACACTTTCAGATTTAAATGAATGTCAAACACTATTACAAGCTCATCTAATATATTAACTCATTTAATATTCACAATGATCCACTGAAATAAATTTGAGTATTTTACTTACTGAACAGTGAGAAAACTGTGGCACAAAGAAGTTAAATAGCTTTCCCAGTAAGTGATAGAGCCTGAACTAAAAACTAATTGGCATACTTTAGAATCTATTCATTAACCATCATAGATGTTGCCATTCTTCTACACAAGTCAAAATATGTATACCATTTTTAATTGAGTCCAATGAAGGAAAAATGGAATCTCACTGTTTGCACTTATTTTTTTTCTATCCTTAATGATGTTTGATATATTTGCATATGTATTAATATTTGGCTCTATTATTTATTGTTTGGGACATTACCTTTTAAAAACATTTTCTCACTTTTGAGGAATTGTCATTTTGTTGCTGATTTTAAGTTATCTCTATATATTAAGGGTATGGATTATTTAACTGTCATATATAATGTAGACATATTTTTAAGTTCCCTTGCATTTTGCTCTTTGTTATTATTTACAATAACACTCAGGGTCACCAGGCACATTTTTTGAGTTCCTAATTTAATGAAATGTCACTGGTTGTTACCTTGATTCCGAACAGCCTCAACATTAAGAGTCATGGCTATGAGTTGAAAAAGTGGGAACAAGAAAGATGAAAGCTGTTAAAAAAATAAAAAGAAGAAGAGAAACTCTTTCTTTCTTTTCCATCAGAGATCTATTATGATGGAGGATAATCTATGAATAACAATCTCAACCAGGGAATAGTTGCTGAGGCTTCTAGTCCCAGAGATGAGACATTCTCTATACAACTTGCAACTATTCTTTGACTATAAATGAAATGGGTAGTCACATAATTACTTATGACTCCCATGATAGCTAAGATTTTTGGAAATATGTCTGTCAATACCTTTTCCAACCATCAAGCTTCACAAAACAATATTAATTCTGGCAACATCTATTAATTGTTAACCGCAAGCCCAAATATTAAGTTGGTGTTCAACATGTGTTCCATTAAATAAACCTAATTTTCATAACTATAATATGGGAGAGCTATTATTTTACTTTTTCAGCTAGTAGCAGAGAAAAATGAAACCCAGAAAGAAAAATTAGTTTTCCAAGGTCTCATGCAGTAGTAGGAGAACCAGCACGTAAGCTTGTTCTAGATCCAGAGCAAGCATTCATTCCATTGTCTGGTACTGCTTCTCAAAAACAAGTAGTATTTAATGAACATTTACTTCAGTCAGGCCATACGTAAGACAATATGACACTGTGACTCCAGTTCTACATATCAATATACTAGAAGTAGAATAAGTGCATGTATTCTTAGGGAAAAAAAGAATAATATCTCATTTATTTTTCCATGAGGAAATATCCTAATTCTCCTATCCCTTCCAAAAAAGTATCTGTTAAAACTTCCATCCTCTTGGGTGAGAATCAGGTGACCAGACATGTCTAAATATTTAATGATTATATGGACTGATAATTGTATTACACTGTGATGAAAAATTCACTAAAGTAAGGTAGTGCTTTTTCCAATAAAAATGTCAAATTCCAGAAATGTAAGCATGTGGTATTATATTAATTATAGCTAAAAAATGTCATATTAAGTAAATTCTTAATGAAAATTATATTAATTATTCAAACTGCATGTATTTGAGAATGAATGAAGGACATTTGGTGCTTGGAAGTAATTTTAAAAATCTGTAATGGATATAGGTTTGACTAAAATATAAACATGTTAGTCATTTCCATGACAGATTAAAATGTGAGGGATAAAATAGTATAATTCACACTTACATAACACCTTTCACCTTACAAAGCACTTTCATAAACTCAGAACAGTGTAATGAACAGTAAATGGTTTTTGGAGTCAGGCATACCTGAATTTGAGTTTTTGGTCTATTATTTATCAACTCTGTGTCTTCAGATGCATTACCTACGCTTGCCAAGTCTCAGTATCCTCGACTAGAAAAAAAAAAAAAGAAATTAAATCACCAGCTCACCTACTTGCAGTGTTATTGTTACAATTCTAAAGACAATATACAATAAACCACCAAGTATAGAATAGTTTAACTTAAAAGTTCTCAAATCCATATTTTATTGCGTGTAAATAAATTCACATTATCCTTCACACCCAATTTTGTTTAGATACCTTTAACTTCTCCACAGGTTCTCTACCAGTTTCCACAATGTTCCAAATTCTATTATATTTGTGAGCCATTTGCAGACACTTCACCGGTATGCGGAGCAGTTTGGCAGTGCCAATACCACCTCATGTATGGTGAATATCTAATGAGGCTCTTCCATGCTTGGTAAGCCTTGTCCCATGCCACACAATAACAGGGTGTTTTCAGGTGCTAAGCTGCTTCTTGTCTAACCAGGGAACACTGTGATGACCAGGGAGTGGGCTCTGGGGACACTTACATGTTACATTTTTAGGGTGACAATATGGCAAACCATTCCCTGTAGTCCTTGGTTCATTAGTGTCTAGCTAGGATATAGGAAAAATGAGGAAAACTTTTCTATTCCTAGGGCCCGACTGGTAACAAAAATTATAGGCTGTTCTTTCTAGTTGTCTTCCTTTCCTGTCTCTGGCCAGAATCATATGGCACACTTTTAAACTTTCTTCTCCACAGCCTTCTTCCATTTATGCAAATCACTAGTATCTCCAACCATCTGGATCCACGGACATTGGTGATTAAGATCCTCCGGGTAGGAAGAAGGAAAATGATCTTCCCTAGTGAATTATTCGGGATCTCACATTAAAAAACAGATTTTCTATGTAGAGTTTGTGTTCCTGTTATCACATCATAGTTATAAGGTCTCCCAAATCTGGAATTTTGTGTTTTCCTAAGAAAGAAAGGGCTGCTTTCCTCAGCATCATCATAACATCACATCACTGAGAACTGACAAGTGGCTAAGTGTGACTGTACTAAGTACTTTATGGGAATTTCCTTGCTGATCTACAACAATCTCACAGAGTAGCACAATGGTTATACACACTTTATAGATGAAGAACTGAAGGTCTCAAGTGGTCAGGTGAGCTATAAGAGCGAGGAGTCATGAGCACTGTTGCGTGCAGGCAGCCCTTTTCATGTCAGGACTCTTCTGCACTAAGCTTAGCCACTGTGCTGTTCCAGATTCCTGGCATGACACTGGATTCTAGATGACTTTCCTTAGTTGTTGTAGATGGTGATAAAGCAGCCAAATGAAGGACTTTGCAAAGAAGCTTCAAGTATTGCAAAGTATATTTTGATTTTGTCTTTCTTTCCATTCAATCCCATATGCCTTCATAAGAGAATCTAACAAATATTCAGAAGGAATTTAAATGTGCACATGTGCTTTCTTCTTACTACAAATATTTTGCTTCTTAAAAATACTCCTCTAATTATTATAAAACATACAACATAACAGACATTGAAGCAGATGGTGAAATTTAAGTTTTCATAAAATACAAAATACCTTTCACACAATTACTATTTTTTAATCAAGGTGAATAACTCTTCACAAAAAATTTATATTTTGCCCATGTTCCGTAAGTATGACAAAATATTTACCATTGTGAATTTATACCTAAGAGATTATATGCAAAATGACAAATTATAAAATATTTATAAAGTAATTAATGACAGTTTCCCTAGATTAGCATGATTATAAACACATGCTGAATCTTTATTTTATTCCCAGAGAGAAAAATAATTATATGATCATATTTTAATAGCTCAAAAGAAAAAACATTAAAGTTTCAAATATGTTTTTAAAAATGCGTTTTTATCATTGTTTCAGGAATTTGTACTTTAATGTGAAAGAATAACACTTAGACACTGCAGAGATTCTCTACTTTTTTTTTTTTTGGTTAAGCTTATTCCCTACAAGTAAATTCGTAGAAACTCTGCATAACATAGTAAGCAATGAGTGGGCATTAAGGGTATACCATTGTGATATCAAAGCACAAGGAATAAATAAGTTAATAAAATATCAATGATGCGAAGAACCTCCTATATTAATAATAGGAAATAATACATAGAAGTTTAATTTAATATGTACACCACCAGATTTTCTATAAAATCAAATTAAGTCTGTTATTGTGCTGATTTGTTTGAGTTCCTGGTAGAGTTTGGATATTAGTTATTTAATGAATATATAATTTGGGAATATTTTCTCCCATTCTGTAGGTTGTCTATTTAGTCTGCGTATTATTTCATTTGTTGTGCAGGAACTTTTTAGCTTAATTAAGTCCCATTTATATATTTTTGTTGTTGCTATATTTGCTCTAGGAGTCTTAGGCAGAAATTCTTTGCCTAGATCAACGTCCAGAAGAGTTTTCTCTACATTTTCTTCTCAAACTTTTATGGTTTCCAGTCTTACTTTTAAGTCTTTCATCCATCTTGAGTTAATTTTTGTATTTAGGGAGAGATAGGGATACATTTTTATTCTTCAGCATATGGCTGTCCAATTTTCCCAGCACCATTTATTAAATAGGGTGTCCTTTCCCTAGTGTATGTTTTGGTCTGCTGTGTGGAAAATCAGTTCGTTGTATGGTTTTATTTCTGGGTACTCTTGATCTATCTGTTTAATTTTATACCAGTATCATGCTGTTTTGGTTACTATAGACTTGTAGTATAATTTAAAATCAGGGAATGTGATGCCTCCAGATTTGTTTTTTTTCTTAGGATTGCTGCGGTTGTTCAGGCTTTTTATTAATTCAGTATGAAATTTAGGATTGTTCTTTCTAACTCTGTGAAAAATAACACTGCTTTTTGATGGGAATTGCATTGAACCTATAAATCACTTTGAGCAATATGGACATTTTAACAATATTGATTCTTCCAGTCCATGAGCATGGGATGGTTTTCCATTTGTTTGTGCTGTCATTTTCTTTCCTTAGTACTTTGTTATTCTCCTTGTAGAGATCTTTCACCTCCTTATTAAGTATATTTCTAGGTATAAGTTATCAAAAGATGTGGACAGATTTTTTTCAGAAAAAGATGTACAAATGGCCAAGAAACATATGAAAAAATTCTAAACATCACTAATCATGATGTAAATGCAAATTAAAGCTACAATGAGGTACCACCTTATCCCTATCAGAATGGTTATTACTTCTAATAAAAAATATTAGATATTGGCACAAATGTGGTGAAAAGAGAACATTTATACACTGTTGGTGGTAACATAAATTAGTACAACCTCTGTAGAAAATGGTATGGGGATTCATAAAGGAACTAGAAGTTAACCTACAATTTGATCCAGTAATCCCACTAGTGTGTATCTACCCAATGGAAAAGAAGCCCTTATATCATTATAAAAAGACATCTAAACCTGAATGCTTACTGCAGGACAAGTCACAATTGCAAAGATATGGAATCAAGCAAAGTGTCTATCAACTAATGAGTAGATAAAGAAAATATAAATGTATATATTTACACCATGGAGTACTACTTAGTCATAAAAGGGAATGAAATAATGTATTTTGCAGCAACTTGGATGGAATGGAGACCACTATCCTAAGTGAAGTATCTCAGGAATGGCAAATCAAATACTGCATGTTCTCGCTTTTAAGTGGGAGCTAAATGATGGGTGTATATGGTCAGATAAAGTGGTATAATGGACATTGGAAACTAAGAAGGGGGAACAATGGGAGGGTTATTAGGGATTAAAAATTATCTATTGGGTACAACGTACACTTTTTGGGTGAAGGTCACACTAAAAGCCTTTACTTCAGCACTCTAACAGGAGTACAATAATGTCTCATTGGGGAAAGGGCATTTTTCCTGGAACTTTAAGGATGAGTTCAGATTCAGTGGGAGGGCTGGTAATGTCATTTCAGGAATGAGATCATTATCATGAAAGGCAAAGTTGAGAGTAAGTCATGTAAAATTTAGGACCCATGTCACTGGTGTGAATGTAAAAAAAAAAAAAAAAATGTTCTCCCAAAATCTATTGAAATGAATTAAAAAAAAAATCTATTATCAAGATTCCTTTAAATGGATAGAATTTTCAACACTATATTGTTTTTCTTTCTTTTTATTTCAGCATATTATGGGGGTACAAAATTTAGGTTTACAACAATTCAAAGTACATTATCTGTATCATATGGCCATAAGATTCCTTCCTCTTTGAAATTTTTTCATTTTTTCTTGGTTCTTTTCTAAACCTGGTCAACATCCTTTTCTTTTTACATTTTTCTTCTTTTTCTTTTTGTCTTCTTCAGTGACTGTATTTTTCTCTAATAAGTAATGGGAATGACTTAAATATAGTTTAAAGATCCTTTTATCATTTCACTATTTTTCCATCCATCTTGTGGCAATTTTATCCATTTCCATCATATGAGTTATAAATCATTTAAGGGCAACACCAAAGCCCTGTCTCTTTTCAATTTTATCCCTAACAAATATATCTTGTTTCTAAAATCTTCTCTTCTTCTCTGTTACTTCTTCTAAGTAATGATATCTATGTACTTCTCCTAAAGCAAAAATGAAACTCTGATAACAATTTTCAGTTTCCCTGTATCTTGAAACTTCACATAACATCATAAACCAACACCCATAAATACTACTTCTGAAAAATCTCTTTTAAATATTTTGTCTTCCTTTTAAGTACTGTAGATCCTTGCTGCTGCATATTCAGATTATTAAAAATGGTGTCTACTTCCTTCAATTTGGCTCAGAATTCTTATTCGCATGGGCACTGATTACTTGTGGAAGCACAAGTGCAGAGGTGTTATTTTTGGCTTAAAAAACTTTGATTACTTGTTGCAAAACTTCTTATCATCATATTTAGTGTCCTCTAAATTACAATGTCAACTTATAACCTGAGTCTTGATTTCCAAAATGTTTCCACCCTACCATACTTGCTTTCATTACACCAGTGACATGGGTCCTAAATTTTCCATGACTTTCTCCCAAGTTTGCCTTTCATGATAATGATCCCATTCCTGAAATGACATTACTGTCCCATCCACTGAAACTGAACTCATCCTTAAAGTTCCAGGAAAAATGCCCTTTCCCCAATGAGGTGTTATTGCACTCTGTTAGAATTATTTTCCTCCTTATCCATGCTCTTAAAAAACTTCTCTTTAAGCATTCTTCACACTATCTTGATCTAGAGTTTGTATCTTAAACTATTATCTTAAATGTTAATAAATCATTAATATATTTATTTTCATTTTATTCTAAATATAAATGGTACAAACAGCATAATTTTTCCTATAACTAAATAAAAAGAGGATTTTTAAAATATAATGGGTACTATTTTGACCACAATAGATATGAATATTTTTGCTTTGTATATTTGCCTCAGAGAATTTCTCAACTTTATTCTCTGTAACTAATAATTATGTGTACATAGATTTTTAAGAATGAAATTATTTTCCATAAAGCTAAATTATTTTATAATAGGTAAGAAATTTAATTATACATATACATGCATATATATTTATTTTTGCTCTTTTTATAATTAATAACCACATAACATATACTTCTAGATATAAACAAAAATAGAATCTGAACTAAATCATTTTCTATTCTCATAGTTTAAAAAAAGCACAGATCTCCAATTTTCAGCTATGTGAAAACACACTAATAAACAAAATCAGAAGTATAATCTATAAATGTACTGTAATAAATGTTCAAATGTTAATTGAAATGCAAATAACTACTAGAGTAGGTTTATATAAATATAACATGATGAAGTGGTTAAGTGTATGGACTTTGCACTAGGCACCTGGATTTATATCTCAGATCCTCTACTACAAAGTGACGTGATATGGGGCCTACTACTTTGAGAACAGCCTTACAGGATTGGTGTATGTAAGAACTAAAGGGGATTATGACCCATAGCTAGCCACATGTACATACATCAACAAGAGATATTCTCCTTTACAACTTCTACAGCTGATGCTATATTCAAGAAGAGATGTAACTATGTAGCATAGGGTAAGAGGAAAAAAAAGTTTGAGGAATGCTCATAATGATCAGATACATAAGATAAAAATAAGGATTTTTACTCAAATAGGATTTTATTTTGACAAAAATGACAAAATGTCATTCACTTGTTAAGTAAATATTGGTTGACCATCTTTTAGAAAAATCTTTGTGGATTCATGATCTCATCCATTTTTTAGTGAAATTTTGTTATGAATTAGTTACTGTAGTATTCACCATTAAGACAGAGGAAATGGTGGCTATTGATCCTGGTTAATTAGTATTGCATTCTAGTGTGGCCTATTATTAAAGACACTAAACAAATAGCAAGAGAGACCTGAACTGCTGTGGAAAATTGTACAACTCAGTGTTCTAGGAAGTTATTACAGGAGGGGAGAAATGTGTACCAGGAAGAGGAAACAACATGTTATGAAGGTCAAGAGGTCAGAGAGGTGAGTAAGAGTCTGGTGTTTTAGAGGAACTGAAAAAAATTCCATTGTAGTCTAAGCAGGGCAAAGGAAGGCAGACTGGGGGACAGCAATGAGAAATAAGGTTGAAGTAGGCAAATCCCAGAACTTGGAAGATCTTGGGGACAAGGTATTGTAATGACTTAAATTAACCTCAAAGGGAAGATGGAAGGATTGTAAGTAGCCTAGCTGTATGTATAGCATCATGTGATGAGGTGTGTGTGAAATTCATACTGCCAACACTCTGATGTGTAGATTAGAGAAAGGCAGATTGAGCAGAAGGAAGTTACTTGGAAGGCCATTAAGAAGTAAGGTGATTCCATATCTTGGCTACTGTCAATAATGATGCAATAGACACAGGAGTGCAGATATCTCTTCAATATAATGATTTCCTTTCTTTTGAATATATACCCAGCAGTGGGACTGATGGATTATATTACAGATCTATTTCTTGTTTATTGAGGAACCCCCATACTCTTCTCCACAGTGACTGTGCTAATTTTCATTCCCACCAACAGGGTATGAGGGTTCTCATTTCTTCACATCCTATCAGAATTCATTATTGCCTGTCTTTGGATGAATGGATGAAGAAAAAGTAGTCCATATGCACAATGGGATATTACTCAGCCATAAAAAGAATGAAATTCTGACATTTGCAACAGCCTGGATGGACCTGAAGGTCATTATGTTAAGTGAAATAAGCCAGGCACAGAAAGACAAATATTACATGTTCTCATTCATATGTGGGAGCTAAAAAAAATAGAACTAATGGAGATACAGAGTGGAATGATGGTTACCAGAGGTTGGTAAGACATTAATATAATTGTTAACTATAGTTAACAACTTATTGTGTATTTTACACTGACTAAAAAAGTGAAATTGGAATGTTCCTAACAAGGGAATGATGAATGCTTCAATTACCCTGATTTGATTATTACCCATTGTATGCTTGTATTTAATCACATGTATCCCACTAATATCTACAACTATTATGTATCCATAATAATTACAAATTCAAAGAAAACGTAAGTGATGTGAGAGATAATGGTGGCTTTCAGGTAAAATGGTGGTAATGGATATCAAAATGTACGGCAAAATTTCAAAGTCATATATAAATGGTTTGACAAATATATATTTATATATTACACATATATTAAATATAATATATATTATATTAAATATTACATATATTAGATGTGGAAAGTAGGGGTGAGGAAGAGGAAAGAGTCAGGGATAATTTAGAATTTTAGTTTGAGAAACTGCATTGAAATAATGATTAATATTTATTGACCATATACCATTTGTCATGCAGTATTCTACATGTTTACATGCATTAACTAATTTAATATTCACAGTAATTTGAGAGACATGTTATTATCTTCATTTTACATATAAGAAATGTAAGGAGTAGTGATTGACCCAGATTATGCAGTTAGTATAAATAACAGAGTTTGAATACCTGGCTCCCTCAAAGTCCTGCCACTTAATCATTTTGCTCTTTTGTCTGCATTGATGTGATATTTATTGAGAGGGATACTGGAGAAGAATTTGATAAGGATTTCAGAAAGAAAAATGAATTTTGTTTCAGATTTGATTTTGAAGAGCTCATGATACAGCCAAATGGAGATTGCCATATATGTTTGGGTCATATAGAGCTACCATTCAGGAGAGAACTGTGGCTGAGAGATTTAAATTAGAGAGTTTTCAGTAAACAGATGGGTGTGGAAGTCATGGAAGTAAACGCAATTAATTGCCAATGGGAGAGAGGGATAAAGAAGTTGTGTATCATTCTCATATTTATGGGTTATAAAGGGAATATGAAGATGTAAAACATAATCCCCTCACAGTCTTTCAGGTCATGGGAGAAATAGATGAATAAACAGACAACTAAAATATGGAGTGATAGTGCTAAATCGGAAGGTAGAAAAACATTGAGGATGATTTGCATCCTGTAAGAGAAGGTGATGGTCCATGAAACTACAGGCCATAATACCTGTAATGTCTGAGCTGAGTTTGGAATGATAGCTTGGGGTAAATAAGTTGAATAAGAAAGGTAAAGCTCGCCTTGGACTGAAGTTCAGTTTGCCTGCTGGTAGACGTTATAAACAGCCCAAAAAAGGGAGTGACAATAGCCCAATAGATGTCACTTGGGTATGTATGATTTCTGTGGCATGGTTGAAGTGTGGGTGTATGGAAGGGAAGTGTTGGGAGGCAAGGATGCGGGAGGAGACAAACCAACAGAAAGCCTTGCAAGTTAAATTTGTTTATACTTATCCGGCATGTGCCATGACAAAAAAGGGGAATTTCCTATGCAAATGTGAATATCAGAACATTTCAGATAACCCTTCTATATTTCATTTTTATATAAGCCGTTAAGTCACAATTCCATGCTCAAATAACCAAAGAATAAGAAGCAGCCTATTTTTCATCCATATTATAAGAACATTTTACTTGCCATCACTGAATTTTAGCACTTAAAAACATCGTGATGGCATAAAGAGTTAAAATAGCATTATGTCTAGAAACAAGAAGTCAATTTCTCTTCCATTAAATCAGCAGTTCCCAATCTTTTTGGCACCAGGAATTGGGTTTTATGGAAGACAATTTTTCCATAGATGGGGTGGGAGTGAGGGAGGCGCGTCGGGGGAAGCAGAGCTCAGGGTCAGGCAGTGATGCCAGTGATGGGGAATAGCTGTAAATACAGATGAAGCCTTGCTCCCTCACCTGCTGCTCATCTCTTGTTGTGCACCAGCCCCTGCCCCCCACTCCCACACACACCAGTTCCTAACTTTCATGGTAGACAATTTTTCATGGGGAGGGAGGGCGGGGGAATGGCAGAGCTCTGTAACCCAGCTCCTAACAGGCTGGGGTTGGGAACTGCAGCATTAAATGACTATTGCCAATTTCTTGCTTTCCCAACTTTTAAATTCTGTTGTCATGACACACTCTACCTGGTAACTGGAAATCTCCACAAGCAGAAAGTAGTTTGCTCATATATATGATTGTGTACATGAGTCCAACCACAGCATTGCTGGCTATCTAACATCTTTGAAGTAAAATTCCAGATATTGACATAATAATGATCTACATATGTCATTCTTTTCAAAAATAGATTTCTCAAAATTGAATTTTAATATATTCTTATGCTCTGTTGAGACAAGCTTACCAAAATTGTAGAACTTACTTCTCAAATACCTGAAAATAAAACTACACAGTGTATTTATTATGACTTTTCATCACATGAATTTAATATTCTAAAATCATGATCAAGTAACATGTCTTCGAATTGGCATTGGCATTTGAACAAGTATATTTTAACCAAAAAGAATTCTAGGTAGAACATAAGAAAATAAAAAAGAATCATCTGTTTATTGTAGGATTTTGCAAAATGATGAATGCCTTTCGGAAGCATAATTTATGCAATTCTTTTTATTTATGCTAATGTATGACCCAAAGTATTTTCTAACTTTTCTAACTCGAATGTAATAAAGGATTTCAATATGATTGACACGGACTTTATTCTCTCTGTCACATCTAGTTTTTTTTTCATGCATATGTGTGTTTTGCAGTGTTCCCGTTGAGTTGTTAATGAACCATCAATTATTTATGCAAATTGGAAGCAGAAACTAAAATTCTCTAACCAGGGTGTTAGACTTAAGACGGAATATGAAAATATTTGAATTTCAGCACAAGTATATTGACTTGTGGAGAGACATACACAAATTTAAAAGTGTTATTTTGTGCTTTAATGAGTGTATATGATCTTTGAATTGGAGATTCCTTTGCTATGGGCAACTAGACTATATTTAATCGGGGAGAAGGGAGCTGTATATTATTCATAGATACCACTTGAGGCAAAAGATTAAACATACTACATTGCTTACTTACAATCCAATATAGCATTTTGGAAAGTTATGTCCATTTTAGCAAAAAATGAGATGTTTGACATGCACGTGGTGATCGAGATTTTATAATAATGTGTCTCTCCAAGTTAACAGTGAGTAATCCCAGAGCATAGATATCACTGAAGAGGGGGCTCTCTTTCTTTCTAGAAGTCTTTCACTTTGAAATCACCCACATTTTTTCTCTGCATAGGCTCCTAGGATATTTTTGTGAAGATATTAAGAGTAATATTTTATAAATTCTGCTAACATTATTTCCTCTGTTTAATTCTTGCTTTCTACCTCATTTCCTGGAGGAGAGTCCAACCTTGCCAGAATGCGTTGACCAGTCAGAAGGAAAGGAGAAAGAGATCAGTACATAATAGCTGAGTACATAAAAGCTAGGTGCTTGCTCTATGTCCAGCTCTGTTTCAGTCTTTTTAATTAATCATTACAACAAACCCTTGTGGTATGCTGATATTATTATCCTGGCTTAAAGATAAGAAAGACAAAAGGTCATTCACAAAACTGCTAAGTGACAGAATCAGTCCAGTGATTTCCCCCTTACTGGCTGTTTCACCTTCTGTGGTTTCAGTTATCACCTACGGTCAATAGTGATCTGAAAATAATAAATGGAAAATTCTAGAACTAAACAATATATGTTTTATTTTTATTTATTTATTTATTTTGGCCGAGTACAGGGAACTTTATTGATGTTACATGACAAAGTGGGGCTCTCTAGGCCCCTCCCATTCTTCAGGGGCTGTGGCATGGAAACTGTGTCTTGAGGAGGGGAGATTCTCAGTGAGATGGGGACTGAGTAGGCAGGGACACCCCAGCAGCTGAAGCCTCTCTCTTCCTCTGCGCTCTGGCTGGGGCTGGTGGTCCAGGGCTCTTACTCCTTGGTGGCCATGTGGGCCATGAAGTCCACCACCCTGTTGCTGTAGCCAAATTCATTGTCGTACCAGGTAATGAGCTTTACAAAGTGGTCGTTGAGGGCGATGCCAGCCCCAGCATCAAAGGTGGAAGAGTGGGTGCCACTGTTGAAGTCGGAGGAGACAACCTGGTGCTCAGTGCAGCCCAGGATGCCCTTGAGGGGGCCATCCGCCGCCTGCTTCACAGCCTTCTTGACGTCGTCATACTTGGCCGGCTTCTCCAGACGGCAGGTCAGGTCCACCACCGACACGTTGGCAGTGGGGATGCGGAAGGCCATGCCAGTGAGCTTCCCGTTCAGCTTGGGGATGACCTTGCCCACGGCCTTGGCGGCACCAGTCGACGCAGGGATGATGTTCTGGAGAGCCCCACGGCCATCACGCCACATCTTCCCAGAGGGGCCATCCACGGTCTTCTGGGTGGCGGTGACAGCATGGACTGTGGTCATAACCCTCCACGATGCCAAAGTTGTCGTGGATGACCTTGGCCAGGGAGCCTAAGAAGTTGGTGGTGCAGGAGGCATTGCTGACGATGGTGAGGTTGTTTTGGTACTTGTCGTGGTTCACGCCCATCACAAACATGGGGGCGTCAACAGAGGGTACAGAGATGATGACCCTTTTGGCACCCCCGTCTAGGTGAGCCCCGGCCTTCTCCAGGGTGGTGAAGACGCCAGTGGACTCCACAACGTAATCAGTGCCCGCTTCACCCCATTTGATTCTGGTGGGATCTCGCTCCTGGAAGATGGTTATGGGATGGCCATTGATAACAAACTTCCCGTTCTCTGCCTTGACCGTGCCATGGAACTTGCCGTGGGTGGAGTCGTGCTGGAACATGTAGACCATGTAGTTGAGGTCAATGAAAGGGTCATTGATGGCGACAATATCCACTTTGCCAGAGTTAAAAGCAGCCCTGGTGACCAGGCGCCCGATACGGCCAAAACCGTTTATTCCGGCCTTCACTTTCACCGTGGTGTCTCAGAGACGGTGCTGGCGCTGCGCCAGAAGATGCGGCTGTCTGTCCAACGGGAGGACCAGAGAGCAGCAATATATGTTTTAAACTGCACACAATTCTGAGTAGTCACCATTATGAGTAGTGTGATGAAATCTTATCCTCTACCCCACCTGGGAAGTGAATTATCCCTTCATCCAGTGTGTCCACGCTGTATATGCTTCCCCTCCTGTGAGTCACTTAGCAGCATTTGTGGTTATCATATTGGCAGATCACAAGAAAAAGAAAGGGGAGCACAATACAATAAGATGTTTTGAGAGAGAGAGAGAACCACATTCACATAACTTTTACTACAGTATATTGTTATATTTATTCTATTCATTAGTGTTGTCTTACTGTGCCAAATTTTTAAACCAAACTTTATTATAGGTACTATATGTATGTACAGGAAAGCACATAGGATATACAGGGCTCAGTATTATCCAAAGTTTCAGGCATCCACTGGGGGTCTTGGAATGTATCCCCTGTGGGTAAGGGGGGACTACTGTATTTTAACATGGGCAGTCTGGTTCAAGGCTGTAGTTTTTCATTTAGTCTGTAGTCTATCTTCCCTTCCTTTAGAAAGGAATCCTAAAGAGAAGTAAGTGATGAGAAGAGAGAAGTTTAATGAGAAAGTCTTTTGGAGTAATGAGAAAGGTTTGGACTAAAGATGGTCAGAAGCAATCTTCAGTGTTTAAAGGTACTCAATAGAAAAGAAAATGCAAAGGAGAGTTTTAAGAGACGACATGAGATGTTGTGCCTTCTTTTGGTATTCTAGACATGTAAATAAAAAAGACTAATTATTTTGATATCACTTTACAGTCTTTTTTATAATTATATTTTTTTTATTTTTTTATTTTTTTATTTATTTATTTTTTTTGAGACAGAGTCTTGCTTTGTTGCCCTGGCTAGAATGAGTGCCGTGGCGTCAGCCTAGCTCACAGCAACCTCAAACTCCTAGGCTTAAGCAATCCTACTGCCTCAGCCTCCCAAGTAGCTGGGACTACAGGCATGCGCCACTATGCCCGGCTAATTTTTTCTATATATATTTTAGTTGGCCAGATAATTTCTTTCTATTTTTAGTAGAGACGGGGTCTCGCTCTTGCTCAGGCTGGTCTCGAACTCCTGACCTTGAGCGATCCACCCGCCTCGGCCTCCCAGAGTGCTAGGATTACAGGCGTGAGCCACCGTGCCCGGCCTTTATAATTATATTTTTTAATTTTTTTTTATTTCATCATATTACAGAGGGTACAAATGTTTAGGTTACATATATTGCCTTTGCCCCACCTGAGTCAGAGCTTCAAGTATGTCCATCCCCCAGACGGTGCGCACGGCACCCATTAGGTGTCTATATACCCATCTCCTCCTGCCCCCTCCCACCTGCCCAATGCCTGATGAATGTTACGACTATGTCCCCAGAATGTATCATGAGAGTTAATGCTTAACAAGAGTTACATTCTCATAGAGCATGCCACATCTTCATCACCAGAGACCCCAAGATTCTTTTGAGCATTCTCCCTCTCAAAAGGGAAGCTATATCAAGCCTGTAAAATTCTGCCTTCCAGTAACAAAAAACAAAAAGTGTTTTCCAGTATTTTTGTTATATTTTTTCCTTTTACAATAAAACATTTTAATCAGTATGACCCCCCAAGTAAATCTGCTACTTCTTGCCATGTATTCAAACTCAAGGGAATTGCAGTAACCGCTCAGCTTGCTGACAGAGAAAACCTCAGAGTTCAGACTCCAAATGCAGCACAAAGTCTCACAGAGTTGAGGAAAGCAGCCCCTGAAAAGCCTTCACAGTAGGTTCACAGTGCCAGAAGAGAATTTCAGATTCCATTTAAAATTCTGAGGATAAATGCCATAATTTTCACCCAATTCTTTTACTTCAGTAATGACTAGCATTCCCAGCACCGCTACTTGGATCACTTTTTATCACTCACACATTTATCAGTGTTCTGGCAAAAGTTTAAGGATCAACTCCAATATCTCTCTGGAAATATATGTGTGTATACACACACACACATATATACAATGTATATAAGTTTGTTATTAATTCTACTCATATAAAGAGGATGAAGCACACAATTTATATATAATAATAAAATAGATAACAGTCTTTTATAAATTCCATATAACAATTGATTCTTGCAGAAGACTTGTGGATTTTTGCTGAATTCTTTTTTTTTTTTTTTTTTTCTATATCCAGCTACCTATGGTTGCAGCTGAAGTCCCAAAATGTATTTTGGATGTTGGTTCATATTTTCCTATTAAGAAGTAAAACAAAATTAAAACAACTTATACACTTATGTCAGAACTGTCTTCATTTGTGATGACATATGTTACTTTGCTGAATCACAAAATGGTTTTCAAAAAGTGGAAAATGTTCTCAAGATTTTTGCACTATTTACAATATAATGGCCACAGATACAACACAATTTTATTTTTATTCTACATTAACAGTGTTTTCATCACTTTCATAAGCATATAAAATAATAATAGTTATTCTTTTATGATTCTTGTACAATTGTAGCTTTTTTTAGCCTTTTTTAAGTCTTCCAAAATCTTGAATCATACTTCTATGTTACCTCAATTTAAAAAATGACTAATATTTATCAAACACTATTCTTTAAGTAAGAGCAATATATTGTGCCCTAGAATACTTTATTCAGAAATTCCATATGCTTAACTTGCTATATTCTTAGAAATCCACCAGAAGAATATGAGTCATAAAAGCAACTACAAATGTGTACTTGATAAATTACTATTGAATTTATTAAACATCCACATCCATGTGATGCTTTCTAAGCATATCACCTTGGAAACAGATGTATGTTTGAGAGAATTGCACACATTTTAGCATTTATTTAACATCCTCTATCTTGGCAGATATATTTTAAAATATGCCAAGTGAATATCACCTAATGAGCCACTGAAATGTGACTAATGTCATTCCAATCCTGTCTTGGAAAAGTGTTAAATATTTAAACATTAAACACATTATGTTCTCATTGTCTTCTTTTTCTTTTCTGGAGAAACAAGATACAATTTTTATTAATAGTTGCTTTTCTTCAAGAAGCAGTTTCAAATATATCTAGTTATATAATTGTTTTTATATAATTTTTAATTATTATGAGTACATACAAATGGCATGTATATATATGGTACGTATAATATTTTGATACAGACATACAATGTGTAATAATAAAATCAGGGTAATAATGATATCCATCACCTCAAGCATTTATCATTTATTTGTGTTAGGTACATTGCAATTCTGCTCTTTTAGTTTTTTAATATATGCCATACCTTATTCTTGTCTATAGTCACTTTGTTGTACTATTAAATATTGTTCATTCTATCTAAATATCCAACTAAATTTTTGCACATATTAACCATCCTCACTTTATCTCTTCCTACTCATTACCTTCCCAGCCTCTACTAACTATCATTTTACTCTTTGGTCTATATGAGGTCACTTATTTTAATATTTAGCTAACACACATGAGTGAGAATATGTGAGATTTGTCTTTCTGTGCTTTGCTTATTTCACTTACTGTTCTACATTTTCATCCATGTTGTTGCAAATGACAGGATTTCATTATTTTTATGGTTGAATAATATTCCATTATGTATATGTACCACATTTTTCATATCCATTCATATAATGATGGACACTTAGGTTGATTCGAATTCTTGGTCATTGTTAGTAGTGCAGCAGTAAACAAGTGAGTGCAGATATGCTTTTGATACACTTATTTCCTTTTTTTTTTTTTTTGCATTTAAACCTAGTAGCAGCAATTCTGTGTGATATGGTAGTTCTATTTTTAGTTTTGTGAGGAACCTCCATACTGTTCTTGATAGTGGTTGTGCTAATTTACGTTTCCATCAACAATGAGGGTTACCCTTTCTCCATATCCTTGCCAGCCTTCATTATTGGCTGTCTTTATGATAAAAGACATTTTAACTGGAGTGAAATGATATTGTAGCTTGATTTATATTCTCTGATTACTAATGATGTTAAGTATTTTTCTTATTGGTCATTTGTATATCTTCTATTGAAAAGTATCTATTCAGATATTTTGCTCATTTTTAATCAGGCTATTTGATTTTTTCTGTTGAGTTGTTGGAGCTCCTTATATGTTCTATTACAGTTATTAATCCATTGTCAGATGGGTAGTTTGCAAATATTGTCTCCTGTTCTGTGGGATGTCTCTTCACTTTGTTTATTGTTTCCTCTGCTGTGCAGAATCATTTTAGCTTGATGTGATCCCATCTCTCCAATTTTCCTTTAGTTTCCTATGCTTTTGGGCTATTTATGAAAAAAACATTGCCCAAACCAATGTCCTGGAGCATTTCCCCAATGTTTTCTTTCAGTAGTTTCATAATTTCAGATCTTAGATTTCATTCTACAATTCATTTTGATTTGACTTTTGTACATGGCAAAAGAGGGATTCTAATTTCCTTTTTCCACATATGAATATCTAGTTTTTCCAGGAATATTTACTGAAGAGACTATCTCTTCCCCAATGTATGTTTTTGGCACCTTTGTCGATAAGTTCACTATAGATGTATGATAGATGTACTATAGATGTATAGATGTAGAATAGGGTTCTCTATTCTATTCCATTGGTCTACATGTCTGCTTTTATGCCAGTAGCATGCTATACTATAACTCTGTAGATTAATTTGAAGTCAGTTAATGGGATTTCTCCAGTTTTGTTCTTTCTGCTAAGGGTGGCTTAGACTATTCTGGGCCTTTTGTACTACCATATAAACTTTGGAATTATTCTTTCTATTTCTATGAAAAATGTCATTGGTATTTTGATGGAAAGTTCATTGAATTGGAAGTGTGGACATTTTAACAATATTGATTCTTCCAATCCCAGAGCATGGAATATCTTTCCATTTTTTGTGTGACCTCTTCAACTCTTTCATTAAGGTTGTGTAGTTTTCATTGTAGAGATCTTTCACTTCTTTGGTTAAGTTTATTCCTAGCTAGGGATTTTATTTTATTTGTAACTATTGTAAATTAGAGTAATGTCTTGGATTTTTTTTAAGATTGTTTGTCATTGGCATATAGAAATGCTTCTGATTTTCCTGCAACTTTACTAAATTTGTTTATCCATCTAATAGCTTTTTGGTGGAGTCTTTAGGTGTATGTAAATATAAAATCATATCACCTACAAACAAGGCTATCAAGACTTCTTCCTATCCCATTTGGATGCCCTTTATTTCTTTCTCTGATTGCTCTAGCTATTATTAGAATTTCCAGTACTGTGTTGAATAACAGTGATGAAATGGGAATGCTTGTCTTGTTCTAGATTTTAGTGGGAAGGCTTACAATTTTTTCACCCTTTAGTGTGATACTAGCTGTGTGTCTGTCATAGATGGCTTTTATTATGTTGCAATAAGTACCTTCTATACTCAGTCTTTGGAGAATTTTTATCATAAAATGACGTTGAATTTTATTAAATGCTTTTTCAGCATCAATTCAAATGATTATATCATTTCTCCCATCATTCTGTGGATATGATGTGTCACATTGTTTGAATTTACATATATTTATCCATCCTTGCATCACTGGGATAAATCCACTTGATCATGATGAATAATCTTTTTAATGCGTTGTTGAATTTGGTTTGCTAGTATTTTGTTAAGGATTATTTTATTTATGTTCTTCAGAGATATTGGCCTATAGTTCTTTTTGTGTGTGTATTTTTGTCTTTTATTAAATCGGTGTGATACTGGTATCACAGAATAATCTTAGTAGGATTGGCGTTATTCTTTGAATGTTTGGCAGAATTCATCAGTGAAGCCATCAGGTCCTAAGCTTTTCTTTGATGGGAGGCATTTTATTACTGCTTCTATCTCATTACTTGTTATTTGTTTACTAAGGTTTTGGATTTTTTTTTCCTGGTTCAATTTTGGTAGATTGAATTTTTCTAGGAATGTATACATTTCTTCTAGGTTTCCAATTTATTGGCATATATTTCCTCATAGTAGTCTCTAATGATACTTTGAATATGTGAAGTATCAGTTGTTATGCCTCCTTTTTCGTCCCTGATTTTATTTATTTTTGTCTTCTGTCTTTTTTTCTTAGTCTGGCTATAATTTTGCCAATTTTGTTTGTCTTTTGAAGATAACTATCTTTTCATTGATCTTTTGTAATTTTTGTTTCAATTTCACTTTTTTGCTTTGATCTTTACAATTTCTTTGATTATAATTTTGGATTTGGATTGTTCTTGTTTTTCTGCTTCTTTAAGGTGTATTGTTAGGTTGTTTATTTGAAGTTTTTCTACTTTTTTGATGGAGGCACTTTATTGCTATAATCTTTCTTTTTATTACTGCTTTTACTGTATCTCACTGGTTTCAGTATATTGTGTTTTGATTTTCACTTACTTCAAGAAATTATTAATTTTCCTTCTCAATGCCTTTATTTATCAACAGCTCATTCTGGAGCATATTGTTTAATTTTTCTGTTTTTTATAGTTTCCAAAGTACCTCTTGCTATTGATTTTTAATATTATTCCGTTGTTGTCAGAGAAGTTTCTTGACACAATTTCCATTTTATTTAATTTTTTCAAACTTGTTTCCTAATATATTGTCTATCCTTGAGAATGTCCCATGTGCTGAGGAGAAGAATGTGTATTCTGCAGCTGTTAGATGAAATGTTCTGTAAATATCTATTAGGTCTATCTGATCTGTAGTGTAGATTACATTTGATGTTTCTTTGTTGATTTTCTGTCTGGGCTATCTGTCCAATGCTGAAACGGGAGTGTTGAGGTCTTCATCTATTATTATATTGGGGTTTATCATTATATTTATATATGATAATTTTTCTTTATATATCTGGGTGCTATAATATTAGATGCATATATTATTATACCCTCTTGCTGAATGGACCCCTTTATCATTAATAATGACCTTCTTTGTCTCTTTTTATAGGCTTTGTCTTGAAATCTATTTTATCTGATAGAAGTAGAGTTACTCCTCTTTTTTGGTTTCCATTTGCATGGAATATCTTTTTCCATCCCTTTATTGTCACTCTTTGTGTGTCTTTATAGGTGATACGGGTTTCTTATAGACAAGATAAAGTGCCTCTTGTTTTTCTATCCATTTAGCTACTCTATGTATTTGATCAGACAGTTTAGGCCATTCATATTCAATGTTATTTTGATAGGTGAGGCCTTACTACTGCCATGCTCCTATTTGATTTCTGGTTGTTACATGGTCCTCTCTTTTTTCTTCCTTCCTTCGTGTCTTCTTTTGTATAAAAGTGATTTTCTCTGGTTGTGTGTTTTATTTTTTTGCCTTTTTTGTGTGTTTTTGTTGTAGGTTTTTTTTTTTTTTTAACTTGAGGCAACTATGGGGCTTGCAAATAACATCTTATAACCAATTATTTTAAGCATATTACAACTTAACTCTTCTTTTTTTTTTTTTTTTTGAGACAGAGTCTCGCTCTGTTGCCCGGGCTAGAGTGAGTGCCGTGGCGTCAGTCTAGCTCACAGCAACCTCAAACTCCTGGGCTTAAGCGATCCTACTGCCTCAGCCTCCCTAGTAGCTGGGACTACAGGCATGCGCCACCATGCCCGGCTAATTTTTTGTATATATATATTTTAGTTGTCCATATAATTTCTTTCTATTTTTGGTAGAGATGGGGTCTCGCTCTTGCTCAGGCTGGTCTCGAACTCCTGACCTTGAGCGATCCACCCGGCTCGGCCTCCCAGAGTGCTAGGATTACAGGCGTGAGCCACCGCGCCTGGCCCAACTTAACTCTTCTTAAAAAAAAAAAAAACAAAGAAACAATAAGAAAGCTAAAGGAAACTCTACACTTTTACTCTACCCCCACTACTTTTTCTTTTCTGTTTTTTTTTTATTTCCATCTTCTTATGAAATCTATCTCTTAAAAAGTTTGTTGTAGTTATTCTTTTTGACGGGTTTGTCTTTTAAATTTCCTGCTGAAGATGTGAGTGGTTTATGGAATACATTGCACTCACAGCAATAAAGTCTTCTGTATTTACAGACACCAGTGAGTTTTATACCTTCAGATGATTCCTTCTTGTTCATCCACATCCTTTTTCTTCAGATTGAAGAACTCCTTTCAGCATTGCTTGTAGGGCAGGTCTGGTGCTGACAAATTCCTTTGGCTTTTGTGTGTATGGGAAGTTCTTTATTTCTCTGTTATGTTTGAAGCATATTTTTGCAGGATATGTTATTCTAGGATGAAAATGTTTTTCTATCAGTACTTTGACTATGTTGTGCCACTCTTCCTGGACTGTTAGGTCTCTACGGAAAAGTCTGCTGCCAGATGCATTAGAACTCCTTTTTATGTTATTTTTTTTCTTGCTTCCTTTAGGATACTTTTTATTTAACCATGACCTTTGGGAATTTAATTATTAAATGCCTGAGGTAGTCTTGCTTGGGTTAAATCTGCTTGTGGTTCCATGACCTTCTTGTACCTGAATATTGAAATATTTCTCTAGGTTTGGAAATTTCATTGTTATTATTTCTTTGAATAAACTTTTTACCCCAATGTCTCTATCTCCCCTTTAAGGCTAATAGCTCTGAGATTTGCCCTTCTGAAGCTATTTTCTAGGTCTTGTAAGCATGCTTTATTCATTTTTTTTTTTCTTTTTTCTCCTCTGTGTATTTTCAAATAATCTGTCTTCAAGCTCATGTATTCTCTCTACTGCTTGATGAATTCTGCTGTTGAGGAACTCTGATATATTTTCCAGATTGACAATTAAATTTTTCAGCCCCAGAATTTCTGATTGATTTTTTTATTTTACTATATCAATCTCTTTGTTAGATTTCTCAGATAAGCTTCAGAATTTCTCCTTTGTGTTGCCTTGAAATTCATTGAGTTTCTTCAGAACAGCTATTTTGAATTTTTTATCTGAAAGTTCACATATCTCCCTCAATTCAGGATCAGTCACTAGTAACTTATTTAGTTTGTTTCATGAGGTTATGTTTTACTGGATGTTCTTGATGCTTGTCGATGTTCTTCAATGTCTGGGCATTAAAGAGATAGGTATTTATTCTAATTTTTGTAGCCTATGGTTCTTAGAATGTGTTCATCTTTAGAAGGCCTTCTAGGAATTCAAAGGGAATTAAGTATTGTGATCAAGTCTTAGTACACTGCAGCTGTATTTGTTCTAGGGGGTATCCCAAATCCAGTAATACCACAACTCTTATAGATTACTGGTGATATGGCTTTGGTGGACTTGGGTAAGAAATAAGAGAATTCCCTGGATTACCAGGCAAAGCTTTCACCCTCCTCCCTCACTTTGCCCTAAATAGAAGGGGTCTCAATCTTTGTGTTGGGCTGCCTGGAGTTCGAGGAGGAGTAACATGAGCACTCTGTCATGGCCACCACAGTTGGGACTACTCTGGGTCACATCTGGAGCCAGCCCAGTCTTACTTATAGACCATGATGACTGCTGCCTGGCAAACCCTGATGTTTAATCAAGGCCTAAGCCTTCTTTAATAAACAGGTTTTGAATCCTACCAGGACTGGGTCCTCTTCAGAACAGTGGGTTCCCTTTTGGACCAGGTTTGGTCTAGAAATGCCATCTAGGAGCTAAGGCTTAGAATCAGGGGCCTCAGGGATCTGCTTTGTAACTTCATTTTATGATAGCTGAGCTGGTACACAAGTTCCTCTGTACTCTTTCCTTTCCTTTCTCCAAGCGGAAGAGTCTTCTCTCCTCAAGCTACACTGCCTGGAATTGGGGGAGGGGTGACATAGGTTGCTGCTGGTGTCTCACTGGGTCATGTAAACCACAAGCCAAGTGGCTCTGAGCCGAGCATAGTGGCATGAATTGCCCGATAACTGCAGTCTTTGTGGCCTGTTTTAAAAATTTATTCTAGGTCCCATCAGCAGGTCGTGGTACCATCTGGAACTCAGGTTTCCACTGTTGGGGCAGAAGATTCTCTTCTGGTTAGAGCTGGTCTAAATGCTCCCTTTGTGGGCATCTGGAGTTGGCATAGTTCTGCCCTGTGTTGTATTCTTCTGTGACAAGGCAGCTCTGAGTTCTAATGCAAAGTCCCACAATCACATTGCTGTCCCTCCACTGAGCACACGGATTCTCTTTCGACCTGGCACTGATGTGTCATTGCCAGGGGATCAAGGGCAGTGGCATTGGCAACGTAAGACTATCTTTCCTACTCCCTTCAGTGCCTGTTTTCTTGATATGATGTGAAAACCAGGTACTGTGATTGCTTGCCTGATTTTGGGCTCTTATGAAGGTGTTTTCTTGTGTGGATATTTATTCGATTTGGTATTTCTACTGGGAGATGATCAATAGAGGGTTCCACTGGCCATCTTGCTCCACCTCTTTCTCCATGTCCTCTTAAAAAATAAAGTAAAATTAACAAATCAATCAGAAAGTAAAATAAGAAGCCAATCTGTAACAGAGGAAAGAGCCTGGAAAAAATATATGTATATTTTTTTCTGTCTCATTAAAACTTCCCCCACTCTTTTTGGGCACTGCAGCCTGGACTGCACCCCTGAGGCAGGTTAAATCCTTTGATAAAAGAGGTAACAGTCATCCCAGGCAGTGCCACCTCCTCAGGTGGGTGGCTGGCTGGTGGAGGTCACAGGCTTTGTCTTTGGCAGCTGGGACAGATGAGACAATTAGAATAGTTAAACACAATAGCCTAGAACTGAGGGGCCCTCCCTTTTAAAGCTCTGTATTTCTGCTTATGTGCAGGAAACTTAGATTTTGAGACTAAGAAGTTCTACCATTTTTCCTCCTTTGCTGGCAAAGTAATAAAACTTCTCTTTCCTCATCCTCAAACTACTTGTTCTCATTCTTCTGTTGCAGCCTCAAGGACAAGTGCTGAGTTTTCAGTAACAAATCAATAGCTTTGGTTATCATTTTCAAAATTTTACATTTATAAAAATCATATATATTCACATATATATCAATTTTATACAAATATAATACATATTATATAACAAATATATACAAGTACATACATGTTAATGCATACACATACACAAATATATTTCATATGTAATATTATCTAGTTCTTTAAAAATATTCATGATTTAAGAAAACATGGACTCTTATACAAAAATGTCATTTTAATAACTACATTATATTCCATTAAATAGAGGCCACTTAGTGAATCTATTATCATGTTGTAGCACTTTTTTTTTGTTATAATGAATTTTGACATAGATCTTTTTGTACACAAATATTTGCCTACACTTTTGATGTAGCATTTATAAAACACTGACTCTCCACCCTCCAGTCCATTCCTACTCTGATGGGCATTTAAGGAAGCATGGCCCTAAATGGAAATTTAGTGTACTAATTTTACTGTCAAATTTTAAGGGGGTATGGCAAGAGTCTCTCTTGTTCCTGATATCATACTCTTGTTCATGCTTAATATACTCATATTCATGTCTATTTTCTAGTGTCTCCAAATTAGCAGTAGTTTCTCACTTTTTATTATTTCATCAAATCTTGTTCAAGTACACAACTTACCTAGATCAAAATGATCTAAACCAGTGGTTCTCTATGCTGCACATTAGAATTCCTGGCAACATTTCAAATATTTAAATTCCTAGATCCTGACCACGAAGATTCTAACTTAATTGGTCTTGGGTGAGTCCCACGCATTGGTGGTTTTTAAAGCCCTCCAGAGGATTTTGATACTAATATGCAATCTGGACTGAAAAGCCCTGCTGCAAATGGTTCACTAGTCTGAAACTGGAGCCCTATTTATCTATTCCAGCTGGTCCACTATTCTTGGGCTACATTTAATCATATCAATAACGTTTATAGTTTCCCAAAACCACCCTAGCATCTTTGGTTTGAGCTTGATAGAGAGTCTCATTTGTTGTTGACTAACGAATTTTCCTCCTTTGCCTTCTGTAGTCACAGATTCAAAACTGCAGATTTTTCCCTGGGTCCTAGGAGGAGCAATTTTCAGAGCCCCCATAGCAGGCAAGTTTAAGCTAAGATACTTGCCAAAAGACTTTGTAATTACTGCCAGTTTCTGAAAAATGGATTTCCAGATCTGATTCTATATGGATTTGCCTCAGGATTTTTGTTCTCTCTTGCCACTTTCCTTTTCACAACAGCCCTCTTTTCATTTTACAAATGAAAGGAATGGCCCTAATCCTCCCAAATCCAGTGCTCCAAACTCTTGCGGTGGGTGAAGACTTCTTTAGTGAGTAATCAAAGCACCATGAACACAGACAGGGCCTCCTGTCTTTTATGGTATTCAATATATCTGATAAGCATGAAAAATGTCATAAAAACATATTTTATCCCATTCTAGGAAGAACTGAAATCAAATATATTATAGACTGTGGACACTGGGAGTAACAGCACTTCACCTATTCAGTTCCTTGACTATAGTAAAGGAAAGTACAGCTATTGAGGAAGAGGTTGGTGAGGGAGATTTGTGTAAGAGTCATAAGAGTTATGCTGTTATTGCTTTTTACATCTTAAAAAATAAGCAATTTATATCAGCTCTTCCAATATTCAACATTAGAGCTTGTCATTAGCTGGAAAGCAAAACATCTTTAATCAGCTGAAGTAGTACAGTTTAGAAATGTTGATTCTACAAGTGAAACTAAAAAGTTTTCTGAAATTAATAGTCTTATTAAATTTCATTGAATAGAATTCAGACCAAAAAATATTATGTAACTTTCTTAGCTTAAGTGATCATTTAAATGTATTTAAACTATATTTTGTGAAATTGTATCCTCATCTTATTTTCATTATACATATTGTAATGTTTCCAACTCTTAAAAAAGTGAGTGATAGGCTAGCTGCAGAATGAACTAGGTTAGGCAGAGTATATATTCTTTATTTATTAAAACATTGGAAGTGTTTGCTTATGATGTCTGAGAAAATCTATGATGTATAAATTGCTAAATGTGTGCATACTTCTCATTTAATTATTCTCAAAAGCTGAATGTCAAATTCTGGTGCACTCATGCACACACATTTACTAAAAAAAGGAACATCACATCTTTTATTATACTCCTCATTTTATGTAAAATTGATATTATGTCTACATAATTGTAATGTTTATTTGACCATTTTAGTAATATTTCTGACAAGCTACATTATTTATTTTACAGTGTTTTATTAACAATATTCCTCAAAATGCGTAGTAATACTTATTTCAATTGAAAAATAAGTTAGATTTTATATGGCAGAAAATAAGTGTGATTTAACTGATTATTTTAAAATGAAATCTGGTTTTATTAGTTTGGTTTAAGATATAAGTATATGATACCAAATATTGCCCAAAATATTTTATTGGTAAATATATTTAAATTAATATTTTCATTTTCCAAACTCCTTCTGAGAACATTGTTAAATGTGATGTGTCAAACAGAAAGATCTTAAAAGAATGGGAATCATTTTTAATTATATGATTTTTTTTATTTCCTTTTTTTTCATACTTCCCCCAAACTGTCAAAGTGACTAATTAGGTAACAACTATCTTACAGATCAGGTGTTTTATACCACCTTTGAGGTTACTTTTGCCCTTGAAAATAATTTTTATAGATCACTAGATAACTTTTTGTTAAAAAAAAATATTCCAATGGAATTGAAATACTTGAATGGCAGTGGAACTCATTTCCATCAACATGTTCAATCATCAGTCACATGTATAAAATAAAAAATACAGGATGAGAATTGATAATTCTGTTTCATTCTAGAAATAAATTATATTCATATATCTTCAGATGAATAAATTATCATTTTCCAAAAAGTCTATTCATCTCACAAAGCAAGATTTCCAATAATATTTTAACTTTGTTTCAAAATTTTAATTTTGTTTCATAAATATTCATCAAATGATATATATTGTTTTTTTTAAATTAATTATCTACTAATAATACTTACAATGAATAAAAGAGGGTATATTTTTAATATTTGTTCAAGGGGGCATGCAAGCAAACAAAAACATGTAATGACCATTTCTCTAAGCCTAATAGTGATACACTAGCAAATGGTACACAGATCATAATTCTGAGTGGAAAATAGAAGAATAACCAGTCCACTTTTGGGGAGTATTTATGGTTAGTAATTAACTCAGCATATGAATCCCAGTCACACACTTTGAGCCACATACAAAATCTTAAGGCATCATAGCCGTCTTTATAGCAACATTTCTCTGACTCCTATGATGTCCAACTTTGAAACATCTCTGTAGAATATTCTAATTATGATTCCAAAGCCCCTTGTCCTGTTCATAGCACATTATACTCGCTGTCAACTTGATTGTTTTAGGCACTCAGCAATGTACCAGCAGTTGGTTCCAAGTCCTGATTGTGTTAGCTTTATTGCAGTATAAAGGCCCCAGAGCATCTTGGCTAGTCTAGCGAACCAGATGAGAACCTGAAAGTAGCCTACACCTACCAACCTCTCTCTTCAAGGAAAATATTTATAATTCATTAATGAATTGTCTTTTTACTGAGGCTTTCATTAGGAAGAGTTGTAGACTTCTCCAGTCTGACGAACTCAAGTACTCCCACGTCTGGTGTCGTAAATGAAACATCCAGTCCAACACTGTAATTCCACTCTCAGTGTGGTCCTAATTAGGTCTCTTTTGGATTTCTAGAGATGTAGCAGGAGCCATTTTATCTTGTGATGTGTCATCTTTTATCTTTTCAACTGAAGTAATTATTGTGGTTGTCCCTTTAAAATTCATTCTTAGTTATAATCTGATGATTACCATCTGTTTCCTTAGATAGATATCCAGAAAAAGAACTACGGGACTAAAAAAAGAGAAACATTTTTAAGATTCTAGACTTGATGGACTGGTACAAGTTAATCTGGAGAACTAAAGCTATAAAGAAAGCCAGAAGCAGGACTATCCTCATGGTTTTTGTGGAGCTGACACTTGGCCAGATGTCAACACCATCCTCATCAGACTGAGCTCTGTGCTTCTGAAAAATAATGTCTTCACTACCATGTCCCTGGGTGGGGAAGTAGCTTTGTTACTTGGCAAACATTTCTGGTAAGGGGCAAAAGGGATCAGTTCTGAACAAACAGGATTGGAGTCAATTTCCTCCAGTGAAATGGCATGATCCTAAGTGGAGCTTTGTCAGCCAGTGACCCCACTGAGCAGCAATGTCCACTGAGGGAGGCAAACATGCCAGCCACATAGTGTTCTCTGACTTTCTATAGCTTTGAAGATCACAGACTAGGGCTGCTGAGTTTGCTGTAGATAATGTCGGGAATGTGAGACATCAAAGATGCAACATATTATCTGTGATTAGGTTAATACCTGCTTTGCCTCTGGTTGCAATGAAGAATGGCATTATTAAATAATGCATATCTGCCTGCTTAAAAATTAATAAATAAAAACAAAAACATGATACACATGCGACACTGCCCCCAAAATTGTCAGTGAAATCATTTATTAATCTCTTGTGATCCAATAACTTGATATATATTTTTTGTTAATGTTTGCAAATATTATGTTAAAGGGAAGAAAGTGGTAACTTATGACTCTTTTAGTATGTACTTGATTGTACCAAAGTTTATTGGGCTTCATAGTCATTCTTATTTATGAGTATTATTTGTCTTATAAGTATTGATCTTTCAGAGATTTTTAAAATTGATTTGACTTTAAAAATTATTCTCTTGGCTAATTGCTTTTTATTTCATTAATGTTTGGTACTATTAATAGCTATTGAATTTATTTAGAAGTTCTGCATTTTTGCTGATTTCTTATTT
Organism: Eulemur rufifrons; assembly: GCF_041146395.1. Taxonomy (NCBI): domain Eukaryota; kingdom Metazoa; phylum Chordata; class Mammalia; order Primates; family Lemuridae; genus Eulemur; species Eulemur rufifrons. The sequence continues at coordinate 112,248,495 of NC_090989.1, forward strand.
ATTAATTTTTTCTTTTAAATCACTAAATTAGAATTATTTTTTTACAATTCTTAGGTTTATTTTGTTGCATTTCTTAAGACAACTGTGGTTTAAAGCTTAGTAAAATTATTTTTATACTATATGATTTAATAATGTAGATAAAGTCTGATTGTTTTCCTTCTGAACACTGTTTCATACTGCATTCACTATGTTTTCATATGTAATGTTTTATAAGAATTTTCAAGCTATTTTGTAATTCGATTTTGGTATTTCCTTTGTCATGGGTTGATTTTAATTTATTTATTTTGTTAACTAAAAATAAAATTCTAAGCCCTCTGCTGACTGAATGGACCCCTCTCTGCCCAGGGGACCCCAGAAACAGCTTAAAACTGAGATTTCAGTTATGATAGGATGGGAGAGATAAAGTACAATTACATACATAATTATATTTATGATTTGCCTACTGGAGTATTCATGAATCCTCCTATAGTTTGTTAAATATGTATATTTGACCACCCCACTCAATATAAAATCTTGTTGCCTTTTGTCTCTTGAAGGATGTGTGCTTGTCTTCTAGTCAGGGGTCTCCTTCCCAACCTGTTGGAGTAGCTGCCCAGCAGGTTGCTACCCTTTATGAGAAATAAAGCTCTCCTTTTTTCCAAAGTATAAACCTGTTTAATTGTTTTTCAGTTAAGTGTAATTTCTATATACTGAATTTTTTCTCTTCTGCGATAAATTTCTAGTTTCATTCAACAGTGATGTGAGAATACTGTTAGAAGAAATAAAATTTAAAAGTTAAAAGAAGAAATAAAATTTAAAAGTAGAATTTATATAAATAAAAAACAAAAAATAATAGAACTAACAATAAAGATAAAACCAGGAAACAACATATATGTGGCTGGCAAACTAAATTTCTCAACAAAAATAGAGAAATACAAATATATAAACTATAAACCACTAAGAGAAAAGTAATTACAGTTACCAAAGATACAGTATAAATTAAAATTTGCAACTGCATGGAGTTAAAACAAAAAAAAATAAGAACTAGATTCATTGGATGATATTTTATGAAAATTTGCTTCACTTAAAACAAATCATGATTGTAATGAAAATATAAATGTGTTACTAAGAAGAAATATAGAATACTGCTGAAAGCATTATTCCACCTGAAATATTCAACCCAGACAATTCCATAAAGAAACTCACTAAATTAAATCTTTAAAATACAGGTGAGAATAATGCCATTTTAAAACATCTAAATATAGTTTTAAAAAGGAAGAGAGTATCATAATATTTTAAAATCCATTAAATTATCAGCAAAACTAAAGAGTAAGGGAACACTATACATTTCCATTCTAATTAGTAATAAAAATAAAGCACCCATACTGTTGTTTAACATGTTTTTCTAAAAGTGAGGGGCTCTACCATTAGAAAAAACAAAGGCTATGGAGATATAAAAAGTATACATCTTGGTTAATAAAATTGTTTTCACAGGTTATATGCTTGAATAATTGGAAAGCCTGCAAGAATTTATTGAGGAATAATACTAATGGTGGTAATCAAAAAGGATTCAATTGATGAAGGAGATTCCCAGGATCTAAAATGGCAATATTTAATTATTCTATATAGCTTAGTAAAGGAAAAAGATACATTATAGCACGAGCAATAAAGTAAAGATTTTCATAGCAACCATAGTTTGTGTCATAACAGAGGGTTCAAGAAGCCAGGTACTCCACAGGCAGCCACATTAGTTCTCAGATCAGTAACTACTGACTTGTGTACAAAATATCTCAGAAATAATTCAGCATTGCAAATATACAGACATTACAAATTTATGCTATATAAATCACCTGATAGACAAAAATAATAATGAAGTTTAATCAATAAATTATGATGAAATACTGGGTATGGCATTATAAATTGTGAATTTTGTTGAATATAGAGGAGAGGTATATTATTATTAAATAAACATATTTAAAAATGCAAATAACAAAAGTCCTCAAATTCAAATTTTGCAGTGTTTATTTTCAAAAATAATACAGAATCACTCCATGGCAAAAGATGAAACAATTTTACAGGTCATCTTTTTTCAACTTTTAGTATTTCCATTTGAGAAAATTGAGATCTATAATTCAGAAAATTTGTGAATATAAAAAATGTCAGGATTGTGGCTGAACCATCATGCTCAGTAGGCTATGTATATACAGAGAAGGCACATTGAATTTGTTTAATAAAAACATATGATTATCTTCATAATAATTGGTTTTTCATAATGAAGGATTTCGTCTCATTACTTATTGTTAAACCCTTAAAATCTCCTTTACTCTATTATATGTATTCTTAAAAAAACAGAGTAATGCATTAAAAATTATGTGTTTCCAAATTTAGAGTTTCTAGGCCATGAAAGAACTTTATAATATCTTTATGTTTGTCATAAGTAATAGAACATGAAAAAGACAATATTTACAATTATAATTATTTACAATTGAAATAATATATCTTATAACAGGTCTGTTTATTTAACCATCCCCCTAGTTGGTGAAAGAGTACATCTTTTCTTAAATAAATATGTTTTTCTTTGTGATTTGGAAAAATAGGAGAAACACATAAATAGGAAAAACAAGATAAAACTCATAAATCACTCTAGATTTACAAAGAATCATATTTGAATAATGAGAAGATAAAGGGATAATTGTCAGTTAAAATAATAACATATAAAACATTTCAATACTTGTGGCCATCAAATTACTTCATATCTACATTCACTTCACACTCAAGGCAAATTTCAATAATTTGAACAATTTGTCTTTATAGCTATCCTCCTTTCTTCCAACCTTCTTTTTATATCTATCACAGCTCCTTCTGGATGAGAAAGTTTTTAAACATTCATCATCTCTAGATTTGAACTTCCCTTCTGCATAGCTTTACTTGATGTTTATTCAAGATCTTGCTTTAGAAAATCGTATTATTGCATTAATAAAGAATATTAACTCTTTGTCTTATCATGAGTGTTGGTAACAATTTCTTAATAACATATAAGTCAAATCCAATGGATAAATAACCTGAGCATGTGCTTTCCTGCCGAGGAAGTGAAAGGAACAAATGATCATCACAGGTTTTATATTTATATACACGTGTACGCAAAATCACTACGCATGGCTATACAGATCTTTTGTTTATTGAATTTACTCATTGTTTTAGTAATCAGTTGTCCATGTTAACTAAAAACAGATGTTAATGTATAATAACTATATAATGCTTTGCTGAATAGAGAGTTTTATTTTTGGCCTAAGAAACTAAGAAAGAAGGTGCTGTGGCTTTTACTTTTACAAAAAGATAGTCTATTTCCTTATTTTAATTCTCCTTTTGAGAAACAGGACAGCTGCCTTCATCATATTCATTGCATTTCTACATTTCCCACTGTGGGGGGAAATAAAAAATCTTTTCAAACTTTTATATCCATCTGTTGCCTCTCTAGATTAGCATCATAGGGAGAAAGTGACTATAGTTTTTAACATTGTTTTTATCATGAATTGGTAGTTTTTGTCTGTTCCTTGCTTGTTTGTTTTTAACTTCTTTGTATATGAATGCATAAAACTTCCATGCCATGCAATTAGATGAGTTTCATCTAGATCATGTTTAAGTCACACACACAAATCACACATACAAGTCATACAAGGACTTAATTTCTGAACCATGTGGTCAGTCAGTCATTCACTAATATTCGTTTATTTAACAATACTTATTATGCAACAGATACTCTGCTGGAGGCTACTCACAAAGAGCAAATGAAAAAAGACACAGCCTCTGCCTTCATGAAATTTGGAAGGAATCAAATTACAGTCTGAGGTAGGAAATAGGGGAAGTATTCTTTCTCTGCACAGTAAACACTTCTCTAAAGAGGTAGCATATTAGCTAAAACTTAAGAAAGAGAAATAATTTAGTGTTTGAAGATGGAGAGGACAAGGGGGAAGACGACTATACCAGGAAGAGAGAGGGGAATGCTCAAAGACCCTTACACAGAAAAAAAAATGGAATAGTCAAAAAATAGCTATAGCTAGAGCCAGATAGATTGTGAGAATATGGTGCCAAATGAGACTGGGAAACTGGGCAAGGCCAGGGCACACAGGTCTTGTAGACCACAGTTGGGCATTTCATTTTAAGAGGGAGAATGAGCCTACCTAGTTAAATTAATCTGAAGTCTTTAAGAAGATTAACTCTTTAAGAATGCTATTTTTGCTTTAAATGGGGAATAGAATATTGGTTTGGGTGGACAACAGTGGAAGAATAGAGTTCATTTAGGAGGATGATTGTGGCAACTCACAAAAACAACATGGACCCACCCCCTCCCCCAAATTTGGGTTAGGTATTGAGACTGATCATTCATTACACACACACACACACACACACACACACCCCCACACACACCCGCGGAAGGGTATGAAAAGCTTAGTATGCGCATTCTGAGCCTTTCTGGGAGAATAATGAGATCCTAAGCAGGTCTGGAAAATGGCTTGAGAGAGCAGTGGAAGGGAAGAAGCTTGGCAGGTTCATGATGGTTAGTGGTGGGGCCAAGGCAAGAGTTCCTGTCCGTGACTTGAACTTCTTCCCAGTGCCTAAGGAAATAGGACCCTGGGCTTTGTTATCCGCTTGCCCCAGTATAGGGCAAATAGGGAAAAGGAAGTGGAAGGTTTAAGAGCTATCTAGCCAAACATTAAAGATAATCGAGTCAAGGTTTTCATTACAAAGATAATATAATAATTTAAACAAGAGATTAGAGGGTCCCAGTTTAAGAAGTTAGCAAGTAAAACAGGAGCAGAAAATCACATTTGACAAAACTGGGAGACAGAGTGGACAAAATTAATCACTGGACAAACAACAAAATGTTTGAGAAGAAATAGTGAACGCTGTGTTTTCCTATTAATGGTAGGTGTTTTTGACTACTATGAACTATCAAAGATTTGAACACTAAAGCAGAGACCAATACTTAAGGATTCTGTTTTAACACTACATTTTTCAAAATTTTCTGCTTTAAAATTATTTATCCCCCTGGAACCCCCCAAAAAGGATGAACTACAAAATATCCGCATGATATATATGAACACTATAATACAACTCTATTCCACTTAAGAAAAGAAATGGGAATAATCTGGTTATTTATAGCTGAATTATTTATAATAACTGTATATATGCTCCTTGGGGAAAAAAGCTTTAAGTTAGATAGGCTGAGATTATAACCTTGAATCTAGGTCCTATTATCTCTGTGGCCTTGGTTAAATTATTTAATACCCACTAGCCTCATGTTTCTCTTTTCTGAAATGGAAGACATATTAGTCTAACCAAGATATTGTGGAAATTAAATAAAATAATAGGTCTAGTATCTATGACAAGGTCTGGCCTATTCTAGATGCATTATAAACATGCTTTCCTGGTTTCGCCCTGGGGACACTAAGTTAAATCAATTATGACACAAAACTTGAAGAAGCTCTTAGTCTAGCGAGAGCAAAAAACATGTAAAATATGCTAAAAGATCCTATAAATATTAATGAGAAGAAATGTGTTAGCAGTTCTTCTGTAACTCACCATTCCTACAATGAGGACATTGTTGGAGAGAGAAGCAAAGGAAGGAAGAGAAGGAGGAAATTGTGATTTCTGATCTAATTCTAAGGAGATATGTTCTTTTTTGTGTATACACTTGTACTTGTAGTAGGCTATACCAATACTTAAAGAAAATATTCGTTTCCCACAAAATGGAAACAGACTCCTATATAAGAGGCAATAGACAAGAAATGGGGAATGTTGGGGGAGGCGGAGGGTAGAGGTGAAGAAGAGGTAGGTGTCTACTTTTAAATGCTTCTACATGACACATCATATACTGGCTAACGAGCTCTGTGTTCATCCAGTCAAGAGAAAATGATAAGATCACAATGTTGATTAACGCAGTATCATACAAAAGTAAGGGAGCGGATGGGGTTTTCTGTTACTATTTGGAGTTAGAAATTATAATCTCTTATTCACAGAATCTTAGAAAACCTTTAAAGTTGATAATACTAGTGGAACCAAATTAGCCAAACTGGCAGTAACAGAAGAGAATACAATGAAAACAGTAATTGTTGCAGATTGCAACCCAGATAATCAGCAGATTTAAATCTTAACCCTATGGTAGAATTGAAGAATGTATTTGATGTTTTCATGTGTGTGTTTCTTCTCTTAAATAGTCAAGAAGCAGCTGTTTTATTATACAAAAAGAAGCCAGACTCCAAATTTGACAAGAAAGTCAGCAAAACTAAATCTAAGTCGATTTTTATTACTAAGTGCACACAAATAAAATGTTATGCATTCTAGAACTAAACTAACAGTAGTAGGAATGCAAAAACAATGTATAACTTTGAGGATTTGGTCAGCTTATCTTCTGAGATTTTCAAATGTGTTTTCTTTTATTTAAATCCTATTTACATCACTTGATTTTTAAAAAGGCTGTAAAATCAATAGGAATTGTACACACTGCCAACAGATGCTGAGGTGATTCTGAGATTTTCAGTGTTATCAAATATAAAAAACAGTATTATCAAGCAACTCCATAGGAGCTCTGACAAGATTAAAATCTCTTCTTTTATCACTTTAGAAAGAAATTGTATAACATGAATCATGTTTTCTGGATTTCGTATTAAATAAGGAAGCAGATCTCTCTCTCTCTTCCTCTCTTTCTTTTTTTCTAATACACATATATATGCACACATACACACATGTATATGAGTGTGTATAATACATCTCTTTAGATAAAAAGATGACTTATCTTTATATAATTTTATCAGATAGAATGTAAAAAATAGACTTTTAAATCTATTAAACTTCATAAAAACACAAGTACAAAAATAGGATTTGACTTCCCATAAATCTATAATTATTTCAAAATAAAAAGTTAAAATATAAATTTTTAAAAATTGAAAAGGTCTCTATTTTCAGTAGATGTAAATCAATTTCAATAGCAAAAGAATTTTTCTTATTATTGGTCTATAGATACTCTATCCTTTCTCATATTATCTTGGTAATTTACATTTCTATAGATAAATTTTGTTTTTTATTTAAAGATTTAAATATAGCTTTATATATTTTTAAATGGAGTTTTTTATGATTTTCCTTTGAGGAAAATAGGACATAAATTATCCTCAGAAAGCTGAATTGAGGCTTTGAGTCATTACCATATATGATAAATAATATAAAACATAGGAATTAAATTAAATAGTAAGAATTAATATAAAAGATAGTAGTAATTAAATAAAGGCAAACAACTGCCAAAGAAGGTTATGATCAATACTATAGCTGTACTCTTAGCAGAATCTGAATATGCGTTAATTTTAATTAGACAGTCACTGTATCATATTAATGGGTGTGTGCATGTTCTTTTAAAGTGGTCACAGAAGAGCTTTTCTATTTAGATTGTGAAAATTGTATTGTAGTTTCAACATTGTGTACTTGCTTTTTAACAGGAGGGGAAGAATATCTCAAATAATATATTTATTTTAAAGAAATAGCAATTTTGTAATAGGACAACCCAGCATGTCAATAGCTAGGAAAAAAAAAATCTGAAAAAGTGATCATTCTTTAGTGTCTTACTGGAAAAGAACTGCAACCCCTTCAACTAGTATATTAATATGTGTTATCAGTACAGATTCCAGATACTCTTTTCTTCAGCCTCAGTGTCATTTGCTGCATTCTGCCTACTGATAAAGCAATTCTGGCAGGAAGTGTGGAGAGCGATCTTAGACTGTGTTGAGTATAAAGTAGCATTAATCTGACCAACCTCTGAAAGAAACGAAGAAAACAACAGTCTTTGATAAGGACTTTGTTTTCAATCAAAATTTACTGAATGAAAAAGGATTAGTTGATAGATAAAACAAACCCTATGCTTATGAATGATTAATCTTTATGCTATCATAAACTATGATTTAATTTCAGGATTTATCTTTAAGTCTGCTAAAGAGAAGACAAACATTACTGGGCTCTTCTGAATTGAGCAAATGAAAACAAAACTTATTTAGTGGAGTGACAAATACATTTTAAGCAGTGAAATATGGATTCATATGTCTATATTTCACAAAATACATTTATCAGTAACAAAAATTTTTTCTCTGCCCTAGCATGAGAGGCCATGCATACTGGTTTTCTATTTAAAAACTGAGTGAAAAGTTGTCAACCACACATATACTACATGATTTACTTATCTGAAATCTGGGATTTATTTGTTCAAGTGAGATCAGGCAGCAATAGTGACAAATATTGTAAATTATCATAATCTAGAATGTTAATTAACAAGTGTTCTCATGTTCCAATGAGTGTAATCTAAACTGTCTGTGCAGGAAAACCTGTGAAATTCCAGACTTGAATTTGAATATGGGTTGAGAAAAACAAGAACTAAAGAAGCTCTATTACTAGGCTTTTAGAATTGATATTCCAAATCAAGTTATATAGATCAGAAATTTAAACTGAATTAGTTTCTTATTCATGTATAGAAAAAAGAAAAATGTTATTGCAATTATATTTTTGATTCAAGAATTTTACAATGTTTGTGGGTTTAGTCACTAATATAAACTGCCTCATTTCTGTCAGTTTGTTAAAAATGTGCAATTTGGCATATCTCCAGGTGCAAGTAAAAAATGAGATTTTACTTTTCAAATTACATTTCACTTTGAATTAAATTCTTCATGTTTATGGGAATAATCTTTGCCACTGGCCAATTTTCTTTGTGGCATTTTAAATCACCAGTATAAGGAATAGTCTATGCAAATAGGATAAATCGAAGAGGTAGGGAATGTTTTAGCAAGTATAGTTAAATTATACTTCTATTCTACAGAATGACTGAAAGTTATTTGGTCAACATTTATGATATGTTTTTCTGAAGCAGAAGTCAATGATATGAGACCCTATATCAAATATATGCGGTGAACAGAGCAAAGCCAAGGAAAATATTTCAATAACCAAGACCTATAGGAAACCAAATCCCACGCCCCCTCCTGCAACATATGTTGTCCATGATGTCCTACAAGCTAAGTTGATCATCCTTTATTCAACTACCCTTCTTCTCAGTTTGCAAGTAGTTAATAATATGCTAATACTTAATAAAATTTTTTGAATTATTGATATTAGTAAGCTCTAAAAATGAAAAGAAGCAAATTAAGTTATTCCCTGTGAGGTTTTAGCACTTTACTATTTTGTAAGTGATAATGACTTAAGTTCTAAAATCTTTTACTTCTATTGTGGAACTATTCACATTTGTCTTATTATGGCTTTTATATTATAAAATTAATATATGCTTATAAAATCAAAGTGATACAAAAATTCACAAAGAAATAAATAATAACAGCCTTTCAGTTGACCCAATCCCACAGTTCTTACCACAGTCTTCATTGAGAGCAGTTTGGGGTGATTCCTCCCAGTCATTTAGCTGTGCATTAAGGAGCATACATAGTTGTGTTTAATTTTGATTTAATAGTATTTTTATAATGCATTCTACTATACACGTTTAGTGCAATTTTTCAGATATGCAACAATAACCGCATCATTAATTTAAATTAATTAATTAAATAAAGAAAATGTTCTTGGCACAGTTTCTGACAAAGAGTAAGCAATCACTATTGTCATTCCTTATTTTATTAAAATGATTATTATTATTATTATCATAGTTTTATTACACATTTTTAATATTAGAATATGTATATGTGTGTGTGCATATACATGTATATATAAAATTGCATTTTTACTTTTCTGATTCATGTGCAAACATTAACAATAGAAATTTTCAATCTTACCGAAAGAAGTATCAGTATAATAGGTAACCTAGTTTTTGCATGCTTAGTGATTATTTTTGTTATTATTTTCCTTTCATGTCTAGCCTGCTCATAACTTTGTTCATATTACTACTCTATTTTTTAAAATTCTCTTCTCCTTCATTGATTTGTAGGAAGTTTTTTGTATGGTACAGATATTAACATTTTCCCATGATTTTTTCTAATACGTTCACTTTGGTCTTTTTAAAATTCAGTCGAAGAATCTCTACATCTTTAACAAAGCTGTTTAATCCATTAATATTTTCACTAATTTCTGATAGATTTTTCTATATTCTGTCCTCTTTTTTAATATTTTTATTATTAATAATGCTCTCATATTTCTCTTTTGGGTTTCATAGCTTTGTTATATTTTCTTTACCTTATTTTTTTTAAAAAACAAATTACTTAGAACCTAAGAATCATGTTACTATTCTGTTAGTTACCCTTAAATGTTTATAAACATTTTTATATTTATGCTTATCTGAAAACATCAATATATCCCTCTATTGGGCAATACTGTTTTTTTTTCATTATTTCAGCATATTAAGGGGGTACAAATGTTTAGCTTACATATATTGCCTTTGCCCCACCCAAGTCATTGCTTCAAAGGTGTCCATCCCCAAGACAGTGCGCACCACATCTGTTATGTGTGTATATACCCATCCCCTCCTCCCCTCTCCCTTCTGCCGGACACCCAATGAATGTTACTACTACGTGTGCACTTAAGTGTTGATCAGTTAATAGTAATTTGAACCTGGATAGAGCTAGAGGCCATTCTTGGGCAATACTTTCATTAACTTCTGTATCCCTTTCACCTCTTTATTAAAGAATAAAAAATTAGTTCTTTTTCCATATTACACTTTTTCTTGGGAGATTCTTTATTAAACACTAAATTGCCATATTTTCAACACAATTTATAAGATTTTTGGTTTCTTCTTTATTATTTTTTTGAATCACATAGATTTTCCTTTATTAATTTGTTTCTATTGGGAAAGATATCAAAGTAATTTTCCACTTAAATAATAAATGGATGTGAGCTTTGGTAGTTTTTAGTTCACTTCATCAAATAGATTTGTTCTCTTCCTGTTCACATAATGGTGTTTTCCTAATTCCTTAAGGTGATTGTGGCACAATGATTTTCTTTTGCTAGTGAAGTTGGATTAAAGGTGGCATACACACAATTTGGATGTATAATATTTAAGAGCAAATAAGAAATTTGCCACACCGCATTCCCCCCTGCTAGGCAACATTTCGGAGGTGGCCACTCTGCCACCTCTGTTCTAGATTAAGAATGCCATGGAGCACAGCTGCCAGCTGACTTCTAAATGTGTAGATTTAATAAGAAAGAAACCTTTTCATTATAAGTCATAGTGTTTGAGGGATGTTTGTTTTTACAGCATAACGTACATAATGAGATAATAATTGACAACTGTGAGAGAATTTGCTAAGACAAAAATACAAATGAATGGCATTGTCTGGCTGTTGGTAGGTAGGGAATGAGAAAACTGTTATCAGAGCCTGAGAAGATGAGCAATTGATTTTTTGAAGTGACAAAGCATTTGATAAAACTGTTACCTGTTGTAATTTGGGAAGCCCATTATTGATCTCATTAAAAAAGTCTTTAGGGGAGGTAGTTTGAAATTAGAATGTTAATACTCTTCTGATTGCTGTTTGTTCCATTTGGTGAGGTATTATAACTAATATCTGACCTCAGAATATAAGTGGCGGCCGTGGTGAATGCTGTGATGGACTGTGAGGATCTCCCTTTAAGAAGGAAGTCCTCATTTCCCTAGTTGCTGTGAATGATGCTGGGAGACAGTGCTCAGCTCTCAGTGCTCATTAGAAATTGCCTCAGTAAAAAAACAAAGCACAAAAAACTTATCTGTTCAAGTTCATACCTCCTTCCAGAGGCTGCCTTCATCCAGTGACCTTTTGCCAGATTATGAAATATGAAAACATGGTCTCCTTACCTCAACTCATAACTTTTTGTTGTTAATTTTTTATCAATATATAATAATTATACATATTTCTGGGGTAAATGTGATATTTTGATAAATGTATACTATATGGAGTGATCAAATCAGGTTAATTGGGATATCCATCACCTCAAACATTTACCATTTCTTTGTGTTGGGAACATTTCATATCTTTCTTCTAGCTATTTTGAAATATATATTATTATTAACTATAGTAGCTTTGCTGTGCTATCAAACACTAGAACTTATTCCTTCTATCTTACTGTGCTTTTGCATCCTTTAACAAACCTCTCTTCAAATCTCCCTCCCTTCTACCACTCCAAGCCTCAGGTAACCACAATTCTACTGTCTACCTCCATAATATCAACTCTTTTAAATTCCACATATGAGTGAGAGTATGCAATGTTTATGTTTTTCTATGCCTAGTTTATTTCTCTTAACATAATGACCTCCAGTTTCATCCGTGTTGCTGCAAATGACAGAATTTCATTTTACATGGCTGAATAATATTCCATTGTGTATATATACTATATTTTCTTTCTTTATTCATCTGTTAATAGACACAGGTTGATTCTGTATCTTGACTATTGTGAGTACTGCTGCAATAAACATGGGGCAACTCATGACAACTCTTAAGAGGGTATCCCAGCAACAGAGCTACCTGTGATTTCAGCTGAGAAATTCATTGTTACTGCTTCACAACTCAATTTCTCCTTCTGCTCCACCTCACTTCCTCTTCTTCCCTTCCACAGAGGGGATGCAAAGGACATCCTGAAAAATAAATATCTTCCATGCTAATCTCCACTCAGAGTCTAATTCTGGGGAACTTGAGACTATTGGTTTGCAAGCCTTAATAACTTCCTGTGAGTCAATAATTGTTTCAAAATGATAGGTCAAAAAAAGATTTTAAGAATTAAAGACTTCTTTCATTCTATTTAGATTTCTCAGAGTGATTTAAGCTTTTTTTGCAAACATCAATAAAAATAACCTGCCATGAAGAAAGCTACAACAAGAGAATACAAGGTAATGTTTTCAAAGTACAGTCATGATAGTTGTTTTTTTAAACATCAATATATGAACCAAATAATGTGACACTTATGGCAAAGATTATCTGGAAAACACAGTGATGGCCTGCTCAATAAATATAGAACACAAGGAAGAATAAAGATGCAATCATGAGGAGATAGAACTCTTGGGGATCCAACCAAGACACCCAAACATATGGATGTTCTAGGTGAAGGTAATAAACATAATAAATAAGATAACATAATTTCAGAAATTGTATGGAAATTGGCAAGATCTACAAGGCTTAGTATTAAAAGGGTGCAAATGACTAGCAATACCTATAATTTTTAAATGATGTTGAAACTTAACATTTCATAATGTTAAACATAAGTTTAACATTAATGTAAACATAAGTTATGTTCATAATGTCAAACATAAGTTTAACATTCAGCCAATTAATCATTAAAAAATATACCTCTCTCTCTCTCTCTCTCTCTCTCTAACTCTCAAGTACACATAAAAAGTCAGTGTGCATTATTGGTAAAACAGAGATAGACTACCAGAATAAATATTCTACAATCAGAAGGGGATGTAAAGGAAGATATAGAAATCCACAGTCACTGGTCTATACAAAGTAAGAAATTCTGCCAGCCAGATATTGTGAGAGTCAGCTGCCATGAGGGTTGGGTGTGTTCCTGATTAGATCTAGATTCTAATCTCAGAAAAAAAAAACATTTAAATCCATTCTTCTTGATGACTATTTTATCCATCTTCTTGGGTGTCTTTCTTTTCCAATAATCTCCTTGGACACATCTAAATTAGACTATGAAGAATATACCTTTTCTGAGGATTGAGTATCTTTTGTAGCCTGTTCCATTCCTTAAGAGATTTGGGAGCTCATGGTTTTTTGTTGTAGTTGTTTTTCTAAGCCTGGAATAGTTACTTTCTTGTTTAACACAATACTCTTAAACATTTAAAAAGCTTCTTATCTATTGAATAAACATACCCACTTTTCTAGATATATGCTTTAGATTTAACATATTATAGTTTTCCTCTCTTTATTCTCTTCTTTCTTTCTACCCTTTGTGCATATCCTGGGTAAGGTATACAGCCACATTTTTGAATATATTTTCAATTATCCATAACAGAAAAAAATGTTCTGCTATTTCTTTTCTTCTGCTGGGTTTGGGATAGGTTCGCTCATCGTTTTCCAGTTCTTTGAGATGATTCATTAGATTGTTGATTTGTGATCTTTCTGTCCTTTGGATGTAGGCATTTATGGTTATAAATTTTCCTCTCAGGACTGCTTTAGCTATGTCCCAAAGATTTTGATAACTGGTGTCTCCTTTATCATTTAGTTCAAAGAATCTTTTGATTTAAATCTTAATTTACCCCTTAACACAACAATCATTCAGCAGAAGGAATGATAAAGGAGAAATTACAACTGATACCAGGGAAACACAAAATACCATGTATGAATACTTTATATAAAAACCTCTATGCACATAAACTTGAAAACATGGAGGAAATGGACAAATTCTTAGAAACACACAGCCTCCCTAGGGTCAATCAGGAAGAAATAGAACTCCTGAACAGACCTATACCAAGTACCAAAATTGAAGCAGCAATAAAAAAACCTTCCTAAAAAAACAAAGTCCTGGAGCAGAGGGTTTCACATCTGAATTTCATCAGACCTACAAAGAAGAACTGGTTTCTATCCTGCACAAATTATTCCACAACATTAAGAAGGAAGGAATCCTCCCCAACACATTTTATGAAGCCAACATCATCTTGACACCAGGAAAGGATGCAACAAAAAAAGAAAATGGTAGAACAATATCACTTATGAATATAGATGCAAAAACTCTCAAGAAAATCCTAACGATACAAATTCAGGTGCTTATCAAAAAAATAATCCATCAGGACAAGTGGGCTTCCTGCCAGAGATGCAGGGATGGTTAAAGATATGCAAATCTTTAAAGGTAATTCACCACATAAATAGAAGTAAAAACAAAGATTATATGATCCTTTCAATAGATACAGAAAAAGCATTCAACAAAAGTCAGCACCCTTTTATGACAAGAATGCTTAATAAAATAGGCATAGACGTGACTTACCTAAAAGTAATAAAAGCCATACATGAAAAAAATCACAGCCAGCATCATACTGAACAGGGAAAAATTGAAAACGTTCCCTCTTAGAACTGGAACCAGAGAAGTTTGCCCTCTATCACCACTACTATTCAACATAGTTCTAGAAGTCTTAGCCAGAGCAATCAGAAAAGAGAAGGAAATCAAGGGCATCTAAATGAGGGCAGAAGAGGTAAAAATATCACTCTTTTCTGATGATATGATGTTATATCTAGAAAAATCCCAAAGATCCTGTCATGAGACTACTGGAATTGATAAACTCAGCAAAGTCTCAGGTTATAAAATCAATGTACAGAAATCATTAGCATTCCTATATGCCAGCAACAAACTGTGAACCAAATCAAAGACTCAATGCCCTTCACAACAGCAACAAAGAAAATAAAATACCTAGGAATATATTTAACTAAGGAGATAAAAGACTTTTACAGGGAGAACTATGAAATACTGAGGAAGGAAATAGCAGAAGATGTAAACAAGTGGAAAACCAGAGCATGCTCATGGATTGGCAGAATTAACATTGTTAAAATGTCTATACTACCCAAAGTGATCTACATATTCAAGGCAATCCCTATTAAAATGCCAATATCATTTTCAAAGATATAGAAAAAATAATTTCATGCTTTCTATAGAACCAGAGAAGACACCATATAGCAAAAGCAATCTTAAGCAAAAAGAATAAATTGTGAGGCACTCATTTACCAGACTTCAAACTATACTACAAGGCTATAATAATGAAAACAGCATGGTATTGGCACAAGAACAGAGACATAGACCAATGGAACATAACTGAGAATCCAGATATAAAACCATCCTCATATACCCATCTAATCTTTGACAAAGCAGACAAATACATACACCAGAGAAAAGAATCCTCATTCAATAAATGGTGATGGGAAAATTGGATTCCCACATGTAGAAGTCTGAAACAGGATCTGTACCTTTCACCTCTCACAAAAATCAACTCATGTTGGATAATAGACTTAAACCTAAGGCATGAACCTATAAGAATTCTAGAAGAAAATGTTGGAAAAACTCTTATAGACATTAACCTAGGGAAAGAATTTATGAAGAAGACCCCAAAGGCAATCACAGCAACAACAAAAATAAATAAATGGGACCTGATCAAATTAAAAAGCTTTTGCACAGCCAAGGAAACTATCATTAAACAGACAAACTATAGAATGGGAGAAAATATTTGCATGCTCCACACACTATAAGGGCTGATAACTAGAGCCTATATAGAACTCAGGAAAATCAACAAGAAAAAAATCAAACAACCCTATCAAAAAGTGGGCAAAGGACATAAACAGAAACTTTTCAAAAGCAGATAGACTAATGGCCAACAAACATATGAAAAAATGCTCAATATCTCTAATCATCAGGGAAATGCAAATCAAAACCACAATGAGATATCACTTATCTCCAGTGAGAATGTCCTCTATCAAAAAGTCCCAAAACAATAAATGTTGGCATGGATGTGGAGAGATATGAACACTCATACACTGCTGGTGGGACTGCAAACTAGTACAACCTCTGTGGAAAGTAATATGATGATATCTCAAAAAGCCAAAAGTAGAACTACCATTTGATCCAGCAATTCCATTACTGGGCAACTACCCAAAGGAACAAAAGACATTCTATAAAAAAGATATCTGCACTTGATTGTTTATAGCAGCACAATTCACAATTGCAAAGATGTGGAAACAACCCAGGGCCCATCAATACATGAGTGGATTAATACCATGTGGCATAAGTATACCATGGAGTTCTACTCAGCCACAAAAATCAATGGTGCTCTAGCACCTCTTGTATTATCCTGGATAGAGCTGGAACCCATTCTACTAAGTGAAGTGCAACAAGAATTGAAAAACAAGGACCACATGTACTCACCATAAAATTGGTATTAACTGATCAACACTTTTGTGCACATATAGTAGTAACATTCTTCGGGTGTCAGGCAGGTGGGAGGGGAGACGAGGGTATGAATATATTCATACTTAATTGGTGCAGTGCACACCATCTGGGGGAGGGACATGCTTGAAGCTCTGACTCAGATGGGGCAAAAGCAATATATGTAACCTAAACATTTGTCATTTGTATCCCATAATATGCTGAAATAAAAACATAAATTAAATAATAAAAAAATAAAAAGAAAAACAATTTTAATAATTCTCATATTTTAATAGATCTATTTATAGTCTCAATGGCAACAATATAAATATAAGACATTCAACACATTAAAGAATTTAATATCTCTAATACAAATGCTGTCTATAGTTATCAGCATTCAAAAATCACTGAATTGAAAACAAACAGTAAAAAATCAAAAGGATACAAGACCTCTAATAGACTTAATCAAAAGTGAATATGAATTTAGCATCAGGTATATAAAAGTTGAGATTTTGATGGAGGAAACTAGAATATCTTCATGAGTCTAAAGAAACTACATTCAAAGGAGTTTGTAATTATGAATTTGAACTGACTGTGGATATCAATTAGCTCAGCTATACTGGTAAAGAGAATTAACCACACAGTTTTGATAGGTGAGTGCAAATCACATGAATTTCCTTATAAAGATAATTTGAATGTATGTCCTTCCACCTTGACAATATGTTCATATTTTGTCACAAACTAAAAAGTTTCAACACTTTAACTGTAGAAATGGAAGTGGCCACACAAGGCTTTGCTTTAGAGGATGGGCTGCAAAACAAAGTCCCTCTTTGTAGTCTAACCTGAGAAGATTTATTTTATTTTTGCTTAAATGGGTCATAAATCAGTATTGTGTGATGGGGAAACTATTCGATGAGACTTCTGTTTAGTTAGAAAGAAATTGTTGGAAACTTACCTAAACTATTTTGCTTCTTAATATGGAGTGTGGTGGGATTAGTTATTTCCCTACAAACCATTCAGATTGAAGTCAGGCAAGGGATAATGGAGAAAATTATAAGATGTACTATGTATACCAGTATATCCCAATCAGTGGCACAGATATCATATCAGCAGTATAAGGATAACAATGTTTGCATTTTTAAAAGCTTATATTAATACATGTATTAGTCCTCACTCTCCAAACAAGTCATTTGATAATCCACTTAAGGGAAAACATCAAGGAATATTAAGCATATTATTTAAGGTAAAAATATTAAAGTTGATGTGAAAATGGTTAGCACTTGATATTACTGACCTAATTTTTGAAAATAAGCATATTGGTAAAACATTAATGTCATTGTCTGTCTTCTAAAAATTTTTACTAAGAAAATGAAGTTGGAAAAATTCCACCTATCAAAAGACCACAAGAAAGAGACTTTCATTCAAATGATTGAATTCTTTGGTGGAATCAGTCCTGTCCCACAAGCCCTCTATCCTTGTTTCCTAAAATGATGGACTTATTGCTCCTATTCATGAATTAAGCCCCTTTTGAGCCTCAGGGTCTGTTAGTTATTTAAGTTCCTTATAGAAGATAAGATATCATCACACTATTGGGGAATAACAATAACTGTAGATTCTCTCTATAGCACTGCCACCAGGGTGAGGGAGCTCTGAATCTTTCAAGGCCCTTGGCATGAATGAAATATTAGGAACTTAAACATCTGAATTTCCTCTCAGTAGGGAATCTCCATAGGTCAACTGTGTTTAAAGTTACTGGTTCTACTAGCTCTTTGATTGCCCTGACAGATTCCAACATTTGATTTTTCCTAGCGCTTTCAGCAGATATTTAACTGCTTTCTGTGAATGACCTATTTAAATTTGACTATAAAATAAATATGTATGAATACATTTCAATCTCATTGTGCTATCTAAAAAATAATTTTTGGTAATATAATCCACTACATTTTTCTTTAATAAAACTCTAGAATGCTATAACCTTGAAAATCTTTTTCCTCTTTACTACTCTTGTATAATTTTTGAATTAAAGTCTTAGAGTTTAATAATATTTTTCCTCTTATAGTTTATCATCAATCATAATCATTTCCCCATTTCTCTACTTCATGAATTTAAATGCTATGTTAGGAATTGCTGTTTTTCTTTCTTCCAATATTTAGTTTTCTCTTCATTAGTAAGTACACATTTTATGAATAACAATAACAGTTAATTGCTCAGAAATCTAGGCCTTAAATCATTTAAGTATCAAATTTAAATTTAAATGAAACTTACATTTAATGAGAGACTATAATATATGCATATATGTGTATGTAATGCTATCTGCAATACATTTTGCATGAATTTCCTCATATTTACTCTCTAAAAGCACAATGAGAGACAATAGCTTAATTCTAAGATTACTCTGCAACCTAGTATATGCATGTTATTCAATAGGTTGGCAGTCATACATTAAAAAATTCAAACTGGAGAAATGAATTGTTAGTCTAAACTTTATTCTATATATATTTATTCCTTCCCTTTTATTTTCTTTTTCTTCCACAGAAAGAGAGATCTAATAGGATTTTTCCTAACAAGTCATGCATATGTTTAAATGCAAATTCAAGTCTAATATAACTTTGAGTTGGCAGACATATTCTGCCTATTGAAATTTTATCTCTGCAATAAAAAAATCTTAGCAATATAAAGTAGAAAAATAAGAAATTTTTTTTGCATAGAGGAAACATTTGAATAGTGACAATTTGATACTTGAAATTTCAGAAAGCTACATAATGAGTATTGCAAATATTTTTGCAGAACATGATCTGCAGTTAAAAGTATTTTCCCTATATTTTACTTTTAAGGACTTAGTAAAATTGTGCGATAGTCACACTATTGATGCATAATTTCCACATAAGTGTAAACATTATACTACTATTTAAAGATTTAAAAATTTCAACTTTTATAGAGGGAAATTAATTTCATATAAATAACTTTAATAATGGTAAATATTTGTTCATGTATCTGAGTATCATATAATTTATTAAACATAGAAACTAATAGTGGTTTCTCTCTCTCTCTCAACATATATGTATACACACACAGATATCTCTGTGTATATAGTTTATAATATAAACTACTTAAGAAAAAAATTAGTTATAAATGATAATGAACCAAAATAAAAATTGAACATACTTCGCACAAAGGCTCAGAGTGTTTACAGAGTACATGACAATACCTCATACTCAACTGGGAATGGAAGCTTAGCAAAGACTTGAATAACTTCTATACTAACTGGTTCGTATTCTTGAGAATCATCCTGTCAGATAATTTTCCAAGACTCAATTATCTTTTTATCCCTTAAGTTTCAGATAACTGAAAGGGAAGCCTTGCAAAAATAACAGGAAAATATCTAATCCAACAGTTTCCCCCATAACAGCTAAAGATCAACTCTATGCTAACAGGCACCTCATGGAGAGTTCTGTTTTTCAGTTGTTTTCCAAAACATCTGAAAAGAACTGAACAGACAGAAAGGGAATGTAAATCTTTCTTCTTTAAAGTTGCTTTTGAGGATTTGTTTTTTATAGCCTTGGAGTTCCTGAATGGACAGCCTTGTGCCAACTTAAGGCCTCAGCCATATCTCCAGGGCAGAAGTCATATCTCCAGTGATAATCTCATCTCCAAGGAAAGGTGGGGGAGCCAACTCTTTGATATCCTGCTGCTGACACTTCTGTTATCAGCCTGCCGCTAAGAAGAAAGAAGATACAAATTCAGCATTTTTCAGTGCCCTGTTAGTTTGGCTACAGACATAAACCTTTACATCCCTTAAATAAAAAGCCTGAATACTTGGTTCTCTCTGCCAACATTCTCTACCTCCTTCACATCTGTGTTGGCCCTTTTTCTGCTCAGGACAAAGTAAATTAACTTCTTTCTATCCTAATCTTTGTCTGGAGAAAATTTTCTCAAAACCCACATGTACTAGCTCACACCCCACCAATAACACAAAGGCTCCTTGACTTCTCAAAAAGGATTTTATTTCCCCTCAGTGCTCCCCAATCTTTTCATCCAGTTGGCAATACTTATGCATCAAATTAAGATAGGAATAATTACTATTAAAACAACAAGTACAAATTCTGTCCAGGGTGACCTGATCTTCAGAGAATCTATGAAGATGGGTTAATTTCCCTAAGTGGACAGACAGATGGGCACAGGGGTAAAAATAGGAGTATTGCTTAATATTTATAATCAGATGAGAAACAATGAGCAGAAAGTGCTTGCCTAATGGAAATATACCATCCTTTCTTCAGTGAGCCAACCTGAGCCAATTTTCAGACTCAAAACACATCGATAGAAAGAGATACCCCAGGTACTCATGCAAAGGTTTCTACAACACCACAGTAAACATAGAGAATAGAAATTTCCCCAGTCCTTCCACAAAGAGGCTTGAAATCATTTCTATTTATTTATCTTTTTATCTTGATAATCATGCACTGAGGAATAAGAAATACTCAAAACTTTTGAAAAATGTTGGCTGAAAATTTGACATATGTTGCAGATATAGGACACCTTTCCATCTTGTAGTGTCTCACCCAGTGTCAATATCCAAGAATTCACAAAATACCTGCTTAACTGGTATAGGTGCTTGCACAATATTGCTTCAGACTAAGAAGTAAGGCATTGAGCACATGAACATGGAAGCCACTGATTGTATGATATAGTACAGTCTTACAGAAGCTGCCAGCTTTATAGAGTGATGAGAAGCCTCTTGAAGGTACAGTTGAGGTGCCAACTTGAAAATGATACCCTGTGTAAAGAAGATGCCTTGAAGATTTGGTAGTATCCTAATCCAATCATCATTATACGGTGTTGTGTTGTCAATAGGTAGAACACAAGGAACAGGAGCCAAGAGGGAAGTAGAAGTGACCCAGTGACTTCCTAGAAGAATATGTATTTCCCATCTTTGCAATTTCAGATGCATTCACCTAGAAGTCCAGGTTTCTAGAGAGGGAAAGCTTATATCATGGGGCAGAGAGAAAAAGAGTCCCACAAAATAAAACTAGCCGCTGCCTAACTGCATTTGTCTTCCCATGCCAGTAGGCTAGGAATCAAAGCAATGACATTCCAGACTCACAGCAGGACATTACCCTGACCACTATGAGGAATTTCCATAGCTTCTACATTACGGGGCAGGCAGGATTGTTTGGCATTCAGGTGATCCACTGAGGTAACTTTTTTCTTCCTTGCACATGTTTACTAATAAACAGGCAAGAACTGCTGTTATAACTTGATAATGACATTGTAACCTGTACCTTGAACCTTTCAGGATTAAGAGTCTGGTCCACCTCACTGGACAAATCACCTATGGAGAGATACCAGCCAAGTGGGAGAGGAAACTAGAATAAGCAGTAGACAAAGAAGGTTAATGGATATATTTTTAGGGATTTGGACCAATCAGAACCCTGAGCTATACTGTTCTTTTCACTAAGCTTTCTCTGGTACCTACACCAAGAAATTGTGAATAACTAGAACCCCAAAGAAGCTATAATACAATGGAGTAAACCTAATATGAAAAATATGTGGTTCTGAAAGATGCATGAGTCACAGTGTAATAAACACTATTTATGCTCCATCCATATCCTCTTTATAAAGTCTGTGCTCCCATTCTTAGGTGCTGTGAACATTTACTGCTATGAGATCACCATTGTGTTCTTTCCAAAGCAATTGCCCTCATCTTATAGGAGCTTCATTGTCCAGACATTTCTAGAATATTATGAACTTTCCATTAAGCAACTCACTGTCAGCAAATAATGTAGAACTACAGAACATTCCCTGTATCACAAGAAGGTACAACTCTGTGATGTCATTCATACTCCAGAAATCCTTGTGGTTCAGGATGAATCTGGACTTCAGCTAAATCCATGTTTTTCCTAGATTTTTCCTCTGCCCTATCTTGCTTCTCTCACTTCACTACAGGTTTCCCTTATTTGCCCTTATTCAATAAATTACTTTCAAAAATTACCATCAAAGCCTCTGCTCTTAGGAATCTCATCCTAAGACTATACATTTTACATAAATTTAACTACATGTGATTTAAAGCAGGAATGTAAAGAAGCAGAAATAGATAAGCATAAAAGAGAGCCACAGGAAACTTAAATATTTTGTAAAATTCTGCCACCTTTTTATTAATTATCTCATACCCACAAATGAGTGTAAGATGAAACTCATGAATCTGCTACTTCCCTTGTCTCAATTTCCATATGCTCCCTACAGTATAAGCAGCTTGCTGTACTCTGGATGTTTGCTCAGGGTGTTTATGTTATTTTGAGATATATTTTTTTACAGTAATGGCTTTTATGCCCAAGTCATAAAGTTTATTTTGTATTAAAATAAAGAAATAGGGATCTGTTTCAGTGCCTTGCTGGAGGAAATCTGTGTTGGCTTTTTGAGAGTTGATACAGTGGGTTGGTCTCTGACTTAGTAGCTTTTTAGGAAATGCAATAATATTGTTGAGTCTATGTGATGTTCATCTTTTTGCTTACATTAGTGCCTAACCCACATGAAACTCACACATAACCACATTCAAATTTGTATTAAAAATAGTTATTTTTAGTAAGAGCTTGGAAAGGAACAATAAGTAGTTAACAAGAAGACAATTGCCTTTGAGGGCATAAATTTTTGGTGAAAAATCCAACAACACATGCAAAACCCAAAAAGTCAATAAAGTAATTACAAATTTTGGTTAGTATTATCAAGAAAACAAGCAAATGAATGTAATAGAGAGTAGCTGGAAGGACAGACTAGATGTGGCAAGTTTACATAGTGCAATCAGAGAATGAATTTCTGAGAGGTGGCCTTAAAATTGATATCTAAAAATGAAGAAGAATAAGGCTTATGAAAAGGCAGGGATAAAGTGAAGGTTTGAGTGAAGAGTACATAAAAAAAATGGAATAACCCAAACAAAATTCCTGAGTCAATAGGAAGCAAGTTTTCTGGACTGTGCCACTGTGTATATGGTGGTGATACACACTGAAAAGGATCCCTGAGAAAGGATCTGTTTTGAGGAAATGTTTGTGAGTGTATTTTTCTTAGTGTTACATAGTAAATTACCACAGACACAACAACTTAAAACAACATACATTTACTCTCTCACAGTTTCTTTGAGTTAGGAGATCAGGCACAGTTTAACGGAATTCTCAGCTCAGTGTTTTACTAGCTAAAATCCAGGTGCTGGCCACACTATATTTTTATCTGATGCTCCCCTTAGAGGGAATCTATTTTCAAGCATATTCAGATAGTTGGCACAACTTATTTCCTTTTGATTGTGTGGCTGAGGGTCCTCATTTTTTTACTGGGCATCCTTAGCTCCTACAGGCTACTTGCTGTCCCTAGAGGCCACCCACTGTTCCTTGCCACATGAGCTTTCCCAACATGGCAGCTTATTTTATCAAGCCAACAGGAGCATTCCTTGCCTTAGGAAGGCAGAAGGGCCCAGTCCCCCTCATAAGGGCTTTCATCTAATTTTTTCACTCCCATGCAAGATAATTTCTCTTTTGATTAACTCAAAACCACCTGATTTGAGTCTTCAATTAAATTTTCAAAATCCTTTCAGCTTTGGCCAATAAAACTGGCTAGGAACTAATCACAGGTCAGCCCATATTTGAAGAAAGGAAATTATATAGGGTATGAACACAAGGAGGAAGGACTTATTGGGATCACCATAGTCTCTGCCACAGTCAGTTTGTATTTGATATTTTAAATGTAAGGCATCTTTCAGGTGTGAGAAAGAAATTGGGATTCTAAAACAATTTTTAACATTCTAGGCCGGGCGCGGTGGCTCACGCCTGTAATCCTAGCACTCTGGGAGGCCGAGGCGGGTGGATTGCTCAAGGTCAGGAGTTCGAGACCAGCCTGAGCGAGACCCCGTCTCTACTAAAAACAGAAAGACATTATATGGACACCTAAAAATCTATATAGAAAAAATTAGCCGGGCATAGTGGCGCATGCCTGTAGTCCCAGCTACTCGGGAGGCTGAGGCAGTAGGATCGCTTGAGCCCAGGAGTTTGAGGTTGCTGTGAGCTAAGCTGACGCCACGGCACTCACTGTAGCCTGGGCAACAAAGTGAGACTCTGTCTCAACAAAAAAAAAAAAAAAAAAAAAAAAAAAAACATTCTAAAACTTAGGAAAACAGAAAAGATCAGAGCTAGAAATATAAATTTATGATGATCTGTGAACTTAAAAAATATATATGTAAATTTCCTAGGAAAAAAAGGACTTGAAAAAACAAGAAGGCTTAGAACTGAGTCTTACAATATTCGATAATAAATGACTGTTTAGATAAAAATGAGACTGAAAATGAGGAAAAGAAAGAAGAACTACAATATAATGAAAATATATATTTACTGTTTCTTTTCATTAATATTTCTAAACAAAATTTTTATTAAAATTCAATTATATAATCCACAGCATTTTTGTTAAATACAGGAGATTTTTTAAATTTTTAATTTTTTAAACGATCATGGATGCATAATATTAAATAGTTGTGCATAGTTATGGGATACATGTGATGTTTTAATACAAGCATACAATTTATAATGGTCAAATCAGGGAAATTGGGATATCCATTGCCTCACACATTTATCATTTCTTTAAAATATGGTTAGATAGAATGAATAAGAGCTGGTGTTTGGTAGCACAAGGGGGTGATCCTCGTTCACAATGATTTGTTGTATATATCAGAATAACTAAAAAAATGGAATAGGAGGTCCTTTTATGTGAAGAAATAATTAAAACATTAAATGATCTTCCTTATGTTATCAAAGGAAAATGTAAAAATCGTTCATACTTTTTCCTTTGTTTAAAACTCTTAGAAGAAAATTTTATTGTTAGCTATATCAGTAAATTTCCAACAAGTGTGGGTTAGTTCACAGTAAATTTATTGGAAAAAATATTTTGTTATTTTTTCTTGAATGCAATATTTTCCTCCAAGTTGATAACACCAAGTTGCAGATGCTGACTTAAAAGACAATATTTTGAACATACAGTGAAATAAGAAGGACTTTTGATAACTCTCCCCATGTTTTTTTCCTACCGTCTGCAGAAAATAAAACAAGCCATATTTTTTATGCAACTTCTTAATTATTTAATTATTTCAATTTATTTTGACTCCCCTTAAAACTTTAATGGAAAAAAATATAGAAAAAAGTTGTGGACATTGTTCAGGAGATAGGAATTGATAGAGAGTTTAGGGAATAAGTAACACAAAGATCAACTCTCCAAAATAATAGTGCTGAGTGAAAAAAGTTTTAGAGCAACTGAGGAGAATGAATTAATGTATGTGATATTATATAAAGATAAACATTTATTGGATCAAGCTTATGTTTAGATGTGACTCACTGGCTATTTATAGATTCAGTTAGCAGTCTTAACTGCCTATATATAAGAGTTGTCAAACATCACTTGATCTTAGCCAAAAGGACAAGAAGCTAGGTTGTCATATTTCAATCAAAAATTTTAAGTTTATTTCTCTTTAACCAAAGCTGTATAGCAACATAATAGACCACTTACTCTGGGAGTTCCTATTTCTTTTTCTGGTCATCATTAATACCTCAATTCTTATGCACCAGTTTATATTTGCTAAAATGGAACATCCTACTCCCAATGGCATAATGAACTGCTTACCTTCACTTAAGTCAACTAATAGAGGTCACTATTAATTTTCTGAACACTGTAATCTCTTCTAATTTACATATATATCTTCCTGAAAACTTTTCTTAAGAGCTTTCTTTTTATTTTACATTGAAACATGCCAGAATTCCCCAAGAAAACTTGGTTTTATAATTTGCTTTATAAGTTTCACTTATTAATATCATTGATAGAGTCTTTTTAGGAACTAAATAAAAAACATCTGCCAGCATGAGCTTCATTTTTCTATGTAATGTTAAATTGCCTTAACTAAAGACCTGTATCAAATGCACTTTCCTTACTAATTAACTTGGTGGTTACTTATTACATTGAAATTTAAATGTACTAATCAAATGTTTATTTTGTAATTGTATTACATTAACCCTGATTAAGGATGTATTTATCACTTTAAGGATTACATTAAAATGTAAATTCTACCACTGTTGATTGATGTTAAATTATATCTATCAAGTAAAGCAATTACTTGGGAATTATAGCAATTGATCCCAAGTCTTTTTTATGTTATAAATTTAGGACTTCATATGTGAGTGAATATGCTGATTTTCCTGAATGATAAATTTCAAACATGGAAAATCAACTTATTTGTAACTTATAAATACATTTCTCTTCTCTAACACAAATCATCTAATTTAACACAAAGTCCGTCAAAAAGTAGTCTTTACTAGAAATGGACACAGAACTATGAAACAAAAATTGAATTCCCAACAGGAATGAATATTCAGATACCATTGGTTTCTTAGGCAACAAGAGAGTGTAAGAATTATAAAGTATTTGGAAAGGCATTTTTGCCTTAGTTAAGAATGTATCATTTGATGAAATAACTTAAAAATATCTTCTTAAATCCAACCAAATGAATCTTAAAATATCACTCTGAAAAACAAAATGGTATTATCTATGTAGTTGCTTGGTTTTTGTCATAGTGTGAAGCTTCTTTTGTCTTTAACTCTGTGTTTCTACCCAATCTAAAGTTAGAATAATTAGACTTTCAGTTCCAAAACGGCAGTGTAGAAGCAAGCTGGCTTCACTCTCCCAACACACACATGCAGAAACCCTAAAACAAATATACAGTGCTGATAATTTCACCAGCAACAAAAGAGAACTCAAATATGAGGATGACACAGTTCCCAGGGTCACAGAGAAGTCAAAAATCTCCGAGAGTAAGAGAATCAAACTTCCACATCCACAATTATCCTCCCCTTCATGTGCCCAGTACCAAGTGCATGGAAAATCTCCCTCAAACTCACAATTTGTACACTGGAAAAGGGAAGATTGATTTGGTCAACCAGCTTCCTCAACATTTTTGGTTTTCTGGTGGAGACTTGTTCTTGCCTTAACCCACAGGAAGCATCATGACTGCCTGAAGGGAGAAACATCCCAGAGGACAGGGAGAGAGAAAAAGGGGAGGTAGGAATACCATACCCAGCCCTGAAAACTTGGCTTGGTAACTTGACCAAAGGAGATGCCAAATCAGAGTGGCTGGTCAGCAGCACCATGCTGCAGAAGGCATGTTTCACTGGTCCCTTGGTTGGTCTTTCCACACTGCTGGGATAATCCCCTTGGTACCTGCACTATTTGGGGCAGACAGTGCTCTGATGGTTTATTAAAGCTGAGGCAAACCTGGGTACCATCTAAAACCAACAAAAAAAAAAAAAAAAAAAAAAAGACAACAACCTAGCAGTAAAGATTCACTAAACAAATATATCTAATTTAAAAAAAAAAAAAGAAGCTGGACACAGAAAACTGGAATAAATAACTAATCCGTCAATGCAAAGCTGTAGATATGTACCCACAAGAAACAACAGCAAACAGAAAACCATGACCTCTCCCAAAGGATAAAGCAAAAATACAGTGACTGATCCTAACGAGACGGCAATCTGTGAGCTTTCTCACCAAGAATCCAAAATAACAGTTTTAAGAAAACTTAGTGGTCTCCAAAGTAACATAGAAAATTTTCAGATAAATTTAACAAAGAGATTGAAATAATAATTTTAAAAAATAAAACAGCAATCATGGAACTAAGAAATACACATGCTGAACTGAAGAAATTGTTAGAGGCTCTCAACAGCAGAATGGACCAAGCAGAGGATAGAAACAGTGAGCTTGAAGACCAGCTATTTGAAAAGACACACTCAGATAAGAAAGAAAAAAGAAAGAATGAAAATGGAATTAAGACTGCCTACCAGATTTAGAAAATTACTTCAGAAGACTAAATGTTAAAATTATTGGTCTTCAAGGGGAAGCTGAGCAAGAGAAAGGGATATAAAGTTTACTCAAAGAAATAATAAGAAAGCTCTTTAAAACTTCAGAAAGATGCATATGCAGGTACAAGAAGGACTGAGAACACCATACAGATTCAACCCAAATAAGCCTATCAAAAAGGCATATAATAATCAAACTCTCAAAAGTTAAGGACAAAAAGAGAATCCTAAAAGTTGCAGGAGAAAAGAAGCAAATAACATGCAGAGGAGCTCCAATTTGTCTTGCAACAGACATCTCATCAGAAACGATATAGGAGTGATTGGAAGGCCATTTTTAAAGTTCTCAAAGGAAAAAAAAATACATCCTGTCATCCAAGAATATTGTATTCAGCAAAATTATCCTTCAAATATGAAAAAGAGAAAACATTTCACAAAGAAACAAAAGCTGAGATTTCACCATTACCAGATACGTCATATAAGAAATGCTAGGCCAGGCGCAGTGGCTCATGCCTGTAATCCTAGCACTCTGGGAGGCTGAGGCGGGTGGATTGCTTGAGGTCAGGAGTTCAAGACCAGCCTGAGCAAGAGCGAGACCCCGTCTCTACTAAAAATAGAAAAAAATTATCTGGTCAACTAAAATATATATAGAAAAAATTAGCCAGGCATGGTGGCACATGCCTGTAGTCCCAGCTACTCAGGAGGCTGAGACAGTAGGATCGCTTAAGCCCAGGAGTTTGAGGTTGCTATGAGCTAGGCTGATGCCATGGGCAACAAAGCAAGACTCTGTCTCAAAAAAAAAAAAAAAAAAAATGCTAAATGGAGTTATTCAATCTGAAGGAGGAAAAAAAAAAACCACTAATGTGAAAAAAAGAACATTTTTAAGTTATAAAAC
This sequence comes from Eulemur rufifrons, assembly GCF_041146395.1. Classification (NCBI taxonomy): domain Eukaryota; kingdom Metazoa; phylum Chordata; class Mammalia; order Primates; family Lemuridae; genus Eulemur; species Eulemur rufifrons. The sequence continues at coordinate 112,278,084 of NC_090989.1, forward strand.
ACCATGGTAAAATTAAATACTCAGAAAACCCCAGAATACTCTATTACTGTAATTGTGGTGTGCAATCTGCTCATAACTATAGTATAAACCCAGAAGACATGTCTATTAAAAATGATAATAACTACAACCTGTAAAGAGATAAGTAATATAAAAATATGTAAGTTGAACAAATTAAAAGTCAAAATGTGAGAGAAAATGGAGTAAAGTGTAGAAATTTTTGAGGTTTTTTTTTTTTTGCCTTTATTTGTTTCTACTCTTTTATTTGTGATCCAAGAAAACTCGTCAGCCCTTTAAAATGGCTTCTTATATCTATAAGCTGTATTTTGTAAGCCTCATGGTAGCCAGAGTGCCATAACTCAAAAATAAATAGCAAAAAATTAAAACATATTGCCAGAGAAAGTCACTGAACCACAAAGGAAGACAGTAAGAAATGAAGAAAAGAAAAAAGGAGTGTCAAAGCCAACAGAAAACAAGCAACAAAATGGTAATTGGTAGTACTAAGATCTTACTTATTAATAATGGCACTGAAAATGAATCACCTCAATTCTCCAATTAAAATGCATAAAGTGGCTCAATAGATAAAGAAACAAGACCCAACTATATTCTGTCCAGGAACCCACTTCACCTATAAAGACACACATACTGAAAGTAAGGAGGTGGAAAAAAGATATTCCACACAACTGGAAACCAAAAAAGAGTAGCAGTAGCTATACTTACATCAGATGAAATAGACTACAAATAAAAGATTATAAAAAAGATAAAGTAGGTCACTATATAATCATAAGGGGATCAATTCAGTAAAAAAAAAATAACGATTATAAATATCTATGCACCCAACACTAGAGCACCCAAGTATATAAATATAAAGGGAGATACAGACTGCAGTACATTAAGACTAGGGGCTTTAATACCTCACTCTCAAAATAGATAGATAATCCAAACAGAAAATCAACAAAGAAACAGTAGAGTTAATTTACACATAAGATCTAATAGGCCTAACTGACATTTACAGAACATTTCATCCAATGGTTGCAGAACACACATGTTTTTTTTTCATCACACATGGAGCAGTCTCCAGAATAGACTATATCTTAGGTCACACATTTTTGAACAAATTCTAAAAAATCAAAATCATATCAAGTATCTTTTTTGATCACAATGGAAAAAAACTGGTAATCTGTAACAAGAGGAACCTTGGAAAATGCACAAACACATGGAGATTAAACAAACATGCTCCTGAATCACTAGTGAGTCAATGAAGAAAAAAGAAGGAAATTAGAAAAAAAATTGAAAAAAAAAATGAAAATGGAAATTCAAGACACCAGAATCTATGGGATATGGCAAAAGCAGTAGTAAGAGCATTTCCATTTTCTCCCTCTCATTATTTCACTATTATTGCCCTACATTTGATGTTTACATATTCTATATAAATGCTCATTATATTGCTACAATTTGAAGAGCCCATTAAAGGCATTGTTCATTAAGTTTACTGTGTTTTCATTTCTGTCATTTCCATTTGATTTTTTCTTACTGTTTCCATCTCTCTGCTGAGATTGGTCGTCTAGTCTTACATATTATAAACCTTTTCCATTAGAGCCTTTAACATATTAACTGATTATTTTACACCTTCTGTATTTGCTTCATTAGACATTTTATTTAAGACTGGAAATGTAGGCAAATAGTTTTATGATTGGAAATGGTCTCATCTTTTCTTGTGCTATAACTTTAGTGTGAATATTTACATTATTCTTGTAATAGTAAACTAGTCAGGCTAGCTTTGAGGTTTGTTGTTGCTATTCTTACCCTCATTGCATCACAGGCTTCAGATTCCTCTAGTAGTATGTTGTGTTTATTGCTTGGCCAGAGGATTCTCTTGATGTCTGTTGTACCCTTAGCATTAGGTTTTTCCTTTGTGTTGTGCCTCAGAGGGAGCCTTCCTCTTGTAGCCATCATTCTGTGACGGCTTTATTGCACTGTTACTTTTAGTTGATGCTTGCTTGCCTGGTGGTGGAGGATGGAGAGGGGTATTTTCTGATTTTCTGATTAAGCCTCAGTCTTAAGGAGGCACTGTGTTCCTCATTTTCAAGGCTGTAAATATCTCAAATGCCTCTGACTCTCTTCCAGCTTTATTTCTGAACCCAGAAGATATTTCTGCCCCTTTCCCAGTGATTAGTGGCTTTTTTTGTTTGCTTGTTTCTGTTTCTCAGCTATCCTGAAGGCACCAATTTTTGTTTCTATTTTCCCAGCAAATTGGTGCTCTTTTGCTTTGGGGAGATAAGGAAGGAAGAACAGGGAGGGGGTTTGTGTCTCTCCCTCAGCAGCTGTTATTGCCCTTTCCCAGGCCTGGAGCTAAGTCACTTTTTCAGGAGTCTTCTATTCTTCTCTGAGAGGACCTCCTGGGGTCACTGGGGAAAGCCTGCAAGGGTGGACTCTTCTCTTCGCATGTTCTCCACAGTCTGCTCTCAATTCTTCAATTACTCTAGCTTAGGTTCTTTTTTTTTTTTTTTTTTTTTTTAACATTGTCCAGCTACATTATCTTGAGTGAGCAAATACTGTATCCCTCACTCACTGCTGGCACCTGTCTCTCCCAGATTACAGGTTGGCTTATCTCTTTGACGGGTTCAAAAAATCTATTACAACTTCTAGTTTATCTGATTTGTTTCTTTTTGTACAGTTGGTTGATCTTTGCTGAGCAGAAACTGGAAACATAGTTGATTTTAAAAAACACACAATTTATTAATTAAAAATCTTAAACAAGAGAAACAGAAGAACACTAAGTGGCATCTACATGTGTCAGACATGATATATGCTAAGTCATTTTCAGTTTGCATCATGTTTAATTTTTCTAACATTTCCACTTTACAAATAGGACACTGGACCCTGTGAAGGTGAGTACACTGCTTAAACAGCCAAGAAGTAGCTGTGTTTGGAGCCCTTATCTGGCTAACTCCAAAGAGATGTATTGCATGCCAGTGTTGACAGCTGTTATCTTTCATGCATTAAAAAATGGAGAAGACAAAAAAAGACTTAATAAAAAATCAGGTTTTATTAAAGCATTTACATATAGCAAAAAATATGCTGCTGCTAATTTTGTAAGGAAATTTTTTACTAAAATACTATTCATTAGAGCTAGAAATCATGTGGCATTTAGGATACGATCCAGATTGCAATCTCAAGTCTTAGGCTCTCACAAAAGATCAAAAATGAACAGCCCAAATGACTCACCATTACTGTTATCTCTTCACTTCATGCCTCGTGACACATACAGTTTTCAGTTCTTTACCGAAAAGAATAAAACAGAAGATGTATGAGTTAAATTTTATATATTAGAGACAGTTAGATATTTCCATGATATGACAGCAAAATATTTTGTGAACCAATGAAGCAAAATTTAATACTTACTTTCTAGTTACCTCCACAGGAAAGTCAATGGTGTTTACAAAAAGAATTTACTTTCCACTTACCTCCATAGAAAAGTCAATGGTGTTTACAAAATGAAAAAACAATTTTATGCTGAATCCTTTATCATTTGACTTTTATATCCAACAGAGTTGTTTAAGTAATGTGTATTTAAGAATATATTGCTATACTTACAACATTTTTGAAGTTAGATAATTCTCAGAGATTTCTCTAAATTTGATACAAGTTTTATAACCTCACAGTTACAGTGTTTCTGTTCTTAAGATGGACAAATTTAGAAATGTTCCAGCTGTCTATGAAGCTCAAATTGCTTATTGGAAAGAACTATGTGACTGGATGTTTCTTCAAATTCATATTTAGGGAATCAGACATTGAGATATATTAATATGTGTAGATTTTCAGCATGTAAAAATATCTCGACATTATGTTGAGTGCTAACATTAAGAATAAAAAAAAACCCTTCAATATTTTCCATAATCATAAAGTTAACACATTTGTTTAATAGCAGTCTAAGTTGAAAGAGTCAAATATTCTAAGAATTTCCTTCATTGCTATTTCTAGTAGGCTGAAAAATGATCCCCCAAAAGGTATCCATGTTCTAGTCTCTGGAATTTGTATGTTATCTTATTAGGCAAAGTCGTTATAGATGTGATTAAGGATCCTGAAATTAGGCAATTAGCCTGTATTATCCAGGTGGGTCCTATATGTAATCATAGGTATCTTTATAAAAAGGAAGCAGGTGGATATTTGACAGGACAGACAGATTTAAAGATGCTCATTTTGCAGGTTAAAGTGATATGACCAGAAGCCAAGCAATGCTGGCAGCCACCAGAAGATGGAAGAGGCAAAGAATGGATTCTCTCCTAGTGTTTCTGGAGAGAGTGCAGCCCTGATAACATCTTGATTTTATCCCAGTAGTATTGATTTCAGACTTCTGGCCTCCAGAACTGGGAGAGAATAAATGTCTGTTGTTTTAAGCCGCGTTTGTGGAAGTTTGTTACAGCAGTCACCGGAAACTACTACAGTATTTGGATACACATGTATTCAAAGATCACTCATTATAAATATCTCAGAAAGCACCACTGTTTGGCCTGCTCTCATTCTGGTAAGGAGATTCGATAAACTTTGAATACTACTATAAGCATCCATATGGTTAATAGGTAGTTGATGATTAGCTAGACAAAGTAATTGCACTTTGCTTGGTGCAAGAATTGACTTAAATTACATTTCAGCTGAAGAAAAAGAAATTCTACTGCCTTTAACAGTAGTTAAATGGTTATATCACCTCATTTTGCTTCTCAAACATTTTGTTCTATAAAAAATACCCTTTTACAACTATCATGTCAACATTTTCTATTCTCCTTCACAACTGTGATGTAAATTAAGTGTAAAATTGTAATCAATATGTTGTTAGCGTTAATTTTGTCACCTTGAATATGAAAACAAAACAGTAATTGTGCTAAATACACAGTAATATAGAATAAAAGGCTCAAGCAATGTGAAAAAGAGGAAGATTTTAATGACTCTATTAATAAAATCATTGGCAATATATTAAAGATATAAATGATTTTGAAAGGTGTGCAGAAAATATTGAACAAATTCATTTTTAATTTTTAATACCTTCCAAATGAATAAAGCTAATTAAATCAACTATTTGCCCCCTTTTGTGTTCAACAATTGCTTTACTTAGCTTTTTATCAGAAGAAATGCACGAAAACCAATTTTTGTTTATTAAAATAAATAATCACAAGCCATAATGAATAGCTCAACCAGATGGTTAAATGTGTTACCTAAGCATTTACTGCTGCTGCTGTAAAATTAAGCTTGCTTACATTTCAAGAAGGGCCAAAAAAATATAGTGGTGAAATTTAAGGACAAATATTTAACTTAAGAGACTTCAACAATAATATGATGTGCATTTTAAATTATATTGAAACCCAAATTAAGCAAATCCTTAGTAAAATGCATATTTTAAAGATTACAGATATAGCGTTCTGGGTGATAATACCTTTTAGAATTGCAAAACCATCATGAGAGATCCCAATTTTACAAGTAAATGCAGAAAGTAGGAAACCAAAAATAAACTAAAATGATAGTAAATAATTATGAAAATCAAAAACAATAGAATGTTAATGTGATGATGTTGGGAAGCTGTAATGCAATGAAATGCTCTCTGAGCACCTTGTAACACAGTGTTTCTTAAACCTGAATGTGCACTCAAATCACCTGGGGATCCTGTTAAGATGCATTTTCTAATTCAGTGGGACTGGAGTGGGGTCTGAGATTCTGCATTTCTAACAAACTCGCAGATGCTGCTGGTGCTGCTGGCCCATGGCCCAGGCTTTGAGCAGAGAAGTGTTAAGAATGTGAGAAACAAGAGCCCTATTTATCCCTTGTTACCTCATGATCTAAACTCAGTATGCAAATATCCCTGTTTCAGAGTAAATGGAGCCTCAAGTGGAACAGCACACAATCAACGCCCACGAAAGTATATAACTAGTGTTAATTGACTCCCAGTTCCCTTTATGTTAATTAAGATGCGAGATATTATTTGGTTTCAAGAGAACAGCTTTTCCTAAAATCCCTGTAAGTCCCTACAACCTGAAATGAACTTTCAGGCATATCCCTACTGACATGCAGCTAAACTAGCCTCATTAATTTCCCCAGGACCTTCAAAGGGTATGAAGAACTCCAAAAAGATATCTGTACATTGCAAACAACTAAATCCAAAACAATTGCCCCAAATTGTCATTTGTGTTAATGCTGATTCTCATTTAAAACTGCTAAATAGAAAGGGGGAAAGATAGAAGCCTTTACTCAGTATAATACTGCACAGAAACCTGGGTTACAGTTTTAATTTTTGTTTTAAATTTTTATTCTTAATTTAGGAAAATTACTGTAGCCTGACTTTAAGGAGCAAAAAACATAGGATTTCACATTTATGAAAATAAAATAGTGAAATTTATGCCACAAATAATATGTCTTATTTTCAAAATACCTGTAGAAGTTAGACTTGTATCATAGGCATGTTGAATATTAATGTCAAAGAACCTTAGAAATAGTTAAGACTAGGAAATATTGGCCAGAGATGCTAATCGATTCTTACACAGAAGACCATACAGAGAGTTGCAGAACTGGGAACAGATCCCAGGTCTTCTGCTGATTGTTCCTGAGTATCTCATCTTTGAATTACTTAAAAACTTCAAGCTTGATTCTTCATTACTTTGACCAATCTCTAAATGTAAACATGTCCTGCATGCATGTGAATCTGCAGAAGATAAAGATCTCTAAGTATCAATTGATCATTCTGTCCAATAGAGCACAAAGTCCAGCTTCCCATTCTATATCAAAGCCTCAACAAATAAAGGGTGCATATAAAAATGATACATTCATAATAACACTAGAATAAAGAGGCACATTATATATTATATTAGTATATGAATGTATTAGAAATTTTGAAAAATTTCCAAGTGCTGAAGGTAGATATGATCAGATAGAAGAAAGTCAAAATTACTTCACAAAACAGGAAAAAGAAATCACTGCTACAAACGCTGAGATCAAATAACAGCTGATTAACACTTGCCCATTTATTTTTTCTTGTAATCAAATTTTCATAAAGGCTTTAATACATTCTGAAATTTCCAGACATAATTTTAATAGTATGAATAAGATGAGATTCGGTAGAGTCAGTTTATTTCTCACTTTTGTAAATTCTAATATTTTGCTTAAAAGAGAAAAAGACTATCTTGGTTGTCTCTCTAAAATTGTGTATTATTTTAGATTTGTGTTCACTGAGGTGTGACTAACACTCTTCTAGTTGAAACCATGGCAGATAACTGAGGTATAAAGGACAGAACTAATAACCTTATCTTGGCTTATTAATTGCAACCATTAGTAATATTGTTTCATTAGGAAAAGAAAAAATCCAGGACATATACTAAGTAGAATGGTACACTAGAAGAAAAGGTGTAAACGGGCTTGTCCTAGATAAACTAGGATGTTTATTCACCCAATTCTAAGCTATTGATAGTCTTTTTATTGGAATAATCATAACAATAATCAAATGCCCACTTATTATTCATGGTAGCCAGCATTGCTTATCTTTATCAATTTTCTCCTTTCCACCATGTAATAAACGTATTCTTTGTGATTACTTATTGCTGTATATGAGTCTAGTCTTTGCTATTCTCTTCTTTCCCTGAAGGGAGAGTCATAGTCTTGATTTTCATATGGAAGCAAAAATAATTAGGCAGAACATAGGTGGTGAGAAGATAGGAAATACCATTGCTTCCTACAAATAAATTCTGCTTTTCTCTTTTTCTTCCCAACCTCAGTTGAACATCAAAAAAAAAAAAAGAGTAAATGTATATTTATTGTTTTTATAGTCATCAAACCCCACAGCTGCTATTAGAAATTGCAAACTGTAGAGTGAAATGCTTACTGATTAGTTATAACTTAAGATTTTCCTTTCTGTAAGAATGGATTCTATGTCTCTATATATATCTAATTCACCTATTCTCCAAATCAATAAAAGATTATTTTATACTTTCTGTAATTTTTTCGGTCTAAAACTGGTGTTGCTCAATGAAATATTGTCTTTTATTAAAAGCGTCCTTAGATAAAGAAGGAAAAGGAAAGATGTGAAGGTAAACGAAAGTAAACATCTAATTCCATTCCTGTCAGACATGTTTGCAAAGGCCCACTATAGAAGGTATTGTATTAATGATACTCGAGCTATTCAGGAAGTTACAGTTCAGAACGCTCCATTGAAAAATGATCCATGCATGATGATGATTGTTTTAAAGAAATATCATGCTTCAAGTGTCTTCTGTCCTGTCACTGAAGTATTGTCCCATTTAGGCTTTATTAACACTAGCCTTTTTGCCCCTCTTTTAGATTTGAGTTTTGATGAAAGGAATCAGTATTGGAAAAAATAGTAACTGCTCATAGGGACTTAATTTTCAGAGCCCAGAAGTGACTCAAAGGCATTTTCAGTTCTATTGATATCCATCATTATTAGTTAAGCAGCTTTAATAACAAATATTTATACAATAGTTCCTAAGGAAATATTTATACCAAATTCTAAATAATATGAGTTTTACAACACAAAAGTTGGAGAATTCAAATATACTTAACAATTCTAGAATGCAATCTGTTTTGTGAAATAATTGTTTATAAAATTATTTTCCTGTAAGCTCTTGATAGGCTTTTCACTCTAGCCCATCAGCAAAGCTTTTCTGCCTGTTTGGCAATCCATTCTGGCATTGTGTGTAGACATGGGTGTGGAGTGTGCACATGCTGCTTGATATTCTTTCCAGAATAATTGATTTGTAGTTGTACCAAGAATAAATTCACCTCTTCAAACTCAGATTACAAAACATCATTTATCATTGCTGCTCTTCCAAAGGCGATAAGAGAGTGAAAACATAAGCCACAAACTGGGAGAGAGTATTTTCAATTCATATATCTGATATAGGACTTGTATTCAAAAAATATGAAAAGCTCTCAAAATTCAATTATATAGAAACAAATTAAAATGGAAAAATAACTGATATAAATAATCAGTTTACTAAAGGAGATACAAGGATGGAATATAACACATACAAAGATGCTCAACTATTTAGGCATTAGGGAAATGAGAATTAAACTCAAATTGAAATGCCAATGCATTGTTATTAAAATCACTAAATTAGGTGATGATCAGGGAAACCAATTTGCTGGTGAGAACATGTGGTGCTTATTTTTCCATTCTTGAGATACTTCACTTCATAGAATGGGTTCCAACTCTCTCCAGGAGAACAAAAGGGATTCTATATCATCGTTATTTCTTATAGCTGAGTAATATTCTATGGTATACATATACCACATTTTACATCCCCTAAGTGCACATTTGGGAATAATACCAATTGGGTTTCGGACTGAGGTGGGGGGTGGGGGGAGGGGATGGGTGTATACCTACATGATGAGTGCGATGCGCACTGTCTGGGGAATGGACACGCTTGAAGATCTGATTCGGGGGGATGGGTGGGACATAGGCAATATATATAACCTGAACTTTTGTACCCCCATGATAAGCTGAAATTAAAAAAAAATTTTTTAAAAATCACTAAATTAAAAAAAAGTCTGCACCTATAAAGTGTTGGTGACGATGTGGAGGAACTGGGACTCTCTCAGGTTGTTAGTGAGAATGTAAAATGGCTCAACCACTTTGGAAAAAAATTTGGTGAATTTTTTTTCTAAAGTTAGATATACACGTACATACAATCCAGCCATTCTACTCCTAGTTTACTGAAGAAGAACGAACCATATGTCCACATAATAAAATGTACGTGAGTGTTCAAAGTAGCTTTATTGTTAATAGCTCCAAACTAGAAACGACTCAAATGTTCATAAACCCATAAATGGAAGAACACAAATGGAATACTGCTCAGTAATAAATAGAAGTGAATTATTGACATATACAGCAGCATGGATGAATTCTAAAGTCATTATGATGAGCAAAAGAAATTAGACCCCTCTACCTAAGAAAAAGTATATATTGTGTAATTCCATTTATGTAAAATTCTAAAAAAATACAAACTAATTTATAGTAAGAGAATGCAAATCAGTGATTGGCTGTAGATGATGGAAGCATTAAGGAGCAGAAAGAAAGGATTAGAAATGGGCACAAGAAAACTTTTGGGGGATACATGCTTATTGTTTTGATTATGGTGATGGTTGTACAGATGTATGTGTACGTGCAGACTTATCAAATGTACACTTTACATGGAATTTATTTCACATCAATTATATCTCAGTAAAACTGTTAACATGGCATTAATCATTATTTTCCCACCCAAGAGGCCCTGGTAAATCCAATACCAATTATTATTCCACCTGACCTTTTGAATATCATGTGATATTCTTAACTATATCATTCTAAGAAGATAACCCTTTTATTTTTCAGTGCATGTTAATTAGAGTTAATATACCTCTGATCTGGGTCACTTTTGTTCAGGAATGTAAGTCATATAATTTCTGTCTGAATATTTATATTTCTCATGACTATAACTCTTATAGTTACAAATGCAGTAGCAACAAAATTGATGTTACATATAATTGGATGCAAAAAGATGTCCTTGAATTTTTTCAACATTCAGGACCTTGGTTTATTAAGTAATTAATTATAGAGATATTGTAAACAAACAATATGTTTTAGAGCAGTAGTCCCCAACCTTTTTGGCACCAGGGACCTGTTTCATGGAAGACAATTTCTTCACGGACAGTGGGGATGGGGGGAGGCGGGGATCAGGCGGTGATGTCAGCGATGGGGAGGGGCCTGCTCACCTGCCGCTTACCCGCCGCTCACCTCCTGCTTTGCAGCCCAGTTCCTAAGTTTTATGGAAGGTAATTTTTCCACGGATGCGTGGGTTGTGGCAGATGCTGGTACCGGTCTGTGGCCTGGGGGTTAGGGATCACAGTTCTAGAAGTTATAAACTAATAAATTGAGACTAAATATAGGCAGCTGTAACAATATACTTACAATGAAAACCATAAAATTAAATACAAAGTTTAGTGTTTTCACATATTCTGAAAAATGTTTGCAATAAAAATGAATGTACAATTACATAACTAAACATTTATTTAAAATTCCTGTTCTCTGTTTATGCCGTCAATTTCAAGCATAGTTTTGACACACAGTAAATGTTTAATAAATGTTACACCTCTTCATCTGACATAATTAGAAAGTTATTTTTTCTAGGAAAATGACTTCACTGTGTAACTTCAAATTTTATTTGTACATGTACCAAATACTTTTTCATTTATGATTTATTTTGGAAGGGCATCATATAAAATGTATTCCTTACACCTCTACCTGCCATACAGAGCACATGCAACTTAATTTAACCATTTATTGAAGACACAAAAAATGTTTTCCAGAAACTGTGCTAAGTATTGAGCATCTCCAATCTTTACAATTTTAGTAATAAATAACCTGAAATTCAAAAAGGTTAAATAGCTTTTTGCAAAATTTATAAAGTTGAAATATGAATGAGAGAGATTTGAACTTAGATCTGTCTGACGCAAAATTTCAAATCTATCCTGATTTTTATGAAACTAAAAAAAAGTTAAGTACAATAATATCTGTGTGTAATTTCAGTGAAAATACTACTCAGACAAGCATAACGTTAATTAAGTGAATATTTAATTATTCTCTGAAATTGACAAAATAATTTCATAATTATCTACCGTCAAAGGTAGAGTCATTATATATATACATTCCGATCAACAAGTGGAAATACAAATAATTCTTAAAAAAATTTTTTCACAGTGTAAAATCTCTAAGCTATCAAATTTTTGATAATATACATACAGTACATATAGAAAATAAAGTACTAATTATATGAAACATGACTTTTCAATTATTTTATGATATTCAATTAATCTATTGTTTATTTCATTTCTTTGGTCTTTTTGTTAAAGAACTTTTTCTAAGGGATGAAGAAAGCTTGTGTTTCACTTTTAACTCTCCTTTTGTAGATTTTTCAGTAAATATTTATTGAGAAAATACTATGAATAGGATGAAAGGCTTCTAAATTACATGAAATGTACACTATTGATAGCTCCTTTTATTGCAAGTTGAAATCTCTGGGGTCTGAAGCTTAAAATCAAGATCCTTTTTATGAAACAACCTTTGGTTCACATCAGTTTGCCAGGTTAAAAATAAAATACCTTGTGAGAAAGTTCCTCACTCTTGGCAGAGGATTTGAAGCTTTATTTGGAATACTAGTAAATGTCTTTGAATCTGTGTTTATTGATTCCACATGATTAAGGCCTTATGAGGTCAAAATGCACTGGGATTACAGCTCCAGGAAAAAACCTACTTTGCTTTATACTTGAATATCTTTCCAGGTGAACTTTAGTTTGGCATTCAAACAAGTTTCTAAGTTTGTTTTGACCTTGAATTTTTCTTATTTTTATCTGGATGAGCGAGAGTTTGTGAGTGTCTGTGTGTGTGTGTGTGTGTGTGTGTGTGTACAGGCACTTTCCCCAATGGAAGTTTTGAATTATTCTTTATTTATCTGTATGTAACATTTTATATTCACCTCTTAAGTTAAATATATTTTACTTTAAATATCAATGTCTATATTTAAGGCCACATTACCAATATGGATTCTAATAGTAAAATACTACCTTTTTAATTTAACTTTGAATTATTTTAACTTTTGCAATTCATCAATGGATCATAGCAAAGGAACACAAGAATAAAGGTCTGGTATTTTCATTTTTAGCTATGTAAAATTAGGAGGTTTTATTAATAGAAGACATTTGTGAAAACTCATACCTGCAGGGCTAGACTCACTGTGATACAACAACGAACAAAAAATCTAGCAACTACCATAATATTATAAAAACAATTGTAGCAAAAATAAAATACTGGCTGCACATACATCACTGCAAAACAAAATTAAAATAATGGCTTCAGTTGGAGTTCTGGAGCTGTCTGTGGGACACAGTTAAAGTCTTTACAGGTTGGTCCCATTTCTGAAAGCTTTGGGAAATACTGGAGTCAGAAGCCAGGGTTCTGTTTTTCTGTGCCAAGTTGTGCCCTTCATCACTGAGCTGTGGGTTCCGTCATTGAGCTGTGAGAACATAAAATGATGTCTAGTTTTTGTTTTGCCCATGCCACAGTGGGAATTGGGGGGATTCCTCAAATGGGAAAAATTATGAGATAGAAAAATGAAATTATTAAGTTTAAAGAGAAGAGTTTTCAGGAGGAAAATAAAAGGAAATCTTCCAATATCTGAATGTTTGCATGATGTATGTATAGTCCATGTCTGAAAAATATGCCCTGCTTTAATGAAATAGCTTCTAATCCATTTTATAAGGCAAACCTAGTATTACAGCCACACTGAAGAAAAACAAATACATATTCCAAAGTACATGATAGAAAATCTCCTGTCACTTTGTGACCTAAAATCTTAGCATCCTCAAAAGTATAAGACACTGTTAACTTTAGATAGATGTTTATTTTCTTAAAGGATTATAAAATTTTGGCAGCAAAAGATCTTGAAAATACATTGATTTTCCCAATAGCATGTTATTCTTCTGAGCAAATTGATTTGATTTTTAATTTTTATCACTGAATGGATCTATGATAAATAAGTCATAGTAATACATTTTTTGAATGGCATCTTGGTTCAAGTACTACTCACTACGTTAAAGCTTAGCTGTGTGGCTTTAGACCAATCACAACTTTATTGGAGTTTATTTTTGTCAAATACAAAATGTAGATAGTACTTTATCTACTTCATTTGTGTATTCGTTCACATATTATGCATTAAATGTCTGTGTATTTAGAACTTTCTGTGTTTCATAAAACATTTAAGATGTCTTATAAAAATCCACATTGTACCTCAAGATAAAATAGTGCTTGAACCATAGCTGATATTCAATACACACTTGCCTTATTAATGCAAAAATAAAGAAATGAAGCAAGCAGGAAGAGTTGTTGAAAGATAAAATGGACTGTTATGTAATGTGCAAAAAAATGCATCAAAAGGAAGACATACCTACACACTTGATAGTGATGGAGTCCAAATTCAATTTCAGGTTTCTAACAAAGCAAGGATGAGCACAAAAAAAATAGATAATCAACTGAAGATTCACTGGCTTGAGACTATAATCTATCACCTATGGCTTCAAAACATGGAGACTATACAATATTATCTATAACACCACTTTTACAGTAAGTACATACAATAGCAGTCTCTTTGCGTTAGATTTGTGCATCTTTCAATTGAGGTATCACCTTCTCGCCAAAATAAGCTGCAAAGTGAACCTAGAAACTCCAATGAGATGCATTCTAGATATCTGACTCTCTCATTGCCTGGATCAATCTGTAGACTTTAGAGTATATAAAGGAAAGGATGGTCTACATGTCTTTTTGAAAATTTGAGTTGTAAGCATGCTGCTATGGAAATGGTGAACATTTGAGCCTTGTAATAATGAAATTAAATAATGAATTTAAAGGGCTGTTATATATAGCAATGAAATATAAGTGACTGAGGCATCATAATTTTTTTTATTTATTAGGGAATGTTACAAGTCACTGATATACCTGCAGTCAAGTTATACTATAAAATAAACACAAGAACAGAGCTCACATTTTATTTTTCTTCTAGCTATCACAGCATTGAGAGCACTGTCTGAAAAGTGGGTGCTCCACAAACATCTGATGGATTACTGATTAATTAAGTCTTTATCAACTATTCATCACTAAAGAGCAATAGCTCAGTTATCACATTTTGTCAACAAGATAATTCTCTCTTGCTGTTCTTCCATGACCCACTAACTAACTTCTACCATTTTCACATACAGCTGTAGGCCCTCGCTTCTAATTTGAGATGGTCAGTGGCAGGAAACCCTTTGAAGGCTGACTGCCTCGATTAAATCGTATTAGCTCATAAAAGTAGTGTCTGCAGAGAGGTTAAATGCAGTAAGTGGCCTCCAATTTTCCCCAACTCTGATCTACAGCTTAAATAATTATAACCATAACAAAATTCCTGGCGGGCAATTTATTAAAACATAAAAAATTTATATTGTGTAAAATCTTTGACCCAGAGTTTCTACTTCTAAGAAATTATCAAAATAAAATGAGTAAATATGTATACAAACATTTAAAAAAGTTCCAACGTTGTGTATCAGAGCACTGTTTTTATACAATAAAAGGAAAAATTTAGAGCCAGAAAATTGGAGTTTAGGTAATTAATGTTATAATACTTACATAAAACCATGATTCACTCGGTTAAATGATAGCGTTACTACATTCATTAACTGGATTATGTTCATAATATTTAAGGTGAAAAGTAAGTTAAGCAGATAGTAAATATCATGGTATCTTTTTATCAAAACAAGGGAAAGTATATGAAATTTAAAGATGATGTTAAAAGTAGCATCTACTAAATTGTTACAGAAATTGTCATTAAACATTTTCTTCATGACAGTCATAAATTTTCCTTAAAAATAATTACATAGCATAAAATTTTAGTTTCTAGTGAATATTTTCTCTTTTTTTTTTTTTTGTTTGTTTGTTTGTTTGTTTGTTTTTTTTGTTGAGACAGAGTCTCACTTTGTTGCCCAGGCTAGAGTGAGTGCCGTGGCGTCAGCTTTAGCTCACAGCAACCTCAGACTCCTCGGCTTAAGCGATCCTACTGCCTCAGCCTCCCGAGTAGCTGGGACTACAGGCATGCGCCACGATGCCCGGCTAATTTTTTCTATATAGATTTTTAGTTGTCCATATAATTTCTTTCTATTTTTAGTAGAGACGGGGTCTCGCTCTTGCTGAGGCTGGTCTCGAACTCCTGACCTCGAGCGATCCACCCGCCTCGGCCTCCCAGAGTGCTAGGATTACAGGCGTGAGCCACCGCGCCCGGCCTGAATATTTTCTTATTTCTAACTATAGGTTTAGGATTATTTTTTATTCCTATTGCAGATATTTTCTCTTGTAAGTAGTGGCAATGATAAATTATGTTATTTATTAATTCCTACAATTGATTATTACTGGTTATTGTACTTATACTAGTTTTATCACAACCCTTTCATTCCTATGTCATTTATTTGCTATCTATCTGTAGAATTGTTTGGGTTACTAGCATTCGTAAGATTAAACAAATAACCTTCAAGTAATATATTTAAATTTTATTAATATTATATTTTGGTCACTTATATTTAAAAATATAAGCTTTTTAAAGAATTTTTTATGTGAGCATGAATTAAAAGCTGAAAATTAATTTTTAATATTTCAGATGTTTGAAGATAGCTCCAAACTTAACAATATCCATGATAAACATTTAAGAATATTTTTGAAGTAATTCTGTGAGATTCCAACTATCTGCAGAAATATTACAAAATAAATATATTTACATGTATGTATAATGTAAATATTCATATAAATGCTTATACATTTAATTTCTAATATTTTTAGTAGAAACATGCATGAATAAAAATACATAAATATTTTAATATAATATATTTAATATATATTTAATATGTGTACATATAGACATACACACATATATTTAATATATATAAACAGGCAAAAACAAGCACACACAAACACATACACACACACGAGGCCACAATGTTAAAAATGCTTTGGAAAATATTTATAAATTATCTTCTTTAAGCAGAGTGCAAAGCTTCAGAATTGGGGATCATTCCAGTGAAATTTAAATACCAAAATTGACTGATCTTTACATTCAGAAGTCTAAGTCAAGATGAATCTTTATTTAGTAGATTATCAGTAATGGTGACAGAAAGCTTAAGAATATTTTGCCATATCACTATGAGCCGGAGCTTATACTAGCAAAGTTAGCCGAAACATATCCTTGTAGGGAATTAACAACATGAATGGTTCCAATTTAATGGCTTGCCTATAACAAAATTCTTTTTGGTCATTTAATTTTATAACCCAGTCTGGGGTTTGGCAAAACATATCATCTTACTTCTTTTGGTCATTTTTACCTGTAAGAACATAGGTTATTACTACCTCTAACTAAGATAAATATGACAACTTCAATTGCTTTTCATCTTCCAAAGTTCATTGAATTCTCTCATCCAATATTATCTCCTATTCTTTGAATCACTGGAGGTTGAGTCTTTTTTTTTTTTTTCCTTTTTTTTACTATGATTTTAAGGATGCCACTAATGGAATAGAAAACAGAAATTCTATTTTTGAAATAATTATAGGAAATGCAAAATTATTACAGAAAATAATTATAGAAAACATGGGATTAAAATAAAATGTGCTTCTATTGTTGAATAGTAATTGAACTATTTTGAGAATATTAATAAAATTTTAATGATAGAAATAAGTTGTTTTCCTTTTCATTTCTCTCCTTTTCCTTCTGTAATTAATAGAAAGATTGTTTCACTTTCTACACTTTTTGTAATTATTTTGAAAATACACCTCCTATTTTCTATTCCATTAGTGGGTTCCTTAAAATGCTCTCTCAATCGTTTCATTACTTTCGGCATCCATTTTCTTCTTTATATATTTGTTTAACTCTCCTTCTAGTCCTATAATGATTTCAAAGATAAATTCCACATTTCAGATTATATTAGGCAATACCTTAATTTCCACCTCCAATTTATTGATTTAGGTGTGTTAGAAACTCTTGTTGTCTCCTAATATTGACATTTTCATCCCATCTATGATTTAGTTTTGTCCCTTGCATTTAGTGTGGCCTTCTGCTTAAGTTTGTATCAATGACAAATTATGCCAAAAATGTTAGATGGACTTCATGGAAAGCTCATTAAATAAAGCTTGTAATCATTCCCCCATCCTTTTGTTTTGTTTTGTTTTCTTCCTGTAACTGAGTGATGTCTATGATGGTTCTAACTACAGTAGCCTTCTTGGATTATAAGGTGACCTTAAGACCAGATGCTCCTTTCTGAGAATGGTAAATTTAAAAATCAAAGCTTGGGTCCCCACGGACCACAGAACTGTTATAGCCTAAGATTCGAGAAATGACCACCCAAAGACCGAATTGAGCCAAATTAGGAGTCTTTATTAGCTGGCCAGCGACCACCCCTGTCCTGGGAAAATCCACAGACAGAGAATGGCCTCGATCTTAAAGTGAGCAGGGGTTATATACCTTTATCACTAACAATATTAACAATACACATACGGCTAAGAACATGTTGATTACAATAATTCATAAGCAAGCAAACTTACAGAAGCAAACATTATCCGTTAAATCAAGGAACATTTCCTTGAGGAACATCCAAGGAACATTTTTCCAAGGAACTGCCAAGTGTAGTATAATGTAACTATACACACCTAATGATTTTAAACAATCACCTACAAGTTAATCACTGTATAAATTTTTTTTTGTTATTCATGTATTCTTTTTTTAACTTTACACAACAGTGAGTCGGTACACAAGATGGCTACACTAGCCTGCATACAAGATGGCTTCATTGTGGCTCACAGAGCTATAGTGATTACTATGCCTCATCACAAGAATCACTATGTCATGCCTGTACTGACTAATTTCAGGCACCTGTTACATGAGAGAAACATATTTCTAATTTTAGGGAATTGTTATTTCAGAAGTTGGGGTTTTATATGGCTAAACTTAATCCTAACTGATACACTGTATTTATCTAATTGTGAAGAACTCTCCTTCTTTATAAAAACCAGTGCATTAGGAATTTTGATGTCTGTTCCTTTTCCCTAGTGATCTCTATTTTCATGTGTTTAATGTTAACTGGGTTAATTACATACTTGTTTTTTGTACCATTCTTTAGTTATGGTCAATTATGAGGAAGGCTTATTAATTTTTACTACCAAACTATCAAAATTCTTCAGGTTATATTATTGTAGCTTGGAGATTTCTCTAAATTTGCCTTGATATTTTAATGGTGAATTCTGAAGGTCTTTTTTTTAAATTTCAGAAGCATTTTCTATCCACTATTTTAGTGATAAGATATTTTACTCACCTTAAATATGCTGTTTTGGCATTGATATCTGATATGAAATCCTCCTTTGAAATTATTTATTTCTGCATCCTATTCTTTCATGTGAATTTATTTAAATATTAGATGCATTACTCTTTTTTTAATCTACCACATCAGTATAGCTTCTCTTTTAATGGCCTTAAATGTAATGAACAAATCTATGTAAAATAATATCTTTTATATCCTAGTTTTACATTTATAGATATATATTTTTATATTAGCCTTATCTGCCAGATAATGATTTAAAAGTAAAATTTGTATTATCATTAGGTAGGTGAATACTTGTTATATATATATTTTCCTTTTTTTTTTTTTTTTTGGTAATTTAAAAAAAATCTCTATTCAGTACCATTCACTTTTCCTGAGGTAACAAAAAATTTTTTTAAAAATTGAAAGCTTCTAATGTCAGTTTAAAGAATATTGCAGACTAGCAATTTAAGTCAGTAAAATGCCATTTATTTTACTGAAACCATGTATTTGCTGAGCTAAAATGTCATGTTAATTATCAATGATTTTTTTTCTTTATTCTTATACTTTAGTTGCCAAAACACAACAATCATTATCACTCAGAATTATCACTAGAGTCTTTAGATACATACTCCCTTTTAATATGTATTTCTGTATCTGTTCCCTTCCCCAAAACAAGAGTAATCACAAACCTTCTGGGAAACCTATCTTATAAATAAAACTACTTTTATTTAGCTAAATTCATAGCTATTTACAATGCTCTATTTAGTTATTCCCAACATATTTATCTAAAGTGAGTCTGTTTGGCCTCTGTGGGTGTCCATAAACGTAAGGCCTAAGGCTTAAAAGTAAGAAAAGAGTTCTGTTTAAAACTCCAAAGAAATTGTTGCCTTCATTTCCCAAAAGAAAAAAAAAAGACAGAAAATATTACTTTCTATTATTTTGCAAAGGCCTATTTATTAGGAAAACTAATTAGAAAATAGGCTTTGTCCCTTGATTTAAAACAATGGGATAATCATGGTATTTTCAAGGTCCCCAAACTGAATAGTTTTAAGATATATTATATAGTTTAACACAAAATTTAAGTTATATTATACAACTGAATCTTTATTTTCATTCCTATTATCCCATCTTCTACAGAAAACCCTATAACAAATACAAAAAGTAAAGTTATTTATTGTGTTTTGAGTTATTTGTGTGTGTTTGTACACTCAGGCCATGACGTTGGTCTGCTTTCTTTCAGTCTGCTAATTCAGGGAAAATGCAATATCTAGACAATTCTGAAAATGGTATTCTAATGCTTTTAATAAATTTCCACTGAGTAAAAATAATAGTATTTGACACAGGAAGTAAACTCTAGCAAAATACTTACAGAATAGTAAATAATAATTTCTTATGTTGACATCTGACTCTTCATCAGGAATTCCCACAAAATGTCTCCTTTGGTTCACTTCAATCCTGTGTGGTAAGAGACAGAAGTACATAATCTATTAGGTAACACACCTTGATTCTGAGCCCAAGAACACTGGGCTGTGTTCTGAATACCGTAAGCATGTTCCAAAAGGCTTAACCTGCTGCTAGAGAAAGAAATTTGATTTCAAAATATGTTCAAGGAAGTTCTTTCAATCTCTCCATTGTAGGCTCTCATCCTGAAGGTTTGGGGACTTCTTCAATAGCTAGCAACAACTGTGCTAACATAAATAAAGATGAAAGCTTTATTTTTTTAATCCATTCGGAAAACTGTATTTCAGCAGAGTTGTGTAGAGTGGGTCATCTGATTCAGACCCCTGCCTCCAGGTGAGATGATGCCATGACTAGCCATATTTCAGATCATCAGGAGAACCTACACATAGCAAGATTACATCTGTAGACATTTGGGTCAGATGAGGGTTGCTTTAATGGGCTCCAAAGAGGTTTGTCAGTTTTGTAAATGATGCCCTTGGATATGTTAGTGAATCTTTCAGAGTTTTTATTTGTTGAACTTAAAATATGCACAATAAGGTGCTATGAATATGACAGGAGATGATATACAAGTAGCTGACACATAGGAAATGCTTGTCTGTATAATTTGACTCGTGTTTTTTTTTACTTAGCAGAATTAACTAATACATTATTGTAGCAATTCTTGAGTAATAATTACTGTTGTACAAATGTTTAAATGATGTCATATTGTTCAGTTATTTCTATTTCTTTTATTATGATTGTCTCTTTTAGCATGTTCAGAAGTTAATTTATAAATGTGGTTTTGTTTGTTATGGTGGTTAATTGCAATACATTACTAATAAGTGATCTAAATATAAGTTATTTAAACTTCTAAGAAAATACTTTATTAGAAGACTGTAGACAAGCCATACTGAATGAAAGACCTCAGCTAATTGACTTACAGACAGTAGGTAAGGTTCAACAAACAAGACATTGAAATCTCCTGGAAAATTTTAAATATTATTTCAATCCTAATTATTTTATAATGATTGTGTGGTAGTAATATTAAGGGAAAGTTTTATTTAAACTCCAAATCTCCAGTTATGAATACAATCCCTCACATTCTACTGTTGCAGTGTTTCTAAGTCTTTCTGTATCAAGTCAACACCTCAGTTGATTTTCAAGGGCCTCCAGTATCTGCTTATCATATTTAGTAATATGCTGCTTCTTCCTCTACCAGGGTGGGTACCCTGTGGCCTCAAGACCACACGTGGCCCTCCAGATCACTAAATGCTGCCCCTTAACCAAATCCAAATGTCACAGAACAAATTACTTTATTAAAAGGATTTGTTCAGAACAAAATCTGGATTCAGTCAAAAGGCCATACTCAAGGATCCAGAAGGCCACATGTGGTCCCAAGGCCGCAGATTCCTCTGGCCCACTTTATGACTGAACCCCTCACTCTATTCTTTTGCTTATGTTGCTTCTGCTGAAATACAAACTATTTCACATAACCTTAGTCCTACCATATTTTCAAGGCTCTTTCTCTAGTGGGCAGGTACTAATCATTTATCTCTTTGACTGAACTTCTGTACTATAAAACGATTGATGTTATACTAAAACTTATTTTCCTTTTACACACATCTTGCTAAAAAATGGAAATTTTCTTTCATGTTGTAATAATTATATATATTTATGGGGTACATAGTGAAATTTAGATACATATCATGTTTAGTGATCAGGTCAGGGTAATTAGCATACCTGTTGTGTCAACATTTATCATTTCTTTGTGTTGGGAACATTCAATATCCTCTTTCTAGCTATTTGAAACTATGTGACATAATATTGTTAACAGTAGTCTTCCTAAAGTGTTATAGAACACTACAACATATTCCTCCTACCTAGCTATCATTTTGTATCCTTTAACAAATCTCTCCCCATGCCTTCCTTCCCTTTATACTTCCCATCTATAATATCCTCTGTTCTACTTTTTATTTTTATGAGATCTGCTTTTTGTTAGCTTACATATATGAGTGAAAACATACAGTGTTTAATATATGTTCCTGGCTTATTTTACTTAACATAATTTCCTCCAGTTCCATCCACGTTGCTGTGAAGGACAAGATTATATTCTTTTCTATGGATAAATAGCATTCTATTGTGTATATATACCACCTTTTCTTTATCCATTCATCTGCTATTGAACACCTGGGTTGATTCTGTATCTTGGCTATAGCAAATAGTGCTGTAATAAACATGAGGATGTAGATGTCTCTTTGATATATTGATTTCCTTTTTTTTTTTTTTTTATTGAATAAATGCCCAGTAATGGGATTGTTGGATCATACGTTAGTTCTATTGATAGTTTTATGAGGAATCGCCATACTGCCTCTACTGGTTTACATGCCAACCAACAGTGTATAAGAGTTCCTTTTTCACCACATCCTCACCAGCATTTGTTATGTTTTGTAATAACCATTCTAACTGAGATGAGATGATATTTCATTGTGGTTTTGACTTGCATTTTCCTGATGATTAGTGATTTTGAACATTGTTTTCATATATTTGTGGGCCATTTGTATGTATTCTTTTGAGAAATACCTGTTCAAATAATTTTTCCATTTCTTAATCAGATTGTTTCTTTTGTTTGGTGTTGAGATATTTGAGTTCCTTGTATATTCTGGATATTTTGGAATAGTTTGAGAAGAATTGGTATTAAATTTTCTTTAAAGCTTATATAGAACCTGTGAAGCTATCTGGTCCTAGACTTTTCTTTGTTGGGAGACTTTATTACTGATTCAATCTTGTTAATTCTTATAGGTGTGTTCATGTTTCCTATATCTTCTTGCTTCAATCTTGGTAGGAGATAGGTATCAAGAAATTTATCATTTCCTCCAAGTTTTCAAATTTATTGTCATACAGTGTTCATAGCAGTTTCTAATGATTCTTTTATTTCTGGGGCATTCATTGTGACTTCTTTTTTGTTTCTGATTTTATTTCCTTGGGCCTTCCTGCTTTTTTTCTTAGTCTGGGTAATAGATTGTCTATTTTGATTATCTGTTAAAAAACTCACTTTTTGTTTCATTGATTTTTTATTTCTTTTTTAGTCTCAATTTCATTTATTTCTGCTCTGATTTTTATTACTTCTATCTTTCTACTTGTTTTGGATTTGTTTTTTTTTTTGGTAGGGTGTTTTGTTTTGTTTTTTTTTTGTTTTTTTTTTTGTTTTTTGCTTATCTAGTTCCTTGAGATGCATTGTTGAGTTGTTTCTTTGAAATCTTTCTCGTTTTTTTATATAGTCATTTATTGCTATAAACTTGCCTCTTAATACTGCTTTGACTATTTCTCATAGGTTTTGGTATGTTGTGTTTTTATTCTAATTTGTTTCAAGTAATCTGGAAATTTCATTCTTAATTTACTCCTTCACCCATTGGTCATTCACCAGCATGTTGTTTAATTTCCATGCATTTGTATAGTTTTAATTTCCCCTTTTTATTAATTTATAATTTTGTTTTATTGTGCTCAAATAAGATACTTGATATGATTTCAATTTTAAAAATTTTTGAGACTTTTTTGTGTGAGACTTTTTTATCAATCCTGGACAATGTTACATGTGCTGATGAAAAGAGTGTGTATTCTGTAACTGTTGGGTGAAATGTTCTGTAAATGATTAGATCCATTTGTTCTGTGTTGGAGTTTAAACAGATGTTTCTTTGTTGATTATTTTGTCCAATGATGAGAGTGGGGTGTAGAAGTCCCCAAATATTATTATATTGGGGTCTGTATCTCCCTTTAGATTTAATATTTGCTTTATATATCTGGTTGCTCCAGTGTTGGGTGCATATGTATTTATAATTGTTATATTGTCTTGCTGAATTAATTCTTTTCTTATTACATGATGTCTTTCTTTGTCTCTTTTTACAGCTTTTGACTTGAAGTCTCTTTTGTCTAAGTGAAGCTACTCCCACTCATTTTTGGTTTCTATTTGCATGTAGTATCTTTTTCCATCCCTTCACTTTGTCTATGTGTGTCTTTACAGGTAAGATGAGTTTCTCACAGGCAGAATATAATTTGTTCTTATTTTTAATCCACTTAGCAAGTTTATATCTTTTAGATGGGGAATTTAATTAATTTACATTCAAAGTTGTTGATATGTGAGTACTTACTTTGGAAACTGTATTGATTATGTTCTGCTTTTTTTTTTTTTTTTGTATTTCCTTTTTCCTTACTTCCTCTCTTATGGTTAATTTTTACACTTGGGAGGTTTTCTGTAGTGATAAATTTTAATTCCTCTCTCTTTCTCCTTTGTGCATTTACTCTACCAGTTATTTTTATGGTTTCACATATTTTCATGATGATGGTTACCATCTTTTCACATCCAGATGTAAGACTCCATTGATCATTTATATTAAGGCCAGTCTAGTGGTAATTAATTCCCTTAATTTTTCTTGCCTGTGAAAGATTTTATTTCTCTTTAATTTCTGAAGGATAGCTTTCCTGAGCATAATATTCTTAGATTTGAGTTTTCTTTTTTTAATTTCAGTACTTTGAATATACTATTCCATTCTCTCTTGTACTGTAAGGAATCTGTTGAGAAATCTGCTGTTCATTTAATCAGGGTTCCCTTACATATGACCTCACACTTTTTGCTTTCTGTTTTAGGAATTCTTTCTTTGTCTTTGACTTTTGTCAATTTGACCATGATGTGCCTCAAAAAGGACCTGTTTGAGTTTAATCTGTTTGGGGATCTTTGATCTTCCTATACCTGGATGTTCATCTCTTCCCAAATACTTGGGAATTTTTCAGCTATTATTTTATTAAATATATTTTCTATACATTTTCCATTTGCTTCTCCTTTTGGAACACCCATAATGTGAATATTTATTCACTTCATGGTGTCCCCTAAATCCTGTAGGCTTTTTCATTCTTTTTTTTTTCTTTCTTTTTACCCTTTGTCTGTATGTGTTATTTTAAAAGATCTGTCTTCAAGTTCAGAAATTTTTTCTTCTGCTTGGTCTAGTCTGGCATTTGTTGATGCTCTTGATTGTATTTTTCTGGCATTTGTTGATGATTGTATTTTTTATTTCATTCATTTACTTCTTCAGCTGTAAAATTTCTGTTTGCCTCTTTTTTATGATGTCTATCTCTTTGTTAAATTTCTCATTCAAATCATGAAGTGTTTTCTTAATTTAATTAAATAGTTTATTCTCATATATCTCATTGAGCTTCCTTAAAATTATTATTTTAAATTATTTTTCTGGCATTTGTATATTTCCTTATGATTGGGGTCTGTAATTAGAGAATTACGTTTCTTTGAAAGTGTCAGTTTCTTTACTTTTTCATTTTTGATGTGTTCTTATGTTGATTTCTATGCATCTGGTGGAACTGTCATCTTTTTCAATTTTATGAAGTAGATTTCACAGGGAGAGATCTATTCATTACATGGGTTTTAGTGTGGTAGTTCTGTTGGGTGCATTGGTTTTGATTCTAGGTGGACACAGCAGTATAATCTCCCTGTAGTTTCATCAGCTGTAATCCATGCTGGTGATGTTTGCAAATGTCTCAGTGCCTAGTCTGAGAGAATGTGCATCAGTGGTGGTGCATCTTTGCCAGAGAGGGCTTCCAAAGCTGTTTCTTATGTTAGCAGCACATGTATGCACATGGTTGGTTGGCCAATTTTTGTCTGGCTTGCTGGAGTTCGAGCCATGACAATTTTATTCTGGCTGAGGGCCCAAGCATAAGCTTGCTCTGCCAGTCTGGGGTTTGCCTGTAGGGAAAGCCTGCAGGGCTATTTCTTACACCTTTGATATATACGCATGCTGGTTGGCTGGCCTTGGATCTGTCGGCTGAAGGGCGTACAGGGTTGTTTTGCAGGACCAGGATATGTTCAATGGCTTCTCATCTTGCCTGAGTGTGTTTCTGATAGGTTCACCCATAAGGTTGTTTTTCAGGCATGGGACATGGCCATACAGCTGCTTGCTCAGCCTGAAAACATGCCTGTCAGTCATATCTCTCAAAGTTTTTGTCAGGCCCTGAACACAGATGCAACAGCTCCTCAACTGGCCTGGGAGTGTGTCTGCCAGGGTCAATCTTTGGGGCTGTTTCTCAGGCCCTGATTGCAGGTATGGGGCCTTTGGGCAGGCCAGAAGTGTGTCTCCAGGAGTGGTGGGCACTGTAGGCCCTGGACACAGGCATGTAACTACTTTGCAGGCCTGGGGGCATGTCAACTGCCTAGTCACTCGGACCTCTTCTGCTTAGGGAAGAGTGAACATAGGTTTGGCTTGCTCAATGACAGTCTTACCCTAGAAGATACTGCTAGACTGTTCCTCCATCTACAGGTCCAAGTGTCAAGGGCTGGTTTCCCTTTTGTGCAGGACTCAGGCTCCCCACAACTGGGGTTGTACTGTTTAGCCACACATGGGGGCTTGGTAGAATTAAAATGGAGCCCTAGCACTGGTGAGGTTCACTGTCTACAAGCCTCCAGTGGAAGGGACACTCTAGAGGTGGCTGTGATCTCAAGATGGCACCATACTGCAGCAGCTTAGCACAGAGGGGCTGGGTAGGTGGTGGTAAGTGCATAACTTGTGCTCCTAATCTATAGTAATGCAACTGTGTGAATTCCTGGCAGCTCTTCCATCTGGGCTTAAGGCTTGTGAAGACTGTGAGACTCTCCTATGGTAAGGACTATAAGTATTTACTGTGGCAGTGGGAGCTGGTAGGGTTCTGCTGCTTACCTTTTTCCCCACAAAGGGAAATCCCTTCTGTCTCCAGGCTGATTCTATCTGAGAAGAGGAGATAGAGTTGCAGAGGCAAAATGGCTCCACACTGCACTCCTGGGCTTCCAATAACCACAGGTATGTCTTCACTCCCTGCTGCACTCCAGTACTCTCACTGTGACACTCCAGTCATATCTTAGCTGTTTATCTATTGTTATGTTTTTTCTTGTGGGGGAGAGGCAGTGCCAGATGTCTCTAGTCAGCCATCTTGCTCCTAAATTGGAATATAATGGTTTTTGTGGTATCGCATTTCTTGAGATTGTAAATTGAGGGAGGGTAGAAATAGAGCAAGAGGGTCTTCAGGGTCTACGATATCTGACTGAATGAAAACAATCTGTACCTACAAGTTATTTAATTATTCATTGCCACTGCTTTATTGCTAGATTCTATACTTTGAAACCATTTTTTAAAAGTATTTTGAGGAAAGTATTACAAAAACACACTATTTGATAAAATTAAGTTTAGGTAAACCCAGAAGAAGAAGCAATAATGTGGCCGTTAATGGAGTTTGGAGTGTGCAGAAAACTTACATAAGTAATATAAAAACCATTTTACTTATTTGCTTCTGGTAGTAATAATAAATATTTTGCAAACTTAAAAAAGTGAAATTCTCACCATTACATACTCTTATTTTATTGTATAATAAAAATTAGATAATTCCCTAAATGAAATACTTTTTAAACTGCATAAGAGAAATTGAGCAAGCATATCCTTATCAGACATCTATTAAATGTATAATTATGTAAAATTCTATTTATGGTACATGGAATATTGCACTTTCCTTATACTCTAAGAGTTTAAATTCAAGTTGGCAAGGCTAGCATGCACGGATATGCTGTGAAATACATTAAGAAAGAATGCTAAGCTAAAAATTAAATAGATGGTAACATATATAATTTTGTGACATTATTTTTTAATAGAAATAATTTGCATGAGACAGAGTGTAGGGTAGTAATACACAGAATATAGAGATAAAATATACTACTTTTCCATGCATATTTCCTTTATTTTTAAAAGACAGAAAATTATTGTTTTTGTTAAATAAGTATTCTTGGGTCATGTTTTGGGGGTTTTTTTGTTTTTGTTTTTGTTTTTTTTGTTTTTTTTAGAATTTTGTGTCCTCTGTCTTTCACTATTAACTTTTTCATTGAGTAGTTACTTCAATAAAAGGTCATGGGTACCATGAACTCTGAATTTTCACCTTTGAGAGCTCTGCTATCACAGTTACATTCTCTCAACATTTTGTAGCAGAGTTGCATTGTCTTTCAATATGGAGTCCCACTATGCATAAATCTGAGGCTCATCTAGTGTTTGATCTGTTCAAGGTAGCATGATGTATTCAGACTTACATCGTTGAAAGTCTCTTTATTCTTGAAATTAATTTCTTAACCAAGCTGTGTCTCTTTCATAATTTTTCTGCATTCACATTTCCTTGATTGTAATGTCACTTTTAATTCTACATGCTAAGTTTTTCTCATGGATTCAGAATTTTTTCTATATGAATTTAAATATTTTTCTTTTTTTGTGTGTGTTTTCTAAATCAGGTGTCCCCACAGTGCCTGCACAGAAGATAAGATAGTACTGGAATCTGACAGAATTTGAATCTTGGCTTCAAAATTTGAATGTCTCTAAGTAAATTATCTACATTTTCTCTGCCTCAATTTTTTTCAATTATAAAATGAAATAATAGTATTACTTAGGGTAGGTTTTATGTGAATGAAATAAACTAATACATGTACAGGCACTTTGAATAATCTAGACAAATATTTGGAGCTTGGTTTATGAAAACTGCAATTATTACTCTTATACTCCATTTTTGCTTCATCACCTTTTTCTGCCCTCCACATTGATTAGAGTCTACCAGCATTCATCTCTTTATCTTTTTCTTTTTCTCATACTGTTATTTCATGACTTTGCACTAATTCAGAGGTTCCTTTTCAGTTCCTTTTCAGCTCTCCCTTATACCTTTTTGTTTGCCATTATTTACTTCCTTAGTGGTGTACTTAAGGTATTTATTTTATTTCCTTACAGCTGCAATCTCATTCTGTTGTTTTATTATGTGATATTCAAATTATACTCATTGAATCAGGTTAATATTGAGTTGTTCAATAGAATGATCAATCTATAGAGAATGGTCTTCTGTTGTTTGTATAATATTCCATTTGTAAACCATTTATAAATTGCTGCAATATCATTCTTATTGTTTCTTCCACTTACCACCTTTCCTTTCTACCTTCCTTCCTTCTCTTCTGAAGTATGTTTGTATAGTTAGAATTCCAAATGTTTTTGCAAGTATTTCTTGTTATTTGGTTGTTTCATCTCACTTATGGTCATATGGAATTTTTTTAGAGTACTTATTAGTACTGCTATAACATGGGTGAATTCTACTTGACTGCCTTCTCTCATTATGTAAGACCTGTTGGACTTCTGATGTCGGCTGAGGAACTAGGTAAAATGTACCACCTGCTTTCATAATACTAAGTATTCAAGAAGGTATTAGAGGACACAATGGGGATAGGTAGGGGTAGGCTGGGGCTGATGCTTTGTTGGCAATTCTAAATATGAGCATTTTAGTGACATTTTTAAAATACTTTCCAAAAAGAATCATAAAGAGATAGCCTCTGTGTGGGTAAGCTACTCATAACATGCTGCCCTGTTTTTGTAGATTGAGTTATGAGATACTTTCTCCTTTCTCATTTGTCTGGTACTGATATATGGATATATATGATATAGATACAGACATAGATATAGGTATAATATTTTTGCTCAATCCTTGATGGAATAAGGCAGGGAGATTTTGTGACTTGCCTTTGGTTTTACCAAGAAGACAGCTGAATCTTTTAAAACCACTATATACAGCTATTGACAACACAAATTAAATCCTATCAGAAACAAATAAGTATATAGAATTTCATTTATTATGATTCTGTTTATTGATATGATTTAGAATAACCCAGGAAAGCTAATAGATTTAATACAGCATAATTCTAATATAAAATAGATATTTAAACAAATTATTTTATAAATCAATATATTATTTTAGCTAGAATATTTAATATTCAAAAAGTACAATAAAAACCTAAATAGCTCACATCCTGTGTATAAAAATAATAATGAGAAAACATCTATGCATTATGTACACACATTATTTTAGTACCAATCTTATATATTTTTTGCTAGAAGTGATTTATATCAATTATTATCATTGTAAATATGGCTGAGTCTGCACAGGTTGAGGGGAAACAGATGATACATAACTCACCACATAGTAAGAGAGTGGTGTTAGAAGCAGGACATTCCACATTTTCTCTATTCACAGAGTGGATTTTAGCTTGTCTACATTAAATTTTCCCATAATTTCCCTTTTTATTCCAAAATATGTACATTCTAATGCTAAATTCAAAACTATAATTAGCTAAGATAAAGATTAATTAGATTTTAGAAAAACAAAGATTACTTGCAGTACAAACTGTCTTCAGTGTAATTATAGCTTAGTGTTTTGGTCAAGAATGAATTTTAAAACAACGATTTTGTAGCAAATCATAACCCTTACTTATTTTAGCTAGAGCTGAGCTATAGAACCACATTTCCAGTTTCAAAATGACAGGAACTTCCATGAGATGAAAGCATATTGATTCATCACTGAACATCCTCATTATTTTAATCACTGCCGTATGACTGGATTGGAAGTATAGCCATAGCTTCAATCTGAAACAAATGTTGTTGATTAGATGCAAAGTAATCAAAGTTAAATAGGGTGACAGGTTGTCAGCACTTATTCTCTCTGCTTCACAGTAGGTATTGTACAAGGCCCCACGGTTATATGACTTATATAATGCTTACAGCATAATGATGATTTAGGTAAGGACACTCTCACATTCAGGCTTGATTTACTGCTTGAGCCAGAATAACTCCTCTTAGAATGTCTGGAACAGCAGGTTGTCCACTAATATGCATAGCAATGAGTTCTATTTTTAAAGTCACTGCTTCTCAGCAAGTGATATGTTTCTCTAAAGATTCACAATGGGAAACATTGTCCTGTGGAAAAATTCTTCACACTTTGCTTTTTATTAACTCACAAGCAAACTCAACTGTTAGATGCTAAAATGATCAGATTTGTTTAAAAATTTATCCCTATATATTGAAAAGCTCCTCTTAAAAAACAAGGGTCCAAACAAACTATGGTTAAAAAGATAAATAAATGATTGGCATATTTTCACTGCTAGGAATTGCTTGAATATTTACTGATCCAATTAAAAGAGCAGAAACTCTTTAGTTGTACTTCATAATGTTATTTTATATTTTAGTGTGATGGGAATAGATACCATCTTTTATAAATAGAGGATAGAACATATCCTTTTGGGAATATTTTCTGTTATTAATATTTTCATGTCTGAAAATTATTTTTTCTCTCTGGCTTGATAATTGTGTATAGCAAATTACTAATGAGTCTTTATACATCACACACATACACATGCATGTTCACACACATGTAAAAGCTCAAATGCAAACAGATGAGTTAATCGTACTATGCAGTCATGACAAATTTCACTGCTCTGTACTAGGAAGCATCTCATTACTATTTTGATTTTTTTCATCTCCAATTTATGTTTTCATTTGTTTCATTCCTATATGAACCAATTTTAATCTGATTAACATATGTCAATGAATACACATGTATCATTGTGAACTATGCAAGCCTGGCATTGGTGTGTTTAATGTATATAAATTGTGATATTTTCTCTATAGATTGTTTTCTGTTTCTTAAATTCTATGACACAATACTATATTCTAAAGGTCTACCCAGACGAACAAAAGTCATTCTATAAAAAAGACACCTGCACCCGAATGTTTATAGCAGCGTAATTCACAATTGCAAAGATGTGGAAACAACCCAAATGCCCATCAATTCATGAATGGATTAGCAAAATGTGGTATATGTATACCATGGAATATTACTCAGCTATTAGAAATGATGGCGATATGGCATCTCTTTGGTTCTCCTGGAGAGAGCTGGAACCCATTCTATTAAGTGAAGTATCCCAAGAATGGAAAAATAAGCACCACATGTACTCACCAGCAAACTCGTTTCCCTGAGTGCACATTTGGGAATAACACCAATTGGGTATTGGACAGAGGTCGGGGCTGGGTGAAAGGGATGAGTGTATACCTACTTGATGAGTGCGATGTGCACTGCCTGGGGAATGGACACGCTTGAAGTTCTGACTGGGGTGATGGGGTGGGGGGAGGGGAGGGGTGCACACCTACATGATGAGTGTGATGTGCAGTGTCTAGGGAATGGACACAATTGAAGCTCAGACTCGGGGGGATGGGGAGGCATGGGCAATGTATATAGCCTGATCTTTTGTACCCCCATAATGAGCTGAAAAACAAACAAAAACTAAAAATAAAAAAAAAAGGTCTACCCATTATCAGGGATAATATTCCATATACTTAACAGTTCATGGCACATGAGCACAAAACAATCCAAATTGGTGATGGAAATACATAATAGATGAGACCATCTATTTAGGGGTCTACTGGCTGAGTATCAGGTCTGTTGAGTGAACATTATATAATTTCAATAAGGGCTGTCATTTACATCACAGTAATTTGGTTTTATATGTTGCAACTATCTCATCTCAATTTTTAAATGATCCTTTCATTCTCTTAACCGACCTGCTGTTGAATAGAAATTCTTAATGATTCTTAGTGGTTTCTTTATTATTTGCAGTCTTGTATCTCACTTAGAAAATATTTTTCAACCCTGATATTGTAAACATAGTACCCTTATTTATTTCAAAACATTTATAATTTTATCTCACACATTTAAATCTTCATCAATTATAAAATGCTGTATGTAGATGGTGTGAGAAAGGATCTGATTCTAGGATTTTTTCATCAGTCATTGTAAAAAGTCAAAGTAAAAACCCTCCTCAGTGATATCCAATGCTAGTTCTTTCATACAGCTTTACTTATGTGTGGCAATGTCTTGTTCCTCAAGAGCAAATGCTACTGATCTTCACCATTAAGTACGGTATTTGCAATTACTGAAGCCATTGCTGTTGCTTAATAATTAGAATTCTGTATGGACGTAAAAGTTATCTCTACTCTTAATTTGTGTTTTTATCATGAGTGTTGAATTCAATTATATGTTTTCTCAATTTCTTTTGACATGATTATATATGTTTTGACTTTAATGTATTAATATGGTGAACTTTATTCAATAATTTTCTAATGTTAAACCATCTTCTATCTCTGGTAACAAACTCACTCCCAACTTTGTCAAAATATGTTATCTTTTTTTATATATTGCTTGAATAGTTTCCCTAATTTTCTACTAGCATTTTTGCATTAATATAAATTGAATAGATTTGCTTTTAATGTGCAATTATTATCAAATTTGGGTGTCAAGTTTATGTAAACTCCATAAGGTGAGATGGATTTTTTTTTATTTATTCTATAGTTTAGATTAGTTTGGAAATCATTGAAATTATATTTACTTCAGAATTTTATTGGTCAAAAACCATCTAACAAAGTTTCCATTTATAGAGGTTGGACATATGTTAGACATTCTCACTTTATTGTGCAAGTTTCCCAAACTCCTCTTCATATATTTGATTTTCTTGGAGTGATTCTCTCAGGAAACTTTTTCAAATCTATCCTTCATTTGATTATATTGTGTTGTGTTTTCCCTAATATGTTACTTAATCCCATTCCTTTTTCTTTTGATTTCAAACATGTTACTAGTTTAATTCCTAAATTTTATATCAATTCTATTCTATCATTTTCTTATTTTATGTCCCTACAGTATTTTTGAAACATATTAAAAAATTGTATTTAAATTATGGTTCTGATAATTGTAATATATCTAAAAATTTTACAAATTTGCCTCTGTTTCAATTTAAGCTGCAAAATTTAAATAAAACAATCTATCTGATTTTTAACAAAATAAGGAGAAATAATATTGAAGATATAAATGCAGTGTCTAACAAATATTAATGTGAATGTGAATTATTTATAAGTATTCTGCTACACTGAAATTTTATAAGCCAACTTTAAACAGTTATCTAAGTATGAGGCCTGCTTGGAAATGTTTACTGAATATTTCCAATTACTTTCATACAATGATAAGTAAGAACAAGAAATTTATTGTAACTTACTATTTGCAAAACATTATTCAAGATAGTAAAAATATAAGACTAGTCCTTCCCATACATGCTTCTACAATCTAGATGGAATATTCGGTGTACACACGTAAAGAAAATAAGCAGCAATCTAAATAAACAGTTGATTTTTTCTTACTGATTTTCTTGAGTTCTAAATAGATTCTTGTTATCAGTCCTTTATCTGATGTGTAGTATGCGAAAATATTTTTCCCATTCTGTAGGTTGTCTGTTTACTCTCGTGACTGTTTCTTTGGCTGTGCAGAAGCTTTTTAATTTGATCAGGTCCCATTTATTTATTTTTTTTGTTGCTGTGATTGCCTTAGGGGTCTTCTTCATAAATTCTTTGTCTAGGCCAATGTCTGTAAGAGTCTTTCCTATGTTTTCTTCTAGAATTCTAATAGTTTCCGACCTAAGGTTTAAGTCTGTTATCCACCGTGATTTGATTTTTGTGACAGATGAAACTTGTGTGTCCTGTTTTAGTCTTCTATATGTGGCTATCCAGTTTTCTCAGCACCATTTATTAAATAAGGAATCTTTTCCCCAGAGGATGTTTTTGTCTGCTTTGTCAAAGATTAGATGGCTATATGAGGATGGTTTTATATTTGGATTTTCTGTTCTGTTCCACTGGTCTGTGTCCCTGCACTTGTGCCAATACCAAGCAGTTTTTATAATCACAGCCTTGTAGTATAGTTTGAAGTCTGGCCAAAAAGTGGGCAAAGGATATGAATAGAAATTTTTCAAAAGAAGATATAAAAAGGGCTAACAAACATATGAAAAAATGTTCAACATCTCTAATCATCAGGGAAATGCAAATCAAAACCACAATGAGATATTACTTAACTCCAGTGAGAATGGTCTTTATCAAAAAGTCCCAAAACAATACATGTTGGCGTGGATGTGGAGAGACAGGAACACTAATACACTGCTGGTGGGACTGCAAACTAGTGCAACCCCTGTGGAAAGCAATATGGAGATACCTTAAACAGATTCAAGTAGACCTACCATTCGATCCAGCAATGCCATTATTGGGCATATACCCAAAGGAAAAAAGGTCATTCTGTAACAAAGACACATGTACCCGAATGTTTATATCAGCACAATTCACAATAGCAAAGATGTGGAAACAACCCAAATGCCCATGAATACATGATTGGATTAGTAAGCTGTGGTATATGTATACCATGGAATATTACTCAGCTATAAGGAATAATGAAGATACGACATCTCTATGGTTCTCCTGGAGAGAGTTGGAACCCATTATATTAAGTGAAGTATCCCAAGAATGGAAAAATAAGCACCATATGTACTAACCAGCAAACTGGTTTCCCCGATCATCACCTAAGTGCACATTTGGGAATAACACCAATTGGGTATCGGACAGAGGTGGGGGGTGGGGGGAGGGGATGGGTGTATACCTACATGATGAGTGCGATGTGCACTGCCTGGGGAATGGACACGCTTGAAGCTCAGACTTGGGGGGATGAGGGGGCATGGGCAATATATATAACCTGAACTTTTGTAACCCCATAATGAGCTGAAATAAAAAATAAATAAATAAATAAATAAACAGTTGAACCTGCTGAACTAACCAAATGGTTATAAAGACTACCACTTTTCAAAAGAAGAAAAAATGCTATAGACTGGTGTGGTTGAGGAAAGCTTTAAAGAGTCTCAGAAATATCACTTTAGTGAAGTTCTTACATTGTTTATAAAATGAAATAATGTTATTTAAAGGGAAAAAGTGGTAACCTAAGGATAACTTCAATATCAAGATTAACTATTAGGATATAATAGTTACAGATAAAATTCAATGTAGAAAGACATGGGTTACTAAAAAAAAAATCTACAATACTGAAAATAAGGCAAAAAGGGAAAGAGACACTACAAATTAGGATAAATATAAAACAACTATTTATGGAAGATGTATAGCCAACCATATCTATAATTGCATTAAATATAAAAGGACTTAAAGTCACATATTATTAAACAGAATAATAAAACAATACTCAACTATATGTTGTTTAAATATAAACACATATACAATCTTTAAATATAAAATCGACTTAAAATAAATTTTAAGGACTTTATAAAGACAGTTTTAAGTAGCAACAATTGATACCAAAAAACTAAACATATAGAAAGCATAATAATACTATGTCTTTTGAGATAAAATCTCAATATCATAATGATCTCAGTTCTCACTAAATAGATAAATTTAACTCTAACCTATACTGAGTATAAACTTTATGTAAAAATGGTTTTAATACCTGAAGGACAATAAAGAAGATTGGAGCTAATCCCAAAGTGTGCTTGTTAAGAACTATGAAGAATCTGAGATTTTATCCTACTTGCAAAGCAACAAATTAGCATACCACAGTTTCAAGATGCTGGCAGAAGACACAAGAATCCTGGATTCAAAACAAAAGATGTTATCATATATAGTGAAAGCAGTTGCTGAATTATTGCTGTATCTTGGTACCAGTTATTTGAACTCTGCTTCCAAAGAGTGACACAAAGAGGGCCAGATGACAAATACATAAGCAATTCATTGTATTACGAGAAAGAAATCTTGACTTAAGGGAACAGGAATGTTTTATAATGAGCACTACACTTGTCTAACCTTTGCTCCAGAGAAAGAAATTATCTTTGTTTATCTGAAAAGCAAGTGTGCCTGCCCTTTGCTTAATAGGAGGGCCCTATCTCCATCTTCCGAGGCAGTTTTAAACAAGAATCCTTAAAAACTAATCCAGGACATAAGGGCATCTTTTACTCATATATTAAACTTTTCTATTTTGAAATGATTTCAAATTTATACAAAAGTACAGGAATGGTAAAGAAGTAATTCTCAAATACTTTTGCACTTTGACCTAGATTTACCAATTGTCAATTTCTTACATTTATCTTTCTTTCTCTTTCTCTTTCTTTCTTGACCGCTACAACCGCTTTCTTTCTCTTTCGTTTTGCTTCTCCCTTTCTCTGCTTCTCTCTCTATTTCTTTTCTCTTTTCTTTTCTTTTCTTTCTTTTCTTTCTTTCTTTTTTTTTTTTTTTTTGAGACAGAGTCTTGCTCTGTTGCCCGGGATAGAGTGCCTTGGCGTCAGCCTAGCTCACAGCAACCTCAAACTCCTGGGCTTAAGGGATCCTACTGCCTCAGCCTCCTGAGTAGCTGGGACTACAGGCATGCACCACCATGCCCGGCTAATTTTTTCTATATATTTTTAGTTGTCCAGCTAATTTCTTTCTATTTTTAGTAGAGATGGGGTCTCACTCTTGCTCAGGCTAATCTTGAACTCCTGACCTTGAGTGATCCTCCTGCCTCAGCCTCCCAGAGTGCTAGGATTACAGGCCCAGCCACCCGCCCAGCCTCCTTTCTCTATTTCTGTCTCTTTTCTAACCTTTTTAAGATAACTTGAAGATATACCTCTTAATGCTTAACATTCTGAATATGAACATATTTCACATGACTCGCATCTATAGCACTCTGACCCTTGCCGCCATCACTTTCCTACAAATGTTCTTTTCAACTCAAATAATTTCATTTCTGATATATATATATAGAAAATTTCCAAAAAATATTTATATTAATATTAAATGACAAATATAGTAGATTTGTTATATAAATCTCAGCTGAATTCTTATCCCTCTTGAATTGCTTTAAAATAATGAATATATATTAAACAATATTATAACAAATATATGTGTCAAAAAAGAACTGATCATACTCTGTATCCAGGCAAACACAAATCATTTTCTTTTAAATCTCTGCTAAAAAGATGTAGTAAACATATTAGCACTGTGTCACAAAATTTGTAACAAAATGACTTTTGCCTATGAAGTTTCAAAATACTCCAATTATAGTAAATATTAAATTATAGGCATAATACAAATAAGGATTTTACAGTGGTGCTAAGATAGCATTGAAAGGGCCACTTTTTAAATACTCAATATCATTTTCATTTTATAGCAAAAACACTATCCTGTCATTTATCCATCATATTGGTACACGGAGAAAAAGAAAACTTCTAATACTAGGACAGACAGCAAAGTAAACATGGTTTAAATTGTAACATTTATGTTATGATACATAGTGAAAGCAGTTGCTGGATTAGCGATGTATCTTACTACCAGTTATAGAAAGTGAGTATAGAATTCCCTTCACAAGTTGTTGAGAACAACTGTTCTAAAAATCTAAGAGAACTATTAAAGTAACTATTCTTTGAAGGTTTTCCATGATTAGAAGGAAAACAAGTAAAAATGAAAATAGATTTCTTGTTCTTTTAATCATGTAAGTATGGTAATTGGATAAATAGAGGCAAATTCATTTTTTTTCAGTGAAGCTTTGAGAAAATGAAATATCCTTTAGATATTTCAAGACTCCATTGAGAACATGTATTATTCTCTCCTACAGAAATTGTGCAAACTGTATAATACTATGGTTTGTTCTCAGTATGAACAGTGCAAAATGGAAACATACTTTTCTCATACATAAAATGCTCCTCAGTTTTCCAAGTAATATAGATGTTTGTATTCATGCCTACATTCCCAAGGTGACTATAAGCTTTGGGAAACAGAGCAGGTGTGTAGTTTTCCTTGTGCCGGCAAAAAGCTCAAATCAGGATTTCTTTTATAAGATAGACTATATTTAGTGAATGAGATCATAAACCGTATGAAATGATATCTTAGAAAAGCTAGAGCTCTTAATTTATACTTGGGAAACCAGGAATCACACCTTGTTTCTATAAGGCCAAATCATATAACTTGCACAAGCTTCATATTCTTTAACTCTGAGAAACATTTTGTGAGACTTATAAATGATTAAATCAAATGATCCATCTAGAAAGACTTTTTGAAGTATTTGGAATAATGTATGATATAATGATTGATTTAAATTACTTAGTTTATCTGATTCTTTCCACTAAATTCAAGCATGGAAAACTTTCAGAAATGATGGAAATTTGTAGCTATGAATGATTTTTAAAACAGTGCACAGGAAAATAAATGTAGACCCAAGAAAGACAGATAAGATGCATAGGTAGGTATGTAGATAGATAAAATAGATAGATAGACATATATGCAAATTAATGGATAGAAGAGAGTGACAGAGAGAGAGAGGCAGAAAAGCCTGGGAGCATGAAAATATTAAATATTATATAATAAATACTGTATATTTGCAGTCCTACTTAATTGAAGAAATTAGCAATAAATGCATTCCCACTTTGCCCTCTAAGCCCTATGTCCATGTAGTCTCTTAGTTCATACTTACACCAATCATTTAGAGCATAAGTAAGTGTGTGTGTGTGTGTGTGTGTGTGTTTATCTTAGGTCATTGATTGGCATGGTGCCTTACACACAGTAAGGGCTCAAGAAATATTTTTTGAAAAAATGCTAAGAAAATTCCCAGACATACTTAATTATTTCACTAAAATTTCCAGCCTCTTTTTCTTTAGGACCTCACTAGCAATATGGCCCTTAACTGAGGAAAGAACTTTCTCCCATGTACTAATACTACTTTTAAGTTGATATTTTCAATCCTACATAAAAGTCAATTCTTCTTTGTAGCACATGATATTAAGAAAATACAAAGTTCCACCACATAATGTAACCCATCTGTTACCTATCATCCCTGATCCTTTTATCCATTGATGAATTCTACACTTAAACCTTTCCCTCTCCTTCGGTCCTGCTCACACACTGCCAGAATGAACACGCCACCTAGTGTCAGACATTCCCAGTTCTACCGTTTCTCCAACCACCCACATGCTGCATGGTGGGGGAGGGGGCGCTCACCCTGGCCAATATTATCATCTGTAACTTATCTATCACTATAATTTTTATCACCAGAATCATGATTTTCTTTATTTAATTTTTTACTTTTTCAATTTGTCCAATTCCATTCAGATATGTACATTATGATATTACTATTTTCTCCCAGCATATCTGACACTCTTCATTGATTTCCATACCACTTAAGAGCCCATGCGTGGCTGTCAAATTGCTCTTTGATACTCTCTTCCATCTCTATCCTTCAACACATCTATTTGCCAGAATTCCAATTTTACTAACTCTTCCACAAATATCTTACATTTTTCACTTCCAATTTTATCTTCCTAAAGCTAAGAATTACTTCTTTTGTTTTGAAATATCGCAAAGATACGTTTTACCTTTGTGGTTTTTCTCATGGGCTTTCTTTTCTTAGAATGAAATTTGTATACCTTTTACCTCAGTAAGTCCTACTCATCTCTTCAGACTCAATCCAGTATTCACCGTGTACTGTGGACTGATTTGGGTTACCTCCAAAATTTATATATTGAATCCCTAACCCCCAATGTAACTGTATTTGAATATAGTGCCTCTAAGGAGGTAATTCAGGTTAAATGAGGTCTTAATACAAAGGTCTTGATACAAAGCATAAGTATTCTTGTACAAAGAGACACCAGAAGCTTGGTTTTCTTTTCTCTTTGCCAATGCACACAGAAACAGGAGTTCATGTGAACACACAGAAAAATGGTGCCTTCTACAAGTTAGGAAGGGGGTCTTTGCCAGAAACCAATCATGTTGACTCCGTGATCTCAGATTTGCAGCCTCCAGAACTGAGAGAAATCTATGTCTGTTGCTTAAACAACTCAATCTGTAGTATTTTGTTATGGCAGCCTGAGCAGACTAAGATACCTTGTTCAGAAAGTTTCTCATGATCATATCTAAATGTAAGGCATCCTTCAGCTCTGCTACCATGAATATCTATTATCATATTATTTTATTTGAGTTCCCACAGAAGCAGGTACACAAGGATTTGATGTAGGATTTTTATTTCAAAATTAATCCCACTAAATGTTGGTAGCAGACTGGAGAAGTTAGAAAAGCAGGAAAAAAACCCGATAATGGTGTATGATCTTAAAAAGTTATCACTACGCTTGGGTAAGTGAGAGTCAGTGTAGAACATATTCATGGAGATATCCAACCTCCATCCGTTATTAGCAGAGTGCTGCTAGGTTGAAGTGGTTATTTTCCCAAGACTTCTGACCTGTCTTTCTCCCAGATGGAGCAGGCACCAGCAGTCAGCGAGACACATTAGGTACAAATGGGAAGTTACTTGGTGGGAATAAAGTTGTCATGCAAGAAAATTATAAACACCAAAGAAGATATATATGATGCATTAATGGTATCTGCTCCATGCATTTACCATGATATAGTTTAATTATTTTTGTGCATATCTCCTAATAGATTATGAAGTTCCATAAAGAAAGATATATGGAGATATGTATTGTTTTTAATCATGGGACAAATATTTATTTTATGACTACCTAACTAGGCTATATCTTTACTTTACTGTCACCTAGTTAGGTGATCATAAGGAAATATTTGCCCTACAATGAAAAACAAAATGTTCGACTCTTTAGAGCCTACTAATGATTTAAGTATTAACAATATGTTGACTATGTTGGGACATTATTTCTAGAACTATTATTAATTACAAATGTCATTATATGATAGACATAAATATACCTAAAAATAGCACAAAAATGAGTTTTAGAGACATTGGAAATTCACTCTGATATTTCAACTGGAAAATATATGTAAGACTTTGATATTTTTTATATTTTAAAAAGGGTTATATGTGTGTCCTTCACATGTCACTGCACTGCAAAATGTAGAATAGTTAATAGTTAAAACAGATTAATCATATGATATTTTATTTGTCTCAAAACTATGGAGATATAAGCTTAGATATTTTTATTATTGAAATAATATGAAGAAAGAGCACACTCCAACATAGATACTGATATATTAAATTAAAATGAAAGAATGGACTATATTGAATATGTAAATTTGAATCTCTTTACCAGCTAAAGTTAGGAGACAAAAAAGAAGTGTTTCTATGGGATTCCAATAGTTAAGAGGAATGATTATGCCTTTGCTGAGTTTGTCATGGTCTATGTATAGAGACAAAAATATTATCGCCACACCATATCATTCAACAAATTTTAAAACTTTGTACACATATGTCAATTATTAAAATGGTAGAATAATCCTTCTACTCCAATATCTGGAGATTTCTGACATCTTGTCAGTCAATGTAACATTTATGCAGCAAACCCAAGTCTCTAGTTTAGCCTAATATCATGCAAAATATAGGAAAAGAGTTTTTAGAGCAAGTGAATAGATTGGGGGTGGATAAGCAAAGTTACCAATTTGACTTAGTAGTGTTCCATGCATTAATTCATTTGCACCTAACTATAAAATGTAAATGTATGCTGCTTTAGTCTGGGAATGAAAGTATCTTGCATTTTGGAATGTTAGCTTAGATTGGATCAGTGAATTATTTAAACAAATGAATGAGGTGTCAAAATAAACTTCTAAAAAATGCCAGATGGCACCAACTCATCTGCTTCCAGTTAATGTCTGTCAGTAACAAGAAAGATGATTTGGATAAATTAAATTGTGCCCCTTAAAAAGAAAACATATCCAACATGAAAACTAAAGGTGGATTGTGTTTATTGTGCCCCAACAAATTTCCTGGCAAAGAAAAAATGACTTCTTTCATGTATTATACATAACCACAGTGGTAAGAAAAGCATATATTTTTATTTAGATATGTTGGTGGAAATTTTGCATAAGAATGTCTCGTTCATTAACATCAAATGTTAAAACATCCAAAGGAGAGTGAGGTTTTTCTTGTTTTTATTTTTAATAAAAATTTTTGGAGGTTTCAACTGAATATCATGATAGTTTCCTAAAAAGTTCAATTGGGTTCATTCTTCCAACTTGTTGCAATAATATGAATGTGGCCAGTAATAAAAGGCAAAGCAATAAAATTAGGTCGACATAGCAAAATATGCTTCCAACACGAATGACTTCCTGAGTCTACAAGAAGTGAAAAAGATATTCCTCTAGAGTGCTTAAAAAAGACCTTTCAATTAAACAGACTCAGAAACTTAGTTTTGCAGATTGTGTGAATGTCGCTATCTCTATAGAAGGCAATTTTACAGAGTACAGTATAAAGATCTCTGGACTAGATAGACGAGACATGGCTTCTAGGCTTCACTCTGCAAGAGAAGCTATACATCCTTGGGCAAGATTTTAAATGTCCCAGCATCTTTCTTTTAAAAAAAAGTTAATAATTTTGGCATGTCTAAATCATTAGGTTGTTTTTATTACTTAAATACAGTGATTGATATGGAAATACTTTGGTTTAGAAATAAATAATACACAATTTTTATGTAGCTATTTTATAAACTCCATTGAAGTACATAACAAGAGAGCTGAATAATATATACCACCTTAATTTACAGGTTGATTAAACATCACAAAGGCATAAGTTTACCAAGTGCTAAACTGTACAGTCAAAGAAATCCCAATCCAATTTGAATTATTTTTCTTTTTCGAGGAATCTATCTTCCCCAAATTTGCTTCAGAGTCTACATATCCACTAATAGCTAAGTCATTTTAAAGAAGATGGTGCACTCTGTCAGATGTTCCTAGATCACTGGAACAGAAGAGAGAGTTCAGATATAGACTTATGTATACATAGTAACATTGATATGGTAAAGGTGGCTCTATATGTCAGTGGTGCAGGGCAATGAGAAAACTGGTTAACTATATAAAAAAATAAAGCTAAATACCCAGCTAATGAAGACCTCTGATAAATTAAAGACCAATATGTAAGCAGTGAAACCATAAATTTAAAGAAGAAAATGGAGGTCAATATCATTATGAGTTAGGGTAGAAAGAGAGTCCTTAATAGGATTCCAAAACCACTCAACATAGGCAAAACATTGATTAACTTGGCTACCTCATATTTTGTATTTAATGAAAGACAGCACAGATGCCAGTAACAGATAGTTTTCAAGAAGATATTTAAGATACCAAAACTAATAAGGCATGCCTATCTAGACTACATCAGAAACTCCTGAAGATTAAAGAGAACATAATGAGAAGTGGTTTTAAAATGGCAAAGGAATAGGCTAGAGTTTTCATGGAAGAGATAGCCCAAATTATTGGTCAACCTCATTAGAAATTAAATAACTAAATTATCGAATTAAATTAAATTAAAGCCAAAATAAGATACATATATATACCTATCAGAATGGTGGCAAAAAGTAAGACTGATAGTAACAAGAGTTAGTAACAAGGGTTGTTAAAGCTGAGAGGAGACAATCACTCATTGTCCATTGCCAGTGGAAGTTGAAATTCCCCAAGGAAATGCTTCCCCATTTGGAAAAGCAATGTACATAAATTAAGGTTATTATAACTGATTACACTCCATATTTCCATAATCCAAGCTTTAAAATGGCATAAAATAAAATATAATATAGTGGTTAAAAGTTATCTCTGAAGTCACATAATTTGAGTTTACTCTGTACATGTCCACTCACTACTGAACAATTTACATACATTTTCTGTGCCTCAGTTTGATCTGCTGAAAAGTTCGTCGGAATAATACTTGCCTCATAAGATTATTTTAAATACAAAGTAAATTTGTAGATGTAATGCATTTAGAAAAACATATAGCACATTATAAATAAAAAAGAAAATATGAACTAGGAAACATGGAAGAATATGTCTCTCAGGTGATTGTTAGAGCAGGGAGTTGGAAGCATCCTAGATGTCTGTCATCAGGGAAATAAAAAGTAATATGCTGCTGGTGCATAGTCAGGCAGGTTGATAAGATTGATGATCTTGAGCAAAAACAGTAGATATTAAATATTTAGCATAAATTTAATTGAATCAAAACCAAA
Source organism: Eulemur rufifrons (assembly GCF_041146395.1). NCBI lineage: Eukaryota > Metazoa > Chordata > Mammalia > Primates > Lemuridae > Eulemur > Eulemur rufifrons. The sequence goes on from NC_090989.1 coordinate 112,323,076, forward strand.
TGTTGGATTTTTGATTTCAGACCAGACATGTACAGACCTCTCTCAGAAGGCATCACTCTCATTCTCAAAACAAGAAAAAACTGAACATACTGAAAATCAACAACTCTTCCTAGATCCATTACAGCTGGGGGCCCCAATCTCAGGCCATGGCCGGCTACTGGTGAGTGGCCTGTTAGGAACTGGCCACACATCACCGCCCCTGCCCCCCAATCTGTGGCAAAATTGTTTTCCATGAAATTTAGGAAGGCATCCCACAGAGCAGGAGGCGGGTAGCCAGAGAGCCAGGAAAGCTTCATCTGCATTTACAGCCACTCCCATCGCTGGCATCACAGCCTGAGCTCTGCCTGACCCCTCCTTTGGTGGAAAAATCGTCTTCCATGAAACTAACCTCTGCTGCCAAAAAGATGAGGGACTGATGCATTAGAGAATTGAGGTTACAAGGCAGGCCTCTGACCTAAAAACTTGACAGTGAGGCAAATACTGAAAATCACAGGTTCCCAGAAGCGGAATTGCTTCATTGGAGCCAGAACTGGTGAGACTATTACGTAAACAGGCAAAGAACTCTTAGAACTTAACAATAAAAATAAAACCCAATTAAAAAGTGACCAAAAGTTCCAAACAGATGCATCACCAAAAAGCTACACAAAAGGCAAATAAACATATGAAAATATGCTTAATGTTATATGTAATTATGGAATTACAATTTAAGACAAGAATGAGGTGCCAATACATATCTATTAGAATGGCCAAAACAATGACAGCACCAAATGCTGTTGTTTGGAACCACAGGAATCTCATTCATTGCTGGTGAGGATGGTACCTCTACTCTGGAAGGCACTTTGGTAGTTTATTACAAAACTAAGCACATTGGTTTATTTGATCCGGCAATTACACTCCTTGGTATTTACCCAAATGAATTAAGAACTTACATCCACAAGAAAACAAGCTTGCAGATGTTCATATTAATAGCAGCTTTATTCATAATTGCCAAAACTTGGAAGCAACCCAGATGTCCTTCAATAGATGGATATATAAACAAAATGTGGAATATTAATTAGCAATTAAAATTGAATATTATTTAGCAGTTAAAAAAGAACTTTCAAGCTTCCTCCTTGGGGAAAGAAGAAAGAAGGATAAATAGATAGAACATGAGATTTTTAGGGCAGTAAAAATATTCTATGTGATGTTAGGATGGTATACCTGACATTATACACTTGTTAAAACCTATAAAACTGTACAACCCAAAGAGTCAGTCCTAATGTAAAATATGGACTTTAGTTGATAATAATGTGTAAATATTGGTTCATTGATTGTAATGAATGTACCAGACCATCGCAAGATATTAATAATTAGGGGTTGTTAGGGACAGGGGCTGGTATGTGTGAACTTTCTGTACTTTCTGTATAATTTTTCTGTAAAACTAAAACTGCTCTAAAACTAAATTCTAGTAACTAAAATTATCAACAAAGCAACACTTATGTTACATAAAAATATATACATCATGATGACATATATCATACTTATTAGATTGGACAGGAAGGAGATAGGAGTAAGGGATAAAGAATAGTGTAATAAAAACTGAAGACTATATTAATAACTTATTTCTCTTAGGATTTACAAAGAAAAAAATCACTAAGGGTTACTTTTACACTTACAATATTGACCACTTGAGCATCAAGTTTTTCAAAGAACATTAGTTTGGAAAGTGCATGGTGATAAAGAGCAAGGCAAGAGAGTAGAGGTGGGCAGGTATGGAGAAAATAAATAGGCCAAAATCTCCTTCCTCTAAGTAAAGACTTTATCTTTAGTAAATTTGCTAATCTGGTAAGAGCACTATTGGCTTCAACAGCCAGCTGAGCAGAAGCATATGGGATGATATGGTGTTGCCAGTGGTCATGATACCTTTAAATCACATCAGTAGTGATGGTGTGATACAATGCATATGTCAGTTACTCTTATCTTTGACTTCCAGTAAAAGTCAGTTGCAGTAAGGAATGCTCAACTGTCATGATATCAAGAATGAACCTTCCAGAGAGGTGATCCAGTATTGTATAAGGCAGGGTCATAAGACAGAGGGGGCTGATGCTAGCTTTTCTGAAATTCTTATCTTGACCAATAATTGATACTATGCAAATTAGCATCTAATGATAAAAGATAGATTAAAGATATTTGATATATGTGTATTAGCTGAAATAATTCAGAGACTTCAGCCACCTTTTATCAACTAGGTATAAATATCCTACAATTCTCCTTGAGGGTGGCAACTAAAACTGTATCCCAAAATGTTCCTGTGTTTGGGTGTTGTATTACGCTGTGTCCTGGCATTGGTTTTCATTTCTGATTACAGGTTGCTAATAAGAGGCACCAGATCCTGGCTCTGGAATGTTTGTGTTTGCCTCATGAAGGTGCAATCAGAGCACTTGAAGGGAAAGAGAGCTGAGACTTTTCTGTAGACAATGCAAGTTGTATGAACTTCTTTGTCTCCAGTTTACTTACAGATATTTGTTTAATAAATATTTGTATACATGACAGAATTTGACATAAGGCTTTTCTCGTTACAACCACTCACAGCACGGATGTAGGGGAGTATCAAATTGAGAGGATTTAAGTGAATAACTGTGATAAAATAGCCTGCAACATTAAGTACAATGTGAATTTAGTGGTTTTGGATTTAGCCATAGTAATGCATGAGTGATGTGGTCAAAGGAGTTTTAGAGTCATGAAGATGTGAAACCAAAGATAAGAGAGTGGCAACAGTAAATTGATTACTCTTTCAGGAAGTGTAATACAAGAAACAGTTTTACCCATTCTGTCTTTTCACCCTATATTGACCAGATAAAGAGCTACCTGGAACAGGGTAGATTCCAGGTAGCTCTCCCAGTGGAAGATGCTGCATCCAAACTCAGCTTTCCAAAGAAGTAGATTAATAGACTAACATCCAAATCTACATTCCCTGATGCCAACCAGTTTATTTCTAAACTGACAAGGTACTTTTTTCCATTTGTTTAAAGGTCAAGCCAGACCCATATACACCTCAATCTGGTATTACGGGAGAATCAGACAGAGGTCCATGCTTGCCTTTTTGTTACTACAAGAGGCCCGTTTGCTATTCTGTGGCAAACATATCTTGCTCTTACTCTGTAAACCTATCTTGTCTTTCCTCAATAAACTTCATTTCAAAAATTAAAAAAAATAAATAAAAAGAAATAATAAAACAAAGAAAAAAGACAGACCCGTTCTTTCTCTTTTCTTGTGACTAGTAGCCATGTAAATATTTGTCTTCAAAATAAAAGCTATTCCTTAACTCGGGCCATACTGTGGAGTGATTCCTGCAATCTGAGGCTCAGTAGGTGAAAATGTGGACATTAGCAGAGCATGGGTATGAGACTATTATGTGAGCATTATAAGATGAAAATTTAGTTAAGGACATTTTATAATTGAGAGTACCTCATTAGTTGTTTTATAGGGTAAAACAGACTTAAACATAATTGAATGTTAGTGGGAGATGACCAAGAAAGTAGAAGGTATTGAAGAGGATCAGAGGTAGAGGATAATCAATAGAGAAAAGTTCTTCAGAAAGATAGAGGCACACTATCCACGGCACAAGTGGCAAGAGATGCAACAGACGTGTGGACATCTGTCCTACTGCTGTGTCTGTCTAATGACAAGAAGTTAAGGAAGACCTCCTTTATCTTCAAATCTTCAAACCTCACACTATCTCAGACAATTTCACTATCTTTAAGACATAGCTTTCAAGGTTGCCTTCCAGATGTGAATCAAACTAGTGGAAAGAGAAACAGAAGGGAAATAGGCACAGGCCCTTCCTAACCACCTTGGTTAGAAAGGACACGCTTCACTTCTGCTCAGATCCATTTAATGAGAACGTAAGCCTGTCCTTTTCCAAGTGTAGGAATTATTGAAACTATAGTCCCTGGATAGATAGATCCTTCTTAACCATATTTTCATTATATGGGACATGGGAAAGAACTGTTTTCACAAAGCAATTTCTGCAACATTTACTGTCATAAATCTGTCAGAGGTCATCCTCAGAACTGGTATTGAGTTCAAGTTCACCAAAAACATACCACTACTACAAAATTGGGAATAGGTTGAGTGGATGTTGGAAAGACAACACATAGTTTTTCTTTTGTCTCCATTATGTTCCTTATAGGACTATTGTGAAGAATATATTAATGGGCAGTGGGATTAGAAATGATGAAAATATACACACTATTAAAAAACCTTAAAAATACACAGCATTTTAAAATTGATTGTTGTAATATTATTACATATCACAGCTTTCAAAGAAGGAGGGATCTGTCCAGATTCATAGCTGTATTCCTGACAATTAAAAATAATTACTAGTCAACAATGATTTACTGAAAACTTACTACGTATAAAGAACTGTTCTAGATGTTATCTAGAGAAATATAAAACCATGTTTATAGATGAATAAAGTCTTTTCTTCAGGAAACTAGCTGAACTTGGAGCTAAGAAACATAAATAAAAACCCAAACAAATCAAAAAATAAAGAATGACAAAAATGGCATATAACAGTATAAAATATACCTCATAAATTAAATATTGAAGTAAAAAAATGAAAATATATACAGGAATTGTATTGATCTAAATTGAAGAATAATTTTCAGAAAAAAATGGAAAACTCAGCTACCTTAGGGTAGTACCGAGTGAAAGTGTGATAACATGTATATTTATATATATATACACACACATACATGCATATATGGAGCCTACTATACATATATACATACACAGTTGTCCCTTGGTGTACACAGAGGATTAGTTCCAGAACCCCCTTCATATACCAAAATCTATACATACTCAAGTCTGCAATCAACCCTGTGGAACAAAAATCAGCACTCCATATATATGGGTTTTATACCTCATGAAACACTGTATTTTCCATGTTTTTGCTTGAACAAAATCCATATATAAGTAGAACTGCACAGTTCAAACTTGTGTTGTACAAGTATATATATATATACACACACATTATATATAATATATATGTGTAACCTACTAGTCAAATGGCTTCGTGTGCTATTTCTAATATTTTTTACTTCTAATTTTCACAAGTATACTTTTTTTAGCTTCTGAAAGGACATGTACATTTCTGTTTTTACATTATCTTTTTACATAAAAGCCAAAATGATTTAGGAAAAAGGAGTGATTTAAAGTAATAAATTTGGTTGTTTTGTTCAAATTCATTATGATTCTTGCCTTGTCTAAAATTTTTCATACTAATTTAAGTCTATTAATTATGGACATTATTAATTCTGAGAAAGATGCATGTAATCTGTTTTAATATTAAAATAACCTAATTAAATGTGTCAACACTAAAAACAGAAGGAATAAGAAGCTATTGTGAGTTTTACTGAGATGACAGCCTCTGTTTGAGAACTTGGGAGCTAAAATATAGATTAAAAATCATTTATTTCTTTTTAAGATCTTAAGTAATCACATCTACACAGCCTTGGCATAAATATAAATTCAGAGATCTCTAATAAAGTGATGCTATAAATTTTATTTCAACAATAAATGCTTATATATCTTGACAATATTATTGTGAATTTTTTGAATATATTTGCATATTTATCATATACATGTATGCATAACATGTAAATATCATGTATTATTTTGTAAATATATATATATGTCATCCAGTACATTTTAGTTTTTAAATCTTTCTTCATAAAACAAATACAAATACTTTACTTTTTTTTTTAATTTTAAAAAAATGTTAGCAAGCATACTTACTCCATGTCTAGTCCAATGAAATGAGCTGAGTGACAGGCTGAGGCTCATGAGTAGACCTTGATGAGCCCTGGGCTGATCTAAGCTGGGATGCATAATCTCATATCAACAATAAGAATTATTTTTGTTTGATTATCAAAGTGCTTATAATATGAAATCATTGCATCTTATACCCTGCTTCAATAGACATGACAAACAAAATTATTAGTTAATGATATTTAATGGAATATGACTCAGTAAAATGTGCAGAACAATTAGTGAGAGTCTAATAAATGAAAACTCATTTTCTTAGGAATATTTAATTTTTTTCTCATCTTAGTGATTAATAGGTAGCTTTTTTTGGTGACCAATTCAATATTAGTATCATGTTTTACAAAATGCCTGCAAATATACGATTGTTAGGAATTTAAAACTTACTGAATCATTGAGGAATGGTTTGGTCCTATTTTTAAATAAAAAACTGGAAAATAATCAAATGTACGACACCACAGCTTTGATGAAGCTTTTTTATATGTAGAATAAATTTAAGATCCTTAAACATTAATGTGAATGATCAAATTTAATAAAAGAAATGAAAACACACAAGAGAGCACTTTTACTTTAATCTGAACGTTATAGAGTAAGAGATACTTGAAAGTGAGAAATAAGAAGCAGTACTACTAATAATAACAAGTATTCTTGACTGCCCTCAGCTCAGAAGAAAATATTCATGCTTCCCAAAGATAAAAATCCTATAGGACCTCTACTATAAGAGATTACAAGGCATTGGCAAAGCATTTTTCAAAAAGGTTTCTAGAGTACAATCTAATTCATAAAATTTACACCTACAATAAACCTTTGTTACACAGAATTTTACAAATTAAATCCTGGAATAATGTAGCTAGAGCAATATAAAAAGCAGCAAAGTGTAACCTTTCAGCAATCATAATAAGTTTCGATGATTACAATGAGTGTATCAGCTTTGATGTCAAGGAGACACAAATCCACTGTGGGTGGACTGGCAAAATATGGAAAGCAAGAGCTGGTGACCCAGAACTGAAAGGTAAAAGAAACAGAAGACGAGTTAATAAGAAGACACTTTATTAGCTTCTGGTTAATGGTTTGAAAATACCCCATGAATAGGAATTTATAGCTCTATGAGACCCAACTTTTATTCATGCTAAACATTAGTTATAGCCTGTATATATACTTTCTTCTATCTTTATTGAAATTAGCTAAACAACACAACCTTAGTAACTAGGCTCCTAGATGGCTGAAATATTTTTGTTAAATATATTGCATATTTTAATATTCAATTATATTTTCAATGTAAACTTCATGTCATAAATTATCTTCAATATTTAATAATGGATCTGGTTTTCCTTTTCTGAGGATTTAAAAATCAATTTTTTCAGATGATGCCAGATTCCTTCTTCACTCTGACATCTACAAAATGCTAAACATAACATTTAATATGTGGTCATTGGGTTTTCTCTACCAATGCATCATTTTTTGCATTTCCCAATATTTTATTTCCCTCTTTGTAGACTCAATATTTGATTGTAAGCATTTTTTTGGAATTTTTTCTCACATTATATTTTTTGTAAACAATGAATAAATACTTTTTGCTAAGGTGAATTAGTAATTCTTATATATATATACACACACACATATATATAATGTGATATTGTTCCATTTTCAAAAATAAATCCCTTTAGTTTCTTCTAAAACCCCCAATCTTTCCCATCTTAAATAACGTAATCTCCATCCTACCAGTTACTCAAGCCAACATCTTTGCAGTTAGCCTTGACTTACCCTTACTCCTTACTTCAATCCAACAAATTATGTTAGTCCTACCTTCAAAATATATCAAACATCAAAATATATCTGGCATAAAAATATGTTAACCTTTACCAATCATGATTAATCCACCTTCATCCCTTGCTTGGAGCACTGCAAAAGTCTCCTAAATTTTTATCTCTGTTTTACATCTTTGACTGCTGTATTCTATGGTCAACAGAATCTATTGTCAACAGGAAAAGCACAGTAGTTCTGTTATAACCTCTGATCACGTTCGCCCTCTGCATAAAATTCTCCGATGGATTCTTATCTCAAAATGAATGTCAATATTCTAACAACATCTGGTCCTCTTTTAATTTCTGACTGGACCTACTATTCTCGCCTTTACCATTCTGCCTGTAGGCTCACTAGATCCTATTCTGCTCCTTGAATAAGGCACATCTGTTTATATCTCAGTGTCCTTAACACATTGACTGTCACACTAGAAAAAAATTTTTTTCCTTGGGGCCACAGTGCTTTATTAGGAAAATAGTATAAAAGCTTCAAAAACAAAACAATGCTTTCTAATTTAATGAAAAAATTGTTATTTTTTATTGCTTTCTGTGTGTGAGTTACATGCAATTAAATTGTCAATATTAATTATAACAATAAGAACATCAACAAGTAAGATTTTCAACAACCATCTGTAGGGTTTTGCCCAGGGGGCCACCTATCACATAACGTGTATGCTACAGCATGGCAGCGTGAGTTGCCTGCAGACCACGCAGCTCCCAAGGTAAAGAGACGTGTGAGTTACATAAGCTTCACGAGGCCCCAGGCTCAAAACTAGGGTGAGTTAAATACAACTCACATAGCAGTTAATGTGTTAAATTTCCTGGTGTTTTAAAGAAATGGGTATATAGTTGTTCAAAGTGATTGAACAATTTTATATTCCCATCAGTAGTATATAAGAGTTCGAGTACCCTCACATCCTCACACACATTTGCTATGCTAGTCTTTGATTTCAGACATTCTAATAGGTATGTGGTGGCATATCATTGTGGTTTACTTTGGATTTTCCTAACGACTAGTGATGTCAGTCATCTATTTTATTTAATTTACTGATATCTGTGTATCATCTCTGTGAAGGCTCTCTTCAAACACTTATCCATTTTTATAAGTTGTATTATTCCATTTTAAAAGCTATTTGTATATTAGGGATAAAAGTTCTATATTCGACATATGATGAGCAAATACTTTCATAGCAACTATGAAAAAGACAATTTTACTTTGTCATATTTAATCTGGATTCCTTCAATTTTTTAGAGAAATGGATATTAGATTTTGTCAAATGATTTTTCTCAGTTGATTGATAAAATTGCTGTTGTTCATTGTCTGATGTCAGTTGTCTTGAAAACTGTTTTTTTGTTTGTTTGCTTATCTGTTTTTTGCCTTTTTGTTTGTTTTTTTGTTTGTTCAGAGAGGAGAGAAAATCTGATCCTTGTTACTCCATCTAGCTCAGAAACATAAGTCTGATCTTTTTAACAAATTTTTTTTTCAATTTTCAATGATAAGCTTTTATTATCTTTACAATAAAAATAATAGTAATACAAACCAATCTTGAAAAGAACAAAGTTGGAGGTCTCACATTTCCTGATTTCAAAACTTATGAGAAATCTAGAGTAATCAAAACAGTGTGGTACTGGTATAAAGACAGACATATAAACCAATGGAATAGAATAGAAAGCCCAGAATAACAAAATAGCACGTCAATCTGCTGCATAAAACTCTCTAACTTGCCATTGTTCTCAGAATAAATTCCAGACTCCCCATCAAGGCCTACAAGGTCCTGAGTGGGTATTACACACCTACCTCTTCAACCTTATCTCCATTTACTGCTAAATTGTTATATCTACTCACTTTGTCTGCTTTCTGTCCCAGGGAAATACCAAAGCCTTTACAATGCTATGGTATCACATTCATCCCCTTGAATGGCCACCTCTAAATTCTTCACTTACTCACCAACCCTAACTCTCCAAGTTTAGCTCAAATGCCATCTCCTTTGAAGTAGCTCTTCCAAGTCCCTATATAACATTACTCTGTTTTTCCTCCAATAGTATTTATCAATATCTGAAGCTAACTTTTTTATTTGATTTACTAAATCTTGGTAAATCTTCTCCCTCTTTTCTATGGAATGCACACTTTATAAGGGCAAGAATCTTGTTCTGTTTACATCCGGAAGCCTAACATGTAGGACTGTGCTGGGTATCAGCAAGAAAGCAAACAAATATTTATTAAACTCATGATGTGGAACCACTATTTTTATTTATAGTCCCTAAACTCGCTACTTCCATATTCTGTCATCACTCTAGTGAAAAACTTCTAATTATTCTATTATATTGTTTATGGTTTGTAAATTATCTGCCTCCCTGAAAGACTAGAGTACAGATCTTTTTTATTTCTTTTATAAGTCCCTTAAGATGCATTTCATTTGTATCCCACTTTTTGCCTCATACACTATAGAATAACAGAAAGAACATAAGTATTTGGGATAGAATGCTTCCCCACTTTCTAGATGTGTGGGTTTTTTTTTTGTTTGTTTTGTTTTGTTTTTTCATGAGTTAATTAGCATTTTGGCACTTTAATTTCCCAATTTATTACCAAGGGTTAAGAATAATGCATCATCTCCAGGACTTCTTGCAGAAATTAACAGAGTCTCATATATATGTGAGACCTAGCACATAGTAAGGGTGCAGAATTTGTTTCTATTAATGCTTTGTGTTTTAACCTAATTTCTAGATTGTATTCATTTTATATTAAGGTTGGTGTGATTATTTAGACTGGTTTAGCTTCATATTTGCAGAATTAGGCAAGTGGATACAACAAACTATGATGTGGAAAAGAGTTGGAGAAAAAAGGCAGCTACAGTGGGAAAAATCACTATTAATTAATTCAATAATTTGGCATAAGGGATGAATGTGTTTGAATTAATAATGCTTGTGTGGTTCTAATTATAAGCACAAAGAAGCTTAGAGAAAGATAATTGTTTCATGAATGCTCGTACTCAAATGCTCCTAGAAAGAACATATTTCAATATTCCCTCATTTTTAGAAAAGAAGGACTATGGATTTACTGCACAAGTAGGTGTAAATAAAAATCTATTTCTATTTTCCCCAGAATTAGGGCAGTGGAATTGAATCCTAGGATATAAATTCAACAAACCACGACTACCAGCTATTAGCATCTATCATGCCCCACTCTTATTTTTTTTAAAGCTGATCTCGGTTGGGAATTACTGATTTTTACTAAAAGAACAGTTATAATAACAAATTAACGTGATATTTTCAATGACACTCTAGGTCTTTGAACATCTCCTAGATATTTAATTACATATTGCCAATGAGCAATGCATGCTGTGGAGTTACCTGTGAAAATCTGGGAGGAAAAAAAAATTAATGTCTTCTTCATAGGATCACCTGCAGTGAATTTACATAAGGTGTTTACCTTCCATAATTCCAGAAGCAAAGACTTGAGTAAAAGAAGAGCAATTTATTAATAATTACTCTAATTCATCTAGGCTTTAGAGGAAAAGTCATAGTGTTTAGCATTATTCCTTGCACATAAACAATATGCACTGAATAGAAATGAAAGAGTGAAATCATGCTAAATAGAGTGCTTCACTTAACACAGAGGACTTACTTCTAAAGGGTAATTTGTGTAACAATTTATTTTATTATTTCTTCAGTGATTTTATTGTTGTAGATAGTATTTTTCCTTGAATTTTTCAATTTCATTTTAACTAGTATGCCTCAACAAAACAGTGATTGTAGACACATGAGAACAATTTGCATTTTAAGGAAAACTAAAAATAATATATTTTCAAGTAAAAATAATATTTAATAGTATTTACTAATCCAAATGACTATGGATTTATTATACATGTTTACATTTTTATTTATAGCTTTACTTTTTATCAATATATCAATAACTATTTAGAAAGTAAGATTGTCTTGCCTATAGAACAGATAAATGTTCCCTTTATCACTCACTCACTGAGAATTAATCTGAAAATCAATATTAGCTTTAACTATATATATGTAGTATAGATAATATATATTTTATATATGCAATCTATACATTATATATATATGGATAACCACTTTTAGAGATTAAATAATACTTTTACTACTTTTAAATTTTAAAAGCCGCTCTGTATATGAATCAAAACTTTACCAATGGAGCAGATGAAGCACTTAAAGTGCTCAAGAGAGAGGATGTTTAGCATATTGCTAGGAGACCACATTCACATCCTCCATAATAACAGCAGCAATTATATGCTTCCTGGTGCAGGGCATTAGAAATGCTGCCAGTTGTCTCAGCATGCCACAGAATTAACTCGTACAATCTTGATCATCTATTTCAAGCAGCTCATCTGCCAAGCTGACCTATACTATAATCAAACCAAATTGTATATTTTTGCTACATTTGCATTTTATTTTCATTTTTATATACACACTTCTCATTCATTCTCCAAAATAGCCTCGCTACAAGTATGACTCAGTAAATGAATTTTCTTCCTTCAATTTCCAGTTCCATAAAAAGCATAAAATTTCTCAAAGTTAAAAGTCATAGTATATTTAATGTATTTCATATTTTCTAGATTTCACTGAATTGTCATATCTTCATAATCTATACTTCCTAGAGCAAAGACAGAGTTAACTAAACTATTCCCTATCATTTAGATTGTTTGAAGGAAGTAGTTCATGTTTGACAATCAAAATCAAGTCCTCAATTTTTTAAATAACATATTTCAATTCAAAGATGCGGAAACAACCCAAGTGCCCATCAATACATGAGTAGATTAATAAAATGTGATATATGTATACCATGTAGTACTACTCAGCCACAAAAAACAATGGTGATCTAGCACCTCTTGTATTATCCTTGATAGAGCTGGAGCCCATTCTACTAAGTGAAGTATCACAGGAATGGAAAAATAAGCACCACATGTACTCAACCATCAAATTGATATTAATTGATCAACATTTATGTGCACATATAGTAGTAACATTCATCGGGTGTTGGACAGGTGGAAGGGCAGGAGGGGATGGGTATATTCACAGCTAATGAGTGTGGTGTGCACCAATGGTGGATGGACATACTTGAAGCTCTGACTCGGTGGGGCTAAGGCAATATAGGTAACCTACACATTTGTAACCCCATAATATGCTGAAATAAAAAATGAGAAAATAATCTAGAATATATAACTGACAGATTATCAGTGACTGTAGAAGGTGGATTATAGATGTTCTTTTTTTGATTTAAACTGTATATTCTGATTTTTCTAATAATTATATATTTGACCAATAAAAGGTACATACAAAAATACTTGGGTATTTTAAGGGAGTGAGCAAGAAAAAAAAGTTGAAATTAATTTATAATTTTGAGGCACTAAATGTCATTTTAATTCATGGGTAAGGTTATTTTCTTGAAGACATATCATTCCCATTTTTTTTGTGTGTGTGTGAAAATATTCAAATTGTCTTTACCTTATTGCTCTTTTTGTAAAATAAACATGGTGTCTACTTCCTAGGGTTGTTAAAGGAGTTAATTTGATAAATGTATGTGAAAGATTTGGCATAGTGTCTAGAAACATGTAAGTGGTCAATAAACTCTCATCAACCAGTGGATTTAAAATGAAACCCTGCCTTTTGAAAACTGTGTATGTGTGTATGAACAAAAATTATATCTGTATGTTGGATTTCATAAAAGCTTACTGCTTTTTCATAGCATGTATTTTCTTATAACAGACACAGTGCTTAGTTATTTAAACATACCCTTTAAAACTAGTCAGGGGTTTATAGAATGGTCCTGAATTTTATGGTTGAAATAAGCCTCCTAATATGGCTGACTTTAATCTTTCTAAACAGCATACTGTGCCCTTTTACTAGAGAGGCTAATATGGTAGAAATGTTTAATTTGTATAATTATTGGGACCACACCCTACGAGGTGAAATGCCCTAACTAAATAATATAAATATGTGGCACATTGTGCTTTTTTGACCCTAAACATGTTTATTGCAAAGGCTGCTTGTTGCCTACTTCAATATCTGGTCTTCTTTCTGGTATAAGAATACCTGATTTTTAGCTTATCTTGAAATAATAACTGAAAATCTCAGCCTTTTTTAAAGTTAGTGTGGCTTGGCTACTAAGTTCTGGTCATTGCCACATAAATGGATGTGATATATTGTGTGTCAGCTCTGGGAAATTTTATGAAAGATCATTTCCCTCTTATCCCTCTTTCTCTTACCTACAGCCTGGAACGAAGAATTAACGAATGGAGCTTCATCTGCCACCTTGGACATTGAGCTATTATATTTTGAAGAGCAGAGCAGACAGAAATGAAGTACGAAAAAAAAAAAAAAAGACGATATTCCTGGTCTTTTGGAACCGCCATATACTCTTGATCTACTTGACACTTGCCTCCTTTTGTATCACTCAAAAATAAGCTTTTTTCTTGCTTAGGCACCCCTATCTTGAGTTTCCTATATCATAGAGGCAAACTTGATACACCTTCTATTAGCAAACATCTTTATTTGTATATAGCTTGGTTTCCTTAGGGAATTTCAGTGAGTTTTTAATTTTAATTGAATAGTATTCATTTTACTACTAGATAAGCAGCTTTTAAAACTTTTTTCTATTATAAATTTTTCATAAAAGGATACAATTTACTTTTCTGTAAATTGTATAATAAACAATATTTTAAATCGGTGTTGAAATATTGGAAGGTATCCATTTCCTACCGTAATCTGATTATTTATACATCGCTATAGATAATTAATTGCATAAAATTAAATTTCTCCTCTATCATAGTCTCCATAAAATGAGTGAATTGCTCATCTTATAATATTAAGCAATCTCTATTGATAGTTTTCAAAAATATTTATACATTATTACGTGGTTGCCTTTGTTGGGTAGCAGAAATCCAAGCTTTTGGAATATAGTTGGCATGTTTCAAACCTTGGAAAAAGGCAAAGGAATAACATTCATACTTTAGTGCTTTCCAAGCCAGGTACATTTATATAAGTATTTCATGGTATACCTGTGAGTAGGATTAACAACAGATTGAAAACTTAAAAGAAGTAAATGAAGCTATAGCAATTCAAACAATCCAAAGTGAACACAGAGAGACAGAAAGACTTTGAATTGAACATAACAATAGTGAGCTGTGGGGAAAACCAAAATAGGCAAATATATATATAATTGGAAGCCCCAAAGGAAAAAAGAGAAAGGGGGCAAACTATTTGAAGAAATAATGGCCAAATTTTTCCAAATTTGATGAAAAATTTACAATTACATGTTTATGCAGCTTAAGAGACATCTAAAAAACACATCAAAAACATTACAATCAAATTACTTAAAACCACTAATAAAGTATTTCAAAACAAGCCAGAAGAAAAAAGCTCATCACATATGGAAGAAAAAAAAAAGTAAGAATAGCGCACTTCTCATAGGAAACAGTGATCAACAAGACATTGGATTGACATTGAAAAAGTACTAGAAAAACAAAGAAGCAAACTCAGTTAACTCAGTATTCTAAAGCAGTTCTGAAAACCCTACCTCTTACAAAATTGAACTTAAAGAAAAAACACACAAAAAGCAAAAACCCTCCAGAACTACACGACTTCAATTGTTATTTTGACTGTTGCTAAAGTTCATTTGTAAATGAAATTCTCCTGGAATAGCCAAGACAACTCAGAAACAAAGTTGGAGGAAAACCATTGCTTGTTTTCAAGACCTATCTATCAAAACAAGATAACAAAATAGATCAATGAAACAGATAGACCAGAAATAGACCTATACATATAATAGCTAATGTTTTATAATAATGCAAAGATAATTCAGGACAGAGAGGAGTTTTAAATAAATGGTGCTGGAATATTTGGGTGACCACATAACACAAATAATTAACAGTATTCAAAAGTTAGGTCACATTTTATTCCTATCTAAATCTCTGAATCTTCGAAAATTAAAATGTAAGAGAAAATCTTTGTGACTTTTTGTTATGCAAAGATGAAATTAATGACAATAAATAAAGTGAATGAAAAAACAGGCTTCAGATAAGGAGGAAATAATTTGCATGTCATATAGCTGATAAGTAATTTATATCCAGAATATAGAGACATAACTCTCAGAACTTAATACTACCACATTAAAAGTATGTAAAACCATTTGAACACCACTTCACCTATACAAAATATATGGTTAATAAATAAGCACATGAAAAACTACTCAACATCTTTAGTCATTAGGAAATGGGGATCAAACCACAAAGAAATACCACTATACAACCAATAACTTTCTAAAATTAAAAGGACTGACCAATGTGTTTGAAAGGATGTGGAACAGCTAAAAATCTCATAGACTAATTTTGGTAATATGAAATTGCATAACAATTTTAGGAAAGGTCGTAACTTTCTTATACCTACACCTACCATATGACCTAGCTATTTCATTCCTAAGTATTTACCCCAAAGAAATGAAAGCTGAAGTCTATACAAAAACTTATGCAAGAATTTTCATAGTAGCTTTATTTGTAATAGCCCCAAACTGGGAACCATCCATATGATTATCAAGATGTAAATGGAGACACAAAGTGTGGTATATCTACACAATGGGTTACTAATCTGAAATTGAAAGGATGGACTCCTGATGCATGCTACATGAAACCTCAGACTGACACATATGAAAATAATTTGCTGAGTGAAATAAGTGTTAAAAATGGTACATGTTTATAATTTTATTTATACAAAATTCAAGAAAATGCAAGTATATCTATAATTATAGAAAGCAAATCCGTGGCTTCTTCAGGATTGGGAAAATTGAGAAGATGTGTGAATGAGGATTACAAGGCAACATGAGGAAACTTCTGTGGTAGGTAGATATATTTACTATCTTGATTTTATTGATGCTTTCACAAGTGTGTACATTTCTTAAAATATACTGATGTATACTTTAAATTTGTGCAGTTTTTGTACTTCAAATTTATCCCCCAAATTTGTTTTAATGTTTATCTTTTATTTCAGAGTTTTATAGGAGTACACAGGTTTTGATTACATAATTTGCTTTTGTACAGTTTGAGTCAAAGTTATAAGTGTGTATGGTACCCGTTGGGTGTGAATTTACCCCTTCCCTCCCCTCCTCCCACCTATTTGATTTCCCTTGAATTTTACTTCCATATATGCACATAAGTGTTGATCAGTTAGTTCCAATTTAGTATTGATTGCATGTGGTGTTTGTTTTTTCATTCTTGCAATACTTCACTAAGAAGAATGGTCTCCAGTTCCATCCAGGTTGTTATGAAAGATACTAGATTACCATTTCTTTATGGCTGAGTAGTGCTCCATGGTATACATATACCACATTTTATTAATCCACTCGTGTATTGATGGGCATTTGGGCTGTTTCCACATCTTTGTGATTGTGAATTATGCTGCTATAAACCTTCTAGCGCAAGTGTCTTTTTTATAAAATGTCTTTTTTTCCCTTTGTATTCCAAAGTACTTTTACAGAAAATTTTGATCGAGAACTTCACTAATCATTAGGGAAATTCTAAGAAAAGCAAATGAGATACTGCTACACACTGATTAGAATGTCTGGAAGAAAAAGACTGGTCACACCAGTTGTTGGTGAGGCTGTGGAGTAACCAAAACTTTCACATGCTGCTGGTAGAAATAAAAAATGGTACAACCACTTTGCAGAACAGCTTGCCAGATTCCTAAAAATGTAAACATATGTATATACCGTGTTTCAACACTGCCACTTTTTAGTTTTATGCAAAATAAATGAGGGCATAATATACAAAAGTGAAAGCATATGTTTGCAGATGTTCATGGCACCATTATTTGCAGTAACTCCAAACTAGAAACAACCCAAATATCAGTCATCTAATGAATAAAGAAATTGTGATATATCCCTTAAATGGAATACTATTCAGCAATGACCTATTGATATGAGAAACAATATGAGTGGATCTCAAAATGGAAATGCTGAGTGAAAGAAGCAAGACAAAAAGTATCACATTTAGAATAATTCAATTTATATGAAATTCTAAAAAGTACAAACTAATGTATAGTGATAAACAGCAAATCAGTCATTTCCTGAGGACAGACAGGAAGTTGTGGAAGACAGAGTTTATAAAGGGGCATGAGGAAATTTGGGGGGTTGATAGGGATGTTCATTATCTTGATTTTAGTGATGGTTTGATGGCTATATAAATATAAAGTTGTTCACTTTATTTATTTATTTATTTTTTTAATTTTTTTTGAGACAGAGTCTCACTCTGTTGCCCAGGCTAGAGTGAGTGCCGTGGCGTCAGCCTAGCTCACAGCAACCTCAAACTCCTGAGCTCAAGCGATCCGCCCACCTCGGCCTCCCAGAGTGCTAGGATTACAGGCGTGAGCCACCGCGCCCGGCCAAGTTGTTCACTTTAAATATGTCAGTCATAACTCTCTTATCCTGTAAAAATTATTATTCATTAGTGGATGCTTCCCCTTCCAGTAACATTAATGATCACATGATGACATTTGTTGCTTAAAAATTAGTACACTATTTGTAAAAGAGATCAAATGTTTTACTGCTACCTAAAATTTTTTTTCTGCATCATCTTTTTACAGTTTTGTGAGAGCATTCATTAAACTTTTAACATGGAACTATTATCTTCCCAACCACCAGCAATTAATTAATTCCCTGGTATTTCTCCAATCTTTCCAAAATTTTACATGTGGTGGGGAAAGCCACCAACATAAACTCTGGAATTCTGTCAGTTCTCTAGATATTTAATACTCCAATCAGTGCTTTCATTCATACTTTGAAAAAAGAAAAATCTGAAAATATAGAAGTATGCAAAACACATATAAAATCCAAGCTTTAGTGTCCACACAGAACTATCATGTGGAGAGACTATAGCCACTTTCAGACCTCTTTTGTGGAAATAACCACATTCAACTTTTCAGGTAACAATCACATATTCTGCACCAGAATTATGGGTTAAGAGAAAACCAAATGCTAGCAAGGTAGTTTATATTGATTATCTCATGTAATCCTTATGGCACTAAGGAAATAGAAAGCATCATTTTTTAATTTTATAGATTAGAAATTTAACTGGCATGGTTTGAAGTGATTCTTATGAATTATACAGACTTTAAGAATAAAATTTTCTCTATGGAATAAATAAAGCCAGGGCATTGGGAAGAAAGTTCGTAGCGAATCATGCCTCCTACGCTGCCTCAGAACACGGGCCATAATAAATAATAGCGAAACTGCAGGTTAACTGTATAAGCCGTAGAAGGTAGCTCTGTTTCTTTAGAATTCTCCTTTATCATTGTAAAGTGAAAGAACAGTATAAATGATCCCAAATTTTCCTTTAGTTTCAAATTACGTGATTTTGTAAGTGATGGCAAAGTGAACCTTAGACATGGTTGTGAAAACCAGTGAAACACAGAAACGGAGGCATCTATCTAGGGAAGATCCGCTATCTTAGTCAAGGTAAAAACTTAAGTTTCCTGAATGAATAAATTGATGTGTTTGTTCCCTGCTCTACAATCAGGACTCAGAAGACATTAATATGTTCTGGACCTTGTTTTTCATGAGTCAGTGATCATGCTGCAGAAATTTTCCCCAGTCATATTACATGTTATTAAGTTATTCATTGAGCAACATAATTTTTCACATAAAAATGAGTTCACTTCACAGTAAGCTTTTAAACAACTTTAATAACATATGATTTATTTTTAATTAGAGGTGATTTGTTATTACTCAGTTTATGAATGCATTAGCCTTTCGTGAATAGAAACTGGCTACAAATTAGCAGTGTACAAGTCTAGAATGCTTGTTGCCATAATATAGACTGCTATAAGTACATTTTGCAAAAATTGACAATAGTTGTTGGGTAAAGAGAGTGTTTATATTTTTATTTATCAACTTCACAGACCATCATTTGAAAACAATTTATATTTTATTTATAAAACAAAAATAAAGTAAATTCAAAATTCTATAATCTAAACACAGTCATAATTATACTACTAATAAATAAATTCATGCTAAAATGGTTATAAATTAATTGAACAACTGGCATTGCATTTGATTATGTACATTTGTTGCATTTAAATTTTATCATAAGGGAGTTTTCTTGAAAAAATATCTAAATTTCATCATGAAACATGAAGTGTTTTAAGAAAATTTCTAGAGAAATCCTTCAATATTTTCCAAGGCAGCAAGGCTAAGTGACACACAGAAGTTGAAATTTGGAATTCTATTCTCAGCTTTTTATTCTCCCACTGGGCAATCCTGGGCAAGGCACTTAACCTCACTGGTCCTTCATCTGTAAAATGGAATTGGTGGAACCATGTCTGTAAAGAGATGTGAATAATTATACGTAGTTATTACAGAATGAATTCCAACCTTTACTGGGTAAAAATCAAAAGATTCTAATTGCTGTTTTCCAGAATGAAACATCAAATCTGAAGTAAGCAGTTAATAGAAGTACTGGGGGTCATGGAACTTTCTGTGAGCCTTCGAAAGTCATTAATCTGACACAATGCTAATGAATTGAATTTTAAAATATCTACATGAGATTAAAAACAGATCACAAAGAACAAATGGAATTCAATATTGAGGCAGAACGTAAATTCTCAAAACATCAAGAACATGGCACTCCGTAACCCATATCTGTGTTTAGGCTTTGTGCTTTGCTATGATTCGATGCCTTGTGGACATATAAAATATATGGCACCATTATCAATATGTGTCATAATTATAGAAAAAATAGATTTAATGCCTTTCCTCCCTCAAAATAAACAAGTAAGGAAAAAAATATATATTACATTAAGGTTAAACTTCCCAGTGAGAGTCCAGTACAGGCATGGTGTGAGTCTCAGGGAAATAGAGAGGTGTGATCCCATGTGCTTCTACATAATGTGGCATAGCAGTGTCCAGTGATGATAACCTTCTTCCCACTCTCTCAGGTGTTTGTGCTCTTTGCGGAGAATCATGAACCTGAATTTGGTACTTTCTAGTAAGTTTCAAAAGCATGAAAAGATTGTCCAAAATGAAAAAGAAACCACTATGTGTTCTTAATGGTTTAATTCATTACTTCAAATTTCACTTTCTTATTATTTATTATTATTACAATGTAACATACGGTTGTTATCTTTGGCAATGGAAACTGAAGCTCAGGTCTGTGGCTTGAGCACTCACCTATCACATTGAAGGCAGAGCCAGTACTACATAGGAAGTGTGCTATCTTAAGGGTATTTACATTTTCTTTACTAGAATTATGTTTAATTCCAGATATTTAAGAGTATATAAAATTATTAATCAAATTAGGAATGGAATTTAAGATTATTTTTCCAATGAAGTAAAAAAATAAACCATCAACATAGAAATACAAAATCTACCAAAACAAAATAACATCTCATCTCAAATTCCACCTTGGAAAGTTATAAAGCATTGTTTCATAGTTTTTCATTCAGCAGATACTATTTTTTATTGTGTTTAAGGTTATAAGAATATATTAAAACTACTCATATCTTTGTTTTTCAATTATTTTGCTTTATATTTATTAAACTGTGTATTTTATTCCATAGTTTTTCTTATATTTAGAAAAACTTACTTCTGTCATTAACCAAGATGGTAATTAAAAATACCATGAATACACAGCCTACTGATATATGAATCTTAATTAAAAATATCCTCCACTGAAATTATAATTACCATATTAATATACTTCAGTTTTAAAGTCATTTAAAAATGTGAAATATCATAACTATTCTGTTACAGTGTGCAGTCGAAAATTAACATAAACAATTTTGGCAAAACTTAAATGTTTTGCTTGATATTAATTGCTTGTGTATATTCTCTCAAAATTAGCGTAAAATTCAATCTCTTTGTGGATAAGAGGTTAATAATAAAATTAGCCTAATTAAATTTTTAAATAAATCATAAAACCAATAAACACTAATTTCTCTATTTATTAGATAAAATAGAAATAGACATGCTTTGTGGAGTTATATAGAGGTGGGTTAAGATCTCAGCTTCTCTCTGACTTTAATTTCTTAGCAATAAAGTAGTATATCATGTTCAAATGAAAGGATTTTTGTGAGAATTATACATAAAAATATGAATCATCTAGCCCAGAATTGGTCATGTAAAAGACACTGAATAGATATTAACTCCTCTTGTTACAATTAATACATAAGTTGGTGCTCATTTAGAGTTTATCTTATGTTTTTGAGTGGAATTCTAAAGAAGAAAAGGAATTCTGTACATGTATGTGCACAGTTTCTATTCTTCTGATTGGTCCAGACACAGGTGTTTATTAACTGACAGAAAGTACTTGAGACACCCTGGGACAAAAGCCCATTCCCAAGGACACCCTGGGAGTAAATATTTTCCTATCAATGGAGAAGAATTTATTTTTTAATTTCAAAATATAAGGGGGTACAAATGTTTTTGTTACATGGATATATTTCACAATGCTAAAGTCAGGTCTTTTAGTGTGTTCGTCACTAGAATAGTGTTCATTATACCTGATAGGTAAGTTTTTACCTCTCACCCACTCCCACCCTCCTCCCTTCTTGATTTCCAATGGCCTTTACATCTCTTTGTCCCCATGTGTACCAACTGTTTAGCTCCCACTTACTAATGGAAACACATGGTATTTCTTTTTCTATTCCTAAGAAACTTCCCTTAGGATAATGGTCTCCAGTTCCATCCAAGTTGCTGCAAGAGGCTTTATTTCAATACCTTTTATGGCTGAGTATGGTATATACATACCACATTTTCTTTATTCAATCATGAGTTGATGAGCACATATGTTGATTCTGTATCTCTGAAACTATGAATTGTGCTGCAATAAAGATTTGAGTGCAGGTATCTTTTTGATAAAATGACTTCTTTTCCTGTGGGTATATACCTAGAAGTAGGACTGCTGGATTGAATGATAGATCTACTTTTATTTCCCACCAACATAAGGAATAAGTGTTCCTTTTTCTCTGCATCCACACCAGTGTCTATTTTTTTTTTTTAACTTTTTAGTAATGGCCATTCTGACAGGGGTAAAGTAGTATTTCATTGTGGTTTTAATTTGCAGTTCCCTGATGGTTAGTGATGTTGAACATTTTTCATATATTTTTTGGCTATTTGTCTATTCTATTTTAAATAAATCTGTTCATGTCTTTTGCCCATTTTAATGGGCTTGTTTTTTTGTTTTGTTTTTGTTTGTTTGTTTTTTTTTTTTTTGCTTATTTATTTAAATACTTTGTAGATTCTATCTATTAGTCTTGCTTGGATGTTTAATTTGTGAATATTTTTCCCATTCTGTAGGTTGTCTATTTACTCTGTTAATTATTTCCTTTGGTGTGCAGAAGCATTTTAATTTAATAAAGTACAATTTCTTTAATTTTTTTTTTTGCTGTATTTGTCTTTGGAGTCTTATTCATGAATCCTTTGCCCAGGCTGATGTCTAGAAGAATTTTCCTGCATTTTTTCTAGAATTTTGATTGTTTTATAACTTATATTTAAGTCCTTAATCCATCTTGAATCAATATTTGTATATGGTGAGAGACAGGGATCCTATTTCATTCTTCTGCAGGTGGCTATCCAGTTTTCCCAGCACCATTTATTGAATAGGGTGTCTTTTCTCCATTCCATAACATCAACAAGGAGGGAATCCCCCCTAGCTGATTCTACAAAGCCAGAATCACCCTGATACCAAAGCCAGAAAAGGACACACAAAATAAGAAAACTACAGACCCATATTCCTTATGAATATAGATGTAAAAATTTTCAACAAAATACTAGCAAACTGAATTCAACAGCATATCAAAAAGATAAACCACCATGATCAAGCAGTTTTCACTCCAGATATGAAAGGATGGCTCAATATACACAAATCAATACATGTAATTCATTACATAAACAATGACCATATGATCATCTTAATAGATGCAGAAAAAGCATTCAGTAAAATCCAGTAACCTTTCATGATAAAAACCCCCAACAAACTAGGCATAGAAGAAATATATCTCAAAATTAAAAAGCCATACATGACAAACCCACAGCCAACATCATACTGAATAGGGAAAATTCGAAAGTTTCCCCCTAAGAACTAGAACAAGACAAGGAGGCCCTTCATCACTTTTATTCAATGTAGTTCTGGAAGTCTTAGCTAGAACAATCAGGCAAGAGAAAAAAAAAAGGGTATCTAAATCAGGAAAGAGGAGTGAAACTGTCTTTGTTTGCCAATAATATTATCTTATATCTAGAAAACCTTTACTGTACCAAAATACTCCTAGAATTGTTAAATTCACAAAGTCTCAGTTTAAAAATTGATGTACACAATTTAATAGCCTTTATATATACTAATAATAATCAAGCTGAGAGTCAAATAAAGGACTCAATATCATTTACAATAGCTAAAAAAAGAAAAAAGAAAAGAAAATACCTAGGAATATACTAAACCAAGAAAATGAAAGATCTCTAAAAAGAGAACTAAAAAACACCAATGAAAAAAATCATAGATGACACAAGCTAATAGAAAAATATCCCATGCTCATGAATTGATAAAATCAACATCATTAAAATGTCCATACTGCCCAAAGTGATTTACAGATTCAACAAAATTCTCATCAAAGTGCCGATATCATGTTTCACAGATTTAGAAAAAATAATCCTAAACTTCATTGGGAACCAAAAAAGAGCTCAAATAGTCAAAGCAATCTTAAGCACAAAGAACAAATCTGTAGGCATCACATTATCTGACTTCAAATTATACTACAAGGCTATAGTAACCAAAATGGCATAGTACTGGCATAAAAGTAGAAGCATAAATCAATACAACAGAATAGAGAACCCAGAAATAACACCATATAGCTACGACCAACTAATCTTCAACAAAGCAGATGGAGAAAGTCTTTAATGAAAGAGAATGAAGCCACCTACAGAGAGAAAAGCCCGTGTGTGTGTGTGTGTGTGTGTGTGTGTGTGTCTAAGTGCATGTGTATGTGTTTCTGTCTAAATGAAGGAAAAAATGTCAATTATCTTCAGTTTTTGAATCAATTTATTCCTATAATTCCTGCAGTTTAATAATTCTCTATCATCAATTTTGAACCCAAGCTAGTTCAAGTTAGGTTTCTACCACTTGAAAAGAAAATAAACAAATATTTCCATTATATCTAGACTTAAGAACTTAGAGAAGACCTACATTTATTAATATGTCCTAAGTTTTTTACTAGGCATCTGATAGAGGAAAAGTCACAATCTTTTGGAATCTCATGTCTGCATCTATAAATTGAAAATATTTACATAATAGCATTGTGTTTTGTCAAAATCAGGCACCTTTACTGGCATAATTTCTGCTAATAATAACTTTAATTACTCTTTTCTCTAGTTACTAACATACACATAGCCAGAGAACTAGGGTTTGTATGCAGAAAAAAATAAAAAAAAAACAAACCTTCAAATACTGAGTAAACAAAGCAAAGCCTACTGAACTAATTTAAGGTTATGATTCAGGATCTCCTGGGTTCTAATTATGGCTTCATTGTGTTATTGTGAAATCACAAGTAATTCAATCTTTCTGTTTTCTCAAAGATGAGAAATGCCCATTATGATATCAACATTGATATAAAATAAATAAATTTGGGGTTCATATTTATTATTTCTCTTGGCTAATTGTAAAGTACTGAGTTCAAATACATTAAATTTACTTGCAATTATTTCCCACTAAAATAATAAAAATGCTTTTTAGGTTTATTGCAGGATTTGTTCTTTAATATTCTTGTCTTTTCTTATTTATATAAATGAATATCAAAACTTGTCAGAAATTCAAGATAAAATTAGTTTATTTTAAAGCACAGTATCACCTTTCCATGTAAATACACAAACTAAACTCTGGATCTATTTAGGTATTTTTCTTCTCTCAAAATGACTATGGAGTATTTTCAGCCCCACTTTTCTAATGTAATTAGTATACTTGGTTGCTACCAGGTAATTAATACAAAACTATTCTCTTTAAGGTATGGAAAAAGAAACACATATTAGACAGCTTGCATTTTCCAGTTCAGCTAGCAATTAGCAAAAAAGAGAAGGCTCAGCATTTAATTGAGAATAAGTATCACTATGTAATAGATAGTTGTACAATGTGCTATATATATATTTATGTACCTAAATATATATTTTATGCATATATGAGAGACAGAGACAGATATTCATAGTAGCAAAAATAAAATACAACATGACACACATGCTATATAACTTCACTGTCATGAACTTGTTTAGGGATTAAGATTTTTTGATAATATGGCTATTCTGGCAATAGAGGTTGGGAAAAAGAAAAGACAAGGGACCATGATACCAAGCCCTGATCATAATTTTGTATGGGGCAACTTCTAAAATATAGGACCTGTCATTTCATATATCTGCACATGAGTTTTCTAATCTTTAAACCAATAAATTTGGAATAAATAATATTTAGTATTGATTCAAGCAATACATTATTAGAATCCTAATTTTAGGTGTCTTGATTACATTATGCAAGATTTACATGTTTCCAAATATAAAATAGAACAAAACATGGCTAATAGTACTTAACTTTTTGAAGTATAATATAATCTTTCAAGATTCGGAATTCCCCTTGGTGTTTAACTGTTACTCAAAAGAGCATTCTAAATATCATTGATCATAAGACCATGGAAAATGAACTTTTGATTAGTAAAGACAGTTTTGATTAATCTAAAAAATTCTGAAACTCTTATTTTTAATGTGGAGTGGAAAGAGTAGAACATTTTCACATGAATACAAATTTATATGTTTTCTTTAATACATATTTATTTCTTGACCTACAGCTTAATCTATTAATATATGCTTGACTGGAAGGAAAATAATTCATTTCTCTCCAATTAACATTTTGCTGAGAGTCAACGGGAGAACAATCCGTTTGTAGGTGATACTTGCCCTAAGAGAGGCACAAACCCAAAAACTCCCCATAGACATTGCACACCACCTGTTTCTTCTAACTTAGAACAAGCACTGAAGATGAAAATAGTGGTCCTATTTCTGCCTATTGAAAAAAGTGGTTAATAAACTGGAAACATATTGTATGTTACATTTTGCAACATTGTAGTTTTTCTCCCCTGATCAGACTTAGTTCTGGAAAACGCTTTAAAACATTCAGGGAAAATTAGGAGAAAATCTTTATGACTTGGAGCTAGGGAACTCTTTCTTAAAAGAGCCATCAAAGATACAAAGAAATGAGAAATTCCTTAGGTTATGGATATCCCAATTATCCTGATTTAATTATTGCACATTGTGTGCCTGTATCAAAACATGACATGTATGTACCCTATAAATATATACAACTATTATGCACTCATAATTAAACATAAAGTTTTAAAAATACAAACTGTGAATAAAATCAATGAATAGGTCTACTTCATGAACTAAGAACTTTCGTACCAAATATATAATTAAAAAAATAAAGTCACCAAGTGAATGACTTAAATCAGTACTCACAATAAGTAAAGATCTGCTCCAAATCAATAAGAAATCAATGATAACTGAATCAGTGAAAAGGAGAAAACATATCAACTGACTTTTAACCAAAAAAGGAAACTGAATAAAAAATAAGCATGAAAAGGTACTTAGCCTCACCAAGAATTAAAGAAATAAAAATGAAAAATATTATGAGGCTCTTGTCCGTATTCATCATACTGGCAAAATGTCAGAACTCTGAGACTATCAAGTGTAGCAAACTATAGACGCCATCAAAACTTACGCCCTATCACTCATGGATTAAAATATCAGAGAACAAACAGGCAATAGTAAGTAAGGTTGATACCAATGAACAAGCAACCTTCCTGGTATACATGCTGGAGAAATCTGACAGGTATACAAGGCAGTATGTTCAAGAACAGTAATTGCAGCATTGTTTATAAAGAAAAAATAAAGAAATGGAAGAAGAAAGGGAGAAAGAAAAAAAGGAAGAAATTATAAACAATTGAATTTTTCACCAACTGTTATATTTATATGCACTTATCTGTATAGTGAAAAATTACAAACAGTAAACTTAAAGATATTAATAAATCACAAAATTATGTAGTTTTGTAACAAATGCAAGTTGTAGGATTTTGACACTATTATGCCATTCACAAATAATTTATAATCAAACTGAATAACATCATATACCATATTTTTATAAATATATATGAAGTAAAATATAAAGTATGTGTAAAAAGGATAATAACTAAGATAGTGTTTGCTTCTAAGGATAGGTGAGTGCAAATAGTGAGGGTGGGGTAGAAGGCAATGTTCAATTTTATCTGGAATATTTAAAATTTTAAGCTTTGTTGTGGCTACTGAGGTCTTTGTCATACTACTAGTGACATATTTATACCTGATAGGTTGATATTAGAAAAATATTTTCATAATCGTTATATTTGTTAGGTATTACTTTGTTAAGTTGGTAAGATATAAAACATATGTAAGCATAAACTCATGTATACATATATACTAATAACTAGTAAAAACATACAATGTGGATTGTTTAATTTTAAAATACATATAATATCTAAGAATAAAACTGGAAATTTGCACACATACATGAAGAAAAAAGACTAAAGTGAATGCATGAAATATATAAACTATATCAATTAAGAGATGCGACTTGGATGAAAACACTCAATACTGCACAGGAATCAATAATATAAAAATCTCTTTGTACATTTATTACACTCATAACTCAAACCACAAAAGAATTTCATTAAATGAAAATATTTAAAATTAACTTGGTAGAATAAATAAAACATGAAAATTTGAAAAACATAGAGCAATGAGAATAAAATTCTATTGTATATATGGATGTATGATCAGCCAGACAGTAAAACAGTAGACTATAAAGCTCAGCAACAAATCTGAATATATATTCTCGTGTGTGTGAGTGTGTGTGTGTGTGTGTGTTTATGAGAATTTAGTACTTATAAGATGGTGTAGGAATAATTTTTTATCTATGGTGAAATACAATAAAATAAAATTTAATCCTCAATATCCCAACAGTTATTATATTGAATGTTTTGAAATTAATTGTAAGCTAATAATAACCTCAGAAGTTATAACTTAAGTAAAAATTAAAAGGAAGAAAAACAACATGGCTGATAAACTTCACAACAGAAATTTAAAAATGTATCTACTGATTACTAATTCTTCTCATAGCAATTAAAGATCAAAACTATAAAATACAAGTTTTGTGGCATATATTAGAAAAAATGTTACCAATGAAAAAATAACATAAAGAATTACAAATCACTCAAACACATGAATAATTATTCAACCATCCTAATTTTCACAAACATATTAATTTATATTATATTTTTTCTTACATGAAATGAAAAAGAATGCACATTAACATTTTTATGGATGCAGAGGAATTCTCTGTCATGTATTTACTGGTGGCAGATTAATCAATACAGCATTGCTTAAGGAATGTTTTACTCCATATGTACTGTTTATATCTTAGATTTATTTATTTATTTATGTATTTTGAGACAGAGTCTCGCTTTGTTGCCTGGGCTAGAGTGAATGCTGTGGCATCAGCCTAGCTCACAGCAACCTCAAACTCCTGGGTTCAAGTGATCTTCCTGCCTCACCCTCCCGAGTAGCTGGGACTACAGGTACAAGCCACCACACTCGGCTAATTTTTTGTTTCTGTTTTCAGTTGACTGGCTAATTTTTTTTTTCTATTTTTAGTAGAGATGGGGTCTTGCTCTTGCTCAGGCTGGTCTTGAACTCCTGACCTCAAACAATCCTCCCACTTCGGCCTCCCAGAGTGGTAGGATTACAGACATGAGCAACCGCTCCTGAGCTATACCTAGAATTAAAATAGTAGGAATTTATCTTAAGGAAAATTCAGATTTTTCACAAAGTCTTATGGACAAGTATATTCATCTTTAATATATTTTAAAATAAGACAAAAATACCCAAGAGAATAACTTTGAAGGATTTTTTTCCCAACACACCACACTTCTCTCCTTTAAGAGGCTAGCACTCTTTAAAAATTTTTGCCTGTCACTTTTGAAATTATCTACCTTCCCATCTATCTTGCAGCATACTTTATGATATTACAAAAAGGGATATAAAATATGTTGTAATGCAATTTCACATATCATATATCTAATAAAATTTATTATAATACTAAAGACAACAAAATCTCACAATTGATTTAACATCTCACAGTGGTTCCCAATAGTATTTATTTAAAAGTTTCCAGTTTTATGATGTTATAGGCAATGCTATAATTACTTGTGAGGATATACTTTGACATAAACTTGTTTATGAATAATTGTTATATATTTCATAGATTATAAGAAAAATTTTAATTGATAATTTTGAATTATTGGCCACTTAAGTGTTTTTCTCATTCCTATTACTAAACTCACTTCAAAAAATGTAATTTTTAATAAGTAAATGGAGTAATATTTTGTCTAAAGGAAGGTAAAAACTTATATTAGTGAAGTTACCTGAAATAACGATGAATGAGAAAAGTGCCTTGCAATTTGTTATCAATAATCCAATAGCAATAAAGAATAATAAAATAGAAATGCATCTACACATTTTAAGAAACACTGTACCAAAATTTCATTTACTTATTTATAAGAACATTCATTTTAAGTCAGAGAAAATAAAAATGAAAATATCTAAAATTAAAAAAATAACTTTTTCAGAGGTCTTCTCCATGATGGAACCATCAAAAAATAAAGAAAAATTTGGAATGGAGGCATGTTTGTGATAATAAGTTTCTGATGCAATGCATTAACATTTGAGCGGAATATATATTCCTTAAATTGCTTTGCAGAGTGAGAATTTGTACACAGTAACTGAAAAACTAGGTTTCCTTATTCCCTCTTCTTATTAAATGATTTTTACTCAAAGAATAGCTCAATGGCATTGAAAATTCACAGGATATTGACATACTACTTAATGTATTCTGCTACATTTCTGTCAGAGCCACAGGCTGGGTCAGGAAAATATTTGAAAAGCTTTTGAATCCCTGTCAACATATATCTTTTATGTAACGTCCCCATAAACATCTTTGTTTTTCATTGTCATATTTCTATTCATTAGGAAAACACCATTCTTTTTGGCTAAGAGTGTGGGCTTTTAAGCTTAAATCAGAGCTCCAGCTACTGCTCATGGGTGAATGATAGGCCCTTCAAGCTTTCCTTGCCTCACAGGCAAACTATGAATATTAAAAGTGTGTTTTAAAAAATATATTGCATGGAGTAAATATAATCATGCATATATAGAACTTAGCACAAATCTTGACATAATAAAATGTTCCAGAAAATATTAGCATTATAATTTTCTTAAAATTATTATACCATTGAATTTACATTCTACATGTATTATAAATATAAAGCAAATCATTTCCAAAATAAATATTTACAGAAATTCATATACAATATAAATATGTCATGTAACTTGCTCTTATGTGTTCATATTCCAAATGTTGATTACTTAAGTAATGAGGAGGGTAAGAATTGCATAATGTTTATGATACGCTCACTCAATTAATACTTGGATAGATATAATTTATAAATAAGCTCAAGATTATATTCTTTTAAAAGTCCCAAAACATTGTGTTCTCATTCTTGGTTTAAGATGAGGTTATACACTTTATGTAATAATCAAAAGAGAGGTTGTTTTGAAGTCTAATGAAATTGAAAATTATGTGTACCTGAATAGAAATCACCTTACCTCTCAATAGAAATAAGCTGAGGAAATAATTATAGACTGAGACCTTTGCAAACACTCAGTAAATACTTGTTCACTATCATCAGTGGCATCAACAATCTGGTTGACAACTAGTGTTTAAAGAAAATTGATTGACGCCTGAATGTCAGGTTTAATAAAGGTGTTTTAGGATATGTCAAAGAACTCTCATTTGGTTCTGTTCATTTTAATGGGAAATAATTTCAACACCTTTGCTGAAGAAACAAATATAGGCGAGATAGCCACTAAGTGACTGACTGAATCTAAATTTCAAAAATTTGCATAAGATAAAAAACATTCAAATATGATTGTTAACATTTAATATGCATAAAAGTGAGGTCATATATCCTGATGTTAAACAATTGACAATATGCATAAGAGAAAACATTTGTCTTTATAACAACTCTTGTATGGATTTTGTTTGAGTCCAAATTCCTTATGATTCATGAATGATAAGGGCTGGTATGAAGTCTAGTGCCTTTTTTGGCTATTATAATAAAAGTCTAATGTAAAGTTCAAGGAGTTATTGAGAGGTTACCACTGAACTCTGCACTATTTTGTCTGGTTTTGAGCAGCACATGTTAAGACAGATGCTGACAAGTTATTGATGTCTGAAATGTATGCTGAGATTGATAGAAGTTCTGTAGCTATGTCATCTGAGTACCGCTTAAAACAACAATGAGATTAAGACCACAACCAGAGCTGCTGTAGGAAACAGTTTGGCAAGCTAGGAACATTACTTAGGAATGGTTAAACAACAGAACAGAAAATCCAGGATTAATCAGGTAAGTAGTCCTTATTATAGAAAATCATCATCGTAAAGAAGGGCAACTATCTTCAAGCTAAGGCAGTGAAACTGTCAAGAGAAAGCAAGGTCCCACTCCTACAGTGGTTGTTTTTGGAGTGGTCAATAGTTTTCTGAGACAGACATGCAGGCACAATGAACAAAATACACCCTGACAAAGATTATGGATCAAACTGAGTATTTAAGACTGGGTAGAAGGCAACATTTTAGAACTGAGGTACAAGATAGAGCTAGAACAATATTATCAAGGATAAATAGATGAGTTACTTATTTCTGTTTAAACATAGGTAAGGATTTATATCTGTTATAGTAAATATGTAACAACTGAACCTTCCTGTATCCTTGGTTGAATTTGTCATATACTCATGACACTCTATCTGACTCACTAAAGAGACATGTGGTCTCAGAATCATTTTTATTTTCAAGTAAAACTTCAGATCAATACTACATTCAGAAAAATTAACAGGCAATATGAAACCTGGGGACTGGGTAGATTGGGATCAAAGAAGCCTTCAATGATTATAAACAAGATAAGATGCAAACAGGTGAGTAATCCATACAATATACTCTCATTCTGGAAGGAAGCTCTCAGCAAGCATTTGTGAAAATGTTTTCCTTCTGTAAGATGATACAGGTAGAACTAAAAGTCGAGTAATTGTGGTGGTTTAGAGCCTGGACTCTGGAACCTGATAAAACCCAGACTCCATCAATTTCTACCTGTAGGAATTTAGTAAATTGCACGGCCTCTATATACCATTCATTATTTGTAAAATAATGCAGGGACGCTGTGGGATGTAATGTGTTACTACAATAGAATTGCTGACAGTGGGACCTGGCACAATGTAAAAGTTCTAGAACTATAAGCTATTATCATTATAAATGTTTAAGTATAATTTAAGACACTTTGATGCAAGGCAAAGTAGTGAAGTATCATAGCATATGGTTGGAATGATTTTAATCTGGTTTGAATTCTGGCTCTGTCATTTATTAGTGTAATAATTTTAGTCAGTTTAAGCTATAGTTTCTTCATTATAGAGGGGAAATATTTAATAATTCTACTTACCTCTTAATTTGTTGTTAGGTTCAATCACAACAGACACACATACAGACACACATGTACACACATATATACAGGATTTATAATACAGAATTTGAAATAGAGCAGAATCTTGGCAAATTAAAGGTATTATGGTCATTGCTGTTATGAACTTCAGTCAGCTCACCATTTCATTGTTGCATAATGAATGAAGTATTATATAATCATGGTAATATAAAAATCAAATTTATTGTGAAACAAACTTTATTCGAAGTTAAATTCCTTGCCATATTTGCAAGGATATAAAACTATTGACTTTCTCAACAGTAATTTTCATGTTCTCATGCATTTTGCCCTTCATTCAAGAAAGAGAAAATCAAGTCTGAACAATTTCTGCCCCAAATTTATATATATGTTGTGGCAGTCAATTACAATTGGATTTCAAAATATCCAAACAGCAGTTTTAAAGAAATAGTTGTATCTCTGTTATTATTATTTAGAAATATCTCTTCAAAATATCCAAAACCTTAAGCTTTTTAAATTTTCCAATGTAATATCCAAAGTTAAAAATAAGTGAATAATGCACCATCAAAGGAGTGCTTTTAATTACATTGCTTTGACTTTAATTACTTGAAAAACAGAATTTAATAACCTCTAGCACTGGAGGAGTCTATCAAAATGTCAATGAAATGCCTGTTAAAACAGAGATAAACAAAGCATAGATACCATACCAGGTGGAGCCTGATTCTGATAAGTGGTAAAAAAAAAAAAAAAAAATTAACTAGGTGTATTTATATTAAATTTTATTTAAAAATCTCAGTGACTTTTAGAAATATTACTGTAGTCCCAAGTCATTATTTTGAAAGAATCAGAATATCTTTTCTAAAACAACAGTAGAGTAAAAAAAAATCTACTTATACATCAAACATGTTAGCTGGGGGATAAAATGGCTAGACAAACAAATCCAGAAATTTTCAAAGGGAAAAATAGAATTTTGCATGAAAATTTGTGGAAAGGATCCTGAGACGTACAACCGACCTGCTCAGAAAGTTCATATGTGCTTTTTCTTATAATAGCTATTAAAATGGTTGTAAGAAGGTTGTGACTCTCTTGAGATATGGACCTGAGGACTGGATAGCCACTTTGAGTGCCTTTCGAATAATAGTTATGTGATTTTCATATAAAAATGCTGGGATTTGCATTTTTTGTATTGTGACTTAGTTTGTCCTACCTTCTTCCTTTTCTATAATTCTTCTTTTTCTATACCCAAATATACTCTTTATGTGTCTTTTAACACACTGAAAAGTTACTCTGCAATACAACCTCTCGTCTACAAGGTTCTGCAGCTGCCCTGCACATGCACAGACAGATGAGGATATGGATGGAACCTGGTGTAAGTAATAAAACCTTGACTTGGTTTTCAGAAACCTTGTGTTTTTATCTTGCATTTTTTCATTTTCATGGGTAACTTTGGGTAAACCTCTTTAATCTCAGTTATTTTTGTGAAAGGAAGAGCTTGAAGTAAATTTCTCTCAGATTCTAGCCCAATTATTGGTCTTTCCATAAGCAGATATTAATGTGCAAAATATGCAAATGTCTGCAATACTGACATAGTGGTCAGGCAAGAAAAAATTATGTGATTTTTTAGACAATGTAAAATATTGGTGTGACAAATTTTAGCCAGTAAAGAGAGCTTTTTTATGAGAAAAAATTGGTTTTATATTTGTTACATAATGCCTGCCCAATAATTATGCAGACATCCATTTCCATCCTTCTATTTGTATTAGCCTGGGTAGACTACATCTAGCTACTATAAGATTTGGGTTCAGTAGCTTCAATAACAAAATTTTATTTCTCATTTACCCTATATGCATAGTGTAGGCAGGCAGTGGAGGCCTCTGATCATTGCTGTAACTTAAGAAACCAGGCTGCTTGGAGGTTTCATTCTGATACATGCTTCACAAATACTGCAGTATGGAAAGAGAAGGCCAGAAAATTTACCATCAAAAATAAAATACCTGGCCCAGAAGTGACATATATTTCCCCTGCTCACATATCACTGTTCAGAAATAATTACATGGGTATGTACAGCCTCAGTGGAGAGGAAAGCATATTTTTACTCAGAATATCAGCTAAAAATAACAAATTATTTATACAACATTTATCCAATTATTTATCAATCTATTCATCTGTCTTTAGTGTGTTACATAGCATAGTGTGTCACATTGGATATTATCTTTCGATATTGCTTAGAACTTTGATAGTATTTTCTAAGCCTAGACTCAACACTTGAGAGATTGAAACATCAAAATGTATTACAGGGATCGTTGAACAAAAGAGAATTTTTAATATGAAGCTAGTGTTTCATTATGGAAACATAAGAACTTGCCAATGGAGTAAGGGCCCTGGAGTACTATAATTCACAATCCATGCCCTAGAATTTCATGCCTATTGAACCGGAACTTAACAATAAAAAGAGATCTAATTGCTCATACTAGAGATGTTTTCTAATTCTTTAAGATCAATCATTCATGAGCAGATATTTACTGAAACACACTATTGGCATGGAAGAGCCCATGGTACACCTTAAATATAAGATGCTGTATCTAAAAAACAAAGATTAAAATGGGAAGCTCTTTCCGTTTTCAAAATTAACTCACAGCTGGACAGGGTGGTGCCTGCTTATAATCCTAGCATTTTGGGAGGCTGAGTCTGGAAGATTGCTTGAGGCCAGGAGTTAGAGATCAGCCTCAGTAACATAGTGAGACCCCATCTCTACAAAAGTATTAAAAAAAAATAAGTTTTGATTGATTAGATCCAATTTAGTATTGAGTCCATGTGGTATTTGTTTTTTCCATTCTTGTGATACTTCACTTAGAAGAATGGTCTCCACTTCCATCCACGTTGTTATAAAAGATACTAGATCACCATTTTTTATGGCTAAGTAGTACTCCATGGTTTACATATACCTCATTTTATTAATCCACTCATATATTGATGGGCACTTGGGTTGTTTCCACATCTTTGCGATTGTGAATTGTGCTGCTATAAACATTCGAGTGTATGTGTCTTTTGTATAAAATGTCTTTCTTTTTTTCCTTTGGGTAATGTGCACATATGGAAGTAAAACTCAACTGAAATCAAAGAGGTGGGAGGGGGGAGGAGGAGATGGGTAAATTCATAGCTAATGGGTACATGCACACTATCTGGGTGAAGGGCACACTTCTAACTTTGACTCAAACTGTACAAAAGCAAAGTATCCAAATTATTTGACAAAAGAAGAACCAAGAAAAATTTCAACAATATTCAAGGAAAATACATCAATAGTAAGAAACAAACAGCCCAATTTCAAAGATCTGGGAAGGATGCTAGGTTTACACCTATTTCATTTTTTATGTAACTATTGAAAATTGTACTTTTGTTTTATTTTCCAAATGTTCATTGCTAGTATATAGAAATATAATTAATGTTGACCTTGTATCCTATAGTTTTGCTAAATCAATGTATTAGTTCTAGGGGCTTTTTAGTAGATTTCTTAAGATTTTCTATGTAGACACAACCATGCTGAATAAAACAATCCGGTCTCCAAATACTACACACTATATGGTTCTGTTTATATGATAGTCTGAAAAGGGCTGCAGTTTAGGAGTGGAGAGAAGGTTTAACTACAAAGGAGTAACACCAGGGAATTTTTGGAGTCATGTATATGTTCTCTATTCTGAATGTGTGTTGGTTCAAATATATATTTTTGTATATATTTTTATACGTACATAAATCTATATACGTACTTAATTCAGAACCGTGTGCCAAAAAAATTCATTGTGTGTATTTTTTTAAAAAATGTAAGGTATTAAAACTATAAAAATGAAAAAAGCAAATTATGTAACCAAAAAATGTGTATGCCTGTAATATTCGGAAATTCAAAAAATATATATGTTAGCTGAGTGTTGTAGCATGTGCCTGCAGTCCCAACTACTTGGAAGGCTGAGGCAGGAGGATAGCTTGAGCCCAGGATTGTGAGGTTGCAGTGGACTATGATTGTGCCACTGTACCCTAGTACAGGCAACCAAGTGAAACCCTGTCTCCATAAAAAGAAAACAAAACAAAACAAACTTACAAATAAAATAAGAGGAAAGTTCATACTTTTAATTTGTAATTACTCTTCAAGTTCATCAGATTAAATCAGAAGAGGTTATTAAAAATTGTGCTTCCTTTTTCATTAAAATATTATTATAAAGCAAATTATAATGAACAGACATGGATTTTTTAACTCTGTGTCTGAGTCATAGGCTACAGAGAAAATCTATATGTGCTTGTTATGTCAGGTTTAAACACAGGTGCATTCAGATGTGATTTATTTTGTCACAATAGCAGCCCATACTAAACATATTATCCTGCGAGAAGAACTATCTCATACCACTTCAGGGAATCTATAATGCTTCAAAACATATGGAAGCATTCTAGAAATATAAAGAAAATCTTCAAAAGAGTCATATTTTGCTTTCAAGAAAAGCAGTATTTATTTTAGTTATGTGAATAAGTCTTATTTTATAGACAGATTTTGTTAGGAAATTTTATTTGTAAGCTCTGTTATTTGGAATTCTAAACTTGTTTTCTCAAAGGTACAATACACTGTTACATTTGGTATTGCTTCACACAAAATTCCATTTAAACCATATTGTGTCTGAGCTACATAACTGTTACAGCTCCTCTGAATCCTGGATGTGATATAAAACTTACCAAAACTTGCATCAGGGAGACAAAATAGAAATACAATCTCCTAACTATTGAAATAAGCAGTGTTTGTCTTCAGCTTCTTCCCACTAATTTCTCCTGCCCCTCTCCAACCTCTAAGAACTCCCACTGCCTGCCCAGGCCCCTTGCCATACCCTGTATCACCTGGGCCTTCCAGAATAGAGCACGCTATTGCAGATGTAGTACATTTAGTAAAAGTAGGTTTTTCCTCACCTTACATAATCCAAACAGATTTCCACATTACCTCTTAACTTAGATTTCATGGAGAAAAAATATATTGAAAATAATTTGCACTAGCATAATTATGAGCAATAAATATAACATATCTCAGCAGGAGATTGCATAGATAGTTCTAAAACGAGAAATAAAAAAATCTAGGTTCTGTTTAAAGATATATTTGTGTCAATAGCCTTAACATTCCCTGCACCTTTCTTGGGAGTTTGTATTTATCCTCAGTTTGACAAATTCATTAGAACATATAACCACTTTATTACTTTATCTGCATATGAATATACAGATCTTCTAAAAGCTATATACATTTAAAAATTATAAATTCACTTTAGGAGTTACATTTATAGCCTGTATATTATAAGTTAATAATCTTGAATTAAAGTATTGTTTTGATGAACACATCAAAAATTATAAATAGGTTTATGGATTCTTATAAATTTCAATGTTGAATTTATTTTTATAATTTCCTTTTGGCAGAGATAATGAAACCAAATGGTAAAATGTGAATTTTTAAAGAATTTATTATGGAAAACAGTAGTATGGAATTTTCTAAAGAAATTAAAAATAGAACCACCATATGACTCAGCAATCTCTCTTCCTATAACATTTTCTGGCTACATAGCTAAAGGAAATGAAATCACCACCTGGTAAAGATACCTGCACTCCCACATTCATTGCAGCACTGTTCACAATAGCCAAGATACGGCAACATTCTAAGTGCCTATCAGTGGATAAGTGGATAAAGAAACTGTGAGAGAGAGAGATATATAAATATATAAAAACACACATAGAGATATATTATATAACTAAATATTATTTAGCCTTAAAAAAGGAGTAGATCCTGCCATTTGCCACAACATGGATGGACCTAGAAGACATTCTAAGTGAAATAAGACAGGCACAGAAATACATATACTGCATGGTCTCATTTATATGTGGAATCTAAAAAATAAAAGAGAGGTCAAATATATAGAGATAGAGAACAAAACAATGTGTATCAGGGTGTGGGTGGTAGTAGGAAATGGTGAGATGTAAGTGAAAGGGATACAAAGCAGCAAATTATTTATAGTAGGATGAATAAATCAAAGAGCTAATGTACAACATGAAAACTTACAGTTAAGAACAGTGTATTGTATTTAGGATTTTAACTAAATGAGTAAATTATAGCTTCCTTTGACACAGTATGGGGGAAATGGGGAACTATGTGAGATAATGAATATGCTAATTTGTTCCAATTAGTGACCGTTTTACTATATATATATATATCTTATAACGTCATATTTTATGTCTTAAATACATACAATAAAATTTATTTAAAAAAATTAAAAAATAATGCACCTTGTAAACTCAATACTTCTTCATTAAAATCATTCATAAACATAACAGAAAATTATAGGAAATTTTAATTTATAAGTTGAACCATGCAAAAGATACGGATCTACAAATCCCTATCACATTTACAATTTTTAAAGGTACATCAAATTTATAATAAGCATTAAAATTCTATGTGGTGTGTTACAATGGTAATGGCACGGATTGCACTTTTCTGCTGAACCATAAACTAGGACCTGAGTATGTACCCAGTACTGGCTCCAGAACATGCTCCTGCCATTTAACCAAGCATGAAGCATGTGATTAGGGGAGTATAATCATATCTAGAGCTTAACATGAGGGGAAATGCTCATTCCTGAAGTGCTAAATAGATGTACATGCAGAAATATATGAATAAAGAATGCAAGAGAAGTATTACTACAAGGTCCAAAAAAATAATTCACCTGGCTCTAGAAGTTAATATTTTGTACATGTTTACTGTATTATTGTATGTTATTCACATAAAGTGTTTATTTTGATTCTTTTATTTCAGAATATTATGGGGGTACACACATTTTGGTTACATAATTTGCTTTTGTACAGTTTGAGTCAAAGTTATAAGGGTGCTCTTGAAATTTTGACACTTTAAAAATAAAGTATGTTAAAAACTTCTTTAAAACTAAAATGTCCTATTTTTGTAGTTTCTTAGAATATAGTTTGAAAGCACTACCTTAAAGTCATTTCCATTTCTATCCATCTTCCATTTCATTTCCTGGGTTGGATATTTTTATTATGTTCAATTGTTCTATTAGATATGTTTATTTATTTATTTTTTTGAGACAGAGTCTCACTCTATTGCCCAGGCTAGAGTGCAGTGGTGTCAGCCTAGCTCACAGCAACCTCAAACTCCTAGGCTCAAGTGATTCTCCTGCCTCAGCCTCCCGAGTAGCTGGGACTACAGGCATGTGCCACCATGCCTGGCTAATTTTTTCTATGTATTTTTTTGTCGTCCAGCTAATTTCTTTCTATTTTTAGTAGAGACAGGGTCTTGCTCTTGCTCAGGCTGGTCTGGAACTCCTGAGCTCAAACGATCCTCCTGCCTTGGCCTCCCAGAGTGCTAGGATTATAGGATTGAACCACGGCATGTGGCCCAGATATATTTAAATTTTTAAAATGTGAATACATCTTTTTCTTCTTTCAATTGCACATACTATGCAGTATTTGGAATCCACACTAAATAATATGAAAGTATTAACACAACTACATCATTCATGACTGCCTCTTTCCACCTTTAAAAACTGAGAATGATTGCTTTTTCCAGCTCCACCATTATTTGTGTATTTTCAAACAAAATACAGGGTTATAAACTCTTTTGTTTGTTATTCAGATTCTAATTAAATTTTTTTCTTGTTGAGAGAAGTGCAATTCCCTTTCATCAACATTTTATTAATAGTGGTTAAACATATTAATTTTACTTAACTTTTTAGATTAAATTTTAATCCTTAGAATTTTCCATTGTACTCGGGTTGTACTGTTGGATTTTCATTGTTTAGTTTTGTTGATCATATGCTTTATTCTTTCTTGAATTTTCTTTCCATTCTTCTCAAGTATACCTTCCAGCAAATTTTTCAGAAAATGTTATAGTAATCTGCATATCTGAAATATATCTGTTTTACTCTTATACATACTTGATTATTTGCTTTGGCATTATAATTAGTTGCAAAATAATTAGGCTCTGAATTCTAAAAACTTTGCTCATACTCATGATTTACTGTAGAAACATCTAATTGAATCTTCTCACTTTCTTTTTCGTTATATGACCTACATATAATGGGAAACAAACCTTAACTTAATGAAAATATATATCATATTCCTAAATGGAAGCGATGATATTACAAAAAGTTCATCTTCAAATTAATGTATTACCATAATGCAATTGTAACCAAAATCCCAAAGGTTTCTATTACTGTGGTTGTGGTTTGTTATTTTAATTTGATGAAGACATCCTAAAGCCCATCTAGAAAAATATCTTGTCAAGAAAGATTCCAAAACAAAATGAGAACACAAAACAAGATCTAAGAAAATATATTTATAGCACATAAAAGTGATAAGGTGTTAGTTTCAAGAATTAATAAATAAATAGCATAGCAAGAAAAAATTATAAAGAAGTATGGTGAATCAATACAGAAAAATCAAGTAGCATAAAGAATACTAGATAATTACCTTAGTTTTTATAATACATTAGTAACCTCTTCAGGTTTTGAAATTTAAAGATGAAATAACCTGGCCTATTACTTTAGTCTATTTTTATTTGGCAAGCATTGCCCTTTTGCCCAAAAGACGTTTCCCAGGGAGCTTCCTGATCTATCAGGACAGAGTGCTGTGCACTGCCTAATGCACTAACATAAACAGTA
This sequence comes from Eulemur rufifrons, assembly GCF_041146395.1. NCBI lineage: Eukaryota > Metazoa > Chordata > Mammalia > Primates > Lemuridae > Eulemur > Eulemur rufifrons. The sequence continues at coordinate 112,364,984 of NC_090989.1, forward strand.
AATGGGAGTAAGAGCAAAGAAGCAGGAGTACACAGGGAGAGCTTTCATACCCCAAGGCAGTCTAACATCTGTAAAACAAGGGGGTAGACACGAAAAGGAATAAGATGGGAAGACTCTCAGACTGTAGTGCAATACTAAGAAAGTATTGGCTAGGCCAATGGAGACTAGTCAAATTCCCGCATCCCACAGGAATGGTCTTGCACATTCATTAGCTAGGAACTACCCACAATGTTCGGCCTTGGGTAATCATCATGGTAGATACAGAGGATGTGGTAGTGGGAGCTGTCAGTGAACTGTGCTGCCTGGAATAAGAAATCTGAAGCATACATTTTCAAGGCCAGTACAACCTGTAATGTGTTAATATGTACCTGTAAGCTCAATATGTGCCTGTAATAACTAGTGGAGCTGTTTTATTCAATTGGCTATTAACATAATTATTTCACGATGTTTTTGATGAAAGGGAAGATATACACATTATATTACTAGGTGATTTTTCTTAAATGATGAAAATAAACTAAACAAATAAAATAAATTATAAATAATACAAAAATTCCTAATAAAATTTGGAGTTTCTGATAACAGAAATTAAATCTAATCCAGTTGAAATTCAAGGAAATGATGTTTAAGATGGTAGGGCATGAACTTACTATAGGATAGGCAATGATTTGTTAGAATTTTAAAATACATTTGTGGTTTGTCAGAATTATAGCAACATTAGGACCATGGAAAAATTTTAAATGGTATTTAAAGAAGTGTATTCTATGTAAACTTGTTTTAATGGTTAACAATGAAGATCATGACTTAATTAAAAATCGTTAATATCAAAATATGAAGCAGTAAATCAGTCATTGTTTCTCCAAGTTAGACTCACAGGGTGATATTTAAGATTCTTGTTCAGTGAAGCTTGACATAAAAATTATTTTTGAGTTCTAGAAGTTTTAGAGTTGTAAAGATGATTAAAGATGATTATCAGTTGCCTTAGGCAGTCTAGTTTTGTGTAGAAGCTTCCAAGCCTCTTCCATAATCTATTTTTTCCAAAATAAATTATGTTTCAACAGCAGGAGGCTTTTAAAAAATCACCAAAACCTTTCAGAAACAAATCTGGCAATGATTGAATAAATGAACAAAATAGGAAAGTAACAAGAAAATGTTGCCATAGAAATCTAGGCCAAAATACATCTTTACTTCATCCCTGTCTTTAATTACCTGAAAACATAGTAAACATACTTTTAAGTACCAAAAATCCCTGTTCCTTTCTTTATATTCTTTTCCCTAAACAGTGGCATAGCACTGAGGACTTACACCATAATTCAGCCAACTATCACAGGTTTGGTTCCTAGAAGCAGATACTGAAACAAACATTAGCACAGAGGATGTTTATTAGGAAGTGCTTTCCCAACCAACATGTATGTAGGAAAATAAAAATGATTGGGCAAAGAGAAACACTGGGCTTTTTCGTGGCCTGAGTGTTTGTGTCTCCCAAAATGTATATGTTGAAATCCTAGCCCTAAATTGATACTATTGGGAAGAAAAGGCCTTTGGAAAGTTACTGGGTCATGAGGGCTCTGCATTCATGAATGGGATTCACCCTTATAAAAGAAACCCCAGAGAGCTAGCTAGCCCTTTTCTACCATGTGTGGACACAGCAACAGGGAATACCATCTATGAACAAGAAAACGGGCTCTCACTGGGTGTCAGATCTGCTGACACCATGATATTGGGTTTGCCAGCTTCCAGACAGTGAGAGATAAATTTCTGATGTTTATAAGCTACCCGGTCTATGGCTCCTTGTTATAGCAGCATAAATAGACTGACAGGCTTCAGTGCATTCTCAGCAAAGGCCTTAGCCAGCACCTCAGGTGAGTCTTCAGGGCCTTTCAGCATTATCCTGAGTTGGGTTAAGATGCTGCTTTATTATTCCCACTGTGTTAATCATTCTTTGGGCTGCCTCATAAAGGGCTCATAGTCATGTACAAAGCTGCTTACTTCTGCCAAACCCAACCCCACAAAAGGCTGATAGCTGTAGGCTTTCTACTAGCAACACTTCAAGCAGATTTAAAAATAAGTTCTTCCATCTTCAAAGGGTACCTGATGGTATGTCACAGCCTCCACTATACCTGCAAAGGAAATTTTTAACTGAAGACTACAAAGAAATACACATCCACATAAATAAAGTCAACTGATGTCTGACAAAGGAGCAAAAAAGTTACAAATGTGATGGAGCAAATACGGTCTTTTCCACAAATGTTACTGAAAAAAACTGGACATCCTCATGCAAAAGAATCAACTTAGCCATAGATCATTCACCTTTCACAAAAACTAACTCAAAAGCAATCACAGATTTAAGTGTAAAATGCAAAATGATAAAACTCCTAGAAGATAAGATAGGAGAAAATCTAGATGATTTTAGGTTCAGAAATGATTTTTTAGATACAATAGCAAAGGCGCAATCCATGAAAGAAGGAATTGATAAGCTGTACTTCATTAACATTAAGGTTATTTTTCTCTGTGAAAGACACTGTCACCAAAATGAGAAGACACATCACAGACTGGGAAAAACTATTTGCAAAAGATATGCAGGCCTATCTCATTTTATTTTGCTATACTTTATCATGATTTGCAGATGTGCTTTTTACAGATTGCCACCTGTTGCTCTCTGGTCAGTTCCCATGCCCAGTTCCTGCTATACTCTAGGGGTAAAGTGCCTGGCTCTAAATTCCAGGGTATAGCTCATGGAAGCCACAAATCAGTCCACTCCTTCCCCATCACTGTGTTCAGGATGGCCCTGGCTTTTGCTTCCTCTCCACAGCACCTGATGTCTACTGCAAAGGTTCTGCACTAACTCCAGGCATGTTCCTGTCTGTGTGGGTGGTGGGTGTTTTCTTGCAGGTCAGACCATACTGCACCGGCAAGGCGAGTGCAGCCCTCCTGCACTCTATCCTCTATTGTTCTCCTTGCCTTCTCTAATTTTTGTATATCTGTTTCCCCATCACCTTTTTTTTTGCACACTGAGTGTCCCACATTGGTTTTCTGTGAATTCACAATGTCGCTTCCAGGCGAGAGATCCACATGTAGGCAGCTGCCTGCACCTTTCACCTCTCCCTGGGAGTGGTGAGCTGGCAGGTTAGCTCTAGTCTGCCATTTTTTTTAAACATAACTTTCATATGCACTGGAAAACCAAAAAAATTGTGCAACTTGATTTACTGTGTTATTCACTTTACTGCAGTGGCCTTAAACCAAATTTTCAATATCTTTGAGGTCTGCTTGTACCTGATAAAAGATTATTAACAAAAATATACAAAAAACTCTTAAAAATCAACAATAAGAAAATGAACAACTTGATGAAAAAAATAGACAAAAGACCTGTACCGGCACCTGACCAAAGGAGATAAACCAATGGGCAAATAAACATATGAGAAGATATTCAACATCACATATCATTAGGGAATTGCAAATTCAAATGACGATGAGATACTATTACACACTTATTGGTCAAAACCCACACACTCACAACATCAAATGCTGGTGAGGATGTGGAGAAATGGGAATTCTTCTTTTATTGTTGGTAGAAACATGAAGTGGTACAGTCACTGTGGAAGGCAGTTTGGTGGTTTCTTGTAAAACTAAATATACTCTTATTTGATCCATCAATCAGTCTTCTTGGTGTTTGATCAAAAGTGTAAAAAAATTATGTCCCTATAAAAACCTACACATTTTGATATATCCATAGAGTGGAATAAACTCTGGCACATCCAGACATTGGAATATTTTTCAGCTCTAAAAATAAAAGAGCTATCAAGCCATGCAAACATGGAGGAAACTTAAATGCATATTACTAATGAAAGAAGCAAATCTGAAAAGGCTGCATATAGTATTATTACAAAATATGTGGCGTTTCAGGAAAAGCAAAAGTATGGAGACAGTAAATACATCAGTGGTTGCCATGGTTGCCAGGGGTTAGGTGGTCGGGAGGGAAGAACAGGAACAGCACAGGATTTTATGCCAGTGAAACTATTCTGTAGAAAACATTATGATGGAGTACGCATATGTAATGGTGGATACATTTGCCAATACCCATAGAAAATATAACACCAAGAGTGAACCGTAATGTAAACTATAGACTTTGGGTGATCATGATGTGTCAATATAGGTTCATAAATTATAACAAATGTACCACTCTGGGTGTGGGATGTTGATAATGAGGTAGGCTGTGTGGGGGGTAGACAGGAAGTATATGGGAAATCTCTTTACTTTCTGATCAATTTTGCTATAATCTTAAAACTGCTCTAAAATAAAGTGTATTTAAAAATAAATAAAATTTCACAGAAGCATATAATACTCCTTGGGATAGAAGTCAAGGTAAGGGAGGCTTGATTATTCAGGAAATCTAACTGATTATCTAGCCAGATCCATACAAGAGGATATTTATTTTGGTGAAATTATCATTTTCCAGGATCTGGTTCTCAGACTTATAGTCTGAAATTCGATCTTATCTCTGCCCCATAATAAATTGAATGCTAAAGTTTATTTTAAAGTGTAACTTACAGATGTCTGTAAATGGATGTTTCATAAAGACCAAAATGTTATATTGACACCTGAATCATGACCATCATTACATGGTTCAAATTGTGAGCCTGAAAAATTTGCAGTAGTGTAAAGAAATATTACAAAATGTAGATTCACTTAAGATAACATTTACCATTGAGAAGTATATCTAAGGCAAAGTCACTGATAAACAGTTTTATGCAATAATAATCTGTCAAATGTGAAATTTAAATTTTTTAGAGAAGAATTTAGTCCATGTACTTTTCAATTATTATTATCATTATAATTCCTTTTCTCCAAGATGTTGGGGAAAAAAGCCACAAGATGCATTTTTAGAAGCAACATTCTTTAAATACATTCAATAAACCATACTATACATTTAATTTGTTATGGCTTGTCTTTAAAGCAATTTCACAATTAAAAATTTAACTATGAAATTATATTTAAATAACGAAAGATATACATACTTTTGTTTCTGTCTTGTTGCCCTCATTGTTTGGAAACGATCAAGGTAAAACTTGGCATAGCACCAAGGAGATAACCCATGGCATTTTGTTACATAATTCAGGACATGCGAAAAATCTAAATTGCCTAAGATTTGAGGAAAGAATCAAACAAACAAAAAAAGATGTGAATAAATCTGAAAGAGGGCAGAAATACATAATTAAATTTAGGGAGTAAATGGTTAGAGTCAGTATGTGTGCTGACACAATGGAAAAGAGGACAAAGCATAGTTAGGAAGTTCTGAGTATAAGGAAAAAAAAGGAAATAAATAGAAACTATTGGGGTGTGGACAGGGACACCAAATTTGTCATATGCTAATAGTTTAGTTGTACAGATAAGGTATATGATCTAATGCAATAATATGATTGAATAATGAAATCTCTCTGACCACCCATGTGCATATTACAGTGATAATTATTTCAGGATATATGAAGGGTTCCAGTAAAACTTGAATGTCTTTAGTAATTCAATATATATAAAAGAAATACTTTTAAATTATAATAATTTACAATAAGATGCAATAGGCAATCATTTTCTGATAAATGCTATCCTTGTTATGGGATTACTGAAATATTTATCAGGTTGGAAGTTATAGTTATTTGCATATATGAACACTCTTAATTACATTTGCATATATGTCATTATAATTATTCAACTTGCACATAAATTGAAAGATTGGATTATATTATTTGAATACTTTAAAGGAATTGTAGAATCATGGCAACATTTTGCAGAAAATCACATTTTAACCTGCAAATACATGACCAAATGTTCTTTTAAAATTTGTTTATTATGAAATAGCTCCGACTCATCAATCCATGTTTATAGGAAACATTTCAAATTTAAAAGAAGAATCATAAAACATATGCCCTTGATGTGGTACACAGATTGACAAACAAAATATTTCCATTATGTCTGATGCCCTCAAAGTAGCTCTATCCAAATGCATCCTTATTGCTCCAAACAATGCCAACCACTAACTTGAATTTCTTATTCAGTTTGATTATGGCCTAATACACATAGAGAAAAGTAAATAAAGAAAAATCTGCATTGAAGAAATTTGTCAAAAAGAAAAACTTCTGTAACCTCCAACCAGGAAAAGAAATATAGCATTAGGGGACCCATAGAAGTTCCTTTTGTGCTACTTCTCAGTCATCAGCTGCCACCAAAGTTAACAGTGTGCTGAATTTTTTCAGAGTTTTACAATTTCATTTTTTCAGAATTTTACAATTTTAGCAGGCAGCTGTTTAAACTTTGGTTTAATTTCAGTGATTTTTGAAACTCATATAAATAGAATCAGCATAATATGTGCTCTTTTGATCTGGATCTTTTTGTTCAATATTCTTCTTAAATTTCTTCATGTTATTATGTATAGCTATATTTCATTAATTGTACTACTGAATGCTATTGTATGATGATATCACAACTTATTTATTGTAAGTGTATATTTGGAATGTTACACATTTTTGGTTATTATTAAGTAATTTAGATAAGGCTATGCTTGTACACATTGCTTAGTACATGTATGTAATGAGTTCTTTTATCTGTATCTAGGTGTGAGGTTGCCAGGTCATATGGCATTGTATATCCATATTATCAGATAGTAGACGTCTACTTTCTAAAGTGGTTTTACATATGCTTGTGTTTTTTTTTGGTGTTTTTTTTGTAGGCACATTTAAGTTGTATTCTGTTCAAAATAATTGGTTATATGATGTTTTCTATAAGCCTCATGGTAGTCTCGAATCAAAACCCTTCAAGAGATGTACAAAAAATAAAAGCAAGAAATTAAAACACATTATCAGTGAAAATCACTTATAATGAAAACTGTAAAACATTGATAAGAGAAATAGAAGAGGACACAAAAAATGGAATGATATTTCATGCTCATGGGTTGTAAGAATCAATATTATTAAAAGGTCATAGAAAAAAATGCTCAAATTTATGTGGAACCACAAAAGACCATGCCAATACCATCCTGAGAAAAATTAACAAAACTGTAAGAATCACATTATCTGACTTCAAATTCTATTACAGAGCTACAGTAACCCAACATCATGGTTCTGTCATGGTTCCACAAAAATCAGTGGAACAGAATAGAGAACCCAGAAATATGTCCACACATCTATTGTGAACTTACTTTCAACAAAGCTGTCGAGAACATACAGTGGGGAAAGGATAGTCTCTTCAATAAATGGTGCTGGGAAAACTGGTTATCTATATGCAGAAGAATTAAACTGACTCCTATTTCTCACCAAATGCAAAAATCAAATCAAGATGGATTAAAGACAGATCTAAGACCTGAAACTATGAAACTATTGAAAGAAAACTTTGGGGAATGATCTAGGCCATTGGCTGGCCAATTATTTTTTGAATAATATCTCACAGGCACAGGCAGCCAAAGCAAAGTTTAACAAGTGAGATCTCACCAAGCTATAAAGCTTCTGAATGGCAAAGGAAATCATAAACAAAGTAAAAAGACAACCCATGGAATAGAAGAAAATATTTGCAAACTGCACATCTGACAAGGTATTAATAATTAAATATATAAGGAGTTCAATCAACACAATAGAAAAAAAATTGAATAATCTGATTTAAGACTGAGCAAAACATTTAAAAAGACATTTCTGAAAAGAAGACATCAATGGCCAAAAGTTATATGAAAAACTGCTCAACATCATTAGTCATTAGAGAAATGCAAATCAAAACTACAGGGAAATATCATCTCACCCTAGTTAAAATAGTTTATATAGAAAATAGAGATAATAACGAATACTAGCAAAGATGTGAATAAAGGGGAACACTTGTACACTGTTGGTGGGAATGTAAATTAGTGCAACCCACTATGGAGTACAGCACAGAGTTTCCTCAAAAAACTAAAATTAGAATTACCATATGATCCAGCAGTCACACTTTCCCCAGAAGGGAAATCAGTATATCCAAAAGATATCTGCACTCCCATATTTATTGCAGCACTGTTAACAATAGCCAAGATTTGGATTCAATCTACATGTCTATCAAAAATGAATGGATAAAGAAAATGTGCTACATATACACAATGGAATATTATTCATCTATATAAAATAATGAAATCTTGTCATTTGCAACAATTTGGATGGAACTGGAGAACATTATGTTAAGTGAAGCACAGAAAGACAAATTTTTCATGTGATCACTCATATGTGGGAGCTAAATATTAAAACAATTGGTCTCACAGAGACAGGGAGTAAAAGGATGGTTATTAGAGGATGGGAAGGGTATGGGAGAGGGGGGATAAAGTGCGAACAGTTAATGAGTGAAAAAATATAGTAAGATAGAATGACCAATATGTGACACCTGAAAGTAACGACAGTCAATAATAAGTTTTGGTGTACTTTAAAGTAACTAAAAGAAATGGAATTGGAATGTTCCTAACACAGAGAAATGATAAATGCCTGAGATGATGAATACGCCAATTACCCTGATTTGATTACTGTATATTGTATGCCTGTATCAAAACATCACATGTACCCTATAAATATACACAACTATTATATGCTAATAATTAAAAATTTAAAAAAATTTAAAAGAAAATATAAGATTTCTCATTCACATCCTAATTCCTTTTTGTTTTTAAATTGTTTTCAAATTTAATAAATCTTGTGATCATATAGTAATACATATGTTTCTAATTATATTTTCATCTGCAATTTTCAATTCAAATTTTTTATTGTTTTTTATAGTGAAATGTTTGTGCCCTGTACATAGAAATAAGTATACAGCTCAATGAATATTTACAAACTAACACAACTGTAAAACAAAAGTTAGATCATGGAACAGAGTATTACTAACATTCCATAAGCATTGTATGCCCCTTCCACTCACTTCCACTGATAACTATTATTTTAATATCTAACTCCATAGGTTAATTTTTCCTGAGGGCATCAATGTTTCATCTCTCCCTGTTTCCACATTCTTATCTGGTAATTTTTCAGTATCCTCCCACTCTAACTCTGACTTTGACCATGTGACTGACTTTGGTCAGTGGGATAGTAACAAAAGTGATTTCAGTAGAGACTGGAGAAGCACTTGCCTTATGAGCCTTACCTTTATTTTTGCTCTTAGCTATTGACAAGAGACCCTGGTACAGGTTAGCCTGCTAGAAGATGAGAGAGAGATAAAGAAGAGCAGAGTCTCCCAGGTATCCCAGCTGAGGTCATTCTAGGTCAGCTGACAATCTGCTTTCCATAAAGCATGTGAAATAACTCAGCAGAGATCAAAATAACCATCCATCCAAGGTCAGCCTAATTGCCTACCCACTGACTAATGAAGTAAATAAATCCTTATATTGATTTAGGCAATTAATGTCAGCGTGTGTGTATGTTTGTCTCTGTGTGTGTTTCTTTGCTTTTGCTTTTTCTTGTATTTTTCAGCACAGCATTATAGTGGTGCTATATAACTAAAAAAGTAGTCATCTTTATTTTGTTTTCAATATCTTGACAAAAGCATTCAAATATCACCCAATGAGATATCACCTAGCTCCAGTGAGAATGGCCTTTATAAACAAGTCCCAAAACAACAAATGCTGGTGAGGATGTGGAGAGATAGGAACACTCTTATACTGCTGGTGGGACTGCAGATTAGTACAACCCCTGTGGAAAGTAATTTGGAGATACCTCAAAGACCTAAAAATAGAAATATCATTTGATCCAGCAATCTCACTAATAGGTATCTACCCAAAGGAACAAAAGACATTCTATAATAAAGACATCTGCACTCCAATGTTTATGGCAGCACAATTCACAATTGCAAAGATGTGGAAACCACCCAAGTGCCCATATCAATACATGAGTGGATTAATAAAATGTGGTATATGTATACCATAGAATACTATTCAACTACAAAAAAACAAAACAAAACAAAACAAAACAAAAAAACCAATGGTGAACTAGCACCTCTTATATTATACTGGATAGAGCTTCAACCCAGCGTTTGAAGTGAGGTATCACAAGAATGGCAAAACAAGCACCACATGTACTCGTCATCAAATTGGCACTAACTGATCAACACTAAGGTGCTCACATGGTAGTAATGTTCACTGGGTGCCGGTCAGGTGGGAGGGGATGGTGAGGGGTGGGTAAACTCACAACTAATGGATGTGGAGCACACTGTATGGAGGAAGGGCACACTTGTAGCCCTGGCTTGGATGAGGCAAAGGCATTAATGTAACCAAAATGTTTGTACCCCCATAATATTTTTAAATAAAAAAAAAAACAACTTTGGAAAAAATATCACCCCATCTGATGTTTACTGCAAGCTATTAATATTTTTTAACACCCTTAGCCATATTAAAGAAATTCCCTTTTTTTGATTTTTCTTTTTTTCCCCATGAATAACTACTAAATTTTATCAAATGCATTTTCTATACCTAACAAGATGATTATTATTATTGTCATATTTTCTCACACAGGTTAGACACTGTGGTTTCTCTTTGTATTCACTGAAAGAGATTATGGAAGACTGTTATTTGTTGTTTTAATATTTGAAGAAATTCACCAATGAAGTAATCATGTCTTTGAGAGGTTTTATTAAGAGGTTTTTAGTAAAAGATCCAATTATGCTTTGATATATAAGATTATTAAGTTGCTTTTTTTTTAAAATCTACTTATGTCAGTGTTTCCAGATAGTGTTTTTGAAGAATTTATTTCATCTAAATTGTTATAATTTGTTGTCATAATGTTGTTACTAACTTCTCACAATAATGTCTGCAGATCTACAGTGATGTCCTTGTTTACATTCTTGATATTAGTTATTTGTTCTATATTTGCTTTTCTCCTTCCCTCCTGCTTCCTATTTTTACTCTTATTAACTAGAGTTTTATCATCTTATTAAGCTTCCATTATAGTAACCTTTCATTCAGTTGGTATTCTTTATTGTATATTTGCTTTCTATTTCACTGATATTTGGTCTTGTTTCGTTACTTCCTTTTATTCATTATTTTTGTGTCTAATTTGTCTTCTTTTTCTAGGTTCTTGAAGTGGATATTTAGTTCAATGTTTTTTTAGAATTTCTCTAATGTATGCAAGATAGAGACCAAACATTCATCCAATTATTGCTGAGATGCATCCCTCAGGTGTTGCTATATCATAACTTAAAGTTAATTAATTCAAAATGTTTTTTCATTACCCTTGTGAGTTTTTTATTTGACCCATAAGCTATTTATAAATGTATACCTTGATTTCCCAGAATTCAACTATTTTCTATTTGTCATTTTATGATTGGTTTCTACTAAATTCAACTCTAAGAAAATACTTTGAATAATTTCAGTTTAGTTGAGTTGAGGTAAAGTTTATTTTATGACCATTATATAGAACAATGCTTTCTTTGCATTTGTCTAAAAAAATCATTATTCAATGTAAAGTTCTATGGGAGGGTGGATTCTATTAGTTTGAAAAACAGGTGCTTGCACGAGCCATAATTAACTTAGTTCTTCTCTCTCACTACAGTGTATTCACAAAGCAAAATAAAGAGTAATTTATTAAGAAGCTAAATTTAGAAAGTGAGGTTTCATGATCAAGATTTTCAACAATAAATTATTCCATAATAAAAATTGAAACATAGAAGATATCATCATCATCATCATCATCATCAACCCAAGTGTACACACTCACCAGAATTTTTCTTGGTGAACACTTGTCCACTTTCCATGAAATGATGTTATCACATCAGTGCTCTACTAATGTGCATGCCTTTCCCCCATCTCCTTTTCCCCACCTTTGTCAATTTCTTATGGCTGTTACAACAAATTACCACAAATTTGCTGGCTTAAAACAATGGAAATTTATCCTCTCACATAATTCTGGAGTCTAGAATTCCAAAAACATGGTGTCAGCAGGGCCACATTCCCTTTGGAGGCTCTAGAAAATAATCTTTCCTTGTTTCTGGTTGCTGTCAGCATTCCTTTGTTTTCTTGGTTTGCAGCCCCATTATGCCACTTTCTGCCTTCGTCTTCATACTACCTTCTCTCTGTGTCATCTCCTCTTCTGTCTCCTGTAAGGACAGTAGATTTGGGGCCCAGATGGATAACCCAGAATCATCTCAAGATCCTTAACTTAATTACATCTACAAGTATATATTTTTTTTTCTCTGAAAAAAAGGTTAACATTCATAGGTTCTGGGGATGAGGACACAGATGCATATTTTTGGAGGTCACCATTCAGTTCACTACATCACCCTTCTTCTCTGTACTGTATTCTATATGGGTATGGAGAAGTGCAGAAAGTAAGGAAAGTTAGGAAAACCTTAAAGTCAAATATAAAATGACTCCCTGTCATCAATTAACTCAGTATCAGTAGATATACAAGGAAGGATGAACCAATATACAATCACAAAATATTGTTATACTATACCACAGTATATTAATCTGTGCTTTGCTGTACATCTCTCATTACCATCACTTTTCTAATCTTCTAACTTGCAGGGCTTCTCTGATTCATAAGACGGAGTGCCAGTAGAATATAATTTTTGAAAAATACTGTCAACTATATATTAAGAAAATTGCTCCCAAATTCTTAAGAGGCATTTTCTATTACTCTGAGTTTTCAGTGGTGTGAGTTTTTGTTTTTGATACTTTCTTAACTGGTAATTTAGTGGAAAATTATAAGAGGCCATACCAGGAACTATCAGCTAGCTCATTAAAAATAAAAAGAAACTAGAAAATTTAAATAACTATTCAATGTTAGTTTCACTGCCTTTATCCAAAATTAAATTAAAAAATGTAAATTATTTTATAGTTTTTCCTACATCTGATTGTAAATATTCAGTAATATTCTTATTTCATTAAGCAATTTTCTTGGGAACCATGTATTATACCTGACTATAAATTCATCAACAATGCAACAGTTTACTTCAATTATCATTAAACATTTGTCTTCCTCCCAGTATAGCATTTGTAATTTCTTTGCTATGAAGTACAATGCTTAGTAAAGTAAAACAAAACACATTTTTCTTTTCTTTTCTAATTTAGAAATATATATGGCTGATGTCCCTGGGTTTTTAATACATTCATCTTTTTCTAATATTTTCCCTGGGTCATAAAGTTGATTAAGATATATCATAAGATCAAAAGGAAGCGGGCACAAACTCATGAAGAATTGAATACTACCCATCTTTAATGCTTTGATACAATTTTATATCTACATCTTTATTAATATTTTAGATATATTATATTGAAAATGCAACTGCATATCCCAGTACATCAAGTTTATGATGAGCTTAGCTCTATCAAAATGTTTCTATGCTTGATGGCATTAGATATTCATTCTGTATTTTCAAACTGCTTAAGAATGGACTATTAAGTAAATAATATAGTTTTCCAAAATTATTTTTGTGCACATTTAGATCATAATCTGAAATCATTCTTTGTGACTTTGCTTATTATAGTGCTCACGGCTGCCACGGGAGTGTTTCTGATAGCTATTATGCCACCATAAAAATACAAAAAGAATTTGACTCAAAATGAATTCAAATGAATTAAACTATCTGATTTATTTCCATAAAAGGAAAGAAAAAAATAGTTTATATTATAGTGTCTCACTACATTGAGTGATACATACCTACAAACTCTCAATATAGTGAATGAACAAGTAAAGAAAATTATATTTCCATAAAATACATGGGTTCAGAGATTCTAAGAACAGCTCCAAACACACAAGGATATTCTTGAGAAAATGCAGAGGGTGCCATAAATTCGATCCTTATTATTCCCGTAGCACACATCACCACAATGTGACATTCCCAGTTCTGCTGCCTCATCACCGCTGCGTGGAAAGCCAGGTCTCCCCAGACATCATTGTGTCCCTGCTAGCAAGTTAGGTACTTTGAGTTTCTATTATTATGCAGTTCAAGAAATGGAACTCTAGGGTCAGGAAAGAGCCAATGCATCCCCCTGCAGTCTGTAACTTACTCCACAAAGAATCTTTAGTGTTCTGGAAAAGTCTAGCCTAATATTCATCAAATACCATGGACCGTCTTAACTTTTGCTATGTGTCATAAAGACGTCATTAAAAGATGCTAATACTGCCTTTGCTCTCACTAAGCTTTGAGTAATAAAATAACTTCAAGAATATAAAATTTTCTATTCAAGTTGCTCAGTCTCTCTTTTGCCTCCCCCTAGCTATATCACCTCTCTGCAATTCAAAGTTGTCCTTCTCACCTTAGAAGGCTGGGGAGGCAGTGCCTTACACAAGATCATCAAACCGGCCAGGCGCGGTGGCTCACGCCTGTAATCCTAGCACTCTGGGAGGCTGAGGCGGGTGGATCGCTCAAGGTCAGGAGTTCGAGACCAGCCTGAGCAAGAGCGAGACCCCGTCTCTACTAAAAATAGAAAGAAATTGTATGGACAACTAAAATATATATAGAAAAAAAAATTAGCCGGGCATGGTGGCGCGTGCCTGTAGTCCCAGCTACTCGGGAGGCTGAGGCAGTAGGATTGCTTGAGCCCAGGAGTTTGAGGTTGCTGTGAGCTAGGCTGATGCCATGGCACTCACTCTAGCCCGGGCAACAAAGTGAGACTCTGTCTCAAAAAAAAAAAAAAAAAATCATCAAACAAAGAGGCCTCTGAAAAATTAAAATCCACCTGAGAAGCTTGTCATGGGACTACCTCAACTTGGAAGAAATGCATATATTATATATCTCAAAACATATCTGAAAGAATTTCTGCCAATATATTATTTAAAAAGTTTTTGCCTATATTATGAAAACATGCTTACAATTTTACTCATTTGTATTACTTGAAATAGGATTCCGTGTCACTCCATAGTATCAACTGATTTTTGTTAAATAAATAAAATATTGTATACTAGATTTATGTTTTGATCTATGCTATGTTCTAAAGGAACTATCAAGGAAGTAACACACATTTTTTCTCTGCTCAAGAAGCTGAAGAATATACCTTAAAAATGGTCTTGTTTTTCAATTTCACTGAGATTGGTTTAAAATGTCATCAGGATTGAGTCAAATAACTTGACAGGGAATGTAATTATTGCATTTAAAAGAGAAAGCACAAACATGCTAAGTTACTGTTGGTGGAGGGAACTTCTCAAAATCTTCATGGCTTAACAACTCACAGTTTGATGTAGGTTAATGGTAAACTTTTTTTGATAGTGTTTGAGAATCCTATCTTCAACTTTTACTCTCTTTGGAGTCCTTTGTCTTTCTTCTCATGGTAATGTAGGATAAAAGTCTTACAAATTTCCTTAGCACTTCCCTTTATTTTATTTATCTAATGCTTCTGGCTTATTCTTCTTAAGAGAACCATTCAATGAAAGTTTGCATGTTTTGATTCTTATAAACCTTCTTACTTCACACAGCAGTTCAGTTCATAGTATTTGCATTATTTTGTATTTTAAGCATGAAATTATATTTTATATAGCACATTATTGTAAAAGTTTTAGTACAATGACCTTACAAATCTCATTATCCAGTAAACATTTTGATTTGCTTTATTTCTAGTATTTTATAAATAGATTTTTTTCTGGGTTCTACTTTTCTACAAAATTAAAATATTTTTCAGTGAAATTGTAATATAATTTTTGACAAGGTTTTATTCTTTAATAATTTAAGAACAAAAATGTGCATAAAGAGTACATAGTCAAAAGATGTTTCTCATCTCTGTCACTTATCAACTTATTTCCAATCCTAGCCATTCACTAAAAATATAGGAAATAACTGGTATTTTCTTACCTGTTTGCTCATTTTTAAGCACAATCAAGCAAATACAAATCCATATTTCCTTGAATTTTGCACAAAATTTAGTATATTATACACATGTGCTACATTTTGACTAGTTCTATATCTCATATGTCATAGATATTTATCTACATCTAGATACAGATGCAGATATTATACCAACCATATATCTCAGATATCATAGAAAACTACCGCATTCTTTTGATAACTGTACATATTCTGTTGAAGGATATACCATAATTTGTTTAAGCAATTCCCAATTGGTGGGCATTTGAGATGTATAAATCTACACTTTCTTCAGTGATTTGTGAGTTCCTGTTTTCTGTAAACCACATGAACAAAGAATATTATTAAACTTTTTGGATTTGGACAGTTATCTAGGTGGAAAATACTACCTCACTATGCTTTGCTCATTATGAATGTAATGGCTCATCTTTTTATATGTATATAGCCATTTGTATTTTCTTTTCTGAGGATTATGCATACACATCCTTTGTTCATTTTTTTTTCTGTTATGTTATTGGTCTTTACCACTTATTATAAACCAAATGTTTTTGTAACCCCAAAATTCATATGTTGAAGCCCTAACCTTCAATGCAACAGTATTTATAAATAAGACTTTTGGGAAGTGATTAGGCTTATATGAAGTTATGAGGGTAGAGTCCTTATATTGGGACACGTTCTTATAAAAGGAAACACAAGAGAGCTTGCACTGTGTCTCCCCGTTCACTCATCAGAAAAAGGTCAAGTGAGTACATAGCAAGAATGCAGCCATCTGCAAGCTAGGAAGAGACTTTCAGTGGAAATCCAACTGTACCTGACCTTGATACTAGATGTTCCAGCTTTCAGAACCAGGAGAAAGTAAATTTCTATTGTTTAAGTCACTCATTCTATGGTATTTTGTACTATTGTCTGAGCTAACACACCACTCTCTAGAAATTCTTTGTATGCCAAGGAAATTAGTCCTTTTTTGATGATGTAAATATTTCTTACCAGTATATATCACTTTCTTTTCGTTTTGCTTATGGTATATTTTATTTTCATTTAATATTTATGTATACAGGATGTTGATTATATAGTTGAATTTGTTAATATTTCTTCAAATATTTTAGGATTTTGAGTAGTAGTGAGAATGCTCTCCCTTATGATGTTCCTCCCTTATTGATGGGCGAGTTCCTGTTAGGAGGCAAGTGCTTCCTAATCACTTAGGACTTCCTCAGTTCAGAATTCAGTTACTTGTGTGCAGTATAACATTTCTTGTTTTGAATTTTTTCCCTTTTTCTGACAATAGAAAATGGCCAAAAAAGATATTACTTGTTACTAACTTATAAATAGTGTAACTTCAACTTTTAAACTTTTATTTATTTTTTCAGCATTATTGAGTTATAATTGATAAATATAAATTATATATATTTAAGTTGTGCAATGTGATGTTTTGATAGATTGTGAAATAATTAGCACTATCAAGCTTATTGACATACCCATCATCTCCCATATTCAACTTTATGTGTGCGTGTGGGAGGGTGAGAACATTTAGAATCTACCCTCAAAAAATTTCAAGTATTCAATAGGGTATAATTTCTAAACTATTAACTATAGTCACCATGCTGTCCATTAGATACCAGAACTTATCCATATTACATAATTGAAAATTTGTACCCTTTGACCAACATATCCCTATTTCCTCCATATCCCAGCCCCTGGCGACTACCATCTACTGTCTGCTTCTAAGCATTTGAATAACTTTAATTGTATGTGATTGAATTTTTGAATTACATTTATTGTGTTTTACAGGGATTTACTGGATGAATTAAATCTTGTCTCTACCACCCCCCACAACAAAGGTAAGATAGAGTATTGTTCTGTAAGCTGTCACTTCTAGTGGAATAATCCTGGTAGTAAAACCTTCATGTCCATAGAAGCATAGTGTGGGAGGAAAAAGGATACTGTAAGACAACTGAGAGCCGATTATTGGGTGGAGCCAATGTCTGAGAGTTTTTGTGAGGACTCTGCTCAGCCAAATCAAGGACCAGGAGCAGCAATTACCACATCACCTATCACTAACCACATCTATCTTGAGTGGGACTTTAACGGCATCCTTTTCTGGGATCACAAGTGGAGGATAGGATAGCAAATCTCACCTTTACACATCCACTCAAATGTCTTGCTCACTTTCACAATTTTAGCATAATGCTTCTGTCATCTAACATAGCCTCCCATTTACTTTTTTTTAAGTTGGTGGTTATAATTTTATAATTTTAATTGGCTTATATGTATGGGTTAAACATTTTTAATATTTTTCTAATTGTTCATCTTGTTTTTATTATATAATAATTCACTACAGTCATATATTTGCTTTTTCTACTTGAATGAAAATCCACAGAGGCAAGGAGTTTTAGTGGCTTCCTGCTATCCCACCCTTCTGTCTTAGTTATTGCTATGATTTAAAAATGTTCTCTCCAAAATTCAGGTGCTGAAACTGAATGGCTAATTGTGATGGTATCAAGAAGTGGGGCCTTTAAGAGGTGCTAAAGCCATGAGGGCTGCTCCCTCATGAATATAAGTTCATGAAGTTCCCTCATGAAGTTAAGTTCCTTTATAAAAGAGGCTTCCCATATCAAATTACACTAAATTTGTAATTACTTTAATGTGTGCTGAGTTTTCATAGTTTTGTGCTTTTACTTATGATGTGTTTTCTGTGTCAAATGGCTTCCTTTGACACACCAACCTACCCTTTTCTTTTATACCAACTGAAGTGTCAACTCAAGATGCAAGCTGGAATTTGCTTCAATCCACTCCCAGCAAAATTAATCACCATTTTTTTTCTTTCTCTGTATCTTGCACATACTACTATTATTGCACTCATCACACACTATTTTAATTCTTTATTTATCACTCTATTTTTATTTCAGAGTACTATCGGTATACAAATGTTTTACTTATATAAATCGACTTTGCACCACCCCAGTCAGAGCTACAAGTGTGCCCATATCCCAGACAACACACATCACATCCATAAGGTATGAATTTACCCATCCCCACCACCCCCACCTGCCTGACACCTTATGAATGTTACTTCCCATATGTGCACATAGGTAATTGATTAGTACCAATTCAATGGTGAGTACATGGGGTGTTTGTTCTCCATTCTTGTGATACTTCACTTAAAAGAATGGGCTCACTTTTTGCTGATCTTCAATTCCTTCAAAGCAAGTTTTCTGTTTTATTTAAATATACATTCTTAGTAGCTAATAAAATATTTGGCATATAATAATGCTTGCAAGAAGATGCTGTTCTAATTTAAAAGTAGAGCAGGAGAGAAAGTATATAAACATAGATAACTTTAGGTCTGATTGGAAACCTTACACTATTATAGAATTACAGATAAAATTTTATGGGATTTCAGAGGCAGAAGAGATTATTTCTGGCTTGGGGAGAAATTTTCAGACAAATGTTCGAACTAGTAAACACAACTTCAAGGATATATCTAGATACTTTGAAAGAAGACATATAAAAAACACAAAGTTACAGTTGTATCTGACGGATTAAGCTAAATAAAATGTATCTAGAGGGCAGAATAAAATCATTCATTATAACTTCACAAGGGTGAAAAACAGAAATTCGTGGAATCAAAGATAAATAAATGTTGATTTAGAATCATGAAAGAGTGACTGTGAAAAAACAATGAGGCAACTGGAAAGTAATGACAGATAAATGTTACTTTTTTTTAATGGCAAGAGTTAAAATTCTAGAATTTAAAGTTCCGTAAGTAAGCTGAAAACAAATCCTTGGAAAAATCTAATAGGTTATTTAATATATAGTGTATAAGTGTCTCTAGACTAAGTTAATTGATAGAATTTAGGGAGCATGCTGTCGTCGAGAATAAATTTTGCTAGGTTTACTATGTAAATCCATCTCATTGTGTTTTAAATACTGAAAAGTTTTCTGATCAAGTAAAATTGCACAGGCATGTAATTTAATTATTTATTTATCCCCACCCATAACTCCCCAAATTATATTACTTAGATAATGAGCTGGTTATAAAGCAAACTACATTTCCCCTTCTCCAACTGGTATCCTGTCAGCTTCTGACAATGTGGAGCTTGAGAGGAAGGAGAAGAAAACTACTCTTTCCTGTTTAGTCATTATTCCTGTCAGCATCTCACCTGCAACAGGCAGTCACCTCAGCAAAGACGATCGATTACAGTTTCCAGTTTGTTCCCACTCCCCGAATCAGTCTCCTTGTACATCCTCAAAGATACCAGTGCAGCAACCACTTCTCACCTCTCTGTACTTACTATCTAAGCTTCCAGGTTTAAATATTCCAAACTCCTTTCCTTTATGTTCTGTAGCTCAAGCTCAATATTTGCTTTCTGTGGTTACTGTGTATGTTTTCTACTTTTCTCTTTTTAGCCCTCTAGTGTGTCTTTAACCAGCTCTTATCATTAAATTCTGTTAGAGTAACTGGTGTTGTTTTTCTTTTCTTGAATCATTCCCAACTGATAAAGATATCTTGTATCTTGACTTAATAAGTAAACTTCATGAAATGATTCTGGATATTTGTTAGAGAAAATGAGATGTGGTGAGATTGGCCATTCAACAATGGGCTGAAAAACTTTGCCCAGATATATAACTTAATGTATATTTACAAAGATGAAATAAAATCTTTAGGTTCATGATCTATGAATTCGTGTTTAATTTTTTTTAATTTTTTAAAAAATTTCCAATCTGATATTATTATTGGCTATTTTTAGTGTTATCACTAAAAATAAAATTGGCAGTGATTTCAAAATTCTGTTAATGTTAAGCAGAAGTTGAATGAATTTGTAGGTATTTCAGAAATATTGTAATTGTTATATATCTTCATATTTCCTTCTTTCTTCATATCAACATACTGCAATGGAACACTTGCCATCTTCATCTAATCTCTGTCTTGTAGTATAGGCCTTGTTCAGGGCCTGGTATTTCTTGAAAATGTATAGAAGAAATGACGTGATGAATGGCAGGTGTAAGAATAATTTGATATTTTTTCTTTTTGTTTATTCCAGAATTACAGGGAGCTTTGGACTGTTTTATAGTCAACCATAGGGTACTTATTGAAGGGCAGTGTATGGATAACCATCATTGATATTGCATTTTTTAAATATTCATTTTAGTTCTAGAATGTAAGTGTGGCAGATACAGCACATTGTCCAATAAAAGTCATGCTTCCAATCTTCATTAGAGAGTTGGCAAGGGACTGAGTAGTCTGCATATTTCAGCCACCCTGGCATCAGGATGTGGCCATATGATTAGATTTTGCCAAGAGGATATGAAGCAAAGTGATATCTGTTACTTTTTGATTAAGGAGATTAGAAAGAGGAAGTGCATTTTCCATTTTTTTAAAAAATTGTGCTGAATTAATGCAAAGTGGCACAGTGAACATGAATGCACTGTGTTGAATGAACATGGCAGAGCCACAGGATGAAGGAAGCTGGCAGTCAGAGACACCCACTATTTGAAGAAGGGGAGCCTACCAATCAGGAACATCTGCTTGGGAGTCTACAAAAGTGAAAATTAACTTCTACTGTTTATAAAATACTAGACAATTTTTAGACTTGCATTTGTCTGTTAGCATAATAGTAGAAGTATTGACTTTATATCCTTGCCTCACAACAATGCTTTTGGCAAATTTTATCTAACACCATTTAAACAATATATCTGTCTTCTTTTACGTATCTTCAGATATTTTGAAACAAGTTTAGAGAGGCCATAAGAAATTTCTCTTACCTTAATTTGGACCTAGTCTAAGTACAAGTCCATGATCCCACAGTCACATTTCTGAGATCCAAAAGCTTATGAAAATCATGCTTTTGGTTGTTTTGTTTTTGCATTATTGCTTTTCAGTTCTTTTGGTGGAGAAACTTAAATTGACCTGAACTCAATTTGTAACTGATATGGATGGATATGCGTCTGTATACAGTGTGAATGTTCTTAAATTTTGCCATAGTAAGGCAATGTGTCAGATTGTGGGGTGCATCCCTGGAACATGCTGGGAGTGTAATGTAATAAAGAGTAATTTTACCTTGTTCCTTTTTATAATTTTGAAACATGAATTTCAAAGCAATTCTAGGCTCAGGTATTTCAAATAAGAGTTTGTAGACATCCATTTTCTTGTTATAGTATAGCAATCTCAGGAAAGCATGTGCCCCAACACAGGAATAGAGAATGATGATGATAGATAGATAGACAGATAGATAGAGACATGTCCATGTCCTAATTCCTGGAACCTGTGAAGATTGCTTTTATTTGGAAAAAGGATCTTTGCAGATGTGATTAAAGATCATGAAATGAAATCATCCTGAATTATCTGAGCGAACCCTAAGTCCAGTGACAAGTATTTTCAGAAGAGACATATAGAGTAGAAGAGACACACAGAGAAAGTGATGCAAAGTCAGCAGTAGAGATTGTAATAATATGACTACAAGTCAAAGAATGCCAAAAAATGCCAACAGACACCAGAAGATGGAAGAGTAAAGAGCAAATTCTCCCCTAGAGACTTCAGAGTGAGTATGGCCCTGCTGACAACTTAAATTCAGATTTATGGACCCCAGAAATGTGAGAGAATATATTTATCTTGCTTTAACTTACCAGATTGTGGTGATTTATTACAGCAGTCACAGGAAATAGAGAGATAAATAGATAGATAGATAGATAGATAAAATGAAACATTATTTTATAGGTTGGTATAGCCAAAAGTCTATTTTCTCTTGTGTTTTCCATACTTACTTTATAACACATAGCATAAGCAAAATATTCTATCTTCTGAAATGATTTCTTAAGATAAAAGACTTTGTTTCCTGTTTGAAGATTTATGACATGTTAATTTCGAAGGTAGCCTTTGAGTTTTTCTTAGAAATTTCTACTATTATTCCAAGGCTTATAGCTCTTACTCTGAAGTGATGATTGCTTGAACGTTCTTTTCAAACTTGCAAATATAGAGTAGCGTTTTCAATAGACTATCTCCAGCAATTTCACCTAATAATTGGGGAGCAATTTTAATGTGAACTGAAACTTCAGGACAAGTGCTCCAGTGTCATCATTCTTAAAACAAGGAATCGGAGGCTTCATTTCGATATTTTTCCAGCTGTATGCATTCTTCATAATTTCATATAAAATACCCTCTCTATGTTTGTTTGTTTTCTTTGAAACAGGGCCCTACTTTGTTGCCCAAGCTAGAATGCAGTGATGTCAAAATAGCTCACTACAAACTCAAACTCCTGGGCTCAAGTGATCCTTCTGCCTTAGCCTCCTGAGTAACTGGGACTACAGATGCACACCACCACACCTGACTAATTTTTATAGTTTTTGTAGATACAGGGTCTCACTGTGTTGCCCAGTCTTGTCTTGAACTCCTGGTGTCAAAGGATCCTGCTGCCTAGGCCTCCCAAAGTGCTAGGATTACAAGCATGAGCCACCACACCCAGCTCTCTCTTGTTTATTTTAAATTTGACCTGAAATCCAAGTATACATGGTCGCATATAATATTTTATTGTAAATATATTATTTCCTAAATAAAGGTGAGCAGATTACATTACAGTGGGATTCTCTTTCTGTTTGGTTCCTATAGATGTTTGTAAAAATAATGTCTTATAGTTGTCATTTTTATGTAGAATAATGTGAAGATAATAGATAGTATATAATACAACCAGCACTATTGTAGGGGGAAAAGAATATAATATATACATATCCAATATATTCAGTACATAGTGACTAATGATGACATAATCCATTCTTGATTATTATTCATTTCCTTTTTATCTGAACATCTTACTTCCTAGGCATGTTTAATGAAGTTGAATTTCTGTCTACTTTCAACTTGAGTTTGAATAGTTCAATGAGATTTTCTACATAAACTATCAATTCTTCCAACGGCATTTCCCTTATTCATGGCTACCCCGATGAGCCCAGACTGTGTAGAGATCTCAGCTGAAAAAAATTGTAAAGTATCTTCAATCTTAACAAAAGCGATGGCCTGAATTAAACATCTCCTGAGTTACTTAGGGCTGACAGCTGATCTGATGAGTAGCATTTGATTAAATTTGATAATATTTATTTACAAGGGTATTCTGGCTTTTAGTAGCTGTTATTCAATCAGATTCCTAAGAAACCTTAAACTGGTTTTAGTACAATTGGATTTAAATGTCTAATTGATCCTTCTTCAATTGTTTATCTGTAGCAATAAAACAGAGTCAAGGCTGACAAACAAAATATGTAATGGAAACATCAATTATATTTTGTTCACTTAGTAATTGTAAATAGTTCTCAAAAGACTTAAACAAACACAATATGGCCCATAGCTAAAGTTATTTTATCTTTTCAGATGTTTAAAGCACATTTTAGAACTAACCATTAGAATTCTTAATAGGTATCTCTGTGGTTTACTGTGTGTTCCTCAGTCCTCTCTTGCCTTCACTAGAATGGGTGGGAGGGTCTGTATATGATACAAAATAAAATTACCTGGAAGACCAATAGAATTAGCACCACCTAATAACTTGTTAGAAATAAAAGTTCTTCAACCTTGGGCCAGACCTACGGAACCAGAAATTCTGGAGGTAGTGCCCAGACTGCCAGGTGACTCTGATGCATGCTAAGTTTGAGATGAAGTAGAGTAATGAGACTGAACTAGACCTCCTAGAAGACTATGTGTACAGTCTCTGGCAAGTGTTCTAGAACCTAAAGTGCTTACAGGTATATCTAATAAATATATTAATCCACTTTTTAGGGTTGCTATGAATAAATCTGGAATATTACACATTTCTTCAGAAATAAATTGAGAAATGGCCTCAGGCAACACAAATATGTAACTCTCACCCTTTCCATGTGGGATACATTCCAAGACCCATACTGGGTGCCTGAAGCCATGGATAGTACCAAACCTGATTACCATTAATCAGAACTCATTTCTATTCATGATTTCCACCTACAAATTTAATGCCTTTTCCATCTTAACTAAGCACTTATCACACACCGTGGCTGTAACTTTTTTCAATTTGAGGTATAATGGCAAAACTAGCACAAATTTCTTTTTCCTACTTCATAATTTCATGGTTAGATTTGTTCTTACAGATCTTAGCAACCTCAGTGTATGACTTTTTTCTTTCCTTAAGTCGAGAACTTTCACCTCTTCACTTAAAGGAAGCATTTTACAGCTTCTCTTTGGCATATCCAAATTGCCAGTATCACTACTCTTGCATGTTGGGGCCATTATTAAGTAAAATAAGGGTTGTTTGAACACAACACTACAATACAAGGACAGTCAATCTGATACGCAAGTTGGCTATTGAGTGACTAACAGAAAGGTGGCACATAGAGTGTGGATATGCTGGAGAAAGGGATGATTCACGTCCCAGGCAGGACTCAATGTGACAAAAAGCAAGATTTCACCACACTATTGAGAATGGCATGCAATTTAAGACTTACGATTTCTTTTATTTCTGAAATATTTAATTTAATGTTTTTGGACTATGGTCTACCAATAGTTACTGAAACCAAGAAAAGTGGAAGAGGGGACTACTGTATGTGATTGGAATGCTAAAGAAAAAAGTCTGAATATGTGGTCAATCATTCATGTTTATATATGACAACAATGCCTGGAAATGTGCGAAACACGTTTTGACCACTAAGCTTCTCTATCTGTGCAGCATCACGTCCGCACAAAGATTTTTTTGTAAATCTCTATAAACATGACAGGCTTGTTAGTTTTTCTGTTGTGTAGATTTAACAATTCAGCATCATTTTTATTTGTGCCTGGCAAAGTTGCACTTTTTATAAGACTTCTTCTGAGCTTGTTTACAAATATCTCCAATATATTCTTAAAATGTTGTTGATTTATTTAAATGGATTATAGCAATCTAAAATGTTCTTCTTGACTAAGAACACATGCATACACACACACACACACACACACACACACATACTGCATCCCTAAGGAGAAAAAAAAAAACTATTTTAATTGAAAACTATTACAAGGATATGCACTGGATTGGTTCATTCAAGGTTTATCATTCAAAAATGAAGTTAAGGATATAAATGTCTTATGTACAGTACATGGATGTTCTTATTTCTCTATTTGTCTTGGAAGAATACATCCATGGGAAAGTATTAAATATTGTAATCAATAGCTGAAATCATGAACATCGAATATACCTTATTTTAAAAGCATCCGATTTCCAATGCCATGTGAATGTTTAAGAAATATGTAGAGCGAGGAGGGAAATGTAAAAGAAAAATCAATTATCCCTACTCATTCCACCATATAAAGAAATCCATCTGATCAGTGTTCATCTTCTATTGATTTTTCATATATTATATCATCTTCTAGTAGACAAAAATGAACATAGCTTTATGAGCTCATCATTTGTGCATTGCACCACTGCTTCAGAATTAATTGCATATTTATATATCTGCATTAATGTAAACACAATGGATCTTGCAACTCACAACAAATAAAAATTGGCTTTATTGCTTTTATCTCTGCAGTGGTAGCCTGAAACATGATTTTCCTCTTTTAAAAACATTACTAAAATTGCTTTTCAGGTGAAAGCATTTCCAACATTCCATAGAATTGCTAAGTTACAATTGATTATTTAATAAAACTCTTTGATAGATTCAGAGATGAGTATTTCAAAGCATTTAGCTTTATGTGGGCAATTACATTTGAAATAAAAAGCAGTAGGAAACCGAAGTGACCATAACAGGAGTTGTATTGCTTTGCTGACTAATTACTACCATTTGCTGGCAGGCACTGTAGCTCTCACACTGGAAAAGCTATTACTAAGCATTTTCATGAACATGCTACATTTGGTTTAAAATAAATATGCTTAAATACTCCTTATAACTTATAGCATTTTAGAGGCTTGTTTAATTTGTTCATAAAGTTAGCAAAAACCTTTCTCTTTAAATAAATATTTTCTTAGTATCACTTTTGGTTGTTATATAATTCTCACATGGGTAATATATGGAATAATATTAATATATATTTCTCTCTGACATTTTTTTAATGGTAAATACTTAGTTGATCAGTTCAGAACTGGACTACATCTACACTAATAAAACAAAAAATAAAAAAATAGTCTTAGTGGAATCAATTTTCATAGAAAAAAACCATCATTTTAGAACCAGAAAGAAACTGTAATTTTTATGGTTTCAACCTAAATAAGGACCAAAGTGGATGACTTCTTAGAAAATGATGTTTATTCAGGAAACGGCATTGCAAAGGGAATATGTATGCCATAGTAAACTGCATGTATTCAAGGAAAGTAAAGGAAAACAAAAGTCTTTAAAGGAAAAGTGAAGAGGGTTACATAATTGTTTTGAGATAATTGTCCTTGGCTACCAGGATCAATAACAAGGGTGGCATCAGTCCAAGGCTGGACAGGTAGTGTCGAGCAATAATCCTTGCAGAAGTATTTTGTGTAAGGTTGTGATGACCTTTGTTCAAGGTTGTCGTTTTGCACTCTTTTGTAATAGTTGTTATCATCAGGCATCTGTGCATGAGAATCGTTCCTTCAGGTCCTTACCTGGCTTGATTTGTCAGTGTTTTTAACACCGGTGACTCTATTTTGATTCTGACAATTTTCATAATGTCCAGGATGTTTTCGTTGCTCTACCAAGACACACATGGATAATGTCAATAGCATACTATGCTTTCTTATGATTATGCTCTGATATAGTCAAAATCTAAACATATTCAAAGTGGAGAAAAACACATAGTTAATTTACAATTCTGACAGCAATTAACAGAATACTATAATGTGCTCATGATGGGGTAGAACTGGAGTAATACAGGCATAGCTTTAATTCTTTGTCCTTTTCTACCATGCAAAAAAAAAAAAAAATAGTGGATTTCAAGAAAGTAAGAATAAACTCATTGCATAGAACAGATTTTTAAAGTAAATTCATAATTATGAGCTGGCCAATTTCATTTTAAATGTTGGTATCTACATTAGGGTATGTTGTGACATCTCTATATTATCAAAATATTAATGAGCACCACTGATAAACTCCAAATGGTTACATAGCTCTAGTATTTTTGAGCAACTAATTTCGTTTCTTATGTTAGGACATTTCATTTTCACAAGAAATCCTTGAAGGGGCCGTTGACTCTCCAACATTTATTTCCTTTCTATCAGATGGCCACACAAAATTTCCTTTAAGAAACCATCGCTCTACAATTATCAGCCATGTGGTCTGTGTAGGATTGATCCTAGCTCCAACTCTAAGGACAAGTCTAAGGGTAATTTCATATAATCAGCTTGCATCACTTTCTGGACAGAATGATGTTTTTTTCATAGAGAAGATCAAAACTAGGTATAGGTAGAAATGTGAGATTATTAATACTGTGACTTAAGAAAGCGTGAAGATTCCTCTATTCTTCAGGAATTGCACAATGATGTGAAAATGGGGTTATACCACTCTGGATACAAAAAGGAAGGCAACTTGAAGGTACAGTTGATATGCCAAGAAATTTCGATAAACAGAGCCTGATTTTAGTATCACTTGAATCTATTGTTTCAAAGCATTTTTGAAGGCAAGTCTGCACATGGACTATCAGTTCCGTAAGCCAATAAACTATTTTTCCATCTCCCTGTCAGGTGTGGGGACCAGATGTCAGATCTGTGTTCCCTGTTTCTTGGTTCCCAGTACTGATGAATGATTACTGGTATCGAGTCCACAGTGCAAATGAGCAGACCAAGCAGATGTAAGCAAGCAAAGTGCCAAAGTTTATTAAAGCAAAGTACATTCCGGAGAAGAAATGAGTCAACCACTGTGAATGGAGCAGACCCTGAGTTTAACAAGATGTTCCCTTTTCTGCTGATTCCCTAATTTTATGTTAAGGAGCAGGGGGGTGGAATGTTCATGGTTTTTCTTAGAAAGGGGTGGAGAATTCCTGGAATTGAGAACCTCCCATTTTAAACCTTGTAAGGCAATTTCTGGGGGTTGCCATGGTATTTGTAAACTGTCATGCTGTGACTTTTACTATGTCAATGAGGGCAGGTCACTTGAGGATACTGTCACCTTATTTGTGCACATGATCCAAAGACCATCTTTTGTGGCTTTGTTCATATCTCCACTTTGTGGCCTTTCTACCTCTTTCTGGTCCTTGGAGACCCCTTATCATAGACCAAACATCTGTTCAGTCCTTGGAAGCTCTCTTGACGTATCATCTGTTCCTTCTTGGAAGTCCCCTCTGATCAATTTGTTCCTCCCAGTAGACAAAGCATCTCCTAGTGCCATCTGTTTCCCAATGGACACCCCTAGATAAAGCATCTGTTCCCCTTCGTCCTTGTCCCAACCCTTCCTTCCTTTCTTGCTTCTTCCCTCTCTCACGCCCTCCCTCCTTCCTTCTTTCCTTTGCGCTTTTTTTTAATTTAATATAGTTTGAATTGTTTTGTCACTTTCAAATGAAAGATTCTTAACAATTATGAAATTCTTAATGTACATATCTTTAACCTACACACTGAAGTTCGTAAAGTTTACATAACTTACCTAAGTTTAGGCAGAAAGTAGTAGAACTGATCTTAAATTCTGCTAAAAATGGTTTCAAAGTCTAGATTCATTCCTTTATACCACAGAGACTTATTTCTGTTAATCAAGCCTCAATATGGCTGATCAAAAGCAGAAACCTATCTTCTGACAAAAGATACAAGTATTTTCACAATATCAAACATTATAAACAAGACTTACCATAATAATAGATGCTTAACTTTTATCTCTTTTTTTTCTAAATATTTTGCATCTTTACCTTTTTTATCTATATGCCTGTCTTAAAGATATTCCAGAGTTCTTTGACAGAATATAATTTTTTTAAATAAAAATAAAAATAATGTGCACATATTCAGCACATTAAAATATCAAAGTAGATGCTTGGGAAAATTCAGTCCCTATTGCCTTTTAAATAAAACATGCTATTTAAAAAAATCAATCCTATTTCCCTCTTCTAATTATATCAAATTGAAATAAGACATAGTGGTGACATTTGGCAGAATATAATACCCCAAATCATAATAATCTATGATAATAATCAAACAAAATTGATTTTTAAAGCTTAAGATACAAAGGAAGCAATTTTCCATAGTCTATAATGATTTAGCTAATTTGATTTCTTAAAATTTAGCTTAGTTTCATACTCATACTCTAAAGATTAAACTTCCATTAGTATTAAGAGACATTATTACTTAAAAAAGTAGTATATTATTTATCATTTATTTATAATATAATAAGTATACAATATACATAGTATTTCAGAAGAAGTTGGCCTATTTCCAAACCTAGTGGTAAAATTTTTTTGGCCACCATTGGTACTTCACAGTCCACTTGGAGATATATTACTTTGTTAATTACTATGTTTAATTTATAAATTGTGCACCATATATTGTAAAGAACAACTAAAACCACCCTCTGAAAGAATGAATAAATAAGTAAAAAGATAAATAAATAATAAAAAGAAGGAATAGCAACAAAAAATGTCAGATGAGAGAGAGAGATATCTGCAAAGTTTAGCTAATGTGATAAAAACATTACTATATACAAATTTATTGTACAAGTACAATAAACTCAAGATTTGAGTCAAAAAAGGAAAAAATAAATTGTACCTTTATGGTCAGAATTTGAATAAAAGTTCCTTAAAAAAAAAAAAACAACAACAACAATGAAAACCCTCTCTCTTGAGTTATTTTGTGACTGACAAAATGTTCTTTTTCCCTGAATCCCAAAAGGTTCTTAAAATATCTTGACATATAATATTAATACATTTATAGCTTAAAGAATTCTTTGTCCTTTATCCTCCACAACACCAAAGATAGAATGTAAGAAGAATGTAAGAAAGCTAAATGTATTTTGACATAAGGCAGTTTATTTTTATTATGAGAATATTTGACTTGTGCTTCTGGAGTCTAGATCATTACCTTTATGAAGAAAATGTTTAAAAATAATTATTAATATATAAATTTTATTATTAAATTAATATCTCCAACCATGTTTTATTTAATGTCTGAACATATTATATATATTTTAATAGAAAAATTAAAAATGCATACAATATGATTAAATACATGATTATTTTTTCTTTCTTCTACTTTAATTTTATAATAGCGAGAAAATTAAAAAATTTATCACCATGGAAAATTAGAATATTATAGATATGAGAATCAAACAAATGATTTCAGGATTTGAGTTTGGAAATAATAACAGCAATAACAAAAATAATTCCCATTATTCATTGTTCCAAATTTTTAAAAAGTATTTTCCTATGGTTTTATAGTGGCGTAGATCATTCACAAGTGAATAGATTGCATTTTTAAAAATTGGAATGAAGTTCATGATTCAAATAAATAAGAAAAGTTGTACGTAGATCATAGTAATTCTGTGTAATATGTATATGAAAACATGGAAAATTAATAATTTAAACTTATTTGATCCCTCATTAATTAGTTTGAATTGAACTACAGATAAAGCCCAATATGGAGTCAGCCTGAGTGACTTTTGCTTAGGTCAGGACAGATTTCAAGCTAGCATTTTCACTTACATCTGTACTACTATGCCTATAACCTACAACTTATCAACATCACATACTTAAAGTCTCACTCTGAGAAGCCAGCCAATGCCTTTTCAAATTTTCCGTCTGCTTTTACTTCATAACTGTTTTTACTATTTCATTACAGCAAGTAATTAGAATATACTTTGTTTATTAGCAATTAGTCTAATCATCTCCATTAAAAAAAAAATGCCTAAAGTAAACCTGAAGATTTTGCACCTATGAAGATCTCGCTTTAAGGAAAAAATGTACTTCTTTTTCACAAAGGTGCTTCTATTTCTTCATTCTAGGTTAAACACCAAAGCTTTTGGCAAAGAAGTTGAAAAAGACACATCTCTAGTATAACTGGTCTAAATCTAAACTCCTAATCTTGCCCTCTATCCCTGCACCACCCACAGACTTCGCAGTGAGCGACAACTCCCTCTCTTCTAGTTGCTTCAAGTCCAAATGTTTTACTTTGTCTTTTTATTTTCCTTCGAAGCATTCTGAGCTTTTGACATACTATATAATTTACTATTGTACAGTTTTTATGTTCTCTCCCTTCTGTTAGATTATAAGTTCCATAAGGGCATAATTTTTTCTTTTTGCTCACTAATGTACAGTCACTTCTGCTAAAATGCTTTCCTAAAAATCACCACGCTAAGCAAAATTGCACAATAAAAACCACAGAATCTGTGGGGAAAATGGGGTTAGGGACATGACACTAGAAAACATTGCCATTGACACATTTTTAAAACCTGCATAAATACATGTTCACTTTACCTTGAAGAAGCCTGAAGTTTGCTTATGGAAGTTGTCTTCAGATGGATTGCAGCTTGTGCATTATTGTGGAGTAGTAGAAAGAGGGTCATCTTATGGCAAGTTGTGACATCAGATGTGAATAAGTGTAGCTCATAACACACGTGGGGAACTCAGGTAGCTGGTAGATGTTTGAGAGGTGTGTGTTTGTGGGTGTGTATATGTGGGCATGCCTACTTGCATATTTTCCTAAAAAGCTTGGTTTAGTTGAGTGCAGTTTTCTGTATTTAACAAATGTTTCTTCCCCACAAAACCATGTATAAGTAAATGCTAAGTTGGTGTTATGCTCAAACTGTTCCCTAAAACAACAATTGCATTCAAAAAAATTTGTACTTTCAAAACAAGCATAATAGAACTGACTATATCCCCACATCTTGGAACTCTGTGTAGTACAGACTGTGCACTTAATCCATTTGTATTAAATAAATGACCTAATAAGTGCTTCAGTAAAATATATTTCCTAGTATCACAGCTTAGTTTCCTCTGAAAAGAATAGGCAAATTATTCATAGAAAATGTGGTTTCTTCTGAGGTAATAATATAGGTATTTTGAGCATACAAACTAAAACAAAATGAATTGGAAGTTACTGTACTTCAATAAATCCTTAAAATACATAGGCTAGAGATATTTTACCCTAGTAATTAGTATTTGATAAATGAGGTAGAGTATCTGGAGGCCCAGGATAGGACCAATTAGCTCGAAAGTACATATTCAAGGTTGAACTAAAATTTCATATTTTGAAAACAACTATAAACAACCATGATTATTTTAAAATAAACTACAAAAAGTTAAACAGAACAAAATATTTTTGATTTGTGGTGATATTTAGATAAAACCTTCTTAGTTTCCCCCAGAGCTTCTTATTATTTGAAATGAAAATGAAATTTTTAAATTTATCAAAAAAGGCATGGGTTTTGAAAAAAATGAAATTGGCTCTTTTTAGAGTAGAATATGAAACACTACATTGATTAGAACTATTTTCCTGTTATGAGTGACAGCAGCCCAAATAATTAACAAGTATAAATATATAAGGACACGCTTGAAGCTCTGACTCTAGCGGGGCAAAGACAATGTATATAACCTAAACATTTGTACCCCCGTAATATGCTGAAATAAAAAAGAAAAAGAAAAAGAAAGAAAAAAATACAAGTACATTATTCTGAAGTAAATCATGACTAAAACAATCAGATGTGTGAAAGGTGTTTTCACCATACCAATAAGGTACTGGTTTATTAGTTAGGGTTCTCCAGAGAAACAGAACTAATAGTATATAGAGAAAGAGAGAGAGGGAGAGACCTAGAGAGGGAGAGAGAGGTGGGAGAGAAAGAGGGAGAAATTTATGATAAGAAATTGGCTCATGCAATTAGGGAGGCTGAAAATTTCTGAAATCTACAGTTGTCAAGCTATTGAGGTCCAGGAGAGCTGAATAGCTTCAGTCAGAGTTCAAAGGCTTGAGAATCAGAACAGCCAATGACTGTAAATTCAAGTCTGAGGGCAGGAGAAGAATCATGTCCCATTTTGAACAGTTCCCTCTTCCTCAATCTTTTTTATTCTATTCAAGTCTTCAATTGATTGGATGAGGCTCCCCCACATTAAGGAGGGCAGTCTGCTTTACTAAGTCTGCCAGTTAAAATGTTGATCTCATGCAGAACACCTTCACAGATACACCCAGGATAATGTTTGACTAAATTTTGGGTACCCCACTGTCTAGTCAGGTTGACACATAAAATTAACAATCACAAGTCTACCACCTTGTTCACTTGACACCATACACATCTCCTTAAACCATACTTAATCCCCAAATAAATAAAATAACAAAGTCATAATTTCACCAATTATGATATGACTATCCTGTTTATAACTGTAAGCCCACCAATCCTCACCCCAGAAGAGGAGGTAAAGTCCTGAGTGATGTTTACACTTCTACTCTGCTCTGTGATATTATATAATTTAAATATTATGAGGTTTAATTAACAATATTTAAATACTAGGATATAAAGCAAATACATCTTATGTTTCATGGTAAGATAATAAGAGAGGGAAGAAAACAAAGAATATATATACATATACCCATACACAGATTCATAATAAAATATGAAAAAATATTCACAATGATTGCCATTCTCATATCTGTAAGTGGCCTCATACAGGTAATAGCTGGCAGTTATAACTACATTTTTCCAACTACCGATTCTGTATTCCCTTTGCTTTCAGCAAGCACTTAAGCAGGTCATAGTTTTTTGCCATGTGGGGTGATTCAAAGCTTCATACATGAAGGATCTGAGCCATTAGTAATCCTGCCTGGATTGGATTGTTGTAGTCTGCCATTCGCCTTAACCACAGGGCATAGTAATAATGAGAGATGCCCTAAGGGATCACCTATATTTCATACATAGTAATCCTTACCTTCATTGTGAAGTAACAGTCCAATTTCCCCTTGGTAGTCAAGATCAATCACCCTAGCCAGCAGTTATTCACTTTTTTTGCTTGATTCAAAGCGTGAGAAGTCCCAAGTGGCCAGGAGTTAGTCTTAACTTTCAGTTGAAATGAATCATTATTGTTTCTCCTGATGAAAGCATTTCTCCATTTATAATAAAGACCTCTAGGCCAGTAGAACATAAAATCATGAAAATCAGAAGCAAAAATTTTGCTAGCAGGCCATTAAAGTTAATAGTGTTGCCACTTCAGTTTCTACCCATTGATTTCTGGACCATGAATCTTGGCTACTGGAGAAACAGAATCACATATTAAATGCTGATCAGAACATATGCAGCTTTCTGAAAAACCTTGTCCAAGCTTTGAAAAATATTTCCACCTAGCTAGCAATGTATCTGAGTCTTCAAAAGGACATCCCACCATATTATCAA
The DNA here is from genome assembly GCF_041146395.1 of Eulemur rufifrons. Taxonomy (NCBI): domain Eukaryota; kingdom Metazoa; phylum Chordata; class Mammalia; order Primates; family Lemuridae; genus Eulemur; species Eulemur rufifrons. The sequence goes on from NC_090989.1 coordinate 112,400,000, forward strand.
GTCCTTCTTCTAAATGGTGGGGAACATGGTAAGACCAGTGATTTTCCTGAGCCTGGGCCCATTGCTTCACTTCATTTACTGTGAGATGAGTTCTATTGATCAGAAGCAATGCTATGTGGAATACCATGACAATGGATAATGCATTCTGTAAGTATACAAATGGTATTTCTGGGAGAAGTATTGCATATAGAAAAGGCAAATTTGAATCTGGAGTAAATGTCTATTACAGTAAAAATAAAACACTGCCCCTTCCATATTAGAAGCCATCCAATGTAATCAGTATGCTACAAGGTATCTGATTGATCATCCCAAGGAACAGATACTCAGTGCTGCATATCTCTGCTATTGGTAGAATGGACACTCAGCTGTTGCTGTAGCTAGGCAAGCCTAAGTGAGTAGAAGTCCATGTTAGTGAGCCCATGCACAACCTCAATTCCCACAATGGGTTATTCTATTCACTTGATTATTAAAATCCTAGACTGCTGAGGACACCCTTTAGTAAGCATTCACACGGAACACAGATATCTTCAAGTATTTTTCCTATAAAGAGAAGTCTGTCCACATATCTTTCCCCAATTCCCTTGTCACCAGTTTCCCAATAACATGCCTTCCAAATTTCTGACCATACAACCAAATCATCAGCCATAGGCCATTAATCATTATATAATCACATGCCTTGTCATTTCTCCTTTCAGGAAAAGTGAAAAACCAGGTGCACCACTCATAGTTCTAGTTAGGCCCCCTGGGAGGATTTTTCATTACCACCGCCCTTCAAGGATGTCTCAGAATGGGGCTATAGTACAGCAACTGTTCACCTTGGGGTTGTGTCTGTACACCATGCAGACCCATCTGGAAACCAGGCCTGAGTCTTCTCTTTCTCTGTCAATTGATCATAAGGAACTCCCCATGAGGCCATAGGCACAGACTGGGGAGAGAAGACAGTGTGGTAGACATGGTGATTACGGGCATTTGGGCCATATTTTATCTAACTTATTTGAGACTTCAGGGCTTCTTTGGGCCTGATCACATACATATCAATTCCATTTTCTGATGGAGTCCTGCCACATATCTCAACTTTAAGGCTTAGGGTGTAAAAGAAAGAGCCAGGGTTCTCCAGAGAGACAGAATAATAAGATATATAGATAGACAGATACACAGATATAAATATATGAGAGAAGGTTTATTAGGAGAATTGGTTCATGTGATTATGGAGGCTGAGAAATCACACAATAGGCTTTTACAAGCTGGGCACCCTGGGACGCTAGTAGCATGGTTGAGTCCAAGTGCAAAAGCCTCAAAATCATGGAAGCTGATGGTGTAACTCTCAGTCAGAGGTCAAATCCCTGAGAACCTGGGAGGGCAGAACTAGTGTAAGTTTTAGAGTCCCAAGGCCAGAGAACCTGGAGTTCTGACTTCCAAAGTCAGGAAGAGGAGAGTTCTCTAGCACCAGGAGAGAGAGAGAGGAAATCCTTTTAGCTCTTTTTTGTTTCATCTGGGCCCCCAGCTGATTGGATGGTGCCTATCAGCAGGTCTTTGGGAAAGGGCAGATCTTCCCCAATCAGTCTACTGATTCACATGCTAATCTCCTCTGGAAACAGTACCACAGACTCACCCAGCAATAAAGCCTTACCAGTTATCTAGCTACGTCTTAACCAGTTGACACCAAAAGTTAATCATCACAGTGGGTCGGATAACACCCAGTACATAATGGGCAACTCAGGTCTCGGGGTAACTTGGTGACCCATGACTAAGCATTCAGTTTTTGCTAAAGCTAAGTAGCAGGCTCAAAGCTGTTTCTCAAAGAGAGAGTAATTGTCTTCAGAGAATGCCAAGGCTTTACTCCAAATAGCATCCATATCTGCCACTGAAACTTTAGACGTCATTGGATCTGCTGGATCACATGGTCCAAGTGGCAGAGCAGCTTACACAGTAGTCTGGACCTATTCTAAACCCTTCTCCTGACCTGAGGCTCATGGAAAACAAGGAGCTTTTCAGGTCACTCAGTAAATGGGCTGAAGTAAAATACCCAAATATTGCCTCTAAAATCCAAGTAAGTTCACTAGGCATTGCGCTTCATTTGGGGTTGTTGGAGGGGTCAGACAACATGTTATCCTTCACCACAGAAGAACTATCTCAGCATGCCCAACATCTGTGAATCCTGAGAAATTCCTCTGAGCTAAAAAGCCCCTGAATATTTATCAGACTTATTTCCCACCCTCTGATATGCCAATGTCTTACCAATAAGTCTACAGTGGTTGCCATTTCTTGTTCACTAGGCCCAATCAGTATAATGTCATCAATATAATGAGCCAGTGTAATACCTTATGGAAGAAAAGGTAATCAAGGTCTTTGCAAACTAAATTATGACATAGGGCTGGAGAATTGCTATAACCCTGAGGCAAGAAAGTGAAAGTGTATTGCTGGCTCTGACAGCTGAAAGTAAACTGCTTCTTGTGGTGTTATAGACACCACAAGAGAAAAAAATATTTGTCAGATCAAAAGCTTCAGATCAGGTACTAGGGGATCTCCAAGATTGGTCTGTCTTCAGATAAGCCAAATAGGCTAGGTGAATGAAGATATGATGGGAATAACCATCCCTACATTTTTCAAGTCTTTGATGATGGCATTAATATTTGCAATCACTTCAGGAATGTGGTTGGTATTGCTTTTGGTTTACTATTTTTCTAGAGATAGGCAATTTTAGTAGTTTTGACCTGGCTTTTCCCAAAGTACCAGCCCTGATTCCACAGGTCAGGAAACCAATGTGGGGATTCTTCCATCCACTAAGGATATATATTCCAAGTTTGCGCTCCAGTACTTGGGAAAAAACCACAGGATTGGTTATTTCTCTAGAAGTACTGGCCACACTGTGTGACAGAGCTAAAATTCCTTTGATCACCTGACTACCATTAGCCCCTACTATGCCTGGACAGGTGGGTCAAAGTAATGTTTTTGTTTTCCTGGAATTAGTCTAAGTCCAGAGTCAGTTTCCAGTATTCCTTAAAATATCTAATGAGTACTTCCTGTCAATGCAAAATTACTCAGGTCCTATGGTTTGAATATTTGTCCCTTCCAAAACTCATGTTGAAATATAATCCTTAATATGGCATTATTGAGGGGTGGGCTTTTATGGGTCTTTTTTTTTTTTTTTCTTGAGACAGAGTCTTGTTCTGTGGCCCCAGCTAGAGTGTGAGTGTGGTGACATCATCATCGCTCACAGCAACCTTAAACTCCTGGGCTCAAGTAATCCTCCTGCCTCAACCTCCCAAGCAGCTGAGACTATAGGTGCATACCACCATGCTCAACTAATTTTTCTATTTTCTGTAGAGACTGGGTCTCACCCTTGCTCAGACTGGTCTCAAACTCCTGACCTCAAGCAATTCTCAAGAGATAGGGCTTTTAAAATGTGATTGGGTCTTAAGGGCTTTTTCCTCATACATCGATTAATTCATCCATAGATTAATGAATCAATGGATAAAGAAGAAAATAAGTTACACTGGGAATAGAACTGGTGGCTTTATTAGAACAGAAAGAGAGACCTGACTTAACATGCTCAGCCCCCTTGCCATGTGATGCCCTGCACCATCTTGGGACCTTGCAGAGGTTCTCCATCATCATGGATGCCCTCACCAGATGTGGCCCTTTGACCTTGGACTCCTCAACCTCCTTATAAGAAATAAATTCATTTTCTTTATCAATTACTCAGTTTTAGGTATCCTGTTTTAAGCAACAGAAGGAAAAAAAAAAACCTTAAACACCTAGTAAAAGGCCATTACAGCCCTTTGGGGAAAGCTGACATAAAGACTAATCAGTATAAATTTCTGGCAGTATACAGCAGTCCTTCCTCAAGGGGAACTGGCCTTCTCTTCATTTAAAAGATTCTGGGGTATGTAAACTGCTTCGAGTCTAGTAATTGATTTAAGTGTCATGATTCTGTGTTTTCATGATTCAGGCTAGACTTTTGTCCACTTGACTTGCAGCTATTCTGCTTACATAGATCAAGTAAGAAGTTAGTGGACTTCTTATCTATTTAACTTCTGGAAACACCATGAACAACCAGGCAATACCATAAGTCTGCACAATTCAAACTATTCTGGTTATTGCTTTGTCTCTTCTGCTTATTAAGATAACCACATCTATTTTGCCTTTAGCAGTTGAGTGTCACTACTCAGCCCCTGCTCTCCCAGAATCCAATTACTCCCATTGTATTTAAGTTTTTCAATTAAGTAAATGAAGTTCCCACTGTAATATACGGCCTGCAAAAAAGAGGCATCACTGAATTCTTCAAAGATGCTGGGGCTCTCAGCTCAAATTTTTTTCTCACAGAATTGGTTAAAGATCTATCTTTTGGACTCTCCTAGTGTGGGTGAATAGGTAAGCATTAAATAAAAATCCACTTTAACTTTTCAATCTCCCTAAGCCTTTGAATATCTTCCTCTACATTAAACCAATGGCATTTCTGGCATTTCCAACTTGCTCACTGTAGGCCTCCTTGTTTGTCCATATTTCAGCCATTGAAGCAAACAGAGACCTTTCTAACTCCCCAAGCTGCAATATTAAATATATAATTTATTCTTAGTGGGCCCATATTAAAAAAATTTACTTAATCCAATTTTATGTTCCTTCTAACATTATTCTGCACCCTTAATATTCATTCCTACACACATTTTCTGGATTTCTGTTTGTATAAATTAAAAAATGCAAGTAATTCTTTTGAGTAGTAGTGAATCTCCTTGTAAGACATGCTTTTTACCTCACATTTAGGGATCTGTTGAAATTTAAATCTAGTTATATATGTAGAAGCAAAGAAGGGTGGTGGGGGTGGATCAAGAGCAGACTTGCATCATCTTGCTTGTCAACTGCCTCAGGGGAGTCAATTACAGTTCCCTAGGCCTTGGGCAGCATCAATTCCCTCAGATATGGATGGAGAGGAAATTTCCATTGGAAAGGAAGAGTCTGGTCCCACTGGAGATGTAGAGGCCACTCCCAATGAGAGTCATGAGGCCTCCACCACTGACAAAGAAGACTCGATAGAATTCAGGGTTTTAGTGTCTCCAGCTTTATCAGGGTGTTCATTCCAACAATCAGGATATCATTCTTCCCAATCAATGCCCTCAGTTTAATAGTAGAAACCAAATAAGGCTAAGAGTTCAACTTGCACTGTAATTCTTCCAGTCATTGGATGGGATTCTGGGTTTGAGTTTCAAAAATTAGCCCTGTGGCTACAGGAGATAAGAATCTTGTTCAAGGTACACATAGAAGTTTTCAGATTATTTATGTGATGATTCAAATGGAAATTCAAATTATTTTTTCCTGAGGTAATTATGTTTTTCCCACTTTGTTCAGTGACATTAAGTGAAATCTGCCAAACTCATTATATTTATTAGTTTGCCAAAAATGTATAAAATATTTTATATACAATTATCCATCTCCTTGCTTCTTATAAGCGGTTAATTAGGAGTATCTAATGTTGATACTTTGCATATCTTCATTAAATAATGAATTATCCATGCTCTCTTTAATACTATGAATAGAATAATTAGCATTTTTAAATATAGTTAAAGATAAATTCCAGAAACCCAGAATCAATTCAAAAACTTCATCCATTTTTTTTTCCCCCAAGATGGCTGACCAGAGATATTTTCAGCTGCCATCATTCACTAAGAACCAAAATAGGAGGTAAATAATCACATTTTGAACATTATCCAAGAGGAGACATGGGAGTTCAATAGAAAAAATGAAAGGAAACTTCAGAATCTGGGAAGGAGGAGGGCAGGCATCCCATGTGGCCAGGAACAGCTGAAAACCAGATGAGAATTCCCAATGTAAGAAAGGGTGAGCGAGTGTCTCTCTGTGATCCACTTCCCCACCAAGGATTTGTGCAATCTAGACCACAAGAGAGCACCTTGACTCTCCTAAGCCCTGGATAAAAGTTGGGGATTGCCGAGGAGACTGTGAGAAGGAACTGCTCTAGGAGTCCCATGTACTCCTCTAGACATGGGCATGTACAGTAGAACTCCATTCTCAATCTTAGCTCTTGGTAAGGTTTGCAGGGTCCTAGGAGCTAAGAGCAGTGACAGTTTTTGGCATTAGAGAGACTCAGGCCAGGGCATGAAGAACTGGGGCTCAATTGAGGGAGTGGCTCCTGCCCGCCAGAACTGAGATATAGTGTAGTGGTAGAGTCTGGCCACTGGCACTGTAACTAGGATGCTCCCAGGGATGGAGCAGGAGGAGAGTTGCTGGGAAGGCAAAATATTGACCCCGGGTGGCAGCTCCTAAGGTCCAGGGCTGCATTACAGACTAGAGGCAGATTGCAGTGACTAATTGAATATCTTCACTGTCTGGCCACAGTTAAGATAAGGGAGTGAGCCCCACTGGATCTGGAGCATGAGAGGGAAGCAGGTATCAGTTCCACTGGCTAAGACCATGGTACTGGGATGGGTCCTCTCTCCCTCCCTCCCTGTGCTGAGACCTTGCTGTAACAGTGGCTGTCCTTTACACAGGCACTTTGTGACAGGCCTGAGAACTGCCCCATCACCCCAGTTAGAGCCAGTGCTTGCACCCACCACAGGGGTCCTGACAGTCTTCGTCAGTCCAGCTCTGCCAAGCTTTGCCCTCCCTTCTCCAAGATGGAGCATAGGACCAAGGCCCTTGTAGAAATTCCACAGCCCAACCCACTACCCAGGACACCAGAGAACTTCTCTCAATTAACAGAGTCATGTAGTAACCATACTGCTACTACTTAAGCTGACTCTTACCTGAAAGTACAACCTACTAGCCTGGAGATCAGGCTGCATAGCCCATTACAACAACTGTGGACACAAGAGCACAGCACTTGGCCACTAGATAAGGTTCTCACAGCCTCTGCTATCCTATTGTGCGTGTTACCCAAGATCTCAGAAGGTCATGATCTTGATGACCTGCCTGGTACACTGCTACAACCAGTATTTGAGCAAAACATTGCACTAAGGAAGGCTATTTATACCCAAGCAAATCATATAGTGTTTTTTTCTAATGCAAACACCCAGAAGTAAAGCCAAACATCCCTACCCAACATGCATCATAATCACATCTTCAAGGAAAAAAGTCCCTGTGTAACAGAGGCAGCAGCCTGAAAAGGGGTAAAATATTTTACTAGTTGTCCCTTTGAAACCTCCCCTATTCTTCTTAGAAATGAAAACCTACATTCCTGCTCATGGTCAGTGATCAGAGGGGCAGAGAATGTCCTTTGTTCTTTGTACCACAGGAGATGGCTCAACAGAATTGTCCAGGGGAGGACATGAGATTGTCTTTGCTGGAGATGTAATAGATAAGCACCATCACCTGTAGTTAAAAAATAGCCTAAAGCTGAAATCTTCTCTATAAAGCTCTGTACTTATGATTATAGATGGGAAAATGGTATTCATATGCTGGGAAATTAATGAACCTCCCTCTTCGTCCCCTCAAACACTTGTCCTCATTCTTCTGATGTGGCCACAGAGACAAGTGCCAAATTTTTGGTAATACCGGGCATTGAAAGTAAATTCAAAAATAATAATAAACAACTGTTACTGCAGATGCACAGAAATTAGTGTAAAGATACACACAGAAATAGACAAAAAGAGAGAGATGGTTGATTTATTATAAGAAATTTGCTCATGAAATTACAGGGTCTGAAATCCCCACATTCTGCAGTTGGAAAGCTGGAGGCCCAGGAGAGTTGAGGATGTGATTCCAGTTCAAGTTCAATGGCCTGTGAGTCAGGAGTGTCAATAGTATAAATTACAGTATGAGTGAATAATGCCCCAGCTCATGCATTCAGGCTACAGAAGGTCCCTCTTTCTCATTTTTCTTGTCCTATTATGGTCTTTAATTGATTGGAAAGGGCCCATCCACATTAAGAAGGCAATCTTCTTTACTCAGTCTTCTGATTTATTTGTTAATCTCACCCAGAAACACTCTCACCAACACACTCAGAATAATATTTTACCAGAAGTCTGGGGACCCCATTGCCCAGTCAAGTTGGCACATGAAATTAACCATTACACCAGGGAATCTTTTATTTAAGAGATTTTTGTTCTCAAGAAACCTAATAGCATTAAGTTTTTATCCTCAATCATTTGGCAGGCACCAATAATTCCATTTTTAGTATAAAATTCCTCATAAACATTCTCCAACAATGGAACTCCTGAACTTCCAACTCCACTGCTTTTCCATGCCATAAAACACACAAGTCAGACATTCAGATATTCTACTTTCTTCTCTTTCTATTCTTTCAGAGTAGTAGAGGAAATGCTTGAACAGAAATCCAAGACTCAAGTTAGAGAAAACAAAATGTTCACAGAGTATTTACATTCTTAGTTTTATTCCAAATGGTTAAAACTTTAGCCACTGGTGTTCATAGGATGGCTCAGAGATCACAACAGGATCCGCACTTTTCACCGTTATTTTAAAAATAATTTGATTCATCAGCTGGGAATCAAGAATGGTTCTCTAGACCAATCTATGTGTAGGCCCAGGTAACTGGATTTTTCCAAAAAGTATGCAGCAGAAATTTTGAAATAACCACTATGTTGCGAATTATTTGCCATTTTTTATAGCACTTTTCACCATAATTGTGATAAGATTGGTCTCTGCATCCTTAAGCCTAAGATAGTTTTTGCAGATGAAAGAATGCTGAAGCCCAGCTAACTTGGTATTTCCAATACTTGTTAGTAGAGCCTTTGAAGAAACCATACTTTTAAGTATTATTCTACCATTGTTTCACCATTATTTCAAGAACCAGAGCACTTTTCACCCGTTAGTAATAAGAATCCTTCCTTAGAGTTGAGATTTCTCTGTGGAGTGGCAAGTGCAGGTCCTCTGTCAGTCCTGTGTTTGATTTGATTATCATCAGAGATGAGAAGTGCGCATTTGTGTGAGAGGTGAAAAGTGTGGATCCTGTTTCAGTCTTTAGACTGAACCACAACTGGCACTTTTCATGGGTATTTTAAGAATGATTTGATTCATCAGCTGGGAAGCCAGATGGTTCTCTACACCAATCTATGTGTAGGCCCAGGTGAGTGGATATTTCCAAGAAGTATGTGGCAGAACTTTTCAAGTAACCACTATATTCAGAATTATTTGCCCTTTTTTATAGCACTTTTCAACATAATTGTGATAAGGTTGGTCTCTGAGTCCTGAAGCCTAACATAGTTTTCGCAGACAGAACTATGCTGAGGCCCAGCTAACTTGGTATTTCCAATGCTTGGTACTAGAGTCTTTGAAGAAACCATTCTTCTAAGTATTATTCCACCATTGTTTCACCATTATTTTAAGAACCGGAGCACTTTTCACCCATTAGCAAAAGAATCCTTCCTTGGAGTTGAGATTTTTGGGTGGGGTGGCAAGTGCAGGTCCTCTGTCAGTCCTGTGTTTGATTTGATTATCACCAGAGATGAGAAGTGCACATTTGTGTGAGAGTTGAAATGTGCGTATCCTGTTTCACTGTTTAGACTGAAACTTTTGAAATAACTGCTATGTTGAGAATTATTTGCCATTTTTTATAGCACTTTTCACCATAATTATGATAAGGTTGGTCTCTGCATCCTTAAGCCTAAGATAGTTTTCTCAGAGAAAACTATGCTGAGGCCCAGCTTATTCGGTATTTCCAATGATTGGTACTAGAGCCTTTGAAGAAACCGTTGTTTTAAGTATTATTTCACTGTGGTTTCACCACTATTTCAAGAACCGGAGCACTTTTCACCCATTAGCAAAAGAATCCTTCGTTCGAGTTCAGATTTTTGTGTGGGGTGGCAAGTGCAGGGCCTCTGTCAGTCCTGGGTTTGATTTGATTATCGCCAGAGATAAGAAGTGCACATTTGTGTGAGAGGTGAAAAGTGCAGATCCTGTTTCAGTCTAAAGACTGAAACAGGATCTGCACTTCTCACCGTTATTTTGAGAATCATTTGATTCATCAGCTGGGAATGGACAATGGTTCACTTGACCAATCTATGCATAGGTCCAGGTAACTGGATATTTTCAAGCAATATGTGGCAGAACTTTTGAAATAACCACTAGGTTGAGAATTATTTGCCATTTTTTATAGCACGTTTCACCATAATTGTGATAAGGTTGGTCTCTGCAACCTTAAGCCTAAGGTAGTTTTCGCAGACAAAAGACCAAGCACATAGGTTCTTGAATACGATTGAGGCTATAAGAGAACAAGAGAAACCTCTCTTGCCCTTCACTACTATTTTAACAAGACGCAAATATTAAGCAACCGCCATCTACTCCTGGGGGATGGAAAAAAGGCTGGAGAGAGACCTAAGGTCTGTGGGCATACACAGAAGATGAGAAGCTGAGAATAAAATGAGAACATTAAGAAAATTTGCCATCATCCTGAGCACAAGATAACATTCCAGTAACAGCCGATAACATCAGTTAACTTTGAAGCCTCTGGGCACAGAAAGTAACCACAGCAACAATGAAGCCCACACTCACCCCGACTCCTGACAAAACCGACTGAAATCCTCACACTAATCAACTAGCATGGGAAGTATATACCTATTTGCAGCAAATACATTATTTATATATCAAATATAATATTCTATACTATTCTAGACATAATGCCTCACATTCAAACTGTTACAGTCTGAGTTTCGCTCCGAAAAATCATTAATCTGCCATTCTGCTTCTGTAAACCTGCTTGCTCCTGCTTGCTACCCCCAGCACAGAAATTCCTAAGTGACTACAACACCCATGTTCTGCGTAAAATGATTACAACCCCCACGTTTTGCATGAAGCTATTACAACACTCATATTTTGCGTGAACGAGATATGGCCCAGAGCCCAGACTGCCCAGATCCTGTTACACCAAAGATAAGAAAATGATGTAATGCTTACTCAAGGCTTTTTGTACACGTGCTTACTCTATCTTAGTAATTGTCCACCCAGAAACTTACAATATAAAAACTTTCTGTTTCAAAGGCTCACTGCTGCACTCTGTGCCACCTTTGGGCAGTGCAGAGAGTAGTCGCTGGCCAGCTAATGAAGACTCCTGATTTGGCTCAATTCGGTCTTTAGGTGGTCATTTCTCACGTCTCAAACCATAACATTTGGAGGCCCCAGTAAGCGCCTGCCCTAATATAGGGCACCTGGTGACCACCAGTGCCTGGAGACCAGGCACGGAGTCGAGTGACTTGCCTAGAGGAAGGCCTCTGAGAGACATTCCTCAGCCCCTGGCAAGGGCTTGACAACGCACTGGCCCTGACACCTTCAAAACTGCAAATTCTTCTGGATGAGTCTTCTGGTTCTGTTCACCGGTGAGTTCTTTTCTGGTCTGTTTCTGGCTCTGGAGTTGTCTGGTGCCTCAGGAGATTGGCTGGACGCAGCTTCACTCCTCAGGCGGGTTCCAAGAGGTGAGATGTCACCTGCAACTTACAGTCAGGATCTGACTCTGTTTCCCTTTTCCTGAGTCCTGGTCAAATTCTTGAATCCGATTCTGTTTCCCTTTTGCTCGGGCGAGTCCTAGGGCATGAGGCATCACCTAGAACTTGCAAGTCCTGGTCGTATTCCTGGTACTTTCTTTTGGATTACTACTTTCATTTCTCTCGGCTTCGATTCCATTTTGGTTTCATCTGTCATCTGGGTCCTAGGTTATAGTTTCGAACTTTAAAGAACGGTGCGCGCTTATCATTGAGATCCGTGATTATCAGTTTCCTATCTGTCTTTTTCCTGAGGTCATCCAGGGTGGTAGAACTGGGGCTCCCTCTCCCTCTCTTTCTGTCTGTGCCTTTCTCTGTGTGTGGTCTTCAGATCTTTTTAGGCAGCTGAAATTTCTGGTTTTCTTCTTCCAAAGAGCGGGAGGCACCCCAGAGGGGTGAGACCTGGGCCACTCAGTAGAAAATCTGGTTCTGGTTTTCTGGTTTCCTGGTATTCTGGCTTCTGGGTGGTTAGTACAGAGCCAGTCTAATATGTCATCATCAGCACTTTTAGGTTGCTGGTCCTGTTGGGGCTTCTGTGTCTCTATTGGTTTACATCTTAATTAGTTGTAAGTGTGAAATTGTGTGACTAAAATGTGAACTCGGGTCTTGGTCTAAGGTAACAATAAGGCCGACCCCAGAGTTGCCCAACCCGTCCCTCTGCCACCACCGAGAATGATACTGTCTGTCTTTGTCTTTGTGGAATTCTTTTGAGTGATATTGGCCAATTATGTTTCTGTTTGTTCTGGTCGGTTTCCTTGTGCTGTCTGTCTTTGTCCTTGTACTTCACAAAAAGTAGTTCTTTTGTCGCCAGTATGGACCAGTCCCAGTCTTGTGTCAAACGTGGTCCACTTAGATGTTGAATTTTGTCTAATTCAGAGGTGATTTAAAGGTTGATTCAAAATATATATTTAAAAAGAAAATAAAAACAAGATAAAAAGTAACCAGTAAAGTAAGAGAAAGAGATGTAGAAAGGCTTTGAATATATAAACATATTTTTGGTAAGAAAAGTTAAACAGAGAGGGGAATAATATTGTGTAAGAAGGAATCTTGTATGGTAAAGGTTTGTTCTAAAATAAAAGTTAAGGCAAAACAGAAAGTTTTAAGAATTTTATAGCTGGTCTGTGCAAGTTAAAATAAAGTCCATGAAAGGGGATTTAAGCCTCTGATATTTGATATACTTTCCAAAATCCAAATTCCAGTCTTTTTGATCTCAAAGTAGCTTTTTAAAATATTAAGGCCACTGAAAGTCTAAAAAAGACATATTGGGCTCATTTGGTATGTTAAAACTATACAGGAAACATTGTCAATTAAAAAATGGTATTAACTCTCTTGGGATTATATTTATGTAAACATGTTATTAATATATGTTCTAAATTGTAAAATATTGATATATCTTCATATATATTCTCAATAATAATTATGGTTATTATGTTACATTGTTATATGCCATAAAATTAACCAACTTTGTCAATTGTCTCTCTACCCATGTCTATTCTAAGAGTTTTGTTATCCACAGACAATTCCTGGCCATGAGGGGCAACATGCATTTACCTTCCCTACCACGCGCCCAGACTGGAACCCAAATGAGGAACGAGGTAAGGAGGCTCTCGAACGGTATCACCAGACTCTGCTAGAAGGCAGATAGACAGTGGCTAAAAAGCCGACTAATCTGTCCAAGGTAAGCGAAACCATACAGGGACCTAACACGTCCCCAGCGGTGTTCCTAGAACATCTTTTTGAAGCTTACCACCTGTATACTCCCATAGACCCAGAGGCACCAGAGAATAGACGTGCCATTAATATTGACTTTGCCACTCAGTTGGCCCCTGATATTAGGAGAAACCTGCAGAAACTAAAAGGATTTGAGGAAAAAATGCTGTCTGAGTTAATAAAAATTGCCCAGAAAATTTATAACAATAGAGAGGATCCTGGGACTGCCCAGTCTAAAAGGATGGCCAAAATTCTAGTATCCACTATGGTAAAACAAGAGGAATATAAGACTGAAAAAGGCAGGAGGCCCAAAAGACCTGAGGGGAATACTACTAGAAGGAGGAAGACCAGCTTAAGCCATGACCAGTGTGCCTACTGCAAAGTACACGGTCACTGGAAAAACGAATGTCCTCACTGAAAGCAGGAGGTGGCTAAACCTGTGCCAGGCCTCATGGAGGACACAGACTGACGGGGCCGCGGCTCCAATCTGATAAGCCCCCAGGAGCCCAAGGTAACTCTGAATGTGGGAGGCAAACCTATAGAGTTTCTGATAGACACCAGAGCCACCGAGGATCAAGCCACATATAAAAGGGCTACTGAGGACCTGCTAACAGAATTAGCTCAGCTGGGCTACGGTGTTCCGGCTAAAAAGGCTCAGCTTTGTACTCAAACAACAACCTACCTAGGATATGAACTAAAGAAAGGCAAACAAACCCTCTCCACCAGTAAAATTAAAGCTATCCTAAAGATCCCACAGCCCCAAACTGAGAGACAAGTACAAGAGCTCCTGGGGGCAGTGAGGTACTGCAGACTCTAGGTCCCTGAGTTTGCTGAGATAACAAAACCCCTATATGCTAGCATAGGGGGAAAGAGGGACTCTCTGATCTGGACTGAAAATTAGGCTAAAGCCTTCAGGAGCCTCAAACAGGCACTTGTGAGTGCCATTGCACTGGTCTTGCCTGATTTGACCAAGCCTTTCCAGTTATATGTTGCTAAAACCGAGAGATAGCTAAAGGGGCCCTAACTCAAAAACTAGGACCCTGAAACAGACAGGTTGCATACCTGTCTAAAAGGCTGGACCCTATAACATCTGGCTGGCCAGGCTGCTTGCGGGCCATTGCTGCAACTGCTGTCTTGGCAAAGGAAGCCTCCAAGCTCATTTTGGGGCAGGACTTGTATGTAATTGCCCCCCGACTCGGTGGAGGCTCTACTAAAAAGCCCCCCCCGAGACGTGGCTTTCTAACTCACATATAACCCAGTACCAAGTGCTGTTGCTACATCCCCCCAGAATCCAGTTCCTAAAGACAGCCTCCCTCAACCCTGCCACCCTGCTCCCGGATGATGAGCCGTTGGAGCCACTCCATGACTGTCTCAAAATGCTCGAGTCTCTTACCAACCTGAGAGCTGACCTCACTGACCACCCGTGGCCGGACCCTGATGAAGAATTATACACAGATGGAGAGCTACATCTCAGAAGGAGTCAGGTACGCAGGGGCGGCTGTCATAACTGAAGGCCGGTTACCTGGGCACAGGCTCTCGGACATGAAACCTCAGCCCAAAAGGCTGAACTCATAGACCTGACCCAGGTCCTAAGACGGGGGAGAACCTTTACAACAGCGCATGTACATGGGGCACTTTACCAAGAGCAAGGACTGACTCCCCAGTGATGAGAGACAATGCTTTCGGTGACACGACAGCAAGAAAAGTTGCACAAAAACTAGTGGGGACTCTCTTAACTCTCCCTGCTCTGCCAAAACGACTCTTGCCAAACTCTCCAAACTACACCGAAAAAAAGTTAAAATAAGAAAACCCCTGAAGACTAAAACTGATTCAGGAGATTGGAAAATCCTCCCAGACAATAGGGTCTTAATCCCTGAACACCTAAGACAAGACCTAATCAGGCAAATACATCAGAACACCCACCTTGGCAGCACCAAGTTAACCGAACTTCTCCAGAGGGACTACTACATTCCTCAGCTCCATCAGATGGCCCAGAAGGTAACAAGGAGATGTCTCGCCTGTGCACAAATCAATTCAGGTGAAGGAACTAATCCCCCCTCCGGGACCAGATTAAGGGGAAAAACCCGGGGGAACAGTGGAAAGTGAACTTTACAAAAGTAAAACTAGACAAATACAGATGTCTTCTACTTGCTTGTATTCATTGACACCTTCTCTAGATAGACAAAAGCTTTTCCTATAAAGTCAGAGACAGCACAGGTAGTTGCAAAAAGTTAGTGACTGAAATTGTTCCCCGATTTGGCCTCCCACTTGCACTGGGGTCCGACAATGGCCCGGCGTTCATCGCCCAAACAACTCAATTATTAAATTACACTGTGCTTATAGGCCTCAGAGTTCAGGACAGATAAAAAACATAAATAAAACTTTAAAAAATGTTAAACAAGTTAAAGCTAGAGACTGGCACAGATGGGGTAAGCCTCCTTCCCTTTGCCCTACTAAAAACCAGATGTACTCCTTATGTTAAAGCCATAACCCTATGTAAGATAATGTTCAGCCGACTAACCCCACTCCCGAGAAAGCTCTATTTCAGGTACAGCCTGGAGACCTCGTTTGGATAAGAAAACTTCAGCCTGCCAGCTTAGAGGCCAGATGGACTGGACCCCTGCCAGGGATCCTCACCACGCCAACAGCCGTGAAGGTTGCCGGAAAGCGTCATTGGATCCACCACATGCGGATCAAGAAGGCGACCCCAGATCAACTCCCTGAGAAATGGATCGCCCAACCCACCGAGGATGCACTAAAGATAAGACTTTCCAAAGACTCTGGTTTTTCCTAGTTATCTGTTTTAATCTAGCAAAAGACACCCCCCCCATCCGCCTGTAAACTACACTACAAAGACAATAAATGACACTGTCATAATTAGACAGGCCAGGAGAGCCTTAACAAAGGCTGGGCTAAAGCCTGTGCAAGCTCCCCGCCACTCTGCTGACTCTGAAGACATGTCTCTGAGTGGCCTCCTCCCCCTCTTCTCGGGCTGGGAGGAAGGACTGCCCTTTAAACACAAAATTCTACCCCATACTTAAAAATAAATCCTTAGACATAAACTAAGTACCTTATTTACTTAAAACATTTATGTGAAGGGCGGGGTGGTGCAGATAGCCAGAAAAAGGTTAAAATAGATTGTTTATGAAATCATTTTTAACAATATATTAATATATTTAACAATGCTATAAACACCAAAAAAAAAAAGGGGGGGGGTAAGTTTAAAAGCACTTGTCATCTCTAGCATTCCTAAACCCCGTGGATGACAACACTTTTGTCAGTCATAACAAAACCAGTTATTCCCATTCTGTTGACACTGCTCCTTGGCCCCTGCATCATAAACAGCCTAATTTCTTATGTTAAACAAAGAGTTTAAGCTGTCAAACTTATGGTCCTCCAAACTCACTATCAACATATCTGTGATACTAATAACAAAGAATCAATGGTTTGATTCCTCCTAAAAACCAGTGGAGAATGTTACAGTCTGAGTTTCGCACTGAAAAATCATTAATCTGCCATTCTGCTTCTGTAAACCTGCTGGCTCCTGCTTGCTACCCCCAGCACAGAAATTCCTAAGTGACTACAACACCCATGTTCTGCGTAAAATGATTACAGCCCCCACGTTTTGCGTGAAGCTATTACAACCTTCATGTTTTGCGTGAACAAGATATGGCCCAGGGCCCAAACTGCCCAGATCCTGTTACACCAAAGATAAGAAAATGATGTAATGCTTACTCAAGGCTTTTTGTACACATGCTTACTCTATCTTAGTAATTGTCCACCCAGAAACTTACAATATAAAAACTTTCCGTTTCAAAGGCTCACTGCTGCTCTCTGTGCCGCCTTTGGGCAGTGCAGAGGGTAGTCATTGGCCAGCTAATAAAGATTCCTGATTTGGCTCAATTCGGTCTTTAGGTGGTCATTTCTCGCGTCTCAAACCATAACAAAACAAACAATGTGAAGGACAGAAACAAGAGGAAAAAATACTCTCAAGGGACAAGGCTATCAACAGAATTATACTCAGAGGTGATAAATATGTTGGACATATCACAAAGTAGGTTTAAAATAATTATGGTTAGTATGACTGAGTCTCTTGTGGAAAAGGTGGAAAAGATGAATAAACAAATAGGGAAGTTTAGGGAAAAGATAGGAACTATGAGAGTCTAACAGAGGTTCTAGAAATTTTTTTAAAAAGATAACCAATGAAGAATGCTTTCACAGACTCGAGAGTAGACTCACAAAACAATCAGAGAATGTGAAGACAGAAACTACCCAAATTGAAAGAAAAGAAGAAAAAAAGGAAACAGAACAGAGTATCAAATAATTTTAGGACAATAGACTAACATACATGTATTTTGAATCCCAGAGTAGAACAGAGAGAGAGAATGGGGGAGATAATGGTCAAGAATTTTCTAAAAATAAAACAAAGATATGAAACAAAAAAAAATCAAAGAATATCAGACTATCACAGAATAAATGCCCAGCCCCCTTCTACTCCCCCACCCCACACAAACACACACACACACAACACAAAGTTGAAGAAAAATTAAATTGGACACTTGTATAACAGGGAAAGATAGATTTATTTGGGCTGCAGTAGGGGAGATAGACTTCAGAACAGGACTGATCTCACCTAAAAATACAATAGGAGCAATGGGGAATAAATAACCAATAGGCAAGATGAAAGACTCAGTAGATGGACATTAATAATGGGAACTTGTTTAGGTATCGAGGGTGGGGGAATTGTTGCTAAACTGACTTGGCAGGTTTTTTGATAAACTGGACTCAGAGGGATTCCTGCTACAACTGAGCTCAGTAGACCAAAGGCGGTGGGCCAAGGATAAAGCCTAGTCCAAAAGAGGGCTCAGAGGAAACTAAAGTTTGGCTAATGAGAAAGTTCTTGTCAACACACACATGCGTCACTACACAAATCATATACAAACTGCTGAAGAAATCTTAAGGTAGCCAAAGGAAAATATTCACTGCATACAATAGAAAAAAATGTAAGAATAACAATCAACTAACAGTTTGTCATTAGAAACTATGTAAGTCAGATGATAACGGAGTGCCAGATTTCAAATAAGAAAATTAAAATATATAGCTATCTATAATTTTATAACCAAAAAAAAATTTTTCATAGAAATTTTAAAAAGATTAAGACTAGAAAAAGAAACTGATATTAAGTTACCAAGAGTTGTGTGCTAGAAAAAATATTAAAGCTTTTACTGAAGTAAAAAGATACATCAGAAACAAATGTGAATTTAACAAGAAAAAAACATTCTGGAATTGTTTAATTACTGTAATTTAATTAATGTAATAAGCAATATTTCTTTCTTATTTTTCATGACACTAAGATAGTAATTTACGATCTTAAGTGATAGTAGTAGCAATTGGGTGTTTTTGGAGTTTATAGCATATATAAAGTAAAAATGTATGACAAAGGTAGCATCCAGATTGAAAGAGAGGAATTAGAAGTAGACTATTTTAAAGTTCTTAGACCACAGACTATGTATTTTAGTGTTAATTGAAGGGAGACTGTGATAACTTTAATAAATGTAAAGACTAGGGCAACCAGGAGACAATATAAAAGTAGGTATAAATGATAAGGCAATATTGGAGATAAAGTAGAATCACAAAAATATCCAGGTAATAGTTATGATTACCAGAAAGAGAAAGAAAGAAAATGACTAGAAAGATGGTAGATTTAAATACAACCACATAAAATAATTATATTAAATATACATGGCTTAAGTACATCAGTTAAAAGATAGATATTATCATTTCACTGATTTCTGCTCTCATGTTTATTATTTTCTTTACTTGTCATAGGTTTAGTTTATTTCTATTTTTCTATTTGCTGATTTGGGAAACTTGGCTCATTGACTTGAGATTTTTCTTATTTTATAACATAAGATTTTAATGCTAAAAGTTCTCCTTTAAGCACTATTTTAGTTGCATCCTATAAATTTTGATAATTTGTGCTTTTATTTCCATTAAATTCACAATGTTTTTTTAAAAGTTATCCTGTAATTTCCTCTTCATTCACAGGTTATTTAGAAGTATGTCGTTAAATTTCCAAATATTAGAGGATTAAGAACTTCCTTAGATAGATATATGAATGGGAAATAAGTCCATGAAAAGATGCTCAATATAAATTATTTGTTGGGAAAATGAAAATTAAACAACACTACTTTGGAAATCTTTTAAAATGCCAATAATACTAACAGCTGACAATGATCAGAGCAACTGGTGCCCTCATACTTTGCTTTTGGGGAATACTATATAGCACAACCATTTAGAAAAACAGTTTGGCAGTTTCTTATAAAGTTTAAAATGAATATTTTGTGTAACCAGAATTCTCACTCCTAGATATTTGCCAAAAATAAATGAAAACTTATGTTCACACAAAAACTTGTATGTTAATGCTTACAGAGATTTTATTAAAAATCAAAGAACACCAAAAACAACCTAAACATCCTTCCAGTTGTGAATTTATAGAGAACACCATGGAACATCCATACAATAGATTATTACTAAGAAATAAACTGATCAACTGATACAGACTACAATATTGATAAATATCAAATTTATCATGGTAAGTAGAATAATCCATTGTCAAAAGGCTACATACTTATAATTCATTTAAATGACAAATAATTTCACTTATATGATATTTTAGAAAGGATAATACCATATTGACAGGAAACAGATCAGTGGTTTTCATTGGCTGGAAGTGGAGCAGAGTAGTTTAGTAAACTAAAACAGGGAATGATGAAACTTTTGGGGTAATAAAATGTTCTATACTTTTATTGCTATGATGGTTACACAATGACATGCCTTTGCCAAAACTTACAGAATTCTAGGCTAAAAATGGTGGATTTTACTGAATGTAAATTATACCTCCATAGGTCTTACTTTAAAAATAAATATAACTTATCAATTTATAGCAGCTTGATAGCCAATATAAAGTCATATATATGCAGATGTCAACTCATAGCTACCAATTTATTTGCCCCTTATGTACAATATATTTTTCAAATTAATATGGAAGCATGAACTTATTTTATTTTCAAAATAACCTTATAAGGGAGGCACTCCTGTTACCACCATTTTATAATTGAGCAAACTGAATATTCAAGAAGTTATTATAAAACTCACACAAGCTCATGAATCTATCAGTGGCAATGCAAGCATTTAAACCAAACAATATACACATAGAGTTGATTTTCTTTATTTGTAGTAGTTGTGTTATATAAAGTAGCCACACACACTAAAGTAGCAAATACTGAATCATTGCCCATAGGAGAAATAGAGAGTTAGGTTAATGCAAGCCTCTAGTTATAGCATGTTCATCAACCAATCAACGTACAAGTTTATTTTATGTGTATTTCTGTTTAAAACATCTTTATATAGAGTATGGTATATAGATAATGAAATATTGTTCTATCTTAAAAAAAGAAAGAAATCTGTTCATTTGCAACATCATAGATGAACTGAAAAGACATTATGCTAAGTGAAATAATCCAGGTATAGAAAGGCAAATAATTCATGAACATATTTATATTACACGTAGAGTCTAACCCGGTCAAATTCTTAGAAGCCTGAGTAGAATGGTCGTTGTCAGGGGTTGGGAGATGGAGGAAATGGGGAGATGGTGGTCAAAGGATAGAATGTTTCAGTTATAAGATGAGTAAGTTCTGGAGCATGGTAACTGTAGTTAATAATATTGTGTTGTAAACTTGAAATTTGCTAAGAGCATAGATTTTAAATGTTTTCATCATGAAAAAAATGATAATTTGGTGAGGTTATGGATATGTTAATTAGTTTGATTATGGTAATCATGTCACAATGTATATTAAAACATCACATTATACACCTTAAATGTATATAATTTTTATTAGTCAGTTATACCTCAGTAAAGTTGGAGACGAAACCATTTTATGTGATATATTTTGTTACTTCATTAACATTGAACTCACGACCCCACAGCACTGTAACTCGAGCCTGAATGAAGCTTATTTAACACACAAATTTTCTCTTAAGGCATATCACAGTCTTCTAACACTTAGGAACAATATACAGCACTTTAGCACTATACTTGGGGGGCATTTTAAACATCAAAATCACCAACCAAAAGCACAAAAATGAAAAAATGTGACACTAAATTTACAGAGGAAAGGATAGTTGTTTGCAGTGTGAGAGCTATAATAACTCAGAGCTTCCTCTTAATCAAATTCTGCTGGGGACTTTCATCTCAGGCAGCTCAAATATTTTTACTGCTCTACATATATGCATGTTGATGTATGACCGAGAAATCTCTGAAAGTGTTGATTTTAGGATTATGAATAAATTTTGGCAAATAGGCAACTTTACATATAAGGAATCTATTAATAATGTGGATCAACAGTGTGTGTCTGTGTGTGAGTGTGTGGGAGGTGGGTGGGGGTATGCATAAACAAATATGTGTGTATATATTATATATACATATATAATCTATGTACAAAATTGTATTTTTCTTTAACTCAGTATTATAAATGAGCATTTTAATTTTCAAAATTATTTAAGATTGTGTTTTGGAATTGCTATATTTGGTATTTGACATTACCATATTTTATATAATCAATACATCAATCAGATATTTTTAAGTAATAAGATAATTTTGCACTTTTCTAGTATTATAAATAATTCTTTTCAATAAACAATTTCTACTAATTTTGTTCTAATTTATTTTTCCCTAGGAGAATCTAAGCTTAATGTAGTCATGAATATTTTTCTGTTTTGTTCACTGTAATATTCTCTTTCCTAGAACTATTCCTAGAACATAGTAAATACTCAATTAATGTTTGACTAAAAAAATGAACACACCTAAACCCCTTTGAGATTAGGTAATGTGGACCCACTAGTTCATACTTTCAGGAAAAAAAAAAATCTTCCATACTTGGAAAATATATATTAGTCACAGGAGTTTAAAACAGTTTATCATTTAACTCAGAGCATATATTCACCCGTATTAGAACAAAGTTGGTCATAAAAGTACACTTTCAAGAACAAAAAAAGTTTTTGTGAGTGTGCCTATGTGCAAGTGTGAACATGTCTGCATTGATGTTGAATTTTAAAACCATAATTGACGGATTTTTTTATTTTCAGAAAAATATAATCTCACCTCAAGGTTAGTTAGAAATTAATAGAGAACACAATGAGACTTATAGCTTGTGTATGAGAAACTTATTCTTTTCATTCTCCTTTTTTTTTTTTCATTTTAAACAAAATACAAGCACAATATAAAAATAGCTGAGGAAGGATCTGAAATCAAATTGCTAATTTCCCGAAAGAAGGCAACTCTGGGTTGTGAGACTTTAGAAATGATCTTCTCTGAATTCAGAAACTTACATAGGTCCCCTAAACTGTTTCAAGTAAAATTGTTTATAGTTTTTAATTATTTTCTTGATTTGATTCCTTTTTTTAGCAAGTAAAACAAAGAAATAAAATTAATTCCAGTTGCCTGATCTGCTTCAGAAAGAGGGGATCCTTTCCCTCTGCCTGGGGTGACACCTGCCCATCTCCTAAATTCTTCGGACCCCTGCTTTTACTAACGATTTTTACGTAACATCTCAGCTAATTATTTGTTGATATTGTCTCTATCTACAAGTTACTTTTACTGTTTCTAGTTTACACTTCTCCTCTTCCATCATGTTAGGTAATTTACAGAGGGAAACTATGAAATCATTTCTAGATAAGTAGTTTTATATTATTTAGTGTGCTTATGTATCTAGAAACACAAAGATAGAACACAAGTATATATGTGTACGTATGCATATATTCTGAATAATGCAATTATCTTCTCACTCCGTTATCTTCAACCACAATAGTTCAGAATCATCAATGTTATTTCTCCATTTGGACAGACCAGTAGCAATGCCATGAAAATGTATTCTAACCAGTGAGCTGTTGTTCAGTACCCCATTTTGAAATTTTCCTGCCCATTCCTTGTTAGGCTCTTAATGAGGAAATACTGACCTTTACCCTCCGTCTTTCCACCAGGCATTCCCCTGCACAAGTTTCCCCTATCTAATTATGTGCTTGTTTAGAAATTCCAGGGACTTAATCCTGAAACAATTCAGTTGCACATCAGGAGATTACCTCAAGGCTGCAGTTAATTTACAGATAAACAACCTTTGAGTTGACCCAGCCCATTCACCAGGTGGGGCAATAATTAAAGATAGTGATCAGAATAAGTTGTGATGACCAACATTTCCTTGCCTCTCCTGCACGGTCTTCGTATCAAATTCCCTTTTATAAGCCCCTACCCTCAGCCCAAGACTTCAAAATGGTTTCTGTGAGGCAGAAGCCTTGGCCCTTTCCCCACTGCTACATCTGGCATAAACTCCCTTCCTTTCACTACACCACTTCTTCCTTGTCATTGGCTTTTGCAAGCAGTGAGCAGCTGAGTCTATACTCAATTACAACATAAGCTGTTACAATGAGGATATCTGGTTAGGATGATATCCCCAAACCATATATCAAACACCTGAGTATCATGTTAATAGGAAAAGTGAATGAAGGATATAAGTACCTGTTTGTCATTATATTACAGAAACAAATCTAGAGGAATCATTTTTGTTATGTTTTGTATATTTTCTACATAGCGATGTCTTTCTTTGTAAGATTCTGAAAGTAATTTTAATAATTGAAATGAAACTATTTGGAGAACGGAGTGAATTCTGTTCAGATTGTTTGTAAGCAACTGATTTTGTAATTTACCATGATATGTAAACAATGTATTATACTAAATATGCTTTGAATTCTTCTCTAAGAGTATGGGCTAAAAATTAACAGTTTTTATGTTTAGATACTTGAAAGAGGATTAATTTTTTTCTATAAAATAATATTTTTTTCTGAAACAATTGAAAGTATCTACCATATTTGAAGTTACGTAGAGTTTAATGCCAATATAATAACCTGACCTACTTATATGACTTGATAAAAACAATTTGGGAAAGGCTTTCACATGTCTCCAAGGAAATGATAACTAATGTGAACATTCTATGCATCCTGCTATGTAAATACTATATATTCTAGTACCGTACACAGTAGTGTTAAATATAATTACTGGAACTTTAGATCTGACCAGGTGAACCAAAGAAAATCACTAAATGCATTTTTAAAGTAAGACGAATATCTCTTACGACTAAGGCAGTTCATAAGTAGTAACCCACTAGCAAGGAAAGTTTATGCATGGGTAGTATCTGTTATTGCTGTTTCCTCTCAAAGGATTAATTGTATGAATGCCAAATTACTAAGAAAGTAGGTCAACATGGTCAAGAATATTTGATTGAAACAATATAATATAATGGTTCCTATTGATGAAATGAATGGTCTATGTTTTGCTTGGGGGAAAATACAAATCCTTGCTGCTGCTTTAAACAGATCCTTGGTTTTCAATTCGTATATCTCAACCTCTAGAAACACAATAGAGAATGTTAATTATCAGAATCAAATAGTCTACACTAAACTGACTGCAATTCAGCTTGGAATCTGTTTAAATATTTTGAGCCTTTATCTCCCATGATTGTTACTATGAGAATAATTGTTCAGCAATTCAGTTGGATTTTATAATCTACATAGAAAATTTGTAAAAGAAACATCATGTCTATGACTGCCTACTAGATTTGGCCCAAGAAAGTACTTGGTGAACTTGATGCAAAGTATTTTCCATGGGTTAATAGGATCTAGTAAAATGAAAAGTAAATGAGTGGTGAAGAAATGGATTTAGAATGTGAAAAAAACATTTCAATAAGTTTATGAATAAAAAGAATAGATAAAAAGGGGGTAATGGATGAGAGATTTTTGGTTTGTTTTACTTTAAGCTTTAGGGACAACAGAGTATGTCTGTTAGCTATGTGTGGTTGAACATAACTGTGGCCCCAGGTGCTTCAGAGGTGGCAGCCAGAGGATCACTTGAGCCCAGGAGTTTGAGGCTACAGTGAGCTATTATTGTCCCACTGTACCCCAGCCTGGAAGACAGAGAGAGACCCTATCTCTCGAAAAAAAATTATGTCTGTGTGCTTATGGGGATGATGTTTGGAATAAAGAGAAAAGAATATATGGGAATTCATCTAAACCAATTTCAGAAGAATAACAGTCACTATTAATTCTATTTCACTAAGTAGTGTAACAAACTGTTGTAGGGAGTATTAGTTTCACAAGACACCTTCCTAAAAACAAAACCCAAAGAAAAGAAAGGAGATCATATTTAGTTTGAAGAAACATTATCACATGGCTACACCAGTATTAAATTAAGAAAAAGAAAATATGCAATGTTTATGTTGGCATTTTATATTATAGTTTCAAAAACAAATAGATAATAAAACAATGACTGAAATATTGAATTATCTTATATATTTAATAAATATTTAGCATTATTAAATAAATTTTATTAATAATTAATTATATTTTATTATTTATTTATTCATCTAAATATAAATTAGATAAATGGTTAGCATTTCTAGATGAAGAACTCTAACATCATACTTTGGTAGAATGAAAATTTAGCTTCAGTAGAATGAAAACTCAGGTGAAAAGCAAGTGGATTCCTGTAGACATAGAGAGATTAGAAAGCTATTGAAATGCAGGCATAGTTCAAAATCTCTCCCTGAAATATCTTCTTCCATGATAGTATGATTCCAATAGACTAAACTATTATGTCTCTTTAGCTTGCAATATTAGCATGAGTGATGAGTGCATCCAGTTAGCAAAGGACATTTTGGATAGAACGTTTGTCTTGAAAAGTGCTGATTTAGGAGGTTTCACCGAAATGATGACCAACTAAGCAATTTAACATCTTAGATTTATTTGGTCTAGAGGTGTGCTAGGAAACAATTATTCATGATTATTTTCACAAATTACTGCACACTATCTGGATTTTCTGAGCAAAGGGCAAAATTAAGACATGACTGAATGACATATATGCCTTGGAAGTTAGTGGTAGTGAATTACTCTAGAGAGATTTGGAGACTTATCTTCCTCACAGTCATTTGCTCACATGTTAGGATGGTGAAGCTAGAGAGATGCCTCTTCCCATCCTCCTCCTACCCCCAAACATTAGTTTATATTCTACAGCAAACCTCTCTCTCCTCCCACCTCCCTCTCTCCCCACCCTTTATCCATCTCTCCTGAAAAAAGAGAAGGGGCAGGTGTTCCAGCCACCCAGTATAATATCTGAGTCTCATCATTTCAGTGTTGCTCTTCTGCCATGCAACTGCATTGCACATGTAGAGTAACACGGGGCTCTCATATCCCATGAGAACTGGGGCTCGTGGAGCTGACACTAAGATGCTTTGTAATAAAGTAATAAATCATCTGTCCTCTGATCCAGAGACTTCACATTTCCTGTCAGAATATGAATTGCAATGAACAATTAGTGGTTTTTTAGGAAAGGACATCAGGGAGAAGGGCTCAAAATTGGCATCCTCAACTTTTTCTCAATGAGGATCTTGCTTCTAAATAAAAACATCATTACATAAAGATTCAACCAACATATTTACATTTTTAGCTGAGATTTCACATTTATTGTAAAATTATATAAAACAGTTTTACACTATTTAGCTGCCTCACCTTCCCCACCAAATACTTAATCTGGTTTAAGTGCTATATTAATATTTACTCTATTAATTTATTTCTAGAGCTGGAAATTTTATGAAATGTATATGTCTTGTGTGATTTCGCTCTGAAATTAAGAAAAAGTAAATACCTTGAGTAGCTTTTCTTGGGTTTGCTTAGATTCTTAGATACTGTATTTTACTCCTTATTCAGAATATTGTTTTTCTAATTTTTTCCTACTTCTTTGTTTCTAAATGTGGAAACTTACTGAGTCCGATATCACTTTTATATATCTCTTTCCTCTTACTAAGCTAAGTTGTTCCTGTTGTCTGCAATTCTGTCACGTTCTTGACAATAATACTGACAAAACTTTAAAACAATTTTAATCTACCAAATAGAGTAAAGATTTTAGGTAATAAACATCAAGAAAAATATACATAGCAGGGAATGTGATATTATAACTTATGACATTTTAAAATAAATCTAATAACATTAGACTCCCACAAAATTATAACACTACATATTTTATAGTTACATTTTATCATTTCAAACAGTTGAAATTATTTTTATAGCAGCAATCTTTATTTTGAATATTTAAATTCATAAATGCAAATTACCACTTGATATTTCATTTAATAAAATTCACTGCAAGTAAATTTTTGTTGTAAATTTTTGTTGATTGTTAGCATAATCCTCACACATCACTAGTTCTTTAAATGTTGATGGAATGAATAAAATTGACAGATACTGTTCTTAATATTTACAAATACTGTTACTATCTGTGTCAGGGAAAATTTTTAGCAACCTTAAAGGGAACTGATTGCTTCTGTATATGACATCTGTGTTAATATTATTGATAGACCTTTCACAAGTCATTTGACAAATATCTGCCCAAAATGAGTAGGTATATTTCATACTATGCTTTTCAGTTTGGTCTGATCACCTTCTATTCATCATATAAGTTCACACTTAGGACAAAGAAGCCTGGAATTTGCTCAGAGTACATAGTGAGGTTGAAAATCTAACTTCTAGACTTAACACTACAAATGCAATGATGGAAATTAATTAATAATGTTTAAGAAATGTAGGAGAGAAGACAGAGAAGAGAAGTACAAGTAAGATATAATATTGTGAACATGGCAAGACATGTTTTAGGATTCAAGCTTCCACTGATATGAACATTAATCTCATCCATGAAGAAAATGGTTTCTTTCCACCCACAAACATCATACTTCATTGTACCTTGGTATTCATATGCCATAATACCCAAGAGGGAGAAAGGTAAGATAACAGCAACCCCTGTTACAGAGTTTGAGAAGCAGCAGACTACTTTGTGTCAAGTTTGAGACATAGGTTCTGGTCATTCTGATCAAAGTCATATCATTCATGGGCTCAAGTGTTTCATGTGAAAGCCAATAAAATAACTATAATAATCCAAATCTCTTTTAAACCATTTTTATTGAAAAGAACAAAGTATGTAATTGTCATTTAAAAGGAAAATTATTTCAAGAACATTTATGCATAGTAACATATTTTATTCTCCTATTTTTTTCCTGCATGTTTTGTAGGTCAGATATCATAAAGATTCTATTATATTCATAAAGGTTGGTGAGATTATTGTAAGATCATAAATGATGGGGGTGGGGCCATCACTATGTCTCATCTATTGACCTTTAAATTACTAAGTCAGGCTGAGCACTTAGAGACAGAGTCTGTGAAAAACTATAGTCTTATACTCAAGCCAAGTGCCTGCATGTAAATAAATTGTGCAGGTCTGTTTCAAGACATCAGTTTTCACATTTACACGATATATAGGTCCATGATAATACTTCCTACCCCCTCCCCTTCCACTTCCTCTTATCAATATTCCTTTTAGATATCCCACTTACGTGTACCTTAACATTTCTGAAAATGGAAAAATTAGGATGAATGCGAAAGTTTTGGTGCAGGAAGTAGCAGGAAAAAATAAAGCTGTTGTGCTATGTTATAAAGAACAACAAAGGGGGCAGAGCCAAGATGGCAGACTGCAAGCCGCCTGTACACACCGCTCTCTAGGAGAGGATCAAAAACTGCAAATAGATAGATGCTCACCTACAGATGGACCCTCTTGTAGAGAGCACTGTAAATTATCAGAGAACTTACCGGGGATACCCAGAGTAAAGGAGACAGGGACAAGGAGTTCCACTCACCAAGATCAGCAGGTACCTGAGAGAGACCCCTACACATGCGGAAGTAATAAAAGAGAGAACTCCAAGACCCTGTGTTTCCTGTGCAGACAATGCCACTCAATTAGGGGGGGGGGGTTCCCCTTCATCACCATGGGCCTCCTTACTAATCAGGGAACTGCTTTGAAATGGTATAATAAAGTTGTATCAGAGAGCAGGCTCAGCAGGGCTCTGCTGGCCTCTATTCTTGGGTTGTCACAGCTGATGCCACTCTGAACTCTCAGATCTAGTCTGCTCAGGGATTGACTTCACTGCAGCTGCCCCAATATCACCCCTTGCTGGGCTAGGGAGGGTACAGGGAGAGCAGATGTTCTTGCATGCTCCGTGACTGGGAGCCAGGCACCCTCCACCAGGGAACTCAAACAGAGCTCAAGAGGTCCCAGGATAGCAGCCTCAGTGGGATCTATCTGAGGAGAAAGCCCCAGCCATCCAGCATCCCAGCCCCTGGGGTCCTGCATGCGGATCAGTGGAACAAGCATCCTTGGCCTCAGCCCACATGGATGTCCACACCCCTACATACAGGAGTTCTGAGTGGCCAGGCATGGCCCCCAGCCCAGAGTGTAGGCAAGCAAGCCATGCCCCCATAGACCTACATGCCATCTGGTGGTCCAGCCTCTTGGCCTTGTGCACCAGTTGGCAGGCCACACCTGCTCCCCAATGCCCCCACCCTATGCAGATGAGCAGACCATGTCCCTTGCTTTTGTACACCAGCCAGCAGGCCACGCTCCTACTTCCCCCAGCAACTGCCTCACCTAAGGTCCAGCTTTCCACAACAGACCCATTAGTCACAAGCTACCCACCCCCCAACATATTGCCATTACACCTAGACCTGGATGGAGCAAACAACTACAGCATTGACAACTACAGCCACTGCCTGGATAGCCTTGGGAAACAGCCACTGCCAGCACTGTAGGGAGACCCAGGAAGAGCAATCTCCCATAATGCCTGCCTCAGTGGAGAGAGACTTACCTAGTGCCATGCCTGAGCTTCCAACAGTGGCCTAGGGAACAAAGCATACCACATGAAGATCCCTCAGCACTGGCCCAGGTCCTGCAACCTGCCCAGGCACTGGCCAAGGTCCTGCAATACACTCTGGCACCTGCCAAGTTCTTGTACCTGCCCCACTGCTGACTACAGAACCCTGATGCTCCCAGGAACCTGACAAGATCATGTGACCCACCCTGCCACCATCTGCAGTCCTGTGACATGTCTAGGTGCCTGCCAAGGTCTGGTGACCTGCCCAGGTACTGGCCAATGTCACTCCACATGCCTCTGTGGAGAAAGACTTGTGTAGCTCCCCATGGGGACTTCCAACAGTGGCCAGAGACCAATACACCAATCTAAATGAATTATCCCCTAGCATCAGCTTAGACTGTGTCAATCACAAGGCATCAAGATGATGAGAGATGTGTTATAGACTCTCAGTGCATCCATCTCTCTCTTGCCAAATCAATCCTCCAGAGTAGGATACAAAAGCATTATCTAGGGACCTCTCCACCTTCTCCCTAAGTAAGAGAGTTCCTAAAAGAGGAGAACAGGTATGCTGCAAACTTATCAGCCCGGAGCTGAGAGAAGAGGTCTCAGATGAGCAGAGACCAGCCAAAAAAATTCTGGCATCTTGAAAAAATCAGCTAGTTTGACAGCTCCAAAGGATAACAATAGATGCACAGCAATGGACCCCAACCAAAGGGAAATTGTTGAAATGTCAGAAATTAAATTCAGAATATGGATGGCAAACAAGATGAATTGAATTGAAAAGAAAGTTGAAAACCAACACAAAGAAGCAAAAAAAAAAAAAAAGCATTATAGGACATGAATTAAAAAAATGAAAAACTTGCTAAAAGATAAAAAATAAGAAAGGATATAACAGAAATTAAAGAAAGAAATGAAAGAGTCATGTAAGGAATTACAAAATACAGCAGAAAGCATTGACAACAGCCTAGATCAAGGAGAAGAAAGAATATTAGAGCTTGAAGACAAGGCTTTTGAACTAACCCAGTCAGTCAAAGATGCAGAAAAAAGAATAAAAAAGAATGAACAATCACTCAGAGAAATATGGGACTAAGTAAAATGTGCCAATATACAAATTATAGGTATCCCAGAGGGACAAGAAAAGAGGGACATGGAAAACCTGTTCAAGGGAATTATTCAGGAGAACTTCAGGGTATCACCAGAGATTCAGATATCAAGATACAAGATTGTCATCAAACACCAGAAAAATCCATAGCAAATAGGACATCGCCAAGACACATAGTCATCAACCTGGCCAAAATCAAAATGAGAGAGGAATTCTACAAGCTGCAAGACAAAAACAACAACTAACTAACAAAGGAAAATCCATCAGGCTAAGGGCAGACTTATCAGCAGAGACCTTCAAGCCAGAAGGGATTGGGGCAGCATTTTTAATCTTCTTAAACAGAGCAACTACTAGCCAGGAATTTTTTAATCTTCAAAAAGTAAGCTTTATAAGTGATGGAGAAATAACGAGTTTTCCAGAAAAGCAAACACTAAGGAAATTTTTTACTACTAGATCTACCATACAGGAAAGGTTCAAAAGTGCCAGTGTAAAAACACCTAAAAGTTATACCTTACAGTTCTTATAAGACAATAGAACAAGAGAGAAAACAAAAGAATAAAGTATCATCCAACATGCTGAACAGAACAACAATCCACATATCAATAAAAATACTCAATGTGATTGGTCCGAATGTTCCACTTAAAAGACTTAGGCTGGCTGAACGGATGAAAAAAAAAAAAAAATCCAAATATTTGGTGTCTTCAAGAATCACATCTAAACCACAATGATTCACACAGACCCAAGGTTAATGGATGGAAAAAAAATAATCCTTGAAAATGGAAGCCAAAAGTGAGCTGGTGTAGCTGCTCTCATCTCAGACAAAGTAAACTTTAAATCAACAGTGATAATAAAAAAAGATAGTCATTATATAATGATAAAGGGATAAATTCAATAAGTAGATACAACAATCCCAAATATATATTCATCTAACACAGAAGTTCCAAGTTTAATAAAGCAAATTCTTCTAGATCCAAGTAAAGAAATAAAAAGTAACATCTTGGGGACTTCAGCATACCGTTAACAGAACTGGACTATGTATCAAAGCAGAAAGTGAATAAACACTAGACTTAAACAGGACTCTAGAACAATGGAGCTAGCAGACATTTATGGAAAATTCTATGCAAAAACTACTGAATCTACATTTTTCTTTTCTAGCACATGGGACGTTTTCCAAGATTGGTCATATCTTAGGCCACAAAACAAATCTGAGTAAATTCAAAACAATTGAAATAATACCAAGTATCCTCTCAGACCACAGTGGAATAAAACTATAAATCAATTCCAAGAGAAACAAATTTACCAAAAGTCATGAAAATTAAAAAACTTGCTGCTGAATGATCTTTGAATTCAATGATGAAATTAAGATGGAAATCAAAAGATTCCTCAAACTGAATGACAAAAAGGACACAAGCTTTCAAAATCTATGGGATACAGAAAAAGTAGTCCTAAGGGGAAAGTTTATAGCTTCAAATTCCTACATAAAAAAATCACAAATTAACAACCTAATGTTGTCTCTCAATGAACTAGTAAAAGAAGAACAAAACAAGCCCAAAGCTAGAAAAAAAAAAAAAAGAAGAAGAAGAAGAAGAAGAACTAACAAAACTCAGAGCAGAATTAAATGAAATGGAAACCAAAAAAACAACAATATAAATGATCAATGACACAAAAAGTTGTTGTATAAAAGATAAACAAAATCAATAGACCACTAGCCAGATTAAACAGAAATAGAAGTGGAAGGGCTCAAATAACCTCAATCAGAAATGAAAAACGAGACATTACAACTGATACCACAGCAATACAAAATATCATCCATGAATATTATGAAAAACTCTACACAAACAAACTAGGAAACCTAGAGAAAATGGACAAAATCCTGGAAACACACAATGTCCCAAGCCTGAATCAAGAAGGAATAGAAATCCTGAACAGACCAATAATGAGCAGCAAGATCAAAGCAGTTACAAAAAAATCTCTGAACAACAACAACAAAATCCCAAGCCCAGACAGGTTTACAACCAAATTCTACCAGACCTACAAAGAACTGATACCTATCAGAACATCAAGAAGGAGGGACTCCTCCTTAACTCATTCTGTGAAGCCCTGATACCAAAGCCAGGAAAGGACACAACAAAAAAAGAAAACTACAGACCAATATTTCTTGTGAACATAAATGCAAAAATTCTCAGCAAAATACTAGCAAACTGAGTTCAAGAGTACATAAAATAGATGATCCATCATGATCAAGTGAGTTTCATTCTAGGGATGCAAGGATGTTTCAGTGTATGCAGATCAATAAACGTGATTCACCATATAAATAAAAGCAAAACAAAGGCCATAGGATCATCTCAATAGTTGCAGAAAAAGTTTCTGATGAAATCCAGCACCCTTTCATAATAAAATCCCTCAACAAACTAGGTATAGAAGGAATAAACATCAAAATTATATATGACAAACCCACAGCCAACATCACACTGAATGGGGAAAAGTTGAAAGCATTCCCCCTAAGAACTGGAACAAGAGTTCCCACTTTCATCATTTCTACTCAACATAGTATTGGAATTCCTAGCTAAAGCAATCAGGAGAGAGAGAAAGAAATAAAGGGCATCCAAATTGGGAAAGAGGAGGTCAAACTATCCTTGTTTTCTGATGGTGTGGTATTGTATCTAGAAAACCCTAAAGATTCTACCTATCCTAGAATTGATAAATAAATTCAGCAATGTCTCAGGTTACAAAATCAGTGTACACAAATCAGTAGCATTTCTATATACTAATAATAGTAAAGTTGAGAGTCAAACCAAGGACTCAATACTATTCATAATAGCTACAAAGAAAATAAGATATCTAGGAATACACTTAACCAAGGAGGTGAACAATCTGTGTGAGGAAAACTACAAAACATTGATGAAAGAATTTGTAGAAGACACCAAGAACTGGAAAAACATCTCTTGTTCTTTGCTTGGTCAAATCAACATGATTAAAGTGTGTATAAAGCCCAAAATGGTTTACAGATTCAATGCAATTCCTATCAAAACACCAATGTCATATTTCACAGATCTAAGAAATATAATTCCAAGCTTCATTTGGATCCAAAATAGATCCCAAATAGCCAAAGCAATCTCAAGCAAAAATAACAAATCTGGATGCATCTTATTTCCTGACTTTAAATTATACTACAAGGCTACAGTAACCAAAAGAGTATAGTACTGATGTAAAAGTAGAGACATAGACCAACAAAACAGAATAAAGAACCCAGAAATAAAACCATATACCTACAACCAACTGAACTTGGACAAAGCAGACAACAACATATACTGGGGAAAGGAAGCCCTATTCAGAAAATGGTGCTGGGAAAATTGGATAGCCACATGCAGAAGAATGAAACAGGGCTGCTATCTCTCATGATATAGAAAAATTAATTGAAGATGGATAAAAAACTTAAGTGTGAGGCATGAAATCATAAAAATTCTAGAAGAAAATGCAGAAAAAACCTCTTCTAGATACCAGCCTGGGCAAAGAATTTATGACTAAGACCACAAAGGCAAATACAGCAAAAACAGAAATAAAGAAATGGTATTTAATTAGATTAAAATGCTTCTTCACAAGAAAGGAAATAATCAACAGAGTGAATAGACAACCTACAGAATGAGAGAAAATATTCACAAACTATATATTCAACAAATTACTAATATCCAGAATCTACAAAGAACTCAAACAAATCAGCAAGAAAACAAACAAAAAAACCATCCTATTAAAAATTGCGCAAAAGACATGAACAGAAGTTTTTTTTTTTAATAGATAAATGACCAGCAAACTTATGAAAAATGTTCAACATCACAAATCATTAGGAAAATGGAAATTAAAACTACAATGGGATACTGCCTTACCCCTGTCAAAATGGCATTATTAAAAAGTCAAAAACAATACATGGCATGGATTCAGAAAGAAAGCAATGCATATACACTGTTGATGTGGCTGCAAATTAGTACAACCTCTATGAAACACAGTATGGAGATTCTTTGAAGAAATAAATGTTGACCTACCTTTTGAGCCAGCAATCCCACTGCTGTGTATCTACCCAAACAAAGAGATATAAGGAACATGAGAAACCAAGAAAGAGGAAAGCTGGGGTGGGCAGGCAGTGTGTGCTATATAAACTTACCTGCTGCATGCAATGAACAGTATTCTGGTGATGGTTACACCAAAAACACTGACTTAAGCATTTTACAAGGTATCCATGTAACAAAAACTCTTGCACCCCTTTAATTAATATCTTTTAATAAAAACAAACAAAAAATATAACACATGAGCACAAAATAAAAAAGAATAAGGAATAAAGACAAGGATATAGGATAAACAGGGATATACACATAGGACTGCTCCCTTGCAGACAAGCAGTGTTTTATTATATATTAGGGTTAAAGGCTAAGAGTGCAAGCATTGAAGCAAGTGGGACTGATCAAGATGATCATATCAGTATATTTCAAAAGGGCTTACCTGGAGGTGAGAAGGGCAAACTAATCATTAAATGGAAACTCCAGATCAGAATTTAAGTTTATCCTCTTTCGATGTGACAAATACTGATGTTGGATATTTAAAGGTTCTTAAATAAACATGCTGGAGTTGATTTTCTTATCTATGAGGACTGATTGTTGTAGCTATAGTGCAACTGAAGGCAATATTTTAAAATCTTAGCCCTTCTGTACTAATACTGTTTGAAGTGGTACATGTGATCCAGTTTGCTGTCTTTCTTTTTAGGGCAATCATATTCTTCAGTTATTTTAACTTGTGAATTCATTTTACCCAGAGATATATCTACTCAGAATGGTACTTTATATTGGAAGAGGGCTAACGGACCTGATTTCTGACTTTAAGTAGAAGATAAGAGTTGGAGGGAGGAGAATCCCAAGCACCACAGAGTCACTAGACAGCACAGTGCTGTTTGTTGACTCTTCTCTGGTCAGCATCTCGGCCTTAAAAACCTAGGATGTAGCTGCTTCATGAATATTACATCCCATCTGGCAATTAATGAATCATGGTAAAGAGGGAGATTAGAGGGAGGGGAATGAATACTGAAGGGCATCATCTCCCCTTCCATGAAGAGATGATGAGGACGTTGAACTACCCTGATATTTGTCTATGGACTTCAGTATCCAGAGATGGCCAGGGCTGTTGCCATGATAATTTAACCTGAAGGTGCAAGTGATGATGGGCACAAGACAACATACAGTAAAAGCAAATGTCACTTTAAAGAAGGGTTGTTCCAGTCTATACATCTTATCTGCTCAGGAGTTCAGGTCAGGCTTCGGTCATCTTAGGGATTTCAAATGTTTGTATTTTCTATTACTATCAATTTGGGGAACATGAGCTAACAGCAATTCTAAGGGCAATATCTTAAACTTTAACCTTTCCCAGGGGTATATGATTTTATCAAAGACTTGCCCCAAGCCATGCCAGTGAGGAAAAA
Organism: Eulemur rufifrons; assembly: GCF_041146395.1. NCBI lineage: Eukaryota > Metazoa > Chordata > Mammalia > Primates > Lemuridae > Eulemur > Eulemur rufifrons. Next base: position 112,436,519 of record NC_090989.1, read on the forward strand.
TTGTAACAGCCTCAGAAACTAAAATCAATTTAATCTTAAGAAAAATTCTTTACAATTAATGATTCCTCACCAGAATTCCAAAATGGTAAACCTGGAAAGGAAGCAATGATGTAGTCCCTCAAACCTCCAATTTTCAGGATGAGGAAACAGATTCAGAAAGGTCATATTAGTGATTTCTTAGTAGAAATAGAACTACAATCTAATGCCTCATCCCTACTCAAGTATTTTTCTCAAATTTGCTCTATAATTTCATCATGGAATCAACTCTATGATAAATGTCCATGAAATCAAAATGTAGTTTATGACCAAAAATATGTTCTCTTACAAAATACATAATCATATTTCATCTTTTTATCTCTAAGAAAATAATATAATCTTACACATTTCAAAAATGGTATAATTTGATAATATGAGTGAATAGGCACAGGCTAATATTAAATAATCTATTGCCAACTCTCAATAAGGGAATGATTTTCAGAAAATAATACTCTTGTTCAATTTTTAATATTTGTGTGATTTTCCTTCTTCATTCTGTAAAAAGTAATTACCATTATAATAAAAGGCAGATAATCAATTATATGAGGAAAGTACCTTGAGTTTAATTTGCCTTAAGAATTCTTTAGGCAAAATACAACCACTCTCAGAAGTGATAGGCCAAAAAGCTATGGTTCCAAAAAGAATGAATTATTTCTAATTTTACAATTTTCAAACTCCATATTTCTGGAAAGACAAAGAGGGAGTCATCTGAGAATTTAAATAGCTACAGAATTTTAGACTCCTGGGGATTCAGATTCATACATGTGTAACCATATGTGACAAAGTCTGCTAGTTGCCTAATAATTATCCATTCAACCTTTCTCCTTAGGACAGACCCTATTAATTAGCATGGCCCATTACTGCCTAGACTAAAACTTCTGTTTTCAGCCTCCGTTGCAGCCAAGTGTCCATTTCAGATAGGTTGCTGGAAACAAGCTGTAAGAGAGGAGATTATTTCTTTATTCATCAACTACGTGAGACACCTAGTCCTAGAATCCCATTTTGAACATTGTCTTCTGGGTCCACAGATGATACTAATTACCAAAACATTCCTTGCAGGAAGGAAGCAGATGGTACACTCAAAGAGGTAATTTAAAAAAATGTAATGAATGTAACAAAGGGACTATTTGCAGAGGTGAGGTCAAGGTTAAAGGAACCAAAGAAGACATGATGAAGGACTCAGATCCAGCAAGAGCAAAAAGTCATTACCTCTCCTTTGCCTGACATGACAAAAGAAGACAGATGATACCAGAACCCGATAAAAAGCAAGAGCTGTGATCACAACAGAAGGGTCCCTCGCAGCAGCTGAGGTTGTAAGGAGGGGGACATAGCTACTGCCAACTCATGGCAGGGAAATAAAAGAGAAAAGTACTCTGACCATTCTCTCTCCTTTCAAACAATAATTTCCTGCCAGTGCCTCCAATTAACAGAACCCAACCAGAATCTAAAGGGGAAAGGAACTGGGATGAAGCAGTCTGTAAAACTCAGCCTTCCTGGGCAAAAAGCAGGGTAGAGAAGGAAGGAGAAAAGACCAAATGAGCAAACAGGAAATAATCAATAGAGTCACTGTTATAAATGGTTCTTTTCAAACAGCTAAATGCAATTCTAACAGATATCTTCTAACTGACACAGTGGGGCAAACACCATGCTACAGGTATTATTGAATTGTTGAGGGAGTAAAAAAAAAAAAATACAGTGATTAACTCTGCCATTTTGCATTGATTGGAGAATGTTCTAGAAAGAAACAGTAATATAAAAACTTGGTTCTGAATGAAGAAAAGTCACTTGAACAGAGAATAATCAGGGCATCATTAATGAATAACTTAGTTTCCTTAAATGTACAATTATGATAGTTAAGGGGTGTTTTGGAAATAGAGACATTGCAGCCTATGTGGTCCAAAGGGTATGTTGAGTTTAGAGTTCAATGGTTTGGGGATTAATTTTGTTAATAGTAAGGTGAATGAATGAAAGAATAGAGAGATCAGATGTTCAAAGATATTGTGATAATGTGAGATGTAGTAAGCATGACCTCCTGCAAGTGGAACATTCTTATGTCCTAAAGAAATTATGCAATATCTAAACTATTTTATTTATTCTTATATTCATGCAGATATAGTGTAGTTTGTGTCACATAGTAGGCACTTAGCAAATTCTTATTAGAACAGGGATGGATCCAGGTTTTGCAGGGCATCTATATAATTTTCAAAACTATGTTTAAAATAAATAATACAAATTATGAAAACAACATTAAATACATGATTTTAGAAGAGGTGATAAAATTATTAAGTGGCCCTGAAGCTTAAGCCTCATTAAATTCACAATAAATCTGACTTTGTTCTAGACTGAATAAATGACACTGTCATATGCATAGGCAATTATGATAAAAGTAAATTTATTATAATAATAGATAAAATACTGTTTAAGTAAAAGAAGCATCTGCTAATTTTTCTCATTGTTAGAGTAGAGGGAGAGATGGGAAATGATTGTGAAAATTTTAGGCAAATGGTAGGCTGTTCAGTAGTTCAGTGATTCAAAAATTATGAGTGTATGTAATGCACTAGGCATTAGGATAGAGAATATAGAGGGAGAAGATATAGTCATATTTTTTGGATATCGCATTAGAATGAAAAACATGGCCGGGTGCGGTGGCTCACACCTGTAATCCTAGCACTCTGGGAGGCCGAGGTGGGCGGATCGTTTGAGCTCAGGAGTTCAAGACCAGCCTGAGCAAGAGCGAGACCTCATCTCTACTAAAAATAGAAAGAAATTATATAGACAGCTAAATATATATATAGAAAAAAATTAGCCGGGCATGGTGGCACATGCCTGTAGTCCCAGCTACTCGGGAGGCTGAGGCAGGAGGATTGCTTGAGCCCAGGAGTTTGAGGTTGCTGTGAGCTAGGCTGACGCCACGGCACTCACGCTAGCCTGGGCAACAGAGTGAGACTCTGTCTCAAAAAAAAATAAATAAATAAATAAAAAATAAAAAAAATAGAATGAAAAACATGAGTAACTAAGTTACATGCTGTGATTGCTAAATGAAAACGGTACTAGGAGGACACAGAGAATGATCTCCATTAGTTTTGGTTTTCTAGGATCGGCAGTATGACGAGATATTAAATGGGAGATGTAAGATAAAGTCATATCATAAGGGAACTGATACAATTGCATTTTTCTTTTGGAAAATTTTTTGTTAGCTGCACTATGGAGGAGGGATCAGTGATAGTATAATTACAAAAACTACAGCGGCGAAGGTTGTGAGATGGGGTAGGAAAGGGTTAATAGACAGAACTAAAACATGAGCAATAGGTACTGAACGGAGGAAACTGTAGTAGAATCATCAGATCTTAATTTTGGATTGAACAATTAAACAAATGGAGGAATACCAAGATGATACCCGATGTTTTTGACTGAGTGGATGTTTAATGTTGTCTTTAACCCAAGTACAGCATATAAAAAGAAGATTTGATTGTGTTAGAATATGCAGAAATGTTAAGGAGTTTGGGTTGATGTGTGTGTGTGTGTGTGTGTGTGTGTGTAAAATCTGATCTTCCTGTAAGATATCAAGATATCAGATATCAAGATAACCAGTAGGCAGTTGAATGTACAAATGTGGAGCCCATCAGCAAGGTCGGGGTTCAAGACAGAGATTCGGGTAATGTATGTGCTCATGGAAGTTGTAGCTATGAGCATGAGGGAGATCACGCAGCAAGGGTCAGATTACCTTCAGCTATAAGTAAAGATAAAAAAGAAAAAAAAAAAAAACCCTGAATAACAGTGGTTTAAACACAATAATGTTGGTTTATTTTTCACAACACAGTTTAGAGCCATTCATTCCAAAGGTTGTATGGCAATACTAATCCACAAAATACTCAGTAATCCAGTGTGTTAATTTAACTGGCTCTGTAACAAAATTATCCCAAAATCTAGTGGCATAAAGTAAACATTTCTTAGCTTCAGGCTGTACAGGTAAAAAAAATTTGAATGGGGCACAGTGGGGAGTGTCAACTGGAGAATTCAAAGACTGGGGCTGAATTTATCCAAAAGCACATCTGGTGGTAAGTCTGGTCGTTGGGCCTCTCCATGTTGTCCTTCCATACGTGCTTCCTCACAGCATAGGCGCTGGGTCTCAGGAGTAAAAGAGATCCAGAAGTTTTACTTCCTTTTGTGGCCCAGCCTCCGAAGTCTTGTGATGTCACTTCTGCCACACTATTCATTGAGGCCATCACAAACTTTCACCCAGGTTCTAATGGAAAGGAAATCACTCTACTGCTTTATGGGTAGTGGCAACAGTTACAAGCAATAAATTCTAGAAAGTTTGGGATCTAAAATATTGTTGTGCCATTTCTGGAAAACACAATCTTCTACAACCTGGATTCTTCCAATGTATTCATTTACCATCTCTATGGTGTGATGATTAACCTCATTGTACAAAGTTCCCTCTCCATTACAGGCATCAACACAGGAGAAAGATGCAGCCAGGGCTTTCCTAGTCTATACAGAAAATATGCATTTCAATCCCATTGGCTACAAGGTAGTCATATCTTCACATCTAACTGCAAGAAAAGTAGGCAAATGTATTATTCTGGGTGACCATTTTCAACAACTAAAAATTAAAATATCTTGAAAAAGAGTCAATTAGTAATCCCCACAGTAATCCCTAGAGAGCAAAATTAATAACTATATGAAATTTGCTTTACTACTATATGTAATTTCAAAAAATTGCTACACTTTCATAGATAGTTACATTGAAAAATAGCTCTATCTGCTATTTTGGTAAGAAATCAATTCTTTACAGACATATAGCTTCTATTGTAATGTGTAGACTCCAGAAAATTATGATATTCATCATTTTAAAACAAATTATTTTTTAGAAGTGTCGATTTTACTGTCTGCTAATTTGACTTCCCCTGCTTCAAAATCCTGCTTATTTGGTTTGTTTGACATTGAGTCAAATCAGTATTAAAGTGGGGATTGTTGACAGCTGCATAGGTCAATTTTGCAAAATCAATTTTAAATGAATGGATTAAAGAAAGAAGTTTACTGTCAAATATTTTTTGCTCAGGCTTGGCAATGCCATCATTGATTCTGATCAAAGCTAAAAGCACTATGCTCTTTTTCCATATAAAAACATTTAAAGTACAGTTTTCTGAGCACTGGAAAATGGTGTAATGGAATGGAATAATAAAACAGACTCACACCTCCCTAGCATTGAATATGACAGACAAAATAATAGTGAGACACATTGCTGACTCTGTTTTTACCTATACAATATTATTCTACTCATCTAGCTAGTAACCCAATTTCCTCAACCTGTTAATATGCAGCATTACAAAATAGAAAAAAATAAAGTTACATACTTTTGATATTGCACGATTTCACAAACTCTTAATATGCCCATAAATATAATAAATATCCAATAAAAGATTCCCTCTTCAATATTTTCTAAATCTGTTTTTTCCCAGAATTTTTTCCTTACACAGTATCTTGAAAGAAGTAAATTTCTCTTGATCTCTATGCCTTGGGAAAGGGAAACCTTTTTCCCTATCCTTACCTCTTTCTGTTTTAGTAATAAGTATAATCTCAGTCACATACAGTTATATTCATACTACAAATCACTCAAATATGTAAAAATATATTAAATAGCAGATGCTAACCAGGTGATAGGAATATACAAATTTAATTGATATAAACATTAATATTTTCAGCCTATCTCGAGAAACTCACAAAGTGGCAGAGTAGACACATGGACACAGGTAATATAAACAATAAAGAGAATACTACGATAAAAGAATATGCAAGGAGCTACGCAGTCACAGAGGAATGGCACTTTGCCCAAAACTGGAGTAGAATGTAAAAAATACATTGATGGCTGCCTGGAGTAGCTCAGGATTGGTTTGAGTTTTGGAAGATCAGCAGGAGCTTAGTGATTGGTGGGGTGGGGTTGGGGTTAGGGAGCCATATGTTTTAGATAGAATCAAGAGCAAAAGTCATGAAGTGGTGTAACTTCAAGTGTCACACATAATGAGAAATAATAAACACCAAAGCTGGAGCCATGTCATACAGGAGCTTGGATATAATTTAAAGAAGCCTAGACTTCATCCTGCTGTATGTCATTGAAGAAATTCAGCAGTGATGAGGTTTGGCAGAATTAGATTTTCAATTTTAAAAGATCATTCCAGTCATAATGGAGAAAATACCTATAATTCTGCATATTTTTGGTTGGTTAACCAGCAAAAGAATTTGGTAAAGGATATTAGCTCATAGAATCATAGTTGATTTCTTGACACCTGCTCTCTTCCTCCATCTTCAAAGGCAGTAGAGCAACATCTTTAAATTGCTTGACTCTGACTCTTCTGACTCCCTCCTCCATTCATAAAGAGCACTGTGATTACATTCTCATGATAACATTCTAAGAATCCAGGGTAATCTCCTTATTTTGAAGTTATCTGATTAGCATTTTTAATTCCATATGCAATCTTAATTTTCCTTTGCCACATGCCACATTCACAGTTTCCAGGAATTAGGGCACGGACATCTTTGGGAGTTTAGGGACAGTCTGCCTATCACAGGTGGTAACAGATTTTAATCTTTGGGTAGTATCTTACCTTCCACTTGCTCTCCTAGCCCTTTCATTTCTTCTGTAACCCCATGCTTTCATTCAGTCTCTCTCGCTTGAATTATAAAGAGTGTTTTCTGTATTCCTGTCTGAGAACTGACTACAAGAAGGGATTGAGCTCTGGGTTTATCTGACCAATAAAAGAGTCTTCCAGGTGGAGGAAGCAGTGAGGACAAAGTCACCAAGGCTTTGGTGTGTTCAAGATATGGTGTGTTCAAAGACATACATGAAAGAGGGACAGTACAGATGAAAGCACAGGAAAGGATTTTAGATTTATTCTCAATGAGACAGAAAGCCATTGGAGGATTTTGATAACATGAGTGACTTTAGTTGAAAGTGAGTCATTGGAAATTAAAAAAAAAAAAAAAAGTCAAATTACATGGAAACTAAATTACACTTGTGTGTTTTAAACTTCGTGATTCCTCCATCCCCATTTTAAGAATACAGTTACAGCACTGTAAGATATGTAACTGTACTCACTCTGACCTCAACAGCTTCTTCCACCCTCGTAAGCATCAAAACTCTTTCAATATCTTATATGATTTGATTTGCTAAGTGTTCTTCTGGCTATAGAACTTCATTAAAAATGAAAGCACAATGTCCCTTTCCTATCATGTTCCTTTTCTTTTTATTATATGTGCAACTAAGATATGTGCCAAAAACACCCCGGAATTATGATTTCTGTCTTGGCCTTCTTTTACTCTCTAAGGACTCAAATAAAAAGAGAAAAATAACACACAAAAGAACCCATAAGTAAGCCCCTCAAGTAAGTCAGTGATTAACGTTAACAAGCTTCCCAAGTGTTGAGAATTCTTTCTTAGGAACCTATAGTATAGAGTTAGACTGGTCAATTCACCTTAAAAATAGAAAAGTTTTATATATTTAAAATAAATATTTTTGCTATTATATTTCACCTGTGACTAAGATTTTGACACCAGAATATGAGAATGGTGGATTATTTTCTTCCAAAAATCATTGCTTATGCAGTGATTAAAATTCCATTAAGTTTCTGGTAAAAATGTATAAAAATTGAAATTTATATTAGAATAGGAGAATAAATGGATACTCACCTGAAGATAAACCTATTAGACAGTTACATTTTGCCTATTTTCATCATCTTCACTACTCCATTTTATCTAAAGCATTGGATAGAAATTCAATTAAATAATCATGTTCTAATATTTGTGTCTTCCTTACAAGGCTGTTGCAAAAATCTGTTCATTTTCACAGTGTATTTGAAAGTAAAAAGTGAAACTTAAATATAAATGATGAATCAATTTTAATATGATGATATTGATGCAACCATTAATAAATATCAACATCTAATTGAGCTCTGATCCTTACCAGATCTAGTTCTGGTCCTGTGGACAGCTACTCAAAAGTGAGAGAAGAAAGAAAAAAACAAACAAACAAACAACAACCAAAAAAAAAACAAAGCAAGGCTGCTGCATATGGAATGGAATGTCCAGTCCATACCCATCAGCCAGATGGTGTACACTGTACCCATTAGATGTGATTTCACCCATCCCTTACTCCCCACTCCCACCTGCTTGATTTCCATTGAGTTTTGCTTCCATATGTGCTCATGAATGCTGATCGGTTAGTTCCAATTTAATAGTACATGTGATGTTTATTTTTCTCCATTCTTGCAATATTTCATTTAGGAGAATGATCTCCACTTCCAACCAGGTTGTTATGAAAGGTATTAATTTATCATTTTTTCTTATGGCTGAGTAGTACTCCATGATATACATATAACACATGTTATTAATCCACTCATGAATTGATGGACACTTGGGTTGATTCCACATCTTTGCGATTGTGAATTGTGCTGCAATAAACATTTGAGTGCAGGTGTCTTTTTGGTAAAATGGCTTTTTAGCCTTTGGGTAAATACCCAGTGGTGGGATTGCTGCATCAAATGGTAGGTCTACTTTTTGGTCTTTGGGAACTCTCCATATTGTTTTCCATAGAAGTTGCACTAATTTGCAGTCCCACCAACAGTATATAAGTGTTCCTTTCTTTCCGCATTCACTCCAGCTTCTGTTGTTTTGGGACTTTTTAATAAAAGCTATTCTTACTGGAGTTAAGTGATATCTCATTGTGATTTTTTATTTGCATTTCCCTGATAATTATAGACATTGAGCATTTTTTCATATGTTTATTGATCATTAGCCTATCTTCTTTTGAAAAGCTTCTGTATTTAAAAGGTTATAAGTGCATTGCAAATGTTATATATTATTTATATTGATTTTATAATGGTACTTAACATATATTTGCCACTCTATATTGAGAATGAGCTCTATAGAGTTACTTATGGATTTCCCCTGAAGAGACATGAAGTTCGACATAGTAAGTCCAATATTTTCTGGAAAGGCAAATTACAAAAACTACTTCTTTCAAAGGAACAATAAACTTTACTCTAGAATTCAGTATGCTGAGATGCTATTTCCTGTCAGTTTATGCCTTTATCTTAAAAATTCAATGTAAATTCAGCCATTGAGTTTGAACTATGATAACTACTTGAACTGCATAACACACTTCTTAAAACATATATTTTTGTATGCCTTTAATTAAGAACTAAATTTATTCTGTATCAACCTTCTGCATAATACAAAGGATACATTATGAAACATGATGCATAGAGCATATGTAAAACTTTTCATCAAAGGTCATAAGGCAGCTCACATTCCTCATCTGAAAAGTGGTCATAATGTTAGTGCTTATCCTTTAAGTTATTCTGAATAACTTTGAAAGAGCCATAGAGGCAAAGAATATTGAAATTAAAAGTTACATGAAGACATTCTAGTTAATATAACTTGATTTCTATCATCATTCAAATATATAGCTATTTATTATTTTGCATTGTGACATCATAAAAATCACTATGTTAGTTTCGTTCAGTGTGGAAAATCACAATTACTCACTAATTATTTATCTCATTTGCAATTAATGATTATTTAAAGATTATAAAAAAGAAATTCCTTTTTACTCTTTTAAGATTCAGTGCTATATATTTTGGTCGGTTATTACTTCATGGTTAAAGATTTTCTTTGTTTCTTTCTTCTCAGCTGTTATTAATGTTGATGTTTAATTTTTACCTAGAATTTTAAGCCTGGATAACCTAACCAATTAGATTTTAAATGACAAAACAAATCCTTTAATTGCTTATTGAAAATATCACTGTTTTCATAGAATAAATATCAAAGAATGATCTTTCCTAATAGAAGAGTGTCAACTTTATTACATTTAGTTCAAGATCATATAAGGCTTTCTAGCAGAGAAGTGTTTCAAAGTATATTTAAAAGCATATTTGAAGTAATACAATGAAAATGAGAGCACTTGAATAAAACTAAGTTTTGGAAAATAAGTCATCAGCTCAATATATATGCATTCCTATTAGTTTTAGTGCCTATAAAAGCTTCTGCTTTAACGTTTTTTTTAATGGCTATTGCAAATTGAGAGTAGTATACCTGGTAAATTGAATCAGCACAATGCAGGGACAGTATTCAGTCTAAAACAAGAAGGACCCTTTTATAAACCTTAGGGAATCCTATCCAAACAGGAAGAAGAGTTCCTTGGGCGGAAGGCATGAGCCAATTATGACGCCATAACCCCCCTTCTAAGCCACAGCCTCTGCTAGGAAGCCAGGCTTTGCTGCTGGAACAGCTCCAAGTCTTCAGCCAAATCCTACAAGTTTCTCTTCAGTAAGTCTCTGCTAATGAAGGTGGATCATTGTTCCTGGGGGAGGCATACTCCTAAGTCTAAGATATAGCCAGTGGGCATTGCTTTGATTGTGAGAATTTGTGTGTAAACATAACTGGAAAATTCAGGGTGAAATGTCCAAGCACTATGTATGGAGGCTTCAAGAAGCTGATTGGAGAGGGATGAATCTCTGGATTCTAAAATTCAATTTGCCCTCTCAACCTTATCTTACGCTGAGAAATTTAAAAGGACAATGCAGATGAGGGTGGCTGCTAGTGGTGGCCACTGATAGTGAAGAGAAGACTTGCAGAAACATGGAATTTGGGGCTCAGACCTTTCTTTAGTTTTTAGGGGTATAAATACTGTTGAATGTAACCAAAACAGAATTTTAGATTTGTCTCCTATTGGCTCTCCTAATTAAAATTAATTAAATGAGAAGATTCTTTAATTACTTCAGAACAAATTTACAGTCTCAAAAAGGTACTATAGTTTCATGATAGTCTTGTAGATTTAAATAAACCTTCAAGATGCAAAATAGAGCTTCAATTCAGTAATTATAGTTTTGAACATTTTACTTAATCCACTATTAATCTCCACATTTCTCTCTCCCTCCATATTAAGCAATAAGTAATATTTCTATGATTATTTTAAACTAACTAGTTTTTAAAACAGTTACAACTGACTTTAACATACTTTATCAAATACAGGATGGTGCTATGAGGGTGTTATTTTGGTTAAGATATAATCTTGTTCAGATAGCATACTAATGAAGAATTAATAGTCTCTATGTAGCCATCTGAAAAAGCTGCATGTCAGAGATGGCTTCTCTAAGGATTTTTTAATCTGCATTTTCTCAGTAGTCTAGGCCTGCAAGAATGAACATAGTGAATGTGAAAAATAGATTTTTAGTGGTGAAAATAATGTCCTATCAACTGGCATGCTATTTCAAATACAGTCTTTTTGATAAATTTAAACATATACTGGTTGAGTGGAATGGTTAAAATATATTGACACACTTCTCACTCATGGATAAGCAGGGCATAAAAATTCAGGGAGGCAGGACAGCCCATGGGGATGATACTAGACGGTTGATTCTTAAAATGTCCTATGTACAGATGCCGGTTCAGGTGGATTTGAGATGCCAGCTCTAGTGGTCATAAAATTTTGCCTGGCTCTAGAAGACTGAGGGCCTGCCTTACATGAACCTTTTATGATGTGGTCAGGATACATGAAAGGTTTATTCAGGCTGACAGAATAAACTAAACGGTTGTGTGCTTGCTTCCTAATAAGCATATGATTAGTAAATGTTTGCCTGGGTGAGAGAAAATTTGTTTTGGGACTTGCTTTTATTATAATTTATTGAGCAATTTATGAGAGGGTAAATTTCCATCTACCTCAAACTTTTTTGGAAGCTATAATGCATTACTTATTCAGTCTTGAAACACAAGTAAGTCCCATAACATTCAACGGCTTCTTCTTCAGATGAAGCAAAATGAAAACCAATATAATAATAAAAGGATCTGTAGCAAAGATAAAAGTTAACTTGGTTAGAGACTATAACTTTGATATTGTGATAGGGCATGGTTTAAAAAAGGATTTCCATCAAGATTTATCTGAATATGAGAATAAAATGTTCATCATGAGCTCCTGTTTCCAAGAACATTTTGAATTTCAAACCCTGCCACTTCCTCACTTCTTTCGGTCAGGTAATTCAAGGTTATCTCAATTTCTGGGATTTCTCAGAGATCACAACTCGGAAGCAGGCCCAACATGAGCTTCCCGGGAACTTTGCCTCATGAGATCAGATGCCTGGTGTCATAATCAGGTGCATTAGGGACTTAGCTTCTGGTCTAGAGGGTATTTCTGCTTGCTCCTTCTATGCAAGGCAAGCAACCTGTTTCCTTCTAGAAACCTGAGAGTTGGAAGAGATTTGCCTAACTCCACCATTTAGGAACAGGAGCAATGACCTCAGCCCCTGTTTTACATGGCTATGTTCCCTGTCTCATGGGGTATGTAGGGTCCCTTTCCCTTTCTCCCCCGGGTTTTAAAGTCCCAGCCACCCCTGTCTTTTTAGGGGCTCTCTCAGGACCTAATGGTCTTGTAATTCATTCCCCAATTCTCTCATACATACTGTCTTCCCCATTACTTCCTGCTTCTTTTTACCATGCTATATAGAATCCCTCTGCCTCTATCATCGTTCCAAATATTTTGATAATAGAATCCCCAAGATTCTATATCAAAATTTGGGGGTGATAAAAAAATTGTTTCATTTATTCCTACATTTCACTCTTCAGAACACATCATTCACTATAACATTTTTCTGATAGTTTTATGACACAGAATTTTATAAAATGTATTAATCACTGTTGTTAATAAGGAGTTTAGAATTATTTGAATTTAATTGGCAAATAAAGAATTGGCAATGCTATCCATTCATCCTAAAATATATTGGAGTATATAATAAATAGATCATTTTGATTTAAATTTCATTCTCCAATGGCTTAAAACACTTTTATTTAAAAAAATGAATGTCACGTTTTTTTAAACCTTTGTAGAAAAGAGCATAGTTAGTTCAAACACTTTGTCATAAACTAATATAAAATATAAAGCTATTGTAACTAAGAGAATGTAGAATTGGTATAAGTTTAGGAAAAAAAGGCCAATGGATTTAATAGACCCACTTATATATGGTCATTGTCATTCATGATATATGTGACAGTGCAGTGAATAGAGGAGGATAATATTTTAAATTAATTATGTTGGCTTAATTAGATATTGCAAAATCAATTTCAGGTGGATTTCCAATCTAAATGTAAAAATCAAAAGCATCACCTATAAGACAATGCAGGAAAATATTTCTGTGTAGTTGGGGGCAAATATTTCTTAATCACTAGGCAAAAATTGTTAATCCCAGAGGAAAAAAATAATGAATTGGGCTACATTAAAATTAAAGACTCTGACTTTCAAAATACAGTGTTAAGGAAAAAAATCCAAATTTAGAGTGGAAGATTTTATATCTATGTAATTCAATTTTTTAAAAAAGGAGAAGAGTACAAAATGGGCAAAAGAAGTGAATAGGAACTTTACAACATTATAAAAAGCATCATATAAAAATGCACTTATAAAAAGGTGTTTAACTTTTTTAGTCCTTAGGACAATGCCAATTAACATTATCATGAGATACTACAGTAATCTCACCATAAGAGCTGAAAAATAAGGATATGGGGCAAGTGGAACTATTATATGCTACTAGTCATTGTAAATTGGTGAAAACACTTTGGGAAATCATTTGGCAATATCTACTAAAGCTAACTATATGCATACCTGCAAGTCAACAATTCTAATCTTTGATATATTTAACAGAATCCAGCATATATAACCACTCAAGAAATGCATAAGTCTACACACAGTAGCACTATATTAGTCATAAATTGAACATAATCCAAATATCAACAGATAATTTGTAGTATTCATACATAATAGTGCTCAATAAATAACCTGTTATATCCATAAAATGAAACACTTCATCACAATAGGGATGCTCATTTTCATGTTGCCACATGCAAAAGATGAATAGATTTCACAAATATAAGGTTAAGCAAAAGAGAGCAGAAACAAAAGAATACAACTTCAGGTATATATAATATTAAAAAATTCATAAACAGGCAAATCCATGGTGTTAGAAGTCAATGGAAAGCTTATTTTTAGGGGAATAATGACTTGGAAGAGTATAAGGGAAGCTCCTGAGGTGAAGATAATGTGCTGTGGCTTTGTCTGAATCTTAGTTATCTAAATGTGTTCATTTGGTGAAAATTCATTATTCAGAATTTTTACACTTTTATTTGTATGCTGTAATGCATACAAAGTTTACATATTAATAATTCTTATTTTAATTATTATTTGAAATAACCTCATGATTTTTTCTGGTTTTTAATTAAATGATAATCACAGAAAGTATATTTTGAATTGAATTACAAAGTATAACAAGGATGTAAATAACATGCATCTTAAGCATACTTGAATTCAGTCTTTAAATCTGAATTATAACCATAACAAATAAGGAAAAATATTTTCAAAGGTTCATAAAACTTTCCTTCAAATCTATTTATCTACTATCAAATATAAGAGAAATGTGTTTGTGTTCAACTCTCTAACAATAAGCCTAATGCCATTAAACTATTTGATGTACCAAATTTGGGTTATCTTCACAAAATATTGTTCTAAGTAGAATTACTATTCATATCATAGTAATATTCATATCATAGTAATATTCATATCATGTCATATTCATGAAGTGCTTTATCTTCTAATTTATTTGAATTCAGTAGAGAAGGTTGTTCATCCCATTATCTGTACTTATATTTAAGTTGTTTTATCCCACTGCATAGCAATCTATTTAACAGATTTTGGAATGAAAACAGCCTGAGTATCTCACAGGTGAAAGCAGTTTAAGAGCTTAATATGAGCCAGGTACTCTATGATCAAGACAGATAAAATCCCTGAACTCATGCATGTTATAGTTGCTAGGTTGTAAAGAATATTTAGCAAACTTATAAGTAAAATATTTATCATGAACTATGATTAAAAGTTGTTTGAGGAAAAAAAAAAGAGAGAGAAAGAGAATGTGGGGTAGAGGTTGTTTAAAATATAATACTTGAGTAAAGACCAAAAGGAAGCGAGTAAGATGACCTTGAGACTATCCAGAAGAAAGTTCTGGAAGGTAGACAAGCCAGTACAAACACCCTGAGGTAGAAGTGTACCTCCATATTTGTACTTGAAAACCGGAATAAAGCCAACTGAGCAGAAATATTGTGGAAAGGGGCATGAAGAATGAGGCACAGGGAGAAAATTAAGGCCAGATGATACAGGGCATACAAGGGCTCACTAAGAATTTCTGATTTTCTCTCCATGCAATTTAGTCATAGGAATGTTTTGAGCAGAGATATGATACTATCTGCCTTGTGGAGTGAGAATGAGGGGAGATAATTTAGCAAATTATTGCAGTACTCCAAGTGCCGTATCAGAGTGTCTAGGCAAAGGGGGAATCAGTAAAAGTGATGAAAAGTGGTCACATTATAAACATATTATGAAGGATAAGCTGATAAGAGTAGTTAAAAGATTGGGTGAAGAGTGTGAGATGAAGATGTAAGTCATAAATGACTCAGACTTTGGCCTGAACATCTAAGATAGGATAATCTATGGGAGGGGGTAGTTAAAAAAAAGATGAGGTTTTTAGACATGTTAAATTATATATACCTATTAGACCTTTAAGTGCAAATGTTAACTGAACACATACATATATCAATCGAAAATTCAGGAAAGTGATATGAGCTTGAAATAAACATTTGGGGCTCATTAGAGTGTACATGGCAGTAAAAGCATAAGATTGAGTACACATGTATTTGAAGGTCAGCATTATGAAAAGAAATCAACATAAGAGTCTCAGATCTTTTCAGGAGAGAGAAATAAATGTAATACATATATTGTCTTGGCATCAGTGCCATAAAAATGTTTCAAGGGTTAAGTAGTAATCGCATGTGTCAAATGTTTCTAGTGGTTTAAGGTGAAGAAGATTCAGAATTGACAATTAGATTTAGCCACATGGAGGTAATTGTGACCTTGACAGGAGGGATTTTGGGTGAAATAGAGGGATATCAAGCCTAATGGGATAGAATAGGAAGATAGGAACTGGACTGTGGACTCAGTATGTAGAAATCCCTTGCACATGGTTTTACTTTAAAGAGAAGAACAGAAATGGAAATATTTATGGAAGGAGATGTAGGGTCAAGAGAGGGATTTTTTTTTTTAACATTGAAAAAATTGCATCGTGCTTCTAGCTAATGGGAATCAATGAGGAAAAATAATGATGCCTGAGACAGAGGTGAGGATTACTGAGTAAGTGAGAATAAATGGAGCCTAAAATCGGTGGCATTAAAGAAGAGATCCATAGAAGCAAGAGTGAAAGAAGTGTCTAAGAATTCAGACATACTTATGTGAGTAGACATGGAGGTGAAAATTGGCAAAACTCTTCTGATTAACTATTTTTTACAGTCTTATATTTAAAGTTTACCCCATGATTTTAAACCTTCTTACTTGAATATCTAAGGATTTACATAGCATCATTACAGAACTATTATATTTTGAGTATGATTATGAATTCACCTATGCTGGTAAATTTTATACTTTCATGTGGTTCATGGTAATAATTATCATTTAGTTGTTTCAAGTTGTAGCACTCCCTTGAGTATTTCTTGTAAGGTCAACCCCTCTGCTGTGCAGGTCTGCCTGTTTCCCTGGGGGATAGTGTGCCCCATGAATTTCCATGTCAGAGCCTTGGTTGTTCTTATTGACCCCAGCTCCAGGCAGCTGGTGGTAGTGGTGTCACAAGCATCTGTGTCAATGTAGTGAAATGATGGAGAGGCCTAAGTAATGGAGAGGGTTGGTGGCCACTGGCCCCCTGGCAGGACACACTGCAATTGTGGGTCTGGTTTCATGATGGTGTTGCGCCATAGCAGCTTAGGTCACAGGACTAGGAGATGCAAAGGCGTCTGTTACTCAGGAGTAATGCAGCCACATGGACTCCCAGCAAGTGACCAAACTGGATATGGAGCTTGTGTGAAGTGGGGGACTCTCCAATAGAAATAACTTTGGCATCTGTGGCAGTGATTGAGACCACCAAGAGTCTGTAGTTTACCTTTTACCTGTAAGAAGTTCCCCCTGGCTCCAAGTCAATCCCATCAGGGGAGCCAGTGTGGCAGAGGCAGGATGCCTCACACTCTTCTCTGTGGTGCTATCCTAGCCTTCCATGCATTACAGGGAGTTTCTTGATCCTTAGTGCTCTCCAAAATACTTGCTCAGTCATTCCAGTCAAAATATCATTCTTCATTTGTTGTTTTGTTCCCTTTTCGTGCAAGGGATGAGCAGCAGTGTACTCTAGCTGGCCATCTTGCTGACATCTCTCTATACTATATTTAAATGGCTATGTTAGAATACAAATAAACCAATTTTATGGAATGTGCTAGCCTGATCAAGTTAGTAAGAAGTCTTAAAAAATTTATGATCTCTCATATGTGAATGGATATTGATTTTTGTAAATGTGTTTAAGTTCTTAAAAACCACTTGTTTTGATAATTGTAGGATTTTTACATGAATTGATTACATGTTTTTTACCCCATATATTCTAAAATTAACCCTTTCACTTTTTCAAAAATATACCCAGAACTTGAGTCTTGACATACAATTTCCTAATCATAGCTAATATCTTCTTCAGTACTTGAGGCAACAATACGCCTAGGCCTGAAATGTCATCATTTAAATGGCATTCAACTTTTTAATTTTCATGTGGAATATCTTTGGCTTTAATTTTCTCTTAACTTTTTTTTAAATTTCAGAATATTGCAGGGGTACAAATGTTTAGGTTTCATATACTGCCTTTACCCTGCCTGAGTCAGAGCTACAAGAGTATCCATTCCCCAGACAGTGCTCACTGCTCCCATTAGATGTGAATATACCCATCCCTTCTTCTCCCCTCCCACTCGCCTAACACCTGATGAATGCTATTACCATATGTGCACATAAGTATTCATTAATTAGTACTAATTTGATGGTGAGCACATGTGGTGGTTGTTTTTCCATTCTTGTGACACTTTACTTAGTAGAATAGGTTCCATTCAGCTCCATCCATGATAATACAAGAGGTTCTGGATTACCATTGTTTTTGTGGCTGAGTAGAACTCCATGGTATACATATACCACATTTTATTAATCCACTCATATATGATGAGCACTTGGGTTGTTTTTGCATTAACTTTAAAAAAATTCTCTATTAGTACAATACTTTTTTTTTAAGTTGAGTAGACAGTAATACTGTCTATATTTTTCTGAACTATTGAGATGATTCTTCAAGCTAAAAAAAAAAAATTTGTAAATGTCTTTATTAGTTGACTAATATTTTACAGTCAGTCCATAGTTTATTACGGATTTTAGGCTTTTCCAGATGTACTTTTAAATTGTGTCTTTGTTTTATGGTATTTCCATAGACTGTCTTACAGGAAGAAGTAAGAAAACATTTTAGAACAAAGTTTTTGTTTTTTTTTTTTTTTTAACAATAATGACACAAGGTCATCTACACAACAGCTTAAATGATCTTTTCTTTTCATTCCTCCTGCCTAAAATTAAAATAATCTATAAAACCCCTTCCATCAAAGTCAAAATGGGCATTTGTAGCTGTTTCTGTAAAGCACCTTGAGTGAGCTGATATGAAAAGAAAGCTGCTTATTCTGACATGCAGTATTTGCACTGGTTTTTTCCAGGGCAATTAAGAAGAGAAATAGTGACAGTAATAGAAATACCATTGATAAAGTCTGTGCACTTGAGGCAGAAAGTCACTACCTTAATAAATGAACAAAGACCTACTTCCTAAAGAAAGAGAAATCCAGAGGCCTCTGCAGTGTATAAACTACCTCCAATATCAGGAAGCAGCCACAGAGGGATGGGATATGGGAAATAGGAGAAGTAGACAGAAAGTGTGGATAACAAGTGTCAATAAATTAGCACAATAAAAGAAAAAGACTCAAAACAAGATTGGATAACCTTTTCATAGCTAAGGGACAGAAGGTTTGCTGATGGGAGCAAGGGTTGATCGTTTTACCAAGATTTAAAATTAATAAGGCTTAGAAATTAACATCAAACAAAATTATTGTATGATTGCTTATCAGTTGCATGAACTATAAGAAAAAACAATATACAGTGTTTGCTGTAGTTATTTTTTAATAAAGTCAGAAGAACACTAATTAGCAAATACTTAATACTTGCTTTTAGGGAAAGTTTAGGGTTAGATTCCTGCCAGCCAGTTCATCAACTGACCAATACATTATTTTATATGTGTTTCTGTTTAAAGACAATTTATTTAATCTATATTGTTGATTCGTTAACACAGAACTTATGACCAGCAGCACTGTAACTCATATCTGAAGGAAGTTTGTCTAACCCACCTGTATTTTCTCCTTCGTAAGGCACATCACAGCTTTCCTGTGCTTAGGAACACTGTACAGCTTGGGTGACAAGACCACAAAAAGAACACTTATTTGCAATAAGGTAGCTAAAGCAAGAGGGTGGAGCATCATTTTGTTGGATTTCAACTGAGAATATGGATCTGGGGTGACTCCAATTTTTCACCACTCTGCAAAAGCTCCTGTCTGTGAATTACCTTGAAAGTGCCATGAGTATTGATTTGGGGGTTACAAATAAATTTTAGCCAGTAAGTGAATTTGTGAATATATAATCAATAAATAACTAGGATAATGTTCCACAGTGTAAGTTTAATTCTTATCATAAGTTTTGTTATCTTAACAATGCTATAGTATTACTAGGAGAAAGGTATCTGAATGGGGTGGGTAGAAGTCCAGGACACACATTCTCATATGGAACTCAAGTCACGCACCGGCATTTTCAGCCAACTGGGAACTTCTATAGTCCCAGCTATTTATTCCACTAGAAAGTGGGCTTCCTTAGGTAAGGAACTGATCTACCTTGATTACAGTGGTGGTGTGAGGCTCAGCACAGTAGCTGGCACACGAAGCCTCCCAAAGATTGCTGTTGAAAAACAAATGTATTTATATAAATGTCACCCCCTTAGTACCATTTGTGTCTTTATTTTACAAATTTTATTTTTAATCTCCTTCCATCACTTTTCAGTTTTTCTCTTTTCCAAATCTCTGGCTTTGAAACAATCGTATCTTTATTTAGCACTTCTAATTTTGTTTTCTTAAACTATATGCATTCCTCTTCTTTGACTAAAATAGATTCTAACATGCTGTGGTATGGTCACCAGTGTCCAAGTTTTCAGTAACTTCCATTTCCCCTCTCTGTTGAGGATCAGTTCTAGTCAATTTTAGTAGTTTGCATTGTTTCTTCAAGCAGTTAAAGGAAAATCAAGTTAACAAACATTAAATGATTTCTAAAATACTCAGTTTGAATACACAGACACACACAACATACACATGAATTTATTTCATTAAGAATTAACAATTTGAGGTATTTTAGAAGCTAAACTGCCCTCTACTCAGGGATCACCAAAAATATTCTGGGAAAGCATTCTCTATCTCCCACAGCTAGAAGGTATTAAATACATAGTTACAAAAATTACATTTCAGTTTTTAAGTCTTTTTTTTTTTTTACTTTTTAACACTTCAGCATCCTCCGACTTCTTGTTTACCATCCATAAATGTTTTTACATATATTTCCATTGGCTCTGTAAAGAGCAGGGACATTATATTATATTTTGAATATAATTCTTCCAGCATTCCTGCTTCATTTTTTCCAAATACAGTCTTAAATATTTTGGGTTCTGACATTCATGGTAACCTAGATATTGAAATTTGTGCTTTATTCCTATGAGTTACAACCTACGCTGAGAACACAGCTAACAGACATAATAAAAATTCTGAATTTTTTATATTTTAAGCCTGATAATTATGCACACTCAAATAATCTTTCTTGTTGAAAGTAACAGAAACTTCCTCAAGAATTACTTCAGAAAAGACATAATTTATTGTTAAGATAAAGAAGTAATTTCTCATTTAAGATGCAGAATGAACAGATAGATTTATTTCCTCTACCTCCTGAGAACTCAGTATAAACTATACAAAGGAAGTAAGTAAAATAATACCATAACAAAGAAGAGAACAGCAGGTGAGCTATTCGTGGAACCCATTTATACAAAAGTTGATAAGGCAGACTATTATAATCCTTGTTCAAAAATGGTGAAAAGCTGATTAATTTATTCAAGGCCACCTCTACTATGAGCAGGATCCTGGGAAACTAGTATTTTTAGGGCTCTTTTCTATATATACAATAAGTTGTCCCAAATCAGCATGACAGTACCACTTTGATGGCCAATTTCTTTTGGTCCTGTGAATAAAATACCATGACAGACAGTAGAGTGATCTACTGACCACACCATTCTCCTGGAACTAGAGCTTAGCCACAGTGCCTAGGAGGACCCAAAAGAGATACCTACAGAGCTACTTGAGGCATCTCACTGACTCCGCATATGGAGAAAGGAGTCAAAGAATGACCTGAGAAAGAGAATTGGGTATCAGGGCCCACATGGATGTTTGTCTGGACAGGATGCCCACCATGGAGGCACTAGCAGACTCAGCCAACCTCAAGTAGAAAACAAAAAGTTAAAAATGTCAAAAAAGGCAATCCAAAATATGGGACATTAAGATGCCCAAGGCCCAAGACAATCTAAACGGAGTCCTGGACTCAGAATCAGATTTATAGGTTCTAGGCTCATTAATTCATGTAATAAAAAACTTAGTATAAATAAGGATGCCATTAGCACATATGGCACACTTTGGCAAAATGGGAAAAAACATCTCTTCCTTGAAGTTATTTTAGTTTTATTTGTCAGAAGCTTGTTGTAAAATATAGATTTTGTTAGAACATGACACTTTCTGCTATAGCTATAAAAATTTAGCACTTTCTCTCATATCACTTGACTTCATTATTCCGGAAGATAAGAATCTTTGAAGGTTATGCCACACTGTCATGCATGTGTCTTAACGTAAGTACCTTACTTATAGTAGTGCATAACACATAGTTTCCAAGTGTTTTGTTAAATGAAGGGATACTAGACCTGGACTTAAATCATTTCTGCATCAGCAGTACAATTGGATTGTTTCCAAACATAATCAATTATATATGGTACACAAGATCATGTTTAATTTTATATATTAGACATCTAAATTTCTATATACTTGCATGCATATAGTAGTTTAGTTTTCTTTTTTTACTGTGCAAAGTATATTATTCACTTAACATAAATTTTCCCAAAGAAAAGATAGTTTTTGTGTATAATTTTGCATATTATACCCAGCATGTGCACCCACATAACCTTGATTTTTTTTTTTAAGTTCCTTTTTTTGGTAGAAAAATAAAGCTTTTAGAAAGAAACAGTTTTATTGCCCAAACATTAATGGAAATTTTTTTGTTGTTGGGTCAAAGTTCACTTTTCAAGAAAACATCATCTTGACATCAATCAGTTCTTTGCAAGGAAAAAAATATATATTTGGTTTGATCCAGCAGAGACATATTATATGATGTGCTGAACTAGGTCTTTTAAGTTGTTTTCCTTCATGTCCTGCACCAATTCATTATAACACATTGCATCTCTTTTATTGAATTAGTCATTTTGGTTTAGAAGCCTAAACAATTACTTAAGTATAACCATGGTATGGACATTTGCAACTCAAGAATATTCTGTTTACATCAGAGATACACACTACTAAGCTGAATGATTATTTTTTGTGGCCTCAGGAAGTAATGACATAATTATTCTGATTAAAAAAAAATACCTATGGTCAGTTGACTTTCAGGTTAAATTTAGAATAAGGAAAAATTAGGTCTTGATCAGAGTATCACTGGTTCACTCTTGAAAAGAGCACGTAATACTAAATACATCAAGGCAAGTTATTTTTCATTTTGTCGGTCTGATCATACTTATTTAATGTCTGATTTTAACAATCTGTATAGGTTTTTAGATTTGTTCAACAAATATTGCCAAACACTTTCAAAAATGAACTCTGTAGAACCATGGAGATATGTGTTAATAATATCAAAGATTTTTATGCCTTTTAAAATTCCTATTGTTTTAGAAATGCTACATAGAAAGGCTTTTCTGATATTTCTCATCATATAAAATGAGTTTTATATATAAATTATAAAAAATATGGTTTATGTTCCTAAACATAATTGGAAATATGCATAGTCTATAAACTATTATAGTCTATGCTATCTAGGAATTTACCATTTACAAATGTGACTCACAAAGCAATATCATGAAGTGATCAGCAAACTCTTTAAGAGGAACTAATATGGGCAGAGCTGTAAGGAGAATGAAAAACTCAAGTATAGTAAGATAGTGGTCCTTGCCATCTGTCTAGCTAATCACAACCTATATATTCTATAACCTTAAGTCTGACATTGAGGCATCTTCACACTCCTTGTTATCCTCTTTTACTCTTTCAGAAGGAAAGTAAATTTTGTAAATTCCCCAAACCTCCATATAAGTGGCTATATCTTGATGGGTTGCTTTTCCCAAGCTATATATATATTTTTTCATTTAATTTTACCTAGTTTTAGAGAGGTGAAGTAACTTGTTTAAGGCCATAAAGCATGTTTGCAAAAGAGTAGCCATGAATCTGAGATATCCTAGTTCTTAGCCCTATTTTCCCCAAATCACCTTACTTGCCTAATTTTAGGTGGAAAATATTCAGAAATTTTTAACAAAAAAAAGAAAAAGCACATATTAATAATAGCAAAAATAGTAATAACACAAGTGCATGTTTAATTAGCATTACAGAAAAAATACAAATCTTAGATATGTATATGTCAGTATTGTGTGTTCTAATAATGTTATGATAAATGGTTATTATTATGGACTAAAAAGTATAGTATCCTGTTTATATATCTTAGGGGGATATTACCCTGATAAAAATCATATCACTGTTAATTATCTCTAGAAAGCAATGTGCCCTTCACAGCACTAACTAATCAACTTGGTTATAAAAATGAGTAATTACAGCTGTTAGACTAATGGGCCTTTAAATCCTCAGAGGCCACTGTTGTAGAATATTCTTTCAAATGTGACATATGGTGCACAAGAATCAAAATATGTGTAAGTTTAGTCTTCGACTTTACAGGCCCATGAAATCTGACCAATAGGGTAGGTCAGATCCAAGTCAATTCTAACTAAAAATATTCTTTGTAGTCAGTATCATGTTTTCAGTGACATGAACAATGTATGGGGTAAATTAATTACAGAAGACAGCTATAACACATGGCCTACAGAAATGTAGGGGGGCGGTAAGAGTATGTGCCAATTAGGTCTGCAAAAAATGTATTGTAATTAAAAAAGTCTTAGTCAAAGATACCATACAAAATGTAGGAACACAAAATATTGTGGAAAAGATATAATGGTCCTTCCCTCCTTTAAAAATTTTTCTTTTATGAACCAGAAAGCCCTGCAAATAGCTATCAGGTTGTCAGCAGCATTCTCATAATTAAATATAATCAATCACTGTGCAGAGTGCTGCATAAACCTCTAGGAGTGAAAATATGACAGTGACTGATAAAAGCTAAGATGATAGAAGCAGGCCATCACTTACTATTCTAGAATAAAATGGGCAAATGAAGGTCAATATTGAAAATGAGATGGGAGGATAAAATCTTATTAAATGAACAAAAGGGAAATTCCAATTTTCATAAAATAAATGAATTTTTCCAAAGAAAAGAAATTTTATAATGAATGGCTATTAATTACACAGATTCAGAATTAGAGAGAGTAACATTCAATCAGCTGTGACTCTTTACCCCCCTCCCCTCTCCCCAGTGATTGTGGATAAAGGTAAACAGTGTCAAGTAACAGAGAACATTATTTGAAAGATTATAACCAGTTTGAAGAAATTATATTGATGGAAACAAATACAAATTATTTCTCCTTTAGATACTCTGCCTCTCTTTCATATTAAGTTTATTCTATAATATCCCTTCATGATTTTAAGTAAACTTACAATCCAGTGTCTACTTTATGAGTCTAACAATCTGATATTTTCAAAAAAGCATGTCCCACAAAAATATAACAAATGCATACCAGGATGAGGAGAAAGGGGAACTCTTATACTATTCCACTATTGGTGGAAATGTAAATTAGTACAGCCACTATGGAAAACAGCATGAAAGTTCCTCAAAAAATTAAAAATAGAACTACCATATGACCCAGCAATCCCACTACTAGATATATACCCAAAAGAAAGAAAATCTGTATCTCAAAGAGATATCTGCACTTCCATCCTTATTGCAACATTACTCGCAATACAAGAGCCAAGATGTGGAATTAACCTAAGTGTGCAACAGATGAACTGATAAGAAAATGTCACACACACACAGGAATATATTCAGCCATAAAAAAGAACAATCACACAACATGGATGAACTTGGAGGACATTAAGCTAAATGAAATAAGCCAACCACAGGAAGAAAAAAAAAAAAAACCCTGCATGTTATTGCTCATATGTGAAAGCTAAAAAAGTCATCTTATAGAAACAGAGATTAGAATAGTGGTTACTAGAGGCTGGAAAGCTCCGGAAAAGGGAATAGCCAGAGATTAAGAGATACAAAATTACAGCTAGATAGGAGGAATAATTTCTAGTGATCTTATAGCACTGCATGGTGACTATAATTAACAACAATTTACTGTATATTTTCAGATAGCTAGAAGAGCAGGTTTTGAATATTCCCAACACAAAGCAAAGAAATGATAAATGTTTGAGTTGATGGAAAAAATGTGATTGGTAGAATTACATCACCTATCAAAGGAAAGGAAGGATTTTAAAACTTCAATATGAAATTCTATTTAGTAACGTTTTATCCTCTCTGTTTATTCTGATATAAATTTTTCAGACAGTAGTCCCCTATTAAAGATGGGGGATACTTTCTAACACCCACATCGGATGCCTGAAATCATGGATAGTACCAAAACTCATATGTATCATAATTTTTCCTATACAGACAAATCTAAGATAAAGTTTCATTTATAAATTAGGCACAGTAAGAAATAAACAACAATATGAAATAATAAAATAGAGCAATTATAAAAATATACTGCAATAAAAGTTAGGTGAATAATGTAATATCTCTATCTCTCTCAGAATATCTTAATTGTACTATACTTACCTTTCTGTGGGTAACTGAAACTGTGGAAAGTAAAACCACAGATAAGGGGGAACTACTGTATTAGAAATCAGAAAAAAGCTATGAAAAGAGGATCTCTAATATCTAAATGTAGTATATAGTTTTACCTTTTACTACCAAAGAGACAATTTCACACAAACATCGGTGAATTTGGGTGTGGGGGAAAGCCCTCTTAATGTCTTCTTAAGCCACTCAGAACATTCTGGGTAATGAACCAAAGATCATTATTATTATGAGTGAATCAGCTCCTACCTATATCTATCGAGAAGACAGCAGATGTAATAATAGACCAATTTGATTACACAGTTCTCACTCTGTTGCTTAATACAACGCAATGAAATCTAAAAATGCATTAAAATGGCTCTTCCATGTGCCTCAACTTTATATGTCAGAATTATTGCACATACTAAAAGTTTAATATAATATGACACAAGTACCCTAACAGAATCAAAAAAATGAAAACTGAGATAAAATGTTTGTAGCATTTTTTAGGTTTTAAAAACATATTTTTGGCTACGATTTGCTCATTTTTAAAAACCATTTACTTTTTTATAAAAGGACATATCCTAGACTCTAAATAAGTATACAGTATGATAACTTTTAACATAGAAAGTGTACATTTTTCTATTGAGAGAACAAAGATTAAACTGCTGAGTTTCACATTCACTTGAATGTGGGGATAAGGTGATGAGTTGGGGAAAATCTCAAAGATGAGATTTGAAATCACTTTGCAGGATGCGAGTGTTTTGCACGAACATTAAAATAAACAACATAAGCAAAAGTATTCCTTAGACAGAAAACTATAAAACTAAAAAAAAAAAAAAAAAAAATCCAGCTTGTTGATCAGAATTCTGTCATTCAGTTTTGCTAGTTTTCTAGCTGTTCTTAAATTATCAATCATCTTTTCAACTGCGTGAAAGTCAGCCTTGCCCAGTTCTTAAACCAAGGCCATTATTAGGAAACCCTTTCTAATGACTACTTGGAACCTATAACAAGTGTAATTATCGTGCTTTTGCTGTACGTTTTTCTTCCAGAGCACTAAAGCAGCCACATGCCCATAAAACAGTGGCTTTCGTACTGTTTCTTCACTCACATAGCCAGTTGTAACTAGTCTTCTGTTTTTCTTTGCTGTGTGATTCCAGTCCCCCCTGAGATATGTTTTATATGTACTCACAGTTTAACATACATTTTCAAGACTGTGTTACTAATAGTTTTCTTTGAAACTGATCATTTTCTGGTAATTAGCTGAGCCCCTTTTCCCTGATTTGCAATAATCACATATATACATATTTAATTTTGATGCAATTCTGTTTTTATAACTAATCTAACAATTGACCTAACACTGTCAATATACAAATGAAAAATAATACTTTAATCACATTGATAGTTGATTTTTTAGTTCACATACTTAAAGTAGTTTCACCAATGGCTTCTCTTTTAAACTGTAATATGCTCAAAAATGTATTTTTCATGGCCCAATGCTTTTGCAAATGTCATGCCTTCTGTCTGGCACAGCAGTTGTCTTTCAGAATGAATTAGATAACTCTTTGGTGAAGGATCTCTTGACCAATCGCTAATGGCCACATAATCTTCTTAAGGCATGTGTCACCATGAACAGAGTTATTTTTACATGTCTATATTCCTCACTGAATTATGAGCTCCTTCAGAACAGGGACACTGCCATTTTTTTTTTTTAATGTTCCCGTCTTTCATATGCCACCTGATACATAGATCTTTATCAAATATTTTTTTCAACAAATATTGAGTGAATTCAAAACATTACTTTAGGCCCAGAAGTGAATATACATTTTAAAAGTAGTGCTGGCTGTTAATAATGTGAGAGTAGAGTGGGCAGTCTTACACGTGTATGTACAGAGAGGAAGCACAACAGACAAAAAAGGTAAGAAAATAAAGGAAAAGCAGTACTTTTACTGTATTATATATGAAAAAGAAATTCCCCCCAAGTACTCTGATTTAATCCAAATAATGGGAAATAATTAGTTGAAATATATTTTTCCATTTCCTTTTATATTCCTCTGCCCAGCATCATTCTGTAAATTTTCCCTACAGAAAAGAGAAAAGAGACCTAATTATTTTAAAAGACTTGGAAATAATATTGTACATAGCACTAAATACAAAGCAGTTATTATAATAAATGCAGTGTATCTTCATTCCTACTGCACCCTAGTGCATATTTACATTACAATTGAATATGTATTTGTTGTACGCAAATGTTTGCTGAGACTACAAGTAAGAGTCTCTGAAAGAAAAATTTTCTAATAGAACGTTTTGCATCTTAGTCTTTGTCATATTCAATAGTAGTAAGAAAACTCATCAGAGAATTCAATAATATGGTCAAAAATTTAATTTGTCTTTGTTTAGTTTAAACTGTAGCATTGATCAGCATCTGGGGTTCTGAAATGTGAAACTAAGTGCATTTCTAAAACAGCCTCCAGCAAGTATTATTTAAAATATTTCACATATCAAAAATTGTGGTTAAATAATTTATATATTCTTTTGTATCCTTTGAATACATTGCTTGAATATTCTTATTTACAAATTTCCTGGTTAAAGATGTCAAAAATCCCTAAATTCACTACCTTATACTTCAAAAAATATATGAAAAATCAATTCAATATTGTCATATAGTAAGGATAAGCTAAGGAAAATATATGTTTTTCTTTTTCCACAAACACAAAAGTAATTCAAATGAAATAAGTTTGCTCTGTATAATGGCTTGATTATATGAAAAATATAAAGTATTGTGATGTTATTTTCACATGGATGAATTCAAACACAGTATTTAAAATTAGTGACTTTGTGTGACGAACAAGATGTGAAAAATCTATGATGGGAGAAAGGTTTTAAAGAAGAGATGAATTGCTCAACTTGGTGAGTTTGAGGTAACGGTGGTACATTCAAATAGAAATATCTGTCACTTTGAAGGTCAGTTAGCTCAGTAATGTGTTACAGGTGATTATAACCACAAGGATGCATAACATGCACCATGGTGATTACCAGTGTGTGGAAAGAGAGAAGTGGGACAAGGATGGACGCAGGTAAAACCAAGGGTTAAAAAACAGTTCTCAAAAATTTCTCACACCTATACACTTAAGAAATAGCATTTGCACATGAAACTCAGGTCCATATTTTACTGAAACTTTCCAGATATGTTTAGAGATATGAAGCACTACCATAACTAATAATGGGTGCATAATTGTGAAAAATTCCTGTAGATTACAGCATAATTAAGTGGGTTTCAGATTATGTGCAATTCCTAGTTTACTGAGTTTTACTGCTGACTCAATTTTTCAAATATTAGATTGTATATGCAATATAAGGAAGAATATTAAAGTGATATTCTTAAATCCTCTTCTTTTTAAATTGACAAATTTTCACAATATGGAGGACTATGAGAACTGTAACACCTCACATCTCATTTTAAATACACTGATAAAATAGATTTCCAGTATATGTGTATCTGTACAAATATAATATCTGTATAGATGACATGTTTCATCAATATATGTATAGCAAAGCATAAATTTATAGGTTTAAAGAACATGTAAAAATCCTCATGTTCCAGAAAAAAAGAAATACTTTAAAACCAAATGCAAGCAATATAAAGTATTATAATAACATGAATGAAGAGTTGGGATGAAGTGGCAGAGTTAAAGCATTTTTAAAACCAAGTTTAGGGCGGGTGCTTTGGCTCAGGCCTATAATACTAGCACTTTGGGAGGCCAAGTGGAGGAATTGCTTGAGGCCAGGAGATCGAGACCAGCCTGAGCAAGAGCAAAATGGCTCTAAAAATAATAGAAAAATCAGCTAGGTGTGGTGGCATGTGCCTGTAGTCCCAGCTATTTGGGAGGCTGAGGCAGGAAGATCACTTGAGCCCAGGAGTTTGAGATTGCAGTGAGTTATGATGACACCACTATATTCTAGCTGGGGTGACAGAGCCAGACTTTGTCTCAAAAAAAAAAAAATAATAATAATAACAATAAAGAATGGCAATAGGCCGGGCGCGGTGGCTCACGCCTGTAATCCTAGCACTCTGGGAGGCCGAGGCGGGTGGATCGCTCGAGGTCAGGAGTTCGAGACCAGCCTGAGCGAGACCCCGTCTCTACTAAAAAAATAGAAAGACATTATATGGACAACTAAAAATCTATATAGAAAAAATTAGCCGGGCATGGTGGCTCATGCCTGTAGTCCCAGCTACTCGGGAGGCTGAGGCAGTAGGATCGCTTGAGCCCAGGAGTTTGAGGTTGCTGTGAGCTAGGCTGACGCCACGGCACTCACTCTAGCCTGGGCAACAAAGTGAGACTCTGTCTCAAAAAAAAAAAAAAAAAAAAAAAAAAAAAAAAAAAAAAAAAAAAAAAAAAAAAAAAAAAGAATGGCAATAAAAATAGTAGTAACCTTAAGCTACTTCAAACCAAACAAGTAAGTAAAATATTTAGGGAAATTACTGTAGAATGAAAATACAATTCCAAAGCTGCAGAAAGCAAAAGGAAGACAAAAGACACTTGGTTTTATCATTAAAAAGAAGAGAGGGGGGAAAAAAGGACATAATAACTAAAAGCATAAAATAAAATGGTATAAGTAAATCCAAATGGAAGAAAGGAAAATGAAAAGAAAAGGAATAATATTGAAGAGTGCAAAACAAAATGATATAAATAATTTGAAATTTATCAACAGTCAGAAAAATAATACTCATTTTTGCCATAAAATCTAGTTTTTGTAGGTTAATATAATTTTACCACATTATTGTTTTATACTCTCTGGGGTAGATACTTGACCACATCATTACTTTTAATCTTTCTTTTTAAGTATAATTTTAGTGACTTTTTAAAAATTACATAATGACACATTTTCATATTTGTTAATTTTTTATTAAAGTATGAATGTCCTTGGTTTATAACTGAGAGTTTAGTCCATTTATTATTATTCTATTTATATTTTATACAAACACAAAATATCTGAGACTTCTGCCTCTGTCTGTGGTAGTGCAGATTACAGAAGATCAATGTAAATGCTTCAGATAACTAGAAACGCCACAAAAAAGTTAAAATCATATAGCTGAAGACATGATAAAGCTGCTAAGTAAAGCAGTTGAGGAGAAAAAATTGCAGAGATGGGAAACAATAGAAAGGTTAGGAGGTACTCTGCAGCTTCTAATGAACTCAGAGCATTTGACTACTCTGGATGCAGAAAAACAAACTTAGAATCTACACACAGGGCCCAGGCAAAAGGTCACTACTGAGACAGAGGAACCAGCAAGCCTTTGGGCAGTCTGATGGGGGTTGACAGAAAAATACAGGCTTGAGGAGTCAGAATACTAATCCATGGAGTCATGTTATTGAAAGCTTCTTCTGGTGATATTATTTCCCTGGTGCTTCTGGCCTGCCACTGGTTGGCATCTCCAGGAAGTGTCCGCAGGAAAGGAACTTCCAGACTGAGCATCCCCAGGTCCCCCAAAGGCCCTCAAGGAGAAAGGTGTGGGCCCCACTCTCTGTGGAAACCCCGGACTGGAGGGCACACCAGCAGAGGGGAGGTGTCCAGCCCTGAAAGTCTCATCTCAATCGACCTTCTCAGGTGCAGTGGGTGGGGGAGTGGTGGGGTAAGAAAAGATTCTGAATGGAAGAGA
Source organism: Eulemur rufifrons (assembly GCF_041146395.1). NCBI lineage: Eukaryota > Metazoa > Chordata > Mammalia > Primates > Lemuridae > Eulemur > Eulemur rufifrons. Next base: position 112,468,279 of record NC_090989.1, read on the forward strand.
GCCCACACTGTGGCTCCTCCAATCCCTCTCCCTGAAAGGAAGCCTGCAAGGAATGTCAAAGCTTTGGGATCCGGCAAGTTCTCCCAGGCCCCTGCAGTCTGAGTAGGTGCCAGGAACTGCCTGTGTGAAAACAGATGATGTAAAAACTGAAGGTCTGGAGCTCCCTGGAATGGCCAAAGGGATGCTATGGGTGGAGAAGCAGTATGGTGACTGCCTTATATGCTCTGGGCCATGGTCGTGGCAGGAAGGGCTCCCCCCTCCAAAGGGGCTGGGAGCCCAATGCTTTAATTTTAAGGAGGTCTCAGTTTAGTGGTTGCAGTAGTGCTTAGGATCTTGAGGGTGGAAAAGCTTAAAAGCAATTTGGAAACTTACTGATTACCAGAGATGTATGGGAAGGAGAAACAAAACCCCCATCTACCCCTTCAAAGGGCTCCAAACTCCCCCAGGGTTGATTGATCTTTGCTGATATCTTTTTTTTCTTCCTATTCTGCTTTGCAATTTCTTTCCGTGATGTCCCTGGCAGACTCTGGCACCTTTCCCTTTGAACTACACCTGAGCTATGCCCATTCCTCTCTCTCCTTTATCTGAAACCCTTCTCTCTCTACAGGATGACCTAGCAAGTGATGTCTCTAGTCAGCCATCTTTTATACAATCTCTCTTTCCACAGGACTCCAAATTTCTTAGGGGAGGGGTATGATCGCTGCTGAAATCTTGCTCCTTCTTGTTTTGCTCCACAATTTCTTGCTGTGGAATCTCTGGCAGGTTCTGGCACTTTTCCCTCTGAGTTGTACCTGAGCTATGTTTTTTTTGTTGTTGTTGTTGTTTTTTTTTCCATCTAAAACGTTTTCTACTTACTGAGACTATCTGATAACTGATGTCTCTAGTCAGCCATCTTGCCCATAAGAAAAATGTAACATAGGGAAGAAAGAATGAAAGCAAATCCACTGGTTAGTTTTATTATATTAAAGTTGAGAATTTTTTTTAGGTGAAGAAGAAAATAAACAAAGGCAAACCTTAGACTAGCAGAAGATGCAGGTAACAAAGAATTATTGTTCAAAATATAGAAATAATTCCCACAAATAAAGAGACCAGTAATCCCACAGAAACGTGCACAGGCCATGAATGAGTGCAGACCCCTCTATTGAATTATGTCAGCGGTTGGAACAGATTGAGGGCAAAACTCTCACAGAATTCCCTGGGTAATTACCTTAAGTTATACTTATTCTACCAGTCCTCCATGTGGCTTTATCTTGATATGTAACAGAGGCCACATTACTGAGTCACACCCATCTATATAATACACAATATGACAGCAGCACATAGTTTATTCAGATAAGAACAGTTTTCAAACTTATCCTGCAGCCTCTTCAGGTTTGCACTACATAGTCCATGTTTATTTCTGAAATGAGTGTTGTCCAATCAGGTATTTCTGGGAGAAACGCAGTAAGTCCTTAGATCAGGTACAGTATTAATATTTGTTCTACAACCAGTGATTCACATGAAAGGAAATCAAAACTATCAACATTTTCATGCAAAGATGCTCAACTTTACCAAGAGCTCAGAGAAATGCAAATTAAAATAAAATACCATTTCATACCTATCATATTGGCAATTAAAAAATGATAATAATAATTATACCAGTTGTGATTATTGAGTGCTTACTAGGCACCAGATAATATTTTTTGCTTGTTCAAAGATTAATTCATCAGATCATTACACAACTCTGAGTGAGAGGTTGTTAAAATTCTCCTTTTATAGTTAAGGAAACTGATGATCTGTTATGTTAAATAAATATCTGACAGATCACAAAATGAGTGGATGGAGCTGGAATTCAAACTTTGTGCATCTCTTAATCGTTTCACTAAATTGTCTGTCAAAAATAACACCATGAATAAAAAAGGCTAATCTTTAATTAGCTATTTTTCTAGGCAACATTCTAAGCATTTTACATTTACTAAATAATGTAATCTTCACAATATGAGGTAGGAACTGTATTATATCCATTTTAAGATAAGGAAACTGAGGACTAAAGAGGTTAAATTATTTGCCTTACAGACCTTTTGCTATGTCCTTCTTCAATTGGCTATTCCTTAATATTGTTTGTAATAAACCAGTAAGTACTAGTAAAGTGGGTTTTTTTTTTTTAATTTTTTTATTTTTTAAGGTCTGTGAGTCATTCTAGCCAATTTGAAATTTGAGGAGAGGATCACGGGAACACCTAATTTATGGCCAGTTGGTCAGAAGTACAGATGTCCTGAAACCTGTGACTGGTGTCTTAAGTCAGGGAAGTCTTGTTGGACTGAGTCCTTAACCCGTGTGTCTGCTGTAGCTCCAGGTAGTTATTGTCAGAATTGAATTGGAGAATTGGTTCATGTCAGAAAACACACCACAGCATGCCATCCAAGAAGTTTGCCTGAGATAAAGAAAGAATCAAGAAAAGTGGTTTTTTTTGTTTATTTATAAAGAGGATGGAAATATTTATAGGGTTAAAGGAACAATTAGGAGAGAGGAAAAAGATGAAATTAATTAGGAGAATTAATGAAGATAGACCAATCAGAAGGTAGAAGTAAAGTGGAAGTCCTCGGAATTAGATTGGAAATGTGTAACCATGAACCCTGAATGAGAAAAGGGAGGAAGGTGATTGTTGTTATTTTTGTTATAAATAGAAGAAACAAAGTTGTTTGAGTGCATCTATGATAGCTTAAATATTTTTGTAAAGAAGGCAGTGAGATCTCCCATTGAAAACATAAAGTCTATAGCTGGTTAAGAAGAATTAAGTTGATACAGACATTAAAGAAATAAGAGACAATGATGGGTAAATAAAATGATTGAAATACCCTTTCTATTTTTTTTATTTCAGCTTATTATGGGGGTACAAAAGTTCAGGTTATGTCTATTGCCCATGGCCCCCCATCGTCCCGGGTCAGAGCTTCAAATGTGTCCATTCCCCAGACCCTGTGCATCGCACTCATCATGTAGGTATACACGTAACCCCTCCCCCCACCCCCATCCCCCTCCCCAAGTCAGAGCTTTCCTTTCTTCACATCTTCCTCTACCCAACACAATGGAAAATAAGGATACTGAAAAAAAAAAAAAAAAAGAAAAGAAAAAAAACTCCAGAAACTTCTTTTACAATAGGTTCTCTAGAGACAAAACTCACATTTTCATAAACACTTATAGAAAGTCTAAAGGAAAAATGGGTAGTTGAGATGGGTATAGTCAGAAAATGTCTTGCAAATAATAGTATTATGTTGCTCCCATAGAGATTTTAAATCTAATTATACTGAAGCAAAGTTTCTACTCAATTATAATATATTTTAATTTGGATCTTTAGATTTAGCTGTGTTGAACTGATTTTTATTGCACTTTATTTTTGTATATAGAATGATATACAGATTTTAATTGACAATATATAGATATATCAGAGAATATTTTAATATTCAGTCTGTAATATCATTTATAGTATAGGCAACAATATATATCTTTAGAGAATAAACACTAATATATACTTGTTAAACAAAGAGATGTATCTTTAATATACAAGAAGGCATAAGTACATGAAAGTTTTCAATCTGTATATAATTTATCTTTTCATATAAAATAATATCATTTAAAATTTTGACTCCAAAAAACCTCCTGAAGTTACATTTTAAAATCATGTATAAGAATTGTTAGCATAATGATACCTGTAGGTTGAGCTGATTAGCATAATGATACCTGTAGGTTGAGCTGATTATGCTTACCAAAAAAGATGGTGTATATCTTAGTTATCTATAAAAATAAATATCGGGCATATTTTTATATTTGTCATGCCTCCAATATAGTAATTCAATTTAATTTATTTTATTTTACACAGAGAATAAACTATTTCACAGTCTGTAGTAGTTAAATAGAATGTTTTAACAATCATCTTTTTGTTTTGTTTTGTTTTTCTTTAATGACTTTATTGTTTAAAATGGCAGAATTTTCTTATTTATTCATCTTCTTTCTGAGGGTGAATAAACTTCAAATAGATTGAAAATTGGAATTAAGAACACTTTAATCTTCACTAGTTTTTAATTGGAATACTCTACCTTTTTTTTAAACTGGAATTTTCCATAACACCTATTATAGAGGGCTTATTAATCAATATTTGATTTTATGATTAGGTATTAATTTAAATTAAAAAATAAAACAACTGAAAATACATTATTTCTCTAAGTGGATGCACATTTGTGAGATGTTACAAATGAAGATCAATATCTTTATTGAATCTTTCGAGTAAATTATAGTGTTTTTTGCATGAAAGATTGAAATAGAATAATCCATTTATTTTATTAAACAGTTCCTAATCAGTTTGGAATTGGCATATAAATATATGAATGGTGGTGAATATAGTTATTGTGTTTAAATGCCCAAAGAGTAAAGCTATAATATAGTTTGTGGATATGAATCTTGTTTATACAATCAAATAGTTGAAGGATGCACAATTTTATTTGCCAATGTTTTAGTTATGTATGCATGTACATATTTAAGTATTCAGTCTTTCTTATAGTAATCAGATTATCTTAGCCATAGTAGATTTTGAAAACTTACTTGTAAAAACTTAAAATTTATTAATATAATAAGATTTGAAGAATTTAACAGAACTGAATATACTAGAAGTGAGGTTTTTCATAACTACATGGGTTATGAAAAAAGTATAAGAGATAAAAATCAGAACTCTTCTAAAATCTTACTTTTAAATGAACCTGCAGTTTCTCCCCTGACTTTATTAAAATAAATATATAAAATAAAATAAAATTTAAAAGTAAAATAAAATTATGTTTAAGCCAGGAGAATGTTCACCTAAGTCTCTCTTGGTTTTTGTTGTTTTCTACTGCAGATTTGACTTCTGGATTTGCCTTCCATTCCACCAGTCCAAACAGGGTAGGTATGGCCAGAAGCTGCATAACAGATGTGTCCATGGGACAGCAACACAGTGTCCATCATCACATAACAAATAATTAGAATCTAAACTAATGTAGTATATTACCAAGTGGGTGCTAGGTAAAAACCAGGGAAAATTAACATAAGTGCAGACAATCATGTTCCGCTGTGTGATAATGGCAGAGATAGGTTATACAAAACCTGAGATCAGATGATATCATACTATCAATATTTCTAGGAGGTTCCCCAAGTAGATTATTTCCCTTTATTAAGGTAGCACAGAATAGAAAGGAAAATTATATATAGAATATTACCAGTCAGGCACTTTGCTTCGCAGATATTACCCATTTTATTCTTCTCAATAATTATTAGTGGAAGATATGATCTTTTGTAGAAGTCACTGAGGTTCACAAATGGTAAGTGACTTGTTTTAAGTGATAGTGCTTGGAATAAAACCCAAGTTTCCTTATTTGAATTGGATTTTTGTTCATTACAGACAATTTACAGATATTTTTTGCATAAAAATATACTGAAAAGTTTAACAAACTAAAATGCCTGAACCCCATTGCAGGCCTACTGAATCAGCATCTGCAGGGGAGACCAGAAATTTTGAGATATTTCTACAGATAAAAAGATGTTGGTAGGATTATGCACATAATATAGCTCTCCTTTCTGTCCCAAATCACCATAAATTGTATAAAAAACAATAAAAATTTTAAATCCACTTATAATCAAGCTGTAAAAAAAAAAAACAAAAAAGAAACTACAGTGGATCCAAATTATGAAATTTTTCTGAGAGAATGTAAAATAGATAAGATGAAAGAAGAAACTGAATATTGAAATAAAAATCACAAACTTGAAGCTGCTTGAATTCACCCTTGAGTAAAGTTTAAACTATAGGTCATAATGACAATTGAGAAAATGTTCAAAGAAAAGAATCCTGCCATGTCAGGCATTTGGAAAATGCTGAAGTAGTCATCAAAATAAAGGCTCTGCTATAGAGGAGAGTATTGCTTTTACAAGTTATTTGCATTCTATTCTTGGGATCCCACGGAACAAAATGGCCAACATACAGGGAGAGGTTTTATTAGAAATTAAATTTTATACAACAGTGCCTTTTGTAAAGAAATTAAGCTTTCTGAGATACTGCTACTTCTTGAGCTATTCCCTACAAACTTTTTCCTGGAAGAATCATTTCATGTTAGATGCCAAGCTGCTAGGACCTTGAAGTATGTAGAACATCATACTGAAGTTTATTATTATTATTTCAGTCTCTTTGTTAAATTTCTCTGATAGGCTTCTGAATACCTTTTCTGTATTGTCTTGAAGTTCATTGAGCTTTGGGGCAGCTATTTTGAATGCTTTGTCTGAAAGGTCCATATCTCCAGCCCTCCAGGATTGGTCACTTGTATCTTATTTAATTTGTTTGGTGAGATCATGTTTTCCTGGGTGTTCACGATATAATAATAAAATCAAGCAGAAATTCTGCAGCTTAAGAATTCAATTGACAAACTGAGAAATGCATCAGTCTTTCAACAGCAGAATTGACCAAGCAGAAAAAGGAAATTTACTATTTGTCTTCAAGTAGCTTGAGGAGGGACTATTTGAAAATGCACAATCAGAAGAGAAAAAAACAAAGAAAATAAAGAATGAGGTGTGACGACAAGATTTAGAAAATATCTTCAAAAGGGCAAATATAAGAGTTATTATCCTTAAAGAGGAGGTAGATAAAGAGATTGGGGTAGAAAGTTTATTCAAAGAAATAATAACAGAGAACTTTCCAAACCTATAGAAAGATATCAATATTCAGGTACAAGATGGTCAAAGAATACCAAGCAGATTTTACTCAAATAAGGCTACCTCAAGGTACTTAGTAATCCGTCTCCCAAAGGTCATGGATAAAGAAAAGGTCCTCAGGGTAGCAAGAAAAAAACATATAAAGGAGCTCTGACACATCTGGCAGCAGACTTCTCAGTGGAACACTTACAGGCCCTGAAAGAGTGGCAGGACGCATTCAAAGTTCTGACTGAAGGAAAAAAAATATTAACCCTAGAATATTATATCCTGCAAAAATATTTTTTAAACATGAAGGAGAAATAAAGACATTCCCAGACAAACAAAAGCTGAGGGATTTCGTCAACACCAGACCTGTCCTACAGGAAATGCTTACAGGAGTACTTCAATCTGAAAAAAAAGGATGTTAATGAATACTAAAAAATCATCTGAAGTCATACAACTCCCTGGTAACAGTTAAGTACTCAAATACAGAGTACTCCATTGCTGTAATTGTGTTATATAAACCACTTATGTCTTGTAGGAAGACTAAATGACAAACCTATCAAAAATAGCTACAACAACTTTTTGAGATACATAGCATAAAAAGATATGGATGAAAACAATGACGAGCTAAAAAGTGGGGGGATGGAGTTCAAGGGTAGAGTTTCTGTTAGATTTCTCTTTGCTTGTTTATTTGTCTGTTTATAATCAAATATATACAGAAACTATTATCAGAGCTAAAGGGAGAGACAGACACCCGTACAATAATTATTGGAGATTTTAACACTCTACTTTTAGCATTGGACAGATCATCCAGCAGAAAATCAACAGAAAAATATTGGATTATTTCATTCTTTATGTATCAGTCAGAATGATTATTTTTATTAATTATATTTTTTATAATTAACACATGCTAATTATACATATTTATGAGGTACAATGTTCTGTTACAATGTATGTGTACATTGTATAATGGTTAAATCAATGTAATTACTATGTTCATCATTTCTTTGTGTTGATAACATTGAAAATCTTCTTTTTATAGCTATATCGGAATACACACTACATTGTTATTTTCTATACTTACCCTACTGTGTAATAGGCTTTCTGAATACAGAAAAAAACTTATCATATCACTCCCCTGCTTAAAACTCTTTAGTTAACATCCGTTAGACTTAATATTAAAATCCTTAGCAAGCCCTTCAAAACTTTTATTATTCTTTATCCCTTCCTGTTCATTACACTCCAGTCACACTGGCATTCCTCCTGTATTTTGAAAGTGTCAAGCTAGTTTACACGTCAAGGCTTTACATATTACAACACATGTTCTTCTTACCCTTCAAATGAGTCATTTCTCTTTGCCTTTTTGATATAAATAAAAATGTCAATTCTTCTGTGAAGGCATCTCTAACCTCTTGAAATAGAAAGATCACCAAATTATTGTCTATTACATCACTCCTTTTTTATAGCATTCATTACATATTGGAGTTGTATAATTATGTTTTTATTTGTTAAAAGTCATTCTTTCTCTTGAATTTTTAATCAATACTATTGGATCTCAAGTACATAGCACTATATCTGGCACATGGCAGGCAGTCAAGAAATATTTATTATATGAATGGAAAGAAAAAATAATTATTAAGATTTGTATGAAAAAATAATAATTTATTCCAGATTTTTTTTCAAAAGTCCATGCATTTAAAGCTAAATAAAACAAATGCCAAATTTAGGATAAATGGTCTCCAATTCCATTCAAGTTGCTGCAAAAAAACATTATTTCATTCTGTTTTTATGATCATTATCTTAAGTGGAGTATTTTAGGAATGAAAAAACAAATACCCCATGTTTTCACTTATAAGTGGGAGGTAAACAAAGGGTATATATGGTTATAAAGTGGCATAATGGATGTTGAAAACTAAGAAGGGGGGGAAGGTGGGAAGACATAAGATGTAAAAATCTGCCTATCAGGTATAATGTACACTACTATGGTGAAGGGTACACTGAAAGCCCATACTTCAGCATGATACAATGCATCCATATAACAAAACATTAGTACCCTGTAAATTTTTTGAAATTAAAAAAAAGAAAAAAAAAGAATTGCCAAATTAAAAACAAAATTCAGCAATATCATCATGTATGATAAACTTAATTCATCTAAAACAATGTTGGTTTAATTTGAAATATTATGTTTTGTTTTACTTTTACTTTAAAAATTAAACTAAGGTCTATTAGTTTTTGTTTTTGCTTCATTCTAAAGTGCTAAATGAATCATTCAACGTGAGAAAGAACTTCATCATAGACATGACATATAAGTCCCTGTGGATGGCTTAAAATTTTTAAGCATTCAAAGTAAATTAGATATTTAAAAACCATCAAAACTTAATTGCTATTTGACAATGCCCATGTACATTTTTTGAAATATGAAAATGAAGCTTTAACATAATGAATATTAGTCAGGAGCTCTCTTGTGAGAAACAAATATGAGCTGGTTAAGACGTTTAATCACAATATTTTTAGAGGCAGTCTGTAAAAATAAGTCATTTGGGTTTTTTTAAAGAATATTTTAAATGAAAAACTGAAAACTACTAGAAATCATTGAGTTCTAAAAAAAATCCCTTGAAAGATGCATCATTCATATATTTTTGTGGCTGGACTAGTTTCTTTTTTCTTTTTATTTTTTTCCTCCTTAACTATGTTTCAAGAAGAAGCAGGACCTTCCTAGTCCTGATCTAATTACAGCAGAAATTCAGTGTGTTTGTGTGTGTGTGTTAAAGGTAAATCTAGTTATCAAAGTGGCAAAGTCTGTTTTCAGTCAGTCTGCAGGCAGTCTGGAAGATCAGGGACTTTGTCACCAGAAAAGCTCAGGATGAAGCTTGAACTACCTCTGTACAAAGGTGCAACTCTCTGGTCTATATGGAAAGGATATGTATCTCTCAAATCTGCTGTGCAAATCTAAAAATTGCAAAATCCAATAAACAATACACACACACAGACATACATTTACAAACTTTATATGTATAAATACATATTTTACTCATTGTATATATCATATATCACGTGTACGCATGTGTGTGTGTTTGATTCACTGTAGGATGTCTCCATGAATACCACGTCTTTGGAACAAGTGAAAAACTCTATACTATGTATTTCTATATGAACAAATTAATTAATAAAAACAATATGGATCCAACACTTTTACTTTTTTGTTACAGAGGCAAGAGAAAACAATTTCCTAAAAGTGGTCTTTTACCCTCTGGTCCCTTAAGTAACAAAGCTCAGTTCATTTAAAAATAAAATTTCTGAGAACCTCTGGCCAATTTTAAATCAGTGTTTGCATCTAGGCATAGCAAAAGGAATTTATTGTGAAATTGTCTGAGCCACTCCACTGCCCAGTGTTGCCTAATCTCTTGTTAGAGGGATAGACTACATTTTTAGTTGGCCCCTTTCTAACTGTACATGGAGTTTGACATTTTAAATATAAAAATAATAAAATTTTCTAAAAATATAGACATTGAACTTAAAAAAATCAAATCAAATAAATGAACAAATAAAGAAAAATGATTTAAAACAGTAGTTCTCAAACTTTTTGGATTCATGATAGCTTTACACTTTTGAAATTATCATGGACCCCAAAGAACTTTTGTTTATATAATTTATATGTATTGATATTGACTATAATTAAAATTCAAATGAAGTAAAAATATTCATTTATTAATTTGTTTAATTTGATAATAATAAACCCATTACAAGTTAACACAAATAACATTTGTTGTAAAAAAAATAATATGATAACTACTCCCAAATTAGTATAAGATTAGCATTGTTTACATCCGATTATACAATATTTTAAAAATCATATATGCTAATATCACAACCAATCTCATCAAAAAGTCTTAGCTTGTAGTGGCTGATGAAAGTGTTTCAAATGTCTAATTTTCACATAAAAGCTTGAATTATATCATCAAAAATTAGTACTGGCAGTTATTTTCTTTAAAACTAGAGACTCAGTTCATGTTTGAAAAAGTATCTGCCAATTACTGAAGTCTGAATAACCATGGTTTGTTGCTCAGTCACTGTTTCAAATGTACCATGAACATAAGCAGTTAGTTTAGCTCACACCTCAAAAACAATAATTAGGTGCATTTCCCCACTGCAGTTTTATTAGTCAGTTCAGGCTGCATAACACAATATCATAGAATGAATGGCTTAAACAACAGAAATTAACTTTTTCACAGTTTTGGAGGCTGAAAATCAGATCAGGGTGCCAGCATAGTTCAGTGCTGGTGAGGGTCTCTCTTCTTGGCTTGCAGATGGCTGCTTGGTGTGTGGTCACATGGCCTTTCTTCTATTCATGTACATGTACAGAGAGAGGGAGATTTCTCTCTCTTCTTATGAGGTCACTAGTCCTTTTGGATTAAGGTCCTACTTTAATGAGGTGAAATGACTTCATTTAACATTAATTACCTCCTAGAGACCCTGTCTCTAAATACAGTCATATTGGAGGTTAGGGCCTGAACAATATGAATTTTGGAGAGGTACTATTCAGTCCATAGCAATAGTCATCATGATTTGGTATGTAGTTGAAGTGCTTTATGAATGTTTCCTATTTTATCACAAAGAATAATAAAAAGGTTTTTATCAAGGGTAGAGATTTAATACAATTAATTCTTATTGATCTTTAAGGACATTATTATGTGAAGCTGCCTTTTTTTCCTGGGAAGGGTGAAGAATACAATGATTACTATTATAGTACAATTTGTTGAGACCCTCTTGATTACTGATAATGTTCTAGGAACTTTTCTTACTATTGTATTTGAACTTAGAGGGCAAATGTCAATACCATATAAAAGGTAAAAAAATATATAGTAATATTATGATAACAATTTGACTTTGAAGTTCCACTGAAAGGGTTTGGGAACCCAGTCGTCCACAGAAACCATCCTTTGTATCCCAATGAATTAAGTAATTCAAAACATAGCTAATTCAAAAACTAAAGGAGACACTCTAAAATGAAAGAGAAGACCTTTAAGGAGATTCATCTGGTCCAATCTGGGCAATTTGAACAACAAATTAAATGATTATAATGATAGATTATAATCCATTGAATAAAATATGAATTTATGAATCTACACTGATTAAATAAGTAAATAAGTGGAAGACAAAGGAAAACTCCGCTTTATTCTAGAAAGCCAAATAATAAATACAGAAGAAATTAGTGCATCAGAAAATCATTTGCCAACCATCACAAAACTAATTTTTTTAATAATCAAAATACACTAGGTAATTTATTTGTGATATGATTGTTAGCAATACCATAGATTTTTTTTTCTGTTTCTTAATGGCTTTTATTTATTTATTTCAAAATGTTATGGGAGTTAAAGCATTTTGGTTACATATAATGCCTTTGCCTTACCCCAGCCAGGCCTGCAAGCTTGTCCTCCCCCACACAGTGTGCACCACATCCACTACTTGCGACTTTACCCACTCCCGCCACCCTCCTCCCACCTGACTGGCACCCAGTGAATGTTACTTACATGTGAGCACCTTAGTGTTGATCAGTTAGTACCAATTTGATGGCAAGTACTTGTGGTGCTTGTTTTTCCATTCTTGCGCTACCTCACTTTGAAAGATGGGCTCAATCTCTATCCAGGATAATGCAACCCATGCTAGTTCACCATTGTTTTCTGTAGTTAAGTAGTATTCCATGGTACACAAATACCACATTCCCAGGCTAAGGCATTCTTCCCTAGCAATTATCATTAAAAAAAAGACGGACTACACTTCCGTACCTAGATTCCACTTTAGTAATAAATATAAAAACACTTTTTTCCTCAAATACTACACAGGAGAAACAATAGTTAAAATCTTGTGGGATGCTTCAAAAGAATTCCAAATATTTTAAAAATAATTATAATTCATTTTACATCCTACAATTGGAATTGAAGGGTGTATGCCAAAGTCTTGTTTACCGAGAATTAGCATCTACGCTAATATAGAGCAGTGGTTCTCTACTGGGGACAATTTTGCCCTCAGGGGACAGGTGGCAATGTCTGGAGACATTTCTGATCCTGATGGGATGTTCTACGGGCATCTGATTGGTAGAGCCCAGGGATGCTGCTAAACAAACTGCAATGCACAGGACAACTTCCATACAAAAAAAAAAAAAAAATAGCTAGCCCCAAAAGCTAATAGTGCTGATATTGAAACACGCTCAGGCAGAGTATACTATTGTAAAACAGTATTTCTGTAATTCAGACCAGAACGCGACAGTGTAAAACCATTGCATTAACAGGGTTCCCGATATTTGCCTTTGCTTTTGAGACACTTGTTGTCTCTTAAGCAATTCTAAGTTGTATAGTACTTGTTTGTATAGATATTTTTCACTCATTTTCCCTTTTTCTTTCATTCTCTTTGCAAGCAGGAAGAATATCTGACACACTTTTCAGTTCCTATGTGTCTTGGGATAGAGCTTTGTAACCAGTAATCGTGGATCTGCTTAGAATGAGAAAAACCCATCAATTTCCTCTTCTGCAATGAGAGAAATCTGACAAGATTAGTGCCTTCTAAACTGTGCCACAGAACCTTCAGGTGAGGTTTTAAAGTGCATCAGGGCTATGAAGCAGGCTTTGCCAAGAGGCTCTGGATTCTTTACTCTTGTTTCGATAGGGGGAGCTGTTCTCTACATAGCTGGAGCCCTTATTAGTTTCCATAGGAAAATGTGTTCCTCTGCTAAGGGATACCAGTGTTTCATACTTGCTATATCACACTGTAATCAAGTTCTCTTCAAATTTTAAAATAAATTACGGAGTTTTACAGGTAAATTTTTATAAATAAATGTGCTCAATATGCTTCTATTTCATTATCATTTTTTGGAAATCCCCTTACATTCATAATCGTCCTAAACTTAGTGATAGACTATTTTCCTTTCACTGGTTTATTTCATGCATATTAGAAAGCATAGGACATTTATTAAGTTCCTTCTGTGTGTGAGGTTTTGTGCCAGACATTGCAAGGGATATGATATTCTTTCTTCACTTAAGATGCAAACAGGTTTTAGGAATAAAACATGCCCACAAATAAATATTGTAAAGGTAAGCAGCATTTGTAGAAATCAGTGTGCCTTAAGCTAGGGATCTAGACAAGTTCAGGGGGGTGGGAAATTCTGTTACTAAGTTTCAGCCTCTTATTGCATGAGTAATGGGGCTCAAGGTTGTCAGATATTCTAATTATTTTTTCAAGAAAAACTGAAAATTCAGACTTTCACATAAATCATTCCTTGTTTTAAATATTGTCCACTTAACGCATTTTTAAATGTGTGTGGGCCAAATCAAACCAATCTGTAGGCCATTGTGCAGACCAAGATTGCCAGTTTGAAGCTTCTGAACTAGAAATAATCTCCATTCATTTTTCAGAAAGTTAGATTGTGGTCATTGTCATTTTCTGAAGCCAATATCCTCATGTGTTTGCTTAAATGATTTCATTATAATGTGGCTATGATGATGGGCAGGAGAAAGGACTGGAAAGAGGTTTTTCAAAATTGAAGCAAAATCCAAGGTAAGTTTGATTTGTTTTTCTTTCCTTTTCTTGAGAATTTTGAATTACTATGCACATCATTTTTTGCATTTGAGAAAAAGAGAATATGCTATGAATGGCTGAAGAATTATGATCTGACCTTATATCCCTTGTTTCAGTAATCTGAGATGCTTCACTGATGAAGATTCTTTTACCCTGGAGACTGCTCTATGATCACCAAAAGTAATACAGGGCAAAATCTCTTAACTATAAAACATTTTTTTATCCATTTTTATTTCTTTGTTCAGCTTTCTAATTCTGAATTGTAGACTATAAGAGCATACACCAAAAAGTAATTGTATTCACAAGCAATGAATTATGCTAAATTGTCTAGAGTGAGTTTTACCTTTTTCTATAAAAGAAAAAAAAAACATTGTAGCTTTAAAATTTTAGTTACACACGAGGCATTCAAAAAGGAACAATATGTTAATCAGTATATCCAGCAACTTTATATACAAGGACAATCTATTTATAATAATTATCCATGGTGGTTAAGATATGAAATACAGTGGAAAAGATGTCGGTTGATGGCTATGAATTATTGGCAGCTGTAGCTTTTGAAGCATGGCATACATAAGCATTGTCTCCTAACACCTGCAATAACTGCACCAAGTTGATGTTTGTCTTATGAAAAAGGTGCTTAATTTATTCACAAAACAGCCAGTGACTGAACAATTTAATATGTGTAAATAAAATGACCTCTATTTTTTCAATCTACACCTAACCAAAGGACAATGTCAGAAATAACTTGTACCATACATAATTGATAAAGGTGTAATTTAATGTTCATTGTTGAAATACCTTTGTCCTTTACAAGTTATTAAATATTACAAGCTACCAGTTAAATTTATTTCATCATTATATTTGCAGTATGAAATCTTCTGTTGTAAAGTATAATCGTCACACAGTAAAGGAAAATAAAATAGGATTTCTTAGGCGCTGCAGTTGGTTGCAAGGTGAAGCTTTTTAAAATATTTTTGTTTTAACTATTAAATGGTATTCAAAGCAAGATGACAAAATGACAGAATTTATTGCATACCAAGAGAATTTCCTTTAACTAAAGTTTTCCTTGAATATAACCAGAAAGGAGAAAAATAAGTGATTTATTTTATCACAGTTAGCAAAGTTTAAGTCATCACATTGTTTTTGACACCTGCTATATGATTTTGTTACTCTTCCTCTTATGCTATGAGTAGGGAATCACCTAATTATTTCATGATTACATGAAATCTTACAACTTTAGTACATTTTCTTAAGCAAAGTCTATTGAGATAACAGTGCTTAAGGAGTTAATCATTATGTAAACATAAAGCACATTTAAATCTATCATCTCATTTTTGCTTCCAAAGCATGCTCTAAAACCTTGCAGATGGATATCATTGCCACAAACAGAAGAATGCAATGATCAAACTCAAAACTCAAATTTAGCCTCAATTGTTTTCTGTTCATTCTGTATAAATATTTATACATTATAAGTTATATTAATTATTATTTGTAAATTTGTGTTAGATCTTTTAGAAAATTGAATATGTTGACATCTTTTCAGATAACTTCAAGGTTACATGTGTGTGTTTGGATGAGAGAAAGGGACTGAGAGACAGGGAGAACTTGGTCTGGAGAAATAGAAAACACTGTATATAAGCCACCATGCATATTTTACATCTCTGAACGGTATTATTGGGAAGCAAATGACACACCCAACCAAGGCAACATAGAGAGAATATCAACAGGAGGCCACAAAATGCCTGGGCCGATCTATTTTCAATTTCATGTTTAATTGCTGCTAATAAATTAAAAACAAATGACAAGATGTCAAAAAGAACATATAAATAATTTTCAATAAATATGTTATTCAATTTTATAAAAATGTTTTATATTGCCATCTTAGTCATAAAGAAATCATATAATATGTCCATAGTTGTTTAGTTAGCAAGAACATAAGAAAACACCACCATTTGAACCCAAGTATTTGATTTCCAGAGTTGATATGTTCATCTCAATGGCTCTGTCTCTCTTATGAAATATATGTGCTTGGATTTTTCATTACAAGCACAATGGTTTTGTGGATACATATTACGAGTTGGGATAGAACTACATAACTATGTAGACAGAAGGCAAAGCAATATCAGTTTCTAGATGAAAAGTTTGTGGTAAGGGAGAAAAGCCAGTTTAAGAACTCACAGAAGGGAAAGGTAAGGAATTCTTGCTTGTAGGTGAGAAAGATGGAAATGCCAAATGAAGATTTTTGACCTGCTTCAGTAGGTCTAATTATGCAAACTCCCCTTTTCTATCACTTCTCAAAAATGTCAGCAAAGTCTGCATTGCACACTACTGTGTTTGTGTGTATGTCTGATAGTGTGTGTATATGTGAGTGTGTGTGTGTATGTGTGTGTGTGAAAGAGAGAGAGAGACAGACAGACAGACAGAAAGAAAGAAAAGTTCTTTAGAATAAATTGTGTTAATATTTGTTTCCTGGTTGATGTGAAGTTGATATCCATTATCCATACCACAAACATTAGTTTAGGAGCTTGAGGATAAAGAAATGACTAATATCTGAAAAATCTATTTATCTATCTATCTAATTATCAATCTTACAATCTGAGAATCACAACAATCTTCTAGGCACTGTACTAGTATGTATGTGTGTATGTATGTATATATGTACAAGTAAGTGTGTATAAAAGTTAAATATCTTAGATGAAGAGAAATATAACATTTTAACACTGGATAATTTTAAAATTTAATTTAAAATAAAAATGTAAGGCTATGAAGATAAAAAGTAAAAAATAAGTCTCCCCATTCTTTGGTGAAAAGTTATGATTCTTGGCAGAACTCAATTAGGAAGACCATAGCTGTGGAGGAAAAAAATAAAATCCATCTATAGTGCATACCATTCTCTATTAAAATCTTAAAGACAACAGGTTATAATTGTTAAAATTAGATTTTCATACAATTTTGTTTCACTTTTTTGAAACTTTGTAAGAGCCATCTGGAATTTCTATTGGTTTTTATTTAATGCTATAATTAATACTGAGAGCTTAAAATCCTTCTGCACTATATGTTGTATAAATCCTTATAGGATTGTTTTAATTATTAGATGAGAGTATATGTAAAGAACTTAGAGTAGTATCTGTCATAAGGCAAGCTTTCAGAAATTATTAAATTCTTTATTAAAAATAAAAATTACTATTTCAGAGTATTAATTGCAAATATCCCTTTGAAAAAAAACCCACATGGCTTTGCTAAACTTTGACAGCCTGATTTATCTGTAGGAACAAAACAGATGGTCATCATATTTGTTGCATCAACCCTGCCAGGATTTTCTACCTGAAAAAAAAAGCTTTGCTTGAGAACAGTCTTTCTGGTTATTTCTTACTTGACCTATTCTGCAGCCAACTAAAAGCAGTACCTTTTATTTAGCTAAGCATGTGCTTTTTTTGCATGATACTTTTTTCTTTTAGAAACATGCCAACTTATTTTCATTGAACACTAGTGCTAGTGAAAATGGCATTCATTTGTTCAAACTTTGGCCACTGTTAAGATATTTTTATTTTTTTAATGAAGATGTTTGTTCAACTGAAAACTAAATCAATCAGCAGTTTCATAAAGTTTAAATCAATGAAAACAAACTTTCAATAATTTAAACTCTTCCAATTAAAAAAAATATATTATTTAGTTAAGGTGGTTATTCAGTTTGAATCCCATTTTCTATCTCTAAACCATATTTAGTCAACCTTTTTATAAGCAGCATAAAAAATTAAATTATAATGGCCAAAGCCAAAAATTCAGGATTCAAATTTCTTGAATATGGCCTTTTTTAACATTTAATGATTATTATTTCTGTGCAACTGCTTCTGCATCAAAGGAAATAATTAAAATATGTTTAAATCATCATTAATGTGACTTTCATGGAAAACAAGACCTCAGGATTTCAACACACATAAAACCCAAGCTACAGTGTTTCCAAGCATTTATTTCTAATTTCACTGTACTTTGAAGTATAATTTATAATTTACATTATAACTAGAATCAGGGTAGTGTGCCAAAATAAATCACATATTATAGTACCTCACTTTTTCCCAACAACAAAAAAACCATGTAATCTGTTTTACAAATAAAGGGAAAGATAGACAATATAGAATACTTTAAAGACTTACACCTTGATATCATATATTAACAAAGCTTTCATTTTTCTTATTTTCCTTGTTTTGATATTGTACCATGTTATAAATGCAACATTTTCAGTCATCAAATGACAGAAAACAAACTGTATTCATTCCTGAACCTTCCCTCCCTTATCATGTTACTTGCATGTGGTAGATTTATTTTATACTCTCAAGTTTCCAGGAAAGCCTATCATATTGAAAATGGTTTTATTTATAAAATGAGTTTTCACATTGAATCTAAGCATTAGCTTGTAATTTTTAATACCATGTGTTAGAAAATGTTTCCACATTCTGGGAGACATCACTAGACAAATTAAAACCTTATGTACATCTTTAGGGCATAAGGAATCATGCTTTGTCTATTTTGTATTTGTCTGTTAAAATACACTACTGATATTTGATAATTATAAACATTAAGTGCAAATGTCTGTATATTTCCAATAAAATTATTAAAAGTTGGACTATTTATATTTCAGAGATTCTCTTATTTCAAAGAAAAGACTTCAAAATTTCTTCATATTGTTTCATGGCTACTATAGGTACTCTTTTGCCATTTTGTTCAATTTAGTTTACCAAATCATCTAATTAATACAATTAATAGTATACATTTTATATGTACTGTTGCACTGGAATATGGAAATATAAAAATGTAACACTTTATATAGAAAGGTTCTATTTTATCAGACTGCTTTAATGATCCCAGAGAAATGAAACTTTTCTTAATTCGAAGATATCATGAAGAAGAATGTTCTCTAAAGTTCATGAGCCATGAAAATAGACAAAGGGCAGGAACTGAAGCTCCTTTTTAAGCATTAAGTTAATCAGAGTTATTGATTAAATATGTCTAATTCATAAAAAACACTAAGAGCATATCAGAGCACAGTTTTTAATTTGCTGAAAAGTAAAGCATATACTACCCTCACACCAGACAATGGAGATACAATGAATCTTTAAAAAATTAAATACATAAATAAAATTCGATAGTTGAACTGTCTAATGGAGAAATGTGTATGTTGATATCATTAATTTTTATCTTGAAATTGATTGGATTAAATATCTTCATCTTACTGAAAATAAGAATGAAGCAGATAATCTCTGAATTTTAAACATTTTTGCAAAAAAATATAATGCATTTACTAGTGACATGGCAAATTTATGCATGCTTAGGAGACAGAATAGCTATATTTGTTATTTCCTGAATTTCTTTCTCCCTTCTCCTTCTGTTTCTCCCCAACTCTCATATATATAAACTCAAAATCTATATATAAGGCAAATTTAGAACTTCTCCATAAAGTAACTCAAGGAAAATACCATTTACAAAATTAAAGGTATGTCTTTTTAAGGAGAAATGCTGTGGGTAAATTGTGAGACATGATACCATTATAAATTGTTGCAATGCCCACATTAGAAATGCAGAAGACACAGAAATATTTAAGTTTGTTTGTTACTTAACCAATATAAAGACACTTTTGATCTGATGACATTAGAAGTAGAAATAGGGGACCACTATAAAAATAATTTCACAATGGTTATGAATTTTTGAAATTATAGTCTAAAAATGGTGCGAAAATGGGATTTTCTATTACAAAAAGTCAAAATTAAAGAATTCCTTAATGAAATCTCAAAAGGCTCCTTGGAACTCAAATAAATAATTAAAATAGTTTTGGTAAAAGCTAACTCTAAAGGAATCAGAAACATATGGATTGGAGAAAAATTCCTTGAGGCCAAACTCATTAAAGGCTTTGCAAATGCAAAACATTTGAAAAACAGTGAATAGCCTAGCTGAATCAAACAGAACTCTAATTTTTACTAGATTTAATTACTGAGTAGAATGAACCCACATTTACTTCTTTATAATACCACCTTTTAAAAAACTTTTACAAAACCATACAAAATATCCATTAATTCATTCCAAGAACATTTATTATCTATTTTATGCCATGAGTGTTTTAGACTTTAAATATACAACAACGAGTTAGACAAAATACTTGTCTTATAAATCCTACATTCTCAAAAAAAATACCATAATGTCAATACAGTATAATACATTATTAATCTTAATGTGTTTATTGTTCATATTTTCACGTTTAACTAGATAGATGGCTATAGTCTGATAGAACACTGAAATTTTTAAAGGAAAAACAAAGATTTGGGGATATGAGGAATCATATTGGTGTAAGCATTCTATCCATCTGTGACTTAGCTTTCCAATGAAATGATTTTTGGGGGGCATCTATTAAATAACTGAATACTGTTTGGTGTTTATTTCTTTGTTAATATCTGGTACTCCCTGCTCATATTTTTAATTCATGCACATCAAAAAAAGTTCTTTGAAATATTAAAACTTTGTCATATTTTCTGTTCCAGGCAAAGCTTGAACAGTATGGTTGTCTGTAACTGAGCCAGCTAAGCTAAAGATGGTTTGGGATACAGAGAGAATTTCTACAAATGAGAAAAGGAGTCAGTGTTTCAACTCCTGTTAGCCTGCACAGGTGTTATATTGTTTGATTTGTAAGACATACTCGTGCTCAAGGTAAGCAGGAAATTTAATTTCAAAGGGAAATCTAAGCACTTATACTATTAGTGATCTTATATTTCCCTGTAGAAATTCATTAAAAAGGGGTTGGATATTAACATCCTACTCATCATTTACAATGTGATTTTTAGAGTTGATAATTAAAACAAGAATCAAACAAAATCAAATTTAAGACATCTTTATTGAGATCCTGTATTACTATAATATGTCAGGTGCTACACAGAAAATGAAAGGAGCATGAGTAGTGTATCCTTCTTTCCAGAAACTTAAAACAACACAAAGGTACACAGGAAGTAAAGTCAAAAGTAGTACAGAGAGCAGCTGCTCCCCTCTTCCTTGCTTCAATGGCAGGTACTTTATTTAGGTATATCTTTGGACACATGCCATAGTTAGTGACACTCAATGCTGATATTTATATTTATGTACTAATTTTCACAATGTGAAGAACTAGGTATGCACTGAATAAATTATTTGGACCTTAAAGCATCTACGTGCATAACTAGCATAAAATAGGGTTATTGGGGAATGCTTTACAGGGAAAACAATAAACAACCATGAGGAAAGGCAGAAATTATAAGAGAAAATGAGGGGATGAAACAATAGCAAAGGTAACTCACCAAAAATGTGAAGCTGGATGTGAATAAGGTCCATGCGTGGAGTAGGAAGGATTCCATTCTGAAAGGAGCAAAGGGTAAGGGAAAGAGTTTAGAGACGTTTGTGTTAAGTAGAAGTATGGCTCAATCAATGATGGCCTTGTAAGTCAATCTAAAGAACTTTGACAATTTCTGGAAAGTAATGTGATGTCACTAAAGAAAATGAATAAGCAACGTGAGGAGAATAAGATTTTCACTACAATAAACCATGTTCACATTTTTTTTAAAAAGAGAGAGAGGCTTAGAGACAGCACAATAGTTTACACATAAAGACTTAATCAAGGAAAATCACAATAGAAATGGAAATGGAAGAGCAGATAAAAGTTCAAAGTTCATAATCACAGATTTGGGGAATAATTAATGTAAATAGGATTATTCAGTAGAGATTATGTTTTAATATGGAAGACCAGTCACATCAGAAGGCAGAGCTACATGATTAAATAGTGGAAAAATCCAGTATTCCATTAGCAACATATGTAACAGTTTAGGACTCAAATGTTGACTTGAAGTCATTGGCATTCAATGATCGATAAAGGTATCCTTCTATATTTCAGAGATGAAGGTCATAACTTGGCAGACAATCCAATAAGATCTAGAAAACATCCAGGAAAGTCTGGGAGCTCTAGACAACATCCAACTCAGAGAACAACCAGAGAAGGGAAGTAGCTTTGCTTTTGTCTTCATAGTTCAGCACACTGTTTGGGCTGAGATAAGAGTGGTCCTCTGGTTTCATTTATTCATTCTGTAAGAATCTGCCATGTAATAATCATTTCCAGGAATTATGTAGGCATCAGAAAGAATTGATAGAACATAATCCTGGTTCTTGAAAAACTCACAATTTTTCAGAGAAACAGATAAGTACATTAAACTCACAATTTTTCAGAGAAACAGATAAGTACATTAATGGATAAAAAATTAACTCTAAAATATTAGAAAATTAACTCTGGAAATAATTAGAATTAACTCTAGAAAATTAACTCTAGAAAAATTTTATTGAAGTGGTGATTGTTTTTTTTTTTTAGTTTCTGGAGAGGAGAGACAGACAAGAACTATTAATGCATCACAGGGTTAAGACATGGGACTACTAAAAAGACAATCTGTTTGAAAAAGTTCATGTTGTCGACAATGTACAAACCTCTGGTATAGTCTGCACAACTATTTTAGAATGTGGTTATATAAGATATAACCCTCACTTATTGGCTATAGAGTCAATTTTAAAATTTTTTGTAATACAATTAAAAGGAAAATGAATGCTTTTTATTATATTAGTTATACAAAATTAATTAAGCATTGATCCAGTGGGCTTTGCTAACTGATTTAATAATTATTTAATAAATGAATAATTTGCCAATGCAAAAATTCATCTCTGAGGAACTATTCTTCATACAGAGCCGTTGGAAACAAGTGAGTGTATATCTCTGTGCATAATTGTGTGTGTGTGTGTGTGTGTGCGCGCGCATGTGTGTGTCTGCACATAGGAGGACCTGGAGACAGAGGCTTCTGAGCAGCAGCCTGTGAGGTGATTTAATTGTTGATAGTCTCCATGGTACTTAAGTCACTATTAGTATGAACAGATAAATGAGTATGAGAAGTAGCTATTGCAGACTCAAAGTATAGAATGCTGTCCAAAGTGCTGGCCATTGTTTCAAAGATCCTTCATAAAATGGGGTAACTGTTTTTATTGTGACTTGGAAGCCAAAACCAACATTCTATCATATATTTAAAATGACATGTAAACCACAGCTATCAAAAAAGCAACATGATTACTTTTTGAAGAGAATTTACTTCCTGTAGACAATCATTACTATAGTTAATAAAGAATTGGTAGAAGAACCCATTCAGTCATTCATCAACTATTTACTAAATATCTACTTCCAGGTATAATTAAAATGAAAAATTAGAAAATATTCCTGGCAACCAGACTCAAGAAAAAGTCATACCCAATAGATGGCAGGGAAATTGTGCTTCTGATTGATGAACCTTTACCTGACCAAATATCCTGCAAATGCCAACTTAAAAATCAGAAAATAAAAATTTAGAGTCATAGTTCAGCCATTGGAGTTAACCAAAGCAGCCAAGACCTGAGAGGCCAGGACTCTAAGTATAGATTTGATTTGTTTTGTAAGAAGTAAAAGAAGCGACCTATGTCTGTACCTCAGTCATGCTCACCTTTAGAATTCAAGCGTTATAGAGATTAGCAGAGAAACCTGTAAAGGACAGGGCAGATATTTTACTAGTAACATTGAAGAAAAAGCAAGCTTCTGATAAAATTAAATGTTATAATATTGTTCATTCTAATTAACTACAAAGTAACTATAGTCAACAATGAATTGTGGTTTACTTTAAAATAACTAAAGGATGGAATTAGAATGTTCTTAACACAAATAAATGATAAATTCTTTAGGTGACAGATACCCCGATTACCCAGATTTGATTAAAACACATTGTATGCCTGTATCAAAATATCGCAATTAGCCTATAAATACATATAACTATTATGCACCCATAATAAGTAAAAATTAGAAAGTTTAAAAAATTAAATGATACAATATTTGTATTTAAGTATTTATTAGAAAATAATATTATTTCCTTACTAATGATCCTAAATCCATTAGGAAATGTCCTCCTGAAGAAAACAAAAAGATTTTCAGAAACTAGAAGAATAATAGAATCCATAAAAGTGTATTCCCTTAGATAAAATTAAATATCATCACTAGTCTCTTCATAGAAATAAACTGAAGATTGATACCAAGATCCCTTGTGGCATTTATAGACCATTAAGGCAGTAGGCTAAGGGCTTTCTTTTGATCTCATTCAATTCCCGTACCAGTGACACAGTAAATAAAGCTAAAGTTTGAGCACAAGTATTCTCACATGGATGCTTATTTTCTGCACCACTATACTATACCATCTATCCTAGTTTATAAGTTTATTTTTTTCAAAAAATTAATTGTTATTCATATATATCAATTAAAGCTGGGCATTTCACATACATATAAGCATATAAAAACCTAGCCTGTGCAGATCCTACAGTGGCAATGTTGATCCCAGCATAAGTAAAGTTGGGTTTGTATTATCCCAGAGAAAATGTTGTCTCACAAAGGCTTTGTTATGCCTCCATGAATAAACATCACACAAGGAGAATCTCAGCAAACCCAAGAAAGGAGGATTCACTTAGGATACCTCAAAGAGAGACTAAAGCAGGTTCTGGTCAAGCTGGTGTTTCTATATGCATGATCCGTGAGAATTTGCTGGGGAACCTGACCTTTACAATAGTGAATGTCTAAGATAGCTGCCTTGTGAGAAGGCAGAGTCTAGCTAAAATGCTAATAAATCCTCTGGGAAAAGGTGGTGGTGCTGACAGATGCCCCCACTGCGTTATTGTGACTCAGAGAATACTTTTCTCCAATAAGAGAAAATGAATGCTACTTCCTAATTTGATTTGAACATATCTTTTCAAATAAAATATTCTAAACAAATGCACTTACTTATATTTGAGGAATGACAGTGTAGTTATTATCAACAAATTGTTAAATAGCTGTGCTTTAAATGGGTACACCATTTACTATTAAGAAAGGCGACATACTGCTGTCCTATTACATTTAGATATTTGTTTTCCATTAAATCATCAGCTGTAGAATTTCATCACGAGATGATTCCTAAGTGGGCATTTTATAGTCCATTTGTGGAGAGACAGAGCAGCCCTACTGAAGCATTGGTTACAGTATTCTCATCGTCTTGCACAAGAGTGCTCATCTGGGACTGGAAAGAAGAGAAATGCCTGCATTAGAAACAGCTCACTAATTTCCTTGCCACGCAGAGCTCTCATGATGTTAGACTGGAATTATTTTTAAAAAGCTTTTCTTTTTTAATTTTGAAGATTCTAATCACTATGATTGAAACTCTATATCTTCAGTGGAGTGTCTGAAGGGTGAAGGAATAAAAAGATAATCAGTTAAGTCTGGAAATTTGCTTCTGTATGTGATTTCCAGAATATTTTTTTCTTTCATCAGGAACAAGATGAGTGAGAAAATCGACACACTAAAAAGTTTACTCTGAAAATTCTTTAAAACTGCAATTTCATTCTTTCATTACTATTCATTCTATGCTTTAATTAATGGTGAAATGATTTTCTGCTTTAATAATTGTACATCCTTGGAGTAAGATTATCAATTTTATCTACCTCTCCATGCCTCCAAACAGTGAAAATTTCTATTCTTTACACACGTGAGCCTCCCATATGCAAAGGAAATTTTTTTTCTATAAAGATCATAGAAAGTCAATTTCAATAAATAATGATGTAAGTCAGTGTACATTTCTTAAAAAATGTGGATTATATATACATATATGTAATGAATACATATATAAAATGAATATATATAGATACACACACACACACGTACACATACACACACTCTATAAATAGAAATTAAGCCTTCTGGCTTAGGTGGAAAAACAAGAGCAGAAATCAGACTTATTCAACTCCAATTTGTCTTTGGGAGCTGTATTTGTTTACAAAAATATGTTCTTGATAAACACCAAAATGTATACCTCTTTCTTTCTTAGCAATGAAAGGAATAACTTGTACAGTCTGAACATATCTAAAGCAGAAAATGATTGATTAGGGATTTAATTCCAAAATTGATTTCAAATATTCATGACTCAATGTCACAGCATCTCACAGAGACAGAAGAATGGAAGAAAGTAATGGAATTTCTCAATTATTTCCTGAAGAGGAAGTAGGAAACATACCTTTCTTAGCACTTCTATGATTCAGATGCTGACCTAAACTTTTTCACTTTTTTTTTCTTCTGACGTCATTCATTCGTTTAAAACATTTTAAGGGTCTGTATGTGATAGGAACATTTAGATGCAGTCGACACAATGGTGAGCAAGATGAAGGACAAGCCCATTGAAGCCTATTCTCATTCTTGATGTCTTCAATATTAAAACAATCCCCTGGCTTCTCAGTTCCCTAAACTCCTGTCTTCGAGTCAATTTTCAACTTCTCCTCACTTCATGGAATCACTGACATGATTATTCCCTAAATCGTCTCATTACTATTTTTCCTGGACTCCAAAATCTCAATTTCCACCTTATCAATTTTTGAGTGTCAGCTCCTAACCTTCCAGATTTCTTCCTCTAGTATTGATCTTCCAGCAATTTTTTGATGTCATAAAGACCTCAAGTGAAATAACTAACATCATTTCCATTAGGCCTTCATTCTTCTCTTTTCCTAGCTTAGATTTTATGGTCAAGTTCTATAAGTCACACCTTTATAAATCCTGTATCAGGGTCAAAAAATGAAATAGCACACTCAAAGATTTAACCAAAGAGAGCTATGTGGTTTGGATAAAGTTAAGGGAACCAACAACCCCAAATGTCAAAACAAACAAACAAACAAACACCAAGGAACTAGAAACATCAGGAAGGCATCATCTTCCTAAACCAAAGGAGCAAGTGAAGAATGAACTAGAATCTTAAAGCTAGAGTATTAGAGGAGGGGATAGTCAAAAGAGCAGTGACCAGAGAGAGGCTAGTTACTTCCTGAACTCAGTGAGGGAGAAGGAATTGTGGATTTTATTAGAACTCTCATTTTCCCTCCCTCTTATCCCTGGCAATGGCTCTCATTGTCCAAATTCTACTAGAAGCTGGAGAATAAAATAGCTACAATGTGTGGGACGCAATCATGCAGGGAGTAGCACATGACAGAGAAGAGCAGAAAATGGGTTTGAGAAAAGCTAATGAAGAAGGACCACACACTCTCAACTCCCTTCCTCTAACTTGCTTCATTTAACTAGCCTGACTTAAGCTCAGGCCTGATGAAATCCAACTATTCCCATATCTTCTACAGCCAAGAAGATATAAGATACTGGATGGGAAAAACAAATAACAAAACAACAACAACAACAAGAAGACATACGCATAACTATTACATAACCACTTAAAATTGTGACCAAAAATCTCTAGTGGATCTGTGGCACAAGAGGATGATACTACTTTGTGTTCATACCCTATTTATTCCCATGTTCTCCTCCCAGATGGCTGTCCCAACTTCTCTTTCCATTCCAGTTTCCAAAAATCCCCTTCAAACTCATTGCTCTTATTGATGGCTTTGTTTCTAATTTTACTGAGATAATAGATTTAATCAAAGTAAAACTACTTTGTCTTACTACCAGCAGATTCACCAGTCTACCTGCTTTTCCATCCATATTCTGTGTTGTTTCTCCTGTTTCCATGAATAAACAGACCCATTTGGCACCTAACACAAAACCTCCCCTTGTGCACTTGGTCACAACAGCTTTCCATCTACTCAAGGCTTTTTTCTCAGGGACTTTTTCATGTAGCATATTTTTTTTTCTCTCAATGGGATCATGCATATAAATCACTGAAACACTTGTGATATATACCATCTTAGAAAAAAACAACAGATTACCTGACCTCATATTCTCCTTTAGCTGTTTGATTTTTTGTTAAAAAAATAGTAATTGAAAGTTAGATTATTCGGCGAATTCACTTCTTTGTCCAATGTTTTCATAACAACACTCTTACCAAGCTTTTATCTTCACTACATCACTGAATACATACTTGCAAAGTCCGCAACAAACTTCTATCACATCAAAATCAGAGATCAATATTGAGTTGTCCTATTATAAATTTTTCACAACTTATGGTAGAGGTCTTTACTTAGCTTTCAGGGTGCCATACTTTCCTGTTTTGAGTCCTACTTCGCTGGTCACTCTTTTTCAGCCTTCTTCAACTCTAAATGATCTCTTTATTTCTCATGTATACTCACTTTTTATATACTTAGACTATCAACTAATTTGGCTTTACACATTCTATATTTATAAGCGACTTCAGATTTTTGTGCTTAGACTTGACTTCTCCCCTGAGCTTTCATACGTACCTAAGTCCTTACACACATGTCAAAAGTGACATGCTCAAAACTCAACTCTTGACATTTCCTCCCAATTTTTTTTTTCTTTTTTAAAAGTGTTTTAAGTTTTACATTTATTTTTATTTTATAATTTTTACTTCAAAATATTAGGAGTTATAAGTGTTCGTGTTACATGGATGAACTGTAAAATGCTGAAGTCAGGGCTCTCCCCCACAATGTTTGCCACCAGATTAAATGGCAATAACATTCCAGATGTTCAAGAAAGATCAAGCATGAAAGTAGAAATACGGAAGATATAAATGAAATATAAATTGAATGTATAGAAGATTAAAAAGTATAATGTTTCTAATAAGCAGTACACTGAACTTATTAACAGTAGATTAGACACTGCAAAATTTCCTGTGCTTTTATGTGTTTGTAATTTGCATCCCTGAAGTAAGGGTAAGAAGGGGGGAGAAAAATTGAAGGGTTAATCGTCAAAATTTGACAAACTTTAATGAAGACTACATACCGATATCTAAGAAAATCGATGAAAAAATGGTAAAAATATTTTAAAAACTATACCAAGATCCCTGTAAATTGCAAAAACCACAATGAAGAGAAAATATTAAAAGCAGCCAGAGGGAAAAAAAGAGGGACAAAGGTAAGTATTACAGCAGACTTCTCACCAGGAATAGTACAACTATATATTTGTATATATTTTTATATATACATCAAATTATATATTGGGAAAATAACAAACATACATGCACAATAAATATTATTTCAGACATATAAAAGATTAGCTAATTCATCACCAGCAGACCAGCACTCAAAAAATATTAAAAGAAGTCATTCAAGCAGAAGGAAAATGATTCTTAATGTGAATTGCTATCTACTCAAAGGAATGGAGAGCACCAGAAATAACTACCTTGCTAAACATATGATTTATTATTTAATTATTTAACCTCTTTAAGACATAATTGGCTAACATAGTGACTATCATTAATAATATTATATTTCACACTTGAAATTTGTTAAGAGTAGATCTTGAATGTTCTATACACACACAAAGTAACACTATGAAGTGATGGATATATTAATTAGCTTGATTGTGGTAATCATTTTACAATGTATACATATATAAATACATCACATTGTACACTTTAAATAAAGTTTTTATTTTTCAATTATACCTCAATAATGCTGGAGAAAATAAAAGTTAATTGACTATTTGAAGTAAAGATAATAATATATTTCTAGTTTATCATATATGTAGAAATAAGATGTATGACAAAACTAGCACTACACCAGGACAGGAGAAATAGAAGTATACTGTTATAAGGTTCTTATATTCTACATGGAGTTATATAATATTTCTTTAAGGTAAATTATCATAAGTTACAAAAGTACACTATAAGA
The DNA here is from genome assembly GCF_041146395.1 of Eulemur rufifrons. NCBI lineage: Eukaryota > Metazoa > Chordata > Mammalia > Primates > Lemuridae > Eulemur > Eulemur rufifrons. Next base: position 112,498,189 of record NC_090989.1, read on the forward strand.
ACTAAAAAAACACTAAAAGAGAAAAGGAAAACAAAAATTTTTCAAGTTATAGCTAATAAACAAAGGAAACACAAATGAATTATATACTCAGTTAATCTTAAAAAAAAAGGCAATCAGTAATTCCTATTAAGTCCACTTTCAAAATATATAATTTCAACAACTTCTTACCATCTGAACCACCTAGTTCTGCCAACAGCACCTTAGGATGTAGGGGAAGACCAATTAACAGATTTTCTCTCATACTCTAATCCCCTTGTTCTATGTCAGCTTTCTAACACACAATATCCATATTTCTGAGCAGCGTTGTTCCTGCGTTTGCTGTTGAGAAGTGGAAAAGATCGCCTTTACATATTAATAAAATATTACATTCATTAGCATCATTTAATCAAAGCAAAAAAAGGATTTTGGAGTTTGTTCTCTTATTTCTAGTTATTTTGTTTATTCTATTTTTTTTTTTTTGAGACAGAGTCTCGCTTTGTTGCCCTGGCTAGAGTGAGTGCCGTGGCGTCAGCCTAGCTCACAGCAACCTCAAACTCCTGGGCTTAAGCGATCCTACTACCTCAGCCTCCCGAGTAGCTGGGACTACAGGCATGCACCACCATGCCCGGCTAATTTTTTCTATATATATTTTAGTTGGCCAGATAATTTCTTTCTATTTTTTTAGTAGAGACGGGGTCTCGCTCTTGCTTAGGCTAGTCTGGAACTCCTGACCTCGAGCGATCCACCCGCCTCGGCCTCCCAGAGTGCTAGGATTACAGGCGTGAGCCACCACACCCGGCCTGTTTATTCTATTTTTGATATAATTTTCACTCTTTTCTCTTTGTTCCAAGACAGAAAATAAACTGAAAACTAGGCATCCCAGCTATCAGTCCCCATTTGGTCTGTACAGAAATATCCTTCAATTGATCTAGTTTACAAATAGCAAGAGAACCAAAAAGACATCTAAGATATAGAGCCTGCTGACTGATCCACAAACATAAGAATGTGATACCAGTTAGTTTCTTAAAAACAGACATTTCTTGTCTCAGTATTGTCCTAAATTATATATTATTTATCTAACAGAATGGTCACACTGCAACTTAGCTTTTATTCTGGTTCCTGTATAAAAGTAACTAACACAGGTTTATTTGAAATCCACAGTGGGACAATGTTTAAAATATTTCTTTTGAGGGGACAAAACTGTCTTTATTAATAATTATGAAATGAAAGTATTAAAGACATTACATATTTCAAAATAAATTCAGACATTGCTCCAGTCTTCTCCTCCTTTGCATCATTTCTCTTTAGTTTTTCTTTGTTGATCTCCAATTGCTTGATTTTTTTTTCATATTGATATGGTACCACAATTTAAATATCTTTACAAAATTCAGAATACTTAAGAAGCTGTTGTAACTTTCTCAAAAAAGTTTACAACTCTTTCAAGTTCCTGCAAGACAAATAAGTAGAATTATTTATTCCTTAGCTTTTGTAGCTATTGAAAGTTGCCTGTTTGATTAGAAGTCTTATGTAGGCTGGGCACAGTGGCTTACACCTGTAATTCTAGCACTTTGGGAGGCTGAGACGGGAGGATTGCTTGCGCTCAGGAGGTTGAGAACAGTCTGACCAAGAGTGAGACCCTGTCTCTACTAAAAATAGAAAAAAATAAATAAATCAGCCAGGCATTGGGGCGCACCTATAGTCCCAGCTACATGGGAAGCTGAGGCAGAAGGATCTCATGAATTCAGGAGTTGGAGGTTGCGGTGAGCTACAATGACACCACTGCATTCTACTCAGGATGATAGAGTGAGACTCTGTCTCAACAACAAAAAAAAAACCTCAAAAAAACAAAAACAAGAAAAGTCTTATGTGGTATTTGTTTATGTAAATTGTTTTCAATAAAATAAGTTAATTAAAATTAAAAATTTAATTAAAATCAAAGTATTTACAAAAGGTAAAGTTATAAACTACATATCTTTTATAATCTTCCATTTAAAATATTTTATTTAAAAAGTAAATAAAATATTTTATTTATATTTTTTGTGATATTTTATTTTTTTATTTCTTTCTTTAATTTGAAAACAGCAATTAAGAAGGAATACAGTTCAGTATTAAGATATAATTCAAATTCAGTAAAGCACTTCATGCGTCAACATTTGCCCTCACTAAACAGAAATATTACACTTTGCAATTTATAGTCATTTTTAAATTTAAAATTGTAAATGCAAATCAAAATTTTAATTTATTTTGTAATTTAAATTTTCTATTAAAATAGAACAAAACATATTTTATATGATTCTGGGCTTAGCTTTTAAAATACAGTTAACCTGAGTCAGAGGCAGTGCAAAGACAATTTATGTAACCAAGCATTTGTACCCCCATAATATTCTAAAACAAAAAAAATCACTTTGCACCCTGACATAAGTCCAAAATAACATGATCATCCTGTCTGGAAGTTGATTCTCCAAATAATAAAATCTCAAATACATCCCATTCCCTAACAAAAAAATTTAAAAAAATAAAATAAAATACAGTTAACCTGTGATAAAACAATGTTCATGCATGTTAACTATTCTCTCAACACAATATAGAAATGAAAACTAAACCTTTTTAAAAGGAGGAATGACAATTCCAGCTGCTTAACTTAAGCAAAAATTGACATACACTTTAGTGATTTCTTTAATACTTAGTTTACAGTCACAGTGTGGAAAAATATATAATGCATGTGCTTGAAATTTTTGGAAAAATATTGAATGCTTATGTTTGAAAATTTTGTATTATTTCTATCAGATTTAAAGGCAGAAAAACCAGAACTGCTGCCTTTAAGATGAATTGTCAGTTTCTAATCAGCATATAACATTTTCTTCTCTGGTCTATTAATATGAAATAAAATTTAAAAAAAATTAAACCTTGTAGGTCATTCTTGCTAACTGCTAATCCTTTTGCCTTTAACAATTTATAATACCCATTTTCAAATTATAAATCTTGAGAAATTTCACTTTGATTACAGTTATATATAATACTATATATATTATAGTATATATACTATATGTATAGTATATGTATAACATATAATACTATATATTATAGCTTGATTATAATCACTATGATTATATATATAGCCATTTTTAATTTTCAATGAATGCCCAATAGCTAGATAATAAAGGAACATTTCTCCTCAAAAGTTAATGGATGGGCATCAACCTCACTGACAAATGAAAAAGAAAAATCATTGATAAATTAAGTATTTTACTTACATGTTATAAGCAAAGAACAGTTTTCTACAATTTGGGACAAGAAGAATTAGATTGGTCTCTGAGAACCATATGTCAATTTTTGAAGTATCAGCATTCCAGGAATGAGAGGGTATGATTGGCCCACAGCATGAGCCGTAGGACGTGAATGACCTCTATAGAATTAAAAAGAGTAATAAAGTCCATGAAAGGTTAGACTTATTATTTTTATGTATTGGTAATTTACAATATCAGAAATAGAATAGTTATCTGAGAAATCAAATATTTTAAGTTATGTTCTAATAGTTGTAATAATTACAGATGAATTTTAATAACATATATAGTTTTCAAGGTAACATATTTTTTATTACTCATTCTTTAATATACATTATAATCTACATAAAAGTTAATTTGGAAAACTCTTGGTTATACTGTTGAGCCCCAACAAAGGCAGACTCCTGGAATTCACTTTAGATTCAGTTTGTGTGTCCAACTCCTACAATTCACTTCAGGTTCACCTTATATGTCCAACTACTGTACAGCTATATTTTTTTTCTGTCTTTGATACAGTAGATTTGAAATAAGCAATTATAGTGTGAAATTTGTGTTGTACAAATTCTATAATTTTAAGACTTTTGCTTAAATTAAGCAGGTAGAATTTGCATTCCTCCTTCTCTTTAGAAAATTTATAGTTAGTCATTTTTATATTATGGATGAGAGAATAATGAACATGAATCAACATGATCTCACCAAATGTTACTTGCATTTTAAAAACCAAGTTCAAAATCATATAAAATATATGGTGTTCTATCTTAATTTAAATTTAAATTATAAATTAAAATTTTTATTCCTGTTTACAATTTTAAATTTAAAAATGAGTGTGAATTGCAAAATGTAATATTCTAGTTTGTTAAGGGTAAATATTATTCGTACATGAAGTATAAGTTTTAAACTGTCTAATTGATTGCATTTCTTATATTATTAATTTCATAATTATTAATCTGCTATCCATTTTTGTTTTTTCACATTTTAGTAACATACATTTTCAGAATTGAGCACCAATGTTTGAAATGCAATGAACAGAGTGAATTTCAAATTATTGTTGACACAGAAGATAATATGGAGATGTAGACGGCCATTTATCTCATTCACGAGTCAAGGCTACTGAATTCTGTTTTAATTTTACATCTAAAGGAATACTGAAACAACACCTCAATGGTCCTTGAAAACTGTGGGTGTTGAAAATAAGTCTGTAGGCTAAATACAGTGCAGATCAATTTAATCTGGAACTTGACCTTGAACAAATTTCTCTTTTAGGCAAAACAAGGTAAGCATGAATACTGAACTAAAAAGAATTTTAAGCCATGCTCTGGATGATTACAAGTATAATAAAACTTATCTAATTTACTTTGATGCTTTAAGAGCTTGCTTGGAATTTTCGTCAAAGTTTCTACCACTATGCTGAGAAATGGAGGCCAATTCTGGTAATTTTATATAGAATTCATTCTGTTAAATGGCACCATGTTATTCTAAATGAGAGTGCTACTGTGAAGGGCATATATGCCCACTATTTTTTTTAAGTGATAGGGTCATATTTTACATCATAATTCAGGCTGCCAGATGTTATCTAAAGAAAAGCTTATACGGTTGTTTAATATACTAGCAATAATCTCATTTAGTAATTAAAAAACAAAAATTTGACTAGGAAAGATTTGGGTCATCTCTCATCTCTAAAAAAATATATCCTCCATTTACATCTTCTAAAACTCCATTACATGGAGACATTGAAGAATATATATTAATATCTTAAAAATTGGTTAGTTTGCGATGATTTTCATTGGTGGGGTACTTGTCGTTACTTGATTATAACTGTCATTCATATAGTTCTTTTAGAATATCTGTCTAGTTCACTTGCATTAGATCAAAAATAATTTTTATTCACTCATGTTATTTGCATCATTCATATATCAGATATCCCTTGGTTGTTGTTTAAAAAGTATGAAAAACTCCTAGTTTTTAAGTAATATTTTAAATTTTTTAAGAAGGTCATAGTAACACTCACTCTGTTAGAAAGAGTTTAAATAAAAATCTGAGTAAACCTGCAGCTTATAGAATTAGTCCTTGTATCATGTTTGCAGCAAATGTCTTTTCTCAAACAGCTTACAAAGGCTTAACAATAATTGCCTTACTTCTTTCAACTTTACAACACCCCATAAACCTGCCATATCACTGTACAAAGCTGAATAAGCCCAAAGTTGAATACAATGTGTAAGCCATGGAGGGAACAAAAAAATAATATACAATTACTGAGAGATTTATGGGCATGTTTAATGTAAGGCAGTGAATCTTTGCAGAAAGAACAAAACAGCATTATAAAGCAGGCATTATGGTTTCAACCTCAAAAACTGTTTTTATAGCAGTTAAGAAGGCACGAACAAAAGCAGCAGTTTGGTCCAGCAAATAACCATGCAGGGCTCCTCTTCTTAAAGAGAGAATAATACATTTGTCAGCCAATTTGCCTCAAGATATTAGAAGACATAAGGCATGCCACAGTGGTATATTTTGTTTTATGATAAATGAAAAAATTAAACAGCAATTGAAACATAAAGGTCTTTGGAGAAAGATCCATCTTGTTAAAACCTATTATTATTTTTCACCTTGAAATTGCAACATGTGTATGTTAAAGTTTGTTTTAGTTATGTTTCATATGATATATTCTGTCTACAAAGAAATTGCTAGTTGTCATTGATGCAAAACTGAAATTAAGTATTTATGTATAATAGTAACATAATAGTAACAAATAAGTTGTCACATATTCTTGTTAAAACACAATTGATACAGTGATTTTAGTGGTTCATATCAGAGTATTACTTGACATTCCTGTGAGACCAATTACTTATGGCTACAGATATATAAAACTGTGGAGAGAAAAAGATCTAAACTTAACAATAAACTTATCTAAAGAATTTAAAACAACAAATAAACACAAATAAGAGGTAGAAAATATCATTAATCCGGTGCAGCATTTTTCTAAGTGCAACAATTGAAATTACTTAAAAGTAAAGAATGCTCTACAAGTATTAGGTTTAATGGCTAGTTGATTATTAAAAACATAATTGTGTGATAATTTACCTTTCCTCTATCTCTTTTTTCACAATAGTAATCTTATTTACCACCTACATTTTCTGCTTTATCAGTGAGACTTCCTTCCATTAAGTAGTTCTCACTAACAATTGACTTATCTGCTTCTTCTCTTTTTATTACTTTTAAGTCCTACAGTCAAACCACGAAGATAAGGAAAATTGTATTTTCCCTACATTTTTAACAACACAGTTAATATTCTTTGTTAAGGTTCTTGAAAGCCTAAATGATATGAACATTCCATTTAAACTCTCCAAATGGTAACAATCTATTGGCGTTCTGAAATATTCTTTTTTGTAGGATCCAGCTCCTGTAAGCATTGAGCCACTGGCTCATGCCTAGCTCCCAGCCACACTTCCCCACTAGTAAGGCTAACAAAAGACACTGACAGCACCATAATTTACTGAAATATTCTGTGACTTGCATGAATGATAGCAATCATAAACTGACTAAAAACATGGCTTCATCTTATTTACCCTAGGCTATAATCCTACTTAAATGCTTTGACCTCATAGTCAAAAAATGCCAAAGCATCCTTAAAGCATGTTCTCTTATAATGTTTTTGATACTAACAACATTTTAGTTATTATAAGCCCATTTGTACCCACAGGTCAGTGAAGGTCTGAAAAACTCTATTTCATGAATGTACAGGGCATCAAGTTTATTTCTTTCCATAATATAAGAACAATGTTTTTGAATGTCAAACAAATCATAATATATTAATGGGTAAAAATCTAAGCGAAATCTAGTATGTATCTGTTATTTCCACAAAATGAATATGACATTGCTGTGTTTGCTTTTAAATAAATATTTTTACTTACAAAATTTAGAGTAATTTAAAAATTATTGTAGTATTTTCATAAAGATTACATTGTTTTAATTCTTAATTTTTTAATAAATACATATTGTGAGATATTTTGATTAAACAAAAAGTATTGCTGTATTTAATGACATTCCATAGTAATATATCGCAAAATAAAATTTCATTCTGAAATATTTTAATTCAATGAATACTAAACATTTATGCTTCAGTTTCAAAGAAATTTTTAAGAAATTATAATATTGTAAAGTTTTAGCTTTGTGTTTATATAAAATACAGTTTAGAAAATTAAATTTATTATATTAAAAGTGAAACTTTTCCATTTATATATGCTAATTAAAACCAAAATATCAGATTACAATAATTAGAAATAAATTGACATTGAGTCACAGAGAAAATCATTCAAAAGGAATATTGGGAAATGAGAATTAGAATAATGTTTTATCCAAATATGTGTTCAGTAAATGGACCTAATACTTTTTAAAAAGTTTAAATAGCTTATCCAAAATATAGCTAATTACATTATAAATTAAGTGACACAAGGATAAATTCTACATATCTGGAAAGAGAGTGTGTATAATTAGTCTTTTAAGCCTACTCTAAAGAGAATTCCAATTATGTGCTACTTTTTTTCAATCCCTCTTTAAGAGAATACAAAACATCAAGAATGAACACTAAAATAAACTATCCTGACAGAATAGATATTCCAAGTATTAATATGTTACCCAAAATGACATGCACTTAAATATTTCTAGAAACTTGATGATGTGGAAGAAAACCTTCTCTCCAGAGGGTCTCTTTAAAATAGAAATGCAATAATAACTTCCCAAAAATTTTAACAGTGACTCATCATGATCAAAACTGTCAGAGAATTGACACAGCATGTATAATTTAGTATGAATACAACATTTAAAATTTTTCTTTTTATATATAAGTATAATTATTAATAATTAATTATATATCATATAACATTATAATGGATATAGTTTTTCCTATAGAAAAGTTCATATTATAAATAATGTAGTTTTTACTTATTTCTTGAAATTCACTGGAAATAAAACTTAAATTTTATGTTTTCTTTGAAATAAGAAACTACTTTTTTATTTATATAGGTATACATGTGCTATATAGATGTTTACCAAACAGGTTTTGGAATATTTATACATTTTATATATTGATTTCATATTTATATGTTATAATTTTATGCTGTTTCCTGTACTTAAAAAAAAACATAATTTGGCCTTAACCAGTAATGTCAAGATTACCCTAAATAATACGGCAAGGAAAAATGATTGTTTGGTATGTAATTCCAACAAGTATTTTTTTTACCTAAATAATTGAATTATACTTGCTATTTTTTAGTTTTAGTCAGTTAATATCAACTTTAGGCAATATTTGAAATTAGATTATCATATGAACTTTTTCACTGAACATTTTTGAATATCTACTAAAGAAAATGTTGGTAAGGGTGTGTCCTGGGAGCTGAGGCTTCTGTCCTGGACAGAGAATCTTGTGGCCTGAGGCAACTGTGCCAACTGAACACAGACAGCATGGGACTGGGCTAGCTATTTTGGCCTGCTGCCAGTGCTAGGAGACCCAGCAGGTCAAGGTGGTAGAAGCCAGACATATCCCCCTAGGGCTTTGGTAGGCTATGGAGACTAGGCTGCCCCTCTCCCCCGATGCGGGCGGCATGGCACAGTTGCTCCCATACCTCCCCAGAACATTGCCCCAAGAACCTAAGAACTGCCCTGCAAGCCCTGTAGGGGATGGCGCTTGTGCCAGCACCTGGGGAGTCTGAACCCAAGTATGCCTAACCCATCCTCATCCATTTTGATTCTCCCCTCCCTGTCTAGGTAGTAGAACATGGGATAGGGACCTTTGGGAATTTTACATTTGTGCATATCACCTGAGATATCTCAGTAGTTCTCCTGATTAACAAAAGCCAGCTGTCTGAGAGGCTGAGGCGGGCTGAGAGTTTGAACTCAGGAATTCGGAGACCAGCCTGAGCAAGAGCAAGACTCCGTCTCTACTAAAAAAATAGAAAGAAATTAGCTGGACAACTAAAAATATATAGAAAAAATTAGCCAGGCATGGTGGTGCATGCCTGTAGTCCCAGCTACTCTAGAGGCTGAGGCAGTAGGATTGCTTGAGCCCAGGAGTTTGAAGTTGCTGTGAGCTAGGCTGAGACACCACAGCACTCTAGCGTGGGCAACAGAGTAAGATTCTGTCTCAAAAAAGAAAAAAAAAAAAAAAAAAAAAGCCAAGCAAAAATGCCACGGCCACCACTGCAGCTGTCTCTCTCCTGCAAGTACCACCTACTGGCTGGGAGGTCAACCAGACCATTAAAACTTCTGCTGACACAATTAAACGGTGCTCGAGTAGGGGACAAGCTTTCCATGACATCAGCTACCACAAAAGCCCACAACACCTCAGCTATTCAGGAGTCCCTGAGCTTGCTCATCTCCCTGGTAGATTACTACTACAGCTGGCACCTGAGAAAGCTACCTCAGTGAGGCTACCTGTGACCAAGGAAATCATACAGCATTTATGCCATTCCCCCACCACCCCTATCTTGGCCGATGCTTGTGCTTAACATTGGGAAATCTGAGGGGGAGTCTGCCTAGTCCAGCTCTGTCCGACTCAAATCCCCTCTGGGGCTGAGAGTTGAGCTCAGGCCACTGTGCATCTCCCAGACCAACCCATTGCCTGAGCCACTGATAAGCTTCTCCCAGTAAACAAAGATCAAGCATAAAACCACTGGGTGCCACCATAGCCAACTTTTAACTGCAAGCATAACCTACTAGTCTAGAGGCTGAACTACGTATTCCAGTATAAAACTTTTAAGAATTATTTTTAAAATATGTGCAAAAAAGGATTCAATAATATAAAAATATAGCGGAAAGAATACTGAAAGAATAGGGAAGCATGAATAAACAAGAGGCATACTTCAATTAAACTTAAATTAGAAGAACTTCAAAAAATAATATTTAGGACCATTAATATTAGTACTTCTCATTGGGCAAGATAAATAGTAGATTACATGCAACTAAGGAGAAAATGAATGAGTTGGAATTTGGATTCCTGAAAATAAGTTAGGAATAAGTATAGGAAATAAATCTCACAGAATATGATATAGAGACAGAAAAGGTGGACTTTTTTAAGAGAAGGTAAGAGACACAGATAATAAGATAAGGTCCAACATATGTTGAAGTGAACTTACCAAAGAGAGAGAGAGAGAGAGAGAGAATACGAGATAGGAGATAGTCCTCGAAAAATAATGACTAAGAAAATAAATTTCCCATACTTATTAAATATGTAAGTATTTAGCTGTAGGAAGCAGAGTATTATTCAGTATAAATAAGAACCAAAAAATATATTATGGAAAAATTATAGGACACTAGGATCAATAGCCAAAAAAGTCAGATGACCATAAATATGTTATGATTAGCCTCTCACCAAACTTCTAATGAGCAATAGCAGATACCTGAAGATAATGAAATTATTTCTTCATAGTGCTGAGGGGAAATACCTAACAATAGAGTATCAAAATACATGAAGAAAAAAAACTTATATAATTAAGATGAGAGATACAAAAATTTACTGTTATATATGGAAAAATTGGTGTGTCAGTAATTGACAGATCCAGCAGGCAGAAAATCTGTAAGGACATAGAATATGTGAATAACACCATGAATCAACTGGATCTAATTGACATTTATAGATTATTTTGTCCAGCAGAATACACATTCCTCTCAAGCCTACATGGAACAGTCACCAAAAGAAGCCACATTCTGAGTCATAAAATACACCTTAACAAATTCAAAAAGACTAGAAATCAAATAAAGTATGTTCTCAGACCATGAATGAATTTAACCAGAAATCAATAACAGAAATATAGTTGTAAAATTCTAACACATTTGGAAATTAAACAGCATAGGTCACAATAATGTCAAAGAAGTCTCAAGAGCATTAAAAACTATTTTAAACTACAAGATAATAAAAACACAATTTATCAAAATTTTGGATACAACAGAAATAGTGCTTAGCAGTAAATGTATAATATTTAATGCATATATTAAAAAGAAAAATACATATAAAATGAATAACCTAAGCTTTCATTTTGTAAGAGATCTTTAAGATTCTTAAACCTCTAGGGCAATTTATGTCCATGACAAACAGGAAAAAAAATAGTGAGTATTAGAGTAGAACTTAAAATTAAAGTTAGAAAAACAGTATAGAAAATAGAATCAAACATGATTATTTGAAAAAATTAATAAAATTTATTAAATTCTAGACTCACTAACCAAGAAGAGAAAGAAAAGACAAAAATTACCAATACTAGAAATGAAAAGGGGGTCTTCATAACCCACAATTATCACATTAAAAGGATAACTATAATAAAATGAATACTATGATAAGCTCAATGCCCACAAATCCTTAAAAGACACAAACTACCAAATAACACATGAAAAGAAATGGATAATACGAATAGCGAAAAATCTGTGAAGAAATTGAACGATAGTTAATAACCTTCCAAAAAAAAGAAAGCATCAGATCCAAATGATTTCACTGATAAATTCTAACATTCAAGAAGAATATAATGCAAATTCTCCATAATGTCTTCCAGAAAAAAAGAAGCAGAAGAAATGCCTCACATTCTACGAGATCAGCGTTATCCTAATACCAAAATCAGATAAAGATGATTGGAACACCAAAATTAAAAATTTAGTATTGAATTATGGCCCATAGTCTAAAATCAATATACATGAGTCTATGCTTATAAAAATGTATGATTTAATAAATAAATAATAAATAAATAAATAAATAAATGGGGAGGAAACAAATTTCCTGTGCAATAGAATTCTGAGTAATTTAGATAACCCTCCCTCAAGGATTTGAAGCATAACTTTTCACTTCTTCATGTGGGACTTCATGTGCAAGCATAACTCCTTACTCTTTCATATCACTATTGAGTGACACTCTACCAGTACTCCTCAAAACTTTCAAGGTCATCAAACCAAAAAAGTCAGAGAAACTGTCATAGCGAAGATGAGCCTAAGAATATATGAGAACTAAATGCAACATGTTATCTTGGAACAGAGAAAGGACATTTGTTAAAAATTAAAGAAATCTGAAAGAAGTATAGACATTAGCTCATAAAAATTTGTCCATATTGCTTCATTAATTGTGAAATGTGACAAATATACTATACTAATAAGAGATGTTAATAATAGTGGAACCCTAATGTGAATGTGGTAGTAACATTTCCCACAAAGATGTTCATGTTGTAAACTCAAGAACCTGCAGATAAGTTGCCTTACCTAACCAACCAGAGATGAGATTGCTTTAAAGACCTTGAGATGAGGAGTTATATTGGATTATATGTGTGGGCCCAGTCTAATCCTACATATACTTAAAAGTAGAAGACTTGTCTTGGATATATTGAGAGAGATGTGATAACAGAATAAGGGTAGGAATAATTTGAAATATGAAAGGCACTCTACCAGACATGGTTGGCTTTAAAGATGGAGGAAAGGAACCACAAACCAAATAATGTGGTGTCTACTAGAAGGTGGAAATAGATTCAGAAAGGAACACAGTTCTGTGGACATCTTGATTTTAGCCCTGTGATACCTGTGTCAGACTTCTTACCTACAGAACTGTAAGATGATCAGTTGGAGTATTTTTTTAAATCTGCTAAATTTGTGGTAATTTGTTACAGTAATAATAATAAAACAAATATAAGTTTATATGGGAACTCTCTACTATCTTTGTAATTTTTCTGTGAATCTAAAACTATTTTAAAATTATAATCTTATTAAAATGTAATTTCAATCAATATTTTTGAGTTAAATCAAGAATAAACTTAAAAAGGAAAATATTAATATTTGCATTTAAAGTATTTGTGAGAGGACTGAGTAAATAATAAGTGATTTAACTGAAGTACTATAAAATATAAAACCTCACTGGCCTCAATGAGAAATTTGTCTAAACTCTTTTATCATATTGCTTTTTTATTTCCCAGAAATTGACATATTTTGAACAGTAACCTAATGTTCTTGGAGCTTGAGTGGCCCAAAGTTTTCTGATGTTCTGGGGCCATTTTTCCTAAAATATCCAAATAAAATAGCTAAATTCTCATCCCCTGAGCCAAGAGAAGTCCAGACACCTGCTTATCTACAAGTGCCACAGAGGAAGGCTGTCTTCAGATTCAGATCTTGCCTCAGTCTCTGCCTAGATTGCTGATTGATTCCCTCCCTCAGGCTCCCTCCCTCTCCCTCCCCTGCCTTCCTTCCTCTTTTTGTTTCCTCTCTACTTCACATTGGCCGCAACTCCTCTTACTTCATTTTGGCAACAGCGGAATTAACACCATTTTTCTTTATACCATAGAGTAGAAATCAATGTCAATTTCAGTGTGCCTGGCAATTGTCATCCATGCTCTGTCATAGATTCCTTAGAAACCGGCATGGTCTTCTCAGGCAATAATGATCAGATCACATGATCTCTCTCCCTTATATTTTTGCTTCATCTTTCTCCCTTCTCTATAGAGTTAATTATAAAATCTAAAATCTCAAAATTCTTCTTTATATGTTGTTCAAAGGAATTTGCTTCTTCTTTTGTTTTGCCTTTTATTTCAGAACATTCCAAAAAATAAAAATAAAAAAAGGAATAGTGTTCATTTTTAACAACCAAATATATTTATCAAGGTTGTTTTCAAAATGAAGACATCTATTTTGACATGAATCATGTTACTGCAATAGTTTGAAAAAAATCAGATACATGTAAACATAAAGACTACAAATATAAAATTGTCCGCCCATCCTCAAAATATCACAGCCAAGTTACCAAAATTAGTATTTAGTATCTATGTACTGTTGATTTCAGCTTATACACTTATAGTTATTTTTTCTGTATTAGACCAACTTCTTTGGTTTTGACTCAAAAACTAACCTTACCTAACTTAAGTAAAAAGAACATTTGTTGAAAGTATAATGGGATAATTCGAAGAATTGAAAGGAGATAATCAATGAATCTTTAGGAAGTAGGCAAGTTTTGAGGCAAAAGTTAGAGGGAGTGAGGGATCTTCACCCATGGGCACCTGAAGTTTTATAACTATCTGTGCAAATGTCTCAGTAGGAATATTTGTATTAATCCAGCTTGGAACAGTAATGATGAACATTGGAGCATCTGGCCATGTTCAGGGAATTTGAGGAAGAAAGGGGCAGGTTAGAAGCACTGACGTGGCTATAGGAGAAATCTTTGTGAGCTAAAAAATCTAAGAGCTAAGAAATCTTTGTGAGATAATATATATTATTGTCTACACATGTAATTGTTTCTACTCAGTCCATCACACTAACTATAATAAGATGAATACCAATATTTTCACCTACACTAAGATTATATATAAAACTTATTCTGCCATTACAAGGAAAGACATTACTTTTACTGAAATAAATTTACTTTTAATAAGAAGAGTGATAATTAGAAATATTCTCTATAAACTCCAAATTGACTTGAAATTAAGAGAGGTAAAGCAGGACACGTAGAAATCAATGTTGAGACTAAATTTCCTGAGGAACATAGTCACAATACATTTTATATTAATTTAGAAAAGAGAAATTGATTATTTTTTAAAGGTGATGAAAGCACAGGGGAAAAAACAATGTGAAAGATTGTGGCACTTAATTAATTTAGCTGTACATTTTGATCAAAATGAAAATGGAAAATTTTAGATTATTGGAATACTAAGAAAAACTGAGTGTATATAAAATATTCTTATAAATTACCTTTCTATTTCTCAACATTTAAACAGAAATAGCTCTAGTTATAAGATTTATATTTAGGGATGTGTGTCCTGCTTTTATTTAAAGATGGCTTTAAATAACAACAAAAGAAAAACCAATAGGTTCATTTTCCATTGGTATACAAGGAATTTTTAATACTAATTAAGAGTCACCCCAATTACGTACATAAGCCATAGTATTTGCCTTCATTTATCTCATGTGAATTTGTCTAAGGGATGCTGTGAAGCTGAAATACACACACAGAATTATATATGTTATTTCTAATAATATTATAGTATGTATATACATATAATTATAAAAAGCAGTTCCAGTTTAAAGAGTAGTTTCTCAGGCCAAAGGTAATTTCAAATGTGGATTCTAGTTTAGTATTTACATGAAGACTTTTGAAATGAAATAAAATTAGAATAAAATATACTATTTAAAGTTTCAGACATAGAAAAGCAATTTATATAGATATTTCCAGTAATATTTATAATCTTACTGAAGTAAGTATAGCTTATCCAAATCACATAGAAATACATTACTGTTTCCACAATAACACAATTAAGAACAAAACTATTAGAACTGCCTTGTATATAAGAGTTAGTATTCTGCATCTCAGAATAAAATTCAAGGGTATATATAGAAATATAAAATATCCAGCACCCAATAAGATAGAATTGACCAGGTCTGGCATCCAATCAAAAATTACCAGCCTTGCCAAAATATCATTAAAATATGTCCCATAATGAGGGGGAGAATAATCAATACAAAATACAATCAGAACATATGTTAAATTAGCAGACAAATACATTAAAACACTTTTGTGAACTGTATTCTATTGGTTCCACAGTTCAGTAAAGATATGGAAGGCACAGAAAATATCAAAATTAAACTTATAGAGATAAGAACTGCAATGTAAAATCTGGGACATGCTCTGAATAGAATCAATAGCATATTAAATATTGCATTAAAAAATGAATTACCTTGATAGCATAGCAATTGTACTATTCAAAACGTAATGCAGCAAAATGATAAATAAATATGATCAACAGAGAACCAGGAAGTTGGGAGATATTAGGTGGCCTAATATACATGTAATTAGAGTCATAAATGAGAGGAGGGAATGGAATATAGAATAATTATTTGAAGAAATAATGGTTGATAATCATTTAAATTGGGTTATAATTATAAATCCACAGATCCAAAACTCTCAAAAAATTCCAAGATGAAGAAACATTAAAAAAAAAAAAAAAAGACTACACTAAGGCACACCACAATCAAATTGTTCAAAACCAGTGCTGGTAGAAACTCATAAAAGCAACTGGAGACAAAAGACATGTTATACACAAAGAAACAGGGATAAGGATGACCACATATTTGTTATAAGAAACAATTTAAGTGAGAAGATGGTGGAGTAACATGTTCCATATAGTGAAAGAAATATACTATCAACATATAATTCTATATCCAATTAAATAGCATTTCCAAAATGAAAGAGAAATAAAGAATTTTGCACATACAAAACCTGAAAATATTCATCAAAGGAAGTCCTTGACATTACAAGGAAAATTATCACAGATAGAAATGTGGGCCTTAAGAATACTAAAAATAATAACTATAAGGCAAGTATATATTTTCCTTATTATGTAAATCTCTCCAAAGCATGATTGACTATTTAAACAAAAAAGCAACATATTGTGTATTTTATAATATATGTAAAAATAAAATGTATGATTACAATAGCACAAAGTTTAAGAGGGATGAAATTGATTTATACTATGAAAAGTTTCTTATACTGCGAGTACCTCTTCTTCTGACTCATACAGCCTTTATGATGATCATTCTTGTGATATCACAGAAGTACCCTCCACATAATAGCTCTCTCTACAGAAGTTAGTGGATATTAATGAATAATATATGTTTTAAAATTTCTTCAGAGGTGCAAGTAAACCTCAGAATCTAGAGTGGGAAAGGCATGCTTTTTGAAGGCGTGGAAATTTAATCAAGCCTTGATGAATGCTTATGATTTTAGTAGGGTGGAGAGAGAAAATACATGCTCAGAATACCAAGAATAAAAATTTCTAACATTTATTAGTATACACTATATGCCTACCATTGTTGCCACTTTTAAAGTTAATTGTTTTAAATCATCAAGCAATAGTTTGATATCAATATAATTATCCAATTATTATAGATAATAAAACTTACACTTGAAAAGGTTAGAATGTGTCCAAGGACACACAGTTATTAAACAGCTGAGCTAATAGTCTATACTGGATGTGTCTAATACAAACCCTGTGCTAATTACCTCTCACAGTGATGCTTTTTATTAATAGATGACTAAAAGCTTTGGAGGTGGAAATGTATACCGCATACTTGGACAGCAGTTAATAAACCAGCTTTCCAAAGGAAAGGCTTGCATGATCAGGGAGTGGGAGGTAAACAAGGCAAAAACATTAAAAAAGAGAAGAGAGGTAACAAGAAGGAGGAAAGAGAATTAGGATAATGCATTTTACTATATCTGCAAGATAAGAAAGCATCGATAAGGAAGGTGTGGTCAGAGCCATGGTCTCCAGAGTTGTCAAGGAGAAAAGAAATTGTCCCTTTATTTATCAAATTAATAGAAGGTTCCTAGTCACTAAGATTAATCCTTAGTTCTTAGATAAGATTTTTCAAGCTAGTGAGGAGATACGATAACAGAGAAAAAGGTGGTGGTAGTGGGGAATGTCTTCAAAAGAAACGGCTACAGGGATTTTAAATCCCATTAAAATGGAAAGAGACAGAAGTTGGATTACTGCCCCAAAGGGCAGAATGTTCAAACAAATTTGTTTTTGCTCCTTATTTCAAGAAGAGATAACTTGTGCATGTTGATAGATAAAGGGGGAAAATGACTAATGAGACCAAGAATGAACATACTGGAACAAAGTGGGTCAGTTGAGGCATGAGAAGGGTTCCAGAAAAAAGTGAAAGGAAATAGGTTCAGGATCAGCGGTGGGAGTTTTAGTTTTTAAAATCATAATTATATGTCTGCCTTTGTTGTCTGCCTCTGTGCCTTGGAGGAAAAATAACAAGTCCTTCGATTTATCTTCATATCCCAAAAGTATATAATGAGTGGCAAAGCAGACACTGTCATAGACAGTGAACAAAAAAAGATGTGGCCCTTGGTCTCAGAGCTCGCAGCATAGTGTGCTGTAATTGTTAAGAAATTTATTCACACTACAGATGTGAAAGGAAAAATATCTTCTTTATTTTGCCATGACTAAATTTATCCTTCTTGTTAGCTCCTAACCTCTGACAAGAAATAGTGTTGCTATAGTTTTGAGAGTAACTAGATAGATTCTCATCTGGTAATCTTAGCCCAGTATAGTAATTTGGATTATCCCTCTAGGAAGGGGGTACCTACTGAGATAATGCAATTAAATACCCATCCTTTCACAAGTATTGCCACTTCCACTTCTCTTTAAGATGCTAGCTAGGTATATGGGGAAATGGTGGGCATACATGGAATATAACCACATGTACCTGAAGAAGGGAGGGGAGCTACTGATATCTCCTCAGCATCCCCAGGAACTTTGCAAGTCTCTGCCAAATTGTGTTAGAATTCATCCCATAGGCTTCTTTTGGCTTCTCCTGCTAAATCCGATGTTAGTGTAACACATGGTCTATGTTTAATTTAGACCACGCTCCTGTTGAATCATCCATTTCCATCTGCTGATTGATTCCACTGACACTCCTATTTACTCTGATTTTCTCTTTAGCACCTGGTCCTTCAGCTCTCAGCTCCATTAGTATCAGACTAGGCCAACAGCCATTATGGCCCTCCCCATTAACACACATACTCCCTAGAATCATGAAGAAATTGATAGGTTATTTACCACCAGTAGAGGTTATTTACCTCCTAGGAAGGCCTAGGAGGGCTAAAGAGGTCCTCGATCTGCTCCCCTCACAAAGCTGCTGGTGCTCTGCAATACAGCAGGACCACGTACAAAGGGGACTCTTGTCAACATTTCAAATAGAAGGTGGGATAAAAGATCTCTTGCCCTTGACAGCCCCTTCTATCTCCCTAACAGGACCCTCTTCTCTGGAACTCAGGCCAAGAGAGAGTCAGAAAAAGATGTTTAATATGTTTATTCCCACCATTCATTTAATGAAAATTGGGGGATTTTCTCCCTTGTTCTCATATTTCCAAGATATAATTTTTTAAAATAACAATGAAATCTATTGACCTCCCCCTCGAGATACCAAAAAAGAACAAAGAGGTATTTTTGAAATTTTTTCTCTTTCAAGTACACTTGGCTTTTATCATTATTGTCTAGTTAAAGCAATCAAGAATATCAGCTTTGAGACTCAAAGCTGATCAACATCTAATTTGTTCTTGGTAGTTCCTACCTCCTTCCTTCCCTGGGGCAGTAATCCTCATTGGTTTCATTTGAAGATAGAGAATTGCAAAGAATATTAAAAAGGATATTAAAAAAACAACATTCCACAAACCTCATAACCTTTTTATATGCATCGCCTCATCTGTGAAATTGAATTAATAATAATTCCTACCTTAGGATACATTCAACATAGTTAATGTAGTACATGGCAGTTAATATTATATTAATAATAAACAAAGTAGAAAATCAAGCTACCTACTGAAACATGGTGGAAATAGACTATTGGGATTATTTTCTTGATAAAAGTGGAAATTTCAAAATTATTCTTGAGGAAAATAATATGGTATGAAAGAGCCATTAAAAATGAGGCTGTATAATCATCAAGGAATCAGTCAAAATTTGACTTTATGACTATGTAGAATGGACCTATTTTTCCTAGTCTTTGCATCTCCTCCATATACTTTATGCATGAAAAAGGACAAAGAAAAACTTTGCTAAAAATGGTCTAGATTTTGGAAACAGACCACAATCACTAGGGAAATTCAAGTAGGGTGAGGGGAAGCAAGATGTTATTGAAAAGGAGAATGTAACTGACTGATTCTGGAGTGAGAAAACAAGTGAAGACAGAAGGATCCTATGCCATATTTTAATCCAATACATTTTGGGACCTGGGGACATTGATAACAACTGATTTTTGCCACTAATTTAATTATATTTTACGAAGGGTGATTGGAATTGAGAACAAAAATGATCCAACTCTCATATTCCCTGCAGGCTGTTCTGCTCTAGAGCCATGAGAACTAAATCAGAACTTTAGAACTAGGCAGTAAACTTGTGATTTTAGCACTTCCCAGATCAAAACATGGACCAGAAATTTCCTGTGTTTCCTGTGACCTCTTGTTGTGACTATTGCCATTGATCATAAATCAAGAAAATGTGTGTACATTGGTATATTTATAGAATAAACAAGCTTCAAAAATCAGCCCTCTTTCATGTTATTTGTAGTTTAAATATATGTCCATAATCATAAGATTTTTTTTTCTGTTTATTTCTACAACACAGAGATGTCAGAAAGTCAGCTATTCACTCTTCATGTTCCTATCTAGATACTCAGTTTGTCAAATTGGCCCCCACATTCTTTCTCTAAATTCTAAGAACTATCACCAATGAAGCAAAGCTAATCTGGAAAGTCTTTCAGCAATATATTGTTTACTGTTTTTTTACAGCTATATTGAAGTATAGTTGATATATAAAAATTGCATATGTTTAATGTGTACAATTTGATAAATTTGGACTTATGCAAATACCCAAGATGCCATCATCACAGTTAAGGTAATAGACATATCCAACACCTCTCAATGTATCCTTGTGTTCTTTTGTTATTGTTTTTTTCTATTATGATAAGAACATTTACCAAATAATATGGGATCTACTTTTGACAAATTTTGAAGAGCACAATGTCATAGTGTCAATTATGCTAGATGAGTAAAGTTCTAGAGACCTGCTGTACACCATGCTGCCTGTCGATGTTTTCTTGTTTAAGAACCATCTGCTCCTAAAGAAAATAAAAATATACCAGGCAGCATATTGTGTCTGTTAAAATAAAAAAATATCTAACAACTTTAATAGACATTTTGCTTACCTAAAACTATAAAATTGGATGTTTTCATCATAACTTTCTATTTAAGCATTTGAGTTGATGTGAAGAAGCAGCCAAACATAGCCTCATTTCTACTATTAATAATATTTCAAGTTAAATTTAGAGATTCCTAGAAAGTATCACATTTAATGAGGTTCTTTGACTAAACTGTACTGTTTTTATGTAACTGGAAAGGTGCTCCTATAACAAATTGCATGTTCACAAAAGGAAGAGCCACTATTTTAATTACAACTATAGAAAACATTTTTTCAGTAATTTCATATTTCATGAATACCTTATTTCACAAATCTCTCATTTCAGAAAAACAATGATATCCTGATATTCATAAAATGGAAACTGGCCATCTGTGCTTTTTCTGTAATTAACATTTGCTTTGAACTTAGAGTTCTTTCTAATGCATGCATTTTAAGAAGCTAGTGGACCAAGATTGTCAAAGGAGATCCTTCCTTAGTTTTCAAGTGCTCAAAAAAAAAAATTACCCAGGGCTATACTGCCAACCAATAACTGTTAAACGTGTAAATCTCCACCTTTTCCTTATCCTTGGCATTTAATAAAAAGTCAGATTCTTATTCCTAATATTGAAATCACAGTATCTCTCTCTCTCTCTCTCTCTCTCTCTCACACACACACACACACGCACACACTTTCTCTCTCTCTCTCTTCAGAACTTCACCCTGAGTGATAGAAATGATTCAATCATCTGATTGTATAAGTAATTGGGACATTTGGACATAGGAGAGAGGAGCCAGTCCGCTACAATTGTGATTTGTAGTGGGTGGTAGAAGGTGCTGATGCAAATGCTGGTAGAATACATGGCTCTTGCTACTCCCATAGCAAGGAAACAAAGAGAACAGAGATATAGACTGGAGGTGCAAGAATATATGCCTCTCCTCAGGTTCTTTCTTTACTTGAGGAGAGGCATATACAAAAGGTAGACAGAAAGACAGGTGGAAACCAGATACATTTTGATTTTAAAATGTTAACCAATTGGTATAAAAAATTTATATTCAAAAATTATTTATTCATATGTTCAGTTTAGCAGATGAGAGACATTGTATGTAATTTATTTGAATACAAGACTGTGAAATTATAGATGCTCAAATTTTAAATGGTTCTGCTTAACTTAAAGATAAGATCTAAATTGTTTTTTAAAAGGATAGAAGACTTTTCAGATAATGGCCCTGTCTACCTGTCTAGTATTGCATTTCATCACTCTCCCCTCACAAATCATATTCCACCATTTCTGAAAGACATTGAGATACCTAACTGAGTCGCATTCTCAAATAAGCCCTGCCTTTTGAATATGCTACTTCCTCTGCTTGGGAAGTTCTCCTGCCTTCTCCTACTCTTCTCCTCCAAATCTCAATGTGTCTGCTTGGAAAACCCATTCTTTTTGGTAATTTACTTTTTTTATTGATACATAATAGAAATACACATTTTGGGGTACATGCTATAATTTAATCTTTATTTAATTTGTAAAGATCAAATCAATGTAATTGGGATATTCATTACCTTAAATATTTGTGAATTCTTTATGGTATAAACATTCAAATTATTCTCTTCTAGCTATTTCAAAATATACAATACATTATTATAAACTATAGTCACTCTACTGATCTATCAAATGCTAGATCCCATTTTATCAAACTCTATATTTGTACCCATTAATCGACTTATCTTTATCACACTTCCCTACTCTGTTAGGCCCACAGTTTTCAAGCACCAGTTTTAATATTATATTTTTCTTAAGATCATCACTGAATTGTACCATATTCTTGGGCTCTTGCTACATTTTAGGCATAATCTGTTATAAACATTATCTCATTTAGTCATACACACCTGCCTGCATAGCTGCAACCATGATTCTAGGGCCTTGAGGTGAGAGAGTTTTCTTTTCATTTTTGTATCTTCTAGCAAACACACATTTGTTAAATTAATGAATGAAGTGTTCTGAATAGTACAAGTTTTACTGAATATTACTGCAGAGCTAAGGGGAAATGTTTATTACCAAACCCGTATAGAAGTATTGTTTCAATAGAACTTTAAATCACCAAAAATGTGCAGGAAAACTGCTATATCTTATAGCATACTTCCATACCAGGCTTTAGTCTTGTGAGAGGCACAGCCTGCTTTCTTATTCACTTCTCTCCTACTGATGGCCAAGAGGCAGATTGCCTTTGTCATTTAAACAGTGACCGAGACTGATATACACAGATGACTAAACACTGTAGCATATTTTTGCCACCTACCATAAATATGTCTCCTCATATCCCTGCTAGGGACCACTGGAATTGAATGGCTAACTATGTTACTAACAAAATTCCTTGTCAATGTATGGATTCAATTGTATTTACAGAACAAAAAATTTTAGTCTACACCCTAAATAATAGGTGTTTAATATAGTGTAAATATTTATGAGCCAGATACTAGATAAATATGTTAACTTAAGCATTTCTTACACATCGATGCATCTTTTTAATGTTGTATTGTGCCCAGGCAGGGAAAAAAACTGCTAAGTTTGGCCTTACAGGCTATTCAAATTTTTTCTTTTCAAAATTTCCAGAAGAATACAAGAAAGTGTACTCAAAATGGGAAAGCAAAATTTACTTGCATTTAAGCAGTAGGGAGTAAAAGATTTCAGTTTTGTTCTCTTTCCATTCTGCTGTTCTATAGTCATAATTTAGACTCACATTACTCAAAGTGTAGTCTGAAAACCAGAAGAATTACCATCACATGGGAGCTCATTTAGAAATACAGACTTATAGGCCCCAATTCAGATCTACTGATTCAGAATCTGCATTTTAATAAGATCCCTAAGTGATTCCTATGCACATTAAAATTCCAAAGTTTAATCTAGATTATCATTCTTTCTACCTGCTAGACTATGCCCTTACCTTAAAGAGTAATTCAGTTATCTGAATACTTCTTTTTTTGTTTTTGAAATAAAACCAAAAGCACTATACTAGGAATTATGCTGGTTGCTCAGGTAACAGACTTGTCTCTCCTTAAGTGTGTGTATACACATGTGTGGGTGTGTGTGTTTATTAAAGTGCCTAAAGAAACACACACACACACATGCACACACACGCACATACATAGGCTTTTATATAGAATATGTGATTTTATTTTGATTTCTTGTCACAGAAGGGAGAGTTCACCTCACAGTTTCACCCACCCAAAAGTAGGCAGCAAACACTGATGAGGGAAAAGAGGAATAGAGCTATTTGGTAGCTTAAAGGCCTCCATAAATCACAAACCTGCCTTCTTCCTTCTGTCAGTGGACAGAGACCATCTCCATCGGAGACCCCCAGTAGGGATGACAGGCAGCAGAGGCAGGAGGGCATGACTAAGCTGCCAAGCGCAACAGTTCTTTCCTTCTTAGCAAGGAATTGAGTCTGGCCGTTGTTCTTATCAATTGACACCAGATGTGCTCAGCTGTTTCACTTTCCACTTCACCCCAACTAATCAATTAACCTGCTGAAAATCCAAACAAACACTCAAAACATTCAACAAAGTGCAAAGTGCTTACTTTTTTTGCTTAAGGCTTCTACTAGTTCAGCCAATAGTCCCAGATGATCTAGGGCAAGTGTCATTTCATGAAATAGGCTCAGAGACCTCTTAGCATTTCCCTTGGCCACAGCCATGAACCCTTGACTGATTCTCTTAACCTCCTCCTATCTCAGTGTGCATCTATATAAAATAAACACACCACTCCCTGAGTTTCAGATGAAAAAAAAGTGTTTAAATTGTTCTGAAAAGTACAAAATTTATACCAATATAAAATATTTAAAAATATATTTTAAACAAAGGAAACCAATTAACTGCAAATCTATTGTTCACCAATACTATGTGTCAAACCAAAGTTATTAACCCAAAATAAACAATTTACTATGTCTGTCATTTCTACATGTTTGTAAAGAAACTATTTTATCAACTACAGAAAATTCTAAAATAGAAGCAAACAGTTTTGATCCCTGGGGATGGAAAATAAGGTAACAGCTGAAGCAGTTTGTATCATTAAGAACTGATGGCCTCAACTCACGTGATGGTGGTGAAGTTTAGAGTTCTGGGTGGGCCCAAGAGTTTTAAAAACTGTCTTTAGAAAGTCAGCCAAATTATTCAATCATATTTTCAAAACAGAATGAAATATAAGTCATTCGAATACAATTTGTCCTTGTTGACACTTTAATACTTGATAATTTTTAAAATGAAAATGAAGCCAGGGAGCAAGCACAAGTTAAAAGAAAGATCATGAGTCATTACCTACATTGATGTTGTATTTATAATTTCTCCTATTTATTCTGATGTAGTATTAGAAAAAATAAAAGAAACAACTGCCAATTTTATATGCCCACACAATACATACATGCCGAACATTATAGAAGGAATTCCACTGTCCTAATTCTACCTCTGTTTGTGGAAAAGTAGATGAATCAGATATTAGAGAAGCACTTCAAAGTAATTTTATTGTGGAGATCTATTACTTATATAGCAATAAGTCGTATTGTTGGTATTTTAGGGATTCAAGTAAATTACATACCTCTTGTCCTGGTCTGAACTAAATTGAGAAACAAAGGAAATACACATATAGAGATGAAAATATCAGCACTATTACTGATAAAACCTAGCTTGAAAAATGTGGCAAAGTTGTGTGGCAGATGAGCTCCTTAACCTTCTTGGTTTAACCATTCTATCCCACCAAGTCTAGACCTTGGACAGTTCGCCTACGTACATACTTGAAGCTTAGATAACATTAGTAGAATAGCTCCACCATATTGAGAATTGGGGATCACTCTTTTCTCCTCATGGGGTGAAATTAATAAGGAAGGAGTGGAACAACAGACCAGTAGTGTTACTTGGTAGAGCACCCTGATATGTACACATGAGGAGGGGGAAATGTAACCCCCTAGGCAACATCCACACTCATGTATCCCAACATATCTGCATGTAAGCATATCAGAGAAAACTAACTCTGTAGAGAAGTGTTGAACCCATTGATTTTATAATGCCTATGTAAAGGGAGCCAAAGAATAAAATTATGATAATTTCTTAATTTACATAGCATTATAAAATTAATGAAAAATTCCATATATATGAATGTATTAGATAAATCTAAAATACTTGAATATTATGGCATAGAGCACACACTCTCAATGCTTTATAATTATGTCATGATGTCACCTTTAAATAAAACATTGGACTGGGTAGAACATGAAATATGCAGAAAAGCATTTCAAAGAGATTTTTGTAAATAGTATTTACAAATTGCAAGTAAACAAACAATAGGCTGGATTTATATTCATTCTATTTTGTTGCATTAATTAATGGCTCTAATTTTGTGAAATATACTTCAAAGGGAATGTCTGTCAAATTTTCTTAAAGGTTTGCTTCTACTTTTTTAGTAAGTAATGTTTTGTGCAGCTCCACCCCAAAATAAAATAAATACAATTAAAAATACTGTTTTATACTCTAAGAATAAAGTCTGGTATCGCCACTATACACAACTGGGAATGTGAGGCTACTTCAATCCCAACTGATGAGCACTGGTTTTCCTAGTCAATGCCATTATGGACTAGAGCACAGCTGAATCATTGTAGAGATTTTTGCTATCAGCTCAATCAACACTAAAGAGATGTTTTAAGATATTATGTTTTCAAAATTAATGGTGTAAATATGCCATTTTCATTTTAGTTGCTTAATTTATTTCAAAACCACTGCAGAATTTTTCTGTTCATAGGCATGTCAGCTTTCAAGACTAACTTCTATTTGTATTATAGTTTATGATATTACCTAAGAACTGGCAAAATTTTCAAACTAATTTATATCCCAAAATCTGGTAGATGAGGTACATTTTAAAGATAATGCTT
Organism: Eulemur rufifrons; assembly: GCF_041146395.1. NCBI lineage: Eukaryota > Metazoa > Chordata > Mammalia > Primates > Lemuridae > Eulemur > Eulemur rufifrons. Next base: position 112,525,052 of record NC_090989.1, read on the forward strand.
CCTTTCTAGAGTGAATGTCTTCCAGTACTATAATATAAAGTGCTATATTATAATGTCTGTTTTCTAGATTTGAAACACTTCTAAAATTTATTAGAAAGTTTAGTAGTCCTGGATAGTACCATAGCAAGATATAGTAACCCCTCTTATGTAATAAATTTGAATCCTCAGGATAGTTTTTTGCTAGCCTAAGTGAAATGAATTATTACCTGAGGTCTCCAAATTTCTCCAATTTATGTGTATTCTGGTAGTTGAGTCAAGTTGATGAAATGCCTATTTTCTCAGAACATAACAAACCAACCCAAACCTTTTAGGATTGTGAATATGTTAATATTTTAAAAAACATATAAATCATTACTTGTCAAAGATCAAGGCTGAATTAAGACCTGGAAACACAGATTTTCTTCTGTCAGTCACTGCCTGTTAAATTAGGTACCTTGTTAATGAAGTTTAATCAGTTGTTAGCAATTCAAGGCTATAAAATGCTTTATGTAGAGATAGATTTAAAAAGTAAGGCATGGAATGGAATAGTAACACCTTTCCAATTCCACCACTGTTTATAATCCACAAAGATTCAATATCCAAAGATGAATTGAAATTGCTATTATAAAAAGTATATATTGTTTTTAGCATTGCTAAGGAGCCATTCAATATTCTGAGTGAAGTAATTAATGAGTTTTTGTAAAGTCCAAAATTTAAACTACATGTAAACAGTGATCAATTGGCTTTTTCTGCTGAGTGGCATCAGGTTTGTTATATTTTGTCTCTTTATCATCTTATTTTCTTTGGAAAAACAACCATTTGTTTTGTTGTTTTGTTGTTTTGTTGTTGTTTATTGGGGTATTTAACTGGACACCAAACATTTGGTTGTTTCACTGTATATTTAGAACCCTTGAGTTGATCCCTTGCAAACTGTTTATCTTTGCTATCCTCTAGCAATGTGGTCCCCAGTCCCTGAGCCCCAGACTGGTACTGGTCTATGGCCTGTCAGGAACCAGGCCATACAACAGGAGGTGAGCAGCAGGCAAGTGAGCGAAGCTTCATTTGTATTTAAAGATTTGCTTTAAATACACTCTCCATCACTCACATCACCACCTGAGCTTCACCTCCCATCAGATCAGCAGCAGCATTAGATTCTCATAGGAACACAAACCAAACTGTAAAATTGCACATGTGAGAGATCTAGGGATCTAGTTTACGGCTCCTTATGAGAATCTAGTTCCTGATGATCTGAGATGGAGCTGAGGCACTGATGCTAGCACTAGGGAGGGGCTGCAAATACAGATTATCATTATCAGAGAGGTTTGACTGCACAATAAATGCAATGAGCTTAAATCATCCCAAAACCATGCCCCACTCCCTGTCTGTGGAAAAATTGTCTTCCATTAAACCAGACACTGGTGCCAAAAATGTTGGGGACTGCTGCTGTAGCACTTAACTAGTTACATCATAGATACACAGGAATGGAAGCATATATGGTATCATCATTCATTCATTCGTTGGCTCATGCATTTATTCTTTCAAGAGGCAAGAATTTTACTGCTACTATATGTCAAAATTTCTTTGAAAGGTTCGTGTTTTCAACCCTGTGGTAGATGTAGGATAGCAGGCACAGGACTCTGTCTTTTCCATTTTTAGGGGATTGTGTTTGGCAACAGCGAGGGGGGAATTGGATGATGAAAGTTGGCTGCAAAAATATCAACTAGAGACAAAATGTTAAGTAAAAAAAAATTGCTTAATTATCATGTTAATATACATACCTTCTTTGCTGTATACGTATATACAAACATTCAACCTTTTCAGGTATATTCAACTTAGAAATATTCATTCAACATTAACTCATTCTTTCTTCCTACATTTTTTGATGTCAATTTCCTCATACTATTCTTTGACAGACCTTCATGGGCTCCTTCTAAATTGTTTTAGTGTCCTGCAAATGCCTTCTAGTATTTAAGTTCATTTGCCATCTTCTAACCTATCCCCTCTTATTACACACCCCCCCACACACAAAACTGAAGTCATTATAATAAAACAAAGACTTAGTCATACCAGTCTGCTACATGGAACCCTCAGCGATTTTTCAATTCCATATAAGCTAAAATTTAAATACTATAGCACCTTAAACTCAGTTCTAACAAACCTCTGCAGGTATATCTGTGGTTATTATTTTGTCCCTCTCAACTTCCAACACATATACATATTCATTGTTCTTTTTTTTTTTTTTTTTTTGAGATAGAGTCTCACTGTGTTGCCCAGGCTAGAGTGCCATGGTGTCAGCCTAGCTCACAGCAACCTCAAACTCCTGGATTCAAGCAATCCTTCTGCCTCAGCCTTCCGAGTAGCTGGGATTACAGGCATGTGCCACCATGCCCGGCTAATTTTTTTCTATATATATTTTTAGCTGTCCAGATCATTTCTTTCTATTTTTAGTAGAGACGGGGTCTCGCTCTTGCTCAGGCTGGTCTCAAACTCCTGACCTGGAGTGATCCTCCCTGCTCAGCCTCCCAGAGTGCTAGGATTACAGGCGTGAGCCACCGCGCCTGGCCATTTTCATTGTTCTTTATGTATGTTGTACATCACAGGCACAGAAGTATTCTCTAATCCTTGTCTATCTGATTAATATTATCCATATTTTAAGCTATATCTGTGAGGAGAAAATTCTTCCTTCAAGGCAATATTAAGGGCTTTTTGGAATAATTTATGGGTTAAATAATTCAGTTAAACATCAATCATGCATTCAATAATTATTTATCAAGTGCCTGTGATGTGTCAGACATTGTCCTAAACTCTAGGAAAAACTGTAGCAGTGAACAAAAGATAGGAAGTGTCTATTTTTTTGGAGTTTAGAATATAATAGAGAGAAAGACTATAAGCAAATTAGCAAACAAATAATATATTATTGAAAATTGTAATAAAGGCTATAAAGAAAAAGGACGAGAGAGAGAGAGACAAAAAGGTGCAAGGGAAAACACATTTTAGATTGGGAAAGTTAGGCTATATTCTATATTCACGCTGCACAAGCCAGGAATGAACCTACTGAGAGAAGCCAGTTCAGTTGGAGTATAGTTTTGAAAAGAAAGAATGTTTGAGATAAAGTTAGGGAGAGATGCAGGATCTGGGGCAGTCAGGTCAGGTAGACAATGTTAAAGAGTGAGGATCTCTTCTGAAGGTAACAGGAATGAACTGACGATCAACCAGAGCAAATAGATACTTTTTAAAGAAATAATCTGACTGCCATATGGAAAATAGGCTATGTGGGGACAAAAATGATAGGCAGTAACTAGTCAGGAGACGATTGTAGTCCTGTAAGATGCAGATGGTGCTTACGTTTGGTTAAGCAGGTGAATGACAGTGGAGATGGAAAGATAGGCCCAAAGTGAAACAAACTTACCCTTACCAGCATCTGGGCCAGTCAGGAAATGCTCACTCAGACAAATAGAGTAACACATTCTCTAACCCTTAAAAGACTATGTGTTTTGATTCAGTGAGTTACATGGGTACAAAGCTTGCTAACCCAGCTACAGGTAGATGCCGATAAATTGTCCAATGGAGAGGATTGCAGAAGGCCTTTAAGAAAAGCCTATAGTTTTAATGCAGTTGTTCAAAGTATGTCAGAGAACACATGCAGTAACGGTCCTAAAATATTTCTATTAAAGGATACATATATATTTTAGGTTCATTTGAGATTAGTTGTGGTAATCAGTGTTACTTGGAAGAAACATTAATCATTGTTAGGTAAGTAAACTTAACTTCCCCACCGTGGGTTTGAAGACCTGATAAAGTTGACCTGAACTTTAGTCTTGAAGGTCAGTTCCTTCAATTTCAAAACTATTTTCTTTTTCTTGGTTCACACTGCCCAATACATAAGCATGTTTTTCCATATCAGAAATCACAGGAACTTCTCTTACTGTGGTTTCACTTCTGAAGTATGACTGCATACAGAATTTTGCAAATAACTGTGGTCTGTATTTAATTCCATCATCTATATTTGGTTAAAATGAATCTACACATTTTCTCCTGATGCTGAAATAAATAGGCAAATAGAAGTTTAATTTTATTTATTGAAGCAAACCATTGCATGTGTCATTTTATCATCTATCTAAGCAAACAGACATTAATTTAAATGTAGTTTGTAGTAATTGCATATTTTCTTAGAAAACATGATTTTTCCATCTCAAGTTTATACTCTAATCAGAAAGGCTGCATAAATTCTAGTTTCTAATAACAATAGTGCCTCTACCCAAATGGCAGGTACATAATTATGGAAAACAAGGAAACTATGAGATACTGCAGTGTTATGACCAATCTTGTCTTGGATGATATCTCCAGTTGGGAAGTTGTAGCTGTCAATAAGATGCCTGCCAGGATTAGGGTTGGTTTACTCTTTACTAGAGTGGAAAAGGAGTGAATAAAAGCTGGTGAAATTTAGAGTGATTTATCCAGGTAGAGATACTTCAAAGCTAATGGCTGCCTCACTTGGGACTGATGAGCCTAATCCCAGACACTTGCAGGGCCTGGGATAAGAGCACAAATGAAGGTTCACATACCATAGGCCTAAATATACATAAATATAATCAGAGCTATAAGTCAAGCTAACTAAATACTTGATAATTGTGCTCTATTCTCCTACTTTGACAAAATATCTATTTTTCTTTTCACCTTTGATTCTTTTCTATGCTCTATTTTCATATGTTTCATTTCTATCAGACCTTTTCACTTGTACTCATTCTGAATGATTTAAGGATTAAACATAAAATGTAATTATATTCAAAGGGTAAACATTTGAATATATTTTAATCAAAATGAATAATAGAGTTAATCTTAAAAAATCAAAACAGTAAAATTATTCTTAATGTTTAAAATTTTTTATGTAAAATATTTAAATTTTTCTATTAAATTTAATTAGCAATATAGAAATCATAAGTGAGGAAAATAAAAATTTAAATAAAATTACTTATATGAAGTTGAATTCATTTTTAAAATGAAGTTAGATACTATTAAATATTTTATAAAAATAGAACATCTGTTATTCTAACACTCATTGTATATCTGATCACCAATATAAAATCAGTAACATGCTTCATGTACAAAGCTTGTCAGATTTTGCTGTAAAGAATCATAATCTAAATATTTTAGGTTTATAGGCCACACAGCCCTGTTGCAACTACTCAACTCAGTAATTGAAGCACAGAAGTGGTCACACAGAATATGTAAATGAATGAGTGTGACTGTGTTACAAAAAACAAAACAAATAAGAAAAAAAACACTATTTCCAGAAAGGTAGCAGGCCAGATTTTGCCTGTTAGCCATAGTTTGCTGATCCCTAGTCATATGCAGAATCACATAGATGGAAATTTAAAAGTAATATGAATTGTTTTATATTTAGATATGTTTTTCTAGCTATCCTATGTCCTGTTGTAGATGCCACAATAATTCATGAGTACTACAACCACAAAATATAACACAAAGAGTTAAAGGAAAATGAATGGGAGAATATATTGCAATCATATTACTAAAATTAAGGATTTGCCAAAGCAATTAATTTGACTTTTCTCATAAGCATTTATGCTACACAAATCCTTTCAGTCTGTGTTTGAAGTAAGAGCAGCACAAACTACAAAGCTTTGCAGTATTAGGAACCAAGTTATTTTTTGCTTGAGAATAAAAGCAAGAGAGGTACTGTTTTCTCTGAGTGGTGTTGGTAATGGCAGCAACTGTTTAGTGTTACAGGTAAAGCTATTCCAGCACTAAGTGCCAAATCTTGAGTGACCAAGATTCTATGAGTTTTTCAATAATTTTATTTTTCTGTATGTTCTTTGTGGGGCCCAGAGCAAGGGCCCTTCTCACCTATAATTGGGATCAGAAGAAATTAATATCTTTTCAGAAAATAGCTTAATAGAACTTGTGTGACCCAAAGAATATTCCTTGGTATCAGAGCATTCTGACAACTTAAACATTCATTCTAATCAATTGTACATAAAGAGCTTGCATTTGATCTGAAAAATAGTAAGAATGCAATACCTTTTTTGTTGAAAGAAATATCTCCATTCTCCAACTCATCCTTCAAGGAGCTGACAGATTAGCTTTCTCTAAACACCATAGTTTCAGAATGGCAGCATAGAGAAAATAAATGTAAATTTACATAAATGGCACAGAAACTCAGGTTCTTCCATCTGAAATGTTATCAAGCTTATCTGACCTAAACCAAATTATATGATATCACTGTGTGGCATTTTATACACACTTCTTATACCACTCTGAACCTATACAATGTTGAACTACTGCTGGAATTTGAACTGTATTCTAAAATACAGTTCAGAAAGCTGCTATGGATAAAGAACCATAGTGATAACCACTCTAGAATAGAACAGCATATATGGAAAGAATACCACAGAACTTGAAGTTTTCCATTAAATACTAAATTGTATGCAAAATCACTTAAAATTCTTCATGGACAAAACAGTTTGTAACAGATACTCAAACATGATGGGTATCCAGATTAAGATTACCTTTTCCCTTGAATGTATAATTACATAAAAGAGGAAGGTCTCACTGAAGCTCATGGTGGCTACCAGTTGCAAGATACTCCTCTATCTTGACGTGAAGGAAACATAATCACATGCCAAATATCAAATTTGTTGTCACCTCATTCATTGTCTTCTTCAATGCTAACAAATATCCAGTATTATCACATTAGGAAAATAAGGTTTAGAAATGTTAATTTACTTATGTGAACATAAAGGTAACTAATCCAGATTTGTTAAACTCAATGCCCATACTTCAAAATTTGGTACTATACAGCAGTCATTGAAGTGGGTCAATGAGATTGGGTTGTAATTTTAAACTTGGGCTACCATCAAGAACAGAGCTAGCTTCACACTCATTGTGAAGATGTCAGGGCTGTTTCCCTGTGTTCGCTACCTCCCATCTCTTACTATCCTCCTCTGTTCCCCTGGCTCTGTGGCCCCATCTCTCTCAGTTTACCACTTATCCATTCAAATAAATCCCAACTCTCAATTGGCTTGCTGTGTGAAAAAGAAAGTTCCACGAAATTATTAATGGCTTACCATTGCTGATCCTTCCTGATATATAAGAAAACATTAAGATTTTTCTGGACTCATTTTTATGAAGGGCTCCCAAAGATATTTATGTTTAAATTTCTTTGAGATATGAAGAGCCAAATTACTAATAGTACAATCAAAGGAACAGTGTAACAAATTATTGGCATAAAATTTGTAAAAGTGCAACTTTCTGTTATAGGTAATAACACTTCATTTAATGTAGGGTCGACCAAACCTGACCGTACATCAGACCCCAGCAGGTGCTCTGAGTAGAGGAAGAAGAGTTACCATTCTTGATATCTTTAGAAACTTGACATTTTTTAGCACTATACTTGGCATATGCTCCCTCCCCAAGATGCCCTCGTTATCATTATCTGTGACCTTCCCGTTCGAAATTGTGTAACTCTCCTAACGGTGAAGCTACCCAGATTAATTAATCTATAAATGTTTACAGCCTTTTGCAAAAAAATACTATGCCTACAGTTTAAGAAGTCAAGTACTAGCAATATAAAAAGAAAACTTTGACATGTTATTGCCCATGTTAACAAAAAAAGTAATGTGATCTGTTGGTTAAGTCAAGTTTTGGATTTAATATCCACTAAGTTCACAGAAGATAGCATTATTCCCTATACTGGCGATCAGATGAATATTGTGTGAACTTCTCTCAATTGTGTATTTCAATTTGAGAAAGTATGGCCTCTTGTGTGTCATTATAAAGGGCACCTTTAATTCCCTTTCCAACATCTTCATGATATTTACATTAGTAACATTGCACCACAATTGTATTTAATAAAGCCCAAGACTCATTTAAATGCCAGAAAATTATGCCAAAGGGATTTCATTTACTACTGGCTGTGTAGGGGATAGAGTTATACAACCCCTATTAATGCTAATGGAAGTTCATGAATAAATCGTCAAGAATAGAGAAAAAAATGTATCCCAAGAACGCCATGAAATGAATGCAATAGGCTCACTAGAGCAAAATTAAATGGCAGTTTGATTTGAGCTAATATTTCATAAAAATAGAAGTCACACTTAAAATAAGTTAAGAATAAGTTTCTTAGTAACAATTCACACATCTCATAGGCAACCTAACTCAGAATTTGCACAAATAACAATTTCTATGATTGACAATTACCTATAATTTTCCAATATGCAATGACCTGTGGACCATTTATATAGTATGCTCTACCTTGTCTTGTCTTTGAATGGATATTTTGATAATGAAATACATTTTTAGAAGTAAATCACCATTAAATTATGTAATTATAGTTTTAATACTACATGTTAGAAGGTAATGTCTATGTGAATTTCCACAGTAGAATAAGAATAAAACATTTTATATGGTTCATTGGCAAATGATACAGTTAGTTTTTAAATATTGCAGCAATCATATTAAACTAAAATATGATTATAAATATTAACTATATGAGTTTTTCTCATCAGATTCTTAAAATGTTAAAGTTGTGAAGTGTAAGTTTAAACTTTTCTTTTTATTTTGGATGATTCTTCTATTTATGCTTTTTTCAAGTAGATCTAAATTGTTTACATGGAATAATTGAGATATTTTCCATAGCTAATTTAAATGTTTCATTATTTTAACAGAATAGTCTTTATATATAATGAAAATGGAAGTGTACATACATTAGTGCAAATGTATGTATAGTAATGCAATCATATTGTGTTAATATTGGTTCTATATAAATTTATGTAGCCTTTCTTGCAATTATAGTTTCTAAATATGTCAAAGAAAAGGAATGATGTTTGAATATGGAATACGTTTTATTAAAAATTTTTGAGTCACTTAATTTCTCCCCAAGTAGTATATAATTTGGTATTACAATTCTGAGGACCACATGTAGATTATATATTTTCCTACTCAATTTTCTGTGATCTGTAGCCACCACTCTCAGAATGCTTGCATTTAAAGCTCAAAATCTGATGACTCCAACTCATCTTGCAGCCTAACTCTCCATGACCAGACTGGTGAATGGTACTACAAGTTCGAGGGGAACATAAAGGTATGTTATACAAAAGATAATTGTTAAAACACATATGACTTGATATCAGAAATAGTAGAGTGAATGATGGGCTTTAGGGTCAAACAACTGGGATTTGAATCTTAGATTTGCTTATTAGTAGCTATGTCACCTTAAGCACATTATTTACACTTGCTGAGCTTCAGATTCCTTATCTTGTGTACTGGATGAATAATATCTACCTTATAAGGTGATTACATGTAGGGATTATTTGTTAAAATCATTTGACCAAAATATAATGATTATGATTCAAGCATGTGTTCATTGTACGTAGTAATTGATAACTGTTGGATAGTTTCATCTTCTCTAATGAGATTAATACAAGCAAGTGAAAATCAGCCCCATCTGAATCCATTAAGTTTAAAATATTTCTACTTATATTTGCCACCTCTGGACTACCTCTGACTTATTAAAACTGGTAAGTACCTGATGAACCATCATCATACAAGACAACCAATCCCCTTCCCTTTACTGTTGTCTGAATCTGATTTCCCAGTTTTGAAGGACACTTCAGAAGGCAAGAGGAACAGCCATTTAAAACTCCCTAGTGACCGGCGGGCGCGGTGGCTCACGCCTGTAATCCTAGCACTCTGGGAGGCCGAGGCGGGTGGATCATTTGAGCTCAGGAGTTAGAGACCAGCCTGAGCAAGAGCGAGACCTCATCTCTACTAAAAATAGAAAGAAATTATATAGACAGCTAAAAATATATATAGAAAAAATTAGCCGGGCATGGTGGCACATGCCTGTAGTCCCAGCTACTTGGGAGGCTGAGGCAGGAGGATCACTTGAGCCCAGGAGTTTGAGGTTGCTGTGAGCTAGGCTGACGCCACGGCACTCACTCTAGCCTGGGCAACAGAGTGAGACTCTGTCTCAAAAAATAAATAAATAAATAAATAAATAAAACTCCCTAGTGACCACACTTGGCACGATTGAATTAAGTACTCATTATAGCCAAGCTGCTGAAACAAATGCCTATCAGGAGTATAGTGGGGAAACAAAAAGAAAATAGTGAGATCAACCCGCTACTGCTTTAAAACCTTCTCTCCCTGCCCCTTGCCCCAAGGGGAAAAAAAAAAAACAAAAAACTCTTGTTCTGGAACCCAAGACACCATATGTTTTCATAGTCCAAGTGTGCTTTCTCGAGATAAGTGAGGGTAGATAGTGATTGCACTGGCCCCTTGGCTTACCCCACTGTACAGCTACTTCAGTAGCTCTTTCGCAGGGATAAACAAGTGCACTGGATCTGGAGTTAGTATTGCTTAAACAATATACAAAGCTCCATGCAGACAAATGTGAACCTCACTTAAGGTCATTGTCACTAATGGTAGTTGATGCCCACAAACCCATCTCCCTATAGTTCTTACATCAACATTCCTAATTGACTTTGTCATTTCTAAGGCCATTTCATTACAAGCAGGGGTTATGTTGTTACTCTTGGTTCAACTGTTTTGTGAAGCCAAGTGTGAAACTCGGAAATGCTAGAAGGAAATAAATAGTAATATGCATAAAATTTTATCTACAACTTTCACTCTGGAGAGAATGCTTTACAACCAAAATTTTCCAGCTTTCCCATGAGCCTTATTTCCTTTTCTTTCCCAAGAAGAGATAATCATAACAATATTCTTTAAGTACTCCCCCCATTCTCCCTTTGATGTAGAAAACAGTCCAGCTGCAATTTATTCCCTCTTTTTTTTTTTTTTTTAATCTCCAGGAAGAAGAAAAAGCTGGCTGATTTAGCCTAGTCCTAGATTTTATTGCAGAGAAAAAAAAGAATGTGCACTAAAGAGTGGATTTGGGTGCTGCATAAGCTGAATACCGATACAAGATTCTGTCTGGGCCTTCTAAGTATCATACCTAATATATTTAGCTTATAGAAATCTGTAATTTCTCAAAATTGTTTTTTATATTCACCAGAATAGTCATGTCTTCTTTACTGTGAATGTTTTAATCCGAAAAGAAATACAAGGAAACTTGTTTGCTTCACAAAGATCATTACTGCTTATAAAGGTACAGAGACTGGGAGCTTATACCAGAGCCATGCAAGCAAAGCTGTGCAAGGGGTAAACAGTTGCTTTGTGCATTAGCAGAGCAATGGATGATGACAATTGTTGCAAATGTACAAGTGTTAGGCCAGCAGTACAGGTAGTAAAAAGAGCAAGCAGTAGCAAAAAAGTAATGATTTGCTAAGTAATTATTTTTTTAATTTAGTGATCATTTTTGTAATGATGCATTATTGATATAACTTTATTTTGCTATTTTTATTTACTTTATATTATAAGAGTAATGAATGTGTTACATAATAAAATCCAGTCACTACTGAAGGATATGACATGAAATAACATGAAAAGTGTCTCATGCAGAGGCACTTTTAAGGAGTTTTTAGGTCTTCAGGTAACTAGTAAGTATAATATAAATGTTCTATGCAAACATCTATTTATTAATTTTTCAATATTAAATATGATCTATCCTTGTAAAAAAGTTGATGCTTACCTAATTACACTGCCATCCTTTCTTTCTACCCTTCCAAATCTTTGCTAACTATATATATATATATACATTTTAATTTTTATTCTATTGATAACACTTATATATGTATGCAGCACACTTAAACTTTTATTTCTTTACTCAAATATTTTTTAAAGAGCATGTCTTGACTTTTAAAAGAAAGAAGGGAGAGGGAAGAAGCATATTGGCTTTATCCATTTTATGCATACTTTATTAATATACTTGTTTATTAATTTCTTTGCATACTCTCCTAATAGCCACTTTCACTTTATACCTAAGGACCTCTGCATACCTAATCGTATATTTGGTATAAAGAGCACATTTTAATGGCATATTTCTGGAAATGCAAAAAATTCCTATTTTAATTTGTATGAATTGCTCCTTAGGCCAACATCACAGTTACTGTCTTACGACTGTCTTATCTTTTGTCCTACTAGGTTAGCTCTCAGTTTCTTGGATGTCTTGCACCCCTTAAAACAGCTGTAATATCTCCTAAGTAAATTTCACAGAAAACATTGGTGAACAAAACAATATCTGAGCCTTATATGTCCAAATTAGGTTTGTTTTACTAGCATATTTGATTGATGATTTGGTTGATATTATTTCTCTGTGTTCGGTTTGCCCATTTATTCATCTTGGCTCCTGTTTTCTATGTTCTTTTTCAGGTCCCTGGTTGCTCTTGGTTATCCATGCATATTTATCAATGAAGGACTCTATTACTTAATATTTATTGGTGAGGTGGGTATTTTCTCTGGAAATGTATTTTATAGCTATCAAGATTTTATTTTTTTAATATCCTCCACTTAGAAACTCAGTAGCTCTTAGATCCTTTTTTTTAATACCAGTATATGTGGTTTATGACATGCTCTTTGTCATTGTAAGATTTCTTTGGAAATATCATATTACCTAATAAAGGATTAGACTATACTTTCCTTTCCATTTCTACTGGGACTATACCCTGTTATCAATATCCATCACTTTTTGCAGTGATTTCATACTAGCCTCTTCACTGGTTTCTCTGCCACCAATCAGCATCAATTTATTTCAAATTAGAAAATAATCATTTTAGAAAATAATTCATCAAACCTGCCATGTCCATTTCTATAGTAAAATAAAGGGAACAGATCAGAAATGTAATTTTCTTTTCTCACGTTAACTTAAATATCTCTGGAATCTCTTACACTACATTAGTAAACACACATCAGGAAGGGATATTGATTTAAGAAGAACATATCATTGGTTAAAGCAATTTCCTTGGAGCATAGTTTCCAGAGAGAAAGAATAGCTTTAAAAATGAAAACCTGTTTATTAGGAGAGGTATAGTTTAGCTGCCCAGTAGCCAATTGTTTTCCATTAAAAAGAAGTGGGAAAGCAGTTAGATGCTTAAGTAAGGGGCTTAAATAGATTTGGTTCCTAGTAGCCTCAGGGAGTGTTATAATTATCCAGTTTGGGGTGTTCCACTAGAGGACTATAGAATTTTATTCAGACCTATTTCCAAAGTAATTTTTGGAGTTTAAAAGTATAATAACTCAATAAGTATTGTTCTCACTGGGAGTCATTCCAGTTCCACCTAAGCTTTCATGTAAGGACAGGATTAGGGAAAGACTGCATAAGATAATCCCTTTAAATCTTTATCTTGATTAGAAGCAGTTCAATTCATTCCAGAGAAAAATTATTGTGAAAGAAATTCTAAATAAACTTCTTCAATGTGTCTTGTTCCTAGGACCTGTGCAAATATTTTAGAATATTACATTTTGATATCTATTAGAATGTATATATGTTGTTTGAATCCGTCCAACATCTTTCACTCCTTCTTCTGGCAATGACATTTCAGTTTGGGGAGGAAATTTCTCCTCACTCCAGCAATGTAGAGGCTCTGATCCCACAGTGTCTCGACACCTAGTCAAGGTTACGTAAGTCGTAAGTATTATGCTTCTGCTCTGAAGCAGTATTCACTGTCTGTTCAGACAGAATCTTTCCCTGGGGTTTTTCTAACTCCTCTCTAGTTATAGATCCAAACATACATGAACACAACGCATGTCTGCCTGAGAGACTGAAGACAGCACTCAGAAAGAAGAACAAACATGAGGTCAAAAGTGAACACGCTGGCAGTAAGCTGTCTCTAGGTCTCTCCAGTTCTCAGCCCTTGGAGTCTGCACTTCCTAGTTCATTCCTGAGCTTTCATTGCATGAATTATCCCAGTATCCCATCAATAAATCCTAATTTTTCTAAAACTAGTATGATTTTCAAACTCTTCTGATGTGAACATTTTACTGCTAAGGCTTCTTATATGTAAAAAGGCAGCTTGAGTAGAGAAGAAAGTGTGTGGTTAGAATGTCGATATACATTGACTAGAATGCAACCTCCACTGCAAGTTACTATCTTCTGTTTGTCTATTAAAAATGTGTTAATGCTTATTTTAAAGAACAATGCATCTCAAAATACATACAACTGAGGAATATCAGAAACCTCACGAAATATATATGTCCCAAGCACTGTGGAAGCAAATAACAAAAGCATGATTGTTATCATCAAGACGTTACATTTAGGAGTCAGGGAAATCAATGATTTTGATTAAAAGAGCTATGCAAAAATAATTGAAGGACTTGACTTAAACCTGAGGCTATGCAATTAGAATTTTAATTTTATAGGATAAGGACTTTACCAGATAAATAGTATTACTGGTACAAAGTGACATGAAGAGTGTGAGAATACACATCCACCCACACACGCACACATAGTTTCTCTCTTAGGAATAAAGAAAGACTATAAACCATAGAAAGATAGGGAAAAATGTACCAATTATCAGCATTAAGGTATCCTTGAAATATCATTTAGTTTATTGCTTACTACTATTGGGAAAAAATTTTAGCCTTCACTAGGGTGTGTGAAACTTAGTCTACAAATTTGTGCCAAGAACAGAAACAATGACATTGCATTCTTCAAATTAACTTAATTTTGCCTCAGAGTTCACATTTTGTTTGGCAGATGGAAAATTATACCTGGTTCCCTAATTCCCACTCCTTGCTCAGTGTCTCCCTTTTCTTCAGCCTTGGGTATATTCTGAGGTCTCCCAGTCTGCCATGTTCCTTCAGGCCCACCTGGCTTGGCCTATTTTGCGTTTTCTCTTCTGCACCATGCTTGAGACATGCGAATATTTGGGAAGCCATTGCCCTGACATCCTACCATTTCCTCTTGGTAATATCAGTAAGACCTCTTGTCATGGAACCCCTGACTTGCAACCTTTCATAGACTCTGAAAATCTCTCTCTTTCATGTTCAAGAAAAACCTCTTATCTAATTTAAGCATGGGTCCTGAGTTCAGTCTCATAATTTAAGCATGGAATCTTAGCCTTATACTAAAGCCTACATTTACAAAGAAGTGATTTTAGATTAAGGAAATAGCCTCTGTGTGCAGTAGGTTTCATAATTCTTAGAGGGTCTGTGAAAAAGTAACTAACCATAATACATTCTCAGCATTTTAAAAAATTGTTATAACAAATATTTATTGAGTGCCTACTGTTAAATAAAAATTATGGGAAGCCACTCTTTTGGACTGAGTTCCTACACTAAGCTCAACAGACCATACCAACCAAAATAAAGTCATTTGCACTAGATGCCAGGTAATCAAAATGAGCTTTAATTGGACCAGTTTTCCAAAAAACAGGAGATTCACAGCAACCAGTCAAAAGAAGCTGTTAATCTGAGCCAGCTTGGTAAATTCCCTCTATTTTAACTCTGTAAGGAAAAGACCAATCCAATTTTTGCATCCTGTTTCAGCCTCTTTAGCCTAATTTACTTATAAAGCCCACCTCCTCTGCTCAGCTTACCAGAGGGCCTATTCTAAATCTTTATATGGGATACTACCCAATTCATTAATATTCTAATAAAAGCCAATTAGATCTTTAAACTAAATCTGTTGAAATTTTCTTTTTTAATGGTACTATGTTCCAGGCATTTATCTAGGTGCTTAGATTCTAAAAGTCGAGACAGGTATTAAACAAGGAAATAATAAATAAATAAATTATATGGTATGTTAAAAGGTGATACATGCTATGACAAGAAAATAGAGCAGGTAAAAGAAAGTGGATAGGTGAATTTCAACTTTAAATAGGGTAGAAATCCAAGGCATGAATATTCGAAGACTTGAAGGAGACCAGCCATGAAGTGATTTGAGGAAAACATATTGCAAGAAGGGAGACTTACCAAAAAAGGATGTATGGTGGAAAAATCTTTGCTATGTTCGAGAACAGCAAGAAACAGTGGCTGAAGCTGAATAAACTAGAGGAAGAAGAGGAAGTTGAGATAAAAGAGGTACCCAGGGCCAGATCATGAACTACCTTGAAGGCCATTGCTGGGAGGGCTCCATATTTACTCTGTGTGAAATGGGAGCCATTGAAGAGTGTGAAGTATCTCTTAAATCCTTCAAAAGCACATAGCTAACATAGTGCCTTCCCAATTTATTGGTATACACTGTTGTCTATTTCTGAAGAAAAAAAAAAGAAAACAAGAAAAATTACGTTTAAAGTTAGTTTAAAATTCAAAGAAACCCTAAGGACTACATAGTTCCAAGTCTCTTTTTTCTAAACATAGCAGGTAATGGAATACAATTTCATAGCACTTTTGAGCATCTTGAGAGGAAGCTACATGTTGTCTCCAGCTGTGTTTTTCAAAGGGCTCCAGTATAGGCTGAACCCCTCTGCCAAACAGTGGCAAAGAGAATCCTGAGGGTCCAGATGGAGTTCACCTTTAACACTGGAATCAGCTAGCACATACAGATGAAACAGGAAATAAGCCAGTTGCTATTTACCGGCTAAAATTCATTGCTACAGAACCTTACTATCTGGAGTACATTTAGGAGCGCTATATACAATATAATCAAAATCATAAGGGTCAGAAGTGTTTGGAATATTTATATGATCTATGAATATTTATAGATATATGAATCAGGTCACAATCCAGAAATTATGCTCAGTATATGCATCTTATCTCTAGTTAAAGGAAATAAGAAATAATTATTTAACAAAAATAGAAATTATGATTAGTGATTAATATTCATTGCTTTGTGTTGTATCTATAGTTGTGTGAAATACATAGAGAATTTTATTAACTAACTGAAATAGTTTTATGTAATTTATATTTCTGCAGTTACTAAAGAAACTAAAATATAATTTTGTTATTGCTGCTATTTCATTCCTAAAACTAAAAAGTTGAGAAATAAAGATGTCATTTTGTCTAGCACTTGTTTTAGCAGTTTTTAAAATATTGTTATTTAACAGTGTTTAAATTTTCTTATCTCCAACTAAATTGTAATGCCCTCAAAATAAGTTGTTTTAATAATTGCTTATATCACCTAGAGAAATTGTACAAAGTCTAAAACATAGATGTTTGGTAAATATTTAAGTGTGATTTTAATACTCACACTTAGAGTTTGAAGATGTGTGAAGCATTAATTGCTTTTTGCTAGTATATTGCCATTACTTAGGGATACCATAAATTTGAGAAATTCTCTACATACGTAGATAGTCCTCTTTCACAATGAATCTCCTGTGCCAAGCAAGGGAGGTAGACTAATCTTATAGAGAGTAAAATTTCAAAAAGAAAAGAAGAAAAGTTAGTAAGAAAAAGTTCTGTAAGTTTAAAAAAAAAACAGCAAAAATGATTTAGAAATCTGTTGAAGAAGTATTCTAGACAAAAAGGCAAAAAGCAAGTAAAAAAAATAAATATAAGCACAGAAATAAAGAGTGCAAGGCGATCCCATTTTGTTGATAAATGTGTAGAAATTGTTAATTGTCACCTTTTTGTGGCAAAATTCAAAGAAGTTTTTGGAAGAATAACAATTTAAGATATTCATCTTTTATGATGCAAAGTAAATATGAGTTTCATTTGGGATTTAAAAGCACAATTTATGAATCGATTTAAATATGTTTTGTGAAGATTTCCAAACTCAAGCTGACAAACAAGTAACCACTCTCATCTAAACATGTTTGTGAGCTGGAATCTTACTTAACTCCCTCTGTTCCTCTATACACTTTCTTTTTCATTTTATTTTCTTTACTTCCATAGAAGGTTATGAAGATCATGATGGCAGCAACCACAGTGGATAAAGCTTGCAAAGAATCTTGGTGATCCAGGTCACAGAGGAAAAATGAGAAGAAATGATCTGATGAACTTAGCAAAATACAGTTTAGAAGAGAAAGGAACCAGATGAGCTCAAGCTGTTACAGCTCCTAGCTAAATATTCCCAGAACAGGTAACAGACAGTGTGTGAGAAAGCCTTCAGATAATTTCAACCTCAGCATTTGAGCCATCTCAGCACACACTGAGTGGAGCATAGTGGAGCTTATCTTTGTCAAGCCCGGCACAGACTATACATTCATGAGAATAGATGCCGTTGTTGTTAGGCCGCTAAATTTTAGGGAAGTCCTTATTGCAATATTAGTAACTAGAAAACATGAGAACAGTGATTTGAATGGCTGTGGACTTTGCTTCAAAAATGAGAAAGGCCAGGATGTACGCTGTGGCTCACACCTGTAATCCTAGTACTCTGAGAGGCTGAGGAGAAAGGATCGCTTGAGCTCAGGAGTCCAGGATCAGTCTGATCAAGAGCAAGACCCTGTCTCTACTAAAAAAGTAGAAAAATTAGCCACATGTGGCGGCATACACCTGTAGTCTCAACCACTTGGGAAGCTGAGGCAGGAGGATCACTTGAACCTGGGAATTTGAGATTGCAGTGAGCTATAATGATGCCTGATGCCACTGCTCTCTATGCTCTCTAGCCTGGGCAACAGAGTGAGACTCTGCCCCTCCCCCCCCCAAAAAAAAACAAGAAAGAAAAGAAAAAGAAAGAAACGAGGAAGGACAGAAGACAATGGAAAATATCTTTAAAATGTTTTAAGACAAAGAAAACTTTCAACCCATGGGGCTCAGACCTTTCCTCTTAGGGTCCTGCAGCGGACTGAGGAGTGCTCAGAATATGGGCCCCCTCCCCATCAGTTCTTGCTGGTGCTGCTTTCCCAGCTATGCCATCAGGGCACAGCCCTGAGGTGGAGGGACATGTAATCTGCTTGGGCAAACCACGGGCAACTCGGGACCAGTGTCAATTCCTGGCATGGTCAGGGATTGACCTTCGGGGACCCAGGGATGCACCCGCAGGCCAGATCTCATACCCCCAGGTCTTGATCGATTGTGTTGCTTGGGGGCAGGGAGGGTGGATTTGTGAGTTAGTCTCAGGAGGCAAGGGAGCCCGCATGGGCAGATTATGGGGGAGAGTGCAGTGTGGGTCCTAGCTGCAGTGTGCTTGCAAGGCACCCCTGCCCCCACAAAAGGACCGCACTCTCAGTTTAGGCTGAGATTCTAGGCAAGGAACCTCTAGCCCGCATTGGGGTCATGGGGGAGCTCAGCTGACTTGAGCTCCTGCCTGCTGGCAGACACCTGTGCAAAAACCTCAAAGCAGACCAGAGCAGAGAAGAGTGAGCCCTCCCCCTGTCCACCCCCCCCAACCCCGCCGCCGCCACTGCCAGACTGTGAATCTCAGACAGCCCTGCCTTGACAAGCATACTTTCTGATTGGATGGGTTCACTTTAGCTCCCTCCCAGGCAGCTTTGCGAAGAAGCTGGGAGCAGACTTTTGACCCCTGCTGAAACAGACCTCTTGCCAGCTTTTGTGGAACCTGAGGGCAAGCTCACCCAACCAACCACTGCCCAGCTGCACTCCCCCACCCACCTCTGTGATGGCAGAGAATTAGGACTCACCTGAAATTTCAGGACTCCGCCCACCATGTGGGACATTTGAGTGTTTCTCCTAAGGGAGTAGAGCCAGGCACAGGATCCAAAAACAACATTTCAACTTGTTCCTTCTGGCAAGTGCCACCTACTGACAGGGAGGTCAATTTGCATGCCCTTTATAGCATTTTCTGACTCCATCATAAAGGGTGTGGTAGATTCTCACTCACAAGCACCACCTACCATCTCAGACATTAAACTTGGTGTGACATTACCTAAACAAAATAAAATCTAAAAATAAGAATCGAGAGCTGCTCCAGCTGAGAAGGAATCAGCAAAATAACTCCAGAAGTATGAAGAATCAGAGCAAAAGGTCATCGCCAAAAGGGACCACCAGCTCTCTAGCAATGGATACTAACCAAAATCAGAATATTGAAATAGCAGACAAAGAATTCCAAATATGGATTAGAAGTAAGCTCAAAGAAATGCAAGAGAAAATGGAAAACCAACACAAAGTAACCACAAAAGAAATTCAGGAAATGAATGAAAATTCACTAAAGGACTTGAATTATTAAAAAAAAAAAAATCCAATAGAACGTCTGGAAATGAAAAATTCATTCAAAGATATGCAAAACACAGTGGAAAGTTTTAAGGATAGACTAGACCAGACAGAAGAAAGAATCTCAGAGCTTGAAGACAACATGTTCAAATTAAACAAGTCAGTCAAAGATGAAGAACAGAGAATTAACAGGAAGGAAAAAGCCTACAAGAATTATGGGATCATGTAAAGAGGCTAAACATAGCTTGAGGGGGAAGAAGAAATCACACAAGGCTTGGAAAAAATATTTGAGGGAATAATACAGAAAAACCTCCCAGGTATTGCTAAAAATTTAGGTATCCACGTACAAGAAGCTCAAAGGGTAGCTGTGAGATAGATCCATCACAAAGAAGCAATCACCAGGACACATAGTCATCAGACTGGCCAAAGTTAACATGAAAGAGGAAGGCCTGCAAGCCATAAGGTGAAAACAGCAGGTAACTTACAAACAAAAACCCATCAGGTGAACTGCATACTTCTCAACTGAGAACTTACAAGCCAGAAGAGATTGGGGCCCAATCTTCAGTCTTCTTAAACAGAATAATGGCCAGCCTAGAATTTTTTGTATCCCACAGAACTAAGTTTTGTGTATGAGGGAAAAATAAATACTTTTTTAGATAAGCAAACACTAAGGGAATATGTCAAGACAAGATTTGCCCTGCAGGAAGTACGCAGATCTTCCTTATACATTGACCAGCATAATAGAAACCCAGCAGTGTAAAGTTAACCAAAAGCTAAAGCTCAGAGCCCATATAAAATAATGGCTCAAGACATAAAGCAATAAGATTCCACTCAATAGGATGAACACAAATGCTTCCCACTTATCAGTCCTTTCATAAACATGAGTGGATTAAATGCCTTCCTGAAGAGACATAGACTGGCTGATTAGATAAAAAAATACAAGCCAAGTATCCCCTATCTCCAGGAAACCTCTAACCCACAAGGACTCATAGAGACTCAAGGTTAAGGGATGGAAAAAATACTCCATGTGAAAGTAAATCAAAAGAAAGCAGGTATAGTAATTCTCATATCAGATAACATAGACTTCTAGTCAACAATAGTAAAGAAAGACAAAGAAGGTCATTATATAATGGTAAAGGGATCAATTTATTGAGAAGACAGAATAATCCTAAATATTTATGCACCTAATACAATTGTTCCCAGATTCATAAAGCAAAACCTACTAGATCCAAACAAAGAGGTAAATAGCAACATTGTAATTGCCAGGGGACTTCAACACCCCATGGATAGAACTACATAGATACTCCAAGCAGAAATAAATAAAGAAACACTGAACTTAAATGGGACTCTAGAACAAATGGGCCTAACAGACATTTAGAGAACATTCTACACCAAAATTACCAAATATACATTCTTCTCATTAGCACATGAACATTCCCTAAGATATATATCTTAGGCCACAAAACATGTCTCAACAAATTAAAAAATAATAGAAATTATACCATGTATCTTCTCATATGACAGTGTAATAAAACTGGAAATTAACTCCAACAGAAACTCTCAATTCTACAGAAAATCATGGAAATTAATCAACCTATTGCTGAATGATTATTGGATCAAGGCAAAAATTAAGGTGGAATTTAAAAAATTTCTCAAACTAAATGATAAAGGGGAAACAAGTTATCAAAATCTGTGGGATGCAGCAAAAGCATCCATAAGGGGAAAATTTATAGCCTTAAATGCTTACATCTAAAGTACAGAAAGAACACAAATCAACAATCTAATGAATCATCTCAAGGAACTAGAAAAAGAAGAGCAAACAAAACCCAAATCCAGCAGAAGAAAAGAAAAACTAAGGACAGAGCAGAACTAAATGAAATCAAAAACAAACAAACAAAATAAACAGAAGACTAATGAAACAAAACGTTTGTTCTTTAAAAAGATAAACAAAATTGATAGACTATATTTACCACAAATAGAAAAGAAAGAATCTAAATAAGCTCAATCAGAAATGAAAAAGGAGATATTACAACTGATACACAGAAACTCACAATATCATCTGTGAATAGTATTAACATAAAAATCTTTTTGCACATAAACTCAAAAACATTGAGGAAATAGCTCCTGGAAGCACAAAATACCCCAAGACTCAATCACGAAGAAATAGAACTCCTAAACAATCTAATTGTGAATGATAAAATTGAAGCAGCCAAAAAAAAAAAAAAAAAAACCTTCCAATAAAAACAATCCCAGACCACATGGTTTCACAGTCAAATTTTACCCATTTGCAAATGGTACCCATTCTGCAAAAATTATTTCATAACATTGAGAAGGAAGGAATCCTTCCCAACTCATTCTATGAAGTCTGTATCACCTTGATACCAAAGCCAGGAAAGGATACAACAACAAAGAAAAAAAAAAAAAAAAACTATAGACCAAAATCCTTCATAGATATAGATGCAAAAATCTTCAATAAAAATCTAGCAAACTGAGTTCAGCAGCACATCAAAAAAATAATCTACCATGATCAAGTGGGCTTCATCCCAGAGATGCAAGGATGGTTCAACATACATAAATCCATAAATATGATCCAGCACATAAACAGAAGCAAAAGCAAAAATAATATGATTATCTCAATAGATGTAGAAAAACATTTGACAAAATTTAGCACCCTTTTATGGTAAAAACTCTTAACAAAATACGCATGCATGGAACATACCTCAAAATTATGTAAGCCATATATGACAAACCCACAAACAACATCATACTGAATGTGGAAAAGTTGAAAGCATACCACCCAGAACTGGAATAAGACAAGGGTTCCCACTATCTCCACTTTTATTCAACATAGTGCTGGAAGTCCTAGACAGAACAATCAGGCAAGAGAAGGAAATCAAGGGTATACGAATGGAGAAAGAGGAAGTCAAAATATTGCTCTTTGCTGACAATATGATCTTATATCTAGAAAAACCCAAAGGTTACACCAAGAGACTCCTAGAGTTGATAAATCACTTCAGCAAAGTCTCAGGTTACAAAATCAATCTACATATATGAGCACCATTCCTACATGCCAAAAACAGTCAAGCTGAGAACCAAATTAAAGACTCAATACCTTTTACAATAGTTACAAAGACAATAAAATACCTAGGAATATATTTAACCAAGGAAGGGAAAAACCTCTACAGGGAGAAATATGAAGCAATGAGGAAGGAAATTACAGATAATGTAAACAAATGGAAAATCATATCATGTGGATGGATTGGCAGTGTCAACATTGCTAAAATGTCTGTGCTACCCTAAGTAATTTACAGATTCAGTGCAATCTGCATTAAAATATCAATGACATTTTTGAAGATCTAGAAAAAAATAGTTCTATGCTTCATGTGGAACCAGAAAAGATCCTGAACAGTCAAAGCAACCTTAACCAAAAATAATAAATCAGGAGGCATCACTTTATCAGACTTCTTGCTACACTACAAGGCTACAGTAAGCAAAACAGAATGGAACTGGCACAAGAACAGAGACATAGGCCAATGGATCAGAACAGAAAACCCAGATATAAAAAAAAAAGATATAAAAAATCCTAATATTGCCATTTGATCTTTAACAAAGTGGACAAAAACATACATTGGGGAAAAGTATCCCTATTTAATAAATGGTGCTGGGAAAATTGATAGCTATATGTAGAAGATTGAAACAGGATTCATATGTCTCACCACTCAGAAAAATTAATTCAAGATTCATTCAAAAATTAATTCAAGACTTAAATCTAAGACATGAAACCATAAAAATTCTAGAAGAAAGTGTTGAAAAAACTATTCTAGGTACAGGTTGTGGCAAAGAATTCATGAACAAGACCCCAAGGGTAATCACAACAACACCAAAAATAAATAAGTGGGACTTGGTTAAATTAAAAATCTTCTGCACAGCCAAGGAAACAATCAACAGAGCAAATAGACAACCTACAGAATGGGAGAAAAATATTTACATGCTATACGTCTGATATAGGGCAAATAATCAGAATCTACAAAGAACTCAAGCAAATCAGCAAGAAAAAAATCAACCACATTAAAAAGTGGGTAAAATTCGTGAATAGAAGCTTTTATAAAGAAGATAGAATAACGGCTTATAAACATATGAAAAAATATTCCACATCACTAATCATCAGAGAAATGCAAATGAAAACCACAATGTGATATCACCTAACTCCAGTGAAAATGACTTTTATCAAAAAGTCTCAAAACACTAGTGCCAGCGTGGATGCAGAGAGATAGGAATACTTATACACTATTGGTGGGACTGCAGCCTAGTACAGTCTCTATGGAAAATAGGATGGAAATTCCTCAAAGAACTAAAAGTAGACCTACCATTTGATCCAGAAATCCCACTACTGGGTATTTACCCAAAGGAAAAAAAGTCATTTTTATCAAAAAGACAACTGTACTAGAATGTTTATAGCAGCACAATTCACAATCACAAAGATGTGGAATCACTCCAAGTGGCCACCAATTCACGAGTGGATTGATAAAATATGGTATATGTACTCAGCCATACAAAAATGAATTAATATCTTTTGCAACAATCTGAATGGAACCAGAAACCATTCTTCTAAGTGAAATATCTCAAGAATGGAAAAACAAACACCACATACACTCACTATTAAATTGGAACTACCCAATCAGCACTCATGTACACAGATGGAAGTAAAACTCAACAGAAATCATACAGGTGGGAGCGGGAAGGAGGAGATGGGTGAAATCATGCTTAATGTGTATAATATACACTATCTGGATGATGGGCCACACTTATAACTTTCACTCAAGCAGTACAAAAGCAAGCTATGTAACCAAAACATTTATGCTTCCTGTAATATTCTGAAATTAAAAAGAAAAAATAAATAAACTGTTTTTATGCACTTCAAGAAAATAAACAACTTTCAACCCAGAATTATAAATCCAGAGAATACACCCTTCAAGAATTATGACACAAAATGAGGTATCAACTCACCTCAATTTGAATGGCTATTATCAAAATGACAAAAAATAACAAATTCCGGTGTAGATATGGAGAAAAGGGAGCACTTATACACTGGTGATAAGAATGTAAATTAGTGCAGTTATTATGGAAACAAGTGTGGATGTCCCCCCAAAATAAAAATAGAACTACTATACGATCTAGCAATCCCACTACTGGGTATATATCAAAGAAAATGAAATTAATGTGTCAAAAATGTATTTGCACTCCCACGTTTATTTATTTCAGAGCTACTCAGAATAGCCAAGATACGGAATCAACCTAAGTGTCTATCAAAGGATTAATGGATAAAGAAAAGGTAGTATATGCACACAATAGAATAATAATCAGCATAACAAAGAATGAAATTCTGTCATTTGCAACATGCATGAACCTGGAGGACATTATGTTAAGTGAAATAAGCCAGGCACAGAAAGGCAAATAGTGCCAGATCTCAATCATGGAAACTAAAGAAGTTGGGCTCATAGAAGTAGAGAGCAGAATAGTGATTACCAGAGGCCAGGGAGGGGAGGGGGAATAGAGAGAGACTGCTCAATAGGTACAAAGTTATAGATAAATAGGGGGAATAAGTTCTGATGTTCTACTGCACAGTAGGATGACTGGTTAACAATATCATATTGTATATTTCAAAATAGCTAGAAGAGAGGATTCTGTATGCTCTTACCACAAAGAAATGATATATGAATGGAGTGATGACTATGCTAAATACTCTGATTTGCTTATTACACAATGTATACATGTATTAACACTTCACACTGTACCCCATAAATATGTATAATTATTTGTCAATTATAAAACAATTATAATAAAATAAAAGCATATTTAGATTAAAAAAATCAATAGATTTGCTCCCAGCAGCAGAACTATACCACTAGAAATAGTGAATGAAGTTTTTCAGATTGTGATAGAAACTCAGATCCCAGGAACAAATAACAACCAGGAGAAATTTAAATAAATTTGTATAAATCTAAAATTATAAACTTTTTCTCATGGAGTATATATATGTGTGTACATATATATATATATATGATGCATTTGGTAACTATACCATAAAAGATGATCAAAGTGAGTGATGTGGACCATAGAATTGCAAGAGTTTCAGTTTTACATGAATTATTACAATATTAACTATAAATAGACTGGGAAATTAAAGGATTTATAATGTAATCATTTAATTGGAGTAACCGATAAAAACCATGTAGATAAAAATCTAATAAATAAAATAGATTTTTAAAAAAATTAATCAAATGAAGTGAGGAATGAGAACAAAGAAACAAAAAACAAACCCAACAAACAGGACAAAAATGATAAATAATATTTTAGATATAAAATCAGACATATCAGTAATTTATCAAATATGAACAATTATTACTCTATTCAAAAGCATAGATAACCAGAATAGATAAATAAGCAAGGCTGAATTCTATGTTGCTGTCATTAACTTTAAATATAAAATTCCAGGCAAACCAAAAGTAAATGATATGTATATGAAGACATACAATCAATTCTCAGTATTTGCACATTTCGTATTTGTGAATTTGTCTACTCACTAAATTTATTTGTAACCTCTAAATCAATACTTATACCCCCAAAATCAATACTTGCAATGCTTTTGTGATCATTAACAAATGCACAGAGCAGCAAAAAGTTTGAGTTGCTTGATGCCCATATTCCTAACTGAGGTCAAAACAAGGTGACTGCCTTCTTGTTTAAGCTCTCATATTATAAACAAGCATTTGAGGTCTATTTGGTGCCACACTTTCTGCATTTCTGTGCTTTTATGGTAATTTTTCTGTTTAAAATATTCCCTAAATATAGTGCTGAAATGCTATCCAATGTTTCCAAGTACAAGAAGGCTGTAATGCACCTTAAAGAGAAATTTGTGGGTTAGATAAGCTTCATTCGGACATGAGTTATAGTGCTGTGGGCCAAGTTCACTGTTAGGAAATCAATAATATATGTTTAATATTATTAGTTAAATGAAATTAATTAAACATCAATGAAGAGCATCTTTAACATTAAAATGTGTAAAAAGAGGCTATGTATTGATAGGTGGATGACAATGTTATGACCAGAATCTCTCCCTATCTTTCCACTAGAAGCAATGGTTCAATATTCACTAATTCAGTCCATGTATGTGGCAACTTTGTAAAACATGCCAATAATAGTGAGAATTGACTGGATCCTGAAAACAGTGTTTAAGAAGAATTGAGTGAGAATAATAATATCAGTCAATGTTGACGTTAAGACAGGACTATTACCAGAGATAAAAAGGGATGTTTTATAATAATAGTATCAACTTATCAGACTTAAAAGTTTAAATGTGTATGTGCCTGATAACAAAGGTTTCAAATACATGGAGCTAAAATTAAGTTCACGAATTAAAAGGCAAAATAGAAAACCTCTACATCATTGTAGGAAATTTCACTAGCCCTTTCTCAGCAATTGATAGGACAATAAACAAAATGTTCCTAAAAAATGGCTAATCATAACAACAATATCAATCAATTTGGCCAAATTGATATTTTTTTGAAGACATAATCCAATAATGGCAGAATACATATTATTTTTAAATGAATGTATTACATTTACCAATATAATGAATAAACAATTTTCAATACATTTCAAAATACTGTTATGATGTAGCAGGTTACCTGACCAAAAGGGAATGAAATTGAAACCGATAACAATAATATATCCATGAAACTGCTAAGTAATTAGAAACTAAACATCTGAGTTATCCATAATTCAAAGAAGAAATCACAAAGGGTTTTAGAAATATTTCAAACTGAATGATAATGAAAATACAGAATAGCCAGGGCAGTATTTTATATAAAATTTATAATTCAAAATTCTTATTTTACAATGAAAGACATTTCTAAAAGAAGAGAGATCTAAAGTATTACTTTAAGATGTTTGACAAGAAAAGTAGAGTAAACGTAATAAGTGAAAAATAAGATATAGTAAAAATTACAGTACAAATGAAAGAGAAAATAGATATATTAATAAATATATTTAAAAAACTCTGATTTTTTATCTGATCCGTAAAATTGATATACCCCTGGTTAAACTAATCAAAGAGACATGAAGAAACAGAAATTACCAATATCAAAATATAGAGATTATCACTATAAATCCTCCAGATAGTATGTGAACAACAAGAAAATATCACAAAAAACTTTAAGTCAACACATTTGATATCTTAGATAAAATGGACAAATTCCTTGGAAAATAAAATTTTCTAAAATTAACAAAAATTACTCTACAAATCCAAACAATCCCCATTAAAGTTTGCATAGACTTTTTATAGAAACTTACAAACTAAAGCTAACATATTTGTACAAATGCAAACAATCTAGAAAAGCCAAGCAGTTTTGTGAAGGAGAATATAGAGAACTTACACTACCTGACTTGAAGACTCACACTATGCTTACAGTCATCAAGCGAGTGTGATCTTGGTAAAAAAAAATAGATAGATAGATAGATACATACATAGATAGATAAACAGAGAAATGGAATAAAATAGAGTCCATAAATAAACCCATGTGTAAAAAATTACTAATGGCAAAAAGGCAACTCAATGGAGAAATGTCTTTTCAATAAATATTACTGAAAAAAATGCATATCCATATAGAAAAAATGCAGGAAGCAAACTTTGCAACCTTGTGATAAGTATAGAATTTTTAGGACACAAAAGTACAAACCACAAAAGAAAAATTGATAAATTGAAATTAATCAAAATTAAAACCCTTTCCCTGAGGAAGATAATAATAAAAGAATTAAGAGTTCATACACGGACTTGGATAAAGTATTTGCAATACACATACCAGAAAAAGGACTTGGTTCCTGAAGATATTGCAATTCAATAACAAAAATCATTTAATAAATGGAAAAAAATATAAGAGCATGAAATTCACAAAAGATTATAAATGAATACCTAGTAAGTGCATGAAAATGTTCTCAAGATTATGTAAACACAAATTGAAAACACAATGAAACACCACTACGCACTCAATCAAATGGGTAACACTTTAAAAACTGATAATACTGATTGTTGACAAAGATATGGAAGATTACATTGCTGATGGGAATGTAAAATAGTATATCATCTTTGGAAAATGGTGGTTATTGCTTTATGTAATTATCCAACATGTACACTCCTCAGTAATTATCAAAGAGTTATAAAAATATAGACAAATGTTTATGCAAGCCTTACACTGTAAAGAAACCAAATGTTTTCAACATGTGAATGGCTAAAACCAAATGTTTTACACTCATCCAGTGGAGTAGTAAATAGGAATAAAAGCATTGGATCAAAAATGCATGCAAAAACATAATAAGCCACAAAATCATTATCATTAGTGAAAAATTCAGACACCAAAGAGTACATACTGTATGATAATTTCATATATACATATATGTAATTCTAGAAGAGACAAAATCTAATCTTAGGTTACAAAATGCAGTTCAGTCTTTGCCTAAAACTCAGAACAACAAGATTGATGGATTCAAAGAGTGATGAAGAATTTCTGGGGGTGGTAGAAATGTTCTGTATCCAGATTGTTATGTTGATTTCATAGATGTGTACATCTATAAAAATGGCTGCAGTTTATTAACTGTAAATTATAGAAATAAAGTTGATTTAAAATATATGTACTGTATACATATAATGTAACATTATTTGGTCTTAAAGAGAAAGAAAATTCTGATATATGCTACAACATGGATGAACCTTGAAGACATTGTATGAAGTATAATAATCAAACTACAAAAAGACAAATATTGCATGATTTCACTCTTATGAGGTACGTGAGTAGTTGAAATCATAAAGACAGAAAGCAGAGTGGTGGTTGTGAGGGGCTGGAGGAAGGAGAGAATGGAGAATTATTGTTTAATGGGTAGAGTTTCACTTTTGCAAGACGAAGAGTTCTGGAAACAGATAGTGGCAATGATTTCACGGCATTATGAATGTACTTAATAGCACTGAAGAGATGTTTAAAAATTATTAAGATGGTAAAATTTATGTTATATGTAGTTTACCACAGTAAAAAACAATTGAAAAACATTATGTACAGTGACTGGCACAGGAATAAAATCATTGCAATTGAATATTTATAATGTTGTCCATTATGGCATTTTGGAGTATATTTCTGATAGGAAAGAGTTTCTATTCTGTACATCGATGAGAATTTCATCTTCTGCTTATAATTTTACACATATGATATTAACTATCTAATTTATGACTTCACATATCCCAAGCTTTGCTGCTTCATATCCACTACCCACATACTTCCTTTGCCAGGAGACCTGGAACAGACTTTGACCCTACACATTTTCATCTGTGACGTCTGTTTTGTTATGACATCAGATGAATTGTAGTAGGTGGAAATAATATTTCTGGAAGTCAGGCTTACATGTGATGGCTTACAATTACTCAACAACACAGGAAAGTTATTGTGAACCTCATAAGCATATTCTACCAAATCCAAACCAAATTACCCTCAACTTACCTTTCCCTTTATCAGAGTGACCTCTTGACACCGCTAGACAGGAGGGAAATTGCAACAGAAGGGGCATCATGGTAGGGAACAAAAGCAATCTTAGTCAACTATTGTTAAATATCCTGAACTTGTAATATTTATTTTTAAAAATATTTATGAACATGTTAACATATTTCTACTGCCCGTCAAAATACTTTTAAAGGGGCCTTTGCATGAGAAGGAACTTAAAACCTAAGCTTGGTTAACTATACTCTCCCACCCAATCTACTTCTGACCTTGAAAACCAGACAAGTACTCCCATGTGTTGTAAGGTCATGAAAGCAAAATGCCTTGATAAACTAGAAAGTAGAGGCCTTTCCCCCAATTTATAAGCACCACATAGGACATTGAGATCTGAATGTGTCTCAGTCCAGTGAAAAGCATGAAGTTCTAATAATTATAAAGTTTGACCTGTCAACTAATCTGGAAAGTTTTGAGTTAGATTTAAGCTGACTTAAAATGTTCTCATATCATATCCTGATTTGTTGCAACAAATTGTTATGCACAAAATAAAAAATGAAATGAACCTATTCCCTATATCTGTGCTAATCAAGACTGGGAAAAGGCATACTCTCCCCTTACTTTATCAAACAATATAGAGAATAAGTGAAATTAACCTAGCTGTTTGCTCTAAGGTATACCTTCTCCTGGAAGATAAGACTGTGAACCAACTTAACTGCTTACTTATCAAAACTCATTCATTTAGAACTTTTAAAATACCCTTTCTTCCTTGTGCTCACCAATCCAAAGCTAGTATATCATAAACTTTTCCCAATCCAAATCAATTTTCCACCTTTTAAGTCCTGCTTAAAAACCACCCAGTCCACATTCTGAAATCCTAAATATCCTCTCCTGATTTCTCCTTCTGAGACATGGCCAAAGTTCTGTCAAGGCGGTGTTCTCCCTTCCTGAAATGAAGCTGATAAACTTGGTTTTGCTTGATCAATAGGTTTTAGTGATAGATTTTTGGGGAATTGACAGTTGATACAGAGAAAAACAGTAGACAAATAACTGGAAAGTAGAAAGCACCGACAAAAAGTCCTCAAGTTTTAAACAGGTGTCTTTCCCATTGATATATTTTTTCCATACTGTCTTATGGAATAAGCTCAAACCAAAGATTTGGCCTGCATGGAACCCACATGTAAGGTAGACAAGTAGTACTGTTTAATAAAAGTTGAGATATGGATAGAAAAAAAAGAAAAAGTATGAACTTTGCATTTTTTTTATATCCAGAATTGCACCAGATACTCTTAGGAATATGGCAGATGTTTCCTGTGGTACCTTATATTGAATATAAGTAAGCAAAATGCAGGGCATATTAACAGTTTTCCCCCATTTTCCATCATTGAGTAACTCGTGAACTTTATTAATAACTGTGTTTTAGTTTCCTCATCGGTATAATCACAATTCTCTCTAAATTCTAATTATGCTGAAAACATAGTGTGCCTTAATCCATTCTGAGTAGCTATAAAGGAATACCTGATGCTGGGTAATTTATAATTAAACTGGTTTATTCGGCTCACAATTCTGCAGGTTGTACAAAAAACATGATGGCAGAATCTGCATCTGGGGAGGGCCTTGGGCTGCTTCCACTCATTGCAGAAGGCAAAGGGGAGCCAGCATGTATGCAGAGGTCACACGGTGAGGTAGAAAGCAAGAGAGAGCAAGGGGAGATGTGCTAGGCTCTTTGCAACAACTGGCTCTTGGTGGTAATTAATAGAATGAGAACTCACTAACACCACCGCCCACCAGAGAGGGCATTAATCTATTCATGACGGATCCACCCCCATGCCTCATACAAGTCCCATTAGGCCCCATTTCCACCGCTGAGGCTCAAATTTCAGCATGAAATTTGGAGTAGACAAACATCCAAACGATAGCACAGTATGAGACATAATTAGTTTTAAAATCCTATTCAATTCTTTAAGAATCATTCAAAATGAGTGTATATTAAAACTGAATTATTACTAAAAAGTAATGCTTCTTACTTCCAAAATAATGAATAAATACATTTTGTGCTATGATGAAATGTGACTTTAATAAATACAGGAAAAAATAACTTAAAGTTATTTTAATTAAACATTGGATTTTCAGAACTGAAAGAAATCATTTTTGTCAAGTTATTTGTATACCAAAAAGTAGAATTCATAAACTGAAATTACCTAAAGGTCAAGCATAAAATGAATCAGTTCATAAATACTAATTAGTGTTTTACCAGTGATTGCATGAGAACATTTATGGATGCAAAATTAAATAATAGAGATTAAAAATGGAAAGTGTGGGTAGATTTAATAATTTATTCCTCCCACACTAATCAGGATTTCTGACTATTTCATCTCTCAAACACAATTAAACAGTCTTTCTTTTCTCCCTATTCTTCTTCACTTATTTCCTTTGTGAACAAGACTGCTGATATAAATTTTAATGAATCTATGTTAATAACTAAGAGGAAAATCAGCATAATTGAGAGGGGAAATGATATTTTAAATTGAATTAAAAAGATTTTTACTTGTTTATACACCACACTTCATTATTTTCTGTCAATGAAGTGTTTTATTCCAGAAAATAATGGGTTCTCCAAATACAATCTTTTTATTGGATTCATTATTCCCCCAGGTCTTGCTTTCAGCACGGCAATTGCATTTGTACTTAAGGTTCTTTGCATATATAATTTTAAAAACTGAGATAATTGCAGTAGCTATGATATTATTTGAGGATAATAAACTCCTTTAGAAAATATTTGATTTGTGTGGTCCAATATGCTGACATCAAACTCATGATGTATAAAGACAGTAGGTACAGACAAGGAACATAATGTTCATATGCTTCTTTCCTGCAAAGGATCACAGAAATTGAGATCTCAAAGGGACTATGTCTAGTTATAAAGGATAGATTCTTTTGGGGAAGAAACATATAGCGCCAAAAAAGATTTTCTGATTTTTCCTCCCAGGATCACTTCACTTAGAAAAAGAATGTTAATCCAACTTTCCCAGCTCCTATTCTCTCCTTACCCCCTTTGTAAGAACAGTTTGAAATTTTAAAAAAATTCAGCAGATTGTACAGAGGGTCCCCATGTACAACCTCCCCCCCACATATAATTTCTCTATTATTAACTTCTTAACATAAATATGGTACATTTTTTACAATTAATGAATCAATATTAACACATTATTAACTAAAGTCCATATTTCACATTGAGGCTCACTGCAGTTCTATAAATTTTGACAAATACATAGCATCATGTATCTACCATTAACAATATTATACAGAATAGTTTTACTCTTATAATAATCTCATGTTTTACCTATTTATCCCCTACCCCTTCCTACTCTTGGTAATCACTAATCTTTTTACTATATGTATTTTACATTTTTTATATAGTTAGAATCCTACAATGTGTGTCATTTTCAGACTGGCTTCTCTTAGCAATATAATTTTAAGTTTCTTCCACATTTTTCTGAGGCTTGATAGCTAATTTATTTTTATTGCCATATAACATCCCTTTGTATGGTGGTACCACAGTGTTTATCCATTCACCTATTGAGACACATTTTAGTTACTTCCAGTTTGTGAAAATATGAATAAAACTGCTGAAAATTAGAGTACAGATTTTTTTGAGGAAGTAGTTTTCAACTTAATCAAGTAGATTGTATGATAATATCACAGTAAGGATACATTCTGAGAAATCTTTCATTAGGCGATTTTATCATGGAAATGTCATAAAGTATACTTACACAAACCTAGAAGATATAGTCTACTACACCACTAGGCTATATAGTATAGTATATTGCTCCTAGGCTACACACCTGGACAGCATGTTACTGTACTGAATACTGTAAGCAATTGTAACACAATGGTATTTGTGTATCTAAACATATCTAAATATAGATCAAGTACAGTATAAATTTGGTATTGCAATTTCATGGAACTGCCATCATACAAGCAGGCTATTGTTGACCAAAATGCTATGGGGTGCATGACTACATTTCCAATAATGTTTTAGTTCTCTCTTTTGTCTAATATTAATCCCTCTTGTGGCTTTAGTTTTGGTTTTCATTTCATAACCTTCAAAATACACCCAATTCATAAGTAGCCTCAAAAAATATTATATTAAACCATATTTGAGTATTTTCAAATTCTGACTATGATATATTCTATAGATTAAATCACTATAATTCCTTTGTATTTTCCATTAAAACATTTTATGAAAACATAAATTGATTAATTTTCTCTCCACTTGAATTATCTCTAAATGTTTTACAGCCAAATTTAGCTTATTTTAATATGAACCTATCAAGAATCATTTTAGCTTATAGTTTCTTTTTTTAGGCAGAACAATCTTGCCATTAATACACAATATAGGATATGTAATTTGATAGCATATAAAACTTTATAAGTATGAAACCAAAATTATTCAAATGTATAATAACAACCATGGAGCCTATATTTTCTTTAAAGATTTAGCAATTAGTAAAAAAGCAAATATTTATTTATTTAATGGGAGGATATGATAACATTTACAGTGAAAATTGTATTTCAGTTTTAGAGTTTAAGAAAAAGCCTATTGAATTTGGCAATGAGCTTGATCTTAAGTCTATGTCAATAGTAAACAATCTGAAAAAGAAACCAAGAAATTAATCCCATTTACAATAGCTACAAAAAGTATAATACCTTGGAATAAACTCAATGAAAAAAGTGAAAGGTCTCAACCATGAAAAGCATAAAACATTGATAAAACAAATTGAAGAGAACACACAAAAAAGTAGAGATGACCCATCCTCATGTATTGGAAGACTCAATATTTAAAAATGTCCATACTGAGACTAGCGATCTATAGATTAAATGAAGTCCCTACCAAAATTCCACTGACATTCTTCACAGAAATACAAAAAAAATTCTAAAATTTATATGGCAGCATGAACAACAAAGAATAGCCAAAGCAATCCTGAGCAAACAAGAAAAACTTGAAGAATCACATTACCTGGTTTCAAATTTTTTTTACAACTATACCAGCCAAAGCAGCATGGTACTGCCATGAAAACAAACAAATCCACCAATGGAACAGAGTAGAGAACCTAAAAATAAATCTATACATTTATGGTCAACTCATTTTTGACAAGAATAAGAAGATATACATTGGAGAAAAGACAGTCTTTTCAATACATTGTGCTGGGAAAACTGGATATCTATATGCAGAAGAATGAAACTAGACCCTATCTTTCACCACATACAACTATAAAATCAAAATGGGTTAAAAGCTCAAATGTAAAGCCTGAAACTATCAAACTACAAGAAGAAATCCTTGGGGAAATGCTTGAGGACATTTGTCTGGGTAAAGATTTCTTGAGTAAGACCTCAAAAGCACAGGCAATAGGCAACCAAAGCAAAAATGAACAAATAGGATCACATCAAGATAAACAGCTTTTGCACACTAAAGGAAACAGTCAATTAAGTGAAGAGACAACCAGAAGACTAGGAAAAAATATTTTCAAGCTATTAAACTGACAAGGGATTCATAATCAGAATATATAAGGAGATCAAACACCTTAACGGCAAAAATTCAAATAACCTAATTTAAAATGGGCAAAAGATCTGAATAGAAATTTCTCAAAGAAAAGGACATATGAAAGTGGGCAAAGAACATGAAGAGAAACTTTTCAAAAGAAGACAGACTAATGGCCAACAAACATATGAAGAAATGCTCAACATCTCTAATCATCAGGGAAATGCAAATCAAAACCACAATAAGATATCTCTTAACTCCAGTGAGAATGTTTTTTATCAAAAAGTCCCAAAACAATAAATGTTGGTGTGGATGTGGAGAGATAGGAACACTTATACACTGCTGATGGGACTACCGACTAGTACAATCTCTGTGGAAAGTAATATGGAGATACCTCAAAGAGCTACAAGTAAAACTACCATTTGATCCAGCAATCCCATTACTGGGCATCTACCCAAAGGAACAAAAGACATTCTATAAAAAAGACATCTGCACTCGAATGTTTATAGCAGCACAATTCACAATTGCAAAGATGTGGAAACAACCCAAGTATCCATAAATACATGAGTGTAATAATAAAATGTGGTATATGTATACCATGGAATACTACTCAGCCACAAAAAACAATGGTGATCTAGCATCTCTTGTATTATTCTGGGTAGAGCTGGAACCCATTCTACTAAGTGAAGTATCATAAGAATGGAAAAGCAAGCACCACATGTACTCACCATCAAATTGGTACTAATTTATCAACACTTATGTGCACATATGGAAGTAACATTTATCAGGTGTCAGGCAAGTGGAAGGGGAGAAAAGGGGATGAGTAAATTCACATCTAATGGGTGCAGTGCACACTATGTGAGGGATGGGCACATTCATAGTTCTGACTCGGGTAGTGCAAAGGCAATATATGTAACCAAAGTGTTTGTACCCCCATAATATTCTGAAATAAAAACAGCTGGGATTAAAAAAAGAGAAAAGGAACATACAAATGACAAAATATGTGAAAAAATGTTCAACATCGCTAATTATCAGAAATTTGCAAATGAAAACCACAATGAGATCACACCCCAATTAAAATGGATTTCATCAAAATGACAAAAAATAATAAATTCAATGGTATTTATACTTGTAGCTCTTTGAGGCATCTCCATATTACTTTCCCACAATATGCTGAAATAAAAAATAAATAAATAAATAATAAAAATAAATAAAGACTTCCAAACTTTCAAAAAGAAAAAATAATGAATGCTAGCAAGGATGTGGAGAAAGAGGAATGTTTGTATACAGTTGGTGGGACTGTAAGTTATTTCAGTCATCATAGAAAACAAGATGGAGATTCCTCAAAAACACTAAAAACAGAGTTACTATATGATCTAACAATCCCACTGCTAGGTATATATCTAAAAGAAAGGATATCAATTTATCAAAAAGATGTCTGCACTCCTGTATTTATTGAAGCACTATTCACAATAGCTGAGATATGGAATCAACCTGTCCATCAACAGATGAATGGATAAAGAAAATATGGTACATATACACAATGGAATATTATTCAGTCATAAAAGAAGAATCAACTCCTGTCATTTGCAACATCATAGATGAAACTGGAAGACATTGTGTTAAGTTAAATAAGCCAGGCACAGAAAGATAAGTATTTAAGGTTCTCATTCAGATGTAAGAGCTAAAAAACTGATCTCATGGAGATAGAGAGTAGAATGATGATTTCCAGAGGCTGGGAAGGGTAATGGTGATGAGAAGACAAAAAAGGATTGGTTAATGAGTACAAAAATATAGTTAGATAAAAGGAATAATTTCTAGTATTATGAGCACAGGAGTTTGAATCTAGCATGGGCAACATAGAGGGACCTCATCTCTATGGAAAATAAATTGCTAATAATTAAATAAATAAATAATTAATTAAAACAAATCTAGTGTTCAATAGCACAATAGGGTGACTATAGTTAACAGCAGTTTATTGTATATTTCAAAATAACTAGAGGAGTGGATTTGGAATGTTCCTACACAAAGAAATGATAAATGTTAGCAGTGATGGATATCCCAATTACCCTGATTTGATCATTACACATTGTATGCTTTTATCAAAATATTGCATGTACTAAATAAATATGGACAACTATTATGTATTCATAAAAATTAAAAAGAAAAAATAAAAAGTTCATAAATAATAATTTTGGTTAACTTTGTGGCAGCATGCATTTGTTCAAGGTAGAATCATTTTGAAGATGAGTAAAGAAAAGGAAAGATTTCTCCCTCTCTGTGTACCCAGACAATGCAGTCAGTTTCCCACAAGGTATGTATGGCTAACTCTAGTTGATACTTGTAGAGAGTTTTCCACATTGGTTATTCAATGACAAATGACTTTTAAGTTCTCAAAACTTATAAAAGGATAGAGTGAGAATCTGAGCCTGCATCTTCCGGTTGCATCTCCAGCTGAAATGATGCTAGCTTGAAACGTGTGATACTAACTTGAAGAAAAAAGTAACAAAGATCAGGAATGGGATAGTAACTGGTGAGGAAAGAACAGAAGGATATAAAGAAAGGATCAGTAGGACTTCTTAAATCACTGAATTAATCAGATGTGAATGACAAATGTAAAAGAGGTTGCAAGGATACAAAGAAGAATAAAAAGATAGAAGCCAAACCAACCAGATGAAGTATTGTAAAGGAAGCTGTTTCCTGGACTTCAAATTGATTGGAACTTTTCTCAAAAAGTTTCTACTCAAATATTTGTATAATGGCTTATGCAGGCACACATGTGAAGAGAAATATGCAGATTCTTTGAGTTGGAAATGCACCTAGGAATTAGGTAGTACTAAGAATTTTTTATAGATAAAGAAATTAAGGCTGAGAGAGATTAAATGACTTGTAAAATTCACATAGATTGCAAAACCATGAGAGAATCCTAATAAGAATGTGAACTCCAGGAGCTAGTAATTTGTAATCAAACTGGTATCATTCTATCATGATAGTTAATCACACATAGACCATGCCTCAGTAGGTATTTTTCACTAAAAAATTATCATATATCATACACAAAGAATAATTATTGAAAATCACATAAAAATCACATTATCCCTATATAAAGTAAGGGTGTTTTAATATGTAATTCAGTGAAAACTACTTTAGTGGAGGAGAGGCTATGTGAATAAAACAACTAAAAATGATTAAAGATTATGTTTCAAATGCAACTAGCAAAAAAAAACTTGTACATCATTTTTTTTGCTTCAAAATAAAATAGTCATATTAAATGCAATCTCCAAATTTAGTTGAAGAAATGTAGACACCAACTGGCAAGAGCTAAGATCATTTTCTCAGAGGTAGACTCCTTTTCTTCTAGAATTAAAATTAATCTGCTCTAAAAATCTTTTATTTCATGGAGGACACCATATTTTAAGCAATCCATCTTTCTTCTGCTTCAGCCCGATGATGTATTATATTAATACATCATTAAAGAGACAGCTTTCAGAAATGATGTATTAGTACAACACATCATTGGAGAAATAGTAAGGATGCATGACTCATTAGAGTTCACATTAGTTCTTTTTTTTTTTTTTTTTTTTTTTTTTGAGACAGAGTCTCACTCTGTTGCCCAGGCTAGAGTGAGTGCCGTGGCATCAGCCTAGCTCACAGCAACCTCAAACTCCTGAGCTCAAGCGATCCTCCTGTCTCAGCCTTCCGAGTAGCTGGGACTACAGGCATGCGCCACCATGCCCAGCTAATTTTTTCTATATATATTTTTAGCTGTCCATATAATTTCTTTCTATTTTTAGTAGAGGTGGGGTCTCGCTCTTGCTCAGGCTGGTCTCGAACTCCTGAGCTCAAACGATCCGCCCACCTCGGCCTCCCAGAGTGCTAGGATTACAGGCGTGAGCCACCGCGCCCGGCCCACATTAGTTCTTGAAGAAGGGATTTTTTTGTTGTTGAATGAGTTTCTTAAATGTGAAGGACCACAACAGTGGCACACCTGACT
Source organism: Eulemur rufifrons (assembly GCF_041146395.1). Taxonomy (NCBI): domain Eukaryota; kingdom Metazoa; phylum Chordata; class Mammalia; order Primates; family Lemuridae; genus Eulemur; species Eulemur rufifrons. The sequence goes on from NC_090989.1 coordinate 112,565,007, forward strand.
AACAATAAGTTATTCTAAGTAGTTGAAAATTAACATAGAAAAAATTAGCAAAGTGTAATAAATAGTAGTTTGTCTTTGATGGTAGTCAATGATTATATAGAGATTATTCTCGGCAAAACTGAGAAGCAAGGCAATGAAACTTAACTAATTTTTAAAACTCTAATATTTAATTTACTACCATTATTCTTTAATAAGATTTAGATGAAGAAATCACTGGTTTATCAGCTCCATTCCTTTCAAATCATTAAAGTTTCATGTTTCTAAATCTCAGGCCCTATGTAGAAATCCAGGACATAAAAATTATATAACTTACTAGTGATTTGTATTACAAAGAAGTGAAATATGGCACTGTAGAAATAGCCTAGAAATGTAGATTGGCTCAGCTTGATGTTTATGGAGTTAACAAGGAAAGTTTTTAAGAAAAGGTACTGGATACATAGTAGTTAAACATTGGAACACAAATAAACCAATACTTATAAAGTCAAGTCAAGCAAAAAATCAACAGTCAGAAAATATTTTTAAAAACGATTTTCTCCATGTCCACATTTGTTCATCTGTATATTCCTTGTATTGCATGGCTTTCATTTTCCAGTCTACTGGTCATCAAAAGCTTTTATGAACTGCTAAATCACTCATTGTTTGTACAGGTAAAGTACAAAGAAAATATAAGAGAATAAAATTATTATAACTCCCCTTTTCTTTGTTCACTTTCTCCCCCTACTTCTCTCTCTCCCTCTCCCTCTCTCCCTTTCTCTCTCTCTCTCTCTCTCTCTCACACACACACACACACTTCTATTGCAAACTCACATATGCATGGATACTCTCTCACTCTTACTCTTAATTATAAATTTTAACTAAAGCTTCATAGCAATTTGATCTACAGATGAGTTACAAATCTTTTCTGAAAGGAAGAATCCAGCTTCAATTGGTTTGGAGTCTTTTTCTGGCAAAAAAAAAAAATATGCATATATAGAACTTATAAAAGTTGGGATGCTGAATTTTGTTTGGTGGCATGTTTTTAATCAACTATATATAATAATTGAATATTTGTGTTCAAATAAGTACTCCTTGGAATTGATATATGAGCTATTATCCATAATGGTCAGATGAAAAAAAATAGCATGTTTTGTAACAAAGAATTTAAGGAAAAGCAACCTTTACTTACATCACTGTTCTGGAATGCTTACAAGGCATCTTTAGAAGGGCATGATAACATTAAGGCTCAAATATGACCTACCTAACCTTCAGATTTTATAAACTGTAAAAAAGTCACTTAACTGGTACTTTTGGAACAAACATAAAATTAGAGTTCAATATAATTTGTCATTCTAAATATGCACATATTTAAGTATTTTGTTTAACTTTAAAAGAAAGGAGAACATTGATGAACTTTTATTGTTTTATGAAACCATTTCCTTTAGAGAATTGGATAGAAGAAAATTTTCCCTGTGCCTTAGAAAATCCTTGCTGGGCTCTCAACACAGGACTTATTTATAATCTCCTCTGTCCAATTTTTTCAGGACTTTCCTCTTTTGAAGTGCCTTTTTGTGTGTTACTGTGGTGTGAACCATGTATGGCTTTAAAAGTTCACTTCCAGGATCTCATGACACATCTGCATCTGTCTCTTGATCTAGATGCCAGCTGAGACTAACCCTAGAGTTTGCCTCAGCAAAACCGTTCTTTCCCATATTGTCACAGTATTTCAACAAATTATATCTAAATGAATCAAGGACATGGGTGTATATAATATATATAAAATGTATCAATTCCATAAAATCAAATAACCAGGTATAAAAAAGTAAATAAATTAGAGATTAAAGGGATGATTTATTACTCAAGAGAAAAGATGTTTTCCTAAGAGCCTGGGTACCAATACCCACATCTAGCAGAATGGTTGGAGTATTTTTTTTTTAATTTCTTATGTATAAGAGATACAATACAATCACTTGTCACTTGTATAGATTTTACTTAAGAATATACAATTAATAAATGCTAAAGAAGAATTTAATTAGCTGAAACCTAAATTGTCATTATTCATTTACTGGTTACATTACAATACCTTGTAAAACATTTATGTTGCAGTAAATGGAGAACCTACTTTCCAATGATTGTGTGGCATAGCTAATTTACTACACAACTAAATATTTAATTAGTAATCTTAGTAAGGCTAAAGGTACTCAATTGAAATTAAATTGCATTACCTTCAACAAAATGCTTAACATCATTACTTTGGATGTTATAAAATCTTATCAAATAGTGGAAGTTCAAGTATTATGTAAGTATTTCTGAAACATTTTTAGAATAGCTGTAACAAGTACATGGAAGTATTGTCATAAATTAATCAGCATATTTTTTAGCAAGGTAAAATGGAGAAGGTCTAAAAATTTTTACATTAAGACTAATATTCAGATACATACAGAGTTTTCATTTGGATGATGTCAATTCTAGAAACAAAGAATGGTGATGTTTGCACAACATTGTAAATATACTTCGTGCCACTAATTGTGTACTTAAAAATGGTTAAAATGGTAAATTTTATGTTATGTATACATTTTAATACAATAAAAAGACTATATTCAGGTTTCAAAAAAAAAAAATATATACAAATGAATTTGCTGATTAGTCAAAATTAGGAAGTATTTCACTTAAGAGTAAATTTTTATAATGTCAAACATATGCACATAAAATATCCTTTTGGCTGAGAAATATATTTTAATTACTTGTGAACTTCTTCAAATGTTTTCTGGTAGTGTTTGTACAGTGTTTTCTCAAAATAGTGTTGTAGCTTATAGAAAAATGGCATCTGCTATAAATCTATCTCTTTTATTTAATGATCAAAGGTAGCTGAGCTTTATGACTAGATGAAATCAAATTCAACACACTGCTTTGATTCTGCAAGTGATCTAAACAGAAGGTTTCCACAATTTCTAATTCTTCTGCGATTATGGTTCCATGTTTAATGCCATCTTCCCAGCCTGTCTCGTAATGGGCATTCCCAACTCTTTCACTTATGTTAATTCTAAGATTCTAGATTTTGTGGATCACAAAATTTGGTTATCCAGAAGATAGTACCATCTTTGTCAGAAAGGTGCATATTACAATTTGGAAAAGCCCAAGCCACTATTATTTGAAAGCAGATGAAAATGAGCATTAAGGGGTAAAGAAGGAAAAGTGTCATAAGAAGTAATGTTTAGCTTTGTCTTATTTCATATGTGGAGGTAGTTGGGCAAATGGTGGGAGCAATTTTAATAAAAGCCTTACTGCCTAATAAAGACCACTTGTCTCACATTTCTTTCATGTTCTGACCATATCCAAAATGTAAATATATTCACCTATCTATCTCGTTATGAAAATTCATATATATAAGTCTGTATTTTTTTTCCAACCCAAACGCCCATTCATCCTGACCCACCCTAATCTGTTTTTGGCACCCTATGAAACCCCCATTACATAGCAATGAGACCACTCATTTCTCCTTTATTATCAGCCCTTATGACCAAATCCCTTGTTTCCTTAAAACACTCTAGGCTGTCTCCTGAAGGCTTATCTCCCTAAGGGCACTGTATATCCCTTAGCACATTAAAATGCATGCAATGTATTATTTTTCATCCCATGCAAATAAGAATCATGAAGAAAATTATTACTTCTCCTAAAAGCAAGTGTGTTTTGACTCCCCTCACTTTTTGCAGCTCTCTGTCCCCCCTACTTTTGGCTCATCTGCTGGTCCCCTTTTGATACTCCCATGTGTAGAAGATCATCCTGCCTTCCTTTCCTCCTGAGTCATTACCAGGCTCCGGCTTCATCAGGAGGATCTTCAAGAGCTTCGTGAACAACCATCCAATACCCTCACTACTCAGTTTCATTTCCAGTGACCTATACTTTTACTGCACCTCAGTCACTCTCATCCCTAAGTCTTACATGTTATCCTTCCCAGGAACTCTGAAGTAGAAGAGCCAAATTTGTCATCCCTTGATTCCAACCTCCAATCCTTCTGGTTTCCACTATATCTGCCCTTCAACCTGACTGAGACCTCTAGCCCCTGCACACTCCAGGGTCTCTGTAAGCTCATCCTGATTTTTCCTATTTTAGAAAAATTTTCAGCTAGATCTCCTTTTCCATCACTTCAGAAATTTGTTTGGTAATTTTTAAATTTCTTTATTTCTCTTTCTTTCTGTATACAGTTAAAGCAGCAGAGTCCAAATGTTTGCTTTCTTCTTGTCCAGTGATTCTCAAACATTTTTGTCTCAAAATACTTTCAAACTTGAAAATTTTTGAGGATTACAAATATAATTTTATTATATATAATGTCAGTATTTACCATAATAGAAATTAAAACAGAAATTTAAATCTGTATTTTTAATACATTTAAAATAATAATACTAAACCTATTACTTATTAACAAAAATGTATTTTAATGTGAAGTAGCTATCTTATTCGAAAAATAATGGGAAGAGTGGAATTATTCTACATTTTTTGGAGGCTTCTTTAATGCCTATTTAAATGAAAGGTAGCTAGATGACAGATGTCAATCTGAAAATATGTGTTTTTTGTCATCCTATGGCTATTTTTCTACTTTATTAGCCATCTCTCTTTCCTCTAAACTAACCCAACACATTCAAAATGTTTCCTTTCAATTCTTAGACTCTTCATTGAAGACGATTTTTTCAGACAGCATTAGCAAATTTACAAAAATATATAAAGAAAATAGAAACAACAATGAACATCTCCATTTCCCTTTAGCACATTCTCATGTTTGTTTTTGCTTATACTGAATTATGACACCAAATGTTATGTGCCAGAAAAGAGAAAAATACTTTGTTGTTGTTAAATTTATCTCTGTGGACCAAAAGCAAAAACTCAATGTCCCAATCGTCTATACGTGGTTCCAATGTAATCTCAAGACTAGCTATTTATCTGGATAATATGGATGGCATTGGATTTGATGTTGGTGGCCCTTTACAAAGCTGAGCTGTTTTGGACCCTTGAGATTGTTTGGTATATTTTAAGACAGACATTAAGAGGGGTCACACTAAGTTTCGAAGATTTATCTGACAAAACAAAATGTGTGTTGTAGCCACTTCACTTGTGACTCAAATATTTAACGGAAGTGCGTAGCCCTTATAGCTGCCTGTTAGTAGGCCAGCTCCTCAGGGGGCCCATTCTTCCAAAGGCATCAGCCTTTCAAGATTATTGTTGTTATCATTATTATTTTGTAACACTCAATTAGAGGTATTGGACATCAAATTGCTGTTGGCTGATATGTTTCCCTTAGGGGAAAAATTTTGACTTGACAAATTCCCAATATTGAACGCTTCCCAATCTGAATGGGAAAGTGATACAACTTAACTAAATTCAACTCATATTCCAAATTTAATTTTGCCTTTCTTTCCTATTCCTAGTGTGTCAGCAAGCACCAATATCCAAGTACTTTTACAGAGCGTTTGACACAGCAGCATAGATTCTGTGCAACTCCTTTACGAACCAGGAGAACTACTTTCCAGCTAAGAAAGCAGAGTAGTTAATGCAAGACAATGGGATCCACTGGTACTATTATATGCCACACTTCCTAGAAATTGTCAGAATGAAACAGTGATTTAGTATCTAACTAAAGGCACAGCTCAGAGATGATACCCTGTTCTGTGCTACACCTTGGGGATTGAGGCACTCATTCCCTTGCAGCTGCTGGGGTATTAATGACTGAGAGGCTTCAGCACAGTTTGCACTTACCTTCTACTTCTGACCTCTCCCTGCCATGATCGCCAAGTCTGTCAATAGGCAGCAGGTGAAGAGAGCTGCTGCAAGGTCATGCCCACTTTCCTTCTAAAAACTGGTGATGCAAGGAGCTAGAGCCTGGTTCTCCTGCCCCGAAATGGGACAAATCAGGGCCACTCCAGTTCCAATGTTCACCTTGGGATGGCTAAGGCATTTTTTAAACTGCTTTGCCACTCTTACTACTCCTGCTTCCTCCAATCTTCTATTGGTATTGATACTGAAAGCATTCCTCAATAAACTGCCTGAATGCAAGTCTTCATCTCAGAATCTGCTTCTTGGGATTCTGACCTCCATTATTCTTTTAAAATGGAGGTTGGGAAATATAACCTTTAAGGTTGGTGACAATGTCCCTAGCTAAAAATCAGTGTTCTTTTAAGTAAAGAAAGATAGGATAATAATTATTAGAAAGCTTTAACTGTCACACTAGTCTATTGCATATCTAAAATTTATGATTTTTGCAAGCAAGCAGAATTTGTTTTTCACCAACTACAATTGAGAAATGAGATACTCTATAAATATTTTTTCAAATAAATGAATGAATAGAAACTGTTATTTTGTGTCCATATCTATGCATGTATCTGTGTAGTTTTTAACTTATAATGCCCCAAAATATCATAGGAGAACAAGAAAAAACACTGGGATGATTATGAAGTTAATGGTGGTGAATATGTTTTGCTATTTGTGCCAGAGCAATTGAAAAAAAATTAAGAAAAGAAATGATACAGTGATGCCATACAAAAGAGCCATCTTTATAAAGAAAAACATAGCAGTTCATGTGGAACATTTTTCACCTGAAGTTATTCATGACAGGATATGTGACACATCAGTTAATTGTCAGGTCTGCAGCTGCCTGTGATTCAATGAAGATTTTTTTTGCCAAAGGTAATTGTGTTCAAATAGAGTTTGCATCAAGGAAAGCAGTAATTGTATTTAAAAAACCAGATTTTCAATAACACCCTAAGCCGATTCATATTTTTCAATCACACCCTAACCCAATTTCCATAATCTTTGAAACCAGTTTTCATCAACATTAACAAGCAACACTTTTTTTTGCAAGTGGAATTGAGTAAAATGTTGCATTCCATTATTGTAGTGGAGGCTGCAAGCCAAAAATATAAATATAAAATTAATCTAAAATTTCCAGAGTTGGATGTTTTTGTATGTTATTTATTAGCTACTTCCCCTTCTGATTTATGAAGATATGTACAGTTTTAAACAAGCAGCATCGTGGCCAGCTTCAGGAGGTTTATAATCACCTCCTTCCCTGACAAATATGCTCACTTGGAGTTAATGGTGGCCATATGACATGGCTCCTGCCAGTGATCAGATGGGGGCAGGCCTGCTAGCGGGGTGCCAGAAAAAATTTTTGCTTTTGGCAAAGGAAACAGGAGTGTAAAGGGGACTTACTTGTGCCATCTTTTCTCTTTTTCCTTCATACATATGACAACTGCTATAAAAATGTAATACATGGAGCTAGAAGAATCATTTGTGTCCCATGAGAAAGAAAAATCACAGAGATGTTAACTCTTTACTCTGTTATCATTGAGCTGCAAAAGAAACCTGGAAATCTGTCTTCCTAGACTTCCTGATAAGTAATCAACAAACATCATAATGGGTTAAATCAAAATTGCTAAGATTGCTATTGCTTGTCTCCAGAAATGCTCATAATTTAAAACATTTATTGAGAGCTTACTGTATGTCAAGCACTATTACAAGTGACTTACATGCATTAATTAACTTAATTTTCAAGATAATCCTTTGAAGTATGCGTTATTACTATCTTCATGTTACATATGAAGAAAATAAGTCCTAGAGAAATCGAACAAAGTTCCATAGCTAGTAAGTGGCAGAAATTAAATTAAAGTAAGGCCAAATAAAAAATGTTCAGACATAAAAAAGATGAAGAATTCATAACCAGGAGACCTGAATTACAAAAATAAAAGGTTAATAAAGTCCTTTAGCAAACATAAAATGATCCCAAATAGAAATCTGGATCTACACAAAAAAAGAAAAAACACTAAAAATGTAACTATATGGGCAAATAGATAATTTTCCTTATGATTCAAATTTCCTTAAAAGATAACTGTGTTTAAACAAAAATAATTTCAACATAGCAAGGGGTTTATAACATATGTAAGAGTAAATTGTATAGCAGCAATGGCACAAGGATTAGGATGAGGAAAATGAAAACACATGATTACAAAAAATATATGGAAAAAAATGCTCAACATCTCTAATTATCAGGGAAATGGAAATTAAAACCACGGTGAGATACCACCTTACCCCTGTCAGAATAGCCAATATTAAAAAGTCCACAAACAATAGATGCTGGCATGGGTGCATAGGGAAAGCAAAGCTTATACACTGTTGGTAAGACTGCAAATTATTACTACCTCTATGGAAAACAGTATAGAGAATTTCCCAAATATAAATATAGACTTACGGTTTGATCCAGCAATCCCACTATTGGGGATCAAAAAAGACACCTCACTCAAATGTTCATTGCAGCACAATTCACAATTGCAAAGATATAGAATCAACCTAAATGCCCATCAGTTCATGAGTGCATAAAGAAAATATGGTGTATATATACCATAGAATACTACTCAGTCACAAAAAGTAATGAAATAAAGTCTTTTGCCGCAACTTGGATGGAACTGAAGACCATTATCCTAAGTGATGTATCTCAGGAATAGAAAAACAAAGAGCACATGACTCACTAATAATTGAGAGCTAAATGATGGGCATACACAGTCACAAGGATAAGAACAGGACATTGGAAACCAAGAATGGGAGTGGTAGGGAGGTGAGGGATTAAGAACTTACCTACTGGGTAAAATGAACACTATTTTGGTGACAGGCAAACTAAAAGCCCTGACTTAAGCATTATAGAAGGTATCCATGTAACAAAACATTTGTACCTCCTTAATATTTTCAAATTAAAAAAGTTCAGGATGGGGATTGTCTCTGAGAGAGAGAGAAGAGGACATAATTGCTGAGGAGCAACCAAGCGGCTTCTAAAGTACAGAAAAATTAATATAGGTGTCACTTAAACAAGCACTCATTTCATTATTATTCTTTTTTTATTTTATTTTTTTAGCCAGTCAAATTTAGCAGTGGGGGAGTTGAATATCAACTTTAGTGACACTAATGTTAATAAGTTCTGATAACCTACTACCATCGGACCAGCCAGTTTCATTATTACTCTGTGGCTGCACTGATACTTTTATACGTTACTTTCATGCATGATATACCGTTCAAACATTTCTTGAAAATTCTTCTGACAAAGTTAGATTATTGTTTTCTCTCAGAATCCTAAATACGGTATTCTGCTATCTTTTGGTTTTCTTTTTTGTTTTAAGGACACATTATCTCCTATAGCTGAAAGTCCTTGGCCTTTTATTTCTAGGTAGTGTTACTCCCTGTTTCAAAGTATGAATGTCTTCTTATTTATTATATTTAGCATACATGATATTTCCATTACAATTCTCATGATTTCTGGAAGCAATCAATTATTGGTTCTTTTAATATTTCCCCACTTCCATTCTCTCTATGCACTTCATTTAGATTTCTGCTTTAAGAATTTACACCTTCCTATTTTTCTCTTGATGACAAGAAATCTCTCTAATTTTTTTTTTTCTATTTTCCTGGGTCCTGTGCTGTATTTTTAAAAGATTTGTCTTGCAGGTCACATATTCCTTCTTCCACTGTGAATAATCTTCTGTTTGACATCTCTACTGAGTTGTTAATTATGATAATTATGTGGTTTTTTTCTATTTGGTCCTTTTCCTAATCTGTCTAGTCATTTTGAAGTAGTCTATTTCTCTCATTTTTGTTTGATAATATATTTTAAAAACAATTTTATGTATATGAATGTTATATTCTGATTTTTAATATTCCAGTATCTAAAGTGCTTTGGGGACTCTATACTATTGTTATTACTACTTTGACTCAGTAGAATTTCATTCCTCTTGTGCTTAGATTTTTATTTCTTTCTCCTGTTTTGCTAACCCATCTGATAGAGATCTTGAGCAGACAGGTGTGCAGACTCAGCTTGCTTCTGTAGATATGGGGTGAAGTGAGGCTACTAAACCTTGGTATATTCAAATTTAATCTATTAATTTGTAATTTCCCAATCATGGTAATAATGTTAATTCAAATCAAGTAATATTGTAAGACCAGTCCTCTATTACAAATTATCAGGGGCATTATTACTGTTGTGATTTTGGTCATTTATTTTTATCATACATGGAGCCTTGGTGAGGATAGAAAAAAATGTTGGCTTGCTTGACAACAGGTAGTTGTTTTCCTTTAAAGAAAATTATACATATGTGTGTGTGTGTGTGTGTGTGTACACACTTAAGACCACACTTTCGCTTATGCTATATCTTTTAAGAGTCCCATTTTATGTGGGAATTTAAGGTTATGTTTCTTATTTTATTAGATCAAGGCCCACTCTCATATCCCCTGTATGCTGTTAACATCCAAAATTTAGTATCCTATATTTGGCAGCAGCCCACAAGGCATCTTCGGCTCCTGGGTTTTCGTATCATTTACTTTCACGCAAAAATTCCCGTGGGTATTGTGAGACCAGGGCACGCGTGGTACAGGAAGGCTCTTGGGAATTTCTGCTACACTCTTCTGAGCTTATATGAGTTTCAAATATCATTTATAAATAAGTTTGTTGTATTTTATTCAACCCCTCTGTGCTTTGTATCAGGAGAGCTGGTTTGCTTTGCTGCCATAAGTAAAAGCCATGGCAGGCTTTATTTTTTAAAAAGTAAATACAAAAAGGTGAAAAATTTTTCTTTCAGAAAAACAAGCCATTCTTATTTAACTTAGTGACTCAAAAAAAAAGTAAAAAAATTATATGTGTGTGTGTGTATGTGTGGGTATATATATGGTTTTTTGAAGTTAATGTTTCAAATAAAATGATATCTACATGGTTAGTTCTTAGTTTCCACTCTTATCAAGATCTTGTTCACGGTTTTCTTACCTCTATTTTAAGTCAATTTTCTCATAAATATATTTTTTTATATTTGGTGCTTTTAGAAAAACACATGGGCTATTTAACCATTAGCTTCAATAAAAATTAATTATAATTTCTTATAATTTCTTACCTTGTTTTGTTCACAAATTTGGTGGACTTCTTTTGTATCACTTAGGAGTCTCCCTATTTTATTTTTTTATAATTTAATTTAGAATATTTTTATTTTCTTTCATAAATCTGAAGTAGAATTGAATATAGAAAAAACAGATATAATACAGTACGGATACATTGACTCTTTGAGTTTGTTATTTTCACAAGAGGGAAAATGAAAATCTATTTTTGAGCTTATTGAAATTCAGACTTTCATTTTTGCACATGCCATGGAATACCTTCAGAGCAATCGACGTGGTTGCAAATATTTTATTCCTCAGGTGGAAATGTTAAAATAAAAAAAGCATCTGAAAATGACAAGTTTAAAGAATTCCATTAGAAAACTTGAAATGCAACATAACTCAATCAACCTCGATAACCTTAGTTAAAATTTTGCAATTGAAAATAACCATAGATTAAGTGTTCTAAAAAGTGAATTTTTCTTTATGTATATGAATCTATGGCTTAAAATGAGGGTAGGGCATATCAAAGAAGCCTCATCAAACAAATGAAAAAGTAGGCAGGAAAATCAAATCATTGATTAAATTTAAATTGCATTCAAATGTCATTAGATATCTTAACAGTTGACAAGCTTGGTAGAATGCATTGTCAACATAATTCTGTTTCTATAGTAATCAAAAAAGATGAAAAAATAACACATTTTGAATAAAGTGGTCATTTGCATGTTTTAAATATCAAGGATAAAAATTACTAAACTAAAATTTTCTATTCAATGGCATAAAAGGAGTTCTGCAGTCAATCATGTCATCTTATGTACTAATTTTCAATTCACCCATCATATTGAGTGAAATGTTCTTCAGCACAGAGTCAGAGGTAACTTGATGCTCTCCTTCTTTTGGTGCCCCATGCTACTCAATTTAAAAATCCTGCGGCTGGGCTTAGCCACCGTTTCAGAATGGTAGTGAGGCTGGCAACAATACTGTGATGCTCAGCTGCTCGTGTTGGAGCAGTTGGTTTCAGAATACCCACGATCTTGTTAAATAAGGAACTCCCATGGGGTAGTGACAGCCATAGGTAATGGAGAATCTCTTGAAGCACAAAGCATGAGGCTTAGTTCTGAACTGTAGGCGCAGCACAGCCCTGGGCAGCTGTACCTGAGTCTGCAAGCAGACAGCTCACGGATCACCTGTTATGTTTAGAAGCAGTATAAGCCTCTGGGTATGAGGAGCCACAGGCCCTGCAGAGCTGAGCCTCATAAATCAGTGAGCAATCCTCCTGTGTTCTCAGTGTGATGGGCACTCATGCTGTGGCATTGATTTTTTTCATCCAAACCCAAATTGATGGTAGTAATTTGTTGATTGTATTGCTATATTAAAAATGTGTTTCTTCAAAATAGTAAGTATTTTAATAGATAATTTCAACTAAGATACATGATAAAATAGTCAGATACATCACAGAAAAATAACTTACATGAACTCAATTTTTAACATTTTAGAGTATCTTATTAAGATTAACAAAAAGAGAAATGTTGAAATTCTGACCAGCGTCTCACTTGTTTTGTTACGGGCATTATTATGGGGCAAGATTTAAATATTAATTAGCAGCGGCTAACTATTAACTGAAAGGCCACTCAGCTTTTGAGAAAACACATTCCAAATGGAGGCTACAAGTGAGAGACTAAAATTCACTTCTAAGTAAAAATGATGGTTCATACATGAATTGCTAGTGAAAACTGAGACAGTTCCTCTTTCCAAAGGGCACTGTCTCCACTAATGTATTTCTGTGTGCTTACTATGTATGCTTCTGTTAAAAATACATACATTAAAAACGATTTTAGTAAACTTGAGTTATTTTAGCATATATACAGAGATTTTGACCAATTATTAATTTTCCCCTTGTCTTTATGCAAAAGAGTTGTCTCAGGTTGAAGTTTTTCTTTTTTGTTGTTTATATTGTGATAAATAATATATAACATGAAATCTACCCTCTTAACAAAAGTAACAAGTATACAGTACAGTATTATTAATTATAAGTCTAATGTTGTACAGTAGATATCTAGAAGAATTTTTTCATCTTGCATAGCTTAAACTCTATACCCATTGAGCAGTGACTTCTCACTTCCTCTTCCCCTCAGCCACTGGCAACCATCATTCTATGTTCTGCTTCTATGAGTTAGGCTGCTTTAGATACTTCTCATATAAGTGGAATCAGGCAGTATTTGTCCTTCAGTGACTTTCTCATTTTACTAAGCATAAGGTTCGTCCATGTTGTAGCACATGACAGGATTTCCTTCTTTTTATGGATGAATAATATTCCATTGTATGTGTGTTCTACATTTTCTTTATCCATTGGAATTACATCAAACTAAAAAACTTCAGCACTGAAAGAAGCAATCAGCAGAGTAAAAAGGCAACATATGGAATGTGAGAAAGTATTTGCAAACTACCTGATAAGGGGTTAATATCTAAAATATATAAGGAATTCCTACAACTCAATAGCAAAAAAAAAAAAAAAAAGAAAATTAAAAATGAGCAGAAGACTTGAATACATATTTCTCCTAAAAAGGTATACAAAGGATCATCAGACATATAAAAATGTGCTTGACATCACTAATCATTAGAAAAATGAACATCAAATCACAATGAAATAGGACCTCACACTTGTTAGGATGTCCGTTGTGAAAACAAAAACAACCAAAAAAAAAAAAAATCAGGAAATAACAAATGTTGGATATTTACACACAAAAAAATGAAATCAGGTTCTTGAATAGATACATGTACTCCCATGTTCATTTTAGCATTATTCTCTATAGCCAAGAAGTTAAAAAAAATGTTCAGGCTAAACTCTTTCCTAGTTTAATTATTTTTTGTTTTCTTGCAATATCTTATCAAAAATATTTCCTGATTTAAGAGCAGATAAATTGAGGAAAAAAATGTAATCCTGGAACTTAGCTCCTACTTTTCTTATTATTTTGAGTTGTAATGTATTATTACTTAGAGGATTGTCTCTCAAAGTGATATTTTAAGGGATGCATTCTTAGGAAAAATACAACTGTCTAAAACTTAGCAAACTACTGCATGTATGGGCAATACCATAAAATCATCTGTTAATCTGTACATATTAATCTGGGTTTGTCCTTTCTCCCCTTTCATGCTATAATGTCATTTTTTAGCAAGAACTGTCAAATACATTTCCTTTCAAGGAAAACTGACCTAGACCACTGACTACTTGGTAAGTTGTTTTGCAGATATTTGACACTTGCCACCTGACACTTCAGTTTCACCAAATGTTGGTTGAGGTTGACACTTTATATACAATAATATTAAAAAGATAACAAATTTGTGAGTCTATTTAGCTTAAAGACTTCTTCTAAATTGTAAATGCGTGAGGCTTTCTTTCTAGTGATTATAGTAATTTAAATTTAATCATTGATATTTTATGGGAAAAAGCTTACAATTAAAGTAAGCTTTATAAAATAAGACCAAAACAAGAAGTTATTTGCACTTAAAGTGTTTTTTATTATAAGTTTGATTCACTTTGTAAGAAAGTTGGTAATTTCACCTTGAGTTTTGAATTGAAAGAAAGGACGGGAGGAAGGGAGGGAGGGAGGCAGAAAGGGAGAAAGGAAGGCAGGCAGGCAAAGAAAGAAAGGGCAAACAGAAACAAAATTTTCTCTCTAAAGACTAGGATTGTAAGTACCCTCCCCCCTATACTCCTTACTGGACTGAAAACCATCCGGATAAAAACACAACCAAGAAACAATTGCTTCTTATAGAAATGTGATTTCAAGATAAATGACTTAGCAGTTCCTCGAATTTGACCATTCCCTTGAATTCCATCTACACAGAAATTATGTAGTCATCATTGAGTATAGAACATATATTTCTATGAATTTAGATTTTCATATTAGTAAAATGTATAGAATGTAATTAACTTAATTTCAGATAGAATATTAAATTCAAAACAAAAAATTAGTACAGAAGATTAAACCATTTAAAAGTAATAACCAAAATAATGACAGCAACAAAATCCATTAGCTACACATCTATCAGTTTTCATCATAGAGTGATTCCTTTTTCAAAAATTTTTTATTTCAGTAGATTTAAGTGGTAAAAGTGATTTTTTTGGGGTTTTTTTTTGTTTTTATTTGTTTGTTTTTGTTTTCTGTGAAATGGATGTGTTGTATAATGCTGTAATCGGGGCTTTTAGTGTGTACTTGTCACCAAAATAGTGGACATTATACTCGATAGGTAAATTTTTATCTTTTGCTTCCCTTCCATCCTTCCTCCTTGTTAGAGTGATTCTTGAAAGAAAGTAAATATTTCAAGTGAAAAGAAATGAGAAACGTAAAAATGTCAAGGGAGGTATCTTTGAAGAAATGTGAACCTGATATTTTACACATGGGAAGATGGAATCACTACACTCACACTGTTTTTGTTTGATTGTGTTTTGAGGTTTGTTTATATATTATGTTTTGGACATATATAATTGAAGAGAATTTTTATAGTATATATTATACCTGCAACATTGGCCATACTTTTTTATAAAATTTAAATTGCCCAAAGTCCTTTTTTCACTCACTTTTTTAGAAATGTCACAGAATTCACTTTGTTAATCCCCTTAATAGAAATTCTATGTGTTTCATCTCTGTCACTCTATTTTTCATAACCAAAAATGGGAGGGAAAACAGTCTTGATATTTGATGGTAAATTATAAAGGGTACAAAATTTGGCTAAGAAAAATATGAGCATTTTAAAGCTATTTTTAACATTAAAATATAAGGCAAGTGCTATACTAGATGCCATAAAGAATGCCATATGATGAAATTAATGATATTTACTGGCCAGGCATGGGTCCTGGGAACACAGCAAAGAACAAAAGAGTCAAGCACTCTCTTCTCATAGAGCCTATATTCTAGGTGAGGGAGACAAACAATAAACAAATAGATAAAAAAAAAAAAATCAGCCTGGCGTGAGTGATATACAGAAAAATTTAAAAGAGTGATATAATAGAGAGTGACCAAGTAGCTTGTTATAGCCCCCTGAAGAGGTGACATTTAAGTTGACCTATGGATGACGAGAAGGAGCTGGCCATGTCAGGTTATAGCAAGGACCTGTGTACATCTGTAAGTCAACATCTCTTAGTAAATGAGCATACGCAGAATTTGAATTGCTTCAGGCTTTCTGGTAATGCAAACTTCAACGTTACTACTGATTTATATTTATTAGAGAAAATGTTTATATTACTAAATATGGACGGAATACCTTGCTCAGAGTACCTAAACAGACCTCAGTTCAGCAAATTTGAAGAAAATCTAAAGAAAAAATCTAAAGGAAAAAAATCTGAAGAAAGCCCCACTCACAAAGTATGCTGGGCAAGGCAGATAGAGATTTGACTTTTAGGGCAGAGAGAAAGAGAGGGAACAGATCACTGAGCTTGGTGAACCAGGGTAATGAGGTTATAGTTTGTTCTCATTTTGAAAGGAAACCATTCAAGTCTTTAAAGCAGAGGAATTTACATTTTAAAATATAATATCACCTTTCGTGCCTTATGGAAACTGCATTGCACAAATAACAAAGGTTGGAGCCAGGAGATGACTTAGGAGGATATTTCTGAGAGGACAGTTTTACTCTTTATTAGAATTGGTTAGAATGGGGTGGAACAAAGTTGAGGAGAAAAATCAAGAGTTCCATACATTTATCTACATTGTGTACATACATGGAAAAAATAAGTGAGCCTAGGCTAAAGCTATAATTTATTTTAACTTTTAAAGTTAAGGAGGAGAATCCAGGCAAAGCTAGTTAGAAGAAAATTCAAGTGAGGTAGGGAATAAAGAGTGACTGATACTGTCAAATATTTCAAATCATTTTTAAGGTAGGAAAACAGAAAAATAAGGCAACAGTTTAAAGAAATGTAGGATAAGATAAGGTTTCTACAAGGTAGAAGATGTTAAAACATATGAGTAATATTGATGAGAAGGATCCAGTGAAGAGACAGACAACATGCAAGAGAGAGGGAATAGGTGCAATCTCAAAGTCTTTGACAGGTGAGAATGGGTAGGATCTACAGTACTATTGGAGGATTTGCCATTGAAGGGATTGAAGATACCCCCTCCTTGGCTAAAGAGAGAATGCCAAGAATATGGTGAGCAAATATCAGCCCTTGAGAGACATTTTTACTTGATTTTTAAGCTTGTAGCATCATATTAGTTCTCTTTTGATTTTAGTCTCTACTAATTACTTGCCAGATCATCAGGAATCTACCTAGACATTAACTAGAATGTATCTGTTTGTGTTTGTTTATTTTCCTTTGTGTAATCCAACAACTGCAAGACCTTTTGCTTATAGCATGGCTGTGTAATGAGCCCCAGCTGTGCCTACCCCTGCACGGAAATCTGCAGATGCTGTGTTTACTAAATGACTTTCCTCTTTTTTTTCTCAAGGAAACAGGCAGACATTTTTAACCTGTAGGTCATTTGCTTGTGACAAGGATGAATAAAACTTCAAACAAACAAAAAACTGCTCTAAGCACTTACACTCTTCTCTCCCAAGCTACCTAAAGATGCAGAGCTTTCTTGGTGACGAGTCAGCATTCATAGACACTTGTTTTACCTGTAGGAGGGGAAATAGTGAGTGAGAACAGAAAGAAGCTAAAGGGATGGAATGGTGCAGAAGGGTTATGGGTTGAAATAGAGGAACAAAAATTTATGAAGGCGAAGGAGCATGAAAAGGTCAACAGCTTGAATACTGTGGATCCTTTTGGGGATTTGGAAAGTGGAAGAAAATGGAAAGGATATAGAAAGACAATGAAGCAGCTCCAATAATGAGAGTTATTTGGAGTAGAGAAACAAGAACACGCAACTCCCATAGAGATCATAATGCTTTATGAGTCAAACTTTTGTTTCTTTGAATGTGATACCATACTGGTCTGAAGACACTCAATTTTATTAGGATTAAAATTTCATTGGTTTGCGTTTGTTTGATGCACACTTACACAATGTGTCAGACATGGTGCTAGGTGCTGTTTCAGTAAAGTGCCCTCTGGTGGTAGTAACAGACACTTATGTACACTGTCATGATTTAGCGCAGAGGATTAGGAATGCATGTTGTCAATTGATTGTTATGGAAATGTGAAACAAGTTATAATTTCCTTTCAAAAGATTGAGCAATTTTTTTCAATTTTAGAGGAAACAAATAGTCTCTTAATCTAACAGTTTCGATTTAAATAAATATTCCTGGTGATATATTTCTCCAGAAGATGGCAACATTCTAAATGTACATTGGTTGATTAATTCTTGTTTAAACATATCATTTCAAGGCTCTGTTTCAAATAGCTTCTAATAACCCCAAGTACCATGAACTATGTAATCAGGATATTAAAATAGTCAGTTTAGCCTTGATGGTGTTTTTAGTCTAACCAGAGGATATTTGCTGATCACTTGGTTTTAAAAAAAAGTGTCAGTATTTGTAAGGATGAGGACAAGACCCAAAATATCAATTCCACTTTTGATTTTAACTTTGAAAGGATTTTTCCTCTTAACAAGATGTTGGCATAGCTTTCAGAAACTTATCTTGTCTATACTACTGTGTGTGTATGTATATATATTTTAAATAATGTTATCTTTATATCTGTTTTGTTCACTGCATTTTTTTTTTGTCATTTTATAATAGTTCACTGCTGAATCCCTTGTTCCTAGAACAGTAGTTGGTATAAAGTAGAGGCTAAATAAATATTTTTTGAATGAATGGATGAATCTTTTATCCCTCTCATTGTCTATTATGATGATGAATTGCACATAGCAGACCCTCAAATATTAATCGATTTGAATTGATTACCACCTTTCTACACAGTCATATGGGTAAAGATGGATGTCTGAATTTAAAAGACTGCAACGTTCTCTCTTTGTGTAGTCAATGGTTGTAGTTCTAATTAGCAGTATTCATAAGCAGTGGTTTTGCAGCAAAAACAGTGTTACTGCATTATCAGCTTGTCATTTTATCAATGCATATGAACTTCTCACCACATTCACTAAAAAATTGGAGTTGAATTAATCAATATATGCATTTCCAAAGTAGGGAAGAGTTCAAGGGAGGAAATCATAATCAGGTAGCTCTCAAAAACCATCTGCTATAGCTTATTATGGTGTTTAAAATACCACAGGCAAATATAAAACCCATGAGGAAAGTTTATCAAAAATAAAGAAAGGATAGATATTGAACAAGATGGTTCATGTCCTCACGTCACTTAAATAGATATTTAATGAAACATGAAGATGCTGGATCTAGGAAAGTCAAAATACATTTTTAAAACAAGCAGTTGATTTCTAAAATTTACTTATATAGAATAATGAAATTATATTATGCATCAGATGTGAAAATCTCAGAGATATCATAGACTTGAAAAAGATAAGTGTGTGCTAATAAATAAAGAGAATCATTTCTTCAAATTCAAGGCAAATGACGAAAATGGGCTTTACTGCAGTAGTACTAAATTTTAAGTCACTAAAACAACAATGATTTTGTCATTTTTATGATTCTTTCATTTAACTAAAAAGTAATTATTGCATGAAGAGGTGCACACTGATTGGATTTAGTCATACTGCTTAATTTTCATTTCAAACTATGAACTTTACAACTTATATTACAGGTCTCCAGAGCATGAGGCATTCCTTCAATCAAAAACTCAGAACACCTTTTACCTACTTGTCAGAGTTCTCAACTTGAAATTTTATCTTATACAGCTGCTGTCAAAGCTTGACAATTGATATTTGAAAAGGTTGACCTATGGGACATTATAACCATTTATTTCTATAGATTCTCTAAAATTCTAACTTTCAAAGAGGGCAGAGAGCCAGCAAGCCAGGCAACTGGACTCTATTATTCTACTTTTCATAGAAGCACTTTCACCAAACTAGGATTTAACATTTTGTCTTAGGGTTTATAATTGGTTGGCCTATAAACAGGTCAGACAATGTTACAGGTATCATCTATTTTGGTTTTCAGCATGTCTTACACATAAAGCCTGCTAGTAAATTTCTCTTAAACATCAATGCTAGGTTTTTGTTTTTGTTTTCTTTTCTTATCTTTTTATTCTTTTCTGATCAGCTGTGTCTCCTCATAATAAATAATGTTAGATATATTACAGCCTTTTTTTTTTCTCAATCTGGTTGCTAGGAAGAAGAGTTCAGTGTTCACTTACTTTATTTTTCCTTGCTTAAGATATCTGCAATTCTTTTAGAAATCAGACAATATTTAAATTATTCTCAAAATGACCACAGTCTCAATTGAATTTCGTTTACTCAGATTTTGAAATTGATGTTTTAAGTATATCATCCAACTATTTGTAAGTCTATTTTTGGCTTTGCTAAAAGGTAATATCAATAACCACCTCTACATCACAAATTCATCACAGCAAATATTGTGCTTTACCAATATTTACTAATAGTAAGACTATCACGATGGATATATAGTTTGGCTTCATGGATTGAGCAAAGTTTTAGATTCATTGGATGAGAATTTATGTCCTGGATCCTCCACTTATTAACTGAATTTATCACCTTGAGCAACTGACCCAACTCTCTAAGCCTTTGTTTATTTATAAAGTACAAATAAATAATAGCATTTAAAATTGCTATTAAATATTCTAAACAAGATATTAGGGGTAAATTGCATGGAATTTTAGTATGAATGGCTCTCTTTTCAATACTGTCTACTATAACCCATAAAGATTACTTGTTATCTTTCCTGTTAAATCTATGCTTTTGGCCTAACATGTGTCTTAGTTTATTTGGGCTACTGTAACAAAATCCTGTAACCTTTTACCTGGGTAGCTTAGAAACAACAGAATTTATTTTTCACCCACAGTCCTATAGTATGGATAGTTTAAGATTAAGCACCAGCAGATTCCTTGCCTGGTAAGGGCCCACTTTCTGGATCATAGATAACACCTTCTCACTCATGACCTAATCACCTCCCGAAGGCCTCACTTCCAAATATTCTCATATTGGGGATTAGGTTTCAATAAATGTATTTTGGGGAGGCACAAACATTCTGTTCAAAGCAATATTTAAAACAAAATTTGAGTATTAAACTGCTGTCTTTCCTCTTAGAATCATGTAAATTCCTCAAAAACTATTTTATTATTCAAAGAACAAAATAATTTCATTTTTATTACAGTGTTCCAATAATTGTAAATGTTTCTATTCTTAGATCAATGAAAAAAGAATAACTTAATTTATTGCTCTATCCATCTAAATTTTTAGCTATTTGGCTTTCTATGAAATTAAAACATTTGACAAGGTGATATTGCAAAACTTAACCCTAATGAATTTTTAAAAATGCAAATTTTACACAAGTGACTTGCGAATGTTTACTGATGAAATTAATCAGTACTATATCCACAGAACTTTATTTCATGATGGGAAAAATAAATATATCTTTTGTTTCCAATATTTCTTTAAAACTACATGAAAATATGTTGACAATTAGAGAAAAATACTTCTGGATTGTTGCCCACCCCCCAATATGGTATGAACAAATAAGTACCCTATGTTGGATACTTGTGAAGTCGGACCCTATTTTCATATCACCAAAATTAATGCTTAAAACAACCATTTTAGGTTGATATTACTTAGACATAGAGAGATTTTTTTTTTTTTTAATTTTTCCAGAACTATACAGCTTTCAAGAAAAGGATTTGGATAAAATCTGTATCTGACTCAGAACTCTATGCTCTGAGGCACTAAACTATAATACTTCCACAACTTATGAATAAGTGCTGAGAAGATTATAAGACGTAGCTTAGTGCAAAGAGACTGGAGTGAGGATTTGAAGGCCTTGCTTCTTCCTTAGTCTCTGCTATTAACTAGCTGGATGTCATTAGATAAGTCAACTCACCACTCATAAACTCAATTTCTTATTTGTATATAGTTATAAAATTAAAATATTTTTTCTCTACATTTCCATCTGATTAAAAAACTCTATGAATTTATATCTTTGTTCTCTAGACCACATCTGCCTGGAGATAAAACATGGGTACCCATAAAAGCCACCACAGTTTTTCTCCGGTTTTATCCTTATCCTCGATATTGGGAACTCCAAACCCCTTTAAGTCCTGCAAACTTTTTTTAGAATTTAAAGAGGTGTCTCATGTGTGTTCAGAATGACATGTGATAATTTTTATATGACATGTGATAATTGATAATTCCTTTCTTTCTTACCCCAAAATTTTGTGATGATTTCAGCTGGCCAGACTATTGATATACAGTGCTCAGAGTACTGTCCAAGATCTCTGCTCAATCTCTAACTTCCATGAAGGGCATCTCTCAAAACCATTACATCCACCAACACAAACACCTGCATCATTGCCTCGAGTCAAGTGTAATGAAACAAGTTTAGGTTTTTTATTTCTTGCTTTATATTTGTACTCCTTTCTAGGGCTTAGTCAAATACGAATTAGGGTACTAGAGGACAATCTGAATGACAAAATTTTCTTGCTCTGTAACCTAAGCCAATTGTTCATGAACTTGAATTTTGCACAATCTCTCTTCCTTAGTGTGAATTCTTATCACAAATACTGAGGTTATCCTTGCAAATAAGCCAAAATGAGCTTCACTTGAAGTATAGTACATTAACTTCTCTATATAAATGTGATATATATATATGTATATGTATATGTATATACCTTCTCTGTTAAGGTAATTTCATAAACTGATGATCCACATCATGTCACTATTATATAAAGATTTAAAATGTTTGATTTGTATACAAATCAATAACACAAACCTATACTTGAAATGCCTTTCAAACTCTCAATGCTTCCTTTTATGTTTCTCTCAAACCTGAAGTGTATAAATGGCATAATAATTTACCAGCACTAGTTCCATAGGAACAAAACACAAACGACATCAGGGCAGTTAGTCTTAGAGTGACCATAATCCTATATATCCAGAGACTCTAATACCTATTTTCCAAACAGTCAGGCAGATTATGAATCCAAAGTAACATTCAGCATAGAAGTATTAAATCTTTATGTGCCACTCCAGCCAGGCATTTATTTTTGAAGATTTTGTCCAATGAGAGTGACAATTTGAGAACAGGACAATTTTTTTAGTTCTGAGTATTATACAAAAGCATGCTTTGGAAGACTGCCCTGGAAGCTCCTTCTTAATATATAGCTGTAGCATACCTGAAAGCAGTTCCATTTATGAGGAGAAAATATCTAAATTGTCAACTGTATGAAGTTCAGTTTTTCATAAACAAATGCATTAGTGTCTGTCAGCTCTTGTAATTTTTATCTCATTACTCTATGATTCAGTTATAATTTAATAAAGTCTATATTTCAGGGAGGTTTTGGCTATAACTTTTAAAATACAAGCAAGAGCCTAGTCAATTAATTTTCATAAAAATGTTTTAATAATTTGTTAAATATGTCTGCAATAATTATTTCCCAAATGTATTGAAATAAAGTATATACCCAATTAACCCTTAGGAGGTGAATTTTTGAAGAATTCTATAAATGCTCTGAATCTAAATTGATTTTTAATCTAAATATTTAGGTGAATAAGATTCATTTGGAAAGATATTTAGATAGTTTTATTCTGAGGAACATCAGCAGAGCATGAATAAAGCCATTGCTTTGCTTTTTTGTGTGTAAGCCTTGTAATTTCAAATTATGTCTGTATATATAATACATAAACTCTGGACTTGGAAAATTTAGTATGAATCACAAGCAAATATTTGCATATATGTGTATATAAGTATAGAAAATATTATGGAAAGTTATATTCTGTGATGCCAGCATTTCTAACTTCAGGAAAAAGAATGGAGAAAGCAGGGGACTCATCGAGAGAAGTATAATTAATTTGTGCACATCTTTCTTTATACTTTTTGGATTGTTTTACTTATTATTTTGAGTGTATATAACTTTTGAGACTGAAAAAGTAATCAGTATGGAATGTTTCTTGGGAGGCTAAAGGAGTTCATTATTACTTAAGAAGATTTTAAATAATTTTTGCTCAAATTGAAAAGTGATAATTTTTTAAAAATATAATTTTAATTAATAAATATTCCAGATTAATAAAACATTTCATGTTAAAATTGAAGTTTATAAAATATTCTAAAATAAGTTGATATTGTGCAGTTAATATGCCAGATTTGGTTCTGACTGCTAAAGTTTATTTTCTGGTATCCGTTTCATGAAAAGCAAAGTTATTTCAGAGGTTTTCAGGCTTTACAAAGATAAAATGATCTCTGTAAAAACAGAGCAGTCCGAGACGAATGTAAGTAGTTTTCTGGTCACAATATACATCTCTATAGATAAAGAATATATATTTTACTTTCTTAATTCATTTTCATTCCAGCAACTACAAATTCTATGTTAGCTCACCAGGCTCTAGAACAGATTTTGTGACTTTCAAAGTAGCTAGGGTGTAAATATACTTAAGATAATCAGAATCTTTTTAGGCATATCTATTAACAGAGCCTAGGAAGGTCCTTGTTTTTATGTAATATTTATATTTTTGATATAGTTTCATGAAGACTAGCATATAAGAAGTTGAATTGGCTAATAATTGGTTCCTTGGGTCACTGACTTTTGTTTTAAGTTGAATATCAAAGTATTAATACAATTTTTATCCTATAGAATGTGGTATTTTGCTATTTGAAAATAAAAGCCATATCCTTCAATTTCCAAAATACAAAAACCCTTGTACTATTTATTGATTTCCCTGTATACCATCATAAATATATTATAATCAACCTCATAGATATGTTTTTTCCATGTCCCAAACCTTGTTGTATGTTGTTGAACAGATGTAGTTTAGTAGTTTGTAGTTATGTAGTTAGTTTGTATTATAAGGTCATTTGAAAAATTCTCTAATACAATCCCATTACTCACTAAAAAAAAAAAAAAAAAAAAAAAAGAATACTGTAATGTCCTATTATGCATACACGGTATGTGTGTGTATACATATTTACATACACATGCACACACACACATACACTTGAGGAACAAGTATTAACTGTAATCAAGTATTAGCTGTATATATAGTTTATGTATATATATACACACACATATATATCTACTTATAGTGCTTATACACTTAATGATGGGAAAACATTCTGAGAAATACATCCTTAGGCAATTCTGTCATGTGAACCATGTAAAGTGTATTTATACAAACCTAGATGGCATAGCCTACTACACACCTAAGCCCCATTGCTCCTAGGCTACAAACCTGTACTGTATTGAAAGAAGTCAGAAGTCAAATATAACCTACATTTCACTTAAATAAAATTCAATTTTACTTAAAATTCATCTGATTGATCAATATATTTGGTTAAAGTCATCATAGATTTATATGAAATGAATTGAATAAGGTGATAATATCTTATACTGAAAGCTCCTCATGACAATCTTATAGTTATCTCTATCCTAATATTGAGCCACACAAAGTTTTGAAAGGATCCAAATATAATTTAAATATATTGGCAATTGTAAATTGCCATCTCATATATACATATTTCTCTCTCATTTACATTCCACAGTACCCTTCTAATAAAAGTATTAATTTCTAAAATTATAATGCCCTATAAGTACATTTTCTAGAAAAGCTATAGAGTAACACTTGTCTAAAATAGAATATTTATAGTGTAATCAAAGTAACCAATTTAACAAATAATGGATGAAGAACTATTCCATCTTTTTAAAGTTTAGAATAGTTATAAAATATAATGTTGTTAGCTAACATATCAAAAAGAAAGAAAGATGGTCTGTTAGGATCTAATATATTATAGATCTCCTGCAATATTAGAACTAGAAGTACATTTGCAAATTATATCTACTGAGAGTAATTTAATGTCAAGTGCCAAATTTGCCATACTGTTAAGGTCTTAAGGTAACCTTGTCACACCTGAAATACAAATATTCTCAGACCTGGTGGCCTATTCATTATGATGCTTCTTGATCTAAGTTACAAATGCAGCCAGTGAAAATTATCTATTAACCTACTTGGAAAAAAGCCACCTATAATTAATGTCTGTGAATAAATAGTATTCACATTTTGATAAGGAGCATCAGCACCAATAACTCTTCTATCTAGACAGTTTTATATGTCTTCTCTTCACTAATTATCATTTTGGAAACTCTCAAGTGATATCTCCTACTATGGTAGAATAGTTTTCTGATAAATTTCTAACGTATGTGTCCTTATTTAAGGTGAGTTTTAAGATGCCTAAGCCAAAGTTAACAAAGTCAAATGTATAAATTTTTAGGCACCTAGTTGAAGAACTCCAGTTTTTTGAATTATATCTTGAAGTTATAAACCCACTACTTATGCAAATTATTTGCTTGTATAGACTATGACATGAAAAGTCAAATTATCACATAGGCAAGAACATATTATTTATCTTTAAGATATTTTACTTTTTAAAATGTTCATGTCTAATAATCTATCTTCATATTCTTGATTTTTATAACCATACAAGAAATGGCTACTTGTACAAAAAGAAGTTCCAACATAAGATTAAAATTAAATAGGGATTGAAGGAAAAGTTAAATCGGTCAGATTATTTTTTTTCAAACTTTGAGAAATAAAACATGTTTGAGCCATGAATGAGAATAGTACTTAATTTTGTTCCAAATTTTACAGGACATAGTTTCTTTGTCTCTCCATAGCATTTACTTCTCCTTCCCTTGTCTCTTCAACATTTATGTCTATGTTATTCCAAAATTTCACCTTTTTTGCCAAATCATAATCTCATCAAATAAATCTAATATCAAGAAACCAGGTTTTAGCATGTATCATTCTTTCAGTTTGCTGTTACATCAGTCTGTGTCAAGAAATGCCTTAATCTATCTTATTTGTAATGGTCCATTTCAGCTTTTCTGATGCCCGCAGGTAGGCCCTATTGAATTGTAGTAAATAATTTAGCTATTTGTAATGTAACTATTGGTAGTATATAGATATCTTTGGCAACTCTGCTGAATTCAGCCACCTGGGTACCACTTAATGACATGTCATAAAATGCTTCATGATTTAATGAGATCATTTCTTAATTTTATTTCATCATAATGATGTATCATAACAATTTATGTTAGATTATTAAAAGTATTACAACAGATTCAACTTCAAATCTCAAGTCTGTCAAAATATCAGTTGATAAAAAGAATAAACTGGCAGAACTTCTTACCTTGAAAAATACAACCTGAAATGTGGACTATGTCAAGATTCAGTGACAGTTTGGTTGTAAAGAAGACCAAATATATCCTAAGAAGAAGTCAAGTGCATTTACAAAAACAGCTTTCCTTACTCCACTTTTTGAACTGAATATAATAATTTCTGACAGGTGTTATGAAGAATTATTTTACATGTTGATAAAGTCTTCAGAAATTCTTATGAAAACATTTTAAATAGCTTTAAAGGAAATTCTTTGCCTTATCAAAACACAGAATTCTTTTTCTCTCCCTCTTTCTCTCTCAATACATACATAACTATACATATATGCATATTTTACCTCTTTACATATATGCATATATACAGCTCTATATAGAGAGAAATAGAGGTCTATTTATATCCCCTCCTCATATATATACTAATTGATTTTATTTCTCTGGAGAACTCTAATACAGTGAATATTCTCTGCTGGCTGGTAGAAATTTAGAAAAATTCATAAATTCTTTTGCTCTGCAGAAAAAAAATGATGTATTTTTGTTAGAGGCAGATGTGATGAGAATATTTAATAAACCTTAAGTAGGATTCCTCCTGCCTGTATAAACTAAGTAGGAATTTAGTACAACCAAGAAGGAATTTATGTAGCAAGACTTACAGAAACACAGTCAGTATGGACTGTAGAACAAAAGAAGCAAGTTACACATATATATCCTTAAAATAAATTTTACATGTGTATGTATGTGTATGTGTAAGATACTCTTTGGTATGACTGATATCATAAAACTTGATACAATGCTTGCTTTCATAATAAAATATGACTTCAGTTCCTATGCTATATTATTCACCACAGGAAACATGGTTATCAAGGAATAAATTTCTATATATATGAAAAATATTTTAGTAAGAATACATATTGCCATCAATACTATGTTATTTACTATATTTTTATCTCTAATATTTCCTAATATGCAATGTCAATGACAAATAAAATGAAATTATGTATATGCTTCCTTTGATGTGTATGTATTCACTTCTGCTCATCTGCAATTTTTGAAAGGTCTGACTATAGAATCGTTTTAACAATTTAAAAATTCTTATGATTGTTTTTGAATTTGAAAGATTGAATTAAAAAGACAGAATGAAGAAATATTGTTAAAGTAACCAGAAAATTAAACATTTCTATATCCCTATATTCCTGTGTTGATTTCCCCTTTAACCAAGTGGATCAATTAATATGAAATTGTTATAGAACCATGGCCTAAGAAATATACAGAACATTCAGTTGCTTAGAAAGCTTTGGGGATTTTCAAATTAAACATGGTTATAAAATTAGATCATATATATTAAATTCATTTGGGGGAATTCCTCTTTCTTACCATTAAACTTCTTTGATCACCAAAATCATTAAATAGGCAGCCACCTGAATGCTGCTTTAGGTGAGGGCTGTGAATCTAATTCTCGTTTCAACAATAATATTTACAAAGTTAATAGTATAGTAATAATAATTATTATTGTCTATTGAGTGCTTACTACACCCCAGGCACTCTACACATATTATCACATTTAATACTATTGCACCTGATTTGAGTCCAAGTGGTAGGCTCTGGAATTTGTTTTCTTTATCACTGCCAGTTATCCTGCCTCTACAAAGACTGGGAGACCCAAGTTCATTATACATACTACCCTTGATCTTTTTCTATAAAATGAGGATAATAATATCAATCTCATAGTTATCACTATAAAGAAAGCACCAAATAGGGCCTCTGACACATAATAGGTGCTAGAAAAGTGCCAGTTTCCTCCCATTCTCACAAAGTAAACTTATTTCATGAAACTGTGTATGAATCATCTTCTATGCATGCAGGAGAAGCGAGTCTATTAAAATTTCTTAGCTTTTACAAATATATTACCATGGGAAATTTCTTTTTTGCTTAGTCTTTACACAGAGGTGCCTGGCTTTCACTGTAACAATCTAATACCTCAAAAGAAATTATCAAAATTGTACCAGTGAAATCCAAAGTAGTTGAAAGAATACATATCATCTGTTGAGATTTATAGTGATCCAGACACTGTGCTATTTGTTCATCACATACATCTCATTTAGTCTTATATAATGGTGATCCTTACTAATTGATATTCACATTGCAGACAGGGAAAACTGAGGCATAAATGCTTTTAGTAATTTACACAGGAGTCCATCAGGAGGCAGTAAAGGAAAATCATGGATTTCAACCCAAGTCTGTTGACTCGGAAGCCCATGCTTTTGATGACCAAGGTTTTCTTACTCTCTAGTAGCAAGTTGTAAAATTTTCAATTTCTTAACCCTATCTTTTTGTTTTTGGATTTTGATATCTCAATATAGAAAGCATAATTTAATTTGAAATATATTTCATCCAAAAATGTGCAATTATGGATATAATTGCATTTTGACATACATTCCAAAGAAATAGAAGTATCTCCTGATTTTGTTCACTTTTGCATTTTGATAAAGTATTCTGGTATGAAACAATAAAATATGAAGTGACAGAATCATACCATTTCTTGTGTTTTTTGAACCAGTATCTATTCCCTATATTGTAATACTTGTGGCTAAATTGGTTTCCAAGTACCCACTAGCTGGTATGATTCACTTACTTTGCACATTACTAATAACAGTGTTTTGAAAACAAATGGATCATTTGTTCCCTGAAACAATTTTTTACATTTTTTGTTGAATTCTAAGCATTTCTGCAAATTAACTGTAGAAGAAAACACAGCAGTAAGGCATAAATATTTAGAAAGCTATATGGCTTTTAAACACAGAAGTTTTAAATTATTATTTTCCTTTATTCCAAGAATTTATCAGTGCTGTATGTCTCATATTTGCTACACAAATTCTGTTTCTCTGTTCTTAAAATGAGGCTTTTCTAATCTCTCTCCACAAACGACATGGTTGTTTATACTGTCTTCCTGCTTCTATGATGATGCAGGGTTGTCATCTTCCATCCTTTCAAAATTCTGAAGTCGTATGATTTCCTTTTTTCAGCCACAACTTCTGATCATGATGATTCCAGCATGCATGATGACAATTAATGCATTAGAAATTCCTACTTCCTCTCACAATCACAGTGATGTGTTTCCATAAAATATTTCTCATGAAAGACTTGCCAGGCCAGAGCAGGGATTCCCTTCTTGGAGCAGGCACATGCTTACCTCTCCTAGTGTTGGAGTTTATAAACAATGTAACTGCATTCAGTTATTTAACACTTGAAAGTTGCAATGAACTTCCACATGCATGCACTCGGTGTATTAAATCCTTTCTGGAACAAGTTACAACATAGCAAATGAAATAACAATTTTTTTTTTTTTAATTTTACTTTTCCAATAACCATGGCAAGAATTCAGGGCAGGTGTTAATATTTCCATGCATCACATAAGAAACCTGAGGCTCAACGTTGTTACATAAATTGTCTCAAGGTTATGTAGTTAGTAAGTATTAGAGCTCAGAGAAGCCTATATTCTGAACCACAGGCATGCCCCTAGCCTGTCTTTGCTTCTGCTTTCCCTGCATAGAAAGGCACTGGAGTGAAGTGTTTCAAGTTTCTTGGAGTCAAACCACTTGGCTTCCTGTTCCGATCCTATTGGATATCTCTGGCTGTATTAATTTGGACAAATCACCTAACTACTCTGTGAATCAATTTTTCTCATATGTAAAATAAAGAATAATTTTACTGATCTTGTTCGGTTGTTTTATGTGACAATTCTTGTCTTATTATGAACATTCTATTAATTCAACTATTGTTAAGTGTACATATAAATTAATAAACCTTAACGCAGCTGTTTTAGAGTGTTCATTTTCTACATAAAATTAGACAATATATAGCAGTAAATGAATACCTGAGTTAATTCAGAGCCAGTAAAGTCTGACAAAAGATGAATGTCTTAGACAGCCATAGGCTATCTATGCTCAACGAGAGACAGAGAGAGAGAGAGAGAGAGAGAGAGAGTCAGTCCCTGGAGACTTAGAGAAAGGGAAATAAAATATCACAAAGAAAGAGAAAACATTGAGGTAGGTACTGAGTGTCTTAGGTAATCCCTTCCCCTCCCTGCCAAAGCAGCCTGCTTTCCAGCACATGCCATGAACAAATTGAAAAATAATAGAAGGGAGTAGCCCTGGAGATGGAAAGATCGCCTTTATTAGTGGTAAACAAACCTGGAGGCCATGGCTGGGTGTAAAGCCAAATAGATCTGTTAACTGAAACTAGAATTAGGCTGATTTAAAACACAGACACAGACCCCTCCCAGAACACAGAGGAAAGAGTACAGAGTATGTTTCGCCAAAGAAGCTTCAAGAGAAGCCTTGCTCCCTGCACTCTGCTAGCTCTCAGGAGGAAGAGAGGGCAGAACTGAGCCAGACCACCCACTTTACTTCTCCCAAATGTACTGACGGGGGGGGGGGGGGGGGGGGGGTTACTCTATAAACCCTGGGATGGAGAAGCAGGCAATAAACAACAGAAACATCTAGGGTGAGGAAGAAAGACTTCTCAGTAAAAACAGGAAAAAAATGTAAAACCTAAAATAATAAAAAAGATAGTGTTTGAGATATTGGTCATGTTAGGTAAATGCAACAGAGAAAATCACAAATTCTTACTTGCATTAAGTTCACTAATTAAAAAAAGCGTGCATTAACTTCAACACAAAATAGTACTATTAGAATGTGTTGCATTCTTCCTATACTTCAGATATGTTAAACACCTGAAATGAAATGAAATTCCATAATAGACTGTGCAGTCAGTCTTATTTCCTTCATTTTATCTATAAGATAGGAAAATCAGAGAAATTTAGTAATTACCTATGTCATGAAACTAATACATGGAAAAATTAGGCATGAGATCCCAGGCAGTGTGACTCTAATTTTTAAGCAGAAAATAACATGCATGGCAGCAAGACATGATTCTCACATTAATGTAGGCAAAAGTTATTATCAAAATTTGCTTGTAAAGCAGAAAATGAAACTGTATTGGAAAATAATGATAGTCTAATATCATCTTCATTTAAGACTGTATTAAAGTATTATTTTCAAAAAAGGTAAAATCATGACTAATACAAAAGTAAAATGAAGTCACGTCAAAGATTTCACTCTGCTTATTAATCAATCAGTATGATGTTCAAAAAGCATTTGAGAAACTGGGCATCTATGGACAATTTATAAAAACCATTAAGATTGCTAGATCAGATTTTTAAGTGGTTAATTTCTAATGCAGTCATAAAGTACACTACTATATTTTTTTATTTTATTTTATTGATTTTTTTTTTATTTCAGAAAATTACAGGGGTACACATGTTTAGTTTACATATATTGCCTTTGCATTACCCGAGTCACAGCTACAAGAGTGCCTACCCCTGGACAGTGCACACTGCACCCATTAGGTGTGAATATACCCATCCCCTCCCACCTACCTGCCTGACACCCAGTGAATGCTATTTCTATATGTGCATATAAGTATTGATCAATTAGGACCAATTAGATGGTGAGGATATGTGGTTCTTGTTTTTCCATTCTTACGATACTTCACTTAGGAGTATGGGCTCCAGCTCCATCCAGGATAATACAAGAGGTGTTAGTTCAACATTGTTTTTTTTTTGTGGCTGAGTACTCCATGATATACATGTACCACATTTTAGTAATCCACTCATGTATTGATGGGCACTTGGATTGTTTCCACATCTTTGTAATTGTGAATTTTGCTGCTATAAACATTTGAGTGCAGATGTCTTTTTTATAGAATGTCTTTTTTTCCTTTGGGTAGATGCTCAGTAGTGGGATCTCTGGATCAAATGGTAGTTCTACTTTTAGTTCTTTGAGGTATACCCACATTACTTTCCATAGAGGTTGTACTAGTTTGCAGTCCCACTAGCAGCGTATGAGTGTTGTGTTTAATCTGTTGCATTGTGCAGAGATTGTTTGCATCTCTACTGAATGAAAATCTATAATTTGACCTCTGCCCTTATAGATGTGAAAATTGTTCAGTCAATTAAAAAATAAAGCCCATAGCTACTGCAAAAGAACACCCAATAATCTCTCATGCCTATTTCCAAATTTCAGATAAGTATACTGACAGAGATACGTAAACAACAATTACTTGCCATTTAGAGCCAGTTTTTTTTCTTGGGTACTGAAAGTTATCTCTGCTACCTGTTCAATACTGGAGACATGCAGAAGATTATTCATCTTTGGCCACTCACTTTTTAAATCATGCCATTGTTGATGTCACATTGTGTGATCTTACTGGGTTGAAACTTTCTTTTATATTTTCCTTCAGATTACCTTACTTGTTTGTCCTAAAGAAATTATAAATTATTCTAGTCTATTATCTAGATTTTTAAAAAACATCTAATTCAAAATAAAAAATGAAGCAATAACAAAAACCAAACACACATGCACACACACAAGTGCCTTCCCAGGAATTCTGTGTCCTAGCCCATAGACGTTCCATGGGCTACAGTCAATATTATTGTCATTGGTAACAAATTTAAGAGTACCCAGAAAACTCTTCCAATGAACAATGGACATCAAGGGTGGGCACAGGCAGCTCCTGGATGGTTCTTTAAAGAGTATACTTTAGAATGACATCCAAAGTCTGCTGTAGCCTGAGTTCTTCCTCAAGAGCTTTTATCTCTTTATTCTTCTTATATTTTCCCCAAAGATATCTTACTATAATTATTATTATTTTTAGCCATACTCATGCTGTTTCTTGTACTTTTTTCTCCTTCTCTTACCTACTCTCCACATCTCCTTAGGCTTTGTTCAAATGTCATCTCCACTGTGAAAATTGTCCAGTTCTCCTAGTCGTCTTCCTTCTATATCCTTTAATATACTTGTTTAATATAAAACACTATTTTAGTCTTTTATTATAATTAATTGCTTATGTATCTATCTTTTCATAGCCTTTGCACAAAATGTGTACTTAATATGAGACAAATAAATGAATGAATCAATGAATGAGTGTTACCTACATAGTACCAACAGTGACCTATTTCATGAAGCCTTTTCTCCTCTCTCAAAGTAAAACATCTTATTCTTTTTCTAAATTGTTTTATCTTATCACACATAAATTTTCAACAATATAGTTTTCTATGTGCATACACATATAATTACTTTTTTAAAAATCTTCCATAGAATAATGCAAATTTCTTGAGATCTTTTTAGTTTTTGGCCCTGGTACCTAAACTCATTATTCACCTCAGTATTAAATAGGTAATGCTTAGAGAAATTCTCTCTCTCTTTTGTGTACACTCAACTTTCCCCTGATAAACTCTATACTATCCACACATTGGGGTGAAGACTGAGGATCTTCCTGTCACTTTTTTTTTTTTTTTTTTGAGACAGAGTCTTGCTCTGTTACCCTGGGTAGAGTGCAGTAGTATCATCTTAGCTCACTGCAATCTCAAAGTCCTGGGCTCAAGTGATCCTCTTGCCTCAGCCTCCCCAGTAGCTGGGACTACAGGCGCATGCCACTGCCATTGTGCCTGGCTAATTTTTCTATTTTCTGTGGAGACCGGGTCTCACTCTTACTCAGGCTGGTCTCAAACTCCCTAGTTCAAGCAAACCTCCTTCCTCGGCCTCCCAGAGTGCTAGAATTACAGGCATGAGCCACCGCACCCAGCATTCCCTGTAGCTTTTAAAGAGGTTTTATATCTCATTATGTTCCTAACACCTTGGTGTGATCACCCTCAATTCCTGTAAAATGGTCACTTATGGCTGCAGAAGGGAAAGGAGTTCTTGGGCAGAACAAAGTGTCTTGTGTAAGAAGAAAGGGAAGTAGGGATGATGGAGTTAGTAGAGGAGTGGTGAAAAAAAGAGAAGCTGGAATAGAGAGTACAGTATTTTGTTTAGTGGGAGTATTAACAAAATTTTAAATAAGTTAAAATGTTCCAAGTGTCAACCAATCACATTGGTTATATTAAACATAGCTTAAAAGAAATTCCAAAAATAAATGATTTCTCAAAATCTCAAGGATCCTATGTTAAATTTCCCAGCCTGAGATCCTACATTAGATGCAGGAGCCATCCTTCTAAACTAATGAGACACTATGTGAAAGAAAAAATGTCCATGTATAATACTCCACCATTACGAAGAAAAAAGAAAATTTTGCACGTCTCATATATTGCAAAAGTTGATGAATGTTTACATGGCCCACAAACTAATGTAATTGTTAGATAGCTTTCTGTAGACTGTAATCCTAAAGATTTCCAAGACAGTGATTTCCCATCAAATGTTATGCAAATTATAATGAATTATGATAATTGATTTCAAGTGCAGACTTTCCGCTGAAAGAAATTTCATTCAAACAAATGTGTTTCCATATCATTAGAATTACAAGTCACAAACATGTCTAGTAATTCATTAAGAGCCTTTTATTCAGGTTCAAGTGTTTGAACATCAGCTGGTTGTCAGGAAGATTTATCAAATTATTTCTATAGAAAAATCATAAAGTTTTAGGGCTGCTTGAATGTCAGTAACTGTTTGTTATTATCTGAATAAGCAAACTTATGCCACTGAGAAATTGGAACACTCTGGGACCGAAAGCCTGTAAATAAAATATTACATCCTTAATTGAATAATAAATCCCATTCTTCCATGCAGCCTTTCCAATATCTACAGCTAAATTTTCAGGTGAGGGGATTTTTTTTATCTAGAAAATGCCAGCCTTTCTTGTCTCCCAGGTATAGGGAAAGCCTGTTTTTCATTTCCTTGGGATGACATCTTGGTTAAACATTTGCAGTTGTTACTCCATTTTATGAAGACTACTGTTGTGCATACTTGAATTAAATACATGATCTCAAAAGTCAAAAGTCACACTTAGAAGAAAATGCTAAAGATTTATGATGGAAGTAGAAGATGTGAACCCCAAAACGGCTCAATTCCCTTATGAGTTTAAGTAATGAAAATGGATCTTATCATTTACGTCTCAGACTACGTAGTTCAATCTACTCCAATTTCTTAGAAAAGTGTACTTACTATAGTTCTTCTCATACAAAGGAATATTTTGTGCATATTTTCTAGCTAGCTTCCTGATCTTATTAAAATGTAACACTGAGGCACATTTATTTACATTTGATATATAAAGACATAAATGTAACATTTTATGGCAATTGATATAAAATGGTAAATACTAATTCACTATAGGTTATTTTTATATTTAAATATATAAGATAATAAAAATACAAAGAATATGGAATTATACAAATTTATGTGAACTTAGAACTACAACAAAAGCTTACTGACTTAATATTAATAAATAACTATTTATTCACACCAAAGTTTTACTCAACAAAATTTAAGGAAACCAGGTTTCATTGGATAAAAAAGTGGTTAAGAAGAACACAGACAGAACTATCCCTTAAAATGATAGTTTGCCTCTGTAAATTTGCCTGAAGCAAAGCAATGAAAATAGAGCACAAGAGAAGCTAAGATAATCTGCCAAATGACTTTTGGGCAAAAGTTAAGAATATTAAATTTCAAATAACTGCATAAAATTGAGTTATGATTTAGACACAAGTATAAGTTTAAATAATCCATAAGAAAATAGTGTTTTAAATACATTTTAAAGCTTACAAATTGAAGCACTTATTATGCAATTTCCCTGAGCTAGTGTTGAACAACAATCTTCAGAGAATATCCGTTGAACATATTTGGGCTACACATATGAGGAAACAGTGAAATTGATTTAGTAGTAGAGTAATGATAAATACACAAAAGTAATAACATAAGTCATAGAATGACAGCTGCCTGCCATAAGAGAGTCCGGAGTATATTTCTAAGGAACATGAAATAGAAAGAGATTATACCCTATCTAAGGTATCCACAAAGTCATCACAGAAAAAATCTGTATTTGTGCTGGATTTTGAAGAATGGGTTAAATTAAATCAGTTAGAAAGGTAAGGGATTTTGTGAGCAAAACTATAACAAGACCAAAGACAAAGACACTAGAGTTTAGGGATCATGATTAGAAAGGAGCAAAAATTCCTGTTTGTATAAGATGCAAACTCTATGCAGGGGTGGTTGGCCAATAGGCTGAAATGAGATGCCAGAGTCATGCTCTGAATGTTCTTAGATCCCAGACAGAGTTGTTTGCATTTAATTCTCTAAGCATTAAAAGTCTTAAAGTAGGGAACTAGCATGCTCCAATCTCTAAAATAAAGTAGAAACCAGCAAGTAATTATCTTGATGTACCCCTACTTCTTCCAATCTTAAAATGAAAATCAGGATATGACCAGAGAAGAATATGAATAGAAAATTAACATTATGCCACTAATATGTCATTTACTATTATTTTTATTTGAAACATATTTTCAATGTATTTACCTGGGCATTCTACTATAGTATGCATTCTACTATCTTGAAGTACAAAATGGTATTTGTTGAAGTTTCTGAATATTTCCAATTTCTGAATTTGAGCTGAATCTGAGAGAACAAACTGTTACTTTAGAAAAAAATAAGAGGAAAGTAATTGGAAATGTAACCTTTACATGGCTGAATTTTCTATGACAAAAGATAGGAGTGACAAAGTCTATATTTACTTTATTAACTCTGCCTCCTCAATCATAGTAAACTTTGAATTACAGCACAAAGAATGGAGGAATGTATAAAATCAAAATACTGACACAGAGTTTATGACTTCCAAAATTAAAATTATTTAGGTCAGATAACTAATAGCAGTTAAATAAATGTAATTGTATTTACTTTATTAAATACATAGCAAAAATCAAGTAGGCATTTATTAATGTTTTCAAACATGAGTAGAAGATGAACATATAAAGTTTGATCTTTATATACTCATATATGCATACATATAGAAATATGAATAGAGTTATGTAGGGTGTGTGTGTATAAGAGAAGGGGAGAGAAAGAATTTTGAATTCTCTTTTTGTTATTAAATGCATTAATAAATATGCTTATAATAATGTATTAAATAACTATATACCACTGAATAATATGAAACTGCCAGTGAATAATCAAATTATTTCTACAAAGACATAATCATGTTATTTGACTATAAATTGCCTTTGAATGTTATGTATTCTGGCCATGAATTAAAATATTTCACAAATACCAACTTCTAAGGACTTAACTCTCTCCTCTTGGGAGAACTTTGTTAACTGCCTCTCTGTAGTAGGTCCTCTCAGTAATGCTCTATCACAGATGTCTGCCTTCACAGGGGTAGTCATAGTGTACTCCTGTTCATGTGTTGACCAACTCTTCCAGGTCAAGGGCCTTAAATACTATGCTCTATTACATTTCTCATGCCCAGAAAAGTATCTTGAATTCACTAATACATAATAAACATCTGTTGAATGAAAATGTAATTTTTCTTCAGAAATTCAATAATTTCATGGGGGAAAAATTTGATCAATCATTTGGATATCCAGATATTTCCAACACCTGAACACTTATAATGATTTTTTTATTAATAAAAATACTCCTTGTGTTTAATAATAAGAATTATTTACATAAGATCAGCAAAGTTGGAAGAAAGAAATGATTTATATTTTACTTGATTATTTGTTGGAAAGGAAAATCAGATATATAAAACTTAAATTTTACTTTCATTTGTTCTACATATTCTTATTGAATTCATACTATGTACAAGGTATTATATAAGCATTTATGAAAGACATAAATATAAATGAGACAGTTCCTCCTTGAAGGAATGAATAATCTAGTATAGATATAAAATAGAGATACTGTAATTCAACATAGAAAATGAAAATTGGCATTAGAAGTTTGCTTCAGAAATGGTTCTCAAATGTCTTTTGCTTCAACCCACAGTAATAAATTCATTTTACACTGTGTACATATATATAAAACTAAAAAAAAATGTGTTACAGAACAATATTTTTACTATATGAAATACCCTCTAATATTTCTATTCTATCCTATCCTTTTCTTTTTGTTTATTATTGAGTGTTTACTGATTAAGCTGCACAATAAAAATCAACACAGTTCAAAAACACTGAGCTATTTGGCATTTATGCTAAATGTTGAATAAAAAACTGTATAATAATAGTTATGCATGTAAATTTGAGGAAAAGGAATCATCTCAGACAGAAGGGACCACATAAGTATGGTATTTAGAAAATGTAAGAGACATAAACAACCATGACCACGTTGTTCAACTTGGCTGATGTGGTAGGCAGAATACCAAGATGACAGTCTCGATTCCTACATCCTGATATACATACTTTGTGTGATAGGCAACCCCTTGAGCATGGCAGAATCTGTGCATATGAGGTTATATCATTTCTACAATATCCTACTTTGACTAGCAGAAGGAATTCTGCATATGTAATTAAGGCCTTAAATACATTGAATTAATCCAAAGGAGACTGCCTTGGGTGGGCCTAACCTAATCAGGTGATATCTTAAAAGGGAGAATCAAACTCAGAATTACCCTTCCTTGCTGGCTGTGAAGATTCAGCTGTCAAGGACTCTATATCTGAAAGGAAATGAATTCTGCAGACAACATGTAAGCTTGGAACAGGACACTGAGCCAGCCAAGCAAACATCTCAGGATCATGAGACCCTGAGCATAGAACCCAGCAGAGCCCACCCAGTGTCTGACCTACAGGAGGATGAGATAATAGGTGGATGCTGTCTTAAGCTAGTACGTTTGTGATAATTTGTTGTCCAGCAATAGAAAACAGCCAGAGTGGGAGTATACAGAGAAAAATAGCAAAAGAGATTCCTGGAAAGGTAACTGAAATTCAGATCATAAGGTGCCATGAGAGCTTGCCAAGAAATTTGTGGTTTCTTCTTTAGAAAATGTGAAGACAAAGACGACTTTGGAGGAGAAAATTGCTTGAAAGGAAAGTAACCACTGGAAGAGATACTCTCACAATCAGATTAATTTCCAAATTCTCATTTTAAGTGAAATGATTTTGTTTAAAGAGCCAAATAGTTTTTTTTAAATAAGATAGAGATAGAGATATAGTTATACGTGTGAATATATACAAATAACTGTAGGTAATGATATAGGTATGAGTGTTTCAGGTAAAAATATAGACAAATAGATAAACAAATATGTCACCAAAGAGCTGTGGCCTTGAGAACCCACGATAAATATGGTCAGGATTGATTGTAATTAAATAGAAGAAGAGACGCTCTCTTCCCTTACATATCTGGATAAAATACTGACAGAATAACATCTGTCACCATAGAAACAGAACAAACTATACCCCTGCTAAACCAAAAATGGCACTTTCTTCAACAACAGCACCTAAAGCATCAAGGAATAAAGGATTTATCAGACTTTCTTTTGTTCTGCTTGAAAGTAGATGGTAACAATGTTCCACCTGTTGGTGTTAGTAAGCTTCTGGGAATCTTGGACTTATCATGAGAAAAAAGCCCCCAATATGGAAACAGTGCTGTTCATGTACCAGGGGAGAAAAGTTATATTAATTTTAATTTTAAAAGAAATCTAACCTAACTTTTTATACTAAGATAGCAAAGAAGGATATATAAGTTACACTATAAACAAACATATATGTTATATATGTTATATAGGAGTTTCTAATAATTTCTAGATTATTACTGTTTTTTAGGTTTGGATTCTTAAAAATTGGAATATTAATCAGATACATTCAAGTGTCTGCCATTTTAAGAAAAGTAACAAAATCGATTATGTTTCTTTTATTTTTTTTCCTGAGCCAGTCACAAACTTGATTTAATCTCCAGCCACACCAGCTGGAGCAATTAGACAAAGTAGAGAATTTGGAGGTTACCAGTTTCCTCAGTATCAAACAACATTCATTTGTATTATGACTTCAACATTGGTATAATTTTTAAAAATCCTCCACTAATTATCTCAACCATCATTCTGGTTGGTTTTTACTTTATTCCTACCACTCCATTTCCCATAGCCTTTGCGGTCTACTAATTTCTACCACATGTACCCTTTCTTTTTTTTTTAAATATTGAATATTTTTTTTTAATTTCAGAGTATTACAGGGGTACAAATATTTTTGGTTACATGGATCGCTTTTCTAATGCTTGAATCATGGTTATGTGCCC
This sequence comes from Eulemur rufifrons, assembly GCF_041146395.1. Taxonomy (NCBI): domain Eukaryota; kingdom Metazoa; phylum Chordata; class Mammalia; order Primates; family Lemuridae; genus Eulemur; species Eulemur rufifrons. The sequence continues at coordinate 112,606,104 of NC_090989.1, forward strand.
CTCGCCCACATAGTGTTCACTGTACCCATTTAGGTAGGTTTTCCACCATCCCCTTCTTCCCCTCTCCTGGAGCTTCATTGCCATTGAGTTTCAATTTCACTAATAATTTACTGCTTTCCTTGGCATAAGGGCATGCTATTAATGATTCATCTTTTTAACATAACATAACATTCATCATTTCACCATAAGAATATGATATCTGGATAATTACTATGGGACCAAATTAGACAATCTTGCGGTGCAGAAGCCCTCAGACTTTGAGGCAGCCAGGTGGGCACTGTAATGGCCAGAACAGTCACCTCCAGGCATCAGCTGTCTGGACCATTTACTCCTGAGTGCCACATACATCTTCTTATAATATTTTCTCTGTGTCCTGTGATGTGAAATGCTTGGGAAACCCTGCGTTGGGACTATTTTGCCTTAAGAAATACAATTACATTTTCCATATCCCTCAGTGAGCAGCTTAGAGCAGGTGATATTTTCAGAGCTCTGTCAGTCAGGAAACTAGTATACCAACTATGTGACTCATATTTTGACTGTGTGCACTGAGCCAAGAGATTTCCTAAAGTACAGAGACTGACTTTAAAAACAAATGCCTCTCAGAGCATAATAAACATTTTGTATGTCATTATTTTGAGAAGATTTTGCATGCTTGATGGTTCTTGTTTTAGTATGTAAATTTTACTAATTTAAAATAAGTGCCTTGTCTCCGAATTGGATAAATAGGAAAGATTTCATAAAACTTTATGCCACAGCATTATACAGTATAAAACCATTATTAAAATGCACATATTTGGATAGAATGCAATCAAATTATGCCATTCACAAGCACAATGAACTGCAATGTAACATTAAATAGTTACAATGCAAATACATAAGTCTCCTCCTCACACACACCTACCCAGATTTTCTGACAAGAAATGCATCATACAGAAAAAAAAAGAAAACATATTTAGATTTTGTTACCTTTCTGAAATCTGAAAGAGACTCTATATTTTATATTTGCCCCTCTTCAATAACACAGAACTACCTTCAGTAGCTACAGAAAGAAAGCAAAAGAATCAACCAAATGATGGCTCTTGCCTTATTTTATCGAATAAAGTCTCTGACTTTTTCAAATAGATTTTATTAATGACTTTAGGACTTCTTTCAAATAACTTTTGTAAATTTACTAATTTACTACTGCAAAATGAAGTCTCCTTTCCTCTTGTAAGTGTCATTGGAACAATTCTCTCTTGTTAACCACAAGACAACTTTTGCAATGAGTCAAAGACTGTATCTGTCTATAAAAGAAATCATGTAATTTTTATGTGTTAAGAGACTGGGGTTTGGGGTTACAAAGAATATGAGATGGTGACCGTGCCCTCCTTTCTTCGTGCATTGCAATGCTTAGTAAGTGGCTTAGTATATTTTAAAATTGAGTATATGATCTTAATAGCCATACCAATTCTCATTGCCTATCATTATGCTTAAGGCATGGTCAGTTTCAAATAAATGAATAAATGAATGAATGTGATATAAGATTAAAATTGTAGAAGAGTTTCATAAAAACTTAAGGATGTAAAGCTGCAAGTAATTTGTGTAATTTTATAAATTCAATATAGTTATATAACTGGTGAAGTTCTTGTTTGATATGCTAAAAATATCAGCTACCTAGTATCTCTAAAGTTGCTATTAATATCATGTCTTATGTGCCTTACCAGCAGAAACCTTAGTCATTCCAGAAAGTATCTGATTTACATTTTATTTTGGGATCAAAAAAACATTTAAGAATCCCTAATCTATGCCACAGTAGTCAGCACTCTTTTGGTGGGGAATCGTATAGAAGACTTTTCAAATCCTAGACTAGATATTTTGTAGCTACTTGTGATTGCTCCTAATTTGATTTAATTTATTCAATATGTCACTGTCTTTTTAATTTTTTCTTTGAAATTTTTCTGAAATTCTCTATTTTTACATCATTTATACTCTTAGCTCTAGCTCAAATTGTTATCTCCTAAACATCTGAATGACTACCATAGTCACTTAGCTGAATCGACTAACGAGCTTCCATGCTCAAAGCCACATGACTAATTTCCTAAAATATTGCTTGTACCAACAATTAACAATCATTGTACCAAATCACATAATAATTTACATTGCTAATGATAGCAAATCGAAAATTCACATTGCAGAGTTTCAGAATCTCTACGCTATGCACACCTTACTGATTAAGTTCTTTATACCCAGTACTCCTCCAAATGAACTCTAATTCTGTCAGACTGGATTCTGTATACTAATAACTATGATTTCCAGCCATGATGTATATATGCATAAGGACATTTTTAAATAATCAGTAATAAAATTAAAGCAACAGTGTTTATGAGAGATTCCAAAGGTTCAGATTATCAAATCAACTCCAAAGAATGGGGATATCTCTCAACCTCAAACTTTACTATTAATAATGATACAAATGATGTAGATAATGAGGTGGAGAGGTAAAGCATAGAGAAATATGAAACTATCAACATAGCTCCCCAGATCTTTTCTCACCACATTAGGAGTGACTTTGGTTCATATTTAGCACATGAGATTCAAAATGATACATTTGGGACATCATTTGCACAAAGGGAACTACTACAGTCATGTAACATCTCTTTTATAATAATTATATACAAGATATAAATTTTCTATCAGGTCATGCCCTACAAATCCATAAAGTCTTGATATATTTACCATGAGAAAGCTACACAGCCCAGGCGTTTCTGTTAATTGTGTTCCATAGATGAGGACTATTCATTATATTTCTTATATTTATTTTATATATTATATTTCTAATACCAAACATTATCAGAGATTTGACTTGTCCATTCTTTCTTTTATTCCCCTGGAACATCCATTCCCTGGAAAGCAGGGTAGGTTTCAGTCAGCTTCTAAGCTTTCTAGGTTCCAGTTTGCAAGTTATTTTGCTGGAGTAAGTTTAGTTCATCCTCATATTCTCATACTTCAGTATAGTTTCTTGGATGGAAGAGAAAGAGGCAAGGTTTCTAGATGAATATCAGGGAACAGTGAGTAACTCTGTATTTAACCATTTGTCTGCATACATATTTCTTCACACAATCTACTGGGTATTTGCGGCCCTCAAGGAAAAACAAAACAAAACAAGCAAACAAAAAAACAGTGGTTGTTAATTTGTATATGTTCAGAATCTACACTTTAATGAAAATATTTGAAATTGACCTCTATAAGGTAATGGGCTCTGGTGGAGTATGAGACCCACTGGAGAGTTCATACTTTATAGTCAACTTTAAATATTTAAAACTCTGCTGACTGCTCAACATATTTCTACATAATATTTTATTAGTGAGACAATAGATTACCATTCCAATAAAGCACATTTTTACTATAAACCTTCATTAACTAAAATTTACCAAAGACTAAGCATTTGTTCAAGTATTCAAAGATAAGTAAGATATTATCCTTCTGAGAATATAAAGAAATTATCACACTCTTAGGAAAAGACAAATTGTTCTATGGCAAAGATAACAAGTAGTCACCAGAACTGGCTTAAAATTGTTTCATCAATTAGTGATATTTCTGTATCTATTTTGTTTATTATTTCAGATTTGCTCTCAGCTGAACAATGATTAACATGATTTGAGCTCTGATTGTTTTTATTGAGTTCTTGCTTCGGAGTTGATTCTCTAGTACCTTATGTAACCAAACAATAAAAGTCTTTCAATAAAGTTGCTGTATTAGTTCCCTGTGGCTGATGTAACAAATTACTGCAAATTTAGGGGCTTGAAATAAGAGAAACTTATTATCTCACAGTTCTGGTTCCAAAAGTTCAAAATTAGGTATAGCAGAGACAAATTGGCAATTGGTCTAACTTTAACTTGGATTGCCTACAAAATCCTGACAAGGGTGGACCTGTCAATTTGTGACTGTCAATTTGTGAACAAAGGGGTCATTTTGTTTGGTCCATATGTGGGGATCAAAGATTGTTGAATTGCTGATTATATGACCCCTTCCTCGCCTCTGTCTGCTTAAGTAAGCTGAAGACCATTCATACACATACATTGTTTTTTATTAACTGTAGTGCTTTCTTTTTTATTTATCATAGATTTGTCTATATCCAAGACAAATCTTTCTGGAAGAAATCTTGTACCTTTTATAAACCTACAATAATAAAAATTATAGTATAGGTTAATATTTTATCTTAAAATAATGGGGGTCATTATGGAAAATTCTTAACTTGTGAAAAATCAAATAACTAATACAATAAAGAGGCAGATCCAAAAAATTTAGGAGATCAAATGCAAAATAGTTGGCCCCTTTAATCAAAAGAGAAGTCTAACTCCAAATAGTCTCCCTCAAATATTCTTTTTTTTTTTAATTTCTGAAACCTACCCTCCTTACACTGCTTTCTTTCAGCTTTATTGGCACAACCCACTTATATTCCTTTTCTTTAGACTTTAGCACTTGACCTCCAAATAAATATATTTATCCTTTTACCAGAGACTCTCCATGCAAATGACAATCATCTGTAAAATTCCTATGCCATCAGATAAATCTCTAGAAGTTGAATCTAATCTGTGTTCTAGATAAATTTCAGGAAGATGGACAGAAAATGTTTGTAGAATTCAGAATTTTATTAGAGACTTCTTGTCCTGGACTATAAAACCTTAACCCAGTAGATGACTTAATAGCCCTTCCGATGCAGAGACAGGGAGAGAATAAAGAAAGAAATGTTTAGAAATATTAGGTTAGAGAAGATTTTATGGCAACACAATTCACAATTGCAAAGATGTGGAAATGACCCAAGTGTCCATCAATACATGAGTGGATTAATAAAATGCAGTATATGTATACTATGGAATACGACTTAACCATAAAAACAATGGTGAACTAGTACCTTTTTAGTATCCTGGGGGGAGCTAGAGCCCATTCTTCAAAATGAAGCATCACAAGAATGGAAAAACAAGCACCACAAGTACTCCCCATGAAATTGGCACTAACTGATCAACACTTAGGTGTTCACATGGAACTAATATTCATTGGGTGCTGGGTGAGTAGGAGGGGGGTGGTGGAGGTGGGTAAATTCACAACTAATGGGTGCTGAGCACACTGTATGGGGGAAGGGCATGCTTGTAGCTCTGACTTCGGCAAGGCAAAGGGATTATATGTAACCAAAATGTTTGTACCCCCATGATATTCTGAAATTTAAATAAATAAATAAATAGTAAAAAAAATATGTTTTCATAAAAAATTGAGTTTGCAGGAGCTAAACTGAGGTATTTCACCAATAAAACAATCATGCTCTGTTACATAGCAAAAAAAAAAAAAAAAAAATTAAATGATCTAGCTAGCTAAATTTAAACAAAAATAATTGAGAAAGAAACAGTAGGAAATACTCTACTTATGTCCACTTCAAAATTTTTTCACTTAACGGCATATTCTATAAACATTAAAATTTCTAGAAAAAATTAAGATGAGCAATTGACTACAAAAAACTTTCAAATAGTTTTGTGGTGTATTTCGGTGTAGATTTAATGGCTGAAGTAAAGAGACAGACTTTTTACAGAAATACGGAACTAAAAATATAAAATCAAAACATACATTTTCCAGTTAAAAAATATAGCAGAAGAAGGCTTAGAATGTAAACAAGCTAGAAATCAAAATAAATTAATGGTGAACTAGATAAAACAATTAGTTTCTGAAATAAAAACAAGAATAAAAAGTCATCTATTCTTTAAGAATTGAGAGCTTGTGAATAAGGAACTGTATAGACACTGGAAACAAAGGCCCATTGGAAGGAGCAACGTCCCATGTTGTATAAGACAGAAAAAAGCAAATGTACAGAATCTGCCCAGTTATACTGCTCTGGGGGCAAAGTTAGCACTGAAGAATTTTCTATTTCTTCGTTAAACTTCCAAGAGGTATTACGTATACTTATATATAGGCAGCAATTCAGCTTTCTTATCGATAGGATGATGCTGCTATAGATCATCAGATTTTCAGAATCATTTTTAAAGTAATTTTAATAACAAGAACACAGGCAAATTAATCACTATTAAAAATAAAACAAAAAAGAGATTTTCTGTAAAATGAAAATGTCTATGCCAGAATATGAAAGACATAATAAGACACAAATTTGAAAGTGGATAGTAAGTTGTAGAAGACAGAAAAATGAACTGTTTGCCTTGGTTTACAAGAATCATTCAAGTAGAAGGAATTTCCAAAATTCTAAATCGTTTCCCAAGTCCAACTTATAATCCATCCTTATCTGGTGATCACTATTAGAAATATATTTCTTTCATCCTGTAATATAAACCCCACAATGTAAATGGGTAGGATCTGCTTTGCAAATTAATCTTTCCCGTTGTATATTACAGAGATTAGTTTTCAAAGTTTTTGAAATCTTTCATAAACATAAGATTATTGCTGATCTTGACATTAATATACATACACTATGTGTGGTTCAAACAAACAAACAAATGAAAAGTCCTGAATGACCATCTATGTTCCCGGAATCCCTAAAGGAAAGAGACGCTATAGAAACAAACAAAATACATGAAGCAGTATGCATAAAAGTCATATGGAAAGAGATGCTATAGAAACAAACAAAATACATGAAGCAGTATGCATAAAAGTCATATGGATCTAAGTGGTAGCTATAAAAGATAGATTGTACTTGGGGGAGGTAAGAAAGAAGGCGGTGAATTAAGAAACTGTTGTAACAGACTATGTGAAAGTTTACTAGAGTTTGAAGTAAAGCAGTAGGAATGATGACAAAGAGGATGTGTGCACTTTAGAATTAAGATAATAATTTGAGTTCATGAATAACTCGGAAAGTTTCTTTTATTCAGATTTTATCAACATGGTGCAAAGTGGATAAAAAGCATAAAATTAATTATGTTTAATATCCTGTGTCAAGATTAACTGCTGAGACCCCAGCCATTGTAGGGGTATTAATGATTACTTATTCTGTAAAAATATTTACTAGTCATTTATTTGTAACTATTTTTGAAAAATATTTCTTCCAGGAGTGGTACTTAAACCAAATAAGGGGGCCAAGGCTTGGTATCAATGAGAATTTATAAGGGTAAAAAAAATAAAATATTTAAAAAATAACTCTACTAGTTCTATAGTCTTAGGCTAAAAATAAAATAGTTCCTCCTTAGTAGTGTGCTTTGTATATTCATTTTCACTTACGTTAAAGTCAAATTGTAGACCATAGGCTAAGAGAAATTCTGAAGACAGTGAAATTTACACTGTTGTTCTTTCCACCTTCTATTTTTTGCTATATTGTAAGATTATCTTCTGATTAATTAGATACATTAGCATCAACACAGCATCTGGTTATCAGTAAAAACTTATATTCACAATTTCCTTGATGAAGCTACAAATGGATAGAATAACTTGTTCACCCTGAATAACAAAGATTTCAATACAAACAAAGAATTCAATCTTTTTTGAAAAATTTTACTACCTCTCTTGATGACAAAAATCTCAGCTCCTACCATGGGTTCCAAAATAATTTAAAAATGCTTACTATTCTACATATGAAACAGAAATATCATACTGTAAGATTTAATTATAATTATGATGGATTCTTTATAGAAAATAATAACATTAAATAATTTAGAAGATAATACCACTGTAAAGAGCTGATAAAAAAGAAGTATTGGATGTGCAATACCTGTCTGGAGGTTTTCTTCATTAAATAAAAACAATTCTCTATATTCTTAGTGATGGTGTAGCTGTCATAATAATAAAATAAGCACATCTGTGAAAGTGATTGTGTTAAGCTCAAGCTCAACATCATATAAACTCGAATCAGATGTGACTCTCAAATTAAGGAACTCATAGAGTAGTCAGAGACACAGTGACATTCTAAGTACAAAAGGATAAGTGCTGTAATAAAGCTATAAATATGTTGTCAGATGAAGGAAGGGAGTTAATTTTTCTTTTGCATATGCATTTTTACCTTTGCTGAGTTTATGACTACATTGTTTGAGTCAGTACTGACACTGACTGCATATTACAATCACTTGGGGACAATTTTTTTAAAAGGTATATGCCCCACAACTAGAATTATGAGTCAGTGGTGGAGAATCAGCCAACGTATTTTAAAAAGATTTCCAAGTGTTTCTAATTTGCAGCCAAGATTAAAATGACTGGAATGCTTACATTTCTCAAGTATCAATGTGCATGAATGCATAACAAAGAATACAGTAAGGATCCCAACATGCAGACTCAACATAACAATGAAGATAAGGAAATTGGTATGACCATTACTGAATAATAAAACCAAATGCTGCAAAGTAGGTAACCCCATTTCTCATGTATCAATATGTCTAAAGATAAAGTTGTGTCTTTTTCAAAACCCCCAAAGGAAACTCTCTTTAGCAATCTGGCCCTCCTCTCCTCAAGAGTGTTCTAACTCTTTATTACTACCAAAAGAGTTAAGGCTCTACTTAGTCACTTAATTAGCTCTATTTTTAATCCTACGGACTACATGGCATGATATTTTCCTTAAAGGTTTTGCTCACGCCAAGCTTAACAATTGTAAATCATTTGTTATTTTAAAAAGAGGATGAGTGCATTGCGCACCGTTTGGGGAATGGTAACACTTGAAGGTGCTGACTCGGGAAGGGGGGGGTCAGGAAGAGAGGGATATATACCTACATGATGGGTGCAACGCGCACTACCTGGGGAACAGACACGCCTGGAGCTCTGACTTGGGGGGAAAGGCGGTACATGGGCAATGTATGTCATCTGCAGTTCTGTATCCCCCATAACAATAAGATGAAATAAAAAAAAAAAGAGGATATTTATTTCTTGAAACAAAAATGTCTATAGTAATATCACAATATAATATTTGTCATTTGCCATAAATATCTAGCTTTGGGTTGACTATTCAAAGCTATTCAAAATCTCCCTTTTGTGTTATGAATTTCACTAAACACTAGTTCAGTACGGTATCTCTGAAAGGCAGTCTAAAAAATAAAAATAAAATATAGGTGTCTGTTTGCAAGGGTACATCAAAATCCATCTATATGTATATACAGTAATCTAAGACCCACAGATCACCCTGCACTACCTATATGCATCCCAAATAGCTCTTTACTTACACTAAACCTTATATCCACTAATGCCTTATTTCCAAACCTTCTCATTATTCCTAGAATTCAAGGTCCTTTACCAGCAAAATTCCCTTATCCATAAACTTTTTATTGAACATTGTTCCCACCAATTTCCTTTCTAACATAAACCTGGTTCTCAGTTTATGACAGTGTTTCCCTTAAATCATTCTCAAGAGGTGACTGTTAATTTTTTAACACACCCTTTCCACTAAGCCCTCGGTGGGATAGGTGTTCTGCTTTTAGTTTTTCCTTCTCTCTTAAAAAACTCTCCAACTTTGAAGCTAATATGATCTATCCTTGTTGCAGTCATCACGGGATTTGTTTGGTTACTCTCATTCCTTGAAGACCTTCATATCTGCCTCACTTTCTCTATCTCTCCAATACAATTCCTGTCATAATTATTTATAATTCCAATATCCATACAGATGATCTTTTTAATAGCCCAGACTCTCCTTTGTTTCAGTTATCTTCTCCTTCCCTTACTTCAGCTTCCCATTTTACATATCACATGTTAGACTTTGTCACTATCGGTAACTATTAAAATATAGTCTCCTTAATCTTAATTTCAATTGTCACACTCTCTAACCAGAACCTACTACTGTTGCATAAGATACCCTCCTATACCATGATTACAACATTTTGTAATTCGCTAGAATTGAAAGTCTATCATCCTTACTATATTTTTACTCTTCACAAATTCCTTTTTACCTATACTAAATTGCATGCTCTACCATTACCAATCTCTTCACATTCCCTTAACTCTCCTAACTTTTGGTCAGTTTATGGTACTCATCAAGCAAAACAATTACTTTGTTTAAATATCACTTTCTGCCTACAGCTTGGCAACTAATGTCTGGAGAAAAACCATATAACCTTACAATCTGGTCCAACCTCACAATGATGATTATTAATCAAAAGTGAAACTCTCAATATAATACTGTCCAAAGATCCTAAACCTTTCTTAAATCCATTCAGTCTTCCATAATTTAGAGAACTATTATATATCTTCATTTCCTGTCAGACTACTAGCTCCTCTTCCCACATTCTCAGTCTCATCTGTTGATCTTTCTTCCTATTTTATTGAAAAAAAAAAAACAAAATAAAACAATCAGTGCTTCTAAAATTTCCCAAATCTACCTTTTTCCCTACACAAATACCAATTTGTTTTGCCTTCTCTTCTGATAAGATGAACAAACTTTTCATATTCCTACTTCGAGCAAGTAATTTCTACACTAGATCCTGAAATCTCTTGCCAGCTCAACTTCCTCAGCAATTGCTTCTTTTCTTTTATGAATTTATCATTTGTCCCTCTAATGTATAATTCTTCTCAACATTTTCCTATCTATAGTGAAAAACATTTCCCTTGATCCATAGCCTCTCCAGCTACCACCTATTTATTTATTGCTATTCACAACAAAACTTTTTGAATGACTTTTATATGCTCACATTTCCAATTTCTTTGCCCTAGTTTTCTTTTGAGAGTACTTCTAATTGAATGCAAGATTTTTGTGCTCACAACTCCACTGAAAAAGCTAGTGTCAGGATCACTTGTTAATCCATCTAATGATTAATTCTCCATCTTCATATCGCCTGACCTACCAGCAATATTAAACATAGCTTTCCATCCACTCATCTTTGAAATAATATCTTCACTTGGCTTTTGAGAAAAAAATTTGCCATTTTTATTTTCCCTCTCTCTGGCCACTGATTTGCACAATCCATTTTTGGTTTCTCCTCTTTTCCCCTCCCTCCTAATGCCCTAATGCAACCAGGGTCAGCTTCGTCCCTCTTCTCTCTTGTAGCCACATTTACTCCCCAGGTCTTTCATGCAGTCTTATGCCTTTAAATACCATCTCAACACTCAAATATATATCTCCAATGTCAATTTCTGGACTCCAGACTTCTCTTTATAATGTCTATTCAAATCAATGCTTAGTGTCTAATGGACATATCAAATTGAGATTTTGATCATTCAGTTGATTCTGCTCCAACCAACAATTAGAATCATTTTATTTCTTTTACATTCATTTCAGTTCCAGGTTGTCAGTAGTATTGTCAGTTTTTCCAGAATCTGACCCCTTCTACCACCTTAGTTGCTGCCACCATCATCTCTAGACTGGAAAAAGAGCCTTCTAATCAACCCTCCTCCCTCCATACCTTCCCCATTGTAATCTATCTTCTACCCCATAATAAGACTTTCTTAATCTATAATTCAGATTATGTTACTCTTCAACACATTTCAAAGGTTACTCTGTCTCAGAGTAAAAGGCAAATTTATTTCAATTATCTTATATTAGTTAAGGCAATGCTAGCTGCTATATGAGACACACACACACAAATGTATAATGGCTCAAATGTGATAGATGTTTATTTTTCATTCTCATAAGTCCCAAAACACACATTTGTGATTGGAAGGTAGCTTTCTTTTCTATGACTCAAGTATATGGTTCCACCTTCTTGACCATATCGCTTTCATGATCACTGTGTTTGTCTCAAATCAGCATATTGGGAAATAGCATGATGATCAAACCTGGGAGATTTTTATAGGCTGGGGTTGAACATGGAAGATGTCGCATTACCTTACATTCTGTTGGGTGTAACTCAGACACACAACCACATCTGATGGCAAAGAAAACTGGGAGAGGTAAACTTTGTGCCGAGGTAGAGAAGTCCATTTTGGTTAGGAGTTAAATAGTCTGAGACGAAAGTCCCGAAGGCATACATGATCTGCCTCATTCCCAATTCTCTAACCTAATTTCCTACCATTCTTCCCTTTGGACATTCAACTCTACCACATTGTCCTCCTTCTCTTAAACAAGCTGAATGCTTGTGTTTCATGTCATTATGTTTGATGCTCCCTCTCCCTTGATGCATATCTCTCAGACAACCCTGTGACACTCACCCTCAGGTCCCCACACATTGCTCAGATGTCACCTAATCAGCAAGGCCTTCTCTGATTCTCTGGCTGTTTAATATATGATGGACATTACAATCACCAATTCTCCTTATTACTCCATATTATGTTTTATTTTTCTCTAGAAAACTCATGTGTCTATTATGTATTTATTGTTTATTCTGTCTCCTACTGCCTTATCCACAGACCTTAAAGCATATAGTAATAATTCACTAAATTTTTATTAAAGTTATAAATAAAAGAATAGATTAATAAATGTATCTATTGCCTGATCCTCCCAACCTTAATACATTGTTTTGTGTATCGCAGTATTTTAGTTACTGCAAAAATCGAGATGTATCTTCAAATGACCCTGTCTTCATATACTCATTGATCAAATTGACAGCTTCTCCTTCAGTTATGTCTACAACAGCTAGTAAAGTGGGAAGAGTAGCTGAATTGTGATTTTGGCTAAAGTGGCTTAGGGTTGAAGATGGGTCAATGGAATTGAAATTAAGTATATAAAATATATGACTGTGGTATCAGTTCCTCATTTTAACTTAGAATTTGCTCCAAATTTCTTAGTCTATAATCCATTTTGGTTGGTTTTGAAAGGCTATCTATAAAGCAAAAAACCTGTTCCAAATCCAAAAAGCACACATAAAGCCCCAAAATGTGTGATTTATGTGTCCATGTGTGAAAGAGTATCTGTATTATAGTAGGGAGATGGATTTGTATTCTTCTGACAGTTTGTCTAATTTAAATTAAAATGAAGGACTTGTTTAACTGACAAAAATGTATTGTAATACAAATTTACATTATTTATAACGTGACAAAACGATTAGGTCATAATATATTGAAGGGAAAGAGGTGTTTTCCAGCTTTGATTTACTATTACCCAGAGAAACTAGAGATTAGTGAATGACATTGGGGTAGCAGCAAATCATTGTTTCTAACATTTAAAGTAATTCCTGGAAGAATTCATATCTAAAACATTGCTTCCCAGAAACCGTAATATGTTGCATTTTTATACTGTCTTCCAATTTATGTTTGTTTGATTACCTCATTTCTCAAACTCTCAACTTTCTATCATTTCTATTTTTATAGTAAAGTGTAATAACTGAATAATCGTCCCTCTTTGTCTCCACTAACAGAATCCATGAGGAAAATGTACAGGTACAAACCCTCATGATCTTGACTCAAAAATTAGCTATCGAAGAGCTCTTATCAAATTTTACTTATATATTGTAAGATTTTAAATATCTAGGTTTTTTTCTTTAATCACTTATCTGTTATCTCTTTATTCTTGATTTAAAATGCTTCTTACACTATTTCTAATGTATGTGACTTGCTTGGGAAGGGACAAAGTCTTGAAGGATCTTTATCAACAACTTTCCATTTAGTCACCAAACCTTTCAAAGACCGCTCTGTGATAAGGTAATGAGAAGTCACTGGAAAGTTTTAGGAAGAAAAGTGTCATGTGCGGATTTGTGCTTTAGAAAGTTCCTTCTTTCTGAATAAGGGTAGCTGCAGGGAAGGAAGCTGGGAAGCAGTAAGATTATTATGGGTGGGAGACTGAAACAATCTAGGTTAAAAAAAAAATAATAACATGAGTGTCCTGGATTATTTTTATTGCAGTGGGAATTGAGAAGTAGATGGAACCCTAGCTATATGCTAGTAGAAGAGAAATGCTGAGTGATTAATTACATAATCGGGGAAAAGGGAAAATCAGGTGAGTTTCGTAGTCAAGTAGACTGTTCTTCAAATCTCAGCTCTGTCATATACTAGGTATTTTGGTTTGTGGAAAAGCACTGGACTTCTCTAAGTCTGAGGCTCCTCATCCATAAAACATAATTAATTACAATTAATTAATTATCATATTAATAATTTTATAATTAATGTGAGATCGTATTCCTTTGCCTGGTGAACTCAGGCGTGGCCATGGTGCCTGCTTTGGCCAGAGAAATATGTGCATAAGTGATATGCAACTTCAGGGTGGAAGTTTTAAGTATCAATGCATTTTCACTTTGCTCTGTTTTCCTCTTTACCAGAATGATTGCCAACATTTCACATAGAGGAAGCTCTTTTAGAATAAAATTTAGATCAAGGACAACATATAGCAATACAATAGCCAACCCATGAAGAAAATGTAGTGTGAGTGAGAAATCACGTTCTTATTTTTAAAAGTGATTCAGGTTTTCAGGTTGTTTATTCCTGAAGCATAACCCAGCCCTTCCTAATCTTAGATGAGATCAATTATTAGGAAATATTATAATTTTTACTTTTACAGAAGATTATCTTTGAAGGTAAAGAAATAATAAGAGCAATGTTCTGTAAGGTACCATTGTCAAGTGAGTTTGGTTTGGTTTCGTTTTTAAAATGGGAAACATTGAGCATGACTTTGCCCTGAGAACACACATGCAGGATGCACAACAGCAGGCACAGGAAGGGATATAGACGATGTATGTTAGACAGATGGAAGTGTTTGATGAATCAGGAAGTAAAGAGATCTAGAGAAGAGATGGGAAAATTAGTCCTTTTTAAAGAGATACTAAAAGTAAATAGATAAAAATGGGTGTATTTCCCCACAAAAACAAGTAGGATTTGCTTAGCAAACAAAATATGCAGGAACCCTGTCAGATTAAACACTATACTGCATGCTGTGATAAGGTTAATTTGGTTGAAAGCTATGGTAATCAGCTATGTTTCTTGTAAACTCAAGCAGGTTGATCAGAAAGATACCAGTGAATTTTTTAGAGGCAAGAAAGTTATGACCAAGGATAAGGAAGGGTAGCCCTAGGGCTCTCTGGAGCCACGGTTCAGGTGGCTTTTGTCTGGACTGCCCTGGGTGCAACTCAGTATTCTAACAACTCTTAGTTACAATGGATTTATGTTCTGAACTTTAAATTTTTGAAAGATGATCTGATGGTTTTAGCTAAAAAAGGAGGCTAAAGCTTAGGCCAAGCCAGTAAGAGTCTCCATTTAAATTCTGAGGCATTCCCTGAGAGAGAAATTTTGGGAGCAGAAGTGCAGTCCATCCTCCAGCAGGAAATGGCAAACACAGGTCACATGCTGTGAAAAATTAAGTAAATATATATCTAAACATTAATTTTTATTTTCATACTAAAATCTACTTAACATCTAAACTTTAAATTCCTTCAGAAGGATAGGAGGGGTGAAAATTTTGGATTAAGTAATTAAGTTAAGCCTATTTTGGATATGTTTTAAACCAGACACGAGTTTCCTTGGTCTCTATCTTTGCAAAACATAATGTTCTCTTTTTTATGAACTACTGTTGAAGGTTATGTTTCAAGGGGTACATGCAGTGAAAGCTGTAGATTTACTTTTTTATATACATATTATTATGGCATGAATACTTACCATCTTAATCTCTGGAAATTATTTATATTCAAATTGTCCCTTCTTGTCCAAGGTCCTGCTTCATGGGCACTGTGGAAAGAGTCTCTCTATTTCATCTCTTTAAATTCTTATCTACCTGTGGCTTCTCCTAGTGAACCCTCATAAAACCACCCATACACTGAGCATAGCTTTCCTCTCATGGTGACCCTAAAATCTACTCATTCCTGCTCACTTCTAAAGACCTTACGCAATTTTCTATGTCACCGCTGAGAAAGTCTATACATTTTAATAAGTTTTTAATGAATAATTCAAAATAATATGATAGAAAGCAAAGAATAACTGAAAATTGCTGTAAGAAGTGGCTACTTCTGTGTTTAAATATTTATAGATAAGCGCCTGACCACCAAGTCTCTAAAGAGTTGTCACGGTACCTGCCTAGCTCCTAGTCGGCATTCATGAGGCAGAGACAAACATATTTCCACTCTCAGAATTACTCAAAGCACTTCTATGCTGTTGATACAAGGCACAATTTTCCCAAAGGCCCACAAATAGAAGAAAGGATTTTTCCTTACTTGGTCTAAGGGGTTACTTCATTTCTTACTACACGATCGACCTTTTTCCTGAATTTGACAGTGGGGACATCCACGATCTTCAAGGAAAATTCTACCAAATTACAGAAAGAGCAATTAAGTCCCATGGCCCTTGGGATAAAGATAATCAGATTAGTTACCATATGTTTCTAAGAGTCTGGATTATTAAGTCTTAAATAACATCATACATCACACAGCAACAATCCAGCCCAGGTAGCACTGTGCCAAGTTTAGAGCAGTTGTTTTTCATTCTTTATATTGGCAAAGAATAAAAAGATACGCTAGTCTACACAGAATCTCTACTGCTATGTGGTCTCTACTCTTAATCTCCTGTGACTAAATGCTTAGACAAGCACTCACAGTCATATATATAAAGAGAAAAAATAAATTTTAAGTCAAATATAGTCTAAATCCAGACGTGGAGGAGGGGAAGAGATTTTCTGCATTTATAGTATATAATTCTGCTAAAGAAACACCAAATTCATATTTTTACACAAAAGGCACCATATTTCAATCTGAAGTAACTGCATTTGTGTTATATCTGAGTCAAGTCTTGAGTGAAGATTTCCAACAAATGGTTGTATTTTTGGCCTTATATATGTGGAAACGCTAAGAGCAGTTTGCACCAAATGTAAAAATTCCAAATCTGACCCTAAGGGACAGAATCTGCTAATTTCTTTCAAAACAGCCATTTTAAATCCAGGCTCCATTATATTAATAGCACCCCATTATATTAATATTAATTAACATATTCAGTTTGTTTTTCAAAATTAAGAGGCATTGACAGAATCCTTGATAACCATCAGAAATATCCTCACTTAAAAATCAAAAATTGTTTGTGGTGTTTGTATGTGTGCATCTTTTCCCTTTTAGGTGTCTTCTCAAAAAGGGACATTTATTTTGTTCATTTCCTTAATACATTAACAATTAGAATGTCCTGTTTTGTCTATTCTGCAGATTTCTCAAATCATTCTTATATTTTTCATTCCTGATGCCACTAGTCTGGATCATGGCCTCATTCTTTTTTAGAAAACAGAACACCCATATTATTTTACTGGCCTCCTAACGAGCCTCCTAAATATCTATTTTTCAGTAGCCTTTACTGCTGATGAGTTATCTATGTAAAAGCAATGTAGATCATGTCACGTCCATGTCCCCCATACCTACTTTACCGAATAACGTTCAGAGTCTTCACTACAGCCTTTAAGGTCCTTGCCGGATCCCAGTCGTAGTATACTGTGAATGTTTCAAGCTTCTTAGTGTCAGACAAGAGGGAGTAGTGGAGACAATGGGAGCTGAGGATCACAGACCAAAATGTTAATCATTCAAATATTTTCGAAACATTATTTACATCACATTAAGCAGCCATACAGACTAAGTACAGTCCATGGTCCTTAAGTGTGTAATCTCTGGACCTAGAAAATTTGGTTATATCTTTTCTTCCTCGTCTCTATTATACCCACATATTTATCACCAGGCCAGACTATCACTGGTCTGCTCTCTATATGCTCTAAATTTCACTGTCTTTATACATTGACTCACAGATGTCCAACAGCCAAGAATGACCCCCCTGCCCCTCCATCTCTATAGCAATGTTCATTTCCCTTTAGATTGTGTTCTGATAAAACTCTCTCCCTGAAGCAGTCTATGGTTTCAGAATTAGAATTCATCGTATTCTAATGATCAGGTATTCTTCATTTTTTATCCTTTACTTTGTCCCTCAATTCAGTTATTCATACTTGTTTTTGTTTACTCATGTTGTAAATTTTCTCTCTATATATGAAATTCTCCTGGCTCTCAGGAAATATATTTCACGATTTGGTGTTACTCTCACTCTGTGAATATACCAGGCCCTCAGTAAATTTTTATGAAAGTAAATTTGTGAAAGAGAAGTATTAAAGTGTGTAAAACACATAGCTTTTCGATTCAAAAGAATTTGGGCTTTATTCCTAAGATTCCACTTATTAGCTGGATAAACCATTATCAAAATTCCCTGAGTCTCAATTTTTTTCAGCTATATAATGAAGATAATAAAAAGCCCTTACCAAGTTGATATAAGGATTAATCATAATCTATTACATATAAAGCCTTTGGCATGTAATATGTGCCTAATAAACAGTGGCTTTTATTACTATTGACCTTCATCTATGTAAAATGACATTTTTTTTTGGACTTTTCAGTTTTGTCTCTTCAAAACTCCTCTCAGTTGGATGGTTTATATTAAGCTCTTACTAATGTGACATAAATTAATCTACTGCTATATTCAAAATAACTTTAAAAATGAAGCATTCTGAGAATGAAGCATTTTATGTTATCAGAAGGCTGTCTAACATTGTCTAAATCTGATGAAAAGCTAAAAATAAAATGGAAACAACTCCCAGCTGTTTAATAGCTACAGATTTATGTGGTAAGCCAGGGGATATTTTATAAACTTGCACTTGTTTTATAATTCAAGATACTTTCAGTATCAAGTAATAGAAAATCCAACCCAACCTAGCTTAAGTAATCAAGAGGACTTAGTCCAGTGGTTGGGTAAGCTCCAAGTCTGCTTTGATCAGGCACCAGATACATTTCCTGACAGTTTTATTTGTTCTAATATTTACTGTTTATCAGCTTTCTACTGGAGCTGGTTTGTCTTAAGTAAGCAAAGAGCTTGAGACAGTTTTAATTCTGCATCTACATAGCATGCATTTTAAAAGGGAAGATAGAAGCAACACCCACCACCACCTCCATGACTGAATAAGGTTTCTGGGCTTTACTCTGATTGGGAGAACATAGGTGATGAGCCTTCTGTTGAACCAATCAGTGAGGCCAACTATTAGCTAATTGACTTAGGTGAACCACTGCCCAGTTCAGCAACGGGAGTTGGGCCAATACAACCAAAATAAATGGGTCTTTCACAATGGTGAAAGCAAAATGGAGGACTCCAGGGAGACAATCACTACATCGTAAATTTATCTGTGTGTGTGTGTGTGTGTGTGTGTGTGTATTCCAAGACTATAATTTAATTTCTTACTAATCATCTGAGTTTGGTTTATTTAGAACTATTAAGCAGGTTGACTGTGCACTAATTACCAATTTGTCTAAATCCAGTGAGACTCATTACGTGAGTCCGTGAAAATGTAGCAAGATATGGAGATGGGATGGCCTGTATGGTTTGGTCTATTGTACAGAACATCCGTGTTCAGTCTCAGGAAAAGATGGCATGCACTGGCCAGATGGTGGCCCCAGTCCAGTGGAGCCTGTCTGCTTTTAGTTTTGCAGAGTCGTTAGTAAACCATGTCATACCATAAGTAGGCAAGTCTCTGGGTAGCCACAGGAAGAGCAAAAACATCCTCTACAGGTCTCTTGGTCCCTTCATGAAGCATACTGGTCCTTTGGGGTTCTGGCTGGGCCCGATCTTGAATATGCCATTTCTCTTGGATAATTGAGCTCTATTGAGCCTGTTCAATTTTATTGGGGGGGTTTGTAAACATCTAAGTGAGAATGTCCAATACATGTGGTTCTCTTGCCATGAGATGTTCAGTTTCCAGCATAGCCCAGTAGCAAGCAAGGAATTGCCATTCAAAAGAGATATATCTGGTGGCTGCCTCAGGGAATGTATTGTCTGAAATCAAGGAGGCTGATGTACCCAAGGGACAAATTTCTGTGCCTATAGACTACAATCAGTATGCATAAAGGTTGCAGACACCTGTGATTCTGTCGGGTTAGCACTCTCTAAAGGTTTTAAAGGCAGTGGCTTGGCCACAGCTTGTTGAACAGCCTCCAAGGCCTGCTACTACAAAGGGCTCCATTTAACATCAGCAGTTTTGCTAGTCACCTTGTATAAAGGTGGTAAAAAAATTCTCTCTTTTAGAATTTACTATTCTAGTTTTTACAGATAGACTTTTTATTCTTCTATTTATAGAAATTGTTTCTGAAGTTCTTTGTGCCTTTTAGTTAATAGATGTTATGGACTTCACAAACAATATTTTATTGGAGAAACAAGTTCCCGTTTGCCAGTTACAAAACAAAGATGTATCTAATTTTCTTTTTCTTAATTTCAACATGCAAAACAAATAAACAAAAAACAGACTGAAATAATTAGTCCCTAAAGTTCTTTTATTGCAAATTGCTAATGTCACCAAAGTCAACTTAGAATGCTTGAGTAAAAAAAAGAATGAGATGGCTTTTCATCATATGAATAAATTTAAACAGTGAAAAATTTAAGATTCAGAAAATTAACAATCTAGTGTACTAAGAGTATTTGGAACTAGAAATAGCTTCTTATTCATTTAGAAAAGTTGTACCCTCATAAATAAATAAGTTTTTGCTTATTTACAAGTTTTTTTTTCTTTATTCATGCTCTGAACATATTTCATAGAATATGGGTGTGCCAATGTTTTAAACCTAACATTATGGGCTCTAACACAGCACGTTTCCACAATGGCATCATGATGATAAATAAATGAGAGTTAAGTAACTTGGCACACTGCTTGCCTACAACATCAGACCATGACCCCCGTCAATCTATGTGTATTTTGGCACATTGGCAGAAAAATCGTCAATTATTGTCATTTATGAGTAATATGCTGGTTCTGTTCATTCCTTTTCCATGAATCATAGAGATTTCCTGACCTTGCATTTCTGGAATTCAGAAGTTAATCTTTACTGCCATCTTTTTCAAAAAAGATTACCACCACCAATTCCAAAGTGATATATATGTGTGTAAGGAAGATAGTTCCAATTGCAAGAAAGAATACCAACAATGAATATGGAGAAGAGTGGGAAAATCACTGTTCCTTGATTAAACCATGGAAAACTACCCCACAGTTCACAGAGGACAATGATGTTCTTCAAAGTTAAATAAAATATTGCTTGAATATGTTTTCCAGGTCAAATAATAACTCACATTTTTAGTGCTGAACAGTCTTAAAGACTATGCTGCTTCCAAACTTTCCAAATTCTTTAATTCTAATTAAACTAACACTCTAAGGCCATTTTAAATCAAGGCTCTGCTAAAAGTCTTAAATATTTCAGCAGTTATATAAATCAGGGTATATTTAAAATTTCATTTGATCATCTGAAATTTAATGAAGATAAATGTTTTTGTGAGATAGTCAATAAATGTGGAAAAATATGACTTTTCAAGTCAGCTGTGAAAGACCTTTTTATTTTCTCAGTGGAAGAAAGAAGTCCCAAAAGCCTGATTATTGATATTGTATCAATTCATTAAGGTTTATACTTACAGCTTTTCTCTAGAGAAAAAGAGCTAACAGGACTGATTAAGCACATTGAAATTGAAGAAAGAGATTTGCAAATAAATAAATCCACTGTGCTTTATGCATAAGGTCTTTGCTCATTAATTTTTGGCAGAAATCTTGGGAAGGGGGTGTGTATGTGTGCATGTGTGTGTGCAAGCACACATATTTGTGCACTAGCAATTGTCAAAAGATTATTCTGGAGATATTTTGTTTAAGATGGACCAACTAAATAATCATCCACTATATCGCTCTGAACAATTTACATGCCATTTTTTTAGTAAATGAAAGTAAAATAATACAGAAATATGGCACTCAATGGGAGGCAAAGTAGGTCATTAACTGCTGCTCCAGCAATTTCTATTTAACAAGCTCCATTAATATTATGTTTCTGATTTCTCTCAAATAAGTAGAACAAACCATAGCATTTCTTTCTGCTTGTACTAATTTTAACAGAGTATACAAAGTCCAAATGCAGTTCTATGAATTAATTGAATCAGTGAAATTTGCAATTTATTTAGTATTAGCCAGGGAGGGGAATAATTTTTATTAATTTATTGTCAGCCATTCATTTCTATTCAGAATTATTGTGAACTTACCTTGTGTCACCATGGCCTAAATGAGAAAGTAATAAGCTGGCTTACAACAAAAACCTTCACTGCTAGGTGGGAATGAAGAGGAGATGCTTTAAAATGCTTCATAGAAAGTGACACAGGCTCAAAAATTTATGCACAGTGAAAAACAAATCTGAAGCAGTGTTCGAACTGGACAGCTTCTCCTTCTCAAAGCTAGACTTATATACCGTGAAAAAATGTTCTTATTCAGTGCACTAACTGGAAATAGTTTTTCTATCACAAGCTTCAGATTTGTACAATCTCGCTTTATAGCACTGCCTCCACTCCTACCACAATAGCCTCTCTCTCTTCTTCTTCTCTCTCCCCCTCTCTGTCATCACCGCCACTGCAGTGTATGCAGTGAGGTAGAGACAAGGAGAGAATCGTAGCTAAAAAGAACAGCCAAACTGAACACAGAGCAAATTCAGAGAGAAGGCATTTCCTGGGTCACAGGAAACAGACATTTACTTGTAACATGTATTACAGGAAAATGAAGCTTCTGAAATCCCAACACCTCATGTATTAGAGTCATTAGTGATGAGGAAAGCCAGAGACAAAAACAATGTTGAAGAGTCTCCGCTTTAACTAAATTCAGATGATTAAGTAGTTACCAGTCAAAAGAATGTTCTTTTCAGTTTCTGGAGAAAACAACATAAGGAATCTGCCATTTGACACAAAAGGGCATAGGGGATGGAAGAGTGTGAAGAGTTTGCACTTTTTAAAGTAATTTATTAACAGATATCATCAGGAAAGAAATCAAAGCGAAGGAAGAATATTTTAGAAGCTTGAAAAATGCCTCTGTTTCTTGGAGAAAGAGGGAGAACATTTGGTGAAAGAGTGATAGCAAGGCAATCAATAAAGTAGGAAATGAACAAGGATGATGCTATGCCTCTGACACCCAGAGAAGGCAACTTCAATAAGGAGAGAGACTAAAACGTCAAAAGTAAAAGAAAATTCAAGAAAACTAAGATCTAAGAAACCTCAAGGTCTAGGGCTACGCAGAGAGTCCAGCTTAAAAACAATTAGGAAAACAGTAGGTCTTAGAGGGTGAGTGATTAATTCAACCACAAGTTGACTAATAGATTTTCATCACAAGTACCCAAAAGATGCTTTGGCTTTTTTTTTTTTTTCCCCTCACAGACGATCATGTACCTTTTAGGACAGCAGGGGTCACTAACATACACTGGTCATTCATCCTGGACAAGTAGACCCTATGAATGTTCACATTGCAGACATATTCAGATACTGCTGGGACTCTAATACTTCTGTAATTGTTTAGTGATAATTTGAGTAATGAGACGCATTTGTTTTCCCAAGATTAATACTTTAGTCATTTAGTGTCTCCTAAATTTATTTCTCAGAAACCACAAAAACTCAATTGTCAATGATAGCATGTGCCCTTCTGAAGTACTCCTGAATGCTGGTAAATGTGGACTAAACCGTGTGATCATGAATTATGTCACATTTATGCTCCAGAACTATCTTTTTGCATACTATAGCTGTCTAAATATGATACATTGCACCAGTGGGCAAACAGTGATATGAATCCACATCAAACATGTAATGCCACCCCTTCATTGTCTTGGGCTACTTTTTAGATGTGCTGTAGGAGCAAGCTAAGTCTAGGCATCTGACAGACAGGACAGCTGGGCAGGCGAGTCAGCAATTCTGGCACTATCATGTTGCAGGTGCAGGAATAAAACTATCAAATACTTGAGAACAGTTGCCTTTGGGCCAGCTATGAACTTGACCTCATTTCAAATAGCAGCTTTTCCTTTTCACCCACAGCACAGCTGAAGTTTAGAATAGAATTCATTTAGCTCAACTTTCAAAAAGAAATTGTTTCAAAGCCTGCTTTCCTAAGTTTCTTTTGAAGACAAAATGCCATAAGTTTTTTTCTTTGTGTTTAAAAGGTTTATGAAGAATAAATTATCTAGATTGTTCTTTATGCAATGAGAATAAATTCCATGTTTTTGTTCCTAGCGTAGCCTTTATTTATTTCAGATGCTTTAAGTTCTTTGTGGAATTTTAGAGGCCTTTGCCTGGGCATTATTTTTTATTCTGATAAGATGTAGCCCTCAAATTAATGAATGATTTGATGTCTTTTGATTACACCACACACATTGTAATAGAAGTACTTAATGTCCTGATACATTTTTTTCTACTCATGGAATTATTACATTGAATAATTGTGACCCAAGCCATTCAAACCTTTTTATTGATAGGTGTCTTGTTACATTTCCAAAATTAGAAATAACATGAATAAACACTATGTATTTGAGAGATCTGAAAAAATTAAATGTCACTTAACTTTGAAGAATAACAATTTCTTAAAAATATGGCTTACCCCAAGTGGGGCAAAGTAGTCTTCAATGATTGTTAAACCAACGACTTTACATCATTTGCAGAATAAAAATAATCATTCTAGTATAAGCTACTCAGTTTTGCTCCTGATTAAATTGGATTAAATGAGGATGGCAATGGGAAAACTGTGAAATACCATCTGAAGGAATGATTAATGGGCGTGGTAAGACCGGATATGGCTACCACCATTCTTTGGAGTGGAAGAAGTAACTTTCTATTAAAAGGCATTTAGAATATCCTGTTTCTTGACCCTCCTTACCCTTTGTACAGAGAACACTGAATAGTCCAGAGTAGAAAACCACCAACACTTTACTTTTTGTTTTCAGTTGGTGTAGCATTTCTTCTTCATACAATCACTGAAACCTATGTCCATACATATACACAGTGATCCCCTTACCTTACCCACCCCCTACACACACTCATACTTCTCATCACCACAGGTAAATATCCCATACCATCTCTCATCATGTTCCAAGTATAAGTCACTAAATCAGGAAAATTTAAACCAGAAAATATTTTTTAGTCCCTAATTTTTGCAAAGAACTGCACAAGGATTTGTTTGTGATATGGGGATAATTAAGCAGAATCCTGGTTTCAAAGAGATGATCACCCAAAAAGAATGTGACACATGCAGAGATAATACATCAAGTGCAAACCATTTAAAGGCATAATGAGATGGAGTTAAGGAGTGTCACGACTCTGGGATGTCATCATGAAGAGCTCCCGTGTGACTTGACTCTGAATGGCTGGATGGGACTGCCAGGCAGGGGTTGAGATGGAGGTGAAGAGAAGCTCGTTGCAAGGAGAGAAAAACCATATGATTAAAGCCTCAAAAGTGTAAACAGTAGGGGATTCTAATATTATATAAAAAAAAAAAAAGAGGAGCCTCTGTATTTGGGAATCTCTTCCTCTGATATCTTTTTCGCTACCTTATTCATTCTTCAAGATTTTGCTTATAAATCACCACCTCAAAGAAGGATACCACCAGGCCAAATAAATATTTCCACCATAATATATTTCTGTTATACACTGGATCATGTTGTAAGCTATCTGAGTACATAATTTAGAAATTAAATTGTAAATCCCAAAGGGGCAGGGTTTGTGACTTTATCACCACTATACTTTGAACCTGTAATCCAGTGCCTGGTACTTTTAAAATATTTGCTGAACAAATGAATTATTAAATGCTCAAAACTTTATATCAGGCTAACTTTTCATGAGGACCATTTTATTTAATTCTTATAGCAGTTTTTTCAAGAGTTGTAGGATGGGTTTTACCTGTCATATTCAGCCTTTTGAAAAATACTTTGTTCAAAGTAAGCCTCTATTCCCAGAGATAAAGAAGTTATTATACATCCAGATGAAATTCTTATGTAAGTATGGTTCTAGACAATAAATAGTGTATCAATGTTAAAACACTTACCTTTACATTAAAAATTTCATTTCTAAGTCACAATGTTCCATATTGAGGCAGTGTTAGAATCTTTTAAAATTATACTGTCAGCTATTTGTTTTTAATTTTTATTTTAACTATTATGGATGCATAATAGTTTTATATACATGTTTATTGATGGGGGACATGTGATATTTTGATACAGGCATACAATGTGTAATGATCAACTTAGAAGAAATGGGATATCCATCACCCCAAGAATTTATCATTTCCTTGTGTTAGGAACATACCAGTTCCACTCTTTTAGTTATTTTAAAATACATGATAAATTACTTCTAACTATGATCAACCTATTGTGCTACCAAATGCTAGATCTTATTCATTCTATCTAAATGTATTTTTGCACCCATCAACAATGCTCCCTTTATCTTTTCCCTCCCCACTACCTATTTTAGCCTCTGGTAACCAGTATTCTATTCTCTATCTCCATGGGTTCAATTTTTTTTTTTTTTTAGCTCTCACATATTTGGCTTATTTTGCTTAACATGATGTCCTCCAGTTACATACATGTTGCTGCAAATGACAGGATTTCATTTCTTTTTACAGCTGAATAATATTCTATTGTGTATATGTATTACATTTTCTTTATCGATGCATCTCTTGATGGACACTTAGATTGATTCCATATGTTGGCCAGTGTGAATAGTGCTGCAATAGACACAGAAGTGAAGATATTTCTTCAATATACTGATTTCCTTTCTTTTGGATATATACCCAACAATGGGATTGCTGGATCATAGGGTAATTCTATTTTTAGTTTTTTGAGGAACCACCATACTGTTCTTCATAGTGGCTGTACTAATTTACATTCTCACCAACAGTGTATGAGGGTTCCCCTTTCTCCACATCCTCACCAGCATTCACTATTGCCTGTCTTTTGGATAAAAGCCATTTTAATTGAGGTGAGATGAAATCTCATTGTAGTTTTGATTTTCATTTCTCTGATAATTAGTGTTGTTAGGTATTTTTCTATACCTATTGGCCATTTGCATGTCTTCTTTTGAAAAATGTCTATTCAAATCTTTGCCTGTTTTAAATCAGATTTTTTACAATTTTTATTTATTTATTTATTTTTACTGCTGAGTTGTTTGAGCTCTTTATATATTGTGATTATTAATTCCTTGTCAGGTGAGTAGTTTACAAATATTTTCTCCCATTCTGTGGGCTGTCTCTTCACTTTGCTGATTGTCTCCTTTACTGTACAGAAGCTTTTTAGTTTGACGTGATCCCATTTGTTCATTTTTGCTATGATTGTCCACACATTTGAGGTCTTACTAAGGAAATGTTTGGTCAGGACAATGTCCTGGAGTGAATCCCCAATGTTTCATAGCCATGTTAGAGAGTTTTTTTGTTTGTTTGGGTTTTTTTTTCTTTTTTTGGTATTTGTTTGTTTGTTTCTTGTTTTTTTTTTTTTGTTTGTTTGTTTCTGAACCAGAGTCTCACTCTGTTGCCCAGGCTAGAGTGTAGTGGCATCATCACAACTCACTGCAACCTCCAACTCTGAGGCTCCAGTGATCCTCCTGCCTCAGCCTCTAGAGTAGCTGGGACTACAGGCATGCAGCATGATGCCTGACTCATTTTTCTATTTTTTGTAGAGATGAGGGAATCTCACTTTTGTTCAGGCTGGTCTTGAACTCCTGAGCTCAAGCGATCCTCCTCCCTTGGCTTCCCAAAGTGCTAGGATTACAGGAATCAGCCACCAATACCAGCTTTATTTTAGAGTTTCCTTATGCATCTATTCCACATTTGAGATTCTGAATGTTGCAAAGCATGTTTTACCCAATATCACCTATAAGACTAGAATAACAGTACCGATGTCAAGAGTAATGAAACAAAACTGAAGACACAATGTCTTGGGAAAAATTGTGCTTAGAATTATATGTGAGTGTGTCAAAAGCTAATTTCTTCTTTGACTAGCTGTATACAAACCCTTTTTTAAAGACTAAACAAAATATTAAATTATATAATATTAATATTTATTAATATAGTCTAATATTAAAATGTTTAAACTATACATAGTAAATTTTCCCTTTGATTATTACTTCCTTCTGATTTACTTCCTTCCACAGATATAACCATTAATATCATTTTTCTGTATACTTTCCCAGAATTTTTAAAAATGTTTTACATGGGTATAATATTAATAAACAATACAATTTGTGTGCCCTAATGTATTCTATGTTAATGATATCATACGTAGACAGCATTCTACTCTTGATCATTTTCATTTATTATCTTAGAGCTCTTTATATTAATACCTATAAATCCTTTTCTTCTTATTCATGCTTTAATATTACACAGTGTGGCTCTACCATACTTGACATAGTGATTCCTCTATGATGGATATTCCTATAATTTTGATGAATGATTAATTGATATATTTATTTATGTCAAGTTATCCTTCAAAACCTTTACGAATTTATAAACTCCCTTGATAGTCCATGAAAGTATGCTCACCTTCAACCTCACCCACATTTGATACTATGTATCTTGTTATTATTTTCTAATGTTATAACCTAACATCTCATTATAAATTTTTGTTTTCCTGATTACTAGTAAAGTTGAGAATCTTTACATGATTCCTTCTAAATATTTTTATATAGTCTTAAATTTTACATCTTTGTTTACATAGCCAGTTTTTATATTTGGTAATTTGATTTCTTATAAAAGAATAGGAATATTTTATACATTCAAATATTAGCCAATTTTCTGTTAAAAGTATTACAACTACCTTCTCATATACTTTTATTTCTCCTTCAATTATATTTATAGAGTATATTATCCCACCTTTTTAAAAAATTTATGCCATGACATTAATATTTTTTCATTTTTCTTTGGTATTTTGTATTTTAAGAAGGTCTTATGTACTCTATCTAACCGGTTCTATATTCTCAGTGATTTTTCTTAACATGTTTATGATTTATTTTATTTTGAAATTCATTTTTTTAAATATGTTTGGTTAATGATCTAATATTTTTCCCAAATGATAAAATATTACTAAAACAGATACATACAATAATCTCTTGTTAATATTTCCTGCATAATCTGAGATCATCATCATCTCAATTTAAAATGAAAAAAGCATAGCCCTATAATTTTGTCTTAAATGTAGGAAATGGTATGAAATATTCCTCATTGTAGCAATTCATGTTTTTTGCCTTGAGTTCCATTTTGGATGGTATTCATGTTTGCATAGCTGTTTTATTATTATTTTTTTGTTATAAACATGCATGCATACACACACACCCTCCTTTTTCAAACTTCCTATATAAAAGATTTTTGCTGTACTTGTTTTTAATGTTTCTTTGGAAACAACCTTTACCTGATGGTTTTTAACCTGCTCTGAGAAGTTATTGACAGGTTGTCATTCTAATATATTGTGAATATTTACCTGCTTAGACTTAACACTTTCATTTCATTTTATGTGTTATACTAATAAGTAGATAAAGCTTTCCAAATTTTTAACACAAAACTTACACACACATTTTCTCTCCATCCCAGAGTTACCTCCCCCCAAATAAGACAAGAATATTGGAGTTATTTTATCTGTCTTCTCCTACTTCTCAAATGTTTTAAATCCTACTGAACTCTAGGAACCTCCTTATTGTTGAGATCTTCTGGTATTTTATTTGAAGATTACTTTTTAGTTTTAATTTTTAATATAGTAAATTAAAGATAGTTTTAGTTATTTCAAAATAAAATTTAAAACAAAGATATATAATCATTTATCTGTATACTATTACTTCTTATATTTTATACTACACTATCTGGGTTTTACTCTCTTTTTGTGTGTGTGCTAAAGTATATCCTTTAGAAACTGGGAATAAGGTTTTCTCCTCAGAACTTTCACTATGTTCTACTGTTCTCTTTCATTTGCTATTACCAATAAGATGTCTGATGACAATCTAATTTTCAGTTTTAAAATATATCTATTAAATAACACTGAAAGATGTTAGGAGTGCACTTTGAATATTTCAGACTGAAATTTTCTCCAGCATATGTCTAGTAGTGAATCTCCTTTAAAGTCATTCTATTCAGTGCTTGGTAGAGGCTTTCAAATTAAGGATGTTGGCTTTATTCAGGCTGTGAGAGGTTTTATTATTATTACTTTTCAATATTTCCTCCCCTCCATCCTTTTTAGTATTTGAAGTACCCTCTCTTTGATAAATAATGGTTCTTGTTTATTATTCTATTTCCCTAAATTGTCTTTCAGTTTTCTCATCTGAGCCTGTTACTTCAGTTTACTAATTTGTGTCTAAGCTCTTTCTCCTACAATTCCTTTGTGTCTTTGTGTCAGGGTGCACAGCATTTCATCATTCTTAATGTTTGCTCCATTCCAGCAGGTTAGGATATTTCAGGGACCAGCCTCTCCAAGTATTCCACATCCTGCTGTCAATCATTCAATCATTCCTTACACTACTGAATCCACACATTGGAATTTCTGTGATTTCATTACCCTGATTTTCTATAAGAAAATAATACACAGACAGAGTTAATAAAGAAAGTGAGATGATAAACCTCCCATTACATGAGTCATATCTTGTATTACAATTTTAATCCTATTCAGTTCAACAGTGACCCTTTAATAATGCTAGATAGTTGTGCGAATTTTTCAGAAATCTGCAGAAGGACAGTGTGTGAAAGAAAAGTGTCACGAAATTGCAAATGCAGGTGACAGAAATTGGAAAGAATATTTGATTGTACTTGAGCTAATGGTGATACTGATTTCATGCTCTGGTAGACCCTAAAGAACAAGGCAGCATTTCATTTCCATTTAACATTACGGGCATAATACAAGTCAAGGTATTTTTCCTTTTAATATTTTCTTTTAAAGAAAGGCGAATTGAAGATTTAGGAAAAAAGTCACACATAAATCATTTTTATTTGAAGTACATGATTGATTCCCCAATGAAGTGCCATATAAATTCACTACCAGTGTTATTAAAAATACTTCACAAAATAACTTCCCAATCAGCTTGATGTAAATTAAGAAAGTGGATATGGACAAAAATAAACTGATATGCAGACATAAAATAACAATATTATTATAAAGCCTAGACATTGTGGAGCTCTTTATCATTAACAACAGTATAACCGATATACTTATTTATACTGTTTTACTCTGGGCACTACAGGTGTGTGAGAAGAGAAATGGTCACTCTTCTCAAGGAGACTAGGGTCTACAGATGAAGACATTCAAATAATCACACCAAAAAGGACACAATTACAAAACAGACTGAGTACAGTATTATAAAGGAAAGGAGGCGTGTGTATGATACTTTTTAACTAAAGAACCTGAATAGCTAGGAGTACTATAGCAAGCTTCCCTGTAGAAAAGATATCTGAGCCAGAATTGAGGGGATGCATAAGATATAACTAGAACAAGGGGAAGTCGGAAGTCGGTGAGAATCCTCTTAGCTAACACAGCATGTGCAAGGACCCTGTGGAGGGAGAAAATGAAAGAAAACCTTTAAAAGTGGAAAGCACTGAGACAGCAAGAGAAAGTGGCACAAAAGGAGAATGGCAGCGAGGCAAGGGTTCTGCAATTCTAAGCATTTTGGGCTTTTTTTCTGAGAACAATAAGAAAGCAATAAAATAATATTAATAAGTGTAATGGAGGATACGATCGTGTCAGAAATGTGTCCTGAGACTAGTACAGCAGTTACAGTTTGAAAAACTATTAAAAACAAAACAGAGTGGATACTAGGGACTCAACCAGGGGATACTGTAATAATATAAATGGGAGAAAATAGTAGCTTGAAATAAGGGAGACACTTTCTCCACAAAAAAATTAAAAAAAAAAAAAAAAATTAGCGAAGTGTGGTTGTGCGTGCCGATGGCCCCAGCTACTCTGTAGGCTGAAGTCAGAGGATCACTTGATCCCAGGAAACTATGATCACTCCACTACACTCCACAGTGGGTGACAAGGTGAGACCCTCTCTCTAAAGTAAAAAAAAAAGTTTTGAAAATCTGTATCTTCAATGTATTTCCTATTTATCTACTTCCCTGCCAATATTCCCTTATTTCATTTTTCAAGATTAAGTTAAATGGGAGTAAATTTGTCATTTTTCTTATGTAGTTCCCCAAATAATAGCAATTCACATATTTATTATCATATAACACCATATCTACTTTATGTAACAGATATTGTCAAGTTTACAATCACCATATACTTAACACATCTCTTTCATAGCTCAGCATACAGATTGTAAATTTCTTCTCAGGCACATTCTATAATGCATTGATAGAAAATAAATATATTAGAAAGCACTCTCCAATATTTTTAAAATTCAAAATAAGTAAATTCTTTGTTTTTATTGATATTTGCAGTTAACAGTATACATCCATAAAACTCAAAGATTACACTGTCCTTGTTATAAATAAATTTATATAGGAATAATTTAATTGTAATATAAAATGATTTTCAAGATAATATACTTGATAACAGGTAATAAGCAGAAAGATAAGAAGAAATGTACATTATTGAATGGGTTTGGAAAGACTAAAAGCTAATGCAATTTCATAATGTAGAGAAACAGCTTTTAAGAGAAAAATTAATCAGATTTTGGTGTTTAGAAAATTTCTGAGGTTCATTTTAGCAATGGGGAAAAGACTATGCAATATGTCATTTAAAACAATTCAGATGCTTATAATAAATATGCTGAGAAATGTTCCTAGAAGAATTTTGAGAGCATCACCTACTATCCAAATTATAAGCTTCCTCTTTTATAGAGTTATGTATTTTTCCATAAAATTTAATTTCAAAACTTCTTCCTACAAAAGATATCATGTCACATTTTTATCCATAAGCAAGTTTTATTATAATAAGAGTTAAATTAAACTGACTTTACTAAAGAAATTTTAAGTGCATTTTTGAAACAGAAAAAGTTTTACTTTTATAAAATTGAAAGCATTTGTATCCAGAGTTATTTTATTGAATTTCAGTAATGGATTGGGAGTAGTTGAGAAAGGAATTAATATTTATTGAAGGCTGACTATGAGCTAATATATGTGCTGAGCACTTCAAGTACAGTATCTAATAAGCAAACTCTAATTTTATTATAGTTTTTTTTAGCCAGCTTTAGGGATACAAAGTAATGAACCTCAATACTATGAATAAAATGAACTTGCTATGAATGTTACTATGGATAACCAGAGGGGGAATACTCAGGGATGATTTTTCATTTACCACTCTCTACCTGTCAAAAATAAACACATCATACATGCTCTCACATGCACACACACAGACTTAACACATATGTACAGACACATACACACACACTTCCAATTTTCTATTTTAGATTTGCAGTTATACATTGTCTATGAAAATGATTTGACACTATATTGGTCACTATTTTATTGAATATTCAACAATACCCCTGAGATGTATGAATTTTAATCCCAATTTACAGATGAGGAAATAGAGGCTCAAATATTAACATATTAAACGATCCTTTCTTGGTTATCCAGCAAGCAAACTGACAGAGTAAAATTTGGAACATAGTATCCCATGCAATTTGCCATTGTAAACACTATAATATATGGTCTCCCTGCCAAAACGTAGAAGATTCTAGCAGTAAACTATTGACTGTTCTGCTCCCTCACTCATATATCAGCTCCTGCCTCCTTAATGGAGAGGAATTAAGTCCTAAGATCACAGTATATTTAGCTCAGCTTTCTTTATTTCTCTCAAAGCTGCAATGTAAAATCATTTCTATCCTGCCAATTTTTTATTTATCCCTAATTCTTTCTTTTTCTAATTATCACCAATTTCCTAAATAGGGCAACAGAGTTTCATAAATTTAAAACATACCAAGGGATATACAGCAACTTAAATTCAAAATCTAGGAACCATGCTAGAAAATAGCAAGTCCTGATTTAAAGAACATTCTATAAAAAAGACACCTGGACTCGAATGTTTACAGCAGCATAATTCACAATTGCAAAGATGTGGAAACAACCCAAGTGCCCATCAATATATGAGTGGATTAATAAAATGTGGTATATGTATAACATGGAGTTCTATTCAGCCACAGAAAACAATGGTGATCTAGCACCTCTTGTATTATCTTGGGTGGAGCTGGAGAACATACTTCTAAGTGACATATCTCAAGAATGGAAAAACACCGCATGTACTCACCATTAATTGGAACTAATTGACCAACACTTATGTGCACATAGGGAAATAACATTCATCAGAAATCAAGCGTGGTGGGGGAAGGAGGGCATGAGTAAATTCACAGTGAATGGGTCCAGTGCATGCTATCCGGGGGATGGGCACACTTATAACTTTGACTTAGATGGTACAAAAGCAATTTATGTAACCAAAACATTTGTACTCCTGTAATATTCTGAAATAAAATTAAAAATAAATAAATAAAACCAAATATCTACCAAAAAATAAATAAATAAACTTTAGTATTTATCCACAGATAAAAGTATACTCCTATTTGATTTCCATTATTAACTTTCAGTGTAAAATTTTCACCTAATTGCAAAGTATTTGTCTTATTGTATAATGATTTGTACTTAATACTACTCCAGAACAACAAAGCAGAAAATGTGTGTATGAATATTTTTCATATAGTACATTATATGCATTTACTATTTATCTTAAAATGGACACAATTTAAGGGGGATTGTCTTGTTTTTTGAATTGATGCAATTGTAAACAATGAAGATAAATGGTCAGACCAGAATTACTTAATATCTATAGTGGTTTAGTTGGAGGAATTGAGAAGTATATTTTATATTTGCAGAGGCTTCCACAGCCAGGTGAAGTTCTATTATTCCTCAAGAAATAACATAATTTTAAAAAAATTGTTGAAAAACCAAATTTCTGATAAAGGCCTTAGGTCAATAAGTAAAGAGTTAAGTGGAAACAGGTCATAAATAAGAGAAAGATTTTTTAAGTGCTTCAGAGGATTGTGGCATCCAGACTCTGCAATGACACCCACTTGTCCCTGCCTTCTAGTACTCACACCTTTGTGTAATCCCCTCCCATTTTGTGTGGTGAGACCTGTGACTTGCTTCTAACCAATGGAATACAGCAAAGGTGTCAGGATGTCACTTTAGTGATTACACTTCATAAGATTTTAGCAACTGTCCTACTAGAGATTCTCTTCCTTGCTGTCTATGATGAGTAAGCAACCATGTTGAAGAGGTCCCTGGAGCAAGGCGGTAAAGGTGGCCTCCAATCACCAACTGGCCAGAACCTGAGAGCAGCCTCTAGCTGACAGCCAGCAAAAAGCTGAGACCTCAGTACAAAAGTTCACAAAGAACTGAGATCTTAACAGCCATCTAAGCTTGGAAGCCGTTGATCCTTGAGATGAGACTATAACCAAGCCTGGCACCTTGATTGCTGCTTTCAGATGAGACCGTGAAGCAGGGAATACACCAAAGCCATGCCCAGACTCCTGCCATCTAATCTTTGACAAAGCAGACAAAAACATATTCTGGGGAAAAGATTCCTTATTTAATAAATGGTGCTGGGAAAACTGGATATCCACATGTAGAAGACTAAAACAGGACACACAGCTCTTACCTCTCACAAAAATCAAATCACGGTGGTTAACAGACTTAAACTTTAGGTCGGAAACTATGAGAATTCTAGAAGAAAATGTAGGAAAGACTCTTACAGACATTGGCCTAGGCAAAGAATTTATGAAGAAGACCCCTAAGGCAATCACAGCAACAACAAAAATAAATAAATGGGACCTGATCAAATTAAAAAGCTTCCGCACAGCCAAAGAAACAGTCACGAGAGTAAACAGACAACCTACAGAATGGGAAAAAAATTTTGCATACTACACATCAGATAAAGGACTGATAACAAGAATCTATTTAGAACTCAGGAAAATCAGTAAGAAAAAATCGAACAACCCTATCAAAAAGTGGGCAAAAGACATGAATAGAAATTTTTCAAAAGAAGATATAAAATTGGCTAAAAAACATATGAAAAAGTGTTCAACATCTCTAATCATCAGGGAAATTCAAATCAAAACCACAATGAGATATCACTTAACTCCAGTGAGAATGGCCTTTATCAAAAAGTCCCAAAACTATACATGTTGGTGTGGATGTGGAGAGACAGGTACACTCATACACTGCTGGTGCGACTGCAAACTAGTGCAACCCCTGTGGAAAGCAATGTGGAGATACCTTAAACAGATTCAAGTAGACCTACCATTCCATCCAGCAATCCCATTATTGGGCATCTACCCAGAAGAACAAAAGTCATTCTATAAAAAAGACACCTGCACCCGAATGTTTATAGCAGCACAATTCACAATCGCAAAGATGTGGAAACAACCCAAATGCCCATCAATTCATGAATGGATTAGCAAAATGTGGTATATGTATACCATGGAATATTACTCAGCTATTAGAAATAATGGCGATATGACATCTCTTTGGTTCTCCTGGAGAGAGCTGGAACCCATTCTATTAAGTGAAGTATCCCAAGAATGGAAAAATAAGCACCACATGTACTCACCAGCAAACTCGTTTCCCTGAATGCACATTTGGGAATAACACCAATTGGATGTCGGATAGAGGTCGGGCTGGGTGGAAGGGATGGGTGTATACCTACTTGATGAGTGCGATGCGCACTGTCTGGGGAATGGACATGCTTTAGGTTCTGACTGGGGTGATGGGGTGGGGGGAGGGGAGGGTTGCACACCTACATGATGAGTGTGATGTGCACTGTCTAGGGAATGGACACAATTGAAGCTCAGACTCGGGGGGATGAGGAGGTATGGGCAATATATATAGCCTGGACTTTTGTATCCCCATAATGAGCTGAAAAAGAAAAAAATAAAAAATAAAAAAAATAAAAAAAAAGAAACTGTGAGATAATAAATATGTGTTGTTTTAAGCCACTAAGCTTGTGGTAATTAGTTACACATTAATAGACAATAGCAATTGATACTAAACAAGAAGGGAGAATTTAGAAGATAACGTTATAAAGGCAAGAATGGAAGAAAACATTAACTTCCTTGGAAGCTCCTATCAGATCAGCAGTCTTGGGCAATAGGTGGAATCTTATCTCCTCTACTTTAGGATTCATAGTTAAGGAACTCACAGATACTTCATAGACAGACAGTGGGCAGTCCAATCATCAATCTGGTTTCCGATTAAGTTTGGATATTTGCGATAATTATCAATATACTCTATTTAGGATTCGATCTGGTTGTATATACAAAACATAGCAAATAATTTGGCTCAAACATGAAGGCTTATACTTTCTTGTAGAAACAAATCCAGATATAGACAATTCCAGAGTGATTTCTGGGATTTATTGTTGTAGCCACCACTTAAAACATCCCTTCACAGCCGAAGGTGACTTTTTAAGTTCAAGGCAGCAAGTGGTAGAAATAAAGTGAGAGGGAGAATAAGCAGAAGTAATATACAATATTTTTTCTTACATTTAATGTGAGAAAACTTTGTTACATACCTATAACAAGGTTCTAAAACCAGAGGAATCTAGTCTCTTAATAGAGCTCATTGCTATCCCAGATACTATTATAGTTTTATTGCTAACGAAGAAAAGGAGGCTGGAATACAGGGAGTCAATTAGTGGCCTTGACCACAGTACTTAATTTCTAAAATTATTAAATCTTTAACTATGCTTTAAAATTAGGTATAAAATTGGGTTGCATAGATAAAAGTGTTCTTGAATTATATTTATAGTCACCCAACCCTAGCATAAATTAATAATAAAGCAAGAAAAGTAGTAAGTGACAACATCTAATTTATGATAATTGCGTTATAATAATTCATAACTGTACTTAAACTTATGCTTTTAAGCTGTCAGATATGCAAAAACACTATTATAATGCCAAATAAAATCAATACTAACTACTCAAGATTTATAGATCGGTCCCAAATAACTTGGTATGAGAAAAGTTAGATTACACTTTAAAAATATAAGCATGGCCCTAATGTGTCATGTTTTAAGTAAATCATCATTAATAATTGAGTCTATTTCTTCACCACTCTTCCTAATTTGAACTTACTGACTTCAGATAATCTCTGTATATACAACCAAAGTAGAACACCAACAATAAAAATAGGAAGAAAAAGTGGAAAAGTAGCTGATAAAAATACATATGACTATTTTTCCAGGATACCAAATATATTCAAATATTGAATAAATAATGCTTTATTGAATATTATATTAATCTCTGAAAGATATTCTCTCATCTATTACTTGAGTTGTCCATAGTCTTAAGAATGTAAATCTTTTTATATATAGCTATTCTATTTCAAGATATTTATTTTGTTGAGTTAAAAAGTATAGTATTTTATTGCTATAGCATACATATATAACATAAAATATCAATAAGGCAGTTAACGATAGGAAATTAATAAATGCTTTATGATATAGACATATAATAAACATTGTTCAGACTTTTAAAAATGAGGTGAAAAATAATCAGTTAAATTTTGTTTAACATGTATTATTAGTTCAAAAAATATTTACCAAGTGCTGCTCCTGTAGAATATCTTTAGGAAATCTCTTATAATGGAACTTAAAACACTCAATATCCTACACTTAAATATAACAACCTGTAAATGGAAAGGGGCTGTTAATTTTGAGTACTTTACCAACATGTGCCACTCTGATATATTAATACTATAATAGAAATACTCATTGAGGAAGACTTAGTAGTAAACACAAAAATCTCTCCTTAATTACGAATCTCTTATTAAAATTGTAATAAGTCCAATGGTGAAAAATATTAGTTATGGTATGAAAGAGTTTAACAGAGGAACCTAATTTATTTTGAGGTTAAGTAATATTTCCGCTGAGACATGAAGAAGTAATAACAATTTTACAGGTGAAGTTTAGAAGGAAGAATATTTCAGGCTAAGAAATGACATGTGGAAAGGCCTAAGTCTGGTCACCAAAGAGTATAAGCTCTATTATCCCAATTCTGTAAAATTATGCAGATAAACATCTGAAAGAAAAATAACACCCTGAGTGATAGGCTTATTAACTTTCATTTGTTTGTATTAAATTTGTCTTCAGTTTTTATATACAGGTATTTGGATTGTATTTCCATGAATCTATATTGTTTTAGTAATAAGAAAAGGCACTTTGGGGGGGGGTAAGAAAAAATATTTAACATTAACATGGAGTAGACATAGTCCCTATATGCTCTCATTGTGCTATGCTTCCTTCTGGAAAACATTTATCAGCTATGTTAAGATGAACATCATAGTCATCTGGTATGAAGAGGAGATGGTAAGGTCCTGGGGACAGGAACCATTTATTCACCTCTGGGTCTGCCATGCTGTAACTTACACAACCATTATTTGTACTTGTCCCTGGGGTCAGATTTCCAAGATTGAATTCTAGGTCCAACATTTACTAGCTAGATGTTTTGGGAAAATTATACAATCTCTACAAGGCCATATTTCCTCCTGTGTAAAACAGGGATAGCATTAAAACCTATGGTGTGGATATGTTATGAGTATTAAGTGAGATGAGGCACATAAAGTGCTTAGCAAAATTATTAATATATATTAAATAGTTAACAAATATATTCAACCATCACAATTGTCCCCATTATCATCAATCTACAGTTTAAAAAATTCTCATCAACATCCTCTACATGACTATGCAGTACTACTACTAATGCTCCTACTAAGCCACTGAGGTTTTATGGTGATCATTCTATTAGATTTGTCTTCTAAGATGAACATATATGCCCCGTTGAGGAACTTCAGAGAGAGTACATTATAAGCATTCTAGAATTCTTTAGCGTGGAGAAGATTTAGCAAGGAACGAGGAGGTGAGTGCCTTTTCTTATTACTAAAACAATATACATTCATGGAAATACATAACCTAAATACCTGTAAATAAAAACTGAAGGCAGTGGCATACAGGAAAACAAAAAACAAAAAACAAAAAAAACATGTTCTCTGTACCAAATTCTGTGCTAACAGCCTTAGGTTTTATTTATTTTTTAGGTTATAAATACCATACATGTTAAATTTGAAAAATTTTAAAAGCACTAAATGTATAAAGAAGAAAATTTGAATTATATGTGCTTGTCAGTCAAATTTCTAGCAATATTTTATTATACTTCCTTTCAAGAGTGAGAGCACAAGTGACAGACCGATAAGGAAAAGTCTGGTGGAAAGCTTATGGAGCCTCAATCGCTCCTGAATCCTAGCCATAAAAAGAAAAATTAGATATAATACTAAATACTACATAAGAATTAATAATTAAAGAACCTGTAAACTTAAAATAAAAATTCACACCATCTAAATAGATAATTAACAAGAAAAAAATTACTGTGGAAAACAAAAATATTAAAAATCATGCTGTTTCACTAATTATAAAAAAAGAGTTATAAATTGGCTATTAAGTGAGAAAGATATATTTTCATGAGATGCCTCTGTATGGTCAACAGTATGCTAATAATGATGATTAGTAAACAAACAGTAAACATTTATTGAGTGAATGAGGGAGCCAATGATTGGAGTGTAAATTGCAATCATTTTATTAAAAAATTTGGCAGTATGTTTCAAGAACTTAATATTTTTCAGACCAGCAAACCCCGGAATTCCCTATTTTCTATACATTTTAATTTAGGAATAGTGTACACACAAACAAAAAGTCCTATCAAAAATGTACAAACCAATGAACTATAAATGAATACACTTGTGTAACTATTGACCAGATCAAGAAATAAAACACTATGAAGATCCCAGAATCCTCTTTCATATACTTTCCTGTCACAACTCAATCTCTCTTCCCAAATGTAAACACTATCCTGACCTCTAAGATTAAAAAAAAGTCACTTCATATGGTCACAGTGTTACTAAGTGCTAAAGCTGAAATTTAAATCTAGTTTTGTCTAATGCTGAAATCCATGTTCTTTCCATGATGTCATTCTCCTTTATGTGTGTTGGGGGCCGTGTAATGTGTAAAATTGCAGCACAACAGAATATGTAAAACATGCTTGACATTGTAGATAGATATTCGGTATTTGGAATTGGAGTTTAGGTATCATTCAGTGTATGATTACATCAATCACAATTCAATAAATATTATTAAGCATCTATTGGTCAGGTAGAAGCTCAGATGCAGGAGATAAAATGGTGAAGTAGGAGGGCAGGGCATTGCCCTCAGAAACTTGCATTTTACTGGGCGTAGGAAAGAAATGAACACATAGTAAATAAATTAAAAAGTAAATTCATTTTGTGCCCAAGTCTTTAAAGGAAGTAAGTGTGGTTATGGGATGAAAAGTGACGAAGAGAAGCAGTGGAGCAGGGGTGGTAAGCAAGATAAGTGTGCGAAGGTGCTAAGTCAGGAAAAGCTCTCATGTTTTCTCTAAGATAGAAAATAAAACTGGCAGCAGGAGCCCAGCGAGCAAAGGGGAGAAGCTGCAGGAGGCCTCTAGGAGATAAGCTGGATCTGGCCATGCAA
Organism: Eulemur rufifrons; assembly: GCF_041146395.1. Classification (NCBI taxonomy): domain Eukaryota; kingdom Metazoa; phylum Chordata; class Mammalia; order Primates; family Lemuridae; genus Eulemur; species Eulemur rufifrons. The sequence goes on from NC_090989.1 coordinate 112,647,188, forward strand.
AGACTTGTGAGACTTAGGAAGATATTTGGGTTTAATTGTATGGTTTTATTGAGCAATGTCTGCTCTGATCTTCATCTGCAGATCACACTTACTGCTATGTGGACAATGGGCTAGAGTGAGAATGGTAGCAAGGGGCCCAGTTAGAAGGATGTTACAGTGGCCTAGGCAAGAAATCTGGCTAGGACTTGGAAGTGTGGCCCTGGAGGTGGAAAGTTCAATATTGAAGACAGGGCCAGGGCTTGGCTGAGGAATTGGGAGGAATTAAAGGTGCTTTCACAGGTCTGAGCTAGAGCAACTGGATGAATCCCTCCTTGGAGCAATATTGTCATCTAGGGAAGAAGTTTAGATGATTCATGAGAAATGTCATGATAGATAGAAGCTCCAATTTTCAAATAATTTGCTTTTTACAAATTACAAAGTCATTGTGGTTTTTTGATTGACACCACTACTCTCATTCATATTAATCCCAGTGTACTTTCTTAAATGGGAGAGTCTATAAACAGCACAGAGAATGTCTCACACATGTGAATGCCACACAATGGGTGTAGGGGGTGGGGGTGTATATGACAAACAGAGGAGAGACAAAGACAGAGACATGCTATGGAGTGAAGACTCTTATGTCTGGGGGCAAGGCAGGGCTGCTAGAAGACAGCTGGCCTAAAGGTATCAAAGTGATTTCAGAGGTTTGGAAGTTTGGGGCCTAATTTGAACACAGCCTTATTGAATGAGTTTATTTATGCCTTTGATTTGAAATTTACTTTGCAGTGAGTGAAAGGCATAATTCAGTCTCACCACAGCATTATGACTAATGTTTAAGGTCTTATTCTAAAGTCAGGAATAAGAGTTATAGGGTAGAATCTAAACTATAGGTTGATGATAGCTTCCATTTATATAAGAGTTGAGGAGTGAGATTGTAGACAGCCCTTTGGGTTTTTTTTTTTTTTTAGGTAAATTTGTCAAAATGTTGCCCTTTCAAAGGTCATGAAAACAGCTAAAACAAAAGAACAGCTTGAAGACACTGGTATCTAAGACAGTTAATGTTCAGGGTATTATTAAAATTGAAATATGGGTAGAGGTTGTGGATAAAACTTAGAGGAAAGTTTTGTCCTCAGTGCTGCTTAGGTCTCACCCCAAATAGCAATATTTGCCAGAAAAGAACTCAAATAAAGGATTTCTTAGAAAATTATCTAATAATATATTCAATTTACCTTAAAATTGATATACAAACATAAAGCATTAGAACCATCTTAAAAATAATTTAGTCCAAAACACTTTTTACAGATATGGAGATACGATAAGATTCCCTTTCACAAAGTAAGACATCAAATTAATCTTGCTGCAAGCCAACAGTTACAGCTGGGCACACTCTTAGATTACTTGAATTCCTCTTTACCTGCTTTCCCAAGATATCAAAATTACTGTTTAACTTTATCAATTCAGCAAAACAATATCAGTTTTTCTTGAAAATAATCAAACTCTTCACTAAGTAAAATTGGCCAGTTTGTTTAAAACATTCATCCTTTCAACCAAATTTAGCCAAAATTAATATCTCAAATAACTGGCAAGTCTTTGCCCCTCCCCTTCTTTCAATCCCCATGGAATTGTTAAAAACAGCAACAATAACATGAGAAAACAATAACCAAATGACAGATACCATTGTAATGCAGAAAACTTGAGTATCCTGCAAGAAGTCAAGTAGAAGCCCTTTGAAAATGGCTATCAAGAAAGAAAACACTAGGGGAAGACCTGCAGCAGATTCTTAAGAATCTTGATTTTCCCCTGAGAGTCTTAAGGTTAGGCCTCATTCTTATGACGACAGAGAATGGCTGGTAATTGTACCAAACCTCACAGTGCTGGAGCTAAAAGCCAATTTAATTAGCATTTTTATCCAGCTGCTTGGACCTTTATTACTCTGGAACAAGATTTTGAAATAGCAGTGAATTTTAGAAGTTTAAAAAGAAATGCTTTTATTCTTACTGATGTTATATCAGTAACTTTTTCTTTAAGCTTTTTCAGTTTTACCTTCTAAATGTGTATTTTATATCCTGCATAGTCATTTATTCAAAAGAAAAATTTCCTTTTTTTTTATTATAGAAGGCCAAGTAAAGTAAAACTATATAAAAATCTACATTCACTTTAGGTATGTTTTGGGTGAATGTCAAGGGTTGGCCAAATACTGAAACACAGCAGACTTTGGCCTGCCATGTAGCCTACAGCTTCTAGGAGGGACTCTTTAGAATGTTATATCAGGTGGGACAAGAAGGCACCATCTAATAGTTTCCTATCCATCTAACTCCAGTTCCATCTTTGGCTATCTGTAATCACCACCAAGGTATTCTTTCTCAGGGTTCTTGTCAAATAAAACAAGCTCCATTCTATTTTCTCTACTAATACCCCCTCTCTGATTTCACTCACTCCTTTGGACCAGCTATCACTTCCATATTTATGACTGTTAATATGCAACTTTAGGTTTAGTGTTTCACACACATTGTCAATTCTACAGACCCAATTGCCTAAAAGACCTAAAAGACACAAAATTTTACTAAAACTCAACATGACTTATGCTGCACTCATGACCCCAGACTCAATACCCTTGCCATCCACCTCATTCTGGCAGATCACCGTTCTTTCAAAACCTAAGCCAGATGTAGAATTGTCTCTCTCCTTCCTTCCTTCCTTTCTCTTCCTCCCTCTCTCTCTCTCTCTCTCTCTCTCGCTCTCTCTTTTTCTCTCTTTCTTTCTGTAATATATAGAAGTGTTTCTTTCCCATTGCAATGGGCTGAAGCTTTATGTCCCCCTCCCCAAGTTCACAGGTTGAAATTCTAACACCAAAGGTGATAGTATTAGAAGGTAGGGCCTGTGGGAGGTGATTAGGTCATCACAGTGGAGCCCTCATGAATGAGTGCCCTTATAAAAGACACCCCAGAAAGATCATTTCCCCTTTTGCCATATGAAGTTACAGTGAAAAACAGGTTCTTATCAAACTCTGCATGTGCTGATGTCTTGATCTAGGACTTTCCAGGCTTCAGAACGGTGAGAAATAACTTTCTACTGTTTATTAGCCATGCAATCTATGGTATTTTGTTATAGAAGCCCAAATAGACTAAGACACCCACCCATCTTCTAAGAAATGTACCTACTTCCTTTTTGGAAGGCACCTTTCTCCTTTGAGGCTTCAACCATGAGGCTCTAACCACAGGCTCTGATTCTCTCTGACAATGTGAGTTGGGGTAGGGTGGGGAGGGGAGAGGTTAGGGCCGCTCAAGTGACTGCCAAGTGTTACTATACTCAGGACTCTCTTATGTTCTACATTCTTACCAAATGTTTTATAGGATATTAAGGAAATAAGGCTATCATTATGACTACTTGGCACATAAACTAAGGAGGATAATCTATCCACTCAGTGACAGGAGACATTGACCGTGGAGTCAAGATTCAGAAAATAACAAAATGATACACAATCTGAAAAAGTGTTATTAATTTCAATATACAGACATGTTAATTGCATAAATATGGAAAAAATGATCTAGTTTAACATAAATCTTGAGTATGTTCACAGCTTAAAATGCTAATACATACATACTCAGCAGAATGTGCATATCAAGAGGGCTAGTGGTCCCAGTCAGTTATGAATTAATTAGTTCACTCTGGAAAATTCCCGGTATAACACTGTCCTTTTGAAGAATGCCTATAAATGAATGAGATCCAAAAGAAGACAATATGAATGCTCAGAGATTGGAAAGAGGGCATCGTAGAGACTGGTCAAGATAATTAGGCGTGCTTATTCTAGAACCTAGGGATAATATGGAAAGGTCTGTCAGTTTTTTTCAATATATATTTTTAAGAATGGCTATATTTACATAGAGGGCAATAACAGGGGTGGATATTATAAGATGATCCATTTTGCCTCATTATAGGTAAATATTAATTTTAATATTCAAATCTTTTGAAAAAATAAAATAGGCTGCTTTATAATGAATTAGCTTTCTAAAGTCTGAGGCTGACCATCGTATATAAGAAATATTACAGATATGGGTCTTGAAAACCTTATTTCTAAGCTCCCTATCAATTCTTAAGATTTTCTAAATCATGAGGAAGAGCCTTTCTTTTTTTTTTTTTTTTTGAGACAGAGTCTCACTCTGTTGCCCAGGCTAGAGTGAGTGCCGTGGCGTCAGCCTAGCTCATAGCAACCTCAAACTCCTGAGCTCAAGCGATCCTCCTGCCTCAGCCTCCCGAGTAGCTGGGACTACAGGCATGCACCACCATGCCCGGCTAATTTTTTCTATATATATATTTTTTAGCTGTCCATATAATTTCTTTCTATTTTTAGTAGAGATGGGGTCTCGCTCTTGCTCAGGCTGGTCTCGAACTCCTGAGCTCAAACGATCCGCCCACCTCGGCCTCCCAGAGTGCTAGGATTACAGGCATGAGCCACCGCGCCTGGCCAGGAAGAGCCTTTCTAATCTTCTCCATCAGTCCACTCTTAGTTAATGCATAGCTGGAATGGCCATTATGTCAAATCTGTAATTAGCCCAGTTATTTCATTAGTTTTATTTTCCTGTGAAAATGTCTACATAGCAGAAATTTGGGAGGTCTCTGTATTTGTGCCTAACAGATATGATCATCTTGATATCTATAAAATCTCCACAGCATTTTATGTAGTGGAGAAAGGATACAGAAAGGATACTAATCCCCAGCCATGTGTCTCTTCTTCCCCACCCCACCCCTCAGTGTTCAATGCTATAAAGGTAGGTTGAGGGTTTCACAACTCTACCTCTAAAAATATTCTCACTCATCTACTAAAAAAGAAAAAAAAAAAAACATTGCTTAAAATCCTATGATCCGCCAGGCACAGCTAAAATTATAAAAAGCAGCAAGTTCTGTATTACATTTCTTTGGTCTTGATAGCAAGGACATATTTTAAAATCTTGCTGCCTCTTAGCCTTCAGTTTGCTGTAAAATGTCACCGATGTTGATAAGGCCAGCTGCTGCTTGCAAAATTGCTTCTCCCTTTGCACTAAAGAACAACAGTGGAGAAGGTTATCTCATCTAAACCACTTCATGGGCAGTAAGGTTATAAAAGCAACACAACTTTTAATAGATTTTAAATATTTATATGAGAGAGAGATTTTAAAAAGCTATTCATGGTATCTCTAGCTACATGGCATTTTATAAGTATCTAGAGACTGAATCTATAATTTAAGAAAATGATGAGATTTTTGCTTTTTTCATTAATTTTGGGTAAAAAAATATACAAATACACAAAGATCATACTGTTGAGTATTTTTTTTAATTTCTAGAACTCATATCTTTTAAAACATGTACACACACATGCACACATAGCCATGATATCTTAATTTGGTCTCTTTTATAGAAATTAAATTATTTGTGCAATCAGTTCTAATTCTTATAGTTTTAAAATATGTATATTATGGAAATATACTGAAATGAAAACAAATGGAGGCTATCTAGAGCTTGCCATGACAAGAGAGTCAACCCCATCACTCGCATCTGGCAGATATTCAAGGCAGGCAGGCAGGACAGTGGAAAAGCTTTATAATGAAAAAAAGGAAGGCTTCAGGTATGCCTAACTGGAGGTTGTTGGGAGAGAGAAGCTGGGAGCATGATAATTTGAAGTGGAGCATCCTATGTGGTTGGTTTAGAGAACATATTTGGCTTTCTATGGTTGATCCTGAGTCAGAAGCAAGGAATAAAAATAGGGCATCTTGCAATCATTGACCAAATCCTAACCATTTCAGAATGATTTATACAGAGGTGGAGTTTTAGCTGCCAGTTTTGGTTGCCACAAAATCTGTGTGTCATAAAGGGTTCTATTTTCATATATGGTCTGACAATTGTTCATTTGTACTTGTATATTCAGTCTCTCAATAGTATATTTAAAATAAGACAGTTTTAGTCAAGAACACTTTTGCCTGCTAGACACCATAAAAAATATTCCTATTTTGGGGAGACAATTTTCCTTGGGTCTTTCATAGTTCTGCATATTTTGCAAGCAGAGGCACTGTTATCTTTTGTTCCAGACTATATTTCAAGGATTTTTGTATAGGTACCAGCCTCAGAAGATGGAGATAGTGGCTGACACTTGAGAAGAGAACAGATGTGTTTACTGCCCAGTATTAACAAAGATAATGTTTCTCTCCAGGGAAGAGTTTGGGCAGGTTTGCTTTATAAAACATTTGAGGAGCCTAAACTTAATTTTTCTCAGCTGTAATGCAAAACCACTTTGTACACAATATTCACCTGGGTCGTTCCACATGCCCTTCTGAGACTTGGAGTCAAAGGAAACTGAAGCAACAGGGAGCACACACTACTTGTTGGGCTACAAGAAATGAAGTTCTTTGTCTCTGGCCCAGGAGTATTATGTTTTCTAGCAACATCCATGAAATTGTGGCAGGATAATTTGTTAAGTTAAAAGTAGGTAAAATCTCAGATTTTTCAGCTCTTAATAAGTGCTAAGTATCAATGCCTAAATAATCAATTATGTAAGTGAATGCTCTCTGTTACCCTCTCTGATTTAGGAATATAACCAGAATTACAAGAGCAATGCACAAAAAGTAAAAGGCATCTTGGAAAAAACTCATATAAATTAGTTCAGATTATTTTCAGTAAATGGAAAATAATTGAGTGCTTAAAGATAGGTGAGGCTAATAACATAAGGCTTTTAATTTGGTTTGTCAAGATACAGACATGAAGCTGTTCCCTAGATGGTTCATATTTAAATAAGGCCAATCATCAAACTGTGTAAGAATGAAAAAGATTTCAGAAAATACTCAGGTTTAATTTATGTTTAATACTTACATTCCATCTTTTTATAAATCTCATAAAAATAATTGCAGCAAAGGTAGCAAACATCTCTATGATAAAATATCAGTGCACCTGGCAGATCTAAATCATTTACTTATAAATTGCCAGCATTTTTATCTCAATGAAAATAGATCTAACTAGAAAAATGTTATATGCTTAAAATACATCTAAATAATTGCCCACGGAGTGAAAAATAACCATATCTTTCAAAATTTACTTAATCAAGTAAGATAGCTTTTAAATCTCTGCAATATGGTTGGAATATGTATGAATACACAGCATTTTGCAGAGTCCTATTATGCACAATAATGAGCCTCTGTATGTAAGGTTGAGGTTATTATTTAGAGGTTGTGTATTAGTCTAATGTTTTGTTCTCTGAGAATTTTAAAATAAATTATTTTAATTTATTCAATAATAAAATGTGTGACTGCATATTTTGCATACTTTTGAAAGAATGACCCATAGCTTGAACTAGAATATTTAGCTTCAAGAATTTACCATGTGATGATGAGGCACAGAGGCAAGGGTGTTGCTAAATCTGCCAGAGCACTGCATTTTCTTTTTAAGAATTGAGGCCAATATACTTTAAACTTCAAAGCAAGCTACTGTTTGAAATAAAAACTAGACATATGAGGAATGAATAAATTACCTTCAAGGTGGTCATTGTATACTGTTTTTCCTTCTTTAGAGAATGAATTATGTTATTCATACAATAGAGATTATAATGTTCATCTTCAGGAAGTGAGGACGATTTCAGACACATAAAACCTCCTGAAAATAGAATGGACAGCAATTATATATACAAAAGGAAGCTTTGTAAAGGTATCGGGACCCAAATATCTTCTACATCTAACCAAGAAGACATGGATCTCAACCCAAAGCTCCACTCATATTCATATTCAAATACACGAGTTAATAGCTGTGCTGTCATAACAATTCTGATACAGTTTAAATGAAATCTAGAATTTTAAATTGAAAAGAAGAAAAATTAAATTCCTCATACTATTCAGAGGATGATTGTGATGGGTGATTCCAAAACAGTTATTTCATCATGAATACTTTAAATATGATTTAGGATAAATAACCCATGTCCTGTAATTTGATGAAGCACTTTGAGCATATACAGCATCCCTTGTTCTATTCCATGCTTATAACAATACATTCAGATTTTTACTTTGCCTTCTGAGTGGCAGAGAGAAAAGCTCCTTTCAGTCCAACAGCCCAGTTCTTGAGGCAGTAAACCTAATAATGTGTCATTTTGGTCTATTACATTGCTATGAGTTCATCTCCCAGAATCTGAAAAACTCTATAAAACTACACAATTATTTTTCTCAATCTGAAAAATTCAGGACCATATCCTGGACCATAGTGACCCTACACAATAACTGGTGGGAGACTCTAGATGAATCAGATCACTTGTTCCTGATAACTAGCTTAATGAGCTTCCAGATGAAGTTTTGCATAAAAAATAGTCAATAATTCACTTTGGAACTCAGAAGAGGACATGATGGTTATAAAGGAATGCTGATTGAAAAGATGTTCTCTCTATGTAAGTAGGAGTGGCTGTAAACCCAAAATAAATATGTTTAGAAAAGATTAATGACCTTCAAATTGAACTCCAGACCAGCCCCTATTTCAGAAGGTGAGGTGATTGATTGACAAAATCTAATATGAACCAAAAGGATAGCATTGAATACAAATTCAAGAGCACAGGAGTCTCTGTTATAGAGACAGACCACATCCTGGGAAAACTATCCAAGAAGAGGTGAAAGTTCAAGTCCAAACAGTGGAGAAAAGACTCTTCCATGTGGCTAAGCAATAGGGTTGTTCAATCACTATCATATACACAGAAACCTAACCTGATGGCATAGTTCTCATCACTTCACCAAACCAAATGGCTACTTTGAGATGGGGACCTAAGTCTAAGTATTTTGTTGTTGTGAAAACTTACATCTTAGTTTAGTTTTGTTTTCCAGTCCTTTAAACTAAGACATCCAGTTTGTTTCAAATCATCCTTGCTCTGTGGAACAAAGTTTCTATCATGGCTAAGACATTGTATCTGAAGGAAACACGTACCTGAATCATTTTAACAAGCAGTAAAGAGTCTGGGCATAGAACCTACATGCACTGCTATCAGAGAGGAGGTACTGACAGGCAGATCCAGCATCTGACAATAATAGTCAAGAAGGGCTGGGGCGGTGGCTCACGCCTGTAATCCTAGCACTGTGGGAGGCCTAGGTAGGAGGATGGTTTGAGCTCAGGAGTTTGAGACCAGCCTGAGCAAGAGCAAGACCCCGTCTTTACTAAAAAAATAGAAAGAAATTAGCCAGACAACTAAAAATATATAGAAAAACTTACCTGTGCATGGTGGCGCACGCCTGCAGTCCCAGCTACTTGGAAGGCTGAGGCAGGAGGATTGCTTGACCTCAGGAGTTTGAGGTTGCTGTAACCTGGGCTGATGCCATGGTACTCTAGCCTGGACAACACAGTGAGGCTCTGTCTCAAAATAAATAAATAAACAAACAGTAATAGCCAAGAAATCAAGTAGAGCATGGTACTAGATAGAGGTTCAGGCAAAACTTGGTTATCTTGAGAGTACTTTAGCAAGGATTATGTGAGAATACCATTAGATAGGTGAAGCAAATCAAAGAAGAATCTGGAAGAAGGAAATACTGAGCAAGGGAGAAATAGTTGTCTCTAAAAAAAAGAATCCATCCCAGTTCATTATTAGGGTTAATTAGACTGAGATCAAGGTGACAGAACTCCAGCCTCCTGAGGGACTAGCAATAGCCATGTAGTCTCCTCAACTTAAAGGAAGTGAGATTCTAGGTAGATTCAAGGCAAGGCTTATGCCCAACATTGATTACAAAACCCAGCCAAGCCTTTCAATATTTGTTTCTGCTTGTGGTCAGAAGAACCAAACAAAACATGGTCATATATGCTGCTCCACAACTGATTACTTCATTTTCCTGTTTGTTTACCAAATTGGCTGGATCTCAACCTCCTGCTTTCTACCCAGAGTGTAGTTTCTCTTATCTACAAGAAACAGTCCTTGGATTAGTGAACGCAAGTTTGATTCCCTTGTCATATTAGCTTCTAAGGTGACCATATTGGATTTGGCAATCTATTCTTTATGTGTGGTGCCTGACTCTAGATCCATTAGTTTTACCTTGTGATATCTGACCCTGAGCCCCGACACGTGAACACAACCCTGCTTCTCCTTAAAGGAACCTTACTGCAATTGCTGTCCTGGATGACAGAGTAATGAGGGTTTCTCTCCACTCAGCTCCTGACAATTAAACAAGATCATACATAGTAAATAAGGCAGGGACCAGGTTTCTAGACTTGGAATAGATATTTAAATATAAATGTGTTAATTACCATGTCATGTATAAACATATCTTGCTTGTTCATAGTCCTCATTTGCTTAACTTCAGGATTCTTAATCCCTTGAATTGTTTGTCCTCTGAATATGTTTCTGGGAGGCTGTAAAAGGGAGACTTTTAGGTACTTTACTCCCAAGGTATCTACACTCATGCATCAGGTACTGCAGTTCCCCCCAAATAGTCCACTGAACAGTTTTGTGCCAGGAGCCATCTGGTCATGGTGGGCACAATCACTGTATTCTGCCACATCTGCTTTGTTCAGTTGTTCTACTTTTTACTGTGAGTATTGCATCTGCTCCACATCAGTCTCCAGGTATTCAAGTAAGAATTTGGGAGCAAAACATGCAACTGTGGTTTATAGCAAAACGGGGATAATGCATTTCTCCCCATTGGATTACAACATTTTCAACAAGTCCCAAGCAGGAGCTGCTGTGTTCCAAGGTGTAGCAGCGTGGTTTTTTGCTGCTTGCCTGTTTTTTTCATTTCATTTTTTTCTTCCAGCCTATTCCTTTCCTAGGACTTGAAAGGATGGACTGAGAACAAATTCAGTCTATAGACATTGTGCTGTGTCCAGACTTCCCAGTCCCCTCAGGACAAAAAGAATTAGTTAGAAAAATTCAATGTGCTGACTTCATCCCATAGAATGTGCTCAATCAGGCAGATCCACACTTTTGCTACTCAGGCTTTTGAATCATAACTGGTGGTTTAAGAAAGCAGGTGCTCAATTTCTGGAATTTGGGTAACCTTGAATTAACAGAGGAAAGTTGACATGTTGGTAGGCTGCTGATTAGGGTAAATAGTGAGATATTTCTTAAAGATACCATACTAAAGAGGTTCTCAGGCCTAGCACCAGAGTCACCCACAGAACAAAACAAACAAACAGATTTGCCTGGGAGCCAGAACCTGGTGTGGTTAAACATGAAGGGACCCAACTGAAGGCATTGAGATAACACGCAAAAAAGAGGCTGGGTAGATCACTGAGCATATACCTTGGTCTTTTAAGTTATGAGTATTTATTATTGTACTAGTTCTCTTTTCGCAAATACATTCTAAATACAAGACAATATTACCTTGTTTTGAGAGGCTAGAAATCTGTATTAGGCCTGACTTCAAGAAATTTATAGCCTTTTTGGAGGAAAAAAAAACCTTTACATATACACCAAACAGATGAACTCCACACAAGGCCTATGTTCCGGTTGAGGATGAAGATTTAGATGAATACCAGTTAAGGCCGATAGGAAAATAGAAAGGAAGTAAAACCCTGGCTGAGTGTTTGTCCATTCACAACTCAGAATTTGAAAACTTTCCAAAATTGTCTCATAGAATCAATTCCAATAATTTTAATGGAAAATATATGCCTATTTCCCATTGTATGTCAGTAACCTGTAAACATACGTGTTTAATGGTGGTCATGACAGTTTTTTATTCAAAGTTTGAATGTTATTGTCTTCCTATTTAGCATACATTGTTTAATTTTTATCCTTTAGAGAATAAAGACATTAGTTTTGTATTTTTCATAGAAGAAAAAATCCAAAGTTAATCTGTGGGGCAAAGGTTATTATAAATATAGCTAAAAATTAGAAGTGATTAAAGCACAAGTAACCTTTATTTTGTAATACATATTCTGTGATTTCCTATCATAAAATTACTATATGAAAATCCCATTATGACTTTGTATCCCAACCTAATAAGTCTTACATGCACTTTTTTCAATTTTGGGGTGGGCACAGTGGCTCTTATCTATAATCACAGCACTTTGGGAAGCCTAGGTGGGAGCATCGCTTAAGCCCAGGAGGTTGAGGTTACAGTGAGCTATAATCAGGCCAATGTACTCCAGCTTGGGCCACGGAGTGAGACCTTGTCTCAAAAAAAAAATTAATATAAGTTAAGAATTAGATATTATTTTCATCACAATTTTACAATTAAAGGTGTGTTTTTTATGTGATAATTTTATATTTATACAATTTGATCACAATTTTATAATTAAAGATTATAATTAAAAATAAGGCTGAGGGAGTTTACACAATGTGAGCAAAGACACATAGCAAGTAAATAATAGTCTAAGATAGGATTTAGATTGAAGTTTATTCAAGTCCAAAGTCCATTTGCTTTCTACAGTGCTATACTGCTTCCCAGTAAGATATATATATAAATATAAATATATATGTGTATATAAATATAAAATATGCATATAAAATATATTTTCCTACTAAGGAATTCATTTACTTTAGATCAGAGAAAAATACAGAAGTGACCTTAAACTTGATTTGTAAAAATTTTTCTCCATATTGTGAATTGTATCATTTGAAGTGTTTCCTGAGGGATATAATATCTGAAAAATCACCAGGGCATATTATGATTACATATTATATATTTATGAACATGAATTATGGAAATAAAAATTGGACCACAAAAATATAAACATGATTTTGATAATTTATCATGAAAATAGCATCTAGGTTGATGGAAAGTTTAGAATATGAAATTGCATACATAATACAGTTTGATCTCACACTGCTGATTAAGTTAATTCCTTCTGATGGGCTGAGAGAAAATGTAAGCAGATAGGCGGCTTTGTGACACAGAGCACATCATCAGAGTTTAACTGAATTTTTCACCTGATTTGAGCTGCATAAATTGCTAGATCACTCAGTTACAGACCATCCCAGTGGAGATTCCACAAACTCCCAATTAACCCTAACAAGAGAACCAAGCTACTGAAATTGCTTGGGTAATGCGTGTCTGGAATATGTTCACTGCTTGGTTCCTTTAGTGCTTGGTGCCCAGATAGCTACTTGGTACCTGTCCTGCCCTTCTTCCTTAGTAACAAAACCCAGATTTCATGCTAGTTATCAATTTGCATAGCTAATGAACTACATTTCTGAATGTTTCATGCAGCTAGAGATGGCTACTCAAAAATAAATGAAAGTTGATAGATGGGATTTGAAGAAAGCTCTTTTAGAAGCAGACGTAGAGTTGGCATGTGCCTGCCCACTAATTCCAGCTTCCTGCCCTGAAAAACAGACACCAAGCTGGAGCTCTATGAGCCCTTTTGTATCTAGAGGTAATCCTAATGATGGAAAACCTATAAAAAAATGGCAAAATGGAATGATAGATGCAATCTAGGTCCTTGATTGATGTTGCATAGCAGTTAAAATAGCTCTGGAATATAGATTTCTAATTTTTCTGTGTGAGAGAGAGAAGTAAAACTCTATCATGTTTAAGGCACTGTTATTTCTGATCTTTGCTACCTTTAACCAAATGCAATTCTAAGCTGATACACTGTCCACTATGTCCAGAGCCACCTGGTGCCTAGTGAAAAAGAGGTCATCTAAGCAGTGGCTATAATGATATGCCTGGGAACTTGACTCCCTCATACCAAGCTCTCATGTTTTGTCTCTTTTGTCACAACGTTTTATTACTGGAAGGGTGCATTATTATTTCCCAAATGAAGCTACATTGTTTTAATAGGGAAAATTGAGTTTGAGGTGATATTGGCAGTCAGCATGGTATAATGGAAAGAGCTTGGGATTTATAATCAGTCCTGATTTCAAATTCCACCTCTGCCGTATGTGTCATGTACAGGTTACTTGGTTTGCTTAGTGTTAAAATGGCAATAATAAGGGCCACCTCATAGAGTAGTTGTTCAATGTAATACTAAAAAGTAGCATGATGCTCAACAATGGTGTGTAATATTATTTTTGTTATTTAATTCCTAAATAAATCATATCAAATCTTAGTAACAGATTGTTATGTCCTTAATAAAGTTCTCTCAAATTATTTTTAATCTGACTAAACCACTATTTCTAGCATTCCTAAGCACTTATAGTCATTTATATTTTTATATGTGCTTCATTTTCTCTACAGATTTTAAGTTCTTTATATCCCAGATCACTACGAGTAGCCCTTCCAAGCAGTGGCCAGTAGAGAAATATTTGAGGTGGCTTTTATAAATATATCTGTTCTCACAAATAGCAGAAAACATATCAGGGAGGGAGAAGGGGTTGATTATAGCAATCAGAAATTAGTTATTTCCTTACCACTAAAGCTCCATAAGCAGAAAGAAAGGTTATGTTTGACAATTTATATCATTTGGATAAACCTTAATCATATTTATATTAATATATTATACTTTAATCTCATTTGAATCCAACTTTTCTACATCTTCTGCACCAATTTTTAGGACCACTTAGCATATGTGTGGCGTTTGCTTCTGCCCACATTCTAGTAGACAATGAATTCTCTTATCACCAGTGTCATAGCTTCTTTCATGGACATTTTTAATTGGATTTTGGTATCATAATAGGAAATGGACAAATTTAATTTTATATTGGTTGTGAGTGTCATTAAATTCAAGCTGAATTATGCCATACTAAACCAAGTAAAAACTTTTCCTTTTTCTTCTTATTTAACATGTGAAAATAACCCAATAAGCCATTTCTAGTTAGTGACATTATAATTTTAGCATGACTTCAACATTTGGAAATATAATTATGTAACTAATTTTACACATTAATCATCAATATGGGGTGTTTCTAAAATAGTATTCAAATCAATCTGTCTTTGAAGTCAGAGATTGTTCTAGAAAGGTTATTAATGATATTAATAGTAAATACCATTAAATTCTAATTGTAAAACAAGCATCAAATATAGAAAATTATCCTATGTAACCAATGGTAGGTAAATATAATCAATCAATTACAAAATTGAATAATAATGCTAAATGATAATATAATGTTGCCCCTTATCAATATATGGTTCCAAAGTATGCTAGTCTGGTGACAAATTCAAGTTATACCTCAGATTTAATGTGTCCCATCACTGATTATAATCATATTGAAAAATTAATTAACAACGGACTGTTATGTGAATAGTAAATACATTTAAATACTTTATAAATAAGTAATAATACATCATACTGATGTGATACTTGAAATTATCATATCCATACACATGAAATCCACCTTGCTTAAACTAATATATACATTGAAATCATTCTATGTTCAGGTATTATTTCAGGTCTTGGAGATTTAAGCATTACTAATAAACACTCCCTACCTCCAGAGTGTTCATAGCTTAAGGAGGGATAATTGTACTGCAATGTAGTGTGTGTGTGAGAATGTATGTTTTTTATGCATATATGCATAAATATGTACACACACAGATATACACAATATTGTGTGAAAACTGATAAAGGATACTTATCCAGCTGTAAATTTTAGAAAAGACTTTTTAGAGGCTATTACACTTAAAGAATCAAGTTTGGACTGACATTCTTAACATTTCACTGATTTGCCTTTTGCACATTATTGGCTTTTCAATTTGATATAATAGTCTCCATTGAGAACATAAGCAAAAGTCTTCAAGAAAAGAGGAGCTGTGTGAACACAGGCTTCCTTCCTATCCCCCACCAACCCAATCCCCGCTCACCATCAACTGAAAGCTAAAGAAAGGACTAATAGGAAAAACAAATAAGGAAAAAAATCTGAATTAGGAATTGATACCAAAAAAATATCAAATATAAGCTATAAAATGTGAAGAATTTTCTCTAGATAAAATGCAAATGGAACTAAACAATATGAAGATTTTAAGAAAAATACTTTCCTGGAAGTTGTTGCTGCATGAGTTGATTTAGTAAGGGATATTAGCAAAATCAACAATTATGCCCAACATATTTTAAGAGCAAGCCAAAGATGAGGGTAGTTTAGGGGAGAAAGAGGTCCACTACTCTTAAAATTTTTTCCTTGGCCATAAAAGAAACAATTGTCCATTGGTAAATTCACTGGTAATTTTTTAAAGTTTCAAATAATCATTTCAGTATTTTGTATGTTTTTATTAGAATTTTTCAAGATTTTTGTCCAATTTTTATGTAAACTGCTACAATTTTATAACTTTTTAAAAACTTTCAAGAATAATTTATTTCTGGCCGGGCGCGGTGGCTCACGCCTGTAATCCTAGCACTCTGGGAGGCCGAGGTGGGCGGATCGTTTGAGCTCAGGAGTTCGAGACCAGCCTGAGCAAGAGCGAGACCCCATCTCTACTAAAAATAGAAAGAAATTATATGGACAGCTAAAAATATATATAGAAAAAATTAGCCGGGCATGGTGGCGCATGCCTGTAGTCCCAGCTACTCGGGAGGCTGAGACAGGAGGATCGCTTGAGCTCAGGAGTTTGAGGTGCTGTGAGCTAGGCTAACGCCACGGCACTCACTCTAGCCGGGGCAACAGAGTGAGACTCTGTCTCAAAAAAAAAAAAAAAAAAAGAATAATTTATTTCTTTTAAATGTTTGGTTTGGGGGAATCACATATTAATCCTAAGAGGTATTTACTTCTTTAAAAAATAATTTGGCTATATTCAGATTTTTTAAATGTCAAATTTTGTACCAATTACATCTCTTCTGAAAAGTTGAATTCAGATAACATAATTTTTGTCAAAGAAAAAAAATTAAATATCAGCAAATAAATATAGCATGCATAATTAAATGAAAATAAATGATAATTTATGTTAAAATCTGGGAAATGGGTAAAATTACCGAAACATATAAAATATCTCAGTGTACAAAGTTAAAAATTCCCTAATATGATAAAAGCATGCTTTAAACAATTGTTTAAAAAGAAAAACCACTAATGGCAAAAAAAAATCACAAATGTTATTTTTCTACACATGAATTCTTTTGATTTATATGCTCTTTCTACCACTTTGATTCAAACACATCACTTTAGAACAAGTGATGCATTTTCAAAATAGCTACAGCAACAAGAAGTTAATGGAATTAAGTCTTCTCCATACCCAAGATTTCCCTGAAACAAAAGGTCACTTTCTTGGAATCAGAAATTAAACCTGACAAGCTTAGACATTAACAAAGGGAAAGAATAAGGTGTGATGGTTTGTGTTTTGATAACTTTATTTTTTTTATGAATGCTTACATTCCCCACTACACTTAGTCCTAGCTGCTTAATAGCAAGAATCATGTCTGTTTTCATGACTGCTGTGTGCATTGGAATCTAACAGTGTTTGACATGTAGTAGGACTCAATATATGTTTTCAAGTGAATAAGCATTGCGCATTGATAGCGTTTTTCTCATTTAAGAAATGACCATAGAAAGTCCCATTCAGTTCAGATCTGCTTTCTGCAGAATACTGCTGTTTTCAGGTTTCAGAGAAGGGAAGGAAAGAGATGGTGAAAGGGAATGATGTCAGCAAATGTTTCCCTCCTGTTGGTCAAAAGACTAAGTAAGGCTTAAAAAATCTCTACACGACATCATTTAAAGGCACCCTCTGTTCTTTTGCCTTAACAAAAAAGGACACCCCATGTCAGCCAACATGGGTATAAACTCACATGTCCTGTAGCTAATTCTGTATTCTTTGTGGAGCTGCAAATAGTAAGAAGATATAAGCCATCAAAATAATTTGACGAGTTCAACCCAAGGGTGGGACTTTTATATCAGGCACCATAGTCTAAATAAATATATCCTTAGGGGAAAGGATCCTTAGCATGAAAAAGAAATGACAATTATTCAATTCTTATTGCACACCAGGCATTTTATATATGTTATCTCATTTAATCATAAATGTAAGAAATTGTAGTTGTCACGTTTAATACTAAATTATAACCTGATCTTGTTCCTTTGAATCCTTGAAAGGAAACATTGCTTAGATTAATGATGTTAAAAGATATATTGCTCAGCATGTCCATATTTTTCCTTTATCACCCCTTTATTCATTTTCTCATCCTTTTTATTTATGACCTTATACTGAAATGTTTACGTTATTTTTATGTTATTTCTTATAATTCTTAACAAATTCATTTTCAATCAAGTGGTTTTTGGAAGTTTTCTTGCTTCATAGAGTTGAACCAGATATCTTTTCTTCTATCTCAAGAATAAAATAGTTGCACTATGCCCTACACAATAATGGGAACCCATTACCCAATGGGTGTCATTTTCTCTTATTCACCAGGAAAAATTAAAAGTCAGAATTGTCTTTTCTATTCCATAAAAACTACATAGCTGTTAATGCTGGTTCTGTAAAATTCTGAAATATATTGTACTATATTTTTGTGAAAAATACTTCAAAACTCAAAGTGATAGTCAAGTGTATAAATTTTATGTAAAATTAACAACACAGGGAATGTCCTGTAAGGACATCTGGTATTGTTTTAACAAAATAGCCAAAGTCAATGTTTAATTGTGACTCTTTGGTCACCTACTGCCATATAATGTAAAAATTAAGAAATAATAAAATGTAATAATAATTTTAATATAGAATATCTTCATATTAACAAACTTTCTAAAATTTTGACTAAAAATATTTGACTTACATTAAAACAAAATAAGACGTTTATTATAAATATGTCCCTTGTAAAACATATATCCTATAATGGCTGCATTCCTAGCAGCACTGACATAAATTACAACAAATGAATTTCTTCAATTTTGTCAAAATTCCCAAGTTTGCTGGGGTAATGTGTTGTGATAAATAACAAAATATATTTGTGTAATTCTCTAGTGTAACCAAAAATCTATGAAAATAGTAGTCAAAATAAATTAAATTAATCTTGATGATAGGCACAAAATCTGTTAGCCAGAATTTCAAAATTATATATTTAAAATAAACATGTTTTGCAAATTTTGATAAACTTATTTGGAGTCAAAACTTGACTGAAACAACTGTGTGACTATATATGGATTTTATGTATCTCACTTTGTAAAAATGCTCATATATTTTTGCTGTCAAGATATTATGAGTTAAATTAGGGTATATTATTTCACACTCTGCTGGCAATGGTAGGTAATATACAGTGTATTCGCCATCTTGCATTCCCCAAACCCAAAACATTTGATACTGGAAACACACATGGGCCGAGAGATTTGAAAAATGGCTTGTAGAACTCTGCTCTCATTCCAAATATTAGTTTCTTTTCTCTTTTAGTTTTCTTTATAATCAAAATTATATAAACAAGTTATAGATCTGTACAGCATTTTATATAAACAGGCAAAAATGTGTTCTCCTTTGTTGTCATCAGTGTATTCACTTATGTGAAAAATAACAAGTGCACTTTTTTATTCTTCTTCAAAGAGAATATTGAGAAGAAAAATGATTATGACTAAAATGGACCATAAAAACATATCAGTATGTTCAATTTCAAACACTATTTTGGAAATAATAATGATTAACCTAAATAAAAACAATATTATCACAAAAAAAAATCCTCTATGCTTCTAGCTCAGTAATTATCTGAAAACAAAAAGTAGATAACACAGGCGAAAAATAGGTAAAAATAACACTGTTAGTGTTAATACGATGTCTTGAAAAGCAAGCATCAGTTGTTTATATAATTTTAACCAGAGAAGCATAATATTGTTCATAAAACTGTAAAGGAAGAGCTACTAATTTAGGGTTATTAGCAAGAAAGGGCTTTAGGCTCCAAAGAATGCATACCAAGACACAAAGCCATACTCTATGTGATAGAGACAAGGAGAGAAACACACAAGACTAGGTTGGGCATATAATTAAGCACCTTTGCAGAGGCCAGTAGTAATGATGCTACTTGAAAGTTTTGGTTGGAAACTTGGGTAGAATAGAACCAGGAAACAAAAGAAAAAGGGTTTAAGTTGCAAATGTGTGCATAGAATTTCTAGGTATTGCAGAGCAATCAATTGCTATACTCAAAGACTCTGGTTAAGCCAAGATAGTAATTGACTCGTATAACTTCATGCCTTCTTGCTTCCTATATTCTACTAACTTGCAAACACCACACGTACTCCATTCAATTGGAACTAACAGATGAGCACACGTGTGCCTAGAAGGAAGTGTAACTCAATGGAAATCAATCAGGGGAGAAGGGGGTGAAGGTGATGGGCGAAAACCTGCCTACGGATACAATGAACACTATCTCGGTGGTGGGCACCCTTATACCCCTGACTCAAGTGTTACGAAACCAATCCTTGTAACCAAAAATATTTGTACCCCCATAATACTTTGAAATTTTTTTTAAAAGTGCTTCTCATAGGAAGTCATATACCAGGAAAAAGTAGAAGTTCACTCTCAGTGTACTGAAAGAGTACCTATAACATGTCAAGCAATATTTCTCTGTTTATAACTCATAGTAAGGAATCATTTAATGAATCACCAAGGATTATGACCTACTGTTTGAATAACACCAGTGTAGGTAGTTTTCCCAGTATCTTTGATTTCTTCTAATGGTGCCACCATTCTGCCACATCACTATCTTGACACTTTGAAATCCTCTTGAGTTTCTGCTACTCCATTGACATGTCCAGTCATTCTGGTTTTATTGATTTCTGCCATTGCAATCCAATGTAAGGAACTCGTCTTGGTTAAGGTGCTATCGGAAACAACAGAGAAACAGGGAAAAGAGGTTAAAATATTTTCCCTGTGGCAAGAGTGTATTAATGTACCATAATGGAATTTTGAGGGTTCTACAAAAAATTTACAATTGTAATTGAATACCACCACATAAAATGGGTGACACTACTGCTTTCTAGAGAAAAGAGAAAATAAAATTTTTAATTTAGCTATTTAGTAAACAATTCAGCCCACCTCTAGAGAAGTCTGGCCTTTGCCCTCACCTTCTGGGTAGTAATCTATCTTATACCTGATACATATTCCTTTGTTTAGGTCATAGGCTGGCCACTCAGGAACTTAGGGTGAGGCCCCAGCCACACCTGATAGTCTTAGGATGGAGTGGGCCATGCCAGAAAACCAATCATATGATTTAGGGTGGGGGCTTTGGGTCAGACTGAATCAATTGACCTGGAGCTGAGATCAGTCATGTGGAAAATCAATCAATCAATCATGCCTATGTAATGGAGCCCCAGTAAGAACTCTGGTCACCAAGTCTTGGGTGAACTTCTCTGATTGATGATACTCCATATGTATTGTCACACATCAAAGCTGGGAGAGTAACGCATCCTGACTGCAGGGGAAAGGGCAAAGCTTCAGCTCTACCTCTGGAACCCTCTCAGACTCTGCCCTCTGCATCTCTTTCTTTGGCTGATGTTGATCTGTAACCTTTCCTGTAATAAACCATAACCATGTATATACTAGCTTTCAATGACTTCTGTGAGTCCTTTTAGTGAATTATGGAACATAAAGGTGGTTTTGGAACCTCTGTACTTGAGTTGGTGTCAGAAGTGATGGCAGTGTTGGATACTGTACCCTAAATCTTTGAAATTTGGCCAACTTCAGGAGAGCTTCGTCAAAAGCCCAGCTGGTATAACTATAGAGAAATCAAGTTTTCCCCTTTTTATGTAAAGTTGCTTTCAGAAGTTTGACTTTTAAAAAAATCCACTTTAATTTTCAGAGAACAGTATATAAATGGTGAAGATCTATAAAATTTCCAGCTGATTGCATATACCTGAACCAAGCGTGCCTGCTCAGATGTCTTAGGGGTCTTCCATATCAATTACCATCAACATATTTGGAGCATGAAAATGTTTGTAGAAGACCTAAAAATGAATAGGAATAAAAGCCAAGGGAAGAGAACAACTATTTAAAAATTTCCAATAACTTGCTAAAGACTTTAGTTGATTTACATGCATTTTTTCATTCACTAAACATCTTGTAAGAAGCTATTATTTCCCATTTGTACATTTGAAAAATTCAAGATCTGAGAGATTAAGTGGCGTACTAATGTTGTATATGATAACTGGTAGAGCCAGAAATTTAAATATTATTTGCCTAATTTGAAACACCAAGATCTTTCCACTCTACTAATTTGCCTCCATTAGGTGACTAAATAAAACAGTAGACTATTGGAGTTTTAAAATTATACATACCATGGCTTTTCTATATGACATTGTTAAGACCTTTCAAATTTTATCTGCATTTAGGTTCTTTCTTCTTTATAGAGCTACATAGATAAGCCAAACATATTTTACCTCTTTTCAAAATGTTGTGAATTACTTTATCAGATCAATTTTCATAAGATTCTAGAGTCTATACATAAGATTCCTGCCTTTGGCTTAATTTCAGAGCATGAGCGGAGGCAGCTGCACCAATAGCAGAAGTAGTAGAAATAATTGAACTAAAAGGAATTCAACACAAAAATGTCCACTTATCCTCCTAGAGAGTGATGACATATGAACCCCAGAGAGAAATAATACCTGAACAAGTTCTTCATTTCAATCCTACCTCTTTCAAACCCTTTCCTCATCCCACGTCTTAATCCATTTTAGAGTAAATGAACTGGGATAAGACTTGCACTTGCAAGCTGAAGATTATAGACAAAACCCTTGCTTTCTTCTTTTTTACATGGAAGCTGACTTGGGAGAAAAGGGTTAATTAATTCATTTGAAAATATGTATTTTATTAGGCTACTATCTCACTTCCCAACTCCACTGTTGTCTGTGATATGTTAAATTAACAACCATAATTCTTCATATCTGCAATTGGCATTTAGATTCTCTTTTTCAAGCGAAAATTTCCACTCTATTCCTGATATGTCCCAAGAATGCAAAGCATTATATATAGCATTTCAGTCCAAAACATGATTTCACGGATACAAAAGCCAAGAAGTCAAACAGCCAAAGGTGCAATTATAGACACAAACTCCATCAGAAGCACTTTTGATACAATGACCTGTTGATGCTAATAGGTCATACAAATCAGACCAGCTTCCTGAGGCTAACCTCAGCCTCCAAACTTCAACATTCCTCAGGCAAAGAAATTGCTTTATTACATTCATTTCTGAACTAGTTTTAGGCTTTGCAAATTCATATAACAAATAATTTGTGAAAGGAGCAGTTCCCAGAGATGCCCTCAGAATTGACAAAGTAGAGATTACAGAAGACCTGGGAACAACCTGAAAGAATATGCATCCAATTCATTTTACAAATCCAAATATTGGGGTGCAAAGAGCATAAATGATTTTTTTCTGAGATTATGGAGCAAATTAGTGGTTACCAAGACTTCTTGTCTTTTCACTTTGTATTCAGAATTTTGAGGCTTTCAGGTTATTTAATAATTCTACTAAAAATAGTTCAATACACTGACTCCATGAGGAAAAGGCAGGACTCCTCAGAACTCCATTGCCTAGGGCATGGCATGAAATGGAGATGTGGTATTTCCTTTTTAATATTTATTTTCTAATGTCTTTTATAGGGTTTGAGGCAGAGAGGTTAGCTTTAATACATAAGATTCTAAAGTACCACAAGAAAGAGAAAACTTTGTCTGGTAAGTCCTAAGAAGGAAAAAAGAAACGTAATGAATTCTTAAAGACTGTGTGGTGAGACTGACAATTTGGTAAACGGTCAGTCTTTGATCGGAGATGCTTTATAAATGACCATGTGCATAAGCAATAACTGGTATGACTATTGCTTATACTGCTACTCCCAAAAGTCTGTTCTCAGAGCCCCTGCCGAAGAAAGCCCCATCCCACACATCCTTGAGTATGTATAATTGAAGCCCGAGTTTCCCATCACTGAAACCAGAAAACACAGAAAAACCATTTGATGAAATCTAATGCGTATGCCTGATAAAAATTCCCAGCAAATGATAAATAGAAGGGAATTCTCTCAACTCAATAGTGGGTATCTACGAGAAACCTATAGTTAGCATAACAGTTAATTTTCTTCCTAGGATCAGAGACTTTCTTCCTAAAATCAGGAACAAGAAAACAATGTCTATTCTTACCGTTTCTACTAAACATTTTATTGAAGTTTATAGGCATTGCAAGCAGGCAAGGAAAAGAAATAAATCCTGTTTGGAAAGGAAAAGTCTTTATTTATAGATGACATGATTATCTATATAGGAAATTCCATGGAATCTACAAAAAGAAAAAAGTGATCAAAAATGTATGTTTAGCAAGGCTTCTAGATGCAATATCAATACACAAAAATCAAGTTTGTTTCTATATACTAGAATTAAATAATTAGGAATCAAATGAAAACATTTAAAATAGCATCACAAATATGAAATAGTCTACTAAGAGATATGTAACACTTGTACACTTAATCAATGGTGGTAAGAAAGTTTGATTGTTTCTCAAAGATGTCAATTCTCTCTTACAGGGATTTCCTTGCAAGGTACTTGGCCTTTTCATGACTCTATTGTTTTCCTCCTCTGTAAATCGGTGTGGGAAAAAAACCTCATTTTATAACTGATTGATTAGGGCTGTTATGCTGACTCAATGAATTAAGACAAGGATTCTCTTAAAACAGTATCTGACACATTGTAATTATCTAAATTGTTACTCTTTACATTTGAGAAATTTTAATTAGAGAGAAGAGTACATGGTAAATCATTCACAAACTACACACTTGTTCTTCATATCACTACTTTCTTCTACCTTCATCACTCTCACAAAAGTAAAAATGAAAGTACAATTAATATATAATTAAATTCCTTTTACTTGACCTATGTGTGGCATTTGGTTTTATTGATCACTCCCTTCTGAAAACCATCTTTCAGGGCTTTTCATTACACCACACTGTCCAAGTACTCCAACCCCCTTTTCCTTCCCTTTTCAGTCCCCTTTTTGAGGTTTTATTCTTTTGATCATCTTTCTGTATATTGATGTTCCCCTAGGTTCTATTCTTTGTCCTCTACTTTTCTTTCCTCTTTTCATACTTCACACTCTTCCATTGTTGTCTATTTGACCCCATGTAATCAATTTCTGCTATATGATGAAGAAAAAAATCTCTCTTTCAAGCTACAGACTCATAGATTCATTATTCTATTGGACATTTATACATAACATGTTGCCTCAAATCTTATTGTATTTATTTCTCACTCTATTTAACTCAGTACACTCCTCTAACAACATTGACTACTCCCTCTTTTGTTGATGCTCGGTACTCTGGCCCTAGTGATAAGATAATTCTTAATGGAGAAGCTGGTGCTTGAGCCCACTCTGAAAAGATGATAAGTAAATGGGATGGGAAGATAGAGTGGGAAATAGTTTGATTAATTGGATAGAGTAAGAAAAAATACATATAAGTAAATAATAACTTGGAATCTGAAGAAAAATACATGTAGATTGGTATGACTGAAGTCTGAGAGGCAGGATGGAGTAAGGAGAAAGAAAAATATAGTGACATAAGCCTATTAAACCATTGTTTTAAATGATATGAAGCTCCATAAAAACCACTAGTGTTATAATGTTAAGTTTAAGAACAAACAAGGCACAAAGGTATAAGTGCATTAAAATATTAATTATAATGTCAAATATTTTTAAACAGTTTAATGGAGAAATTACTCTCTGTGGAGGAAATCAACCAAAATGTTTACAATGATTAAAATGGTGAAATTATAAATTAATTTTTTATTCTTTAATATTTTCTGTACTTTTATGTTCTCCTGTAAACCTCAACATGAAGGATAAAATGGAAACAGTAACAAAAGAGCTCAATGGAGGGAACACTTAGACAAGCCTGGCCAGAAGAAAATCATCCATTCTGAAACTTGAGTTCTGGCTAGCCTTGCCACCGGCTGGCAAAAAGTGACCTGGAGTAAATTCTTAGTGCAGAAGGTCACAAGAGATGTAGCCCGTGGGTAATTCCTGTAGCTATACTGGCTCGAAGTCAGCAGACATAGGGTGCATGTGACCCAGTAAGACATCAGCAGCAGCCAGACCAGTTCCTATATCAGCTCTCCACCAACTCCAGGTAACACAGCTCAGAAAGAGTCTTCTTTTGCTTGGGGAAAGGAATGGCAAGAGTTTAGAGGACTTTGTTTTGCAACTTGGGTGCCAGCTTTGCCACAGAAAATAAAGTGCTAAGCAGATTCCTAAAGCCTTGATTCCAAGCCTTAGTTCCTGGACAGCATTATGGACCCATCCTGGGCCAAAAGGAAACCTGTTGCCCTGAAGGAAAGGACCCAGTGATGGCAGGATTCACCACTTACTGACTACAGAGCCCTTGGGCTTTGAATAAACATCAAAGGTAGCCAGGCAGCAGTCACAATAGGCTTTGGGTGAGAATAGGCTGGCTTCAGTTATTACCTGGTGCAGTTCCACCTGCAGTAGTCACAAGAAAGTGACCATGTCACTCATCTCTAGAATACAGAAACTCAGCACAGACAGCGACAGAAGAGAGTAAAAGACTTTGCCTGGAAATCCAGGGAAATCTCCCATATCTTACCCAAGTCCACCAAAGTAGTATGACCAGGAATCTGCAAGAGTAACAGCATTACTGTGCTTGGGGCATTCCCACTTCTGATATGGCTGCAGTGACCACAGACTTAGATCACAGCACTGAATTCCCTTTGAATATTTGGAAAGCCTTCTCAAACAAGCACAGACTGAAAAGAATAAAATAAATACCTAGCTCTTCAATGTGAAGACATCAGTTAACATCCACAAGCATTAAGAACACTCAGGAAAACATGACCTCACTAAACAAACTAAATAAGCTACCAGTGATCAATCCTGGAGGGTTAGAGATCTAGATATGTGACCTTTCAGACAAAAAAAAATCAAAATAGCTATACTGAAGGTCAATAAACTTTAAGAAAGCACAGAGAAGGAATTTAGAAGCCTATCAGAGAAACTTAACTAATTGAAATAATAATAAAAAAACGTCCTGCAGAAATTCTGGAGTTGAAAAATTCAATTGACAAACTGAAAAATGCATCAGACTCTCTTGACAGAAGTGATCAAGCAGAAGAAAGAATTAGTGAGCTTGAAGGCAGGCTATTTGAAAATACATAATCAGAAGAGAAAAAAGAAAAAAGTATAAAAAAGAGTGAAGCACACACATAAGATCTACAAAATAGCCTCCAAAAGGCAAAACTAAGAGTTATTTGCCTTAAAGAGGAGGTAGAGAGAGAAGTAAGAGTAGAAAATTTATTCAAAGAAATAATAACAGAGAAATTTCCAATCCTAGAGAAAGCTCTCAATATTCAGGTACAAGAAGGTCATAGAACACCAAGCAGACTTAATCCAAAGAAGATTACCTCAAGGCATTTAATAAGCTCCCGAAGGTCACAGATAAAGAAAAGTTCTCAGGAAAGCAAGAAAAAAGAAAAAAAGTGACATATAAAGGTATTCCAATGCATCTGGCAGCAGACTTCTCAGTGGAACTCTTACAGGACAGAAGACAGTGGCATGACATATTCAAAGTGCTATAGGAAAAAAAAAAACTTGCCTCTAGAGTATTATATACTATAAAATTATCCTTTAAACGTGAATGAGAAATAAAGACTTTACCAGACAAAGAAAATCTGACAGATCAACACTAGACCTGTCCTGTAAGAAATGCTATAAGGAGTTCTTCAATATGAAAGAAAAGGACATTAATGAAAAATAAGAAATCATCTCAAGGATCTGAAGGTATAAAACTTATGGGAAACAGCAAGTAAACAAATACAGGATACTTTATTGATGTAATTGTGGTGCATAAGCCACTTATGTATTTAGTAGGAAGACTAAAAGACAAATCTATTAAAAGTAATTATAACAACATTTTGAAACATAGATAGTACAAAAACTATGGATGGAAAAAATAAAAAGTTAAAAAGCTGGGGGATGGAGTTAAACTGTAAAACTTCTTTAAGATTTGTTTTTGCCTGTTTGTTTATTTGTTTGTAAGCAGAGTTAATTGTCATATTTTAAAAATACTTGGTATAAAAAGTTTTTTTGCCAGCCTCATTGTAACCTCAAACCAAAATCCTACAGCACATATTCAAAAAATAAAAAGGAAGAAATTAAAACATGTTACCAGAGAAAATGACTTTTAACAAAGGGAGACAGAAAAGAAGAAAGGAAGAGAGGGCCACAAAACAACCAGAAGTTAAATAACAACTTGGTAGTAGCAAGTCTTCACTTATCAGTAATAATATTGAATGTAAATGGACTAAATACCCCAATCAAAAGACAGAGAGTGTCTGAATAGATTTTTTTTTAAAAAACAACTACATGTTGTCTATAAGAAACCTATTTCACCTATGAAGACAAACATAGACTGAAAATAAAGGGATGGAAAAAGGTATTACATATAAATGAAAACAAAAAATGAGCAGCAGTAGCTATATATCCTTCAGATAAAATAGATTTAAAGGTAAAAACTGTAAAAAAGAGACAAAAGATCATTATATAATGATGAAGAAGATATCAGTATATAACAATTCAGCAAGAGGATATAAAATTCTAAATATATATATACACACACACCCAACACTGGTATATAAATACATTTATATACCATATATATACCATATATATATATTTATATACCATATATATACAGGATATATATATAACCCAATATATAAAGCAAATATTATCAGAGCTAAAGAGAGAAATTGATCTCAATATAATAATCATGGGAGACCTCAGCACTCTACTTTCAGCACTGGACAGATCATCCTAACAAGAGATCAACAACCAGTGGACATAATATGCACTATAGACCACATGTACCTAATATTAATAGATATTTACAAAATGTTTCATCCACCATCTGCAGAACACATGTTCTTCTGCTCAACTCATGGATCATCCTCAAAGATAGACCATATGTTAGACCACAAAAGAAGTTAATTTTTTTTAAAAATGAAATCATATCAAATATTTTCTCTGACCACAATGGAATAAAACTAGAAACCAATAACAAGAGGAACATTGGAAACTATACAAACACATGGAAAATAAACAGTATGCTCCTGAATGACCAGTCAATGACACGATTAAGAAGGAAATTAAAAATTTTTTCAAAATAAATGAAAATAAAAACAATATATCAAAACATATGGGATACAGAAAAGGCGAGAGGAAAGTTTATAAGTTCCTGCATGAAAAATGTAGAAAAACCTCAAATAAGCAACCTAACAATGTATCTTAAAGATCTGGAAAGACAAGAGCAAACCAAACCTAAAATTAGTGGAAGAAAAGAAATACTAAACATCAGAGCAAAAATAAATGAAATTGGTATGTTTGTTAGCCATTCTTATATCTTCTTTCGTGAAGTTTCTATTCATGTCATTTGCCCACTTTTTGATAGGGTTGCTTGATTTTTTCTTGCTGATTTTCCTGAGTTCTAAATAGATTCTTGTTATCAGTCCTTTATCTGATCTGTAGTATGCAAAAATTTTTTTCCATTCTGTGGCTGGTCTGTTTATTCTCTTGACTGTTTCTTTGGCTGTGCAGAAGCTTTTTAATTTAATCATGTCCCATTCATTTATTTTTGTTGCTGCTGTGATTGCCTTGGGGGTCTTCTTCATAAATTCTTTGCCTAGGCCAATGTCTGTAAGAGTCTTTCCTACATTTTCTTCTAGAATTCTGATTGTATCACGCCTAAGGTTTAAGTCTGTTATCCACCGTGATTTGATTTTTGTGAGAGGTGAAAGCTGTGGGTCCTGTTTCAGTCTTCTACAAGTGGCTAACCAATTCTCTCAGCACCATTTATTGAATAGGGATTCTTGTCCCCAGAGTATATTCTTTCCCGCTTTGTCAAAAATTAGGTGACTATATGAGGATGGTTCTATATTTGGATTTTCTGTTGTGTTCCACTGGTCTGTGTCCCTGAACTTGTGCCAATACCAGGCTGTTTTAAGAACCACGGCCTTGTAGTATAGTTTGAGGTCTGGCAAATTAATACCTCCCATTTTGTTTTTGTTGCTTAAAATTGCTTTTGCTATACAGGGTCTTCTTTGATTCCATACAAAGTGTATAATTATTTTCTCTATGTCTGTAAAGAATGATGTTGGTAATTTAATAGGGATTGCATTGAATCTGTAGATCACTTTGAGTAGTATAGACATTTTAATAATGCTGATTCTTCCGATCCACCAGCTTGGTATATTTTTCCATCTGTTTGCAAGCTCTGCTATTTCTTTTCTAACAAACATATGAAAAAATGCTCAACATCCCTAATCATCAGAGAAATGCAAATCAAAACCACAATGAGATATCACTTAACTCCAATGAGAATGGCCTTTATCAAAAAAACCCAAAACAACACATGTTGGCATGAGTGTGGAGAGACAGGAACACTCATACACTGCTGGTGGGACTGCAAACTAGTGCAACCCCTGTGGAAAGTATTATGGAGATATCTTAAACAGATTCAAGTAGACCTGCCATTTGACCCAGGAATCCCATTACTGGGCATATACCCAAAGGAAAAAAAGGTCATTCTGTAACAAACACACATGTACCCGAATGTTTATAGCAGCACAATTCACAATAGCAAAGATGTGGAAACAACCCAAATGCCCATCAATACATGATTGGATTAGTAAGCTGTGGTATATGTATACCATGGAATATTACTCAGCTATAAGGAATAATGAAGATACGACATCTCTATGGTTCTCCTGGAGAGAGTTGGAACCCATTATATTAAGTGAAGTATCCCAAGAATGGAAAAACAAGCATCACATGTACTCACCAGAAAATTGGTTTCCCTGAACATCACCTAAATACACATCTGGGAACGACCCCAATGGGTATCAGACTGAGGTCAGGGGTGGGGGAGGGGATGGGTGTATGCCTACACAATGAGTGCATTGCGCACCGTTTGGGGAATGGTAACACTTGAAGGTGCTGACTCAGGAAGGGGGGATGGGGAAGGGAGGGATATATACCTACATGATGGGTGCAATGCGCACTACCTGGGGAACAGACACACCTGGAGCTCTGACTTGGGGGGAAAGGCGGTACATGGGCAACGTATGTAGCCTGCAATTCTGTATCCCCCATAACAATAAGATGAAATAAAAAAAAAAAAAAGAAATTGAAACAAAAAAATGCAAAAGACCAATGAAGTGAAAAGTTGGTTTTTGGAAAAGATGAACAAAAATGACATACCTTTTTCTAGACTAAGTAAGAAAAAAAGAGAGAAGACCCAAATAAATAACACCAGAGATGAAAAAGGAGACATCACAACTGAGACTGCAGAATTCAAAGGATCATTAAAGACTACTCTGAGCAACTACATGGTAATACATTGGAAAACCTAGAAGAAATGGTTAAATTCCTAGACACATACAACCTACCAAAATTGAATCAGAAAGAAATCCAAAACATGAATAAAACAAGAACAAAAACAATAACAAGAAGCAGTAACAAAATGTCTCCCATCATATAAAAGCCCAGGACCCAATGTCTTCACTGCTGAATTCAAACAAGATTTTGAAGAATAACTGATACTAATCCTGCTTACAGTATTCCAAAAAATGGTGGAGGAGGGAATACTCTCAAACTCATTCTGTGAGACCTGTATCACACTGATGTCAAATCCAGATGAAGACACAACAAAAAAAGAAAACCATAGGCCAATATCTCTGATGAACATAGATGCAAAAATCCTCAACAAAATAATAACAAACCCAATTCAACAATACATTGAATGGATTATTCATCATGATCAAGTGGGATTCATACAGGGATGCAAGAATGGTTTAATATATATGAATCAATTAATGTGATATATCAACAGAATGAAACACAAAAACTATATGACCATTTCAATTGGTTCTGAAAAAGCATTTGATAAAATTTCACATTTCTTCATGATAAAAATTCTCAAAAAACAGGTTAGAGAATGAGCATACCTCAATGTGATAAAAGCTGTATTGGATAGACCCATAGCAGGTATCATACTGAATGAGGAAAAACTGAAAGCCTTTCCTTTAAGATGTAGAACAAGACAAACATTCCCACTGTCACCATTGTTATTCAACATAGTACTGGAAGTTCTAGCTAGAATAGACACAAGAAAGAATTAATGAGCATCCAAACTGAAAAGGAAGATGTCAAACTATCCTTTTTTTTGCAGATGACATGATCTTATATCTAGGGAACCTAAAAACTCCACTCAAGAACTATTAGAACTGATAAACAAGTTCAGCAAAGGTGTAGGATATGAAACAACATACAAAAATAAGTAGACTTTCTATATGCTAACAGCAAACAGTCTGAAAAAGAAACTAAGGAAATGATCCTATTTACAATACCTACAAATAAAATAAAATACCTAGGACTAGACTTATCCAAAGAAGTAAAAGATCTCTACAATGAAAATGAAAAACATTGAAGAAAGAAATTGAAAAGGACACAAAAATATGGAAAACTTTCTCATACTCATGGATTGGAAGAAATAATATTGTTAAATTGTTCATACTACCCAAAACAATCTACAGATTTAATGCGATTCCCATCAACATATCAATGACATTCTTCACAGAAATATAAAAAATAATCTTAAAATTTATTTGAGACCACAACAGACCCATAATACCCAAAGCCATCTTGAGTAAAAAGAACAAAACTGGAGGGGTCACATTACCTGACTTCAAATTATATTACAAAGCTGTAGTAACCAAAACAGCATGGTACTGGCATAAAAATTGACACATAGACCAATGGAACAGAAAAAAGAACCCAGGAATTAATCCATACATTAATAGTGAGCTTATACTTGCCAAAAGTGCCAAGGACATTTATTGGAAAAAGGATAGAATTTTTAATAAATGATGCTGAGAAAACTAGAAATCCACACGCAGAAAAATGAAACTAGATTTTTATCTCTCACCACATACAAAAATAAAATAAAAAATGGATTAGAGACTTAAAAATCTAAGACCTGAAACTATGAAACCACCGAAAGAAAACACTGGGGAAACACTTCAGGACATTGGTGTGGGCAAAGACTTCTTGTAATACCCCCAAAGCACAGGCAACCAAAGCAAAATTGGACAAATGGAATCACACCATGCTAAAAAGCTTCTGCACAGCAAAGAAAACCATCAACAAAGTGAAAACACAACCCTAAGAATGGGAGAAAATATTCACAAACTTCTCATCTGACATGGAATTAATAAGTAGAATATATAAGGAGTTCCAATTACTCAACAGGAAAAACATCAAATAATCCGATTAAAAAATGGGCAAAAGAGCTGAATAGACATTTCTCAAAGGAAGATATACAAATGGCCAATGGGTATATCAAAAAAAGTGTTCACCATCATTAGTCATCAGAGAAATGCAAATCAAAACTACAATTAGATTAATCTCACCCCAGTTAAAATGGCTTTTGTCAAAAAGACAGGCAATAACAAACGCTGACAAGGATGTGGAGAAAGTGGAATCCTTGTGCATGGCTGGTGGGAATGTGAATTAGTGCAACCACTTTAGAGAACAGTATGGAGGTTTCTCAAAAACTAAAAATAGAGCTACCATATGACCCAACAATCCCATTGCTAGGTATACATCCAAAAAAAAGAAAATCAGTGTATAAAAAAGATATCTGCACCTCCATGTTTATTACAACACTATTCATAATAGCCAAGATATGGAATCAACCTAAGTCCCCATCAATGGGTGATCAGATAAAGAAAATATGGAATCATCAACATTGGAATATTATTCAGTCATAAAAAAGAATGAAATCCTATAATTTGCAGCAACATGGATAATCTTGGAGGACATTATGTTAAACAAGATTATTCAGGCACAGAAAGACAAATACCACATGGATGAAATGTTCTATATATGTCTGTGAAGGCTAATTGATTTGAGGTATAATTCAAGTGCCATGTTTCCTTATGGATTTTGTGTCAGGATATTCTCTTCATTGTTGAACGTCTTCTACTGCTGTTGTCTTGCAATCTGATGTGGTTTGGATGTTTGACCCCTTCAAATCTCATGTTGAAATTTGATTTCCAGCATTAATGTGGGGCCTAATGGGAAGTGTTTCGGTCATTGGGGTGGATCCTCCATGAATAGCTTGATGCCTTCCCTGCAATAATGAGTGGATTCTCTCTTTATAGTTCATGTGAGAGCTGGTTGTTTAACAGAGCCTGGCACGACCTCCTCTCTTTCTTGCTCCTTCTCTCACCATGTGACACACCTGCTGCTCCCCCTTCCCCTTCCAATTTGATTGGAAGCTCCTTGAAGCTCTCACCAAAAGCAGATGTCGGCACTATGCTTGCACAGTCTGCAGAACTGTGAGCCAAATGAACCTCTTTTGTTTATAAATTACCCAACCTCAGATATTTTCTTTACAGCAATGCAGATGGACTAATACACAGTATAAAATGGTATTTGTTTAGAGTAAAAATAACATATAAGCACTAATATCATAACACATTAAATTCATAGATTTTGTTAAATGTTTTGTGAAAAATACCGCGGGGATAATAATAGGACAGAGAAGTTGCATTTAAACTCAATGATTCCATTTATATGAACTAATTTTGAATGTGTGGAAACAACTGGATTTGGGGGTAAAGTTTTCAGATTTATTTCGAATACAAGGGATGATAAAAACTGTTTTAGTGAAAGACAATTATGAATGATGTTTGGTTTCACTTGTATTTCAAACTTGACCCCGTAGGAGAAAGTAATGGAATTAACAAATGGGAAACAGCTGTGAAAAGTTCTACCAGCTGATATTAGCTTGTAGATGGTGAATTGTTATGAGTTTAGCTGTAAAATTTTACTATAAGGGAAATGGAAATAAATTTAAACCAAAATCTTGATAGCTACCAAACATGAAAAGGAATACATTATTTAGAAAACATTAATGATATATTTAACGACCCTTGAGAATTATAAAAAGAAGGTTAATGATAAAAATGAGTATCTTATGTGTAGTTTTCCAAACTGTCAAAAGCATATTTTAAATGTGAATCTTTTAAATTGAAACAATGAACATAACAGTGATCTTTAGAATTGTATGTGATTAAATAGTAACTTTATATGTCCTGGAAGATGGGTCATTTGCATACCAAATTTTAGTAAAACGTGCTAGAAAAATATGTATGCTGGACTTCAACTACTGAACTTTGATAATACAAAGTTAATTTTTATTGCAATTTTTGTCTAGAACCATTCTATTTCACTATTTTATTAGAGTGTAAAATAAACTGACTCATTTTAGCTTGAAGGCAAAACATGTTTTTAATAAGTGTAATTCATCTATTCTCAGAAATATGATTAAGATGTGCAAATGGATTGCTTTTCTGTCTGATACAGTCTCTTCTTTGCCTCAGTCTAATAATTCCATGGTATGACCCCCCAAACACACACACCCCAGACGAGAGAATTAAAAATTAGGTTGCTCTCTTCTATGTAATAGCAAATGTCTCTCCTGTGAAGTTCTGCTTCTATTTAATGTGATCATCATAAAAGATTATAGATCTTTAGGAAAGAACATTTCAGTGTGACTTTTGGCATATTTGAAAAAGAAGCAATATTCACAGATGTTTCTATTTAAAAAATCAAACAGAGTTTGCAGCCAAAAAAAAGAAAAGAAAAACCGGCTTGGAGGCAAATAACTTACAAGCATCAGTTTTGATTGTCCATCAAAGGGTTGGAGTGGGGTTGTGACCTGTGACAAATTATTCACAAACAATTATTGGACATTGAAAGCATGCTTACTCTGAGTGAGATACCACTAGATATTGTGACTAATTTGTGAAGGGTTTGTGTGGGAATTGAATGAAGCATTTGTGTGTTATAAAATGCTAATGAATATGCAGAAATTCTACCTTCTACAGTGACTGCCGGGATTTGTTAATCTCACCAAACAAAAGGCACATATTCTTTTTTCCTCTAATCTGTCTTCAATTCCTCTTTATGATAACCTTCTACAACATCATAGTTTTATTAATCCTTTAAAATAATTTAAACACTATCATGGTGCTTGCACAGTTTTAGACTTAAAAATTAAAGTAGACCTAAAATTATTGTATAATTTCAATATATTTTAAAAATTTTATTCAAGCATCTTTTATAATTGGAATTATAGGATTAGAAAACGAGTGATTGGTTCAAAAATTATAAATAATTTTATTTAGGATTTCCAAAAAAGAAAAACTAAAACCATGTACAGAAAAATAATTGCAATATTACACGAGATACTCTGTGTAAAGAATGCATTTTATGTTTTATCCTCATGTGCATAAGAAAGAAGTCTGTATATGCTAGCTTCTGCTCCTTGGTAGTTTTGGTGCAATGTCCTTCACACAAAAAGAATATCCAGTTAATATATGTTATGTTGAAATTGATTCCTAGCAGTTAGTCTGGTTTTTGTATAATAATCTGAGGCTTACTTCACCTTCAGTATTCTCTGACAATGAAAAAAGATTTTGATAGTTAACATGTTATTACTCACCTCTATAATACATTGTTTTGAAATTTAAGGGTTTTTTTATTCTTTCCACCTTTTGATTTTCAAATAAAAATTATAAATTGCACCTAAATGGATGCCCCAAACCAATGAGTTCATAAAGATTTTCTGAAAATTTTTGGTATGAATGTAATTGATGTTGTGTGAGCTCCATGGAAACTAACATCCACTCTTTCTAAAGTGGTTGAACAATACATATTATAGTGTACTTTAAACTAGTGCTATGCTCTTCATAGAAACAGTCTAATCTCATTTTCTAAAGATGTGCTCGTTGTGTGTTCTTTACCTTCCAGTGCAAAAAAAATTCTTATTTGTAATTTCTCCATATATGAAGAGATGATTATAAGACTACAAAGTTGGCAGAAATAACATTAAAAGACAGGAGGATAGTGTTCCTATAAAGAGGCTTCTAGTAATGTGACACATTAATCCTCATCCTCTGTGAATAAACAGGATAAAACCAACATGACTAATCACAAATACCTTCCTGTTCTTGCAAAAATTAGAGCCTCATTAGAAAACACAGGTTCTGACAAAAAATATTTGGAAATATGTTGGCCATTTGCATGTCTGCTTTTGAGAAATGTCTATTTAGATCCTTTGCCCATTTTTAAATCAGATTATTTAATTTTTTCCTATCCAGTTGTTGGAGCTCCTTATATATTCTAGTTATTAATCCCTTGTCAGACTAGTTGTACCCCTGGAAAAGCAGAGGTTCCTGATGAGGTTTTTCTGGCAGCAGTTGTTTATTCAAATTATTCATGATGAAACCTAAAAGATAATAATTATGGTAATTGTATTTGTTTTCATTGCTTCCATAACAAACTATTACAAACTTAATGTTTTCAAAACCACAAATTTATCATCTTATAATTCTGTATGTAGAAGACTGACACAGATCTCGCTGGGATAAAATCAAGGTGCTCTCAGGGCTGTATTCCTTCCTGGAGGTTTTAAAGGAAGATCTGTTTCCTTGCTCATTGAGATGATTGGCGTAATTCAGTTCCTTAAAGTTGTAGTATTGAGATTTCTTTTTTCTTGCTGGCTGTCAGCTCAGGGTCAGCCCCAGCTTCTAGAGGTCACCTGCATTCCTTGTCTTGTGGCCCTCTTCTATCTTCAAAGCAAGCAGCTGTGGGTCAAGTTTCTCTCATGTTTCAAACCTCTCCTCAGTCTTAGGTCTCATCTCTCTGACCCATCCTCTGCGTCTCTCTTGGCTTTTAAGAGCTCACGTGATTAGATTAATCCCACCAGGTGATCACAGGACAAACTATCTCAAGGTTTGTAACTTTAATCATATTACAAAGTCTGTTTTGCCAAATAAGGCAACATATTCCAGGTTCCAGGGATTAGGATATGAGCATGTTTAGAGGACCATTATTCTGCCTGGCACAGTAACAATAGTAGTATTAATAAACACTATTAGCACACTTATTATATACCAATCCTTTTTAATAAGTGTTTTAAATATGTGATTTAATTTAAGCCTTGCAGTAATTCTGAGGAGGATATCATTATTACTCCATTTTATAGATGAGGAAAATGAGGCAGAGAAATAATGGAACTTGTTGAAATTCACTGAGTTAAAAAGCTAAATAACCTTCTCTTGATCATATAGTTGTAAACCTGGTATCCACATCTAGCTATTCAAATCCACAGGAAGTCAAATATTTCCATTTTTTTCCTGCCTTTCCTTACAGGGAGTCAAGTCATAGCTTTAGGTAGAAACAGTTAAGATAGAAGTGGTCAAACTACTTCTATAACAACTCCTCCCAGGATCTTGATTGAAATCAACATGGGACTTACTAGCTCAAAATTTGTAAATATGTCTGTTCCAATTTAAAAAAATGGAGGCTTTGCCATTTAGGGTGTACAGGTAGTAGGGAAGGCAGCTAAATATGCAAGCAGAAGGGCAGGCAGCTAAACATACGGGGAGGTGGTCAAAGGCTGAGTAAGAAACCACCACAGCAGGAACTTGAGATCAAGGACTTTTCCTGACCAGGAGCATGTGCAGAAGCTAGGAGCTCTCGACCAAAGGTGGACTTTCCCTCATTAATGCAGTAAAAATCACACCCACCCCTACTATGACAATTTACAAATACCATGACAACCCTCGAGAGTCATCCTATAAGGTAACAAAATAGGAGGGACCCCAATTCTGAAAACTCTCCACCCCTTTCTTTGAAAGATCATGAATATTCTACCACCAGCTTAACGTAAGATTAGGGAACCAACATAAAAGGGGAAACTTCATTATGTTCAGGCTCTTTTCCACTCATGGAAGCAGACCCGTTCCTCTTTCCGGAACATACTCTCTCTTCACTTTCATTTTGCAATAAAGGCTGCTTGTGTGGAACTTCTCCATGTCTGTGATCACTCTGTAACGTGAGCCTTGCCTGTGATTCTTCCAAGCGAGGAGCCAAAGAACCATGACAGCTCCCTCTTAAAATCAAACCTGACAACAGGTAGTCAAATATTTCCATTTTCTTTCCTGCCTTTCCTTACAGGGAATCAAGTCATGGCTTTAGGTAGGAACAGTTAAGATAGAAATGATCAAACTACTTCTATAACACTTCATCCCAGGATCTTGACTAAAATCAACGTGGGACTTACTACCTCAGAATTTGTAAATTGTCTGTTTCCATTGAAAAAGAATGGGGCTTTGCCATTTCAAGTTTTCAGGCAGATTCATTATCTCCACTATTCTCTAAAAACCACCATATTGTCTCATTTCAAAGCTCTTTAAAAATAACCATATTTAATTATGTTGGAGCCTGAATGAGGAGAAGCAAATATATATATTTTCAACAACCAGATGTCAGTTTGAAGTTGTAGAATCTTCCTAATAAAATGACTGTTCTTTTTCAACAGGCTGTGACCACAGAAAGCAAGAATGGTGAAACAACTCAATATTTCTGGGGCTTTTGCAGTCAGAATGTATGTGTGTACATATATAGATATGTATGCATGCATGTTAAACCAATTATGGAACTATAAACTTGCCATATTTGGGGGGAAAAAGTAACATTTATTGTTAAAACACATACAAAGGTTTTCTTCTATTTCATTAGAGCCTCTTGAAATAAATCCTGAAATAGAGGATTCATAGAATTGTCTTACATGTGCTATATAATATATAATAAGCACACAGACACATTTAAATAATAAATGGTTGAAATACAAGCCAGTAAAACCTAATAGTCTCAAGGTTAATGGTGACACAATCCACCTGTAGCTTCCGTCACTATATTAAGAAAAATATGCCATAAAGTATTTCAACTGTTTACCTGTAAATTGCAATAAAAACTCTATTACATACAGCAAAGTACACCTTTATGAAATCAATGAAGTCAATACAACTTCAAAAATAATCTTGTTTACAAATCCACTTACATTACAGTATATGAGTCCTATATTTTTCAGTGGTACATGACTAGATTTTAGTTATTATGTTGCTAACATAATAGTTTACAGATTACTACATTTGCAACTATGAAATCTTTTATTATTTTCTTAACTGAAATAATGACAGTTTCTTGATCTCTGTCACCTTTCATTTATTCTGGAAACATGCTAATGGTAACAAATACCACTCTTGAACAATCAAAGGAGTATAGAAATGAGGTTAGATTAAAGAAGGAAGAGAGGAAAGGAAGAAAATGAATCACAAATATTATGCACCTTAATTTTAAGAATGGCAGATTATACAGCCTTTTGGCAAAAATAAGTCTCTTTCTTTTAAACATATTACCTCATACTTCTGTTTCTCAAAAGGGAACAAATTTACATATTACCAGCCAATGTATGTTTTATTATCAAGAAACTCCATTTACAAGACTTAGATAAATCCTTTAAACATTAGCGTGATGTATTTACAAAGACTATTTCATTGTTTTTAAAAAATATTTCATCATGAATTGCTTGAAGGTCTACAAATATTGGATTTATTTTTGTATAGATAATAATGGATTTTCCCCATTCCACTTGTTAAGACCAGTTCAACCATCTCTTACTTTATTATTTTAAAAGTCTGTTCATTTTTAGCAAGTGATTTTATTTATTTTTTAAATATGGTCATCATTTGCCTAAAATAAACAGAAAATGCTTTGTGGTTCTTCATACAAAAAGGAAAATGAAATTTATTAGGCTTTCTGACTATATGTCACAGTATTAAATTGGCCAGAATTCCTAACTAACAGTAGAACATAAACCTCTTGATATTTTCTTTTCTATTTTTTCTTGAAGAAATCTCATATGCTACCAATATGAACATCACTGAATTGAAAGGTCAAGTTATTAGCAAAAGCTCAGCACTGTAATGTACTTTGTCTCAGAAGAAAACTGAAATGATGCATGATGTTACTCTGAGGAGAATGTAGTGCATCATAGAGAACTAAGAAACTGAAATTAAAAGGTCAGAATGTCTTTGGGGATGGCAAAAAAGCAATGTAGTATGAGGGAGTCATATTCCTTTACTTGGGCTCAGCCTGCCTATTAATACAAACACAGTTTCCTGAAGGCAAGGCTAATTCATCATCAGAATAAAAAAGAACCTTGCAAAACATATTTCAAGTCCTTGGTACTAGTTATAAGAATACCTGTTTGAGATTCAAGACAAAAGAGCTAATCTCAAGTCTGTCACAGAATTGTATGATGGTAGACAATTTGCTCCATCTTTGGGCCTCAACTTCATAGAAAATGAGATGTTTAGGTCATTGAGTGTTTCTCAACAAGTAAATAAATATATCTCTATCTTCTTAATGTTTAAAATGTAGAATCTAGATGTTTTACTCATCCAGACCATAATTTGTTTAGAAACCCTAAACCAGCTGATTTCTAAAATCCTTTCCAGTTTTCACCCCATGGTGTTGGGCCACATGAATGTCCACCTAGTCTATATCTTCTACTATATTAATTTTCAATAATCATATATTAGGTACCTTCTGTGTATTGGAGAACTATGCAGCAGAATTGCTAGACATATAAAGCCATATAATACACAGATCATCCTTAAGAAGTATAGAGTCTGGTAAATGGAGAAAGACATGTACACAGATGAGTGTTAACAAAGAATTGTAGGTGCTCTGAAAGATCTATTAAGTTCGAGTTATGAGACTGTGGGAGAAAGCCAGTTTACTTGTGGCATGAAGTGATTAGTTCAGAAATATTTTATTTTTAAAATTGATAGTTGAGATTTTTGGAAAGAAGACAAAGTGTAGGTCAGCTGTTTAGAAGAAAGCCATTACAGACAAAAGTAATACAATAGCAAAAGCAGAAAGTCTCCATGAAACAGCTGGGAATGCTGAGTAATAATTAACAACTCAATAGGGTTGGGGCATAGAGCATGAGGATAGATAAAGCAAGACAAAATATTGGTGACGCAGGCAGAGGGTTAAATTTTCTGGACTAGAATTCTTTCAAAAAGATTTGGGTTTTATGCTATAGGCAAAGGGGTTTTAAGGCAACAGTAACATAGATAAAACCCTAGATTTGGTTGTAGAGAAAGCTATTTAAGAAGGTAGAACATTAAGAAGTTATTACTGATTTGATATATGCATTTAGGCCTGTTAAAATATAATTAAGGAGTTATTACTGATTTGATGTATGCATTTAGGCCTGTTAAAGTATAATTTTCCAAACTTAAATTATTGAACTCACGCAAAACATAAAATTAATATAAAATGTATTTTATTCAACTAAGTAATTTATGCTGATATCGTTCACATTTGATAAACTGGTTATTTATAAGGAATGTGCAATTTAATGAAAGAATGTTAAGTTAATATTGCTGGGCTAGTTCAAAAACTGATTAATGCTTAAAAGCGCAATAAACTGTAACCTTTGCATTACCTATTCTTTCAGATGCAAATTATTTGCGTCAACACTGTACAAAAATCAAGGAACCATTTACTTTACTACAATGATACTTTAATCAATGATATGCAGTGAATTGAAAAGTATATTTATTAAGCTTTCGTTGGGCCTGTGCTCCTATATAGATAGAAAATACATATCATCTGACTTTTTGCCATATTCCCTGCTTTTGGATAATTTTTTTCTTACCTGAGAAAACTACATCATCAGTATTTTATTTTGTACCATCCTTTCTGCCAAGTTTATGTACCATGTAATTGAAGTTTAAAATATACATACATAAATGCTATTATACCCTATCATATTGTATAAATCATTAAAAAATTTCAAATTAAATGTATTACTCGAGAATTTCTTGCCTCTAGAAATATTTATGGACAGCATTAAATAGTGGACTCTAATCATTTTTTAAACTTGTGTCAGGTCTATCTATTTTATCCAACTCAGTATCATACTTTTAAGAAGACAATTATTTATTCCTCCATTATAACCAGTTAGCTCAATATGCAAATTTTCCTCTACATAAATTGCAATATTGGGCTCCTAAGACCAATGTCCCACAAGAGAAGCAGGTGGGCATTAGGCATGGCTATTCCATCAGTGACATTGTTCTGTTTCCCAGTAACTCTTAGATTATTCTGAAAGTAATGGAAAAAGATTTGTGGCTTTTAGTGGGTCTTCCTGGACGCGGACTCTGTGTCAGGAATCAGGTATGCACCATGTTGAATGACTTCATTATGATCCCTGGCTGTGAATGGTCATTCTATAGCTGTTTTATAAAACCAATTCTGTGAAATCAGCACCTTAACAATGTTTCATAGGATAATGACAATATTTTGTAGGAAAAACTGAATACTTAATACCCTTGATTCGCAAACACTTCACCTTAATAGAAAATATGATGACAAACATCCCCCTTTATATACTGATGCAGTTTTATTCTCACAAATTGGACTAGGTGGCCTCATCCAAAATAAGAACAGTCTATTAAATACTATACAAAAGAAAGTATAGAGATCAACTACTCTAAACTTTATGTAATTGTATTTTGGGCAAATATCTTTCAATATTTAACTAGTTTATATCTAAAGACTTTATGCAAGAAATCGATATATTCTTGTTCCTACATGTTTATTTTCTAACAAATTTTTCTTAAAGAGCAGACTTAGGTTACATGGCTGAAAGTTAATTTCATTCATTTATGCAACAAATAGTTATTGAATTTCTTTAAGCTGTAGGAATCTGACAGTCGAAATCCCATACTTTCAAACATCTTACATTGAAGTGGGGGGAGGCAGATGCTAAGTAAATACGTTTATATGTAAATAAACAGGAAAATTTCCTGTGGTGACAAGCAGTGCTTTGTAGAGGAAAAACATTCATGTGATAGTGATTGAGTAGCTTTCTAGATTAGCAAGTCAGGCTAAGATCTCTTTGAACAAGTTAAGTTTATCATGAAAGTTGAATCTTAAAAGGAAGCTCACCATAAAAAGATAGAGGGGAAGAGCATTTCAGACCCAGTAAACACAGAGCGCAAAGGGGAGATTGGATGAACATGCTTAAAGAACTAGAAGAAAGCCAGTAGCCAGTGTGAATGAAACATGGTCAAAGGGGAGTGGATTATGAAATGCTGTGGGTCATAAGTGCTGCACTGAGATTTTGCTTAATGGCGAAAATGAACATTTGGTTGCAATTTTAAAAATGTTTCCCAAGGTAACACTATTCTAGCCATCCTTTATATCATGCAATGTGAGAAATTACTTGACCATTTCTGTCACATCAGGGTCCAAATTTATTCATGAAAAAATATTGTAAAGATATTTAAGATATTCAATATATTCCTGCAAAGAAATTGGCTTACACTAAGCAAGTATTTTATCCAATGCTTCTATTTCTTTATTGATAGTCAAAGGGACAATTAATAATACTATTAGCCTTTATTATATCAGCTGTTGCAAGAAACAGTATTTATAGGGGCTTGCTTGAAAGATCTGTTTTCCAATTTATAAAAAAATCTGTTCTTGGATCTACCTCTTCTTCAGAGCTGAGTACCTGATCTTCATCCTATCTTTCATCACCTTTCATAATCAATTTGTATATGGCACCATTTCATTGACCTAAAATTGAAGGACATTATAAATTTACATCTATTGAAGAAGTAGATGATTTGTTGAAAAGTGATTTACTGTCTTGTTCTTGACGCTGTGGGAGAAAGGAGTTAGTAGTTAATATTTAATGGGCTAAGCTGAATAAAAACACTCTACCAAGTCTCTCTATGAACCATTTACCCCACACAAGAAGAATAAGCAGCAGCAGCTACTATCAGAGCTGGAGAAAGGAAATTCTAAATTGACCCTTTGTGGGAACAGTTCTGAATTCAGAGAGATGTTGGTAAAACCAATAAAATATCATAGTTTAGTTCTATAAGGGCTCTCAAAATCAAATATTTCCATGTATTAAGGGGCTGTGACAATTACAGTTTATGATTCTGAAGGTTTGCATACCACTCTTGAA
Organism: Eulemur rufifrons; assembly: GCF_041146395.1. Classification (NCBI taxonomy): domain Eukaryota; kingdom Metazoa; phylum Chordata; class Mammalia; order Primates; family Lemuridae; genus Eulemur; species Eulemur rufifrons. Next base: position 112,691,880 of record NC_090989.1, read on the forward strand.
ATGGAAAGTAAAGACATTACTTCATTATTTTTTTCCTTCATCAGTTCCTAGATGTTTTTAACCACTCTAGGACTGAAATCTCTTTGTTAGAAGATTTTGTAGGTGTCTAGTAGTGGTAAGAACATACTTTGACACTAGTCTTACCCTTAATTAGATCCCAAATGAGATACTTATTCATAGCTCAACACTGGATAATTTCTTTTGAGCCTCAATGTCCCTATCTGTAAAATTATGAAGATAAAAATACCTATTCACAGATATGTGTTAGATAAGCTGTGTTTGAGGTAGCATATATATGTACAGAAGATGTTATCTGGCACACAGAAGTTGCAGCATACATTAATGAATAAAACAGTGATAATATTAACAGTAATATTACTTACAATAATATTGTCTTCAGAGTCTACGAGCCCCCTACGATAGAGTTTAAATTCATTCCAATTACTTCCAAATTGATCTACTGGAAAGAACTTCACAGTTAGAAAGGGAAGTTTCTTATTTAAAAAGTGGGCATGACTTTGTGAAATGTGCAAACAGGATTAGTATTTGCAATTTTGTCTGATTATATGTCTTGCTGGTGTCTTATTAGTATCTTTATGTTTGATTTTCACCAGGTCTATCCTTTCATATGGTTGGTCCAGAAAACTCTAAGAAATAGCTTTGTAGATCAAGTTTAGGAAGAGTACATACCAATATTTTGAATGTGACCAATTGTAGTATGGCTTGGGCATTCTTTACAGATCCCTTTGCCACCTGCTATAAGAGTCCCTTAGTAGACTCCAGATGAAAATACCACTGTTATGAAGTCTTCCAAAATATCTGGGTAAAATAAGCCAATATTGATCTTGTTCTGCAGGAATGCTAGAATTTGTCTGAACAAAAAATTTCATTAAGCCTCTACCATCTGCCCTTTACTGCTATTGTTATTTTTAAATGTCTTTTGTACAATTTGTACACTTAAATGTCTTTCCAATTAAGTAGCTTTAAGTGTGGAAGAATCAATGCAGTTATTAGAGACTAGCTTTTGTAAATAAAAAAATATTGTGTGGCAACAAAATGAACCTCATTGTCTCATGTTTGGTGACTGGCAGGAAGGAATCTCTAATTTGTATTAAAGCATCAGAAAATCCATAGACTATAAACTGTACTTAGGTTCTTTGTTTGTAAGTGTCAGTGTTTATATTCTACCAGCATATTTTTTTTCTGCTCAATATAATTTCATTTAATGGCCATGAAGCATATTCAAACTAACATTAAGGACAATAAATTTTGATGATAGAAACCTATTTTAAAGAATCAAGCCTAACTTGTTAGGCCAAATGTGCTTCTAAAAATCTATTATTATAAGAAATAAGTAAATCCCTAAGAAGCCACAGAGGCTTAATTTATTAATTGCTTTTAGGGTAATCATTGGAATTATTGTCTTTTATGTGTTCAAAATTTAATTTAACTTTCATAGTTAAGACTATTTAGCTACTTTTCATTTTCAAAACACAAGGCAACCCTCACAAAGAACATATCTGAAGGAGAAACCCCCCACAAGAGCTTCTGAGTACAAATAAAAAGCTTCTGATATGGGGTTGTTCAAGGGTGAGGCACTGGCTGAGTTTGAGAATAACATTAAAAACAAACAAATGTTGGCGTGGGTGTGGAGAGACAGGAACACTAATACACTGCTGGTGGGACTGCAAACTAGTGCAACCCCTGTGGAAAGCATTATGGAGGTATCTTAAACAGATTCAAGTAGACCTGCCATTTGACCCAGCAATCCCACTACTGGGCATATACCCAAAGGATAAAAGGTCATTCTGTAACAAAGGCACATGTACCCAAATGTTTATAGCAGCACAATTCACAATAGCAAAGATGTGGAAACAACCCAAATGCCCATCAATACATGATTGGATTAGTAAGCTGTGGTATATGTATACCATGGAATATTACTCAGCTATAAGGAATGATGAAGATACGACATCTCTATGGTTCTCCTGGAGAGAGTTGGAACCCATTATATTAAGTGAAGTATCCCAAGAATGGAAAAACAAGCATCACATGTACTTACCAGAAAATTGGTTTCCCTGATCATCACCTAAATACAAATCTGGGAACGACACCAATTGGACATCAGACTGAGGTGGGGGGTGGGGGAGGGGATGGGGGTATGCCTACACAATGAGTGCATTGTGCACCGTTTGGGGAGTGGTAACACTTGAAGGTGCTGACTCGGGAAAGGGGGGGTGGGGAAAAAATATGAAATTATTGTTTTTAACTTGCACTGTTCACTTAAAAAAAAAAAAAAAGAAAAATAGAAGATAAGTCCAAGGTATGGATAACTGGGAAAGTTAGGAAATTATAGTTTGGGAAATGATTTTGGGGTCAAGATGATGAATTCATTTATAACCTTCAGAGGCTCACCATCACCTAATTGCCCAAACTCAACATGTTAAGTTCTTTCTCAGTTTGGCCTTCACTCTGTTCTGTCCTGTCTCTCTTTCGAGCCCATACATGCCACGTGGGCAATGTTGCCTGATGGTTCCATTTGCTAAGTGGAAGCTTGGTCTTGCCTCTGGAATTTTAGTCCTAAACACGACTGCCCTTTTCTGACTGGATTTCTCCCTTTTCTGAAATTTATTTTCTACCTATCTCAAAAACTCAATATAATTCTTATTTTTCTTTATACTTCTTAACCCACATCCTACTCTCTTTCCCTGTATCCAGAGTCCTTTCTTTCTGCATCTGCCTATCTTTCCTCCCCTTCATCCTTTAGCATTTTCTGGAATAAGTTAATTTCCCAAAATATCTTGGAAAATACAAACGATAACATATTGCTATATGTATATATTTAAGTTTCTTTTCCCCTGAAGAATAATGAAGTTACTGTTTTTGTAAAAATGATACATACTTCATCTTACCTCTTTATCTAAAATAACTACTCTATAGCTCCATGTGCATAACGTTCAATAATTTACTTATATTTTGTTTGCACTGAATAAATCTATGGTAAATGAAAAAAAAAAAAACAAACAGCATTGTAACTATACCTTTCAATATATTCTTTTTGTAACTATATCTTTCGATATATTCTCATTTTGTCTGGGCTGAGTTTCTACAGTAAGCATCATGTTGGACCTCACAGAAGCAGGAGCAGCTATGAATACGTCAACACATGCTGTGCTGTGTGGGTTGGACACTGCAGCCCCATAGCTCCCATCAACGTTGGATGTAGCCACACATATACCAAACGTTGTGTGATGAACATCTCAAAAAATGATAACATAATGGCTGTGTTTTTTTTTTCCTTTCTAGACTGTACATTCTTAGAGTTAGGCATTGCACCTTGTAAATATTTATATCCACAGAGCCTAGTAAACTGTCTAGTACATAAATAATTGTATTAATCTATTTAATAACTGAGTGTAAAACATGAGGGAGACTTTTCTGTTGAAGGCAAAACTGGGCATTCAGGTACATGTGGGTGTACGTGTGTTCATACAAGAGGGAGACAGAAAGACTGGCCAAAGTGATAGAAAAGAGCAAATCCATCCTTGCAGACTTGCTGTTCTTATTTTGAATCATTCTTTTTCTGTCAATTTCTTTAGGAAAACCTGTAAGACCTTATCAATGAAAAGCAATTGTGGAAAACATCACTAAGACAACAGTTTTTAAACTATTATTTTATAAAGCAATATTCTTCAGAATTGGGTTCCTAAACACCTAAGGATACACAAAGACTTTCTAGCAGGTACATGGGCACACACATAGATAGCTTTTAAAAAATCAATTTCCAGATCCTCAACTTCAATATGTGTCTTTTCCTAAAACAATCTGCCAGAGAACATCTGTGATCTGCCAAATCTTTTTTGTTTCTGCTTCTCCTTTCAAAATTGTCCTTTTACCACTATACAAAAGAAGAGAGTGCATCTCACCCGTCCCACCTAATGTGACACATTCCCACAGGGTGAAAACACATTCACACACCAAAGGACTATTCTAGATACATTTTTCTTGAGGAGAGAAATCTAAGAGCAAACTAAAAACATAGGTATTTAATGGGCTGCACCATACTTCATCCATGTATTAATAACAAAGTAAGGGTTGGGTTTTCTATATATCTTATCTTGTCTATTTATCTTAGAATTCAGCAGTGAGATTTCTATCATGGGAATAAAAATCATATTTAAATATAAATAAAAATAAAGGCAGACATTTTCATGGAAATTCAGTCTGATTTTGGCTGATAAAAACTGCCTTTGTTATTTAGATTATATGATAGACATTTCCCATAATTTAATAAGACTAAATCTGAAGGTTTGTGATCTTGATGAAAAATACAATATAAGTGAGGTTCAACATTGAATCTAACACTAACATTTAAACAGCACTAAGTGCAAAACTGAATTATTGCAAGTTTAATTAAATGAGTATAGTGAAGGATGGAAACCAATAGCACTATATCTGAATTTGTGGTACCAGAGGGTTTTGTCTGTTTAAAGTAGGATCAAATAAACAAAATGCCAGAATACTTTACACTGTATAATACTATGATAATTTTTTGTCAAGTTTAAAAAGTGCAAGGGCATACAGAGGTTTTCAAAATTCTTTCAAATAAAATGAAAACATTTGAATAACACTGCATAGATTTCAGGCTGGTTTCCAATTTTGCTCTTGTATTTGTGTGATAATATTATTGGGAGCATGTATGATTGCATGGAAAGTCATGATTTAAATAAAACATGACCTTGGTCTCCCTTTTCTACTCCTCTTCATCTTGTAGAATTCCAGCAGAGTAGGAATTAGAGTAAAGAGATCTGCATTTAAAAGAGAATCTTCAGGAGTTCAGTTTCAAAATGTTAGGCAAAGCTCTTGAGTTTGCCTACTTACTCTTCTGATTCAATAAATAGCAATCCACCAAAACAAAGCAGAATGCATGTACATCCCCATATATCTTAGTCATTTTGGGCTGCTGTAACGAAGTACTATAGACTGTGTGGATTATAAACAACAGAATTTCATTTTTCACAGTTCTGGGGGCTGGAAGTTCAACCAAGATTAGGGTGCCAACATGGTTGAGTTCTGGTGCAGACCATGTTTGAAAACAGCTGTCTTTTCATTGTATCCTTACATGGCAGAAAGAAAGCAAGAGAGCACTCTAGGGCCCCTCCTATAATGGTACTAATCCTATTCATGAGGGGTCCGTACTCACGCTCTAGTTACTTCCCAAAGGCCTTACCTCCTAATATTATCACATTGGAGGTTAGGATTTCAACATATGAATTTGTGGGGAGGGGGACACAAACATTCAATCCATTGCAGTATGTATCTCCTGCTAATAATTTTTTTAAGAAATATTTTTCTAGTAGCACTACATGGAGTTGGTAAATCCTGTTTCTTGGTTTTAGATATTTGCAATTAGTCACAGTTCTCCTTAAATCTCTCATTCGGTATCTTCAGGCTTACTTTGTTTCAACCTTCATTCATGCAATTATCAGTCACATCTTTAAGGCTAGAATAGAGTGATTTTTTATAATGCTCCTTGTAATCCTCAAAGACATGTACTAATCCTTACTTGCCTGCTGATTTTTATCTTCTCATTTATTAGCATGTCCTTGAAGTGATTATGCAATCTTATACTTCCTCTGTAATGTAGGAAATTTCCAGTTGCTTTACATGCTTTCCAATATTTATTGTTCTCATTTCAATATTAATCATTCTACTCAATGTACCATATTGTGGTTTTAATTTGTATTTGTCTGATAAGAAATGATACTGATGGCTTTCTCACTTTTGCATAGGCCATCTGTTTGCCTTCTTTTGTGAAGTGTTCATATCTTTTGACAAGTTTTTAAATTGGGTTGTTTGATTTCCACTATCCAATTTGTAGAAATTATTGATATATTCTGTATATAAATCCCTTGTCATTTATAATGTACATTTTTTTCAGTTTATGACTTATGATTTTTCTTAATGGTATATAGTAAATCTTGTTTTCTATTTTCTTTCAAAAATCTTTACCTACCACAAAGTAATAAAGATTTTCCACTTATTTTTTTTTTTTAAATTCATAGTTGGCTTTTCCTTTAGGTCTATAATTTATCTTTAAGTAATTTCTTAATATGTTGTGAGAAAGAGGAAAATATTATGGTTTTCATAGGTTTATTCAGTTTTTCCAGCTCAATTTGTTGAAGAAAAATTCTTTCCCCCATTGATTTTTCATTGGCACTTTTTCAAACTTCAATTGAATTTATGAATATGAATCTACTTCTGGATTCTCTTTTCTTTTCTTTTCTTTTTTTTTTTTTTTTTTTTTTTTTTTTTGAGACAGAGTCTCACTCTGTTGCCCAGGCTAGAGTGAGTGCCGTGGCATCAGCCTAGCTCACAGCAACCTCAAACTCCTGAGCTCAAGCGATCCTCCTGTCTCAGCCTCCCGAGTAGCTGGGACTACAGGCATGCGCCACCATGCCCGGCTAATTTTTTCTATATATATTTTTAGCTGTCCATATAATTTCTTTCTATTTTTAGTAGAGGTGGGGTCTCGCTCTTGCTCAGGCTGGTCTCGAACTCCTGAGCTCAAAGGATCCGCCCACCTCGGCCTCCCAGAGTGCTAGGATTACAGGCGTGAGCCACCGCGCCCGGCCCTGGATTCTCTTTTCTATTATGATTTTGATCAGCTTTTCTATTCTTTCCCAATAGCACATTGTATTGATTATGTATTGATTATTAATAGATATTATAGTAAGTCTTAATATCAGGTAATGTGTGTCCTACAACTATGACCTTCTCTTTTTGGATTGTTGTAACTATTCCAAGTCCTGTGCATTTCAATATAAATATTTGAATAAATTTATCAAAACCTTCAAAGGAGGACTATTGTCATTTTCACTAAGACTATATCAAATATATGAAACAATTTATAAAAATTGACACCTGGACAATACTGAATTTTCCAATTTATGAAAATGGTTTATTTCTCCATATGTTTAAGTCATCTTAACATTTTGTATTTTTCAGTGTAGAGGTTTTGGACATTTTTGCATTCATTTCTAAATTCTTTTTATTCCAATGTAAATACATTTTTTAAATTTATTTTTCTGATTTTGGCTTTATTAATTTCCTACATCTTTTTTCTATCTCATTGAATCTTCTGTGATCTTCATTATTCTCCTTCTACTTAATTTTGGTTTAAACTGATTTGCTTTTTCTTGATTTTTAGGGAAAATTTAGGTTATACATTTTTACATATTTTTATTCAAATATAATATTTTAAAGTTATAAATTTTCCTCTAAACAATGCTTAGCTATATCTCAAAAAGTGGTCAGTTTTATATGTTTTATTATTTCATTTTTGACCCATGGACTCTACAGAAATGAGTTATTTTAATATCCAAAAATTTAGAAATTTTCTAATAATTATATTGTTACAAAGTACTAATTCATTTCCATTGTGGTCAATGGACCATAATCTGTGAATTGTTAACTCATTACATGTGTACTGGAAAAGAAAGTTTATTTTCTTTTTGCAGATTGTAGTGTTTTTTGTAATATCAATTAAATCAAATTGGTTGATAGTGTTAAATATTTTGTGACTTTTTAGTAATTAAATAGATTACTATGTAAAAGGCGATAAACAGCTCTAAATATGATTACAGATCTGCTAATACCTCTTATAGTTCTTTCAACTTTTGCATCATGGATTATGGAAGTTAATTAGGAGAATGCACATATTTTATGTCCTCCTGTTAAAATGATCTTTTATCATCACAATAAATCTCTACTTTCTTTGGTAATACTCTTTGTCTAAGGCCTTTTTTGGTCTAATATTATTTATATAGATACTCTACATTTATTATGTTTAATGTTCTCATTTTTTATCTGTTATATTTATTTTATCTTCAATCATTCTATTTCTTTGTATTTAAACTATGCCTTTTAAACACCATATAGTTTTTTGAATCTCAACTGACAATCTTTATTAAATGTAAATATAAATACATTTATATTTACGATAAGTATTTATATAGTGAGGTTTATGTCTACTATCTTGTCACATCTATTTTTCTTTTCCTGTCTCTCCTTTCATGCCTTCTTTTGGGTTGGCTAATAAATTTTCACATTCTAATTTAAATTCCTCTGTTGACTTTTTAGAACCTCTTTGCTTAGCTTTTTAAATAGGTACTCTAGGCCAGGCACGGTGGCTCATGCCTGTAACCCTAGCACTCTGGGAGGCCAAGGAGGGAGGATCATTTGAGCTCAGGAGTTCGAGACCAGTCTCAGCAAGAGCAAAACCCTGTCTCTACTAAAAATAGAAAAAAATTAGCCAGGTGTGATGGTGTGCACCTATAGTCCCAGCTATTTGGGAGGCTGAGGCTGGACGATCACTGGAGCCCAGGAGTTTGAGGTTGCTGTGAGCTAGGCCAATGTAATGGCATTCTAACCCAGGCAACAGAGTGAGACTCTGTCTCAATAAAAAAAAAAAAAAAAAAAAAAAAAAAGGTTCTCTAGAGTAGTATTTCTCCACATTGCCACTTAAGCCTAGATAATTCTTAGTTGTGAGGGGCTGTCCTGTGTATTGTGGCATGCTTAGCAGCATCCTTGTCCTCTATCTTCTACGTGCCAGGATCACTCCTCCAGCTGTGACAACCAAACATGTTTCCAGATATTTCCACATGTTTTATAAAAGAAAACTATCACAACTTATTTAGAATTATTGCTGTAAGGATTACAATTTGTAATGAAAAGTTATCACTCTTGACTTAAAAGACAATATTGTATCACTTCATGTTACATGTAAAAATCTTACACCAGAAAAAATTATTTTATCTCCTCAACATTTCGTATTTTTGTTACAATACATATATAATTTTATTTATATATAATTTATTTATGTACAAATTATTATATATAAATATAAGTAAATTTATATGTAATATTACTTTATATATATTTTTTGAAAAATTGAGAGATATACATGAAAGATTTTCTTTTATATTTACTTACACATTTAGCATTTGTTGCTCTTCTTTTTCTTCCTGAAAACATAAACTTATATCTGTTGTCATTTTCCTGAAGAATTTCTCTTCAATTTCTTATACAAAAGATATGCCTGTAACAATTTTTCTCAATTCTTTTATATCTGAAACTGTCTCGAATGCACCTTCATTTTTGAAGAAAATTTTTTGGTTTTTACATGTTGTTTGCATTCCATCTTTTTTTAAACAGTCACCATCTTTCTGTTAATATTCCCTCTTTATTAATTCTTTATGATTAGGCTATCCTCAAACCTTTCAACATGTGTTTTGTAAGCATTTCAAAGTCCTCGTTTGGGTATACAACACTTTGTTGCCCTGAAGACTGAATGGTTTTTTTCTGTATTATAGGTCATAGTTTACTATTTCTTTGCATGTCTAACAATTTTGATTGTGTACTGGATGTTGTATATAACAATTCTAGATTATAAAATTTTCCCTTAAAGAATATTGGTATTTATTCCATCAAGTTGTTAAATTCTTACTGAACCCTTTGGATCTGTTTGATTTTATTCTTATTTAGAGCAGCTCCAGTCTCATACTGAGCTCAGTCCTAGGAAATGGCATTTATTTTAGGCATAGTCCTCCCTCCTTAAATGTGTCCTTTCTAGGGAATCAGCTGAATGCTGATATGCTAATTGATGTCCCTTCACTGTAGATATGATGGTACTACAACGCATTTGAATAGTGCATGACTCTGGTATCAAATTTCAGCTTTCCACCCAACAGGAAGTGAACTCTGCTGGATCTCTTGCGGTCTTGTCCTGTACATGTACAGCCCAGCCTTCATCCAAGGACCCATGCTGAATATTTTTACAGTTTTCAGAGACCCCTTCTCAGGAACTCCCTCTTCTTTATGACTGTGCTCTATAAAGCTCAGTAATTGGGGAACTGAATATCTCTCAAGGATAACTGTGCCATGCTCCCTGTCTTCCAATGCCTCAAAGGATTTGCTCATGTTTTAATAGGTATTAAGCTGTTTTCAGCAGGTCAGCATGAATGGTAGTACAAGGAAAAGTGAAAAGTTCTTTAACAACATTTAGCATGATTTTCTTTTGTTTTTAAAGGGATTATGGAATGCACTTTTAAAAAGCCATTATTGGTGAAATCACTCACCAGAACTCACTCTATTTAATAAGTGGCGAAAGGCCACATGCAGTAAAAAATGCAGATTTGTAGAAATTGAAATCATGATACTGACAAACCACATTGGCTTACAGCATTTGCTTCATGCGCACTCAAAATCATTAGCCATCAGAAAATAATATAGACCACTTCACTAGCTTTTATGGAACTGTTGACTGAAAGTGAGCACAAAAGCACACAGAGCACTGCGAGCTGTATGTATCTGTAGAATAATACAATGATATATACAGTCACATAAAAATATATATGGAAAAATTCAACTAAAAATATGAATAATAATGATAATGATGATGGCTAATATTAATTCGTTTGCAGTGCTTATCTTGTGTCAGAAATTTACCTGTATAACTACATTGATCTCCACAAGAATTCTATGCAACAAATATCATTATCCTGACTTTTGAGATGAGTAAAGCAAGGCATTAAGAGGTTCAATAACTTGCACAAAGTTACAGAACTAGAATCTCCATAAATCTTTGATTTTTATAAAAATAATATAGTTTTATTTATTGTCTTCTCTTCTGAATTTAAAAAAAATTGTTTTAATAATTTGTGAACTAATTTCCTGACTCCACTTTTTTATTGTTTTTACAATTAACACCTTGTTAACTGTGGGCAGGTGTTTCCCAATGGGAGACTGAGTTCCAACCAGGTGTTAATGAAAAAAAGCAAGAAAGTTGGGTTACTAACACACAGGAAAATTGCCATGTATCAGAAATAGGGCTGTAAATTAGGTTGTTCTATCAAGGAAGAGTTGTATTTTCTTTTAAAATCACTTCCAGTTTTTTGACAATTTTTAAGAGCTTTTTGTAATTCTTTGATTTTGATTTTAGTTTAAGTTAACATAAAATTTGCTGATCTGATTAATGTAAATATAGCTTTGATCATTGATTTTGTATCAAAATGAGTGCTTTATGAAACTCCCTGTGAATATTCTTTGCTAAATAATATACTCTATGATGAAAATGTTATAATAAGAGTAACCACGGAGGAAAGAGTACATATATTAATAATATTTGTGACAGAAATAACAACTCTTTCACAGGCTAAAAGTAGTCTGTCAATCCTTTCCTTTATGCAGGAAAGTAATTAGATAATGTATTATGACCTGCAGAAAAACCAAATTCATGTAATATTCAGGATTTTATGAAGAAGTTATATTGATATTTTGTTTGGTCTATTCAAATATAAAAAAATTGTGGGTTAGCAGGAAATTATGTGTCCCTTTTCACAAAGATGGTTATAGCAAGATGGTATAATACTTCTCCCAAACCTATCTAGATTAGGAATTTAAATATAATGACCATAATAACTGATTTAAAAGAGAAATCATATCATTTTGTGCCTATAAGATTAATAAACATGAAAAGTTTTCACCAGTTCTAATGAGGATAAAGTGAGTTAAATTCTTCTCTATATGTATGGTAAAAAGTAAATTGGTAAATACACCAAGCGATGTGCAGGGTAAGACAGTGAAGTAGGAAAAAGGTGTAGAAATGACTTACTATGTATCAAGAGATAAATAAATCACATTTTAATATTCTGTATTTTAAAACTTTTTTATTGATACACAATAATTATACATATTCATGGAGTATATGTTATATTTTGATATAAGCATATAACATATAATGATCAAATCAGAGTAATTGGGGCATGATTCACCTGAAACAATTATCATTGCTTTATATTGGGAACATTTGAAAACTTCTAGCTATTCTGAAATATAATAAATTATTGTTAACTATAGTTGCCCTATTGTACAATTGAATACTAGAACTTTTTCCTTCTATTTAACAGAATTACCCCTTCACCAACACCTTTTCATTACCCCTTCCCACCACCCTTATCAATCTCTAGTAGCCACCATTCTATTCACTACCTCCTTGAGATCAATTTTTTTTTTGGTATCATGTATGAGTGTGTGTCAAATTGCTACTAACTGATCAACACTATGGTGCTGACATGGTAGTAATATTCTCCAGGGATTAGGGGGTTGCGGGGGACAAACTCACAACTAATGGTCACAGACACGGTGAGCATTATAGAGGGGAAGGACATGCCTCTAAACTTCGCTTGGGTGAGGCAAAGACATAAAATGTATCCAGAAGATATTTGCACTTCAGTGTTTATTGCAGAATTATTCACAATGGCTAAAATATGGAATCAGCTTAAGTGTTTATCAAGGGAAAAATGGATAAAAAAGATGTGGTGTATGTACACAATGGAATATTATTTAGCCATGAAAAAGAAGGAAATTTTGTCATTTGCAGAAACATGAGTGGATCTGGAGGACATTATTTTAAGTGAAATAAACAAGGCACAGAAAAAACTAATATTCAGTATTTTTATTATGTGTATACAGGCTACTGAAATGCAGAGATGTTGAAAAGTTTACATTTTAATATAAATATTGGTTAAGTACTATAGAAATGAAGTAGGGGTTCCTGCAATTGTAAATTGGGTGGTCATAGTAGATCTCAATGAAAACATAACTTTTGAACAAAGATGTGAAAGATAAATACCTTTAGTTTTATTTTTTGACTCTTAGATCTGAAATTTTTGAAATTTGGAATGCTGTGAGGATTGAATTCTTTTTTCCCTCCCCAAACTAGATGGTCAATACTGTTAAAATCAAACCTATATTTCATCCATTGTGTGACTATGTCAACATTATCATAAATTGATAACCCATATATTCATGACTTTATTTCTGGGATCCTTTTAAAATGCCATTGGTGTGTTTTTTTAATTCCTGACCCCAAAACACGTGGTTTTATTTAAAAGTTGTAATTTATATGCAGATATAATTTATGATTGTATATTTATATTATCATATATACTATAAATGTATTTTGAGGTCTGATAAAGTAGATCCTCCTCTTTATTTTGCTTTTATTTTTAATAAGGCTTGGTTTATATTTATGTTTCCTTATAGTCATCAGAAATACCAGGTAAAATTTTAGAAATAATCTGTAGCAATGGGCATTTTAATTATATTGAATCTGTAGATGACTTTGTGAGAACTGTTTTAAATTCAAATATATATCTCTCCATTTAATATGATTTTCCTTAATGTTTAAAATTTCACCAAAGTTTTATTCATTTATTTTTTAGGTTTATTCTTTGCTACTAATTAATTTTTGTTGCTACTATAAGTTTAATCTTTTCTATTACTTTCTTAATTAGTTAATGCAGGTTTATTATAATAATTTGTTCATTGTCTTTGATTCTCTGACGAGACATTATTATTGCTAATAAATACTGACAGCCTTCTCTTTCTTCTTTTTGAAATATTTTTGGATTGACAAGAAACTCCACAACTATGTTGGACTTTTGTTCTATTCTTGATTTTAATAGGAATATTTTTCTGTGGTTTAACTGTTAAGCATAATAGTTGCTGTAAGTATATAGTCACAAGTTTTTATCAAAGAAATTCCCATTTATTCATAGTTTGCTAAAATATTTTATCAAAAATGTATGTAGAATTTTATAAAATATTTTTGCTTCAATCTTTGGAGAGTTTTTATAAGTTTAATCTGTTAATATTGTAAAGTACATTGGTAGGTGTTTTTAATGTTACACAATCTTTTAATTCCTAGTTGGTTATGATTTATTTTTATCTAATGCTTGACAAATTTAGTAATATTTACATGAAGTATTTTTGCTTTCATATTTATAAGATTTTCCCTGTGTTTTTCTTACTATTAAAGTACCATTAATTTCTTAAAATGAATTCAGTAGCTTTTCAGCTTTTTAGTAGTTGGTAATAATTTTATAAATTTGAACTATTGTTTGAAAGTCAGTAAAACTTGTCTATAAAATCACCTGTGGTTTGTATCTAATTGTGATTAAATATCAATTAAAATGTGTGGTTATTGGTGGTTTCAGGTTTTCTGATTCTTGGGATGCATTTGCTAAAAATATTTTTTCTATAAATTCATCTGGGAGCTCCAGTTGAGCAATCGGTTAGCACGCAGTACTTATATAAATTCATCTGTTTTATCTTGTTTTAACAGACTTTGTTGTAAATTTGTGTATATTCTCATAAATTTCAATTTTATCTATTTTTAATTAAACTCAATTTTCAGATTTAAATATTGCTTATTTAAATATTATTACCTCTATTTGTTGTCCACATTTGCTAAAACTTTATGTATTTTACTAATGTTTTGATCCTTTTAAATAACCAGATTTAGGGTATATTGATCAACTCTATTATTTTGTTAATTTTTAAAATGATGTCTACTTAATTAACTCCTTTTATTCTTATTACTAAAGAAATTCAAAGACTTAAGAAGAGAAATTCTAGCCAGAGATCTAAAATCCAAGTGGTCACAAGTATAAAAGAAAAAAAAAAAAAAAAGCCTAAGTCTCAAAGTTATCATAGGAGCCAGAGATTCCTTATGATGAAGCATGACAAATTGATTAATGAGAACCAGAATTAATGCTTTATTCAGAAGGCACTGGTGTGTCTGAACCAATAGATTTGGTCACTGTCCATACTGTTTGGTCAAGTTTCTCTCCTAATATTACTTCCTATGCCAGAAAAATTTGATAAATATCTTAATTATCACCCCTGTTCCCAGGACTGATATAGTGAATAATGGATTATGATAAGACAGTTATAATAAATGTAGCGGTTATATTTTTAAATTGTTAAAAAATATTAAATATCTTTTAATTTTTTTTTATTTTAGCATATTATGGGGGTACAAATGTTTAGGTTATATATATTGCCTTTGCCCCACCTGAGTCAAAGCTTCAAATGTGTCCATCCCCCAGATAAGTTTATGTCTTGTGACTTTCACTTAATCTAGTCACAGGCTTGTGAGTAGATCTTTGATGTTCTACAGAAAAATAAACTATTTTAATCTAATTACCATATTGAAAATATTCCTCCAATGTTTTAATTCCCTGTCATTTCTCCTCCATTTGTCTGAAGTCCCTATTCAGAATTTGAAATAATTCATTTACATAAGAATCCTTTCCTTAACCCCAGACAGTGTGAGTATTTTTATGCAGATTAAAGTATACTCTCATAAAAATTTTAGGAAAAAAATACAAAAAACAAATTCCCAGAAGCCAAAATCAGATTATAGATCTAATAAGCTGCAGTGAATTCATATGTGCAACAGCTGCTGTAGAAATGTGAAAATGTCATCAGGTAGAATGCAATTTAGATGAAATGTTCTATTGTGTATGTGTTTATTATTTCTTTATCCTGGGATAGGAATTTAATACTCTACATAGCTCCCCAAATTATTATGCATTGTATAAAGCTTCTAAGATCAGATTGTACAAAGATTGCTGTATAAAACTATGGATTATCAAGTATAGAAAAATGCAAGATGATTTTCCTTCCCCCTAAAATCCCACTGGCCAAATATAAGAAAAAAATGTAATGCATTTGCAAACAAGAAGTTAACATGTTCTATTCCCTTAAGCACTTTAAATTTTCTAATGAAGGAAACATCTCCTGCTGAGCTTATACTCAGAAAACCCAATAAAGTTTTTATGAAAATGAACAGTAACAGAAAAGGCAAGTTTGAAGTCAATTTTCTGTATGGTTTTATAAGACATTTTCCTCATAAAAATCATTGAAGTCTTTCATTAAAATTCACTAAGTCTCTCAAAAATGTACTTTAACAAAACATCTATTAATTAGCCTTTGAAGAATACTGTAAGACCAGAAGAAATAATTTATATAAAAGCCAAATGAAAATAGATGCTAATTGAGAATAACTTTTAAATGAATAATAGTTTTATTATGCAGTTAAAACACAGAAAACTTTGGACTGAACACATGGAACCAAAGAGTTACCAAGCAAGTATGTATGAGCAACTTCCTCAAGTCACCTAACCTTGCCTGAGGCAGAAACTCTTTTGTAGGAAACTATTTTATTTATGTTCCAGTGAAGACTCTTCCACTATGACACACATCATATTAAGAGCCAATCTTGATGTTGAATAAACCAAATGTGACTAGTATTAAAACAGAAAGATCATGCAATGAACTATGCACATCATGCTATGTAAGAGATAAGAATGTGGAGAACATTTATTGTGTCCCTTTGAGAGAAAAACAGAGGAGCTTTGTAATTTACAGGCCTTCACAAAGCTATTAATATTAGCAATCATTAGCATTTTGCCTAAAAAACAAATACTCAGCAGGTAAATGGTTAGATAAACATGTACATTTTACTTCTTTATCTTAATGTTGAAAATTTTTCAATGAAAAATAGAATCCTTCCATTAATTGTTTTTTTAGATATTATAAACATAAAAATATATAAGTATTTTATATGAGCTATGGACAAAGTGTGAGCATCTTCTTAAAATAAACACTCTTTACCTATGCCCTACTTAAGATTGATTTTTTTAAGGTAGGCTTTGGATTTGGAATTTCAAAAGCCATTTACCACAAGTAAAATATATGCCACAATCAGCTGCAATGGGACGCTGTCCCACACTTCCCTATTACTAGATTGTTTCATAGAATGCCCTGACATGAGCAGTACTGAGTTTATTGATCTTATCTTGAACACAGTAAATGTTTGCAAGTTCTCCTTTTTTGACATGTCTTCCCATAATAACCTCTTAAAACTCAAGGAAGATATACAAATAATATCAACACTTATGTGTAGCTCACAGTCACTAAAAGACACACAGTGAGAAATCAATAGCTTTTTCCCTCTTCACAGCATTTGAATCAATTATTTTGGCTTAAGAGCTACAAGTCCAAAAAATGTGCAATGCACACTGCAGACTATTTCCCATGGCTGCTACTACCTCTTAGTCATACTCACATAATGACAGTCAACTATGGACAAAAAAATATATATATTTTTTTCTTCCTTCTCTTCATTAAGATCCACCTCCTCGAACTTCCCTTGCTTCTTGGCTACGAAGCATTTTTTAACTGAAAAGCTCTACTCCCATTCATCTTCTGTTCCTTTAAGGATATCAAGGTAGATTCCTTGTTTGACTTAGCATACCTAGCAGAACAATCCTGAGGTTCAACCCTCTGACAAATTAATTGGAAATGGAAAGTTTATTGTTGGGAAGAATATGAGACATCATCAACCCTAATTCTTTGATATGCCTATGAGGAAATTCTAAGTTCAGCATGGTCAGAAGTTCTCACAGCTTCTCAGGGCAGAAAGGACTTAGGATCTAGGTGTGATTCCAAGCCCAGAGAATTTTAAACAGTATGAGTTTATACAGAACATAAAAGAGCAATGGAAATATGTGTTTAATAATTTTTGAGTCTGTTAAAATTAAGGTCCATTTTGTAGTTGTTATGAAACCATTTATTGATGGATAAAACTCTTCCTCAGAGAATTTGATGTCTTACTGGCAAGACTACCAACTTTTGTTCACCATCTTGGAATTCACCATGCCACCAACCATAAACTTTAAGTCATTTGATCTTAATTTTGTACAATAAAAAGAAATGCCAGAATTCTGAGACTTATCTGGGTAAAGATTAAGAGGAAAGGTAGTGATGTCAAAAGATTCATGTTGGCCGGGCGAGGTGGCTCACGCCTGTAATCCTAGCACTCTGGGAGGCCGAGGCGGGTGGATCGCTCAAGGTCAGGAGTTCGAGACCAGCCTGAGCAAGAGCGAGACCCCGTCTCTACCAAAAATAGAAAGAAATTATATGGACAACTAAAATATATATAGAAAAAATTAGCTGGGCATGGTGGCACGTGCCTGTAGTCCCAGCTACTCGGGAGGCTGAGGCAGTAGGATCGCTTGAGCCCAGGAGTTTGAGGTTGCTGTGAGCTAGGCTGACGCCATGGCACTCACTCTAGCCCGGGCAACAAAGTGAGACTCTGTCAAAAAAAAAAAAAAAGATTCTTGTTATCAGTAGACCTGCAAAAGAAAAACAACTTGTGCTGGAAAATCACTACCTTCCTGTCTTCACCTTTGTGACTAACAAATAGCCAATGATTAAATTAAAAATCCCCTTGCAATTCAGAAAACAAGCATCTTTATCAGATCTGCATTTTCAAATAAGTTTTAAAGGCTTTTTGATGAAAGATTATAATCTACACCTGTTTAAATGGATGAAAATGTAATTGTGTTTAGATTAAAATGAATATTTGTATGTTCTTCACTGTTGTGTTAGCAAAGCTGTTAGTTTTCTAATGAAATCAATTTGGTGATCACAATAGAAAGCCATTATCATATTATGGACTGAATGTTTGCCACCTCCCCTGATTCCTATGTTGAAATTCTAATACCCAATGTGATAGTATTTGGAAATGGAACCTTTGGGAGGTAATTAGGGTTAGATGAGGTCATGAAGGTGGGGCCCTCCTGTTGGGGTACTGCCCTTATAAGAAGAGTCAACAGTGAGGTTACTTTCTATCTCCCCATGCCCATCTTAGTCACCTTCATTTTCTCTTTCTACAATTAAAATATCTAAGTATTTAGAAAAATTCAATAAATTTTAATAATTTAAAATTTTCTGAGATTCTTTTATAGTAAAATTCATGACATTTCATAGTCAATTATTGTATTTACACTTGCTTTTCATTATATAATGTCCAAGGAGAAGAATGTGGTTATGTATATCTGTATATCAAGGAAAACCACTCATTTCTGCCAGTTTTACAAACTAAATATACATGACTAAACATTATTCTCTGTAACAGTCAGAAATGTACATACTCCCCCAAATTAATTTAGCTTTTATTTAGCCTAATAGGGTTTTATCTTTTTCATGCATTGAATAATTCATGATAAGCAGTGCATCAAAAAGATAAAAACCTAAGAATCTATGATTTTCTAGACCTTCTCTAGTAAATGCAAAATGGCTGACTCAGTTTCAAAAATCACAAATACAGGAGGAAAGAGAAAAGGCAGAGGACAAAAGGTCAAGTGCCAGTGAGTTCTTCCTCTTTCTTAGAAGCTTTCATGAAAATAACTTCTAATTGCATTGCATTGACCTGACCTGTATCTAGTAGCCACCTTTTGGCATTTAGGAAGGCTGAGAAAAATAGCTTCATAGCTGGAGACTTTGTTCTCCCCAGTAAAGTCGAGGTTCTATCAGTAAAGAAGGATAGACTGGCAGTGGGATAGGTAACTAGATGTCTACTAAATTTCCCACTAAATTTAAAACCAGTCAAATACAGAGCAAGCAAGAATGAAGAAAACAAAGAATTTTCAGGCATTAAAGGATTTGTTTTTTTCATGAAAAAAGAAATCAGTAATGTTGAATAAAGAAGCCACTGCAAGAGAGCAGTAGCAGACACTGTACTGGTAATCTTCTCCCAGGGAGCACAGCTTAGTCCTAATAAGAGAATATTCCCTATCCCTGAAATAAGGACAACTGTCAGTACTTACTGTCTGGATTTCAAAATTGCTATGAGCACCGATTGTTATATGCCTCCCATTCTTCTCCATTTTTTACAGGCATGTCTATTGTAGCTAATCTCTTAACACAAAATGGTGATATGGGTGAGGATAACTGCAACAGACACACTTAGGACTGGACAATGGGACAAGAAGGAACAAATGTGATGCAAGCAGAGACTTGCAATGTGCTGTCACATTGGCTTATTCTATGTTGCAGATTTTGGAACCCTTCGACCATCATATGAACAAACCCAAGTTAGCCTGTCGGATAACAAATAACATATGGTTCAGTGGCTACCATTACCCAAGCTGACAGATAACCAGTTTATGGAAAAAGTACTGCCTAACCTTTTGGCAGCTGACTGCAGATGCCCAAGTAACCCAAGTGGAGACCAGAGTTATCTGTAAGAACCCACAGTCTCAAGAACTAAATAAACAGTTGTTTCTTAAGTCATTAAGTTTTGACTTTTTTTTTTAACTTGTGGAAAACTCAATTGATACAGACTAAAATAACATGTTAATAAAATTGCAGTCATTTTAAAAACAACCTTGATTTATGTTATTGACCATTACTTATTATACTCCCATGTAGTATGATTATGACCTCAAATGCTATTTTCTACAGTATTTTTTCAACTTCTGTTTTATGTGGTTCAAGACTGTACTAAGTGCATGAATGTTTGTGACATTTTATTTTGTGCTCTTTCCATTTAAATGCTCTTTAACTTAAATTCTTTTCATCTCATGTAAAATATCCACTTATCTAATTTGTTTAGCTTCTGCCAAATATGACTCTTCCTTATATGTAATTTTCTGAGGAATTATCCTTAAGATTTTAATTCATAAGCTTAAACTGCTGGCCATTTTTACTTATTTTAAATATTATTTATTTTATCTTTCACTTAAATATTCATTGTTGAAAAATAAATGTGATTTTATCCCATTTTATTCTTTTATCAAGTGTTTTATAAGGTGTGTGAAATATATTATATATAGTATGTATATAGTACTATTCTTCTAGTAGCCAAAGCTAATACTATGTTTTATGCTGACATATTGAATTTTTATTGGCTGTCAATGTCTTAACTTCTTTATATATTAATACAATTTTTACAATATAAAAGAACTTAGCATATTTTCATATCTCCTTCCATTTTCCCACCAAAATCTCTCATTTTGAGTTTATCTAGGGTTTTACTTCCTGTTTTATTATAATTATTTTTCTCTACCATTAAGTATTTAGATTTTGGCTATAGTTGCTTTTGTACAGTTTGAGTCTAAGGTATAAGTGTGCTCATCACCCAGATAGTGTGCATTATACCCGTTAGGTGTGATTTTTCCCCCTCCCACCTACTTAATTTCCATTGTGTTTTACTTCCATATGTGCACATGAGTGCTAATTGGTCAGTTCCAATTTAATAGTGAGTAAATGTGGTGGTTGTTTTCCCATTCTTGCAATATTTCACTTAGGAGAGTGGTCCCCATTTCCATAAGGTTGTTACAAAAGGTATTAATTCACCATTGTTTTTATGGCTGACTAGTACTCCATGGTATACATGTATCACATTTTATTAATCCACTCATGAATTGATGAGCACTTGGGTTGATTTCATATCTTTGCAATTTCGAATTGTGTGTCAATAAACATTGGAGTGCAAGTGTCTTTTTGATCAAGTGGCTTTTTGTCCCTTAGGTAAATATCCAGTAGTGGGATTGCTGGATCAAATGGTAGGTCTACTTTTAGTTCTTTGAGAAATCTCCATTCTATTTTCCTTAGAGGTTGTACTAGTTTGCAGTTCTGCCAGCTGTGTATAAGTATTCCTTTCTCTCTTCATGCATGCCAGCATCTGTTGTTTGGGGACTTTTTGATAAAAGCCATTCTCACTGGAGTTAGGAGATATCTCCTGGCGGTTTTGATTTGCAGTTCCCTGCTAAGTAGAGACATTGAACATTTCTTCATGTTTACTGGCCATTAGTCTATCTCTTTTTGAAAAGCTTCTGTTCATGCCTTTTGCCTACTTTTTAATGGGGTTGTTTGATTGGTTTTAAATTTAGTAGGAACCTTAGTAGACTCCTATTTACCTATCCAATTTCCAGTCTATCCTTCTTTACTGACAGAACCTCAACTTTATTGAGGAGTTCTCCATGACTCTTGGCTCTACCTTCTGAGAGCTTAGTTCTGCCCTCTTCAACATTCTTCATATTCCCTAAGAAATATCTTATGTTTGCATCTGACTGGCTTCCTCAGGCTGGTCCCTGGCCACAAGAGTTTGGGCATCCAGAAGTCTGTTTTTATTTTGAACGATCTCTGTAAATTTTAGTTCAAGCTAGTAGTGTTTTTGCCAGTGAAACTCTCTTAAGTATTTTTTTGAATTTATATGCATCTGATATTTGCCCTCTTCATGCCCTAAAGGAAACAGCCATAGTTTTCTGTTATTGTTGTTTCCTTTTCTTTTTTAATGAAATAGGCTTCTCTATACCTTGGGCATTTTAGTCTATGGGATAATGACCTTAATATCCATAGAAGTGCTTTTATCTATCTAGCTGAGGTGGTGAACTAGGTATTGTCTTGACACTCCCCGAGATTTTAACAAGGAGACTTATATTTAACAATTTGTTATACTTAACTAAACTACCTCAGCTATATTGTTGAGTTGAGTTCATCTTTATCCTGAAGCCATTTCTTACTTTTCATGGCTTGAGAATCTGGAATTGAAGAGCAGTTTAATTTTCTAACAGCAAATTTTGCCCCCTCTATAGGCCATCTAAATTCTATATGCAAATTAAACTGTTCTTTCTTTAGCTCATTTCTCTCTTCTTGTTTTGTATAACACACAGCTAAAAGAAACCAATTGACATTTTAAACATTATATCTGGAAATCTACTTCACTAGGAGATATAGATTTATTTTCTATCTTTTAATTTACTTCAGGCAACTTTTCTTCCATCTCAAAACAGGGGTTGCCATTTTCCCAACCTGCCACAGCAGATTCACCTCTGCTGTAACAGCCTCACTACTTGTCATGGCCAGGACAAAGGTGAGTCAAGCAAAGCATCTATGTTGCAAAATTTCAGATACGGACTCACATTCAAGGTTGTACAAGTATTACCTCCATAAATTTTGTATTCTACATGTTTAACTCTTAAGGAGGCACTTTTGGTTTATATGATATTTTTTGAGCATTCATTATAATTTCTTTACCACTTTTCCAGGCTCCTAAAGCAGTACTGCATGTTTTAGGTTTTTGTTATGGCACCACCCCCACTCTAAGGAACAATGTCTGTATTAATTATCATTTTCTGCATAACAAACCATCCCAAAATTTATAGACTTATGTAACAGTCATTTATTTGGTCCACAATTTTGTGGCTCTGCAATTTGGGCTGGACTCAGCTGGGCTGAGCCTGTTAGTTTCAGCTGGTATAATTCATATGTCTGTAGTCAGCTATCAGTCATCTAAGTGACACTCCTTTGGTTAAATGGCTATCAGCTAAGCAGATGGGTGATTCTTCTGGCCTGGAGCAGACTGACCTCAGTTGGACCCACATATTCATCAGCTTGCAAGTTGGCTATGAATAGCTAGTTTATGATGGCTCCACCTGAAACAAAGGCTTTGCTCCATGTAATCTTAAACTCTAGATTTTTCCATATGGCAAACATGGAGTACTAAGAGAAGCAAGAGTGGAAGCTGTGAAATCTTTTTATGCCTAAACTTGGATCTGGCACAATGATACTTCTGGTATTAATATTAATATCATAATTGCTCTTCTGCCCCAGATTGGAAAACCAATGTGAGGCTTCTGGCAATTGTACTTGCCAATAAATAAAACACCACAAAATGAGTCTCTGAACCCACTGAACCCAATGGACAGGGCTCCATGTATGACACGGCCTCCATAAATCTACATTCCTGCCAGGATTGATGTTGGCATTTTGAGTTTCCTGATATCAGCATTAACTCATATCCTTTCTTCATCATCTCTTCAAAGGTTTCAGTAGTCCCTTTTCTGCAATGTACTGTTAGATTGGAAATTGGCCACTAGTCACTTTGAGAAAAGAATGTCAATAACCATCTTATGTATATGTATGTTCATATACATACATATCTATTTGGAGAGTTCTTCCTTAAGGGGTCCTTTCTCAAAGTTAAACTGATGGACTCACAGTGAGAATTGCATCACATCTTAAGACTAAAGAAGGGATCAAGATTTTCCACTGTGATGGCTGATACCAACCTTCTGCTTGCCAACTCTCCTTTATCTTTATATAGTTAAATGAACATATTAATAGTTTTGCTCCTCATCCATCTTATTCCTCAGAATGCTGTGATATGTTGCCCATGACACAGATCCCTTCAGGTTAAAGAAATTTGGTTGCAATGCTAAGTTTCCTGACCACTAAAATAGTTACATTCTCCTTGTCCCTGATGTTTAAGTGACACTTCTTGGCTTCTGCTTTACTTATTTTGGGCTACTACAATGAAATGCCATAAAGTAGGTTCTGGAGGCCTGGAAGGTCCAAGATCAAGTTGCTGACATATTCAGTTCCAGGTGAGGACTGCTTCCTGTTTCATAGAATGCTGTCTTTTTTTCTGTCCTCACATGGGAGAGGGGTGAGGAAGCTCTCTGGTCTCTATTTTATAGGAAATAATTCCAGTCATGACCTAATCACCCCCTCCCCCAAAGGCCTCACCTCCAAATACCATCACACTGCAGATTAGAGTTCAATATTTGAATTTTGAGGGTACATAAACATTTAGATTATAGTAGCCTCCAGTATTCTAAAATCCCACTATCCTCACTGGTGTTGAATCCAGTTCTACAACAGCATCTCTTTCTCTCAGTCTTGGTCTGAACTATACCACCTCCATTAATCTTCTTAAATATGTGGTTCATTTATCACTGCTGTATTGAATGGAGTTTATTCTAACTGTTTTTGGTAAATCCATGCAGTTTAGATTCTCTGGTCTGAAATAACAAATCCATGAATCTTTTTTAGACTTTTCCTTAATTCTGGATCAAAGCAATTCTGGTATCTATACTTTGGCCATTTTCATGTCCAAGCTTCAAGGAGTAATCCTAGCAGCATATTAGGAATGGTTCTAGGAGTCCTTGCCAGGTCTTTAAACTCTGACTCATGGGAGAGCTCCCCTATCAAAAAAAGGTTCTTACTTCTAGCCTTTTATTAAGCTATTTCTGATCTAGTTCACACAAGAGCCACCCATACTCACATTATCAAGTTCCTAGAATACCTGCAGTGTGACCTTCCAGTTATTTCTGAGTAAAAGCTATTTATTTCTAGAGAAAAGACTACATTTTTCTGTTTAAGTTGTGTGGTGACTTCTCTCTGGTAATTTATTTGGAGGCTGTGAGGGATGATAGATACCTCCTTTGAAGAGGAAAAGAACAACTTTATGAGAAATCTTCCTATTAATAAAAGTCTGTAGTGTTTGATATTAAGGGTGAGTGCTCCTCTAACTGGAGGAAAGGAGTTTTTCTATTGGTGTGGTATATTCATGCATTGGAGATTCTCAAACTTGGCAATACAAAGGCCTAAAAGCTCCCAGGGTAGCACTCTTTTCCTGTCAGGTCCATAATTTTGGCATATGAGGCATATAGATGCTGTTTATAAGTCTCTTTTGTGACTTTTTACTCTTAAAATTAGATTATGGATTTGATTTTCAATATAGTTTGCTGGAAGTTTCAGGAGATGACTTCATTTAAATCCTCACATGGAAATATTTTGATTTTCACAGTGGATCTTGAGGTGATAGTTAATGAACCTGAGCCTGTGAAGGTAAAATAAACATACATTAATTCACCCAATGACTCAATCATTTAATTTTCATCAATCCATTCTTGGGAGGATGCCAGAGAACGTGCTCTATAAAATGATGCATGGGATTCTGGAAAGGGGAGAACCAACATGAGAAAGAGAGGAAAAGAATTCTTTAAGGTGATGGTAAAGGGACGTCCCAGGACAAGTGCTTTAGAGCAGGCCTTGAAGAAAGTCTGGTTTAGAGGAGGATGGAGAATTCTGTTTGATCAAATTAGATATATCAGATACAATACTTATGTCAGGTAATTGGGGAAATATATATAATAGATAATCATAAAACTAAGCAAAATATTGGCAACTATTGACTTCAAAAAAAAGCTACTACTAAAAATGAAAAAATCATAGTACACAGGTGACTGAGCTATGAACAATATTTATATACTTATTACAATGCAAACACTGAACATTTATAAAGGCAAAAATTATGATACAAGCACATTAGGAAAGAAGTATATGTACTTGGAGTGATGAAGAGAGTCAAATTCTCATATTTTTTCATAGAAAAACAATTCTTCATATAAAATCAATAGATAATTTTCAAAATTAGAAAAAAAATAAGTAGCAGATAGTCATTTTACTTAGAAATGTAAATACCAGAAGTATCAGCTAAAAATATAAAATATACTTAACTCCAAGAAGCAGGAATCTGTGAGGAAAGTTAAGGTAGGAAACGCTCTTTATTTGTTATAAGACTTACAGAAATATAATGAAGTTATATTTTTATTATTGTGATAAATTCAAATTTAAAAATCAAATAATAAAAGAAAAAGGTAAGGGAAGAACACATCTTTACTTCAGTAAAGAATACATTATGGCTATAATTCCATAGAACATCTGTTCTGTAATCAAACAGAATTACCAATATAACATTCATTTCTTGGTAATGGAATACATAAAAGTGGTAGTGTTGATGAACCAAAAGTATATTGTCTATGAAATATAACAGACTTGGATAAGTTACTTAGTCTCTTGAACCTGTTTCCCCATTTGTAGAGAAGGGTCATAGAACTGTCATGAGGTTTTAATCCATTTAAAACATCCACTGCTCTTCATTACACTTGATAGCTACGTGAGAAAATATAGATATTGTGATTGTTAATTTTACGTGTCAATTTGCATGGGACAAGAGGTACTCAGATAGCTGGTAAAACACTGTTTCAGAATATGTCTGTGAAGGTGTTTCCAGAAAAGATTACCATTCAAATCAGTACATTAATTAAAGAAGAGCCACCCTCACAAATGGACCTGCATCATCTGATCCCACTGAGGGCCTGAAGAACAGAAAGGTGGAAAAAGCGCAAGTTTTTCTCCCTTCTTGAGCTGGAATGCCCATCGTCTTCTGCTGATGGACATTGAACCTTGGGAATCCAGAAGTTTACATAAGCGCCTCCTCCCTCAACACCCCCACTCCCGCTTCTCAGGTCTTTGGCACCACTGGTTTTCTTGGGTCCCCAGCTTGCAGATCCTGGAACTTCTCAGCCTTCATAAGTGTATAATCCAGTTCCCCTCTCTTACACATCTATATGTATCCTACTGTTTCTGTTTCACTGGAGACCCTGAGTAAAATAGATATTATTTATTATGCTCTAAGAATCAGATTTTAAAATTGTCACAATAACGTATCAGTAAAGTTACTATGCTTATTGTATTCATTGAATTATAATTAATAGAAATTAAAAAATACAAATAGTTATGTTGAAGTTGTCTGTTCCTATGATTCCCTAAACTGATATCAACCATTACACCAGACAGTTTGATCCTTTTAGCTAAGTCAGGCCCATATGTGAGAATATGACAATGACTAAACAATATGAAAATACGAGAATAACTCATATGTGAGGCAATTATTTTGGATAATTCTTCTAAAACTAATGAAAAATCTAGCAAATTACTTTGTCATAGATGAGACAGAATATTTAAAGATTTTCCTAAACCAATTGATGTTTCCTTTGTGCCTCATTGTCACTCTATGTGGACATCATATGTCAATGTTCAGCAAGTGTCAAATAGAAATACAGTTGTGGGCTTTAGGCTTCTTCAATGCAAGTAAGAGATAAGCAGGAAAAATGCATTCAATGTTAGTGCTCCAATGTAAGTTAGAAGCTAGAAAATATAAAAATGCTATTGCGAAATATAATATATGGAAATTGGTTTGCTAAATCCTACTTTCTGACAGAGAATGATGGTTCCCCTCAATTTGTCTATTTGATATCATAAACTGCTTATCTCAGCTGCAAGGCTGATACTGTTTTCCATGAAGCAGATGGGGAATCATAGCTAAACCAAAAACTGCAACTGTTTTAAATGTAAGGAAGTGCAGTTTGTTTGTCTCCCAATGAGGACACTCCAACAAACATGCATTTTTCTTTCCAGTAACATCTTACTGAAGCTATTTTAAAATGTGGTTAGTTGAGGACAGATTTTTATTATTTCTTTGTCAAATTGTTCTCTATTATACTCAATTCAAAGAGACAAATATCTTTTAGCTGTACAAAGTACTTACTTGTCCAATTATACTTCACATATATCCAGTCTATAAGCGTTAGGTTATGTTTTAACGGTCTTTATTGATAGCTGTTCAAAAGAATACATTGTGTTTTGAGGAAACAATTTCTCTTTATTGTTATATATCATCTAAATGATTTTTCATATTATAAATATCAACTTGAGATACAGTACCAGGCATGGAAAAACTTTTCATGTTAGAAGGCTGCAATAATTTAGCTGTAACCAAATAAAGCCACATTCAAGAACCTTGAATTAGAAATACTTAAAAATGTACATTATCTTGCAAAAATATAACTACTATATACTTAATAATTTTAAAAACTGAAAACTATTTGTCAATTTTAAAGTTAGCTAACCTTTTAATGACTTTGTTGTGTCTGCTTTTTATTGGAAACCATTTGGACATTTGGTTGTAGCATGGAGGTCAGCAGTTTCAGTTGATCCTCTAGGTGGGTATCAGTCATTTGTGACCATAAGGACACCTTGATTTGGGTTATATAGGAGAATGTAGATTAGCAGTGATAAGTGGTTGAAAATCAGGAAAGCATTTTTCGGGTATGTTCCTGAAGGCTTGGGTATTTTACTGCATTTTTTCATATTTCAATTGTATTTTTCTTAGTATCAAAAATGACTTTAAAATGTCATCTACTGAGAGCTCAGTCAATTCCATCTGTAGTTCTTTAGGTGTCTTAGTAATATCAACTAGGTGAGGCTGAATGCTAATTTGAGTGTGATGTCATGATTCTCAAAATCAGTGAAACTTTCTTGTATTCTCCAATTAATACGTCTATAACAGCTGCATATTCTTCAAATGATTCACATATATCATCCTGCTCATCAATGACCTTTGCTAACTGAGAAAAATGTTCATCTGAAATGTCCTTTTGAAGAAGTTAGCTTTTTTCAAAAAGATAGCTTTTTTCAAAATGATTGGATTCTTTTTGTCGCATATCATGTATAGACTTAGCTTTAGTAATACCTTGCACAAAAAAATCAAGTCATTTTTATTTGACATATCACACCGAAATGCTGCATTCCTATAGAAATCTTCTTTCAATAATTCACCTTGCTGATTCCATTCTTTATAAAATTTAACTATCTGGTCTCACAGAGATAAAATTTTGGCTAAGATCTGTCCCTGGGTTAGCCAATGCAATTTATAATGATATGGCAAATTCACACTGAATACCTTATCCTTCAACTTTAGCATGTTACAAAACTGACCATACCACGTTTCATTTGCATGAACATAATTAATAATACTTATAACTCATTGGAAAGTGTGACTTAAAATAGTAGCTTCAGTACAGAGATTTTGCTGATGCAAGATACAATGAAAAGAAATGAGAACATCTGGATCTGTTAATATTTTTTTATCTGTGCAGTAAATCATGTTTTCCCACTGTGGAAGGTAAGCTGCACTATCTATACATACACTCACTAAATTTACCAAATTCCGTCCAACTTCACATTTATCTTGAAAGTTTTTGAAGATACCTACACCCCACATTCTGTTCGCAGAAGTTCCCCAAGTGAATAACTCTTCATAGCAAAGAAAGACATGAGTGAAGTATACAACCTGCGCCAAGTCAGTAGTATCAGTTGATTCATCCAAAGTGATTGAATAATATATATTATATTTTCCTTTTGAAGTATTGCATGAACTCGTTCTGTTAAGTTGAAGGTGAAGTCATGCTGTCAATCAGTTACGGTTCTCCTTGAAAGAGGCAGTTGTTGGTCCTTTGAAATGTTATTGGAGTCTACTCATCCTACAACTTTAACAATGCCTTATTTTACAATTTCTGCAATACTGAATGGCTTCCCTTTTTTTCCCAAGTATATAAGCTACTTTATAAGTTACTTCAGTGGCATTATTTCTAGGTCTTATTGCTGCTTGAAAGAATTGTCTTTGCTTTTGCTTTTCATCTTTTAATTTCTGCAATAAAATCTTTTGTGCCTCTTCCTCTAATTTAAAAATATTTGTGGTCTTTGAGTGTTATAATGCTGATAGGCATTGAATTTCTTTAATATTGATATTGCAGTATCACAAAGCAAGCAAATCATCTTATCTTTAGCAGAAACAAGATAATATCGCAATTCCCAATGTTCATTAAAAAAATCTGTTTTTGTCCTTCAACGTTCCTTTGGTCTTCTTTGATATGACGGGCTGTTAAGCAGACAGAAATAAAAAATATTGTTGAGCTGTGCAACTATCCACAAATTCCACTTCAAACAGAAACACAGTGCACCACTGTCAAAAGCTGATAACAGACTGGCGTACTTGACCCCCTAATTTCTTGCTAGCCAGCTTTGGGTGGTAGTGGCGGGGGAAGTTAGAGCTAAACAGGAGCATTAACAGCACTCAGTGTAGCCCTTGTGGCTTACTGATGTTCTAATTGTGATGGTTAATCTGGGAGGATTATTTCATTGAAACTTATTTTATTCTCTGGTATTTTAAATATGTTCATTTTAAAAATAAAATAAAAAAATAGAAGAGGAACAAAAATATATTAAAAAAAATAAAAGGATTTTTTTCTGTAAGATTTGGATTCAGGCAAAAGGTTGCACTTAAGGACCTAGAAGGCCACATATGGCCTTACGGTCACAGGTTCCCCATGCCTGGTATAGGATAAGAATGGTACTAAAAACAACAATAATTTGGAGCTTAGATAATATTTTTTAGAAATTGAAACAAGAAACACATACCCCAAGGGAAAAAGTCACTGAAAATTAATGAGAAACAAGATTTCTGATAAGCGGCATAAGTAACATACATAAATACTGAGGGAATCAATGTGTCAGAATGGTAACTATCAGGTGGAATTAGCTAGTTCTTGAAAGGAGATCGTTCAACAGTAGATGGAATGAGCGACTTAAGTATTTTTTTCTCCATATTTATTTACAAAGAGATTAAAATCACTAAGAATGTGGCACTGTTAGTGTAAAATAATTTTTTAAATTCGAATTACAAGCCTATCATTTACTATCTGTTTGGGTCATGCATTTAACATATCATCTGTAAAATCTTAATGATTTAACTCACATCTCAGGAAATTGGTTATAAAAAGACAATTTACATAAGTAAACTTTATCTTCAAGTATCCAATTTACTGGTAAACAATGGAGTCCGTAAAGTTCTGAGAGACTGTTTTTCATGAAAAATTACTTACCCAGGCAAAGTATCAATTAAATTTAAAAGTAAAATAAATAATGGCCTAGAAGTAGAAAAACTCAGATTCAACTTCCAGACATCCTTTCAGGTAAAAGGAAAATATTAAAGGGTATATTGCAGCAAATCTAACAAAAGAAAAGCAAGTGAATATTTAACAACAAAAAAAACATGAGATAAAAATAGAAATGAAGAAAAAATAAATACTTATCATTTGAATTTTCTAAACTTTGAATTGAGGATTAATAATTATTTCACATAGAACACAATAAATGTTACATCACAGCATGATGCAAGAAAAACAATATAAAACCAATGAAAATAGACCACAAAAATATGGCCCTTCAAAACCTATTAAAGGTAATTTATCAACCCCTAAAAAAATAGGGCTTTCAATTGTTTTAATATTTAGCTCCCACACCTGAGTGAGAACATGCCAGATGTCCCAAGATACGCCTTGAGCTAGAAGGGCACTGCTCCCACCTTACAATATATAGGAGCTGAACTCACCTCACATTAATGAGTAATTTTGAACCTATCTAAGAGCTGAGATCACAGAGCCACTGATATGCATCTGTCAGGAGAGGCAGTGCCTGCAGGAAAGGAGGACACATAAAGACACAGCATTCATCAAGGACTAAGAGATCAGCTGGAATAATTGATAAATTGGTAAAGACCAAGTGCAAATTGCCGAATGTGTGAAATCCCTAGGAGGTCAAGATATTGGGGAGTCAATACCTCTTTGCAGGCTCTTACTCCACAAACTGCATCAGGTGCTCACAGAAAAGACTGGAAACAGACCCCAGAAAGGAGGCAGCCGTGAGGGAAGAGAACAAAAGCCATGTAGGAAGGCAAAACAGTCTACAAAGATCCTGCTCTGTGGTAGTTCCCTAGGGCTGCCATAGCAAACTACCACAATCTGGGTGACTTAAACAACAGAAATGTGTCTTACCGTTTTGGAGGCCAGAAGTCCAAGATCAAAATGTCAACAGGGGTGATTCCTTCTGTTGACTGTGAAGAAGAATCCTTTTTATACCTCTCTCTTAGCTTAGCTTCTGGTGGTTGCAGGCACTGTTTGGTATTCTCTGGCCTGTAGATTCACCGCCCATCCCCCGCCCCCCACCCCCCCACTCCTGGCCCCAGTCTCTACCTTCATGTGCACACAGCATTCTCCCTGTGTGTTTCTGTGTCTGAATTTTTTATGTTTTATAAGGTCACTAATCATATTGAATTGGGGCCCAATTGACCTCATTTTATTTTTTTAACTTTTATAAAGATTCTATCTCTAAATAAGGTCACATTCTGAGGTACTAGGAGTTAGTACCCCAACATATGTTTCTGGGGAGACACAATCCACCCCCAAACCATCCTCTATCTACACTACAGAGGACAAGCCTTTATCTTTGGGAAGGGTAAGAAGAATTGACATCCTCAGGGTACTGGCAAAAATTCATCACACTGGGAAAGGACACAGGAGGAACAAAATCCTACTCCTGATGAGGGACAATATTATGTGCTGAACCCACAACTACAACTGAGAGGGACAAAAGAAATGAGAAGAACATGCCATGCCTTGAGACCCAGGGACACAGTGTATACATATCCAAGACTGAGGATTAGTCAGAAAAACAATGAAAACTGTGCTTACCATAAGCTAACAAGTGACAAATAAATGACACAGAATGCTGCTGAAAAAGTTGCACGTCTCCTACCATCTTTGAGGCACAACACAAACAGAAACCCTAAATCTCTGAATCAAACAGACATTCCTCTGAAAAACCATCCCCCGTCCTCAATACTAGGTATTGCTACAGGACTTTGAAATCTGATGTGCAATAAGGGTAGCCATAGTAACAACAACAAAAAAATCAAACCTAGCCTATCTCCTAATATATTAAATGAAATCCTGTTCTAAAAGTCTAGCAGAAAGAAAAACATACACATGTCCAGACATAAAAACTGCTTCCATCTCTGCTGTCCCACATACAAAGTTTGCCTGTTAGCAAACATTATAAGGCATAAAAAAGACAAAAAGAAACAGAATCTGAAGAGACAAAATGATCATAAGAATGAAGCTCAGATATGAAACAGATCTCAGAAAAATCTGACAGGAAATTTCAAATAACTATGATTACTAAGTTTAAGGTTCTAATGAAAAAGGTGAACAATATACAATATTACATAGTATAAAAAACATCATAAAAATCAATAGTATTTTTATATATCACAATGAACAGTTGGAATTGAATTTTTAAAAAATACCGTTTACGGTAGCATCAAAGGAAATGAAGGAAAGAATGAAGGGTGGAAGGAAAGAGGAAAGAAGGTCAGTAGTGTTGTGGCTAAATTGTGTCCTCCCAAAATTCATCCTTGGAGCCCTAATGCCAGCATCACAAAATGTGATTGCATTTGGATATAGAAACTTTAAAAAGATGATTAAGGTAAAATGAGGCCATTAAGGTGGCCTCTAATCTAATCTGACTTGTCCCCTTGTTGGAAGAGGAAATTTAGATGCACAGAGAGACATCAGGCATAAGTGTGTACAGAAGAATGAACATGTGAGGACTTAACAGTAACTCAGCCTCCTGCAAGCCAAGAGAGAGGCCTCAGAAGAAACCAAACCTGCTGACACTTTTATCTTGGACTTCTAGTCTCTAGAACCGTGAGAAAATTAACATCTATTGCTTGAACAACCTGGTCTGTGGAATTTTGTTATGGTGGCCCTAGCAAACTAACACAGAAAAAAAGGAATAAAAGGAGAAAAAAGAAAATGAAAGAAATTCCTAGATATGACTTCTAAAAATTATCTGTATGATAATAATGACAGAATCAAGAATCCAGAAATACACACACACACATAAACACACACACAAGAATAGCTAACTAATTTTTAACAAATGTGCAAAAGCAATTAAAAGCATTATTTTTTCAACAAATGCCGCTAGAACATATGAACATCTATAGGTAATAAAATGATCTGAATGTATCAAATATTATGCAAAAATAAAATCAAAATAAATCATAGACTTAAATATAACACAGAAAACTATAAACCTTTAGAAGAAAATATAGAAGAGAAGTTGCATGATCTTGGCTTAGGCAAAGCATTTTTAAATACAACACTAAAAGCACAATCCATAGAGAAAGAAAATATGTGAGGAAAGCTGAAATGCAGAACTTGGTAAATGAATCTAACTGACTAACAAATGAATTACTTAACCAAACAAAATGTATAAAGAAGAAAGGACCTGATCTAACTTTGGAAAAGAGAGCTTTGGCAGCACACTGTATAGCTAAACACAAAAAGAACTATATAGAAATGTTATACTCTAGATACAAAATTTGTTTCTTACAGTAGCATAGGTTAGGAATTCTATAATTACTGTTTTGAATATTAGGTTTAAACAAATAAGTCAATATATTATAGACAATAAGAGCCAAGTTTTTCACTATCAAAATTTTTACGTTACAAATAAGGAAATGAAGAAGGCTAGAATGAATCCTGTGGTGCTGACTGGAGTTGAAGTATTAATATAGAGTCATATACATAGATACAGAAATAAATTTAGGTATGCATATCTATGACTTAGATTAGAGTATGTCATGTTGGTGTATATTTTTAGCTCTCTCCACAAAGAAGCACTGCTAGACACAATGACACTCCATTAGCAATGAGTACACCAAGAGCACATGACTGGTTGCACGACTGGTTCTAAATACTGTTCTCTAATAACAGGAAACAAAGATCTTTGGAGAAGTAGTTGATACCAGGACTGGGGTCTGAATAATACAAGATGAACCTGAAACATCTTCAGATCTTCTGATACCAAAAAGTAAGGAAGTACTTAAAAAGTGTACGGGCATATCCCAAAGGCACAAAAGTCAATGTGAAAGAGCTCACAATGGACAAAGTTGCAAAAACCTGAAAAACGATAAATAACCATGGTGTTTGGTTATAAACTAAAGAATAAAATAAATATTCATGAGTCCTTACTAATATAATAACCTCATCAATCAACCAATGAAAAAATGGGGAAGTAACAATTCCTCTTTATAAAAGAAGTTCAATTAGTAAATGTAGAAGAAATTAAAGAAAAATCACCATTAGAACATGACAATAATAAACTGCTAAAGGCAAGATTCCACAAATGGATGCTGAAATTAGTGGGGAAAGTTTAAGCAAAAACAGGATATTTATTTAGACTCAAAGTATAGCGTCCAAAATATTTAGTAATTGCAAATATTAAAAAATAAAAATTACTGCAGAGAATCCTGGTATATTCCACCTGCTATGGTTTCAATGTGTGTTCCCCCTCCGAAAGTCATGTTGGAAATTAAACCCCAATGTGATAGTATGAAGAGGTGGGGTCTTTAGGATGTGATTAAGTCATGAGAGTGGAATCCTTATGAATGAGATTAGCAACTTTATAAGAGGGATGCAGGGAATTAGGTCCTTTTTGCCTGTTCCTCACAACAAACACGCAGAAGTGTCCCTTGAAAACTTGATATGTGTTGGTATAGTTGAGGGAAAGAGTGGACTATCCCCTGCTACAAGAGATTTTGGAACGATTGTACCTCATAGATCAGATGTGGGCCAAGTGTGATAAAGAGCCACTGGGGAGTCATCTTAGGTCCAAAAGAACCAACTAAAGAGTTGAGGAGTCATCCGCAGAGAGAAGTTGAAAGTATTTCTAGATTCCAGTGACTACAGAATGAGTAAGTGACCAAGTAGAGGAGAGATGCTTTTTTCTCAGTCAAAGGTGAAAGATCCCAGTGATGGGACATCTCTGAAGAACATACCTATAAGAGGCAGCTCTAACCACAAGCCAGGCCCAGAGACTGTGATTCCAGCTCAGGAGAATGACCAGCCATAACAATTTCCTGCCTAATACCCTTCCATCAGGTTCCCAAATTCTATCGCCTGACCTTAGGGATCTGAAACCACACTCAGCAAGCTGGAGAATATGGGCAAAATTTAGTAGTACTGATCAAATATTATTTATGGCATCTAAACAAATAAAAAATAATTAATAGCCATTGCTTATGCAGGTTGAGTATCCCTTATCCCAAATTCTTGGGACCAGAAGTGTTTTGAATTTTGGAATATTTGCATATACATAATGAGATATCTTGGTGATGGGACCCAAGTCTAAACACAAAATTCATTTATGTTTCATGCACACCTAAACACACAGGCTGATGGTAATTTTATACAATATTTTTAATAATTTTAGTCATGAAACAAAGGTTATGTCAAATACTTTTGTGTGGAATTTTCTGCTTGTCTCTGAGCAGCACTCAAAAAGTTTTAGATTTTGGAGCATTTCAAATTTCAGATTTTGGATTAGGGATGCTCAACCTATTATAGAAAATGAAATATAAAAATTTAAATAAATTCCATAGAAAATATAAGGTGTAAAAATATGTTAAATGACAAATTCTATACCAATGAAAATTAAGTTTAATTTAAAGTACTTCTACAATTTGTCAGACACTGTGCCAGAAGTTAGGAATATGAGAATAACATATATTATCCATAATGGAAGTTGATAAAGGCATTACTCATTAAACAAGCATACTACCTATGGAAATACTGAGCAGGAATAAAGGAATTCCTCAAAAAGGTAATCTGTATCTCCTTAGGAAAGTTTACTTTGCTTTCTTCCTTTGCACCCCTTGTGAAATTTATAAGAAGAGAGCGTCTACAACATAGAGGAAGGAGAGAAGGGAATCCCAGGCCAGAGCAGAAGTTCTACAAGGATACAATACATAAAAGATGTTTGGGGAATGGATAGTAATTCAATGAGCTAGGACTTGGAAAGGAAAGCAGAAAGGATTGGTCTTCAAAAGGTGAGCACTTTGAAGAGTGCCACAGGCAGTGGAGATGAAATAATTATATCTATTTGGGAAGGCAACTATGCATTAGAGGCATATCCATAGACATATTGGATTAGGTTGAAAATGGAGAATAAATGCCAGTCAAGATTAATAAGGTGTCATATATTTCAAGATGATAAAATTGTGAAGAAAAGCAAAGTTTCTACAGCTAGAGAGTGGGAATGTAGTTTTGAAGTTCAGGATGAGCTAGAAAAATGAACATCATTTATAACTAAATCAATAAAAATAGCTGTCATTAACCAGGACATTTTGTGAGTATAAAAGGGGGAAGATAAAAAGTAGAACTTTGGAAATACCAACATACAAGTCCCTGCCGGGAAAAGAGAAGACTGAAAGAGAAAGATTAAGAAAGGGAATTCAGAAAAAGCAGTCAGCACAAGTCAAATGTGAGAATGTCAAAAAGGTCAGATTCAGCTGAAAGATCAGGCAGAGGATAGACTGAACAGGTCATTGGACTTGGCAATTCAAAGCTCATACATAATCTTAAAGGGAACATTTTCAGGGACTTAATTTATTCAATGAAAACCCTGGGACGAGTTGAGCGTTAATGTTCCTTCCAGCAATAACAATTCTGTTCTCTTGGATACAAGTTCTAAATCTGATTGTAAATATAGAGTGTCTTAATTATATTGTTTTCCTTCAGTTGCAAAAGTGACTTATTGAACATTCGTTCATTATCACCAAAACAATTGACCATATGTGCATGTCTGTATATAGGTACCTCCAAACATTTAGTTTAATAAAAATTTGGGGGGACTCTCTTGAGGATAAGAAAAATCACATTACTCTGCTTTTATTAAAAAGAGGTCTCATCCAATAGTCTTGTTGAAATTTAGTATTTGTTTTTCCTTATAAAACAGAGATTGGTAAAGATTAAGAAATATAGTTAAACATCAGATAATCTTTAGTAGCTTCCTATGAATTTCTTTCTTCCTAATAATATCTGACTGTGGATAAACCATTTTCATCCAAAAAGCATGTATTTGATTTTCCAAATTATGTCTATGTGGATATTATGTTTTTGAAGACATTGAAACAATTTCTTATTTAAGCAGTAATTCATGCTGTTGAGACAGAAAGAGTTTATGCCATTCTGTATTAATAACCTGATGCTTCCTACTCAATTCATTTCAACAATAAATATTCATTTTCCATTAGAGCAGCTAACTATAATTACTAATAAGTTCCTTTTGTTACTCTCATAAACATAATATTTGCGATATTAAGTATATCAAATGCTAGATGAATTTTTAAAATTCCACATAGAATAAACTCTGGGAATTGAGAAGTCTCTTTACTTGTGGAACGATTTATTACAAAGTTTATTCTGGTGCAATTGCTTTTGGCACTTTCTAACACGTTCCTTTTTTATATGTAGACTTTTAATAGGTTATCCTTCTATAAATAAATGTTTTAACAAATTGTAAAACCCAATGTATGTATGAAAATCATGGTATTAACTCCTGCTATCATTACAATTGAGGAATTAAGGGATTCACAGTGTTTTTCTCTCTGCTGTGAGATAAAACAGATTTTCATAATTGTTTTTCCGTTAAGTATCATTCCTTATTAAGTCTTAA
Source organism: Eulemur rufifrons (assembly GCF_041146395.1). Taxonomy (NCBI): domain Eukaryota; kingdom Metazoa; phylum Chordata; class Mammalia; order Primates; family Lemuridae; genus Eulemur; species Eulemur rufifrons. The sequence goes on from NC_090989.1 coordinate 112,730,409, forward strand.
TATATTAAATTTTCCTTGCAACATTTCAACTAAGATTATCATTAACATTTCAACTTCTTGGAAAATAAGATTAAAATGAGAAGTTGGTTAACTGAGGTAAAGAAGTAAACATGTAATGCTGCTTCAAACACTAATATAAAGGACAAAGAATTAAACATAAGTTTTAGAATCTCTTCTAAAACAAGTATCACTTCATATTTCTGATTTTCAAGAAAAAAATACATTCCTAGATGTGACTGTACATATTCCTACTTCATATTCTTGTTTTGATCTGCAAAACTCTGTTAAAACTGTACAAATGAACCTCAAAGGTAGAAGTCGCTTTTAAATATGAACATTTTTTTATCATTAAAACTATTTTTTTCTTTAGTTTAAATTTTAAATCAGTTGAGTTTTTTAAAACATCTCAAGATAATACTTTTTTAAAAAAAAGTTTGTTGATTTGTGTGTGTGAGAAAGAGAGAGAGAGAGAGAAAGACAGGGTCTCACTCTGTCACCCAGGCTGGTGTGCAGTGACTTAATCATAGCTCACTGTAACCTTGAATTCCTGGACTCAGGCGATCCTCGCATCTTGGCCTCCCAAGTGGCTGGTACTACAGGTGTATGCCTCCATACCTGTGGCATGGTTGCTGTGTTGACTGTGTTGCTTAGGCTGGTCTTGAACTTCTGGCCTCAAGCAATCCTCCCAACTCAGCCTCCTAAAGTGCTAAGATTACAGGACTGAGTCATCATGATGGCCAACTTTTAAAAAAAAATTTTAATGTGCCTATATATAAAACAAACATCAAAGAGGTTTTTGTAACATTTGAGACTGTGACACCTTGGAAAGAATGTAACATTGGTCTAAAGACTTGTTTCCACAACTAAATGGCTGTGTGATCTCTAGGAATTTATCCACATTTTCTGAGTGTTTCTGTATTATTCAGTAAAGTAAAGATGATAGTTCTTGTTTGATATATCACATAGGTCTGCGTTAAGGATCAAATGAGATGATATTTAAACATGTTTTGCAAAGTATAAAATACCATATAAGTACTAATAATTTTTATTATTCCAGCCTCATTGTTTTCCTAAATCAAGCATGTAGTACTTTAAAATAAAATAAATGCTTTTCTTGTGGTGAGTAGAATTCCACGGTATACATATACCACATTTTATTAATCTATTCATGTATTGATGGGCACTTAGGTTGTTCCCACATCTTTGCAACTGTCAATTGTGTTGCTATAAACATTCAAGTGCAGATGTCTTTTATAGAATGTCTTTTGTTCTTTTGGGTAGGTGACCAGTAATGGGATTGCTGGATCAAATGGTAGCTCCGGTTATATCTCTTTGAGGTATCTCTATATTGCTTTCCACAGAGGTTGTACTGGTTTGCAGTCCCACCAGCAGTGTATGAGTGTTCCTACTTCTCCACATCCACGCCAACATTTATTGTTTTGGGACTTTTTGTATTATCCTGGATAGAACTGGATCCCGTTCTACTAAGTGAAGTCTCACAAAAATGGAAAAACAAGCACCATATATACTCACCATCAAATTGGTACTAACTGATCAACGCTTAATGTGCACATAGAATAGTAACATTCATTAGGTGTCAGGCAGGTGGGAGGGGGGATGAGAGGATGGGTATATTCACCCCTAATGGGTGTGGTGTGCACCATCTGGGGGATGAACATGCTTGAAGCTCTGACTTGGGTGGGGCAAAGGTAATATATGTAACCTAAACATTTGTACCTTGAAATATGCTGAAATAAAAAAATAAAATAAAAAGACTTGAAAAAAATAAAATAAATGTACCTGATAATTTGGAGTTTGTGGAAGTATATAGCTATAAATCACCAAGTGCACAGGAACCTATTCAGAAGTTGTACCCAAAAATTAAAAAAAAAAATACTTTAGAAAGAAAGGATTGAGATTCATTATTGATACTTAATTTTTATATAAGATAGTCATTATTTTGCTTTATCAAAACTAGCTGAGAAATAAGTATCATAAGAAGCAATCTACAATCTTTATTCAGTCATCAGGATAAAACAACCCCAGAAATTTATGCCATCTAATGGATTCATAAGACTATCTCAAAAAAATTCCAGTGAGTACGGCTAGACTCAAAATGGGGTCTAGATCGTGATTCTGCACTATTTGTAACATGAGTCCAGAAACAGGTAGAATTTGACAGGCAGGCTTTCTTTAACCCATGATGTTTATAAAATGTTTTAATTTATTGGTGGCATTTAATACTTTACACGTTTCACACAAACATGAGTTTGTAATTTATCTGAAACATTGGAAGTTCTGGCATAGCCACGCTGAGAGTGCTGAACATGAGAAGAGAAGGCGCATGCTCTCAGTCCACCATCCCCACCCAGCCCGGGTTGTTCCTTTATTTTACCTATTTGGCCAGTGTAGGAGGCACTTTAAGTTTGTATCATCAGATTAAAATCTGTTTACATTTTCCTTCAATTCAGTTTTATCCTTGAAGTTTTATTCCTATTTCAGTTTGAGTGAGAATTTGTAGTTTATAAGTCTCTGAGAAAATACATATTTAAGCTTAATATATGCTGCTACATTTAAACTTTACCCAAGTTCTACACTTCTCATAAATCCTATAATAAATGTATTTTTTGTTATTTGGTGAGATGTCCCTGAATTCATCTGGTGTGCTACCTTCCTTGATGCACATATTGGTAAACCTGTATTTAATTGACTTCCACAAGTACTTATTAAGAACATATTTAACAAGTGTAAGAGAAGATGCTGGAAGAATGTTACTGGGCTATAATCAAGTCAAGTAGTTTTACTGTTATAGTACATTAATACATGGAAAAAGAAAAAAATGCTTGAAGATAACAGTAAGGGAAACTGACAGATTTTAACATAAAAATAAAAATCTTCAGTGCAACAGACCTAAGCTATCTGCCAATCCTATCTGTAGCATGTAGGCTGGCAAGAAAGTTCCATTTGAAATATTTATAAAAGTATTCTGCTGCAGTGTCAGCAGACACATCATCATTATCATCAGCAATTCCCTGATATCGATGAGTTTCTTACCTATCTTAAAGTTGTATCACAAATCTCAAGTTTCTGTGACTAAAATGAACTTACAGATTAAAAAGGTCTTCATTCAAAGTTGGCACATCATCCAAGGAACATTTGGAAAGATGTGGGGCATTTCAATGATCATATAACACAGACACAGTCAGTGAGACAGTATGAGATAAAGAATTGTCACACCCAAATATCAAATGCATGTTCACATAAAAACACTGAACTGCAAGGTATGGGGTTGTCTTCCGACACAGGTTTCGAAACCTGGAAAGTCACTTTCTAAATCTTAGCTTTTTAATTTTTTTCTGAAGGGATTGAGTTACAGAATCATCTCTAAGTCTTCTTCCTGCTTTCATAGTCTGATTGTTTTATCTAACAAACATTTATCTCCTCCTTTTATAAAGGCCTATAACAATTAGAAAGCTGTAGCATCATGGCTCAGCATTTTAATATATGCTTTTGCTCCATATAAATTATATATCCCAAATTAGATTGTCAACTTCTTCAAGACAGTAATGTGAATATATAGGTGTATAGATATTTGTATCTATATTTGTACCTATATATTTAAGTCATACAGTAAAGGCAAAAATTGTCGGCAATTACCAAATGCTGAAATACTCAAGCAATCATCTGCATTCTAGTGTTTACTTTCCTATGAACACACTGTCTTCTTTCAATGGAGAAAACTATTTAAAATTTTAAGAAAGATCACATTTTCATTTCTTCCTCATAGTTAAAATAACTATTACTTGGAAAATAGTTTATGGTTACAGATATATTATTTCCACAAAACAATAATATATTGATGATGGATGATTTACTAATCCTTTGGAACACAATAGGTTTCACTATTCCAAGACTAGTAAAAAAGGACCATTTTTAAATAATGTATAATCATTAGTGCACTGGAGTAAAGTTTTGAAAAATTATTCCCTTCTATGATTCGTATAAATGAGAAACCCGTTTAGTCAACCTTTGAGTCCAATTTTATCATTATTTGATTCTCATTTTGAAAAGGTACTCCAATATTGATTAGATTATATCAGTTGATATAAGATCTTCTTAGACCGCCATCTGATTAAATTTGAAATTTTTTCTTCTTATAACTCAGACATACTTCTTAACACATAAAGACTACATTAATTTTAGATATCTGTGAGAAAGTGAGGATAAAATACAGCTTATATATGTTAATACTTTTAAAAATATAAGTTTTTGCAAACTCCTAACTTTGGTTCCTACTCATTTCTTTAGTTATTTTTTTCTTTTTCCATTAGGATCTTCTATTCCTAAGGAATTCTAGATTGTTCCTAATGAAACTATTAAAATACCTTTTCATCCAAGAAGCATTATCATTTATTACACCATTGATTTTTCTTTAACTTGTTATTCAGAAGAATGTTAAACAGTTCAAAACAACATTTATTTGAGTAATCATTTTGCTTTCTGCTGAATTTGAGCGATGAACTGTGTAATAACTCTGTAGAAAGAGAAAAAATACATAATTTCTGATAAAGTTTATTTCAACCTGTTCTTTAATTGTTAATTGGACTTCCCTGGACAGCATAGATAGCTATGTTATTATAACTTTTATTTTCTCTTTTCATAATATCTTTTGCCTTTACTTGAGAGAATACAATATTCAAGCCAAGAAAAAAGAGGTGCAAATATTTGGGGGTGGGTGCAATGTTGAAGCATTTTAAGAACAGTATGAGGCACTGAGTGCAGAGGTTGCTCTAGAAGCAAGTCCATAATGACTACCTGAAAAATGCCTTGAATAGATTTTTTCTCCTAAGGAATAAATATATTAAAAAGCAGAATATTCTAGAAATATCACTTTAACTGAATGGTTAGTATCAAAAAGATTAACTTCAGACAGACCACCAGACAGGAAAAGTAATTATTCTTTTACTCAGCACACAGTAAGTGAAAACGAAAATACTTCATTCATGTCCATGATTGTATAGGATGTCATTCTACCTTGAAGCATGAAACCAAGAGTAAAAACACAACTGATACTAAGGGCCCTCATATTGGTAAATTCAGGGAAGCTTTTTGGTCTAGCTTTTATTGGAACATCCTGTTTTGGCTGACATCTTGATAAAGCCCATATGATAAAACCCACCAGGGACTTACCTGTAAGGTTTTATAATATTAAACTAATATGTACTGAATACATATTAGTAAAAGCCATAAAAGCCAAAGAGCTCATTTTATTTCAATAACAACCTTCGACATAGTTACTGTTCCTATTTTATAGATGAAAAAGCTATACCACAGAGAGCATATGTGATATTGATCAAAGCAACCAAGAATTTGTTTGTTGCTGAATTAACTCTTCATTTGCTTTATGAAGGCAGGTACAGCTGAATTAGCCAGGAATGTGAGTGCAACTGCCTGTCGCTGCACATTAGTGCTAAGTAAATGGGCTGTCTAATCTCCAGGTATGGATTTACAAATGGTTCCTGAGCCAGGTGAACTAAATGGCAATATATCCTTGAAGGAACCTAATGACTTAAACAAATATTACACTTTAACATCAAATTAGACAGTTGTCCATTAAGTAAAGAATGATAAGGACAAATTTCAAGGATAAATTCTTAAAATTAGGGAAGTAAAAACTTGAATTTATGGTTGTAAAAATCACTTATAATTTTACATGGCACTGGAATAATAATCAGAAGACAAATGGGATAATTTAATATCGCTCAGAAGTGTCTTGATAATTAACTAATAACAGATTTTTACAGTCCATTGAGAATTGCATTACCAGATTTATTTCACAAAGTCTGCTGTAACTTATTTAACAGCTCTAATCAGTCTGGACAGAACTGGATTAATCTTCACTCTCAGAGCAAAAAGAAGAAAAGAAAAAAAATCAGTAGCAAAAACAAAGACTTCAAACCAAGCATGTTGAAAAGACGTCAAATTAAGTAGTCCAAATGTATTCAACCATGTGCAACTGTTTAGTATAATGGTCTGGTTTGTGAAAATCTCTCCTTTGGGGAAAGCACTTTAAGTATTTAAGGTTCAAATACAAGAAGAAATAAGCAAGAATTAAAGCATTAATATAAAACTCAACAACAAAATGAGAAGGTATTTATGTCTTATTTATCTCCATGTTTTTTCTTCTTTTTCTCTGTCTTCCATCAAAAAAAGAGACTACTTAAGAGTAATTATTGATGGTAACGTTTTCTTCCTTGATATTTTTAATACCACTAATGTTCCCTTCTTCTTTATACAAGTTTAAAGCATCTGAAATTGTCACTATCTGTTGATAATATTTAAGTTCACTTTTGATAGACCATTTATTACATTAAGCTGTCACGAAGTTGGAAGGAAACATCAGGGGAAGTGAGAAGAAAATGTCTCTGACATTTTTTGTGCCCCATCAACAACTATGCTAGGTACCAGAGAAGAAAAAATAAACCAGACACTATTACAGCTCTTCAAAGAGCTCAGAGAAGACTTTAATCCTGCTGGTAAGTGATTCATTAGATTTCAGTTATACACAAGTTCTGTGCTGAAGTAGCAAAGAAGGGATTGTAATCAACTTTACCTGATGGAGTCAGGAAAGACTTCAGAGGTGGTAACAAGAAAGTTTTGAATTTGACCATGAATTGGAATTTTCCAGAGGAACAACAGGGCTTCCAGTAATGTGGAAAGATAGTGCATGCTTGGACAATGATGATTAAGTTGTTATTGACAAACCAAAATGGCCAAGGAGACTGGGTCTGACCTGCTTTATTTCTCTATATTCATCTGTTGTTACATCTACTGGAATTTCTCCCTTCTAGCCAGACTACTTTTCTCTGTCTTCTTCATGTGACATAGTCTTCCACATAGCTAAGCCTTTGACCACCCTGCTTTCTCTGACTGGAATGTTTTTCACTCCAGGTCTACCTGGCGAACTACTATTCATCTTTCAAGACAGCGTAATAGAAGAAATCCTGACACATTTCCTATTCCCTCCAATGTAGGAGTTAAAAATTATTCCTTTTATGCTGCTACTGAATCTTATCCTTATCTCAATTATTTATTCATCTAATCAATCATCTACTCATTCACTCACTCACTTACTCAAGACATATTTTTTAACACCTTATTAAGTGCCAGGCATAATGCTGCTAACAAGAGATAGAATTAATGAGAGCAAGAGAGAGCAGTTTTGGTGTTAGGCTGAACTGGGTGTTATAATGGCCAACAGTGAATTGTTATCTTCTAATTAAGACCATTAGCTGAAAGTTACTGGAAAGATGTGTGATGGTATGTCTAGGATAATCAATAAACGATGAGAAAGGTAGATGTGATACAGCAAGTTAAAGGCCATTTTTTTTTTTTTTTGAGACAGAGTCTCACTCTGTTGCCCAGGCTAGAGTGAGTGCTGTGGCGTCAGCCTAGCTCACAGCAACCTCAAACTCCTGAGCTCAAGCGATCCTCCTGTCTCAGCCTCCCGAGTAGCTGGGACTACAGGCATGCACCACCATGCCCAGCTAATTTTTTCTATATATATTTTTAGCTGTCCATATAATTTCTTTCTATTTTTAGTAGAGATGGGGTCTCGCTCTTGCTCAGGCTGGTCTCGAACTCCTGAGCTCAAATGATCCGCCCACCTCGGCCTCCCAGAGTGCTAGGATTACAGGCGAGAGCCACCGCGCCTGGCCAAAAGGCCATTTTTGAGGAAAAATAAACCACTTATTCCAAGGTATACAAGTAAAAACATGTAAGAAGTGCAAAGAAATAAACTCAGAGATAATGAGATAAAGAGTAACTCTGGTAAGAAAGGGTTGCTTAGTAGGAAATTCATCAAACCCTGGAACTTTTTCCTTCTATTTAACTGTATGTTTATACCAGTTAACCAATCTCTATTTACCCCACTCCCTCCCACCCTCTGATAACTATCATTCTACCCTCTACCTCCATGAGATCAACTTTTTATACATTTGAAAATAGTAAAAAGATTTAAAGTGTTCCCAACACAGAGAAATGATAAATGCTTGAGGTGATAGATTCCTAAATGCTCTGATTTGGTTATTATACCTTGTATGTATGTATGAAAATGTCACATGTACTCCATAAGTATGTACAAATTACTATGTGTCAGCAAAAAATTCCAAACACATAGGAGTTCAGAGACTATTCAAAAACATTTAAATATAAAACATTTTATGAAATATGAGAATACTTTAAGGAAACGGTGAGAAAGAAGATAAATGGTACTGGAGATTAGGGAAACAGAGAGTCATATGAGAGTAGAGAATTGGGCAGAGTAAGGTCAGGGGAAGCTACACAGATCATGATTAAAAAATTGGATTTTATTACAAATTCATTAGTAGATTATGGGAAAACAAGTGTGTGCCAAACTAGCTAAAGATGAGAGCAAATGTAATGCTAAAATTTAAAAAGAAGATAATAATTTATGGTAGACTGAATTGTCAAATATTCTTAAACATATAGGTATTTAGGGTAATAAGCTTGATTATAAAGTTTCCATGTGCTTAAAAAAACTGTTATCTCCAACTATATGACATTCCTTTAGGAAACAGCAAAACCATGGAGAGATTAGAAAGATCAATGGTTGCCAGGGGATTAGAAGGAAGGAGAGACGAATGGGTAGAGCACAGGAGATTTTCAAAGCAGTAAAATTATTCTATATGGTAGTATAATTGTGAATATATCTCATTGTACATTTGTCAAAACCCATACAAAGTACAACACCAAGGGTGAACTCTAATGTAAACTGAGGACATTGGGTGACAATAATGTGTCAACGTTGGTTCACCAATCGTAAAAAACGATTTAATGTATACAACTAGATGAATTTACCTTATGGTGAGGGTTTTGATGGTGGTGGAGGCAGTGTGTATGTGTATGGGAGAGTTTATGGGAACTCTCTGTCAAGTAAAAATATTGCTACAATGCAAAATTAATAATAAATAGTGCAAAATAGATACATATACATGGGGGGAAGGGAGATAATGGAAAAAAACACATCAAAATATTATGGTCATGGTTTCTGGTGAGTGGGATTTCCAGTACATTTTATATTCTTTATACATAGTTGTGCTTTCACGAAAAATAAAATGTCAAAAGATTAAGAACTGAAATAGTTTTTTACAGATAGAGTACCAGTACAGATTGATTCTGCTAAATATTTTATTTTATTAAATAAGGAAAATAATTTAATTGTTAGAGTGATGGAGTTGAGAATTGAAAAAGGGAGACGTTTCAACAGCTTTTTATAATGACTTCAGGAACATTTATTTTACACATTATTGTTTACCAAATTGTTTTCTTCAGACTCAGTCCCAGGAAATTCTCATAGGGAGGCAAAAAAAAAAAAAAAGTTAGGAAACATTAAATATTATTTCACCACTTTGAAATGAAAAACATTATTTATTTAGTTTAAGGCTCTAAGAAGTTCAGCATTTAAGAAATGTGTTTAACTTTAACCAACGTTTCCCTAACATATTTGACTTAAAGCACTTTACATGCAATTGCAATTAGAATACTGAGGAGCACAATTTAGGAAATGCTGCAGTTGACAGAGAGAGAGAGAGATCAATAGTTTTTGAATGTATTTTTATTTTGTTTTATTTTGAAATACGCCCAAAGTAAAATCTCCCAAAGAAAAGTTGCAAATACAATTTAAATAATTATTTTCTAAACGATTTAAACTAAGTTGCAAATCTCATGTCCCATCATTCCTGACAACTACTGAAAACATTATTGTTAATGTTCAGGAAAGAACATTCTCCTACATAACCATAATAATACCATCAAAATGAGTAAATTAACATGAATATAAGAGTTCAATCCAACTTTCATTCTCCTTTCAAGTTTTGTCACTTATCCTAATAATGCCCTTTAGAGCCATTGGTTTCAGTTCAATTTTTTTTTAGGCCAGAAGAATTTTATTTTATTTTTAAAACACTTTATTGAGGTATTATTGACATACAAGATCTATATTTAATGTATACAACTAGATGAGTTTAGAGATATACACCTGTGAAACCATCACAAGCATATACATCACTTCCAAAAGTTCCCTCTCACCCTTGTTTATTATAATTGTTTTATGTGTGTGTGATAAGAACACGTAAGATCTACTCGCTTAACAAAATTTTAACTATGCAATACGGTATCCTTAACTATAGGCATTATGCTCTCTAATACTGGGAATCAGTATGTGTCCTATTAGGAATTGGGCTGCACAACAGGAGGTGAACCGCAGGTGAGCAAGGGAAGCTTCATCTGCATTTACAGCAGCTCCCCATCACTTGCAGCACCACGTAAACTCCACCTCCTGTCAAATCAGCAGCAGCATTAGATTCTTGGAGGAGCGTGAACACAACTGTGAACTGCACATGTGAGAGATCTAGGTTGCGCACTCCTTATGAGAATCTAATGTCTGATGATCTGAGGTGGAGCTGAGGCGGTGATGCTAGTGCTGGGGAGTGGCTGAAAATACAGATTATCATTAGCAGAGAGGTTTTATTGCACAATAAATGTAATGTACTTGAATCATCCCCAAACCATCCCCATCCCTGGTCCATGGAAAATTCGTCTTCCATGAAATCAGTCCCTGGTGCCAAAAAGGTTGGGGACTGCTGATCTAATAGAGCTCTAGGATATATTTATCTTGCATAACTGAAACTTTGCACGCTTTGAATAACAGCTACCTGTTTTCTCTTCCCCCAATCCCTGGGAAACCCTTATTCTACCCTCTGATTCTATGAGTTTGACTATTTTACATTCCACATATAAGTAGCGTCTTACAATATGTGTCTTTCTATGTCTGACATACATTTCATGTAGCATGATGTCTTCATGTTGTTGCAACTGGCAGGTTTTCTCTTCAGTTGAGAAAACAGGATATTGACAGGCAAAAAAAAAAAAAGAAAAGAAAGAAATTGGACCCTTATCTTAGACAACACACAAAAATCAACTTAAAATGGATTCAAGATTTAATTTAAAACCTGAAACCATGAAACTCCTAGAAGAAAAGAGGGGAAAAGTTTCTTGACATTGGTCTTGACTATGATTTTTTGGAAATGATACCAAAAGTACAGGAAACAAAAGCAAAAATAAAGTGGGATAGTTACCAGTGTGGGCTCTTGGGCTCTCAATACAACAGAAATTAACAAGAGGCCAACCATGAGTCATAGGCAAAGCTTTAAAGGGGCCTATCCTTCTTCAGAACAAGGGAGACAGCACAAAGGAGAGAGTTCTCAGGCTGGCTTTCGAGGAAAGTTCAGGGAGAGTTTTAAGGAGGCTTAGGCAGCAAAGGGGTGATGTGTAAGCACACAGAGGCAGATGTTTTCTTGCATCTGTACAGTTCTACTATATGCCTCTTCATGTGTTGCATGTCTCATTAGCATATTAAATCTCTACCCTGGACATGGTTTTTAGCATTAAAATGAAATTATAATGAGGAAAAAGTCACAGTGGGTCAGTAAAGGGGTCTATTATGGCTTGAGGCAGTTAGATTCAAACAGGTCTGGTTTCTTTGCAGCCAGGTACCTTATCAGGTTGTGTCAGTGTCTTGCTTCAGTGGCCCTGGAAAATATTACTCAGAAGACAGATGGTTTAGCCGCCTACTTATGTGAGTATGGGCTGAATTCTGGCAGTTAGGGAACTATTTGTTTTAGCTTTTCTGCAGCTAATTAGACCAAATGTTGACTTCCATGGTAAGGGGTAAGGGGCCCAAGTCTTGTCCCTATGCTGTCTCAGGACTACATGAAACTAAAAAGCTTCTGCACAGCAAAGGAAGCAAGCGACAAAATGAAAAGTCAACCTACAGAATTGGAGAAAATATTTTCATACGAAATGTCTTAGTCCATTCAGGCTGCTATAACAAAATGCCATAAACTGGGTGACTTATGAACAACAGGAATTTATTTCTCACAGTTCTGGAGGCTGAGAAGTTCAAGACCAAAGCACTGGCAAATTCAGTGTCTGGTGATAACAGGGTTCCTAGTTTATAGATGGTCATCTTTTCACTGTAACCTCACTGACAGATAAGGTGAGGTGTCTCTCTCAGGCTTCTTTTATGAGGGCACTAATCTCATTCATGGACCTTTGCCCCCATGACCTAGTTACCTCCAAAAGGCCCTGCCTTCTAATACCATCACCTTGGAAGGGTTAGGATTTCAACATGTGAATTTTGTGGGGACACAAAAATTTAAACTATAGCATAATTTATATGTAAAAGAGTTAATATTTAAAACTATATAAGGAATTCTACAATTCAGTAGCAAAAATCTCAACTGAAATCATGATCCAATTAAAACATGAGCAAAGGAGTTGAATAGACATTTCTCAAAAGAAGACATACAAATGGCCAACAGTATATATTAATGAAAAGGTACTCAATATCACTAATGACCAGGGAAATGCAAATCAAAACCATAATGAGATATTATTTCACATCTTTTCAGATGACTATTATCAAAATAACAAAAAAGAAAACAGGTGTTTGTGAGGATGTGGAAAAATGGGAGCACTTATTCACTGTTGATTGAAATGTAAATTGGCAGAGCTACTATGAAAAAGTATAGAGATTCCTCCAAAATTTTTCCCTTTTTTTCTGATACAGTCTCTGTTGCCCAGGCTAGAGTACTGTGGCATCAGCATAGCTCACAGCAACCTCAAACTCCTGGGCTCAAGCAATCCTCCTGCCTCAAGGTCCTAAGATATTTGCCACAAGTCCCCAGCAAATATGAACTTGCAATCCCTGGTTTATAAGACCAGTACTCTGACACCTGAGTTATGGAGCCATCATCAAAAATTGAAACTAGAACAGTCATATGATTCTGTAATCACACTTCTGAGTACATATCCCTAAAAACTGAAATTACGAAGAACTCTGCACCCTCATGTTTGTTCATTAAGCATTATTCACAATAGCTAAGATGTGGAAACAATCTAAATGTCCAATGACAAATGAACAGAAAAAGAAAATGTGGTATTTATTATTAGATACAACAGAATATTTTTCAGCCTTCAGCTCAGAATTATATGCTACATTTAGGTTTCTTTAGTTACCTTTAGTCTGCAACAATTACCTTGATGTTGATGATGTTAATGCTTTTGAAAATTACAGGTCAGATATTTTGTAGAATACTGTTCAGTTTGAGCTTTTCTGATGTTTTCCCATGATTAAATTCAGATTACATATCTTTGGAGGAAAATGATATAGAAGTGATGGTGTTATTTTCAGTGCATTCTATAATATGCCACACAATATCATTTTGTTGCATCACAGGTTAGATTCACCTTGATCACTTGATTAATGTGTGCCAGGCTTCTCCCATTATAATGTTACTTTTTTTCAACCTTTTAGCAATTAAGAGATTATTTGTAGGATGAAACTATGAGCTATGTAAACATCCTGTTTCTCACTATGGCAACCTCACACTAAGGTGATCCCTATTGAGTCACACTTTCAATCCTTTCTTTCAACTAGTAGAATATGGCAAAGGTGACAGGATTTCACATCCATGATCATGTTTTTTATATATAAGATTTCTTCTGGGCCGGGCGCGGTGGCTCACGCCTGTAATCCTAGCACTCTGGGAGGCCGAGGTGGGCGGATCGTTTGAGCTCAGGAGTTCGAGACCAGCCTGAGCAAGAGCGAGACCCCATCTCTACTAAAAAAAATAGAAAGAAATGATATGGACAGCTAAAAATATATATATAGAAAAAATTAGCCGGGCATGGTGGTGCATGTCTGTAGTCCCAGCTACTCGGGAGGCTGAGACAGGAGGATCGCTTGAGCTCAGGAGTTTGAGGTTGCTGTGAGCTAGGCTGACGCCACGGCACTCCTTCTAGCCTGGGCAACAGAGTGAGACTCTGTCTCAAAAAAAAAAAAAAAAAAAAAAAAGAAAGATTTCTTCTGGCTAGCCAGCTCACTCTACAGTCAAATAATCTTCATTGCTGTCCTTGAGATACACTAAGCCACCATGAGTTGTGCAGCGACAGGGAAATGAATTCTGCCGACAATCTGACTGAGTTTGTAAGCGGAACCTTCCCTATCCCAGCCTCCAGATAAGAACGCAGCCCCAGCCAACTGTTTGATCGCAGCCTTGCAGAGGACTCCAGAGATATCACCTTGATTGCAGCCTTGCAGACAGCGCTGGCCACACTGTGCCTCAATCCTGAAACTGTGAAATAATAAATTCATGTTGTTTTAAGATGCTGTATTTGTGGCAATGTATTACACAGCATGGAAAACTAATATACTTATTAAACTTCTTATGAATTAATTACTTACTTCAGTATAACCTCAGATTTTATTTTTTTTATTTTATTCAATGGGTCATATAAATATTTATTTTGGTGCTTAAATGGTTGTAGATTTGGCCAGTGACATTTACTGCCATTTTGATATGTCCCCATCAATCTTTAAGCAATTCCTTGTTTCCTGACACACCACAATGCTCCAGGCTCATCTTATATTATCCTGTCCCAGCCCAGGGAATGAGCTACTCTTCCACTGAGGACCAGTTCATTTTAGTGAGAAAGATTTAGAAGACTAGATATATATTTTAAATGTGGCCATTGCTATGGAGCATCCCTGCTACCAAGCAGAGCTAGGGAAGATACAAACATGCACACACACATGCACACACACACAAAATATCAAAGTATACACATATGTATATGTTTTATCTATGTACATAAATCTATATGCACATCTATATTCCATTCTATATTTGCATCTATTGAAATCCAAGAGTTTGCTCACATACTTCCAGTCCCAGTCAAAAATCACTGAGTTCATGCTAATTCTGTCCCTTTCCACATTTATAACTCCCTTCTTTAACAATAAGAAAACTGGCTTCGTTGTCTTCATTAATTACTCATTTATTGAATTTCCCTGTATGTAAACAATCTCCCATTCCTACTACAACTTCTCCTTCTTCTCTCTCACACATGTACAGTCTTCACTTGGGCTAAGAGACTCCATGATAGGTCACCATCAGTCACTACCCTGCCACTTGGACATGCTCGTTCTGCTCAGCCTTCAACCTTTCGTGACAGGCAGCGCTCCCATGCAAACGCTCTCCACTCCCTGCTGCAGCTTTGATACCAACCACTGCTCTGCTCTCCTGTAAAGATACTTCTTCAGTCCTCTTGGACTTTGACACCACATGCTAGATGTGCTGCATCATGGACATCCTCCTATAGTCCTTGGTCCCTAACATCCTGCCTTGCCTGTGTTTCTAAAGGGAACATTTCTCCTTATTTAGTTCTGGCTCTCCTGCCCTGGGCTGGCAGCCTTTCAGTGTGGCTGCCTTCACTTCGCAGGGCTCTGACACACCACACTGGGGTACACATGATCTCTAATCTCAAACCAATGTAGCCCACTCTTCAACCTGAATTATGCTAGCTCCACCATTCTAAAACTAATACTCAGGAGACAAATATAGACAGAAAGATAGACAAAATGAAAGACACACTGGATTTTAAAAAATGTACTGATTAAAAAAAGTACTGATGAGAGAGAAACAAAAATTATCACAACTTCAAAATATGAAGTCAAATAGCCTCTACCAAAGTAATAATTGCAATGCAATATGTTGTAAATTGTCACTTGCTATATCTTCCATATTTTGTAGTTAAAATATTAGTATATATATTCAATTCTCCCCATGTTAACAGCTTAAGCTCTTGAGTAAATAGTAAGTGATTTGTTTTTTGCTGACTGAAGTTTTACTATTGATGAATATTTGAAAGAGAAAAACCAACAAAAATATACTTGTGCACAACAAAAATTTTATGTAAAAGTATGTAGCTTTACATACATCCACAAATATAAGAAAAGCTTATTTACATAGCATATCATAATTTCAAAGGACATGTGGTCTTATTCTATTAGGCTAATACATATATTAATTTGTCAAATACTTATAAAAGTATAAATTGTGTATTTACATGATTAAGAAAAATGATGAAATATATTTTCATGTGGGTTTAAAGTATAAAATAAACTTAACATTTACTAATATTTTTGACAGAAAGATAAATAAATTGAATAGCTTGCTCTCTAAGAATTTACATTTTACCTAGTGAGGCAGAAAGTAAACAGGTTATTACAAACAACACAAGACTTAAAAAAACTGTGATAAAATACATAGTTGAGAAAAACACAGAGGAAATAACAATGACCTTGAAAACAATATTTTCCAATGTTTACTTTGCAATCAGTCTAATAACCAGAAAATCTAAATGACTTTTGCATAATACCAAATATTCAGTGGCAGAGGTGGGACTGGAAGTAATTTTTTCCTCATATACCGTGGGTACTTTTTCCTTACTTTCCAATATATCATGGGAAATTAAATAGCAGACATTTTCTAGGTATGAAATATCATGGAATGTAGTTTCAGTTTATTTTTAAAAATAAACACTAAAAATACAAATTGATCAACTGTTCAGTAAATCATCTTATACCTAATAGTTTTATTCTCTTTATTGTGTTTCCAATAAACTATGTGAGTAACTAAAACATTTCATACACACACACATACACCCTGAGGACACAAAAAACTGTAGCTTGCAGTGCAGTATTTAATAATGAAGGAATGTAACTTCTGCGCATTCAGCATATCCCCATCTGAGATGTTAATGAGGTGGAAAATTAAAAGAAATAACAGCACATGTGTCTTGCGATGTTTTCCAACCCCTCTAGTCCTTTAGTGCTTCCTTTATCCTATTAATGTTGGACAATATTTAGTGTATTGTTGGTATAAACACTTATCATTGTGCATGTGAGAAGAGTAAAAATGCTTACTGATTCCTTGGATCAATTGACACCCACCTGGGAAGATTTATCAAAATTGATTTTTAATTTCATAAACTTCTTTCATGCAAGTCTTTAAATCTGATGTTTAAAAGATTCTAATAACCTACTATAAGTTTTTAATTATTTATTTTTTCAAATTTTTTTTTTGTCTCCAGTGAGTACTCTACAAGCTTTTAGCTCAATGTCAAATAGATAAGTAGAAATGGGGCAGCCCAATGTCAATAAGGTAAAGAGAAATAAAGCCACATGGAGAATAAAGAAATGTCAGGATGTGAGGGTCAGAGGCTTAAGTGTTTCCTACTAAATTTAGCCTTTCTAAAACTACTAACTACCATGTTGCAATAAATTTCCAGGCCAAGTTCATAAGTGAAGCACCATAAATGGTTAGATCTAGCAAACCCAAACACAAATATCTGCTACAAATCTAGGCTTACAGTGTATTATATTTTGAATAGAGGCTGATGATGCATGAAGATTAGGACCATTTCAAATCAGATTTTAGATTTATTAAAGTAAGTGCTACATTTTTATTGCTTGGTTGGCAAACTTTTCAACATCATGATTGCCTAAGTAGTTCATGTAACTTAGAATAGGTAATCATAAAAGTGTAGGTCAAATAGAGTAGCAACATTCAAACAATAAAATAGGTTTTCAGAAAAAATAGAAAAAGATAAATTTCCTCTAAAGCCTTAACAGATTATTTCTTAATTTCCATTTCAGGGCTGAATCAGAAAACAGGAAACACACATGCTCTTTCAATTTAATTTACAAACCCAGATCTCACACATACTAAAAAGTAGTTGACAACTTATGTTGAATGTCCTATGCTGTTTATCAAGAGTGTGCACACAGTTCCCTGTACATGAGTGCATCAGTAATACATATCAATGGATTATAAATCTAGGAAAACTGAAGTTTAGCATGTGGGTTTTGTGTGTTTGTTTTATTTATGATTAATTTTGAAATGATCAAAGCAAATTTAATACTTATTTCTCCCTTCATTCCTCACTTGGAGCTCAGGAAGTATTATCATAATCTTTTTCCATTACACACTCTCATTCATGCCTGATGGTTATTTCGTCTCTCCACCTTTCCTGTCCAAGGTTGCCATGATCCCAAATTCCATCTTTACTTTTTCCTGCATTCCTTTTTATGTAGTGTATATTCCAATAGTTGGTTTTGATTTTACAAAAAGAGCATTACACTATATATTATTGTTCTATATTATTGTTTTTAATTTAACTTTGGTCACTTAAATACCTATTGCTGATGAGAGGCACCCCATAATGGTGGAGTAAGGACCTCTGAAAATGTGCTCCATAAAAGCAATGAAAACACTGGAAAATTTCAAAATCAATATTTTCAGAACTCTGGAAATTAACCAATGATTTGAAACATCCACAAAGTGTTTATTCAAGAAAAAGGGCTGAATCTTGGTAAAAAGAGTGTGCTCTATGACATTTTATTTAGCCTTATTCCCATTTTTCTCATTCCAATTCTTTGGTAGTATTAAAAATAACAGTTTTACAACCATGGTAGCTGTGGAAAAAAGTAGTCTACTAGACAGTGGAAGGAGAACATGTCTGGAGCTTCCCAAAGCCCTAAAGAATTGTCACTATTTCACCTGCCTGGTAGGTCTCTAGAAAAACTGCATTGACAGAGCTTGTCTTTATTAGATTTTATTCAGAGCTCACTCAGTGAAGAATTCCCTATCCCTGGAGGATTTGCTAAAAACAATTAGCAGCAATTGTTTACCATTGTAAATGCCTAAGGTGGCAATATCAGTTGAAATAAAATAAACAAGAGGCTGGCATAAAATCTTAAAAATAAATATGGGGAATAAGATGACTTTAGGGGTCTTGAGAAGCTCCAACATACTCCTGGGAATATAAAAGATGCTAACCTGAGCAAAGCCATGTACATGCTCAGGGGAGAACTGAGAAGGATTAAACTTTCATCTCTGGCTGAGTTTGAGGCTCTGTAAAAGCATTCAGTGAGGTTTAAGGCAGAGTTGTTAACTTTCACAGTGTTGAATGAAAGTCCCAGCACACACACAGAGCTCCTCAGCAAGGGAGAGAAAACTTCTTGGTTCAAGGCATATCAGGAAATCCCTGTGCAATCATTATCTGACCACTAAGCTGACCAAAGAGATGTCAGTGGTTGCACAAGACAAAAAATACAGACTTTCCAGAATTAATATTAAAATTTCAGAAAAAAAAAACCCAGCAAAAAACACCAAATAACTACAAATTCTAAGAATTTAAGAAAAGAGAAAAATATTGTATTCCAACAATATTTTTAAAATATCTAGTTTTCAATAAGAAATTAAAATAGAAATACAGAAACAGGAAAACATGATCTGCACACAGAAAAAAGTCAGCCAATAGAAATTGTTCCCAAGTAAGCCCAGATGCTAAATATATCAAAGTCTTTAAACCAGTTATTATAAATATGCTCAAAAACTAAAGGAAAATATGTCAGAGGAATTGAAGATAAGTTTGAGAATATTTTCTCACCAAAAAGAGAATATTAATAAAGAGATAGAAATTATTAAAAAAACATAAAGTCTAGATTTGAAAGGTATAATAACTGAAATTTAAAAATTTGCTAGAGTTGCTCAACAGCAGATTTGACCTGTCAGGAAAAAAGAAAATCAAGCAACATAAATGTAGGTCAATTGGAGCTATTGAATATGAGTAACAGAAAGAAAAGAAGAATGATGAAAAATAAACAGAGCCTTAGACACTCTTGGGATACCATCAAGAATATTAATATACTTACAATGAGAGTCTCAGAGGAGAGAGAAAAGGAGATAGAAAGAATATTTGAAGAATAAATGGCCAAAATTTGATGAGAAACATCAATGTACACAAAGAAGGAGCTCAATGCACTCCAGGTAGAATAAACTGAAAAAGACCACACTTAGACATATCATAGTAAAACGGTGAAAAAAACAGAAGAGAGAGAGAAAAAAATCTTGAGAGCAGCAAAATAAAAATAACTTAGTGTGTATTAATACAAGTGGTCCTCAATAATATTAGCAGCTAATTTCTCATGAGAAATCATAAAGGCTGGAGAACAGTAGGATTATCATTCATAATGATAATCAATATGTCCACTAAGAATTTTATATATAGCAAAATTATCCTTTAAAAAAATGAAAGTTAAATTGAATAGTGCTAGATTTTTTTAACCATAAGAGTATGCATTAAAAGCAGACTTGCCATTCAATAAATATTAAAGGCAGTCTTTCAGGTTGAAATGAAAATACACTAGAGAGTAGCTGAGTTAACATAAAGAAATTAAGAGCATACATGAAGGTTACATAACATAGGTAAATGCAAAACACAATATAAATGTATTTCTGTTTGTGACTTTTCTTCTATTTGATTTGATTTTCTTGTTTTTCATGAACAATATAGGAGACTTAAACTTCTACTAGATTTAAAAGACAACTGCATAAAGCAATGGTTGCTCTAGGCCTATAATTTATTGAGATGTAATGTAGATGATATTAATATCCAAAGGAAAGGAAGTGTAATGGAGCAACGATGATGCAAAGTTATTATATTCTATTTTTATACTACTGAAATTAATTTGGTATTAATCTTAAATGTAGTAAGATAAACTGCAAAATAAGTAAAATTTAAGTTACACTATATCTTTTTTTAAGAAAGAAGACAGTGACTTAGAAATATAGAAACAGATAATACATATAGAAAACAAAAATTAAATGGGAAAATATAAATTTTACTTTATCAGTAATTACACTAAATATCAATGAACTAAATGTTTTAACTAAAGGCAAAGATTGCGAAATGGATTTAAGAAAAAAACATGCTCCAATTACACACTGTCTATAAGAGACAGACTTTTTACTCAAATACAGAAACAGTATGAAAATAAAAAAAATGTAAAAATATATACCATGCAAACAATAACCAAAGAAAACTTAAATTGCCATACTAATATCAGACAAAATAGACTTTGAGACAAAAGTTGTTACTAGAAATGATAAATGACATTTATTAAGTTAAAAAAATATTCCATAAAAGGGTTTACCAATTATAAACATGTATAGAACTCTTTTTTTTTCAAATATTGACTTTATTTCTAAGAGCAAAATACAACTCATGTTTATCTACATTGAAGAAATAAATTACTGAAAATAGATACAAACTGAAAAAATAATAACAATACTCAAAGAAAAGTCACACTTTCCTGCCAGTGGTAGCTGATTTTTTAAATTAAATTCCAGTCAAGCTAGTATTTAATTCTTTCTAGCAAATTTTACATTAAAACTGCAGACTCTCAGAATTAAGAGCACTATGAAACAGGAAACATGAGTTCAAGTCCTTGCTGTACCACTTATTTGCTGTGATCTTAAAAAAGATTACTACTCATCTTTTCCTGAACTAAAATATATGAACAGGTATACCTAATTCATCAGCTATCTCTTAGGTTAAAATTTAATAGAAAGTGTTTTCACATTAAGAATTTCTTATTACTACAGTGTGGACCAGAGCACACAGAACCTGAAGGCAAACCAAATTTTCAGGCATATTTATTTATTTATTTATTTAGCTTATTATGGAGGTACAAAAGTTCAGGTTACATACGTTGCCCAGGTACCGCCCATCCCCCCCGAGTCAGAGCTCCAAGTGTACCCATTCCCCAGACAGTGCGCATCGCACTCATCATGTAGTTATGCACCCATCCCCTCCCCCCCACCCCCCATCTCCCCAGGTGGGGGGAGGGGATGGGTGTATGCCTACATGATGAGTGCGTTGTGCACCATCTGGGGAATGGTCATGCTTAAACATGTATAGAACTCTTTTAATATCAAAATAGTCCCAAAGTACATGAAGCAAAAACTGACAGAATTGAAATGAGAAATATACTATACAACAAAAACAACTGGAAACTCAATACCCCTGTTAGGTAGACAGTGAGGGACTCTGGCCCTCCTGGGGACAAAGGCAGGTGCCCTGAGCAATTGCCACATCTGGGGGAGGAGGGAATGCCCTACCAATCTGCCAATCAGAACTTAACATGCAAACTGCAAAAGAATGCAGAGGTACCATAGGGTTTGGAAGGTGATCTAGAACAACCTAAGGCTAATTATCATGTCCTTAGCACAAATCTACATTGCAGTTCACCCCCGAAATGGGCTTTCAGAGAGGCTCATGGGAGATCCACATATGCAGTAAGACTTAGGTCATATAACTCCCAATTGTCCATCAAAGTAGTTTGATGATGATGTCTGAACCACGAGGAAGGCCCAGTTCAGACACTATAAAACAAGACCCCAGGCCATCACCAAGCCCCCCTGTTATGACAGGGGTCCATTCATCATTTGTGGTGAACGTACCTTGCTCTTGCTCTGTAACCCTATCTTGTCCTTCCTAAATAAACTTTGTTTCACATTTCTCTTGCTTTTGTTGTGTCTGGTCATTCTTCAGGCAAGAGCACACCAAGAATCGACATCTCAGACTGCTCACCTGACACTGCCACATTCAATAACGGATAGAAAAATCAGATATAATAGGAAATAAAGTAGAGTATTTAAAAACCACTGTGCACCTTCTAATTCTATAAGATATCTATTGACAGTCCACTCAGTAACAGCATAATATATCCTTTTTAATGGCAAAAGGAATATTTTCCAAGATAGACTATATCGTAGGCCATAAAATCAGCCTCAACAAATTTTAAAGTATTAACATCATAAAAGTGTTTTCTCTGCCTAAATTAGAAATTAATAGCAGAAGAAATTTGGTAAATTCACAAATATGTGGATATTAAACAACATACTCCTAAAAACTGAAAGGTTCAAAGAAGAAATCACAAGGTAAATTAGTAAACAATGTGATATAAATGAAAACAAAAACAACATTCCAAAATTTATGAGGTGTTCAGAGGGAAATTTATAGCTATAAATACCTATATTTAAAAATGAGAAATATTGCAAACTAATAACCTAACCTTCCACATTAGGAAGCTAGAGAAAGAAGAGCAAACTTAAAGCAAACAGAAGAAAGTAAATAATAAAAATTAAAGTGAAAATAAATAGATAATAGGAAATGATTATAGAAAATTAATGAAAAGATTCTTTGAAAAGATGAATAAAACTGGCCAATCTTTTGAAAGACTGACCAAGAAACATGAGTTGACTTCAATTATTAAAATCAGAAAAGAGGTGACACCATTGAGAACTTTACAAAAATAAATAAGATTTAAAAGTAGTACTATACATAACTATATGCTAAAAATTGCATACTTTGATAATATGAATAATTCCTACAAGTGGAAAAATTACTGAAACTAACTCAAGAAGAAATAGATAATCTGAAAACATCTACAATAAGCAGAGTGATTGGATTAGCAATTTAAAAACTTCTCACAAAGAAAGCTAAGGTTCAGATGGCTTCCCTAGAATTTGAATTCTGCCAAATATTTTAAAAAGATGGGAGGAGGAGCCAAGATGGCAGACTAGAAGCAGCCTGCACATCCGGCTCTCATGGAGAAGATTGAAGATGGTGAGCAGATATCCACCTTCACGTTGATCATCTAAGAGACAGTATTGTGAATCAGAATAGAGGCAGCAGGAGGCACATAAAGTGAAGGAGAGGGAAGAGAAACAACCTTTTCTGAGGTTGGAGGTACAAAGGGAAAGGGAACTGCATATGGGCAAGGGACAGTGGGGAGAGTGTGGGGAGTGTGGGGAGTGTGGGGCCCTCTTCACTCCCCCCACGATCATTATTATCTGAGCTGTGAGAGGGGCCCTCCATTGCAGAAGGCTGCAGGACTGACATGTGGAGCTGTGTGGTGACTGTACAGCAGCATTGCTTGGGAGAGAGGGCACAGCAGTGACCCACTCGCTTGTGAACCTTAAGCACTGCGGCTGGTACCATTTTAAGATCCTAGTAGACCCAGAACACTGCCTCTACCCTAAGTTCAGATCCATTTTTGCTGCCTCCCCATTGGCCTTGCCAGACTACAGGGAGGGGAGGAGAGGCTGGGAACTCTCATGAGTCTCATGGGCAGGAGCCGCACACTCCCACTGCTGCTGGGAGAGCTGGGTGGGTCAACAATCACTGCTGCCTTTCAATGTGAATCAAACTATGCTGAAGCTGCATTGGCTGACAAATGCCTTCACCCACAGATCTAAACTGGGCAGCTGTCAAGCTGCTGTAAGTGGGGCTGCATTCAAGTTGGCACAGGCCAACAAATGCTATGGGTCACAGATCTGAGTGAGGTAGTGCTAAAGCCTGCATAGGCCAACAATCACTGCTGCTGACAAAACTAGGAAGGGCATTCATTCATGCAGGGACCACCAGTGACAACCAAAGGGGAATGGTGAGACTGGAGACTCCAGAGAACAGCAGTGCTAAATGCTCACAGAGCATCTGCCCATCTTGTGCTGGGACAATCCTCCAGGGTAGGACACAATTGTGTGTGGGGGTGTGCCAGCCAGGCCCCTCTCCTTCTCTGTACTAAGTAGGAGAGTTCCCAGCAAGGGGAATAGGTACACTTCAATCTTATCTATCTTGAGCTGAGAGAAGAGATTTCAGATGAGAAGACCCAGAATAAGAATCTGGCAACATGAGAAAAACAAGCTGTTTCAACATTCGCAAAGGATCACAACAGGTCTCTAGCAATGGACCCCCAACCTAAAGGAAGTTGTCAAAATGTCAGAGATGGAATTCAGAATATGGATGGCAAATAAGATGAACAGGATAGAAGAGAAAGTTAAAAACCAACACAACGGGCCAAAAAAAAAATAATTCAGGACATGAATGAAAAAAAATGAAAAAGTTGCTAAATAGAGAGACAACATAAGATAGACATAAGATAAGACAACAACAGAACTTAAAGTAATGAAAGAGTCATTTAAGGAATTTCAAAATGCAGCAGAAAGTTTCAAAAACAGGATAGACCTAGCAGAAGAAAGAATCTCAAGAAGCTTGAAGCCAAGGCTTTCAAACTAACCTAGTCAGTCAAAGATGCAGAAAAATGAATAAAGAATGAACAATCAGTCAGAGAAATATAAGACTATGCAAAGTGGGCCAATATAACAATTATAGGCATACCCGAGGGCAAAGAAGAAAAAGCAAAAAGCATGGAAAACATATTCTAGGGAATTATTGAGGCAAAATCCCCTGTTATTGCCAGAGATTCAGATATCCAGATACAATATGATCATTGAACACCAGAAAGATTCATAGAAAATAGGGCATCTCCAAGACATATAGTCATCAACCTGGTTGAAGTCAAAATGGAGGAGAAAATTCTACAAGCTGTAAGAGAAAAGCAACAATTAACCTACAAAGGAAAACCCATCACGCTAACATCAGACTTCTCAGCAGAGACCATGTAAACCAGAAAGGATTGGGGCCTCATTTTTAGTCTTCTTAAATAGAACAAGCGCTAGTGAGTAATTGTGAATCCCGCAATTCACAGGCTGCTATGGCTTTCTCAACTGCCACCACCCCTGCCAACAGGGTGCTCTCAACATCACTACTGCCACTATTGTTTCTATCACCATCGCTGCTATTGCAGTTGATAATGTCACTGCCATGTCTTTGCTATAGCACCACTGCCAGAAGGCAAGCAGGGATCAAAGAAAAGTGGCATTCTCCTTTTCCTGCCTGTCATTGACCAAACTGAGCAGGAAACCAGCTGTCAGGGGCATCTGGGAAATGTGGTTTGCAGATTTCCTACATGGTAGGAGAGAGCAAAGGACAGAAGGGTGAGTGGGAAAATGAGCAACAACAAATGATTTCCAGCACACTCCAAACTCCTGGCATTCTTATACATCTTCCTACTCATATCTAATCTTCTATATAATTACAATAATAACCCAGTCGTGTTTTTGAATAACAGAAAGCAACTAGACTTCATATGAAGATGCACTCTTCCAAAGTTGTCCCATGTCCACGTTCATCCCTAAATGTAAATTCCTTCCCCATTAGTTACAGTTACATCAAGATAGTCGGCAACATAAAGAAAAAATTGTAAATTTAACTTCAAACAACTTTTTTATTTAAACTAATAGGGAAAAGGGAAATAAAATACCTAATATGTTAAAATGTATATAATGTGCAAAGAAAAAATGTTGATAGCTACTATAGTCCTTGTTTCTGTAACTGGTCTCAAGGCCATAGTTTTTACTTTTACTCTCATCTTTTATTCCCCATCCTATTTTCTCCTTTTTCAATGGGCATCTCAGTTGGTCAAGATTCTTAATTAGAAGAATCAAACTTTCCCTGCTGTAGGATCTGAATCATTGGCTGAACTGGGTTCCAGACTTAATTTTGCTCCCTTGATTGTATTAATATATCTATTGGGGTTAATCATTTTAGCTAATTTAGTAGCTTCCTTGTGTACCTATTCATTAAATGGAAAGTGGAATCTCTACTGTTAGCTATAAGAAATATTTGTGTCATCCTGCCAAAATATTAATAATCCTTTGTGTGAACTATTAACTTAGAGACCCAAAATGTTTAGGAAGAAGAAGCAAAATATTCTCAACTGAATTATTAAGTACAAAGGTGAGAGTAATCACTCCTACATCTATTCTTTAATTCCCAGACATGATCATTCGGACCCCAAGGAAGAAGTGGCTTCCAAAGGGAACATTCCTTAGGTCTTTGTCGTATGCTTCCTTCTTAAAGCAGGGCTTCTTGCTTCCAAGGTTTTATTCCTGATGACCCCTAAGTTGCCATTAACTGTCCCCAATACAATCATAGCGGGTGAATAAGGGAAGATCTCTAAAAGTTTCTTTCCAATTTAAATTATCTGCAGCTGTAATAGCCCTGCACCCAACAAGATACTCTCACTCCTGGCACCATGAAAGGACACACAGAAGGATCAACTATGAAGAATAGGCCCTCACCAGACTCTGAATCTGCTTGTACCTTGATCTTGAACTTCCCAGATTGCAGAATTATGAGGAATAAATTCCTATAGTTTATAACCCAGTCTAAGGTATTTTGTCGTAGCAGTCAAATGGACAGAGATGAGGCTCTTCCTTACTGCTTGGCAAGGGTAGAAGTCCCAGCTCATCCACTAGGCTCTGCTGATACCACCCTCTACCATCACAAGAGGGGGTGGCCTCATTATCCCTAGGCATGGTAAAAGTCCTGACTCTCCACTAGGCCTCCTCTGACACCGCTCTAGTGGGGAGAGGGAGGGCTTCCGTGTCATTGCCAGATTGGGGTGGGTGTTCAGGCTCCCCACTTGGTTTCCTCTGACTATAGGGGCAAGGGAAGAGTGTTGTTACTGCCTGGTAGTATGAAAGTCTCAAATTCCTATCTAATATAATCTGGCATTCCCTTGGCAGAGGTTTGGGGTGCTTCATTAAAGACTGGACAGAACAGAAGTCTAGG
This sequence comes from Eulemur rufifrons, assembly GCF_041146395.1. NCBI lineage: Eukaryota > Metazoa > Chordata > Mammalia > Primates > Lemuridae > Eulemur > Eulemur rufifrons. Next base: position 112,757,664 of record NC_090989.1, read on the forward strand.
CTCCTCACTTTGCCTTCACTGGTGTTGTAGTGGAGCCATTGTTTTTTCTGTGGTGTTTGGTTGGAATGAAACTGTTATTGTCTAAGAGATATTTTTGTCTTGCTAGGCTGCCACTATCCTAATCCTTTGGCTAAAGAGAGCTGGCTTTTGTTGGAGCTTTTTATAATCTGCCACTGTTGATGATTCTGGTTTGCCGGCTTTTTCAGATATGACACTGACATATATGAGGCAGGAAGAAAAGAAGCGGGAGAGAGGGAAAGGAAAAGAAAACAAAGAATTTATCTTGTTTTTCCTTAGGCCCCAAGGTTTATTCACCTTTCAGAGTCTTCTTATATTTGTTTTAGGCAAAATATCCATTATTTTTAGTTGTACTTAATAGAAAAATACATGTACTCCATCTTTCTAGAAGTGGAAGAAGGATGCATTATTTTAATGTATTAAAAATAAACATATAAGCCTGACTAATTGGTGCCTCAAAAACTTGATCCTTTGCTTCAATACCACCTGCATTATAATCACATTTCACATCGATAGTGCTTCTCCCAAGTAAGAATGTCACTGCAGTATTTGTCCTATTGTAGCAGGATCCGAGTTTCTTGCAGCACCTGTCAGTCTGTCATTGGCTGCTGGGTGCCTTCATATATATCCAGGGACAGGGTCATAACCACACAGGCATTTTCAGGTAGGGCAGCTCCCATGAGTTGAGAACAGTTTTCTGGAGAAGGCTGACATGAGGTTTAGAAGCTCACACTTCTAGCAGCTAGAGAATAGATGCAGCTCCTTGTAAATGGGTGGGCACAATATCATCTACTGTGCCTCATCTGTCACAGCTACCGCAACTAAGAAAACACAAGGCAACAGACTTATAGTGCTGGTAAGTGAAGGACCTAGTATTTCAAGGCAAACTGTCAACCTGGCTGCAGAGTTCACAGCCTGACAACTAACCACTATGATATCCTGACTTATTAGCAATATATTGACTTTTAGGCCTTCAAATCCACCAAGAACTGCAACAAAAAAAGACGTGAATAATTTCCAAAGAAAATAAAACATTTTTATAAAATAAGTGTATTAGTTTTCTATTGCTGCTATAAAAAATTATCACAAACTTAGGGGCTTAACACTTTGACTGCCACGCTAGAAACAAATATTTTTTCTTGGTTCCATGGTGTTTATTACAAAAATAAAATAAAAACTTCAAAAACAAAATGATCCTTTTTAATTTAATGAAAAATTTGTTATTTTCAATTGTTTTCTGAGTGTGAGTTATATGCAATTAAATTGCCAATATTTATTGCAATAATAAGAACATCAACAAGTAAAATTTTCAAGAACCAGCTGCAGGGTTTTGCCCAGGGGGACAGCCATCACATAACGTGTATGCTACAGCATGGCAGGATGAGTTGCCTGTACACCACGAGGCTCCCAAGGTAAAGAGACATGTGAGTTACATATGCTTCACAAGGCCCTGGGCTCAAAACTTCTGTGAGTTAAATACAACTCACATGGCTGTTAATACGTTAAAAGAGCACAGATTTATCGTTTTAAATTTCTGTAGATCAGAAGACTGATGTGGCTCTCCCAGGGCCAAAATCAAGGTGTCAATAGAGCTGCATCCCTTTCTGGAGATTTTAGGGGCAAAACTCTTTCTTTATCTTTTCCAACTTCTAGAGGCTGCTCACATTTCTTGGCTCATGGTCCCCTTTGTTCTTCAAAACCAATGATACTGGGGCAAATCCTTCTCGGGATGTCATTTTTCAGGTTCTCTTCTGCCTCTCTCTTCCTCTTTTAAAGACCTTTGTGATTACATTGGGCACATCTGAATAATCCAGGATAATCTCACTATTTTAAGGTCAGCTGATTAACAACCTTAATTTCATCTTCAAATATAATTCCCCTTTGCCATACAATGTAACAAATTTACAGGTTATGGGGATAAGACATGGATATTATCAGTGGGCCATTATTCTAGCTATCACACTCAGAATGAATGTCACCATTTTCACAATAAATTTCTTAAAGGTCAGAACAATTCATAAATGAGTTATGCTTTCAAAGTTTTGCAAGGTGTCCTTGTGAGCTAGCCTCAGACATCATCCAACTTTGCCTCATAGATTTGAATTGTTTACTCATTGGTAACAGTGACGAATTGGGATAAAGGAAGTGTCTTGGGCTTGAATTACAAAGCTTAAATCAAGGCTCCTTATGTCAAAGGGTTTTAGCATAAGGTATGTTAGGAATAAATCAAGAACAAAGGGAAAAATAATTTAACTAGGACTTTGATTTTTTCACTCCTTTTGTATAATTTTGCATGCTAAAGACAGAGAAGGAATATGTACGGGGAGGAGAGGAGCAAACACCATCTCATTTTATTCCTCCAGGTTGTACAAAGGTGAAGATTCCCTGAATTATTTGAATCTATTGGACTGATGGTCCCATCATCTGCTTCATCTTCCATCACCAGGGATGGCTCTAACTTCCCCAATTCATTTTCATAAAGGTTTGAAAAAATTATTTTCTAATTACTATTACTATTATTATCTATATATCACATTTATATATACCATATTTTGTGTTACATGTTTTTGGACTAATAAAAATACATTTTTACTTTCTAATGAGCAAAACTTAAAATTCTGACATGGATGGTATTTTTGCAGAATCCCTGGAAAAAATTTGTATTGTACCCTACAACTGTATTATAGTCAAGGAGGAAAAATGAAGACAAAAATAAAGTACAATCTAGAAAATATTAACCAAACATATAAGATACTAAAAATGTTCCATGTCAAAAAGGAAGGTACATAAACACAGCAAGTTTTGACAGAGAGTACAATAGAGATTAAAGGAATGGGTTTGAGCCTCACTTTTATGGCTGCAAGATTTGTTAACAATATTAGTACCATATTCAAACAGAGGTCCGTAAGCAAACTTTTCACCAGGCTTACCAAAAAAAAGTAGAAACTCATTATTGTTTTTCTGTTGTTCAATAGAAAGTTATATTTAATGTTCAAAAAATTTGACAGAAAGTGTGCCATGTAATTAAAGATATAAAGAGAGCTTCGTAAAGCAGAAGTCAGGGGCTCTGAAGGCAGTAATTTAAGTAAAATTCTCCTACACATCTTGTTTTGTCAATAGACTGTCAACAGGCCTTGACAGCTGCTTATATAGGTGTGGCATTTCTCTGTCTTCTTTTATTCTAGAGAGTAACTGTAAAGAAATACATGGATCACTCCACGCCAGACACTTCACACCCATTCTCTCTAATCGTACCAACTCCAAGAGATAGATAGAGAAACAGGAAACAAGTTAATAACTCACAAGAATTGCTGGCGTCTTCCCTGCAGCACAGACATGCCCCCACATCACCCTTTACCCAGCTGCACACACCTCAGCTCAGTGTTCTCCAGGAATTTTCCTCAGCTGAAGAACTCAAGGTCACATCCATTCCCAGGGCAAACTGTACCCAATATCTGGTCATTGTAGAGGTATAAGTTGTCCAACTTCCTCATCCTATCTGGGGACAATGCTGAAAGGCCATCCCAGCCTCTGAGATCTTATGTGCTTGGATGAGGCCTCGGTTAAAACTGCACTGCAGCCCAAATTCTCCCTCTAGCCAATGCTGCTGCCTACTCTTCCCCACAGGGATTGACCCTCAGAATATTCTCTGATAAAATTCCTACATACTATTAATAAAAAAAAAAAAACATGGATCAATGAAACATCCATTGGCACATAAAATCTAAAATTCAGCAGATGCTTTCTTAAATTTTTCATTACAAGCAACAGAATTTAGAGAATTGTATACATGAGATATTTCCATTAAAAGCATTTTCATCTAAAATCCTGGAAGATAAAGTACAGTATGAAAAATGATCCTGTTTTGTTTTCTCCTTGTGAGACATTTGATCACAGTAGAAGTAACAATGAGAGACACTGACATTGAATTCATGCCTATTAAGATAGAGCCTTAATTGTACTAGGATGTTTCCACCTTCTGACATTTGAGTATATTATTAAAGTCAAGGAAGTGCCTCCCAATAGTAGCTCCTTCATTAATTTTGCACTATTACTCTCTTCACAATAAAACACTCATTCTTAGTGTTTTTTCATACATGAGGCAGGGATTCATAAAGACGTCATAAAAAAGCATGGTAAAAAGATTGTCAAATGAGCAAGTTGAAAGGAAGGACAAAGCGCAAAACTATTTGCTCTCCACAAAATATTACGGATAAATCAAATTAATTATTGAACATAAATTATATAATTATGTTAAAATAAGTATAGAACATAAACAATAACTTATCAAGTATACATTTTACAATGAGGTATTAAATAATTAGGCAGAGAAGGTGACAAAAGAGATTTGGACTGGCCCTGAAAAGAGAAAGTCTGTATCTCACAAATATCCCATATTAGGATACAAAGTTGGGAGAATCTTCATTACTTAATTTAAATAACAAAAGATGTTTCAAGACCGAAAAGAAAAAAGTGGCAGATATGAGCAACAGCAAAAAGTAATAATAAAAGAAAAAAATCACAGCAACAGTAGCAAGAAAATAGTATTTCCATGAATATGTGACATAGAATAAAATATCAATCCACATTTAGCTATTTGTCAGAAAAAATAACTAATTAATTACATGTAACATAGTTTAGCTCAATATTTCCTACTTTGAAAGAGCTTAATAATGCCAGCAATTATTTGATAGAAACTATCTTAATGGAATTTCTTAAAATTTCAACCACTAGGTCTAATCTACATCTAATCTGTTATCTTCCTTCCTTTCACCATAAAAGAAATGTAACAATGGAGCCCTCCCTCCTGTCTTGTAAAGGCATAGCTACTTCATTTCCTAACCCTAATCCTAATCCTAGCTCCAACTCCAGCATGAGCTATTTCTTTCCTGCATAATCGATCATTCATGCTCTACTGGATCTTTGGCATCGCATGTGATATTCGGCAGTACCAAAGTACGGTTCCAAGAAGAGGTGTTAGAATTTTAGTAGAGTTGCATGAGACTTTTAGGACTCTAAGGAAGAGCAGAAATAGGAGGTTTAAAGGGAGAAGAAGTTAGAACAGTGGTATGATATGAGTGGTATCAATGGAATTCATCCATTTCTCTCCCCTAGATCCATTTTGTAGAGCACGTTGATAATTAGTAAAGGGTCAGACTGGGGGAAAGCTCCCATGAAACACAGTTTCTTGATCACATAAATTCCCTGAAAAAAGGTGGAAAGACAAAGATTATCAATAGCATTGGAGCATCTTACAGGAGAATAGTCTAAAGTCATATTCACAGATCCCTTATCTGAGATGAAGAAAATGAAGGGAGTCCCAAGGACTCTTGGAGCCTAGAGCAGACTGAAAGTCTGCAATTGTTTATGTGGAAATAGACAATGACCAAAGTGTAAGGTGTGGTGTGGTAGCTGACACATTCTGCAACTCTCACAGATGCAGTTCTTCTGAGGAGAAAAAAAAAAAAAATCAGCCTATCAGAAGGAAAACGGTAAAGCTTTACATTTTTAACAGTTAGTAACTCTGCTCTAACATGAGAAATTAATCTTTGTTTTCATAGCCCTCTCTTTAAAAAAAGGAGTTGTCACCTTGGAGATTGATGAGTTCTGCAAGTAACTGAGTCAAAAATATGATGCTTAGAGGACGAGTGCCTAGATGTTATTTTCTATTTGGAATAATTACCCTGTAAGTATAAAGATAATAATGCTTGAGTGAAATTTCCATTGGTAAAATATTAAAGGAAATTTTGCTTCAAAGCCTCCTTTTTAAACAGATTTATTGAAGTATAATTTACATAATATAAAATGCAACTATTGTAAATGCACACAGTACAATAATTTTCAGTAGATTAATAACATTGTGCAATAATCGCCAACATTCAGATGAAAATTTTCATCACATCTAAAAAGCTTCCTAACATCATAAGGTAATGGTCAAGCAATGATTGGGCAAAGGTTATGCTCAATCACCCAAGCCCATAATAATTCCTTCTGAAGATTAATCTATGTGTGTGCAAGAGAGCACATTCAAAGTTTAGGAAATTTTAACATCTGCCTCAGATTTTACTTTCTGTCGGACTTTTCTGGCCCTCTATTATACATTTTCATAGTTTCCCAGTCGGACAAGAATATATGGAGAGCTTTCTATCCCTTATCTGGCTCCTTCATTCCCAAGATATCCCCATTAAATTTCTACCTGGTCCTCCAGTTGCCCCAAATGGTATAGCAACCTCAAATAACTGAGCTGTGGCTCTCCCCATTTGTTTCCTACTGAATTTGCTACTTTCACTGAAAATGTTTCTAGGCCTGAGTGTTTTCCCTTCAGGGCAATACAGTTCCTGCAAGCAGCAAATCTGCTGATATTGTCAGCCCTGCCCTGATAAATCACCTTACCCATGGAGCTGGGGCAAAGTGGAAGCCACAACAGACAAGAAGACTGCCACTTTCATTGTTTGTTCTTAGAGTTTATAAATAAACACTTCTCAATTTGTTGTTAGCCAATTTCCACTTTTATGCTTGTTTTTGTGGTAGAAATTGCCAACATTTTAATTCCTCCATAAGTTTCCCAAATTTATCCTTCAAGAAGTTACTATTATATATGTGATCTTGCCTAAAAATAAATGTATAATCTAAAATATAAAAAGAACAAATATTAATAATTCCTGGATAATTAATGGTCTCTATGCTTTCTATTAGTATATTGAAATGGTCACAATCGTTTAAAAAGGATTTTAATTAATTTTTATACTGCAGACATGATTTTAGGCTAGAAATGTTCGTGCTAAGCTGGAGCCAACTAAGATAAAAAGGGAGAAGAAAAATACACCTTATTTTTCCAAATTTAAAAATTATTTGAATAATATATTTTCTCTATAGTGTTACTTTAGAGAATGAATGGTGAGACCTTACTGAATGGTGAGCCTCTCAGACCACATCCCACAAATCAGCTCTAAAATAACTGTAACCAATCTTCTATTCCCCAGGCAAAAGTTTGGAGGGCTACTTCTAGGGAAACTAGCAGCCCCAAATAAACAACCTACAGCCTGTAGATATTTCAACATCTTCATGAAGTAGTCAGGTCACTTGTGGAGTAGCCCAGTTGTATAAAAAGAGCTTCCCAGCAGCATTTTAGTTTTTCAGTTTTAAATATTCAATTTTAAATATTATATTAAGTAAACAAATGGGAAAAAATATAGCAGATTATTTAAGGCTCTAAGAATATTTTAAAGACAAAAATAAGAAGTTAAAAAAAGAACAAAAATTACCAACCAAAAAATTAGCTGGGATCATGTAGGCATATAATACTGGGAGCAAAAGAAAACTTTAAATCAATAATTATAATTGATAGCCTCGGAAAGATAAAAATAATATATTATATTCATATATCTGGAACAGAAAATTTCACAAAAGAAGTAAAAAAAGAATCTTGGAAATATAAAAGTATGAGAGAATAAATTAATAATTCAATAGACCAGCTAAAAGAGAAAGCTAAGAAATATCTCTAGAAATACAAAAAAAAAAGATGAAAAATATGAAAGTAAAGAAAACTAGAGAATTAATACAGAAGATCAAGCATTCAACTGTAAAGAATTCCAGAAAGGGGAAAAAATGCGTGTGTGTGTGTGTGTGTGTGCACACATACATATATATATATATATATATATATATAATTTTCAAAGAAATTATTAAATTGAGTGTGGGAGGGAGTAACAAACAATGAAAAAATGGAATGGGGAATCATTCCAGGCAAAGAAAGGAAGACATATGTGGGGAGAGAAATGGCACCAGGACATGATACATAGAAAAAACAACACACAGTTTCTAGGACTGAAATAGAGGATGTATTTCAGAATGAACAGAAGAAAAGGCTAAAAGTTCTCAGGGACCCAATCGGAATGAGCCCCATTTGCTAAACTAGGGAGTTTCAAATTTGTTCCAAAGTGCCAATAATTCATGGATTGATGAAGTTAAAAGAATAGCTGTTCACTTTTGAAAAAGTTTCTTCTCTTTTAATAAAGTTTCAAAGTTATTAATTCTACCAAGAAGAAACTCTCAATGTATGGACCAGTAGTTGTTTAACACGTCCCAGCGAGGAAGTGGACTGAAACTTGAGGCAGAAGGTTACAGCAGCAGGAAAGAGGCAACTGAGTCAGCAGCAGCTCCAGAGAGCAGCAGGGAATGGAATCCTCACAGGACATAACAAGAGCATTTCAACCTCCGATTCCAGGTCTTCAAAAATGCAGGTTTCCTCACATGAGGTCAAAGAAGTAGGAGATATGGGAAAGGATTCCAACTTGTTGAAAACATACGCAATGAGCTACTCCTCCTATTTTATATTTATTTGTGTTTGTGGTCATTTGAAATGAAATCTCTACATTTCAACTGAAAGCTAGTTTCTTTTTGTTTGTTTTATTTTATTATTTTTTATTTTTTTATTTCAGCATATTATGGGAGTAAAAATGTTTAGGTTACATATATTGCCTTTGCTTCACCTGAGTCAGAGATTCAAGGTGTGTCCATTCCCCAGACAGTGCACACTGCACCCATTAGGTGTGAATATACTCATCCCCTCCTCCCCCCTCCCACCTGACTGACACCCAATGAATGTTACTACTATATGTGCACTTAAGTGTTGATTGGTTAATCCCAAGTTGATGATGAGTACATGTGGTGCTTGTTTTTCCATTCTTGTGATACTCGGGGGTGGGGGGCAAGGGCAATATACATAACCTAAACTTTTGTACCCCCATAATATGCTGAAATTAAAAAAAAAAACATACTGTTGCATCTACAGTATTACCAGTATGAAATAGCGAATACTATAGGAAATACCAAGCATATTTCAAAAAAAGTTGAGATAAAATAATTTAGCCTACAAATCTAAAACACCTGTAATGACAAAAGTATAAATATTACTTTGTAGTTCAAATTTTATTTGCATGCATATTAAATTAAAAACAAGAATGAAAGTCATTTCAGCAAATATTAAAACCCAATTGTGATAGATATTATTATTCTTATCTGAAAAATTAGGAAACTGAGATATCAAATGTTTGAGTGAAGCATCAGTATATCCACAGTTGAAAGCAGTAAATATGGGACATTCTAGGTTTTCTAACATCAATTCCATATTCTTTCTACTATATAACAGTGTTTCCACACTCAAATTCAAACTATATTATTGTAACAGTGCCACATTCATACGTATACACAGCAATGCTTAAACAAAACACTAGCTATATTCTGGAAATATATTTTCATGTGTTCAACAGTTTTATACATTTGTTAGATACTAATGTTAACCCTAAGCTGTAGCAGAGCAGATACTTTTCTTTCAGCTGGCCATGTTTATTAATAGTGAGATTTTAAAACCCCACACGGAGAGCCAACATAGTGAAATATATATATTCCATACCCTGACACATAAAGCATGCTAAATAAACCTAGGGTTTAAAATTTACCTGTGGTTACATACATGAAAATGTTTTAAAATAGAACCTAATGTATCTGAAACTATAGTTGATTAGCTTAAAATTAAATATATAAAATTATGAAAACAGAAAAAATTCTTGATCCATAAACCTGATGTTTCAGATAAAAATAGAAAATTGTAAATATGGTGTTGCAGAGAGTGGGAATCTATCTGCCAGTCCATCCAAAGTCATTCACTGTCACTCTGCTGATCTCATGGAACTAATATGTAAATAGTTCCAAAAGTTCAACCTAAGGAAAAGTAGTTAAAATTAAGCAATATAATCAGGGCACAAAAAAGTTTATAGTTAATGAATGCAAGAATTGATTAAATTTGATTACATTTTCTAAAATTAATATATAAAGATATAACTAGCTTCCTCACCATATGACTCTCAATTTCAAATCCTACTGAGCAAACAGAACCCCTGCTTTCCTCATACTCAAAGAAATACATATTTTAAGAAAGTGATAAAATATTATTTTTTTTTCTAGTAAAGATCACAAGCATGAAGAAATCTCAGACAAGGACTGGAATGAATTTTTTTTAAGAAGTCAAATTTCCAAATGATTGTCATGGCTTTCAAGTAAAGGAGAATTTATACCTGCGTTGGATAGCCTACAAATCCATTCTGCACCCTTTTAGACCCTGATCTGTGCCCTGAGAGGCTGACTTTTGTGAAGAGAATGAGCAGGGTGCAAGTCTGACTTCCTGATGTGTTCAGCCCATGAGAGGTTCTGGCAGGAGATTAGAAGGCAGGCAGAGGGTGAGGTCAGGCTATTAATTCCCCCACACCACCATGCTAGTTATTTCCCTGTCAGTCTTGGTTTTCAGTAGTTGAAGACAACAGCTCCCATACAAGGACCTGCCCTATGGCTACATTTCACAAGGTCTTGTAACTACTCTTTTCTCAATATTGGCCTAGGGTAAACTCATCTTGTTGCTACCTCTGGGCTGCTTCACCACATCTTGCAGGTTTCCCTTAATCCTGCACAAGCCTGTGCAAATAGTCTCTTCATTAAGCTCTTTTTCATTTTTCCCTTTGAGAATCCTATCTTTTTCCTGCCAGGAGTCTGTCTGATACAACGATAATGGGTGAGAGTAAAACCTAAAAAGAAGGGAAGATAAAGGCTTGACCCTCGGGATTCCTGTAGGCTCAGGTCCTTCCTTTTTCCCTTCCTTCCCTCTTCTACAATCTCCACTTTAGTCTGCTGCACAATCCTCCTTCAAAATTCTTCCTTTAATCTTTGCCAAATTGGCACAAACTAAACCACATATTTTTGTGCCTCTAACTGTAATGCCATTTACTTCATCTCACAAGGGTTTTTTCTTATAAATTCATTATCAATAGGTGAACATCCTCTTACCAAGATAATGTAAGAGGTGCACACAGCAATGTACTCTATACTGACAGCTGGGCTTTTAGTCCAATTCATCTGTGCTTGACTCCATTTGTGTGACCACAATAATACGCAATAGAGTCATCCCCAGGCATACCTGGGGGATTGGACCCAGGACTCCCGCAAACACTCAAATCCATGCATAATCAAATCCCACAGCCAGCCCCGCTGACTCCACTTCCAGAACTCATTTATGTGAACTTGGTCCTTGGTATATATGTGGGTTTTACATCCCACCAATACTGTATTTTCTATCTGTGTTTGATTGAAAATGGACCATGCAGTTCAAACTTGTGTTATTCAAGGGTCCACTGTATTATATAGCCCTGGTGTCTGTCCCTTTCTTCCTTTCCTTCCTCCTTCCCTCCTTCTATCCTTTCTTCTTTTCTTCAATTCTTTATTGAGTCCTTCCCTGAATTGTTTATTTTAATTTTTTGTCTGATTAACCTTGACACCTTTCCCTCATCCAATACAATGCATTCCTCAGATATCTGCACAGATATCTGTGTATAGCAGGAAACCAGCGGGAAGATAAGGAGATTTGAGCTTTTCAATGCATCTCTGTTTGTGTAATCTTTGAGATCAAGCTAATCTTGCTCCTTTAGCCCTTCTGTACTGCTGAGTAATGATAACTGCACAGTCACAGATACACCAAGGCTCTAGTCCCACCTGCCACTGCACTCAGCATTCATAGGTGGCCACAAGACCACAGTAGTCATAATACCCTACAAAAAAATTAAATTTCTACTCCTTTATAGCTTCTCACTAATATTTTTATCTCTGTTATGGGAAAGCTTCAGGCCCACGGTTCAGTTATTATAAATTTTTCAATTCTAAATATCATATTGTGGGCAAGTATTAATAATTCTTAGGTGTTCAATCTCTGCCTTCTTTGGCTAATTTTAAAGAACAGATTATATAAAGTGCCAGAATATATTTACTTAATTAACTCCAATAAACAGCAAGTGACTACTTTGGTACTTAGCCTTAGCAATGACATCTTTACAGAAAAATTGCTTGCTGAACAGAAACATGCATTTGGACATTGTTTTTCAGCTTTATTAACGTTGTTTAAAGTTTTTAATTTTTTTTCTTGCTGGTACTCTCTTGCTAAAAAACAACCATAAGGATCTAATAACCATTTCCCCCAGTTTCTTTCTTTTTCTATTTTTTAAAATTTTCTGGCTATCTAGCAATCTAGTTCTTTTTTACTTTTGAGACCTTTCCAGAATTTTTGGAAAATTATTATTTCAAATTGTTTATTATAATTACATGTTTTAGAAATCAGGATTAAAGAATTACAAAGACCAAGACTCTGCATACTTGTAAAGCAATTTTTTTATTTTCTAAAATTGGAAATCCATTTGGGCATTTATACAAATGCATTATTTATATAGAAAATATACTAGGAAGCACAGAAAATATATAGTAATAAAACTGCCCATCATTTTAGAATCATATTAATAACATATCATTTCTGAGACCCAATTCTTTTATTTCTAGCTTCAAGGTTTCTGTCACTGAAACAAAATTTGTAGAGAATCAGGACAAGAAATTCTAGGACCCAAAAGATCTATATTGTATGACATTATTATATTTGGCTAAAGAAGACAAATGCCTACAAAGTCAAACTACTCTTAAGAGAGAGCAAAGGGGGCTATAAATTCAGAATAAAACAAAGATTGATGACAATCAGTCAGATATTATAATGATATATCATTGAGTGAAAACTTTTCAAGAATTCTTACTAAATTCTTGAAAGTTTAGACCTCAAATAGAAATTCTGGGAAAAAAAATTGTTATCTAGTTAAATCATAAAGAGTTCTATAGTTTTCTCTTTCTTGTATATTAAGATATTTTTCACTATACCTTTCCAGTAATTATTTTCTATTTTTCTTTATTAAAAAGATATTTATAAAAAGACTACAAGCCCATCCTCTTGAGTTCAGAATTTTCTACCTAAAAGCAACATATAAATGATTTTCATTTAAAAATTCTGATTTTTGGCCTCTATTGAAAAGTCAGAAGATCTGGCTCCTCTGGACCTGTATTTCCACATGGTGGCTAACATCTGAAGGTTCATAATTATTGCACCTTTAGACAGTGTTTTTGCTCTGTGTTTGACCACGGTCCCCTCAACTCTTTGCTCTCACTCAGCAAAAGGAACATGGTGGGAGCTGTGGGGTGTGGGAACTGGGGTCTCCAAGGAATCAGAGGGGAGTTGAGTGGGGCAGGTGGAAACTTGAGCTGCTCTTCAAACCTCATGTATCACCAAGTGCTGTTCCAAACACACCCAAGGTCCTATGAAGAGACTCCAAAAGCTCATTCAAATCTGTATGGGAATGAAAGAGTAAGGTCTCCAATTTTCTAGGAGTTCAGGAAGGCATTTTTTTTTTTAACCTAAGCTTACTTATGAGGAATTCATTAATTTACACTTTGCAAAATTGTCTGAGAAAAAGTCTTTTCAGACTCTTGCGGTAATGTCAGTTATTTTCATAAAACACTATCTGGCATCTCTTTTCTAATGCTTTTGCCAACTTCCGTGCTCTGGATCTTTATCCTCACCAACTACGGAAACACCTTCTTGTTTCTTTCCATGCTTTCCTTGCTCACTGTGTCCTACCCCCACCCCATGCCAGAGCTACATTTTCAAACAGATCAGAGGGAGGCAGGTGCCATGTAGGCCATTTGATTCCCCTGTAATGTACCTGTGTTTGGAGACAGTGGGAGAGAGTTTACTATAAACTTGCATGGATGTCTGTTTCTGAGTCTTTTAAGTCAAGATGTAAAAGGTCATTTTAGCATGAGACTACAAAAATAACTCACCATAAAAAAAATCAGTTAAGTCCAAAAATCACATTTTAGGCATTGTATAGCTTACATTTTTTTTTTTTTTTTGTTACCAACCTTCCTAAGCTCAGAACAAACCTGTCTGCATGATTGCATTTTGTATTTGTGAGACACTTTACCAAATTATCAATGCATGGGTCCTGCCCTAGACTGATTAGGGTTGTGACCCTAAAATTCTTATTTTTCTAAAATGATACCAAGGCAATTCTAATGTGAAGAGAGGGCTGAAAACCACTGATTTAGACTTGTAGAATTACTTAACTTCCTTTAAAACACACTGCGTTTATTAGACTTCACCATTATACAATTCATCCATGTAACCAAACAGCATTTGTACCCCTGAATCTACTGAAATTAAAAAAAAAATCAAGGAATCAAAAAAATCTTAAAATTCACTATGCTAACAACACAGTGGCATATAAGGGAGGTGCCATAGAGAAGTAAGGAACAGAAGGCATGGAATGACCAGTTAGCACAGTTATAAAGTAATAAGTTTTCTCCCTTCCAAAAAAATGTTAGAAAAAAGTTTTGTCCTTTTTTTCTACACCTAGCTAATCCCCAGTTCTGACCACAGGAGGAGGGATGATTTTTCATATTTTGTAATTTGGAAGTAGTTAATTACGTATATGTGGCCTAATCTCTTTTGTGCTCTTTCAGAGATGATTGCTCACAAATTGAGCGCCTTCTGCTCTCATTCCTGTGTTAAGATGATAAGAATACCTGACACAGGGCTCAGGACAAGATTAGAAGCTGCCAAACATAGCTCAGGATCTCTGCACTGAGGTTCGACGCAGGGTGTGATGCTCCTTGGAAATCTCCTCGCAGCTGAGTGGAGACTGTGTGTGCTCAACTCTCTTCTCTCCCTGCAGTGCATCCCAAGGACTGACTCAGTGGTACAGGTGTGCTACTGACTAAATATATCCTCTAAAATTCATATGTTGAAACCTAAATCCCCAAAGTCATGGTATTTGGAGGTGGAGCTTTCCGGAGGTAATTAGGTCACCAGGGTACAGCCTTCCTATGTGGCATTAGTGCCCTTATAAGAGAATAAGTAGACCAGAGCTCTCTGCTCTCCATCATGTGAGGACACAATGTGCAAACCGGAAGAGGGGCCTCACCAGAACCAGACCATGCTGGGCCTCTGATCTTAGACTTCCCAGCCTCCAGAACTATGAGAAATACATTTTTGTTGTTTAAGCTTCCAAGTTTATGATATTTTTATTATAGAAGCCTGAATTGACTATGACAACTAGAAAACTCTAATATCTTTCTCTATTTCACTCTACCAGCTAATATGCTGATTTCTTTCTGGTTCCTGTAGAGAATTCACCATTGATTAAGAAAGGGTTCTGAATATTTCCTTTTGAAAGTCTAAGAAAAATATTGTCTCTGACATGGAAAAAATTAGAAGATAAGAAGGAAAAAAAGATGGAAAGACAGGAGGAAGGAAGAAAGAGGGAGAGGGAGGGACGGGAGCAAAGAAAAGACAGAGGATAAGCTCTTCGCTTGTGGGGTTCATGCCATTATCACCCACAGGACTCAATAATATTTCATTGAACTGAATTGTAAGTCTGAAACATATGGTTTAAATTATCATTAAAACATTCAAGCAGTTTAAAAATAAGGATGGAAGAAGCTGTAAAAATCTTATTATTTTTCCTAGTATTTGAAAATAATGGAGTTTCAAAAAATCAGATGAGTTCTTCATCTATAAGTGAATTCTCTTTTCTGAAAATGTTCCTGTGTAAAGACTTACTTAGCTATTATGATCTTTAATCAAGGTCTTCAAATCTTTCAACCAGAACTTAGATCTTTCAAAGAAAGTTAGAAAAATCTACCTCCATTCTGCACCTATAAGTCTAGGTGAGGTGGTGCCATGGTAAATAAATTTCTTCCTGTTTTATTAAGTGTACCTGTTACTCAGTAAAATTATATAATTAAAAATAAAACAAATCTTTGTAGCAATAAATGTGGACAATTGGCATATATATACTGTAGACACACAAACACAAACTGTGGAGGTGAAATAAACATAATAATTTAAATATTCTACTAGTAACGAGTCTTGCTTAAGCTTACTTATAAATTTAATAAGCATAACATATCATTTACTCTTGATTTTAATTCTGCCTGCCCCTGACTTCATAGATGACCCCTGGAAAAGCATTTAACCTCTTTTAACTTTAGTTTTCCTTATATTTAAATTGGGACTTACAAACATTGCTAATACCACAGAGGCATTTCTACTCCTTCAAGAAGTATTTTACCATCAATAAAAAATTCATCCGCACTTAAATTTCAGTTGTGACTATAATGAAAGTATGGAGAACTTACTTAAATTTCACTCATAACTATATTAAAACTAGAGAAACGACACTACAAATTCCTATCAAAGTTGATTTTAAAATAGTAATTAGTGAGAATAATTGGAAAACATTCAGCATTTTCTAATATATTTATAAATATGTTTTACTTTTAGATGGAGAATTAAACTCCTTTTTGTTTGTGAAATATGCTTCTCTGGATACCCCACATTTTATTGAGATGCATGATATATTATTCATGCTTGAATTTGCTACCAGACAGCATTTTCTGTTTTGACATAATGGACTAAATCACAGCTTAAATTTACTGTATACTTTGAGACCCTCTGGTTGTGTACCAGTTTCTTAAAATTAGTCATATCCTTCAAACGTTCTTGTGAAATAGACAAGTAAAAACATTAATGCAGAGCCTGATTTATGATAATCATAATGTGGTGTTTCCTGTGGTTTCACAGGTTTAGATTTATAGATTATATTTATAAGAGGATTATCCCCCACTCAAAGTATTTGAAGCTATTATTTAGTAGACTATTACTGGTTTTCTCAATTACACATGGTCATGATTTATATATATATATATGGTTCAACCCAGCAGTTCTTCAGTTCTTAAACAATACATAATAGTAATCTAGAAAGTTCTAAAAATGCAAATTCTTGGGCATCAACCCTCTGAAATTGTATTTAATATGTCTGGGATTGGGGGTCAGCAGTATGCATTTTGGCAAACACCCTGATAATTTTAAAGCTCATATATTATGTATCACAAACTGAGAGATATTAAGGTATGACACCCTCAAAATTGTGAAAATTATTGGCATAAAAAAATTTCCATTAAGACAACTTAAATGACAACAGTTAATGAGTGAAGTCAGTTATACTGTCAAGTAATGATATACTTATGTAAAATGCAATATCTTTCTCACTAATCTTTAATTGTGATCATTCAGTCAATCATTAGTTAACCATAAGTTCATGCCATAAACAGATCATGATCTTTCTCCTAGTTTTTATTAGAATGTTCTTCTATAAGTGACGCTTCATTAAGGTAACATAGTTTTGGGACTTAAAACATATTTACCATCAAATCCCTTAGAAATTCTCACAGTTGCCACTTTTATATATTCAGATAAAAGAATCCATTCTGTGATTTTCTCATTACCTTTTTCTGGAGTCATTTTCATAGTTGATCTTTCCATCAAAGTCAATATGGGCATCAGTCTACCACCAGCAGTTTGGGATTCCCAAAGTTTGCTGCGCTTCTCTCCAGGTGTAGGGTTGTCCTCATTCAGCTTTACTCAGGGATTTTGTTAGCAGTACTTTTTTTCTCATCTCAAAACTTTAAGATAACGATAACTCTTTTCTTCCAGAAATGCAGCTACCTGCTATTGAATATCTACTTAGTCAACCTTGTAATCGCTTTACCCCTTCAATATTTTTCCCACTTTAATGACTGTAGTTTTCCACCCTGATCATAATGAATCCTCAAATTCTCACTCACACCATAGTGTTTTTTAAAAGGAAGTTAAAGAATATAAAATAATGCAGTAAATCTTTAACAATCCAAAGATGTTTCATAAATTTCCCATCTAAACATCTTTAGAATATTTACTTGCAAGCACTAGATTATTGCTAAACATAATCTTTTCAATAAAAACTAATTCTAGATATTTAAAATGGTTTCATAGTATTAAGAATAGTAGAGAACTCTGTTATCTTTAAAAGTAAAATAATTTTTCTATACAATATGGCTCCATGATTGGAAATATAAATAAAAAGAATATATTCTTTTACAATAAGAAAGAGATACAGCACTTTTGTAAAACTATAGATATGATCCAGTTCAACTATGAAAATGAGGTCATAATTTACCATTGGCTTCAAGTGGGGAAAAAGAGACTGGATGACTTCAAATGTAGGTTGAATTTATTAAAAGAAGAATGAGTTTGTTCAAGATTTGTAAGCCTAGATTCATGGTCAGATTATTCATTATTAATCAAGGTCATAATAGCTTTTCTCCTCTTTCTATTTATAACTCTTCTACCTTACTAGAAGTGGCTTCAACAGCTTTTCTGAAATATGAGCTAAACGTAATTGTGAATTTTTATAAAACATTACTTTTGGAGCAATGTATTCACTTATGAGAAATCAGATAAATATGTAAGAATTGATGACATGATAATATGACATAAGTAAGACTATAAATAAATTGAAAGACAACTAGTATAGTGAAACATTTCTACAATATAAAGTATTGTTTTATAAGAAAAAAGTACAACTTATGGCTTCAGAGTATTCCCCCTTTACAAACAAGCTGGTAAAATTAGAGATATCTACCTGAAAAGTTATTTTCATTTAATGAAAGAAGCATCAAAGTTCTTCACATTACATACAAAAAGCATTCTGAGGAACTTAAAAACACATATACAACAGAAAAGATTTAGACAACATGCTGAATTCAACTAAATGATACCAAATTTTTGACTCCCATAGGAGAAATGATAGCATCTCAAACCATTTTAACCTGCTTTTTATAAACCTTCTTGAAAATCTTACTCAAAATTTGTGCTACATATGTTGCTATAATCACTGTTTCATATTCACTTTTTACCCATGAACTTTACTCATTCCTCATTTTAGAGATGAAAACTGAATTTGTTATGTTTTTATTAATAAAAGCATCGATCACCTGCACAGTAGACATAGCTATATATAATTACATAGTGAATCAAAGCACAAATACTAGTGGAAGTGGAAAACGATGGAGTGCATTGAAACCAATTCAGAAAAATACATAAAATATTTAAAGTTACTTTAAACATAGAAATTTTCTCTCTACACAGCATAGTTCATTTGCTCAAGCATTTTCTCAGGACCTTCTCCTGAGACTCTGAGACTGAACTGCTCTCAGGACGTGAACGGCACCACACCACACCGCCAACATCACTGTAGCCCTTACCTCCTCACTCCGTGAGAAGTCATGCAATTGAGAACTCAGTCTGTGCCTGCCACAGGGGTGAACATTTTAAACGTATTGTTTCATTGTTAATGACGGCAAGATACTCATTATTACTGATATTATCTCTGTTTTGCAATTTCAGAAACTGAGGTCGTTCCAGGTTAAGCTGTCCTAAGGTCAAGCTAGTTAGGTGAAGAACTAAAACTTGAACCAGACTAAGAAACTTAAACCACTGTGTCTTCTGTTAGAGCAACATAATACTAGCCCTGCCTTTTGTGATTGTCATTCTGTTCAGTTTCCAAAACGTTCTCATGCACAAGTCGGTGAGTTAGGTATTATTTCAAAAGAGCACTAAACTTCAGGAGTTGAGGGGACTTAGTCAAGGATTGTCTAAGTGTCAAGCACTGCCATTAGACTGCAGCCCAGTGCTCCTCCCTGAGAACTTTGCTGCTCAGACACACACAGCTTCCCATTGCAGAGCACGTGCTCCCCTACTGTTACGACTTATAAAAGTGCTCAGCCTGAGATGTCCCCCAACTGAATATTTTTAAGCCCTTGGCACACTGTCCACTGCTGGTTTTCTTAATAATATTAAGTTGAAGGATACAACACTGTATAATAGAATCATAAAACTTATAGACATAAAATAATTTCCATGTATATTACTTTTTTTTTTTTTTTGCTAAACAAGAATAACATTACTCACCAGGAGGAGATAAATTCTTAAGGAAACCATTTTTTGTTTTCAGAATAGATTTTTAAAATTTATTATGCATGTCCCTCTATGCTTAAATGAATTATTCTATTAATGTTTCAGACAGTTACCTTTTCTACAATAAGCACAAATGCTCTTCCTTTTTTGCCATTGACTTTGAAATACGGTGAGTCTGTTTATATTAATGCTTATGGCATGATGAAAAATTGAAAATTATATGCATAAAAACACTAAATGGATATATGTCAGGAACTTTCACTATGAGTGTATATGTTTAACAGATTTCCTTTCATTGTTATTTAGTTTATGTGTCAAATGCATTTGTCTGTTTTTAATTTATTCACTTTATTTACTTAATGAATGTCTCTTCTCTCCCTCTTGAAGGAATATTTTTCTTATTTGAATTTATTCTCATGTGACTATACATATGGGCAACATGATAACTAAAACTTAATTTAATGGTAGCTCATCAATTTTTGTGTTTTTAAATCACCTACCCATTCACCTTTCTCATTTCTATAAATTCTACTGTTAGATGTCTGTCTCTAAAGCTGCCAAGTTTCTAGGTCTATATTTCCTTCTAGTTTATTAGCTTCCTATAAAAAAATTCATTATTTGAACATACATTTCCCCACTAACTCCATCCAATGATCTATCTTTACAATTTTGATGTATTTCAAAATGGCATGACAAATGTGTGACTCTATCAGCTAAATAATTAGTATTCTCAGAAGTTATTGAATTACAGTATATTTCTGCATAATACAACTGGATCTTTCTAAAGATGCTTGTACTCCCTTCTCCCACCCTAGGTTCTCTGTACTTGTAGTATAGTGTAGGTTCATTGCTCTCTATCTGAAATTCCATAACCAAAAAGCTCTGGGGGAAAAAAAATGTTTTTGTTAAGACACAAAATCATTGAGCAAAAATCTAATCTGTTGTGCAATTATATCCCACCAAATGTGATTGATTGATTGATTTGATTACGGTATTCTGCTTTAAGCATCTCTGCAGGTGGTATATACAGCATACACAAAAATCATCTTTCTAAAACACAAAATTGTTTGATTTCTCAAACTTTAGGTAAGGAACTTTAAGGAAGGGCTTCTAGGCTGGACACGGTGGCTCACGCCTGTAATCCTAGCACTCTGGGAGGCCAAGGTGGGAGGATTGCTCGAGGTCAGGAGTTCGAGACCAGCCTGAGCAAGAGGGAGACCCCTGTCTCTACTAAAAACAGAAAGAAATGATCTGGACAGCTAAAAATATATATAGAAAAAAAATTAGCCTGGCATGTTGGCACATGCCTATAGTCCCAGTTACTAGGGAGGCTGAGGCAGAAGGATTGCTTGAACCCAGGAGTTTGAGGTTGCTGTGAGCTAGGCTGATGCCACGACACTGTAGCCCAGGCAACAGAGTGAGACTCTATCTCATAAAAAAAAAAAAAAGGAAGGGCTTCTAGATCCCTATGTATGATTTTTAAGACATCTATCACAGTTTTGATCGGTATGGCTTTATTTGTTAGATTGATGAACACTTCACATCACACATTACATTCTCAAAAAGTTTTAACCTCTTTAAAATCAATTCAGCAAACCACGGATAACTAACAGGA
This sequence comes from Eulemur rufifrons, assembly GCF_041146395.1. Classification (NCBI taxonomy): domain Eukaryota; kingdom Metazoa; phylum Chordata; class Mammalia; order Primates; family Lemuridae; genus Eulemur; species Eulemur rufifrons. The sequence goes on from NC_090989.1 coordinate 112,779,011, forward strand.
GCTAAATATTATGATAGATATTGAAGGTACAAACATGATTTGCACTTAATTCTTTCCTTCAATTAAACTCATGCTAAAATTTTGAGTCTTTCCAATTCTTTGAAAACATGAAATCTGTAAATTAAGGAAGACTGTTTCAAGACTTCAACTATAAAGCAAAATAAAGTACTTCATATATAACTTGGCATTAAGTGAATAAAAATGATAATTATCATTATGCAATCTCCTAAATTTCTAAAATATTGATATTTCTCTTGTAGTAAGAAAACCAAATGCTTGGAACACTGTCCCCCTGCCCTTTTATCAAGTGAGTGCACATTTGCCAATTTTCTGCTATACCTATAAGAACCAAGGTGCAAAGTGGAGACTCTATGAAATATGCTATCATCTCTCTCCTTGTTTGAATTCCATGCACTCTTTTTTGCTCAAGGCTAAAATAGAAACTAAGCAGTGGATTAAAGTAATTTTCAAACTTGAAAATTGAAAACACAATCTTGTACTTTTCAATTGCCCAGATGAAATATTCTTTTCCAGAAAAAAATTGAACTCTTCAGAAATTGAACTATTGTGAAACTACTGTTATTTTCTGTTATGATTTATTTTTCTACTGGTGCATGATTGTCAATTTTTTTTGTACATCCAAATTCCTCATTTGGAATCTATTTCCTTTATAGTTCTAGTCTCTATAGAAATTGCTTTTACTCTGATTAAAGCAATTTACAAATTTTGGACATAACCTCAATTAAAATGTCAGGATCATATAATATTAGAGATGGAAAAAATGTTATACATTTTGTAGACCAACACTTTCATTTTACAAATGAGAAAACTAAGATTCAGAGAAGTTGTCTGATCCTTTCAACCTGTTACACCAACTGCTGACAAAGCAACTGTAGATTCCCATCTCCCAGCCCAGAGTCCAGTATTCTCAAAATTCCACTGTTACCCCATCAGTCTCTCCTATGTGAAATATCCACATTTTTATGTAAATTTTAAATATGATACTTAAGTTTATTATTACTTTCAGTGGTATCTCAAATTGTATATGGTCACATGTCTTCATTTTACTCTCTATACACAAAATAAAGAATTTGAGAAACTATAATTCCAAATCTACAAGACATTGCAATCTTCTGTATTGACAATTTTAACTTAGAAACCATTATGGTATTTGAAGTTTTCCCAAGGTAAAGCTAAATAATGAACACGTGAACAAAACTCCAATAAGGTATAACATTAGCAACAAAAGAGACAAGAAAATCCTATGGTGATTCATTTAAACTTGCATTAAAATGCATTATGTAAACATTTAAACATGCATTAAAACGCATTATTTAAACATTTAAACATGTTAAAAATGCATGTAAACCATGACTAAAACTTCCCGTTCAAGTGGCAAAATGAGCCCATGTTTTAACTAACCACCTATGCTACAAATACACATTGAAAGGTAAGATTGAAAAATAGAAAACCAAAATAAGATTGCCATGCACAAAAATGAAACAAACAAATAGGCCAGAAATGAACTAGAAATGCTGAGCAATGAGCAGGGCTGGGGCTTTGGAGACAATAGATCCAGAAATCATTGTATCGGATCCTGGACAAAGCTCCTAAGTGGAGATGGGTGGAGGCAACCCATAAGAGATAGGTAAACAAAGGATTGAGTCAGAGATAAAATAAATGAATAAATTAATAAGTAAAGGATTGCACCAGGCTAACCAACACAAATTACAAATCACAAGGAACAAACTAAGTCAAAGAAAGATATTCGACTTATATTTAACATATACTTATAGTAGATGTTACTGATTTTATGGAATAGGTGACAAAATATTTTATATATTACTGTGGCTTTGTTGAGAATTCAGATTATGTAGAAAACTAAAATAAATGGATAGAGCTACATTCAACAACATTACTGGGCACTGTGCTTTTAGTGGTGGCACGAAACTTAAGTGTTTCGGTGTCTATGGAGGGCAAAAGCACCCAAAACAATAGCAGCATGCTCACCTCCTTCCTTGGACAAGTGTGAACACTGAAATTCTGCATATATACAGAATATACAGAAAGAATATACAGAATATAAAGAAAGAGAGAAACTGATACTGAAGGGAATTAGACTTTGATTTTTTTTCATTGCTTCTCTATGTCACCTCACTAAGACGAGGAATGCAATTTTAGAGCACCAGGCTCATAAAGACAAAGCAAGTGTCAAGTATCAAGTTTAAGTGTACTTTTTAATGACAACTGTTTTATAATGAGCATATTAGTTTTGTTGTTAGAAGAGAAATCAGGAAAGCTAAAAGGCATGGGTAGAACATCTAGGTACCCCAAAACCTCTAATACATACTTTAGTTAATGGTGTAAGAGTCATGCATATGTCTGACAGTCAGATGGAGCACAGTTGAATAAAGACATTCAGAATGTAAGAATTTAACAGTGTATACCTTTTCTGAGAAGGAAGAAACAGAGAGAACATATAGTATAAAGTAATACATTAATTCTTCCTTGTAATAAATGTCTCCCTTAAAAAAATTAAGCAAACAAAAATATTTCTGCTTAACAAAAACATTTCCACTTTCTATTCAAAATGCCAATAATTTATGGCAAATTTATTATAATTAAAAATCATAGCCACCACTTGAATAATCTTTTATTCACAGACTATTCAGGATCACAGACTATTCAAATATTTTACCTGAAAGAAATCAGGGCTTTAAAATCTATAATTAATTTAGCTGGTGTAATCGAAAGGACTTTTGCCCCAACTTTTTATTATGAAATTTATAAAACCTACAGAAAAAAAGGTTCAGTAAATACCTGTTTATCTTCAGCTTAATTCACCAGTTGTTTACATTTTACCATGTTTCCTTAAACAGTTTTAATACATATATCCTTTTTTCCCATTTGGACCATTTGAAAGTAAGTTGCAGGCACAATGATACTTTTTTGGTATATCTCTGCTAAAACTAAGGGCATTCTCTTATGTAAATGCAATATTAAAAACATACCCAAGGCAATTACAAATAACTCTGTAATATTATCTAATATCCGTTCTATATTCAGATTTTCTAAAATGTCCCCAAATGTCCTTTATATCTGTTTGTTTTTCTATCCAATATCCAATCCAGATTCATACATTGCATTTGTTTACTCTCTGTCTCTGTATCTCCAAATCAACCAAGTCACTCTTCTTGTAGAATTTTAACACTCTAGAGTTATCTAATTTTTATTTTGACATTGTGTAAATTTTTCTTATCTCCTGAATCCTATAAATAGAAATTAAGATCTGAAATCTTGATTTTATTCAGTTTACACATAATTAGAAATGATATTTCATTTTCTGTATTTTGCATCACACCAAAAGGCACATAATTATCAAGTTGTCCCAGTACTAGTGATGTTAAGTTTGATCCTGTGGTCAATTTTCTTTATTGAATTTCCTCTTTTGTAATTTGTTAGTAAATATACTTAATTAGGAAATTTTTGTGGTTATATTTGACATTGTATGAGTACCCTGTTCTGCAATAACTTTTAACCAAGTGATATTTTTTTTTAATTTCAGCTTATTATGGGGGTACAAAAGTTCAGATTACATACATTGCCCATGTGCTGCCTATCCCCCCAAGTCAGAGCTCCAAGCGTGCCCATTCCCCAGACAGTGCGCATTGCACTCATCATGTAGGTATACACCCATCCCCTCCCCCTCCCCCCACCCCCCACCTTAGTCTGATATCCAATTGGTATCATTCCCAAATGTGCATTTAGGTGATGATCAGGGAAACCAATTTTCTCGTGAGTACATGTGATGCTTGTTTTTCCATTCTTGGGATACTTCACTTAATATAATGGGTTCCAACTCTCTCCAAGAGAACCAAAGAGATGTTGTATCACCGTTATTTCTTATAGCTGAGTAATACTCTGTAGTATACTACAACAATTTACTAATCCATTCATGAATTGATGGGCATTTGGGTTGTTTCCACATCTTTGCGATGTGAATTGTGCTGCTATAAACATTCGGGTACAGGTGTCTTTGTCATAGAATGACTTTTGTTCCTTTGGGTAGATGCCCAATAATGGGATTGCAGGATCGAATGGTAGGTCTATTTGAATCTGTTTAAGGTATCTCCATAATGCTTTCCACAGGGGTTGCACTAGTTTGCAGTCCCACCAGCAGTGTATGAGTGTTCCTATCTCTCCACATCCATGCCAACATGTGTTGTTTTGGGACTTTTTGATAAAGGCCATTCTCACTGGAGTTAAGTGATATCTCATTATGGTTTTGATTTGCATTTACCTGATGATTAGAGATGTTGAACATTTTTTGATATGTTTGTTAGCCATTCTTATATCCTCTTTTGAGAAATTTCTATTCATGTCCTTTGCCCACTTTTTGATAGGGTTGTTTGATTTTTTCTTGCTGATTTTCCTGAGTTCTATATAGATTCTTGTTATCAGTCCTTTATCTGATGTGTAGTATGCAAAAATTTTTTCCCATTCTGTAGGTGGTCTGTTTATTCTCGTGACTGTTTCTTTGACTGTGCAGAAGCTTTTTAATTTAATCAGGTCCATATGATCCTCTCAATAGATGCAGAAAAAGCATTTGACAAAATTCAACACCCTTTTATGATAAGAACGCTTAACAAAATAGGCATAGATGGAACCTACCTAAAAATGATACAAGCCATATATGACAAACCCATAGCCAACATCATACTGAATGGGGAAAAATTGAAAGCATTCCCACTTAGAACTGGAACCAGACAACGCTGCCCACTGTCCCCATTACTTTTCAACATAGTATTGGAAGTCCTTGCGAGAGCTATCAGGCAAGAGAGCAGAATCAAGGGAGTCCAAATAGGGAAAGAAGAGACAAACTCTCACTCTTTGCTGATGATATGATGTTATATCTGGAAAACCCCAAGGATTCAACCAAGAGACTCCTGGAATTGATTAATGAATACAGTAAAGTCTTCGGTTACAAAATCAATACACACAAATCAGAGGCATTCATATATGCCAATAACAGTCAATCGGAGAACAAAGTTAAAGACTCAATACCCTTCAAAATAGCAACAAAGAAAATAAAATATCTAGCAATATATTTAACTAAAGAGGTAAAGGACCTCTATAGGGAGAACTATGAAACATTGAGGAAGGAAATAGCAGAACATGTAAATAGGTGGAAAACCATACCATGCTCATGGATTGGAAGAATCAGCATTGTTAAAATGTCTATATGACCCAAAGTGATCTACAGATTCAATCCAATCCCTATTAAATTACCAGCATCATTTTTCACAGATATAGAAAAAATAATTATACACTTTGTATGAAATCAGAGAAGACCCCGTATAGCAAAAGCAATTTTAAGCAATAAAAACAAAATGAGAGGTATTAATTTGCCAGACTTCAAGCTATACTACAAGGCTGTGCTTCTTAAAACTGCCTCGTATTGGCACAAGTGCAATTAAACATGTGGCCCAGCCCAGAGACAGGTGGATGTCTAAAGGCATCGGCTGTTATTCATTGATGTTAGGTTTAATATGTCTTTGAAAAGTCTGTCCTTAAGTAAAATCTTTTTTTCTTTATTTCTGTGACATATAACAATTTAATATAAAAATCATAATTATTACTGATAATATACAGCACAAGATATCAGAATTTTAGGAATCTCATAATTTTGAAACACATATTCATGACATATTTATACAAGTATAACCCAAAAAAAGTTAAACACCATTTCATATTTGACAGTGCTTCCTATAATTTTACATACTAAAATGCCTAATATATCTCTGTGGGACTTTCCGTGGCTCTAATATTTAAGAAGCTCATCTTAGGTCAGAAAGAGTGAATTTAAAATTTTGATTTTGTAAAGTCTGTAAAATATCAAAGGTTTAAAACATTTGTTGCCATAAAACAGGACCACAGGTTAGTGTAAATAAGTCATTTATCCACAGTAATTATTCAAATATTTTTTAAAACAAAAACTTTATGATAGAGAGGTGATTGTTTCCCAAACAATTATAAAACCTGATAAAGACAAACTGAAAGACAAGTGAATTAAAAGGCAAACTCAATTTGTCTTCCTTCCTCCCTCCCTTCTTTCTTTTTTTTTTGAAATTTAATCAAAAGTGAACAAAATCTTTATCATTTCTATTAATATTACATGAAAATCTATTTAAAAGAGAAAAATGTTTTACCTTTATATTAGCATATTAAATGTTAACATTAATTTTAATAAAACCTTACAAACAAATATATTTAATCTTAATCAATTTGATCACATGGTAAGATTTTTATAAACTTTTTATAATCTTTTATAACTTTTCCATTTTCCAGAACATCTTATATCCACTTATTTTTGTCTATTTTTTCATCTTAAAACCATCTTTAAATTCTCTAAATTAGGCAATCATATTTTACAGATCTAAAAAAAATAATTCTACTCTTCATCTGGAACCAAAAGAATCCAGATAGCCAGAGCAATCTTAAGCAAAAACAACAAATCTGGAGGCATAATATTTCCAAACTTCAAACAATAATATAAGGCTATAGTAATCAAAACAGCATGGTATTGGTAGAAAAATAGAGACATAGACCAATGAAATTGAAGAGAGAATCCAGATATAAAACTGTCTACCCACAACTAACTGGTCTTCAACAAAGCAGATAACAACATACACTGGGGAAAAAAACCATATTCAATAAATGTTGCTGGAAAAATTATATAGTCACATGAAGAAGAATGAAGCAGGACCCTTATCTCTCACCATTTATAAAAATTAATTCAAAATGAAAAAAAACTTAAATGTAAGTCATGAAACCACAAAAGTTCTGGAAGAAAATGTAGGAAAACCTCTTCTAGACATGGGCCTAGGCAAAGAATTTATGACTAAGCCCCCAATGGCAATTATAGCAACAGCAAAAATAAATAGATGGAACTTAATTAAATCAAAAATCTTCTTCACAACAAAGAAAATAATCAACAGAGCAAACACACAATCTATGGAATAGGAGAAAATATTTGCAAACTATATATCCAGTAAAGGGCTAATATCCAGAATCTACAAAAACTCAAGCAAATCGCCAATAAAAGAACAAAAAACGTACTTAAAAAGTGGGCAAAAGATATGAACAGAAGTTTTCCAAAAGAAGATAGACAAATGGCCAATAACCATATGAAAAAAATGTTCAATATCACTAATCATCAGGGAAATACAAATTAAAACCATCATGAAATATCACCTTATACCTGTCAGAATGGCTATTACTAAAAAGTCAAAAAACAGTAGATGCTGATGTGGATGCAGAAAGAAAGGAATGCTTATACACTGTTGGTGGGACTGCATATTAGTACAACCTCTATGGAAAATAGTATGGAGATTCTTCAAAGAACTAAAATTTTACATTTATTTAAATGTAAAATTAATGCATAAACATTAAGCCAGATGTTGGTGATGTGGATGATATGCTTTTTTTCTATGGTCGGCTGAATAGTATTCCTTAAGCTCTAACGATGTTGTAACTCAAATTTCAATCACATATGGAAGAATTTAGAAAACTGGAAGTTTCCAATTTTTTCAGTGGGTGGCTTATGTAATGTCTTTACATTTGGCATCAGGATAACCAAATCCATTTTAAGAATACAAGGAGCCATGGTTCCAATATGGTATCCAAATGAGAAATTAAAATACAACTTATGATAGTTTTATATATTATCAATCTACTTTTAATTATTAATTAAAATTAAATAAGAATATGCACTTACAAACACATATGAATCACATAGCAAAATAAAGAATATCATAATATTTAGAAGAGAATATGTGGCTTCCCATTTCTCTCGCAAAAAAATCAATCTTTCCAATCTGTAACCAATATGGTTCAACTAGGGAACAATATTGAAACAAAAATGTCTCATGATAAAGTTATCTTATTGTTCAAAAAAAAAACGAATCAAAATATTCTGCTTCTTTTTTTTTTTTTTTTTTTTTGAGACAGAGTCTCACTCTGTTGCCCAGGCTAGAGTGAGTGCTGTGGTGTCAGCCTAGCTCACAGCAACCTCAAACTCCTGAGCTCAAGCGATCCTCCTGTCTCAGCCTCCCGAGTAGCTGGGACTACAGGCATGCGCCACCATGCCCGGCTAATTTTTTCTATATATATTTTTAGCTGTCCATATAATTTCTTTCTATTTTTAGTAGAGGTGGGGTCTCGCTCATTGCTCAGGCTGGTCTCGAACTCCTGAGCTCAAACGATCCGCCCACCTCGGCCTCCCAGAGTGCTAGGATTACAGGCGTGAGCCACCGCGCCCGGCCTACTTCTTATAATACTACAAAATTCATCCTTTAAATTATTCATAAAACTAAAATCAGGATTTGGATTATATGGTTATAATTTTTTTTGAGATTTGGAAATAGTTGCTGATAGACAAGCCATTACATTGAATGCCCTTTCATTTTGCCCAAGACTTCACAAAAAGCACTTGAGCCCATAACTCTCTTTAAAACATAAAAAGAACTTATTAATAAAAACATACAAAGTACTTATTAAGAAAGACATTGCATCATTTATGTCTTTATTAGCAAAAATAACATGTGCTTAGTAATTTGGAAAGAAAATGCATAATGAAGTCATTCCTTTATTAATTTATTCAACATTTTTTACCTAATTTCAGAGACTTCTGTTTTGAGCACCATTAGATAGGTTGCCTTTCCAGCTTTTTCTGCCTTGCAGTTTAATCTTTGATCTGGTGTCTTTTTTTTTTTTATTTCAAAGCTTTATAGAGGTACAAATGTTTTTGGTTACGTGGATTGCTTTTGTAATGCTTGAGTCAGGGTTATAAGTGTGCCTGTCACCCACATAGTGTTCATTGTACCCATTAAGTAGGTTTTTTGTCAATCCTCTCCTCACACCTCCCATCCGACTGATTTCCATTGAGTTATACTTCCCTTTATGCACGTGTGTGCCCCGATGGTTAGTTAAAATTTAATAGTGAGTACAAGTGGCATTTGTTTTTTCATTCTTTAGATACTTCACTTAAGATAACTTCCATCCATATTTTTGCAAAAGGCATTAAGTCATCCTTTTTCATGGCTGAGTGGTATTCCATAAACATACACCACATTTTGTTAACCCATTCATGACTTTAGGGGCATGTAGGTTGATTCCACATCTTTGCAATTGTGAATTATGCTGCAATAAACATTTGAGTGCAGGTGTCTTTTTGATAAAATGACTTCTTTTCCTTTGAGTATTTACCAGTAGTGAGATTACCTGATCAAATGGTAGGTCTACTTTTAGTTCTTTGACGAATTTCCATACTGTTTCCAGAGCGGTTGTACTAATTTGCAGTCCCAGCAACAGTGTATAAGCATTCCTTTCTTTCTGCATCTATGCCAACATCTATTGTTTTTGGACTTTTTAATAAAAGCCATTCTGTTAATAACTGGGGTAAGGAGATATCTCATTGTGGTTTTATAGTGCATTTCCCTGATAATCAGTGAAGTGGGGCATTTTTTTAAAATGCCATTTGTCTATCTTCTTTTGAAAAGCTTCTGTTCATGTATTTTGCCCATTTTTTAAAGGGGTTGTTAGATTTTTTCCTTGCTAATTTTCTTGAGTTCTTTACAGATTCTAGTTATTAGCCCTTTAGTGGATGAATAGCATGCAAATATTTTCTCCCATTGTATAGGTTGTCTGTTTGCTCTAATGATTGTTTCTTTGGCTGTGCAGAGCCAACATCATACTAAATGGGGAAAAACTGAAAGTATTCCCACTTAGAACTGGAACCAGGCAAGGATGCCCATTATCACCACTTCTGTTCAACATATTGCTGGCAGTCCTAGCCAAAGCAATCAGACAAGAGAAGGAAGTCAAGAGTATCCAAATGCGGAAAGAATAGGTCAAAGTATTGCTCTTTGCTGATGATAATGATCTTATATCTAGAAAACCCAAAAAATTCTGCCAAGAGACTACTGGAATTGATAAATAAATTCAGCAAAGTCTCAGGTTACAAAATCGATGTACACAAATCAATAGCATTCATATATACCAATAACAGTCAAGCAGAGAATCAAATCAAGATTCAATACTTTTCATAATAGCAACAAAGAAAATAAAATACCTAGGAATATATTCAACTAAGAAAGTGAAAAATCTCTACAGGGAGAACTACCAAACACTGAGGAAGGAAATAGCAGAGGAAATAAACAGATGGAAAAGCATACCATGCTCATAGATTGGCAAAATCAACATTGTTAAAACGTCTGTACTGCCCAAGGTAATCTAGAGATTCAATGCAATCCTTATTAAAATACCAATATCTTTTTTTGCAGATCTAGAAAAAATAATTCCACACTTCATATGGAACCAGGGAAGACCCCATATAGCCATAGCAACGTTAAGCAAAAAGAACAAGTTGGAAGACATCAATATACCAGGCTTTAAGCTATATACTATAAGGCTACAGTAACCAAAACAGCATGGCACTGGCACAAGAACAGAGACATAAACCAGTGGATCGAAACAGAGAACCCAGATATAAAGCCATACTCTTACTGCCATGTAATTTTTGACAAAGCAGACAAAAACATACACTGGAGAAAAGAATCCCTGTTCAATACATAGTGCTAGGAAAATTGGATAGCCACATGTGGAAAACTGAAACAGGATCCTCACCTCTCACCTCTCAGAAAAATAACTCATGATAGATAACATGCTTAAACCTAAGGCATGAAACTATAAGAATTTTAGAAGAAAATATTGGAAAAAGTCTTAGAGACATCGACCTAAGCAAAAAATTCATGAAGAAGATACCAAAAGCAATCACAGCTACAACAAAAACAAAGAAATGGGACCAACTGAATTGGCTGTATCTTTATATCTGTAACTGATCAACTATTTTTTTCAGTCATTACTGATGCCAGTACACTTCCACTATTTAAGTCTTTAAGATCTTTGTCTTTTTTTTTTTTTATTTCAGCTCATTATGGGGGCACAAAAGTTCAGGTTATATATATTGCCCATGCCCCCCAATCTTTGTCTTTTAAATGGCAAAAAAAATTATTTTAAGTATAAGTTTGATAAATAATGTAAATAAGAATACAGTCAGGTAGAAAGATTCTGAACCAATTAACTGGGGAGAAATGGTCTCAAATCTAAGATCTGCCCCTTGCATCCATTTAAGCATTTCATTGAGCTCATCTTCTCCCCTGTTGTGTGATTTGCTTCTGGATTTGGCACCTGTCTGTGACTCTGAGAGTTTAAAGTCTCCGAAGACAGCCCTTAGCTGGTAAATGACTAATGCAGGTGTATGAAAATCCTACTTCCTTGCCTCCAACTGGAATACACTTGAATGTGTACCTCATATTCTAGGGCTAATCTGTGAGATTAGGCTGAGGCTAGGACAATTTGAATTCATGCCCATGCTTAGGTAATAGGTACTTCCATTTCCTAGTCTACTTCTTTCACTTCCTGACTACTTTTCTCCTGAAAGCTTTTCCTCCATTAAATCCCTCCCCTCAGTGTCTGTGTCAAAAGAACCTAGCCTAAGACAGTTACATAGGTGGCATTAAAAAAACACCCTTGTTCTATGAATCATAAACTGGCTCTCATTGCAATTCCCTAATAGGATTTTCAGCAGTGTCTGAGCAGACAGAGTGCTTTCTGGCTTTCCATAAAATAGAGCACTCATTTCAACAGGAAAGATGATGCAAAAAGTGGTGGAGGGATTGGGTGCTGAAGTCAAACAGATCTGAGTTCAATTTCAGTTATTCAACTAACTAATGTTAAGATTTTGGACGAGTGACTTTATTTCCTTGAGTCTTTAGTTTCTCCATCTATTAAAAGGATACAATAAGAATACTTACTTTCAGGGTTTACCTGAAGAGTAATGAGATCATAAAGGAAAGAGTTTATGACAGAACTCAGCACAAACATTCAAAAAAATGTATCCATCATTAATATCTTAAGTTTAGGTTTGTATATGAGAACTAGTTAATTATTTTATAACAATATGACAAACATCACACACACATATGAATCTGAGATTAATCAAATTTTATATGTTTAAATTCTTAAGTTGTATATTTTAAATAGTAATACGTCTTCTATAGGATGCCTTTAATTGTGAAGCAGAAAACTTATAACTTGGGAGTGCTATCTCTTATTCATTAGCATTTTAGGGTTTGCAAAGTACAATTATATAATACTTCTCCATTCTGTGATTTCTATTATACTTCAATTCTGTGAAGTAAGCTTTGTTGGTATCTATATTTTATATATCTAAAATTGATCTGTACAAAGTCTAATTTTTTACATTACAGAAAAAAATTACATAACTTTAATGAACTATTTTAACATTCTCAAACTTATAAAGCTATTGTTATATTTAGTGACAATAATATATAATATTGTCACTAAATATAACATATATTTAATGTTATAAATATAATGAATAATATATAATCTCCAACATTGAACTGTATTTGTTCAATGTTGGAGATTATATATTATTCAAAATATTTCCAAATGGGTGAAATAGACCAGAGTATATTTTGCCAAGGTTGTTTTCCCTTGATTTTTAAAACTATGTGTACATGTTTATGCAGAAAGAAATTGTATCTATAGTAATTTCCTGTTATTCAGGATACATTATATTCATAATAATAGCATTTCATGTAAGTAACGTTTGATAGTGAAAATTCTATGGTATGCAGTGGTAAGATATAACTAATATAATAAATTCTTTACCCCTAATGGCCTAGACCAATATATAATTTAACATGGATAATCTTGTAACTAGATTTTTAGAGAACAATTGCCTGGGAACACAATGAAAAAAAATCTGATTTAGCAAGACATCCTACAGAAAAAAATTCTGAGTACTTTACTAAATACTAAAATTAACACTATCATATATGTTAAAATGGCAATAAAATCTTAAATACCATTCAAGGAAGCATTGTATTGTGACTACAAGGAATTTTCCTAAACTCATTTCTAGGCAGAGCATTATGTGTGTGTGTGTGTGTATACACATATATTCACTGTTGAAGTGCTATTATAATAAGTTTTATTATATTAAGATTACACTTAGTTACAAATAACAGAAAACTGGGTTATCTAGAACAGTTGCTTCAAATGAGGCTTGATTTAGGAGATAACTGAGATATCCAAGGACCCACTGTTTTTCCTTCTTTCATTCTGTCTTCCCCTGAGTCAGCTCCATCCAATGGATCCTAACAAGCTTCTGTATTCATGAAAGATCTTTTTATGACAGGAAGTCCAGCGTAGGAGAGACAGCATACCTTGGTAGACTCTGGACGCAAATTCTCTGGGTTAAAAACCTGGTTCTACCACTTCCTAACAGTTTGACCACAAGGCAAGTTAGTTAATCTCTGTGTACCTTAGTTTCCTTATACACAAAATGAGGATAATAATAGTGCCCAAATCATATGTTTGGTGAGAGAACTAAATATGTTAATATTTATAAAGAACATGGAACAAATTTCAGAACATTAGAAAATAATATATAACTATTTGTTAAATAAATAAAAATAAATGTTCCCAAGAATCTACCCCAGTACCTGACACATAGTAGGTACTAGATAAATGAATGACAATTGAATAAAAAAGAGGTACTCCCACTGAAATCAAGCACAACCATAATATTATGGCCATGATCATAAAGAGAGTAGAAACTATGCTGTATGAAGAAGGTTTGAATGAGGATGTTCAAACTAGACATCACAAAATGTATTCACAAGAGAAAATTCCTTTACTAAATAAGAAAGAGTACATTGGTTGTATTTCTTAGAACAAGATCAGAACTAGGACCAAAGAAGAGAAGGTAATTGGATAATTCTGGTAATTGTATTTATCTAATAGCGTGGAATAAGTTGATGATAAGCAGGAAGCCCTGTTTCCAGAATCTTTCCAGCAGACCATATTAAAAAGGATCACTAAATTGTGAAGTAATTTAGAAAAAAAGTGACTACAAAAGTGCATGCAACACTTAAATAGAATTATTTACATATTTGGAGGTGTGTACTGAAACTGAATAGTTTTGCAGAATTCTGCTCTTCTTTTTCTCTGCTTAGACTCCTAAATGTCATGCTGATTTTGTAGTTCTTGGTTTTGTTATATAAAAATTACTGAAGAATATTACTAGGTTTTGAGAATGACCAATAAATGAATATAAATATCAATGCAATGCAATCACAGGTAAGAAAAAATAAGCATGTTTTATGATCAATGAGCAGAGGTCCTGGCAAATTTATTTATTTCAATAAAAAATAAAATAAAAATACAGTAAAGAAGTTTTGGTAAAGTAATGATTATGGCATATGTCAAAAGGTTACAATGTCAAGGTCCCAGTTGTGGCTGAAATTTACATCACCAGTATTTTCTCCCACAGAAGGAAACAACTCCTGCACTCCTTAAGGAAAATTAGTGGTGAAGTATATGGAGGTCAGCCTAGAGTAGAAAGGGGAATAGAAGTGCTACTTCGCAATTCATGCAAACTCCTTAACAAAATCCAACAATTTGTAGGGATCAGGAAGCTCACATTCTCCTTTGGTACCCATGCTATTCTCTACATTCTCATTATTCTCAGATACAGACATTTCTAATACTTGTTTAGTCATGTCATCTACATGCAAAATTCAGATGTAGAAAAAATCTACACCATTAAAGCAGTGTAAGCATAGTTTATAAGTTTTTGCTCCATGACTATTTTCACCGTTGGAAAATTTGCATATAGTCTTAGTCTTGACTTGACTTCCAAAAAATGTTCTTGTAAATCTGCTGTACACAAGCCAATCCAACATCTCATCTTTCAAGTTCAGGAAGAAAAGGGAGAACTCAGAAAACCAGCTTTGAATTCAACTTTCAAGTGAAAGCACCAAAATGATGATTTTCATTTGTTAGCATGTGCTGGTTTGCTCTCACATTTGTATACTTCCTTTCGGGAGATTGCTAATCATTTGTAAATTACCTCATAAAATTGCTTTTATATTTAAACCTTGATTTTTTTCTATAAATATCCAGGTATTTAAGCATATTTGAAAGCAGCTTTAAATGATGCTGATTTAATCAACAACAACAAAAATTTAATGAGTGGAGCAATGCAACAAAACACCCCACCAATCACACATTGATTTACCTGCTGGACATATTTAATTTTCTTTTACATGTTTTGGCTATTTTTATCCAGAAAATTATAAAAGAAATTTAAGTATTGATTAATCCAGGAAGTTGGTTTAGAAAATTAAAGCTAAAATATGTTTTTGCAAAAATCCTGTTTTACAAGTGAAATACAGATGTTTGCTTAACTATGTACAAAGATGGCTATTTCTCTTCAAAAGTTTTGCTTTATTTAGGATGGAATTTCGGCTTTAAAACACTGTAGAAAGTTGAACCTCCCAAAACATATATATATTGATGAGCCTAAAGTGGCAATGATAATAAAACCAAAATTAATTAACTAAATCTTGCCTATCAAGTGACAAGGATATGCAAATACTTTGATCAAAACAGCATGACTACTATGAGATGTATTCCTAAACCTCAAATACAGACAAGCTTCTTTCTAAAAGTTTCATTGTAAACAAGTTGTTCAAAAATAAAAGCATATATTTCTCAGAAATTTTGTTAAAAATAGTCATATCATCACAAAAAATTTCCAGGTTTATTTTCAGTCAGCATATCATCAAAAAGTCCAAAAAAACAATTATATCTCTACATACTAACAATGATCATGAAGAAACCAAAATTAAAACACAATACCATTTATAATAGTTCCAAAGAAAATGAGATACTTTGGCACGAATTAATAAAGTATATATAGGAGCTGTATGTGGAAAATCACAAAATGCTGATGAAAAAAGTCAAAGATGATGTAAATAAATAGACATACCATGGTCATGCATGGAAAAACTCAGCATAAATAAAATGTCAATTTCCCCAAATTGAGCTATAGTTTTAACACGATTCCTATCAAAGCTCCAGCAAGATTATTTTTTTAGCTATAGGCAAGATTATTCTGAAATATATATGGAAAGAAAATGAAAGTAGAATAGCTAAACAGTTCAAGATTTTTAAAAATGGCATGTATAATATACTTATTTCTAAAAAACGTTTATATACATATATAGTGTGTATGTATAAAAGATGTTTGAAATTATGGCTACCACAACATTAATGGCACCTACCTTTGGTTGATATATTTAAAGGCCATGTTTACTTTAGTCATTTTAACATGCATTTGTTGATTTCTATGTCTGGTGGAATTGTTACCATACAACTGGTTTCCTTGCCCACTGTCCAGATAAAGGCCAATATACTGAGATAGTGGGAGTTCCAGTGGAAAGAGAATTTAATATCACAAGGGGCCAAATGAGGAGATAGGAGTAATTTCTCAAATCCATCTCCTCAAGACTGTTTGGTTAAGATTTTTAAAGGTGGTTTGGCAAACAAAGAGCTTAGGAATTGAGTATGATAATTAACTGGGGATGAACTTATATGGTTAGAAGGCAGAAATTGTCTTCCTGGCTAGACAGTTCCTAGGTAGAGGGTCACAAGACTTGTTGGATCAGTTCTCACACATGACCATTGGTCCAGTTAAGATCACTTATTCCTCCTGAATGCAGACTATGGAGAATATCGCAAAGACTACTCTTAGGTTTTACAATAGTGATTTTATCTACAGAAGCAGTTGAAGAAGTCACAAATTTTGTACCTGTCAAAGATTCATGACATTTAAGCAGTGAGTAGTTACAGCAGTAGGGAAGTTAGGGAACAATGGCTGGTTAACTTTTAGCCATATCTATACTTCTATAGAAATCAGACTTTTACCACTTTTCTGCCTTATGGCCTGACATCATTTTATATAGGCAGTTTCAGAATCTGACTCTAACTCTGGGTAGATAATGTCAGAGTTGAATTGCATTATAGGACACACAGTTAGCGTCAGAGAATTAGTCAATGTGGAGACAAAATTCATACGTTTGATGTCAGAAGTAAAGTGCTCTGGAAGTATTGAGTGTTGTGAGTGAGAGCATAGAGAAAAGGAAAAAACAGTTAATTTTTTCTATGTATAGTCATTATTTATAAATTATAGTCATGTATCACTTAACAATGGGGATACATTGCTGTAAAAAATATGTCATTAGGCAATTTCATTGTTGTGCAAACATTCACATATTTACACAAGCCCAGACAGTATAGCCTACTGCACATCTAGTCTCTATGATAAAGCCTTTTACTCCTATGTTACAAACCTGTATAGCATGTTCCTCTACTGAATATTGCAGGCAATTATAACAATGGTTAAGTATTTGTGTGTCTAAATGAACTTAAACATGGAAAATGTACAGTAAAAAATACCATGTAAAAGATTAAAAAAAAAAAAGGTACACCTGTATAGGGCACTTACCATGAATAGAGCTTGCAGGATTGGAAGCTGCTCTGGGTGAGTCAGCAAGTGAGTGTGTTACTGCCCAACCAGGTCCCTTGTCTGCTGCCCAGGGGGAAGCCAATAGGCGGAGACAGCAGGAGTTGCAGAAGAAAAAGAATTTAATATTGCAAAGTGGCAAGTTAGGAGATGGGAATAATTTCTCAAATCCATCTCCTGAAGAATTGGGAGACTAAGGTTTTTAAAGGTAGTTTGGTGAACAAAGGATAGGGAATTGGGTCTGTTGACTGGCTGGGGATAAACTCACAGGGTTGGGAAGCAGAAATTTTTTTCTTGGCTGAGACAGTTCCTGAATAGAGAGTCAAGGGACTTGTGTCAATATTCACACATGGCCACTGGTCTTGTTGACATCAGTTGGTCACTCCAAATGCAGATTTTGGAAGATATCTCAAAGACCAGTCTTAGGTTTTGCAATGGCAATTTTATCTAAAGAAATGATTGGAGAAGTCATAAATCTTGCATCTCTCAAGGTTTCATGATGCTTAAGAAATAGCAATTACAGCAATAAGCAATTACAGAAAGGCAAGTTAGAAAACAACATCCGGTTAACTTTTAGCTTTGTCTATACTTCTGTAGAAATCAGACTTTTACCACAGTTCCTGCTTATGGGCTTCCATTATTTTAATGAAGGTGGTTTCAAGTGGAGAGTAAATGTAATAGCCAAGAACATTACTGTACTCTACGGCAGACTTTATAAGCACTATATAATTAGGCTACACTAAATTTATTAAAATTTTTTTTCTTTCTTTTATTATAAACTTTAACTTTTTTAATTTTTTGTAATAACACTTAGCTTAAAAGAAAAATACATTGTGCAGCTGTCAAAAATATTTTATTTCTTTATATCCTTATTCTATTCTTATTCTTTTTCTATTTTTAAAATTTTTTATTTTACTTTTCACTTTTTAAACTTTTTTATTAAAAAGACAAAAACTTTTTTGTGTAAGACACAAACACACACATTAGCCTAGGCTTACACAGGATCAGGATCACTAATATCACTGTCTTCCACCTTCATATCTTCTTTCCCTGGAAAGTCTTCAAGGGCATTAACAACACATGAGGCTGTCATCTCCTATGATAACAAGGCCTTCTTTTGGAATGCCTCCTGAAGGACCTGGCTGAGGCTGTTTTACAGTTATTTTTTTTTTTTAATAAGTAGAGGGAGTACACTTTAAAATAAGGTTAAAAATTATAGTACAGTAAATATAGAAAACAGTAAAAGCTGTATATCATTCTCAAGTATTATATACTGTACATACTTGTATGTGCTATGCTTTAATATAGCTGGCAGTGAAATAGGTTTTTTTACACCAGCATCGCCACCAACATATGGATAATGCATTGTACTAGGACTTTATGACAACCATGATGTCACTAGGCTATAGGAATATTTCAGGCTATTTATAATCATATGGGACCACCCTCATGTATGAGATCCATCACTGACTGAAATGTCATTATGTGGTGCATGACTGTAATTGAAATGCTTTCTCTTCTCCATGATCACTGAATGCTATTGAGTTATTACCAGAAGTAATAATATTGATTATTCACGTAATTCTTTTTAATTTGGGGAAAACATCTAATATTGATGAGTAAAGACTCACACAAAAACACATAAACACACATAAACATCTGTGTACTTATAATGTCTGAATGAAACAAATCATTTATCAAAATTTTTAAAAATTAAAAAGAAAATACACAACCAATATCTGTTCTCTAACATCATGTATGTATCACTTAAAATATATGTATTAATATATGTTTTATTAAAATCTGAGATGGGTAAAAATACACTTATTGGGAAAGAAGTGATTAAAATGCAAAAAGTCTTTGTCCTCCTAGAATTTACATCATAGTGTGGGGAGAGAAAAAATATAATATATATAGATTTACTAACAGCTGGAAAGACGAAATAAAGCAGTGTAAGGAGGTAGGAACTTCTGAAACGGGGCGGTTATCCTAGTACGGTTTCTGAGCAGGGGCCTAGAGCACATGAGGGAGTGTGCTCCATACAAGGGAAGGCCGCAGCAAAGGCCCTGCGGTGGTGAGATGCTTAGAATGTGAGCAACAGCAGGACTTCACTGAGGCTGGAGCATAACATGGGGCTGTGGGAGAAAACGAGATTAGAGAATATGGCTGGGGGTGGGGATGTTGTTTGGCCTTCAAGACATAATAAGAAATTTTTATTTTATTCTCAGTGCAATGAGTAGTCACTGAAAGATTTTTAGTGAAGAAGAAACAAGATCTGCTTTATGTTTTCAAAGGATGGCTGTGGACACTGGTTTGAATATAAGTTTACCATGGGGCAGAAGTAGAGTCAGGGGGACCAGTTAGGAAGATGTAAGGGTTAATTTTATGTGTCAATTTGACTGGATGACCACGGGGCAGGGAGATATTTGGTCAAACATTATCATGGATATGTCTTACAGAGTGTTTTTAGATGAGATTAACATTTGAGTTGGTAGACTGAGTAAAACAGATTGCCCTCCCCGGTGTGTATGAACCTCACCCACCACTTGGAGGCCTAAATAGAACAAAACAGTTGACACTCCTGAAAGTAAAAGGGAACCTCTCCTACCTAAATGCCTTAAGCTGGAACATCAGTGTTTTCCCTGCCTTCATACTTGAACTGAAACCTTAGCTCTTCTTGGGTCTTGAACCTCCTGGTTTATGGATTGAAACTACACCATTAACTCTCCTGGATCTCTAGCTCCCTGACTGCAGATCTTAGAATTTCTCAGCCTTCATAACCTTGTGAGCGTGATTAAGTGAGGTATTAGTTCTAAGACCCCCGGTGGACATCAAAACCCACAGATGCTCAAATCCTTTATATAAAATAGTGCAGTATTTGGATATAACCCATGCATATATTCCTGTATATTTTAATTCATCTCTAGATTACTTATACAATGTAAATGTGATATAAATAGTTGTTATACTGTACTGTTTTATCTGTATTTTTTTTATTATTGTAGTGTTATTTTTTGCAAATATTTTTAATTTGTAGTTGGTTGAGTTCACAAATGCAGAACCCAAAGATATGGAAGGCTGACTACATATATCTGTATATATCTCCTATTGGTTCTGATTCTCTGGAGAACACTAATGCAGAGAATATGGTAGTAATCTAAGCATTAGATGATATTGGCCCTATAGTGATAGCCATAGAGGTAGCAAGAAATGATGAGAACCAATATATATCTATAGCTACGATGTCTGAGAGAAAGATAACAGGAGATGGATTTCATGTGTAAGTATGAAAAAAAATTAAATGACTACATAGGTAGACACTATGATAAAAAGCCTTACTGAGACTTAATACAGTAGACACAAAAAGGAACGTGTCAGTCAGTGTTCTGGCAGGAAATACAAGCCTACTGGTAGTTAAACAGAAAAGACTTTAATGAAGAAAAGTACAGGCTGGTTTAAGGAACCGATAGCAGATGTTGAGGCACGCAGAAGCTAACAGCAGGAAACCTACCATATCTGAATCTGAAGGGGCAGGAGGAGGACATAATGTCACCAAAAAAGCAGCAGTGAGTGTGAAAGCCACAGGAAGGGCCTCATTCCTCTGTCCTCGTTCTCGCAGGAGCTGCCATCATAGCCAAGAACAGCTGAAGAAGGGGAGGTCAAGGGCAGAAATACCACAACTCTTTTCCCCTCTGCCTTTTGGTCTCCTGCCTGTGGCCCTGACAGCCAAACCCAACAGGAAGCCATTTAGCGAGGGAGGCTGCATGAGCTGCACAGGGAAGAAGGAGGGTGGCTCTGGATGGGAGGGAGGGAAGGTGCCAGCAAAGGGGCAGCAGTTGGTTGTATCTTGGAAAAAACACCATCAAATAATGAGGTCCAAGGGAAGGAATATTGGTAAGTAATTTTTAAATATGAGCCGATTATTTACAAGATAGTAAGAAGGTAGCAGAGAGAAGCCCTGAAAATAGCCGTGGTTAACCCACCCCATCCCATTTGAAAGGAACGGATCATGCTGTTTCCCACTGACATACGACAATGTTCTATTTCATCAGAGCTTGCAACGAGCATGTGACTGATTTAACACATTTTTTTCCTCTTTAAAATTGCATTATTTTTAACATAATATAGCACTTAATTATATAGTACTATAATATGAATACATTCCCAATATAAAAGATTCAAACATAGAAGAAGCTAAAGCAACATTGGTCAAGCCCCCAATTCAAATCCCCCAGATGTAACTACTTTTATAGCATGAAATTGTATATTTTCAGCCCTTGTTCTGTGCATATAAATAAATATATTCCTAGTCAGAAAAAAAAATATACCTACATCTGTATATATTTAGATAATAGAAATATTACATTTATTTATATATTTATTATATGTCATACTGTATACTTTCAGCCCTGACTTCTCTTTTAAAGTTCAAGTCTTTGAAAGTTCAACATTCATCAGAAGTATTTTTCATTAAAATCCCTTTAATTTCCTGCCGGGTGTGGGGGCTCACACCTGTAATCCTTGTACTCTGGGGGGGGGGGGCCAAGACGGGAGGATCGTTTGAGCTCAGGAAATCAAAATTAGCCTGAGCAAGAGCAAGACCCTGTCTCTACTAAAAATAGAAAAATGAGCCGGGTGGTGGCATGCACCTGTAGTCCCAGCTAGTCAGGAGGCTGAGACAGGAGGATCGCTTGATCCCAGGAGTTTGAGGTTGCAGTGAGTTATCATGGTGCCACTGTACTCTAGCTGAGACAACAAGAGCCTCTGTATCAAAAAAAAAAAAAAAATCATTCTATTTTCTACTCAAGGTGACACCGAGTCTCAGGTATTACGTGCAGAGGGCTGGTTTCTCAGCTCTCTACTGGTGAGGTCTCTCACTTTCAATCATTGCAGAGGTCCAAGCAGAGGCTTGAGCCATTCCTCCAAGATTCTTCCCCACAAAAGAGATGACAAAGGCCTTTTCCAAAGAAAGCTCTAATTGTATAGAGCACAGAGAAAGAAATACAAAAAATAAAAAATAAAAAATAAAACCCACTCCACACTCTTCACTCCATACTCTTCCTTTATTTTCTTATTAACTTAAATTACCTCAAGAGGATGAGGTGGATTAGGTAGTGCTCTCCAAATATTCACAGCTATAAGAAAAGCATTATCCTGTGGAAAATATACAGATAAGCTCTCTTCATATTTGACCAAGTTTGACTACAAGTTTCACCAAGGGTCCTTGGCACAAAACTATCAGAGCAGAAAAAAGAGATCCAGGAACAAAATAGACTGAAAGCAAACTCTATAATTTGTAAGAATTTAATACATGACTAAATGTAGGAATTTAGTACATGATACAGTGTAAATGGTTTGTACTTGGGAAATCTAAGACAATGCATTGTATTTCATATTGCTTTAAAACATTCAATTATCTTATAAGATTGTTGAGACATTTTAATGAGATAATACAAATAAGCCACTTATTACTCTGAGTGGCATATGAGAAGAGCCTAGCTATTTCCATCATTTATAATTTGAAAATTAATTCATTTGGATAATTACCTTATACCTCATATTTCCTGCCTAAAAATAAAATTGTAAGCATATAATTAATAATTATCTTTGTCCTTTTAAGAAACTAGATGTTCTCCTCAGCATACTAATGAACCAGCTTTGTTTTTTTCTCAAAGCTAATTAAGAGTCACATTGCAAGTCAGATTACACTTGAGTTTTATATGAGGTGACATTGCATGTCCTCAAAGTGCATTTTTTAGAGAGGCAATATTAAAATGCCAACAAATTAAGAGTAATTCCTAATTCTTATTGACTAACCTAGGAGATGTCCCTATTAAGAATATTTCCAAATTCCATGATGAAGACATAAAAATACAAAATACCAGGAATTGCTTTAGTTATCCCAGAATAAAAGCAATTCTTATAGATAGAAAGAGCACAAATTGTATTTTTAACTGAAGTCAAGGGATAAGTGTTAAGATTTTTAAAAGAAACTGTGCAACAAGCCAAGCCATAAAATGTGGAGATGGCAGCCTGCTGTAAATTTTTCTGGCAGTTATGTCTGTAATCCTAAATCCGAGTTACTGAAACCCTGTAATACAATAATAATAAAAGCAATGCAGCGTGAGCACAAGGCCTGCTAGATTTATGATGAGCTGGTGTCTTCCATGAAAGGAACACACCAAATCAAATTAGTGGAGTGGAGATTAATAGAATTTCATCAGTTTCTGGCATGGAGACTATAAGCTGCCTCATAAATTTTCTGTGTTCTGAAAGGCAATGGCTTGAGCCCTTTTGAAGCCTAGCACAAAAATGCCCACCAAGAGTGGCCTTAGCTATTGTGAGGTGAGTGCTTAGATGGTTAACGGAAGGGGAGCAAGTTTCAAAGGCAGCACTAGTACTCCACCACGAGGGGCAGTATATCACGTGGTTGCAAGCTTGGACTCCGGGGCCAGATTGCTAGGGCTTGAACTCTGCCTCCACTACCTAATAACTCTGTGACCTTGGGCTAATGTCTTAGTACCTCTGTGCCTCATTTCCTCATTTGTAGAATGGCTATCAATCTCATACAGTTGTGAGGATTAATATGGTAAATACATGTAAAGTGCTTAGAAAAGGGTCATAGAAGTGAGCTGTAATACCAGCAGCTCTTCTCCCAGACCTTCTAATCCCTGTCTGAATGACTGTGCTAGTAAGAAACTAAGGGCAAAAAGAGAAATAAAAATCAGAAAACGGCTCTGAAGTTCAGATTCATCTAAAGGACAGGCAAAGGAAAGAAAATATCAATCACTCCTGAAGGATTTTCTATCTCCCTGATAAGGACAGTGTAGCTGTAGGGAATTCTGATTTTCCTGCAATTATGATTCGCTCAAAGGTTGGTTGATGCCTTATGGACATGATGTGATCATTATAGGTTGCCCTAAAGAGATTTTGTCTTTTATAACCAAAAGGTTATAATTCGTATAAAACTTTTATTTAAAAAGGAGGAAGGAGGTCATGGGCCATTTAAGTTAGTCCCTCAACAGTAAACCCCAACTTTTCTGGATTTTTAACTCCCTATATTTATTTTTTTGATTCAGTAAATACTACCCCATCTTCAAAGGCATGGGATCTGCTTGCTTGGGTTTTGTTGGTTTTACTCATAATTCTTCAAACTAATTTTGCATGAGAGTTTTATAACTAACTTGAAATAATTTGAAAACTCACGGGATTCTTAAAAGATACGACAGGATCATAGATTTGCGCATCTTTGGCCTAAAACTACCTATCCCCAAAATTGGTGTAATATTTATGATGTTTCTGCATTTGAGGGAGAAAAAAAAGATGCCAGCTTTTCCCATGCAAAGAGGTGGAGGGCATAGATGTAGAAATGGATAAAGGTATGAGATAAAACAGCCAAAGAAATTAAATTAGTAGCCCTAAGAAGATCTGGCACAGAAGTCACCTCTTGAGAGCAATACTGCCATAGCCTATTCTTATTTTCCAAGTAAGATTAAGAACGCTCCAGGGCATGGATTGTATGTCATACTTTCTTTGTGCCTAAATGGTGCCTAGCATAGTACTGTACTTCTCTACTGCATTCACTTCCTAAATTATCACAGCCAGTCCAGTCTGTAAATGTCATCTATTTGATTCAAATATTTCTATCTTTATCCCTGTCCTCTTTCCTAACTTGTCGTACATATCTAGCTGATTACTTATCTGATCTGATTATCTAATATGCCTTAGTGCTGCAGTCCCCAAGCCCCAGTCCATGACCTGGTACAGGTCCCCAGACCGTTAGGAACCAGGCCAAGCATCACTACCTGAGCTCCACCCCGCAACTCCCTGCCCTGCTTCCATGGAAAAATTGTCTTTCATGAAACCTGTCCCTGGTCCAAAAAAATTTGGGACTGCTGCCTTAGCACAGCCTCACATGGACTCTTGACTTTAATTTCTGTAGTGGACACTGCAGGCCACTGTAGTTGGTGCTCCACCCGAAGCCCCTGGGATCCCTCTTAACAGTTTTCTGTTCCCATCCCTCAGTTCTGACATGCTTTAAGCTTGTACCTGTAATATTCTGTTTTAGCTAGGGTTGCTATAAAATATTACTATAGACTGAGTGGCTTAAACAACATACACTCATTGTCTCATAGCTGTGGGAGCTAGATCCAAGATCAAGGGACTGGCTGATACGGTTCACAGCGAAGGCCTTCTGCCTGGCTTGCAGATGGCCAACTTCTTGCTGTGTCCTCACCTGGTAGAGAGAACTGTCTTTCTCTTCTTCTTCTTATAAGACCACTAATCCCACCCTCATGGCCTCATCTAACCTAAATTATCTCCCAAAGGCCCCATCTCCAAATACTGTACTCTAACACTGAGAATTAGGGCTTCAACATATAAATTTTGGGAGAGACACAATTGGCTCCTTCTTGAGAGGATAGCCCTTGGGCTACTGGAGGTGCTTAGAAATCATAAGGAACTGGTGCTTGAGAGTCTGTATTGTCTCCCCTGAACCCAGCAGCCCACACCCAAATCATTTTAAGGCAGGAAAAGCTCTGATATATAATTATGCTTCAGAATTCTCTATGGATCAGACATAGTTTGGGACTTTGTCTGATACGGCATTCTTCCCTAGCTTTCTCTCCTTCCTTTTCCTAATCCCCCACTCTCTTAGTCTCTCCTGCAAGTATTTCCATAGTAAATTACTTGCACACAAATCCTAGTCTCAAGGATTGCTTCTAAATGAGATGCTCTGAAAACTTTTTCTCCCCTGAGGGCTCCCTCACTGGCACTTCTTCTGCAATAGCATCGCCCTTAAATCACGTTTCTCAGCCCCTAAACCTCATCATTCTTGATCCCTTTTTCTTTTCGTCTTACATCTCATCTATCAGAAAGTGCTGCTGGCTCTGTCTTCAAAACATACCCAGACGCTGACCACTTCCCATGACCTTCACTGTTACCTGCTTAGTTAGGTGACCATGAAGTCACTGTCTTTGAGGGTGAGTGGGGATGCTGCTAATAATTGTGTGGTAAAAACAGGTAGAAAAACCGGAACTCTCTTCAGCAAGCTGGGATGCATAGTCCCTCTAATCTTAGTCCTATCTGCCATCTCCTTCAATCTTGACCTATAAATATTCTCTGCAGTGTAGGAACAATGAATATTATGTTATGCCACCTCCCTGCTCAAAAAATTCCAATGGCTTCATATGACAGTAGAATGAAATCCAAATTCTTTACCAGTACCTAAAAGGCCTTGGATGAGTTGGCATCTAACTACTTTTCTGACCTAAATTCCTACTACTCTCCTTCCTACTCACTGAGCTCCAACCACAGTGAATTCTTTTATGTTCTTTCAGTACTTCAGGCACATTCTCAACTCAGGGCCTTTTCATTTGCTTTTCCCTTTGCCTGCCTGAAATATTATGTCCTAAAAAGAGCCATGTCTCACTCATTTCATTGATATTTCTGCTAGCCTTTATAAGATACATCCACCTTGCCAGTTACTGCATGCTCTGATCTTCTTGTCTGCTCGATGTTCCTTTGTAGCAATTCTAAAAGCATGACATATCACCTGTTTTTGTTTATTGTTATTAATATCATTGCTCTTCACTAGGATGCAAGTTCCCTGAGAGAATGTCCAATTCAAATACTTGTCCTCTTAAATTTCAGCTTTTTTTTTTTTTTTTTTGGTAGACAAGGGTCTTACTCTGTCACTCTGGCTAGAGTGCAGTGGCATCATCATAGTTCACTGTAACCTCAAACTCCTGAGTTCAAGTGATCCTCCTGCCTCAGTCCCAAGTAGC
The DNA here is from genome assembly GCF_041146395.1 of Eulemur rufifrons. Taxonomy (NCBI): domain Eukaryota; kingdom Metazoa; phylum Chordata; class Mammalia; order Primates; family Lemuridae; genus Eulemur; species Eulemur rufifrons. Next base: position 112,806,257 of record NC_090989.1, read on the forward strand.
TGGGACTACAGGCACATGCCACCACACCCAGCTAATTTTTGTATTTTTTGTAGAGACGGGGTATCACTCTTGCTCAGGTTGGTCTCAAACTTTTGAACTCAAGTGATCCTCCTGCCTCGGCCTCCCAGAGTACTAGGATTACAGGCGTGAGCCACTATGCCTGGCCAAATTTCATCTTTAACCATGTAGAGGTGACATTGTCATATTTAAAAAGAAAGCTTTCTGCTATCCAGCCTATTACTTTTAGCCACTAGCCTGTGTATTATCTTTAAATTTCAAAGGATAGAAATGTAATTCCTAATATTCATTAGAGATTTGTTACAGACTGAGGTAGGTACACCTATCGCACACTTTTGATGCTATATTCTACTGAGATGTGATCTACCTGATAAACATTCATTCCCATCTTGATTTTTTTCTATTTTTAAGTGATACACAAATATAAATATATAAAGAGTGTAAATACATTCTCAGTTTAGTGAAAACAATCTAGATACATACAGAGCAAAATATGAAAATCTTCATTTATGTCCAAAACCTCCAAACATTCTGTCTGAGGAAGAAGCCACTCTTAATAGTTTGGTGTATTTCTTTATTGTCTTTTTCCTTTACATGTATGTGTATGTGTGTGCATGTACACATTTGTTTAATTAAATGATATCACACCACATGTGTTCATCCATGCTCTCTATACCAGTAGAGATTTTTTCTTTTATTGTATGGCTGAATAGATTCCATAGTATATAGGTATTATTAATATAATCTGCATTATCCCTTTTTGATTGGCTTTATGTAATTCCAATTTATAACGTTTTTTTAAAATTTGCAATAAATGTCAAATATCCCTGTAGATATATCTTTGTGCACATATGTCTGTATGCATGTAGATAAGATTCTTAAAAGAATAAATTCTGAGTGAAATGCTATTTGTAATTCTTTTTTGATATATTCTGCCAAATTGCTATCCAAAAAGATTGTTCCAGTTTATACTCCCACTAACAATGCATGAGAAGAATATATATTTCTTCATAGAAGCACCGATAGTAGATGCTACTAATCCCTTATGTTCTTCCCCCTCTAGTGGTTAAAAAACAATGTCTGGATTGGGCACGGTGGCTCATGCCTATAATCCAAACACTTTGGGAGGCTGAGGGGGGAGGATCACTTGAGGACAAAAGCTGGAGACCAGCATGGGCAACATAGAGAGACCCTGGATCTCTACAAAAAATAATAAAAAATAATTAGTCAGTTATGGTGGCAACCACCTGTAGTCCTAGTTTCCTGGGAGGCTGAGGCAGAAAAATCACTTTGAGATTACAATGAGCTATGATTGTGCTCTAGCCTGGGCAATAGAGCAAGATCCTGTCACAAAGAAACAAACAAGAAAGAAACAATGTCTTATGGCTGTTTTAATTTTTATTACTCAATCAGAGTTTTTAGTCTGCATCTTTAAATAGGAAAATATGACCCATTGATATTTTTGCAATTCTAATGTATTTGAATTTAGTCCTCTTCACCATTCTTTACAGGATTTACTTACTTTGTTTTCTTGTTTTACTCTGACCCTTTCTTGCCTATAGTAGTTTCAAAAATATTTTCCTGCTTTAAGTTCCAAATTTTAGTTGTATATCATATATATATATGATGTCTAACCCATAAAAACCTTTAGGTTTTCAATACATAGGTACACTTGATTTTTTCTCACAATGTCCAGAACTAATCAGTATTAATTATGTTTTCCCACACCAGATGAAGCACTTAATTTACTTACTATTTCCCTTACACATCGTCTCCATAGTGAAATTACCTTACTTTGAATTGCACATTTATGCTTATAGAAGCTTGATTCAAGATAACTGGAATCAACTTAAATACCTATCAACAGGACTGTGGATGAAAATATGATATATCTATACAATGGCTCATGGATAAGCAGAATCAACATTGTTCACTTGAGGTCCAGACTACTACTCCCACTTTCTGCCATGAGAATGTCTAGAAATCCTACTTGGATTCATGAGAAACAATTACTACAGGCTTTGGCTTAGAACACTCCAGTTTCTTCTAAATTCATCTGGGTCTATAGAGGAAAGGAGGCAGAAGTGGGAAAAACCCACCTTTAGTTCCACCTCATTAAACTAGAATCCTTAGTCTTTAATCAGCCTGATTCAAGGAGAAGATAGATATAGACAGTTTTCAAAGTAAAGTTTAATATAAAACCAGACTTTTCTCATTTTACACACACACATACACACACACACACACACTCTCTCTCTCTCTCTCTCTCCCTTTGCTTTGTAAGGACCATGTTATGCTAGTATCTCAGGAAAGGGAATTTTAACATGGATTTCACAATATGGGTCAGGTAACACATAATGATCTAGAAATATTTTTCTCCTTTCCTTTATGCTAAATGTTTCTATCCTATCATCACAACACTGCCATCTAAGAGCACGTTTGTTCTAAATTATCTTTCATTCCTGTGAATTCAGTGGAATGGATGTGGAATCAGGGGCCCTCCATTGTGGATCTCTTCCACGAAAACAACCAATTAATAGAGTTCATCCGAAACTCATCTTTTTGGTCATCTTAATGATTTTGCTGATTTCTCAAAATGATAAGAATACATTACAATTGAATGAAATGGACATTTTGCCCACAGTTATAATTTAGTACTCATTAATAATGGCCCTCTGTGTTTCACTGTTTCACTAAATAAGTTTCTATTTCAATGAATTTCTAAGTATACTCTTTCTTTAGATCTTAAAAATAAAGTCAAATTTTTCTTTAGCTTTTAAATATGTATGATTAACAGCAATTCTAAGCTAAACATAAATATATTTTACTTTTGAAAATATTAATTTTCCAAAGATTAAAACTAAGCTGCAAATATGTGGAAATAGAATAGTAAAAATAACTAGCATTGATTAAGTGCTTACTATATGCAGACAGTGTTTCACTTATGTAATTCCATCCACTTCTTTGAGGTAGATGATAAATCATTCTTTTTTAATAATAGGGAGGAATTAAGTAAGATAAGTAACTTAAGTATCTTATCCACCATAACAGAACTGTTGAGAATATGCACATTCATTTGCATAAGCAGGCTTTTATATAGGAAATAATACATTTTAATAAACTCATATCTCAAACCACAGCATTAAAAATAATCTAGCTATGTCCTTAAAAATCAACTATAAAATATAGCCTTCATTTAACCCATTTTAGAGATTACTTAAAATGTAATAACAATAGCAACATGATATCTTGACTTTCTTCATACAAATGTAAGCTCTTCATACTTACATATTTCTGTTTAAAAGAATATTATATGCTATAAATTCATGTGGTCTTTTAGTTTAAAGTTCATATAAATCAAGTGAAGAAAAAAACACATTGACTAATGGTGTTTTAAACAAACCTAATAAGAAGGTATTAGAGATTCTAAAGGCTATATTGCCAAAAAAGACAGGATTTGTTGGATTTGCTTTAACTACCCCCCTCAAATTGTATTTTGGGTAAAAATAAAATTTGATCTGGCTATCAATTGCGTAGAACATTAGAAATAAGATTTTATCTTTGTTGAGTACTTTAAGCTGCAGACTTGATGTTTTCTTGGATTAAAATGATATCTAAAAGTTCCAAAGTGATTCGTGCAGGGATCAGTTGATGTTTGGACACTGAGTGGACACTCAGTGCCAGAGAAAGTTGTCATTCTCTTGGGCACAGTCGGCAGCCTAAGAAACCTGCAGCATCTGGTGAGTACTCCAGATATTGGCATTGTGGGCTTGAGAAAGTTATTCAGCAGCTGTCTTTACTACTCCTGGGCACAAGCTGGTTTCTCATCAATGTAAAATTACATAAGAATTCCTGGGGGAATTATATATATATATATATAATGACTCTGAAAAACTAGCTGAGTTTAATTTGATCAATGTGGTGACAATTAAAAGATAGACAAGCCATGACAGACCTCATTTCTATTTTTCCCCAAAATACAGATCAAGACATTCTATCTTCATTTTTTCCCCTTATTTTGATTCACTGCTTCTTTGGAATGTTTTTCAGAAAAGCTAGAAGAGAAAGTATTCTATGTTCCAGAAGCTGAAATTGCTTTCATGCAATGATCATGTAAACATAATTTTGGAAGCTGATAAATAAAAAGGAAATGTACTACATATTTCATGGCTAAAGCAAGAAGTTTAGGAAATGGACATTTGAAACAAATTATATGAAAGGCTTTGTATGGATGGATATGTGCATTAGAACCAAGGGTGGGGGAGTTTTTGAGATCAGAATTGTATGAATCTTAATTCTTCAACCACAAGGCAAGAAGGAAGCTGGACACAGTTCTATGACAACAGAGAAACATTTATTTAACATTGATCTCATATTTTATATCATATCCAAAATTAACATGGTCTAGAAAGGAGTCATTCTCATCCCGTGTTCTCTTTATACTTGGAGCATTGGAGAGGTCTGTAATCAGAGGTACTCTAGGAGAGAAAAAAACACTGCAGAGTTGTGTTCATCCAGAAGCCTGGAGTTGCCACCACATCTCTAGTGTAACATTAAAGGAAGCAAGGTCCTTGCAGGACACCAAGAGTCACTGCATCCTCAGCAGGCATGGCTTCGACCTCTTGTACAATCATACTGTGGAGCACAAACTATGAGTCACATGGACATTTCTACCTTAAACTCAGAATGTATCTATTTAATTTATTAACTCAAATTCATACATTTTTGTGTGATATGTATGTGTACTCACACACACACACAAATATGTACACATACACACACGAACACTTTCTCAGTTTGCATATTACAAACTGAGATATTTTCTTTATGCTTTTGTTAGCTAGGATAATTAGTCTGATTTTTCTAATGTTATATAATTTATATAAAGTTGCCATTGTTTGGTAAGCCAAATTTCCCCCCACTCCCTCACAATTTTAAAGTGGAAATTAGCAAAAGGAAAAATAAAGGAAAAAGAAATTGGTTTGTTTTTTCTCTTCTTTCAGTTCTGTGTTTTGCTACCTTTAATATTCATGACATTGAAAATTATAAAAATAAATAAATTCTGAGTTTTGGTCTTGTCTCTGCTTTTATTACTTGCATTATTTTTAGTAAATCAAGTACCCTCTTTGGGTCTCAGCATCCTTGTATGAAAAATTAGGGAGCTGGAATAAATCTCTAAGGTCCTTTTGAGCACAAATTTTATGAATCTTGTAATTGCTTCCATTTTATGGGGGATTGTGAAGTGCCCTTGTTTTTTGAACAGTTCTGGCCTGCATCCTTCTGAACCATTTTTTAATAGCCCTGATGCTCCCAAGGGAGGGAAAAACAATAGCAGATGAACAGATTATTTGCTCCCCATAATGCAGTATCTTTGAAAATTTCAAATGCTCTGACATGCTTACATACCCAGCTTTCATTTTAACAGGTGGCTTTACATTGACGCATCCTTCCTTTTGTCTTAATTGAATTGTTTTCTGATGATAAAATCAATACATTGTCATTGTAAGTAATAGCTTATAAAACACACACCAAAGAGCATAAGAAAGAAAAAAGTAATTACTTTTAATCTCAGTATCCCAGAGACCCATTATCAAAATTATTCCTCTGGGCCCATCTAAGTGCATGTGTGTGCATGTGTGCCTGTGTGTTATGCATGTGATATATTTTTACAATATTTGATAGGTTGTGCCTTCAATGCTTTTTTATGGCCTATCTTTATTACATATAAACATTGTGAACACATCCCCATGTTAAAGAAGATACCATCTATGCCATTTTAATTGCTACAAGTTATTCCAATGTTTGAATGTGCCATGATTTATTTAATCAAACAATACATTGTTGGGCAATTTAGCTGTTTCTAATGTTTGCACTTATAAGAAACTTCGAAATAAACATCCTGTATTTTTCAACACTTGTCTTATTATTTCCTTGGATACTGTATACACAAGATTTGTACACTTCAATTTTTTGTTGTTGAGAGTAAATTTACAAAAAGTATTTTTCCCTGTATGTGGTCCTATGTAAATATTAATACCTTTCTGACCCTATGATTCATCTCTTGACTCCCATTTCCTAAGTCACTGCTCACTGGACCGCAGCTTCCACCACGCACTGCACCCACACCCTTGCCTTTCCCAGGGGCCCAAGCACAGTCCCCCGCTGCAATGTTGCCCCAGTAGTGTGGTCTTCTGCTTTGGCTTTTAATTTTCTCTTTTTTTCCTTTCTATTTGTCCAAATCATGTTAGCAAAATCTTATACTCCTTCATGCTATATATTTTTCTTTTTCACTCTCAATAAAATATTTTGGATAAAGTTTATGAATCATCATCTATATAGCTTTTGATTTACTCTACTCTCTTGGGTATCAAATAGATTTGGTTTATATTATTAATATTTGGATGTCATACATTTTATTTATGGGTTTATATTATATTTATGTGTAAAACTATTATACCTAATCCTTTAATCTCTTGATTTCAGACTTAGTCTACCTGCACTTAAAGGATTAATATCATAATTCAAGGACATGAATAAGATCAAGGAAATCCTTTCATGTGATATTGAGTACTAGGCTTGGGTGAAGAGACATGCATTTTTGTAGTTTTTGAAATAACTAAAGAAGGAAAAATATAGGCATTTCTACTACTAAGTGGATTCTATAGTCTCTCAAGTGTATCTTACCTTCATTTAATCTTTGATCCAATCTATATAAAAATAATTATCTTTACCTTTCTTGCCAAAAAATGTTCATAGTTGTAAAAATGTAGAAGCAGTAATCTTTTCATCTAATATAGCAATAATTTTTGTGCTAGGGTATGTCAACCAAAAACAAAGCAGAGGGAAATATCTCCAGTAATGTTTAATTTATTCAGAAATTAGAAAAGAGGATTATAACCCCATATGCACAACTATGGCAAGCCACATATGCATCTGAAGAAGTGAGACTAAAGGGAAACTTGTTTGTCAAAGGAGAAATTCATATAAGCTGCTTGGAAACAGGGTTTGTTGTTTTCAGAGACTCAAAATCAGACTTGGCATCAGTGTGTTGGTGGAGATGCCATTAGCAGACAGGTGTTCTTTCGAGAGCGTCTTACCTGAATTGCTGCAATCCTAGAGAATTTTGTGTGGGGTGATTTTAGAAAGTTCTTGAGACAATCTTTATGTCAGGCATGTATGCATGATTCCTCCTTGGTACTCTCTTGGCTCTAGTTTGTTTTGATCTGACAAAAAGTGATTTTATACTGGTATCTATAATTTTATGAAGTAGAATAAAACAGTCAGGATCCATGTTCTGCTTATGCCCAGACAATGAACCCAGAGAGCCAAGGTTAGAAATGTGTACTCTTGCCAGAATCGAAAGTATAAAACTCAGAGTGGACCTTCAAGGTAGGTGCCTAACATAGGCAACGTGACAGCCATTCTGGGCCATAATCCTGGGAGCATCATCACCAATCAGTTCAGAAATCTCAGGAAGACTAAAGAGAAATAGAGAAAATAGTCAAAGATCAAATAGAACTACCCATTCTGAGCCATCTTAAAAAACTCTGCGGAGAAGTACAGATTGCATAATAGTGAGAGACTCTAGTAAATATAAATAAAAGCAGGCTAGGGGAAGGGGAAAGAACAGAGTATACCAATGCCTGAAACCCACGAGCCAAAGGAAAAGAATAAAGAGAGAAATGGGCAAGATAAAAATTACCCAAAAAAGGGCAAGAAAAGGCAAGCCAAGAGACATATTTGAACCATAAATCTTACCTTGGTTTACAGCCAGTATTTATTAGACACAGTACTGCTCTTTACAGATCCCCAGGACAATGCTGAAACCATGTGTAGCACGTTCAACTGGTTGAACTGAGGTGCTTAGGCACTGCTAGTGTAAACTTTCTGGCTTGGGAGCACACACACACACACACACACACACACAGCATTCAACACCTTGTAAAGTCTTATAAATTGTGTCGTGGCTTTTCTTTTTCATATTCAAAAGGAAAGTCGTTGTTGGAAACAAAAAGGCAGAGAAGAGAATAGTGATGGAGCTGTTGACATAGTGTCTTATCCTATGAACCACTAGGTTAAAGAGATTAATTCCAGAAACTAATACAAATATATTTACAAAATATCATGACATTCTGGGACATGCTAGAATTATAAGGAATTGTTTGCATGAGGGTCTTTGTGAGGCTCTGCCAACCATGTGATGAAATAGGACATTTTTCTATTGTACTGATCCCAACAGCTTCCTTATACCTGTAGAACTGGAGGTTAGCAGGAGATCATAGTCCATGGCATAAACAAAGATTCTCATGGTAGGTCACCTTCTGCAGGGAGTACAGTGAATTTCCTTCTACCAGCTTTGCAGGTGGCAGAGTTTACTTAGAAGAAACAGCCAGATTAGGAAAGAAAGACTTGGCAGATATTTCTGTGTGATAATTACATGTGACTCAATGGCATAAGGGACATATCTTTTTGGAAATTTCCTGATATAACTAGGGTTTATCTTATAGGGTAAAATATCCTGCCCGAAGAATGGTGGGCTGGGGTATGGAGCCACTGTAATGGAGGCATAAATTTACATAAGTCCTACTTATAGCCACAGTCATAGGCAAGGTTGGGTTACATATAGAAATATGTCAAAGGTAAGCCAGAGGTGCTTCAAATATTGTGCAAATTTATTTATAGCTCTGGAGAAGTTTTTATAGCTCTTTTGGGAGTTTTCTTGGTGGTCTAGATCAATCTGAAACCCTCCAAATGACTTTATATGGAAAATACCAGGGAATCCAAGGAAGCAGAGCACCCTGATTTCAAACATCAAATCTGGGTTGTAAAATAAGCCAAGATTTGTTCATAAATCCCTGAAATAGTCCTGGAGGGAGAGCACAGACAACAGCAGTCAGCTAAAATTTTCCTATGTCATATGAATCTAGATCCTAGAACCCTGAAAGAGGTCTGTTATCTCTCTGATGGGATGGGGTAACATTGGCCTACATCATCTGGAATAAACAATTTTTTCCCTAATTAGCACTTGGAACATAACTGAACTATCTCCACATTAAATTTAGGATGAAAGAAGGAAAGTTGTTATTTTACTTGTCAATACACTAATTTGTTTGTGCCTTATGAAAACTTAAGCCCCACGGGCAGATCCAAAAGCTAAGAATGAGAAAAAAAGATGAGAGTGACAACTTTGCATAATAATGTAAAATGACATCTTCCTAATGCAATGTAATTTTCAAAACTGTCTGCTCCCAAAGATGAAGGTAACAATTATCTAAAACTAATTTGTACTAATTTATCTAGTTTTTCCTTGAGAATGCTTGTGTCTCTTTACATATAAGTATGTTCTGTCCAAGAGTTATTCTCTAGCAAGAGTTACCAAAACATCAAACTTGGAGTGGTGAGAAGGTTAGGAGCCATGAAACCCACTCTAAACACTGGATTTCTGTGGAGCAATTCATCAGACTCCTCTTTTCCTCAGACTACTACCAAAACCCACAAGCTTTTATCTGAGATTACATAACTTGGATATCACAAGTAGACATGAAGTATTAACCTGGTGGAAGTAGGAGTGGGCATGTCCTGGGGAAGTGTATAGCCCACAGGCAGGATTTTCCTAAAGTGGTACATATTTTCACTGTGAAGAGAAGAAAGTGGGCTATCTTAGGATGACTACAAGAAAGAAAAATAAAGTCATGAGCTGGGATATTCCTAAGAGGGAAACCCTATGATTAAGTTTGAGCTTCTTTCATTTTCTATCCTTAGACTCTAGGAAGGTCATTCTTAAAATCTAACTTCCACATATACTTCCCATTCCTAATGTTTAAATTTCCTGTGGTTATCCCCAAAACTTTCATTGATTACATCACACATTAAAACCTAATGTTAGAAGCTGATATAGTTGCAAAAGTACTGTTGAATGGACAATGCTAAATTCTGTAGTTCCAAGCAGAAGCCACAGCTAAGACAGCAAGGTAGTGGGAGCGTGATTTGGAGAAGCCTGGTGTCAGGAGGAGCAGATGGCAGCATGCCCAGTCCAGATCAGGAGGGACAGGGCACAGAGACCCTCTTTGGACCGAATGATCTGCAAGAAAGCTGCCCTTTCCTAGGCCAGGAAAGCCAGATCACATCATGTGGTGGATAGGGGCTATCTAATTCACAGATATTTAGGTTACAGAACAAACAGTTGTATCAATGAAATCTTCATTTAACGAAAATATAATCTATAGCAAGTACATGCATATTTTAGTAAATATTCAGTGCAACTAGGTATTAATTTGGAAATCAAAGCATTTGGACTATCCAGTCCCACCCCCATCCCAACACCACACCAAATTATAAGTCCCTTAGCTCAGAGCTTCTGCAAAATTAGGTGGCTGGGAATTGCTGCTGTTCCACAATTAAATTACTTTCCATAGTCAGATAGCAAGGACCCAATCTTTAGGTAACTATGTTAGAAATGAGTCACCCTAGCTTTCTCATTTGGGGTGACACAAATGCTCACCTTTTTTTTCACATTAGTCGTAGTTTTATGGTACAGCCATGAGTACCTCATAACATGAAACTGACTTAGTGAGTCTCAAAATACCTTCAGTTCATATAACCTGGTTAACGTAGCCTCCATGAGTTTTCCTTCTATGTGATTTTAGAGTTCTAAAGTCCACTCTAAAGTTGGAGGCTCAGACACATACTCCTAAAAATGAGTTTCTGATAGTTATATCTGTTTTTTCTAGCCCAGAAAGAGGTAAGGTAATTTTATGATTCTCCCATTGTACCCATAACCATGCTTGCCCTATATCAATTCTCAATAGACATAAATTTTATTGACAGATCCTTGTAATAGGGTTTAATCTGTAAATATCAGATTGGGATTCCTTTGCAAACTTCACGAAATACAAAACTCAAGTACTCCCAGTTGCCAAGGAAACAACATGAGACCATGAGAACATTGACTATGGGGTCAGTGTTGTCAAGGCTGATCACCCTCTGCAAGCATAGAGTGTCGGAAACCTATGTTCAAAGAAAGAAGTAATTGCATTTGCCATTCCAAGCTATATATAGATTCCTTTGATAAAATTAAGTTAAATGAAAGTAAGAGCAATTGTTATAAAGGCCAAAAGTACCATGTTTAACCTTCCAGAATTTTTTTTTTTTTTGAGACAGAGTCTCACTCTGTTGCCCGGGCTAGAGTGTCCTGGAGTCAACCTACCTCACTGCAACCTCAGTCTCCTGGGCTCAAGCAATCCTTCTGCCTCAGTCTCCTGAGTAGCTGGGACTACAGGCATGCGCCACCATGCCTGGCTAATTTTCTTCTATACATATTTTTAATTGTACAGCTAATTTCTTTCAATTTTTTTTTTCCCAGCAGAGATGGTGTCTCACTCTTGCTCAAGCTGGTCTTGAACTCCTGACCTCGAGCGATCCACCCTCCTCAGCCTTCCAGAGTGCTAGGATTACAGGCGTGAGCCACCACACCTGGCCTGACCTTCCAGATTTTAATGGTATAAAGCACAGTGTATTAAGATTTTTACTCAGACAAGTAAATTCTAACATGCTCAGTCAATCTAATATGAATAAAATACACCACAACTATTATTTACTCCTGATGGGAAATCTACAATCAATTGGAAATTAGTTAATTAATTAATTAAGTCTTCTCAACTAAACTCCCTCATTTCTATTTTGAATTTGGCTCAGGGATGGCCATATAATCAGGAATATTTTGGCACCATTTTTTATATTTGCCTCTCCTGTTTGAATCTCTAAATAAAATATAATATATCTCATGTTCTGTATGAAAAGACGTGATTGTCTCTTCCTTCCCCATTCCCCCATCTTCCCCCTCCCACCTCCACCCTCCCTGCCACCATAACTAAGCCCTACAATCATGCGTCTAGTCGGGCAATTGTCTGTGTTATAACACATTTCTTACAAGAGAAGACAAGCCTGTCACCCTGACAACACTACTAGTGATAAGGTCTCACCTGATTCAAGAGTCAATTCATAGGCAGATTTCAGAATTGAAAGTAGTCATCTAATTTAGAAGGCAACTTGTCTCATCTGACACCAAGGCTAAATCTGAACTCTATGTAGACAAATTCCAAAGGATGTTTGTGTTAGTGAAGGGTACAAGAGAACATTAGATGCAAATATTCTGCATCTTATTTAGCCATGGCAGGTATTAGACCACACAGACTTAAATATTTATGTTTCCAGCTGTTTGAATTTAAAATAAGAATACCCTTTTTCCCTTGGTGTGGCTTACTCTTCTTTCCATGCCAAACATCACCTTAGAAAGCCTTCCCTGATGTACCTCTTCACCCTTTCCTCACCAACCAACATATTTTCTATAATTGCAATTTTTTTCACTTCCATTATAATACGTACTGCAATTTGTGATTATATATGTCCTTGTTTACCATTTACTGGCTTTATGAGTAGATTGATATTTTAGGCTCTCAAAATATATGTGGTGAATGAATGAGACACTGACTATATTCATTCAAGAATGAATAAAAGATAGTAAAAATTCATTTTTTAAATCTTAACACTTTTTTGTTTAACAGTAATATAAAATTCATATAATCCAACTAATATTTTAACACAATCACAGAGAAACTTATAAGATCATTAAATTAAGACATAGAAGTATGCTCCATAAATTTACATTACAGTAAAATGACTATATACTTCCTACACGTTTTCTAGTGAAGCATAATGTGCCGTTGCTATATTGTTTGAGAATATTCAATTCTATATAATATAAAATAAATGGAATGGATGAAGCTCAAATGTGTTAAGTGAAGAAAATAAGACAAGGTCAACATAGATAAAGTAAAGCGGAGTGTCTGAGTGCTACCTTAGACAAAAATCAGAGGGCCCAAGTGAGCACTAAATTAACATACGTACAAAAGACATGTGAGGCTCTCAATCCTTATGAAGTCTTAAATCAGACACCCATTAGTGAAATTGATTCTGATCTCACATGTCCAAGATAGACCCACAAAACCTCAGGTTTATTGACACGTTTTATCTACAGATCCTACATCTTGCCCCTACATCTCTCCAACTAGGTGATGTGTTGTGAAGGTCATTGTCTTACCTGAAAACATCTATTCATCTGCTTTTTAGATGCCATAATTTCCTCTTAAGTTCCAAAGGCCCATTTTCTCATTTCTTGTCACACTCTAAGCAGGAGACATTCAAAAAGGAAAGGACAACTTTTATAAATATAAGAAACAAAGAAAGAGAGAAAGAGAAAGAGAAAGAGAAAGAGAGAAAGAAGGAAAGAAAGAAAGAGAAAGAAAGAAAGAAAGAAAGAAAGAAAGAAAGAAAAGAAAGAGAAAGAAAGATCAAGCAAGCCATTGTTACAGCCAGCTCATAATTACTTGAGCCCATAGGAAATGAATAAGTAACAAGGGAACAAATGGCAGAAAGTTACATTAACATTTTTCACCTCTCTCTACTATAGACAAGAGAGGTGAGCCAATAAAGCTAGAATATTGAGTCCCTTCTTAAAAATGTAACTCACACGAGTGCTTCTTGAGTTTGCCCATCTTTGCTTTCCCTTATTCTCCTACTGGTATTATATGGGGAAAAGTGGCAACAAAACATAGATTGTACAGAACCTTTGGGCTCCCAGCACAGGCTGCCTTCCACTATCCCACAGGGAAGAGTCAGGGACTCCAGCACATACACAACAGTGCAAGTGAGTGTAAGGAGAACAAATGCAAAGCGTTTGGTGACAGGTCTCTTCTTTGAATTCTTTGACAGGCATTCGGGTGAGTTGATGATGGGATATCCTAAAAGGAGGTAGACTTCTGTGTCTCTCCTCTGGGAGATACTTGGGATACCTGATTTGGGCTGCAGAAGGTGACCACAGGAATTACAGTGTGTATAGTGGCCAGGAGTTAAACAGCTAAGCTAACACAACAAAGTGCTCTTCTTTCTAAGGACCACAAGTACCCATTAAGTTTTATTCCATTTCTCTAACTTGCTTCCTGAAGGATATACATTCCTAAATGACATAATAGTACTCCCCTCAATAATATTTAAATACTCTTTTTTTTACCTTCAATGCAAATCCTATGTATCCTAGCTTTATACTGTGCAAATATTAATGATCAATTATTTTATATAAACCCCATATTTATCTATGTACTGTTAAAGAATTCAGTTTTATCATCTTTTGTTATACTTTAAGGTATCTCATTTCCAGAGTATTTTATTGAATCAGCAATTCATATTTTCATTTGTAGTATAGCACAAAGAAAAGTGTTTAAGAAACAACCATGTTGCCACAAATGCACATACAAACATGCTATAATTACTTGCAGAACTTTGGAACATTTTGGAATAAGCCTTGCCTTGGGCCGTGAAAGAAACTCAAGCCTAATTATATGCCTGCTCACTCTTCTTAAAAGCTTTAAATGCCCCAAACTGCAAATATTTGCTTGGATCTGGGAAGACTCCATAAAAAGCCAGAGTACTTTCTTTGTAAGTAGTCAGAAACCAACAGGAGCCTCTTAAACAACTACTCCGTGCATGGCTACTCAGCAATCTAGTAACAGGGGAGCAATAGCCCCAGCATTGAACTTTTCCATAACTTACTTCAGTGCTTAGTAATAATTTCACTGAAAATAAACCAAAATATCATAGTGTTTTAGAATTGCAACAAATTTTTATGATAATCTGTCCACATTTTGCTACTATTAAGCAAATTTAGGAACCAAAAGGTTAGATGATAGGCTCACAGGCCCATAGGTATTTAAGCCATAGAGACATGGCCTTTTGATTCCTTGCCTGAGACTGACCACTATAATAAAATTGCCTCTAATTCCAGAAGCTGCTGAGTGGATGGACAGGCAGCTTAAAGAGAGATTTGATGCCCCAGTTTGCTCAGGACTGACTTGTTTTTAGTACTGAAAGCCTGGGTTCTCTATCACAGGCAAACTGGAGTGGGCAGTCCCTCTGGTTTTGATAAAGGATTCAAGGTTGCACCTGTAGCTTTTTGATCTCTTGTAGTATCAGGGGAAATGACAGGACAAAGTCATAAGTTTCCTGGTTCTATGTGGAGGCTAAAGAAGGATGACTTTGAGAAGAGAATTTTAGTCCAGCAATGCACATGGCAGTAATACAATATTAAATGAATAAAAGATTGTTCAGTGAATGAGGCTAGAAATCATGTAAAAAATTACCTTGATGCAATGGTAAAATGCCCTGGAAGCTCTATGTGGTGGACAGAATAAAAGCCTCCCAAAAATGTCCATATCCAAATCCATGTCTATATGTTACATGGCAAGAGAGAATTAAGCTTGCAGATAGAATTAAGGTTGCTAATCACTTGACTTAAAGAAATTATCCAGGTGACTTCAATGTACTCACAAGGGCCCTCCAATGGGGCATATGGAGGGAGAAAGGTCAAAAGCAGAGAGAAAGCCTTGTGAGAAAGATGCCACCTGTTATTGTTGGCTTTGGAGATGAATGGGAGCCACTCCCCAAGGGATAAGGGCAGACTCTAGAAGCTGGAAAAGGCACAAAAAGGGATTTTTCCCTAAAGCCTTCAGAGAATAATATAACCCTTTGGACACCTTTGACTTTAGCCCAGTTAGATCCATTTTGGGCTTCTAACCTTAGAACTGTAAGATATCAAATTTTTGTTGTTTAAAACCACTAGTTTTATGGTAATTTGTTATAGCAGCAACAGAAAATTAATGTATTATTCCAGAGATAAAAGAACAGAGTAGCTCATAGACCCAATTAGAATGCTCAAACCACATGGTTCATTAAAGAAATTCAATACACAGTAAAAAGCAAAGAGATGACTTAAGAAGAAAGAAATGAAGTAAGTTAGCACAGTCAAGATAAGGTACTTGAATCCTGGGTACACAATGTTCATATATTCTGTTCCTCTCTCTGCCAGATCAACCTCCCAACCACCCCAATCATCTGGTTAAGAAAATTTGAGTTTAGATATGAACCAATTAACATAATTAACAGCCATGGGTTTTGTGTTTCTTGGATAGAGGGCACATGGGACTAGAATAGTCACCAATGGGGGACTAAATTAAGTCCTCATGCATATTGAGTGCTCATCTATATTTAGAGTACCCATAATAATTAGTGCTTCTTGTATATTTTGTGTGTCATAAATATTTAGTGTTCAGATGCTATATGTATAATTCACCATGACTCATGAATATCAATTATCTCTAGATTTGTCTATCCTTTCTGTCTAATATATGTTCTACTTACTATTTTTTTATACTTAACACATTTTATGAGTTTCATTCAGCCTGTGTTTTCTTGTCTTCTATAGAAGACTCATTCAGCCTGTGTTTTCTTTTCTCCTATAGCAGAATTGGATATTCTCAAACAATCGAATAAAAGCATATTATGCCTATGAAGAGGATGAACAAAAATTGAGAGATGTTGTAACACTGACCCCATGCAATGACATTCTGAGGATTTGCCTCACCTCTCATGCACATGCTCACGTCCATCACTCTGCTGTATTCCTCAAAGGGCAAATTTATACAAAAACAATTATTTTTAAAGAAAGATAATTTTTTTCTTTCTCAAATCTAAAAATTTATTGAATTTTTCCTCCATGAAAACTATTAATTAAGGATAGCCCCTGTATCTTTAATCACTGGAAGCACTTGTTATGTTATTCAATGCAAAGGACTATGTGCCTACAGTCACCGTACCTTGTCCTTTGAGGGGAACTGTGAGATTGTCCAAAGGATAAGACTTTGAATTTTGGGAGACAGGACACTTGTCACCCTTCAGCCCTAAATATCTCTGTGACAATAGGCCAATCACTTCAACATCATGAACTCCAGCTTTCCTCACGTGTAAGATTGTGGAATCAGACTTGAGAATTTCTATGACCACATTCAATCATATAAACTAATTGCCATCATCCACACCTGTCCCTGGATTTGCCTAAATGCTGGCAATTTGAGTTTCTGACATAGCTTTTCCTGAGAAGCTTAAAAATCGTGAAATAAAATTCATAACCCAAAGCAGGTCTCACAGTCATATATAACATTTAGCACACAAAAGAAAAACAGAAAAAAAAAATCACTCCAACATTTTGCCTTTCCATCATTGAAATATAGTTAATTTAGCCTTTAACTAAATTTGTTTGAAATCATGAATGGCATTATAGTTCAAGTTCCTAGCAGAACTTCTTTATTCTAAAAAATAAAATCAACAAACAAAATATGTCCAAAGATTTGGCCCAAGCTGTAATATAGAAACAAGGGCAAGAGTCCCCAAAGAGTCACCAAGTAACCTTTTCAAAAAATGAATATCACATTATCTCCTCTACAGGGACAGTTATTGCAAAGCTTTGTTTTTGTCCGTGTTTACCCTTGCTGTTAGATCATTCTCAGTCATAATTCCTATACTGCAGTTTAAAAACAGTATCTGTTGTTTTGTACTTAAGAATATCTGCTTACTGAGCTCTGGAGAAACAACCAAATTTCTGAATTACTCTTGAAACTAAAACACCTTCTTATTTTTCTTCTTCCTGAAGACATTGTATTTTGTCATCCTTCAATCTTTTTCTTATTTTTTTCTCTGAAGAGGTGAAAGTCAAAATTGGATGACTGCCCCAGTGAGAACTGGCCAGTGTAGATTCTGGCCACCTGCTCTCAGGCTGGGCAAGTCACAGACTAAGAACGTGAGATCTGATACCATGTCTGACAGTATCCCA
This sequence comes from Eulemur rufifrons, assembly GCF_041146395.1. NCBI lineage: Eukaryota > Metazoa > Chordata > Mammalia > Primates > Lemuridae > Eulemur > Eulemur rufifrons. The sequence continues at coordinate 112,823,994 of NC_090989.1, forward strand.
CTTTTTTCTTTGCCCAGCTCAGAGCTCAGACTTTGACCTATTACTCAGAAAGACTGAAAGCACTAAATTCATTTGTTTCAATTTACAAAATTTGCTTATGAATAAATATACTACACAACTCCTTTGCCTTATCTGAAAAGCAGAAAAGAAAAAAAAAAATCCAAATGACATGTATACAGAAAAAAAGTGCTACTTCCAACTTACCTCATTTCCAGCTACATCTCCCATGGTAAATCAGGTATTGTCCTTTGTTATTCCTGAAACCCTCAGTGATAATTTCAAAAAAAATTATCAAAAAGAAGTTGCACAAGGATTTTCTTTATGTAAAAGAGGTTCTTTTCTAAAATATTTTGTAGGCTTCTATAGAAACTTTACACTTTGACCAAAAAAGGCATGGTCAGCATTTACCTTCTTTAAATATTGTCACAAGCTAACATTCCCAACTCTCGTCTTTTAAAAGTCGTTTCTAATTTGTGTAATATTTCTCACCCCACCTCCACATTATCTTCCAGTTTTAAAGCTTTTGCAAGTAGAAATATAGACATGACATCAGAAATGCACACACGCATGTGCAGTCATATGGAAAATAAGCTCATGTCGTGTGAGTTTCTGCAGTCAGTGACTGTCGCTTGCACCAGGGTGAGGGTTTTTGATGCTTCTGATATTTCTGTCTTAGAATTGTGAAGTTAAAAATGAGCAAACACCACAAATTCGCTTTGCCTTTTAAGATTCCCTGGCATAAGATCAAAGAAAAGAAGAAGAAAAGCCCAAGATAAGGCTTAAAACTATGAAGCTTGCACAAAAGCATGAGAATTGAAAAGTCTGTTTGTAGTCGAAATAACTCTGACAGCAACTGCTGCATCTATAGAAACAAGGCCTCAGGTCTAGTTTGAATTTTAGGAATGAAAGGGAAGAACAGATGTTTCAGGTACTGAGAATCTAAACTCTCCTCATCTTCCTGAGAACCGGCCTTTAAACAATCCGCATTGCTGCACACTTTATTTGAAATAAGCAAACAAAGCTGCAGAAAGGGAATTAGTCCATGAGGTGTGCGTTGAAATCATTTTTGCAATAAATAGCAAAGAGGAAAATTACTTGAGTATAAATCATATACCACTCAAAGAGAGGTATGATTTTAGGCTCTGCTAAGACAAGTAAAAAAGCAAATTCTTTTGTTCAGAGAGGCTGCTTCATAAACAAAACATGAGCTTACCCAGCACTGCCCAGGCACCAGACATCTGTCATTTCACATATGTGCCCTCAGTAACTCACCCAAACAACTGCTCCTCTCCAGTCCACAAGGACAATGAGTTCACACTGATGGTCTGCCCCAGTGTCTGGGAAAAGACTTTACTGCCTGAAAGTCGGAATAGCAATTGCAATTTACTTAAGACTGACCTTTTTTTTCCCCCAAATGGCTTTTTCTATGTACTTTCCTTTGTACCTTTACAAATTTTCAATATGAATCTACAAATAATGGTCCAATATGTGAGGCTTTGAACACAAATCATGGTAGTACAGCACTAGAGGAGTTGTCTGTGTTCGTAGAACACTTGAGATTTTGGGAAGCCTTTCTTTTGTATCTTTTGGGTTCATGGGGTCATACCTTTAATATCCAAAATAAGAATTAGCTTATTTTAAAACACATGAGCTAGACTATTTTAAAACACATAGCTAGACTGTTAATTATTTACAAAAGAAACAAGGTTCCCCCATTACTGCAAGTCTTTGAAGCAACAGATTTGATTCACTAAGGCAAACTTAAAGCAGTATATATAGAAAAAGCAATTTAGCTTGTGAAATGCTTTTCTCAGCTCATTTGTAGTTAAATCAGATACTCTTATCTCTTAAGAGAAAAAGTATGTTTCTATAGGTTAAGGTTAAGTCCACAATGACATCACTTCTCTGAATATTGCTGCCTTTAAGCTTATGGAAGCAAAAGATACAGTTATGGACATAAAAATGTATACTTCAAGTCTCTGTTTACTATAAATATTAATCAGAAATCAGATTAAAAGAAAATTCAGCATGAGTATGTATATGCATGTACTCAGGTGTTTGAGGAAAGTGTACTTATCTAGACATGCCCATGAAAAAAAAGATATATATTTCTGTATATGTATTTATAAACATGTTTTTATTATGCATGTTGTCAATTTGAGAATATAAACAAGGACTGTGAATCCTCTTTCTTTAGGATAAATATTTGGAAATCCTACCTTCAGACCTCAGTTCCAAACTAGAATAGGAAGTCCTGAGCTCACTGACTATATCTTGTCTCTTTTCTGTCCCCTGACAATTAGGAGTTCTCAATAACGTAGAAGGAAAGGAAAGAAAAGGAAATTTCAGGAACTTTTTAAAAGCTGTGTCCCAGCAGAAGTAGCCACTAGTTTTCTGAGCTCTAACCAGTGTCTTGGATTTCGCTTTTGAAACCCAAATTTATATTGCTTCACTTTCTGGCTTACAGGTTGTTTTACCCTCACTCATGAAAAATCACTTGGGAGAACTAAGAGAGAGACCTCAGCATCCTTTACAAGGTGTTTATTGCCTTCATTTTTACAAAAAGAACTTGATGCCTTTATGGACCCTTGACTTGCTTAGTGCTGATGAAAAAAGGAAATTTCTACAGATGGTGAGGACAGTCTGGAAGCTTGACTCTTAGTCAGATAAGCAGAGGAGTTAAGTTGTAGGTGTGTATGGCTCAGACTTCCAATTCATGGAACTGCTTCATCTTGGAGTGGCTTGGTCAAATTTTTTAGTAGAGCTGTTGGAACCAGCTGACAAATTTTCCACCCCTGGTAGAGTTTATATTCTTTTCATTTGCCCATGCAGACGACCTCCAATTGTTCAGTATTACAGGCTGCCTGCATTGTAAATGAGTTTGCACAGTATTAGAAAAATTTACCTTTGGACATTCTCTCAGACCCACCTCACACATATAATATTTTTAGTTATCACTCTCCTTTGACATCATCTTAGGCAGCTGCAGAGATGATTATAGATTTAGAATCAGTTATAGATATAGACAGATATACACTCAAACATATTGACAAAATCAATCTTGAATAATCATTGCATTATACAATTCATACTTCACATGTGAGGTGTAACTACAGAGTTGTGTTATAGAAAGTCGATGACAGGGGGAATCTGACAGAAAGTATTGTCATGAAAAACTTCCCTTTTTTTATAACCAATACCTACACAGGTATTTTAATAAGAAGTGTCTACGTGGAAACTAGCAGAAGTATACTGAGAATTATCCATCTGTTTCATCCTTTCAGGACTCTTAATGTGTAGGTATTATCTAAAAGGCATATTATTGGTATTATGTGTGATTAACAAATGAAGACTAAAATTTAAAATATGCTCTTGAATTAGAATATTTATAAAAGTAACTAATAATAAATTTATTCAATTGTGCTACAAACTATTTTTAGAATCACTCAGACTGTAAACCAATCAATAATTTAAAACTACTACAGTACTAATATTTCTTATCAATATAATAAGGTTGAGGATAATATGTGAATGGAAGTAGTTTATTTAAAGAACAAAACCCTTAATAAAGCCATTTATACTTAAAAGTAAGGGAAATGTTAAACATTCCTGCAGTGTTTAATAGTGACATATACTTCATTTTACATCAGGAATATGAACTATATCAGTACTTGCTTATGATGAGCTATATCAATCAGATCATATAGTTGTATTTAAACTTCTCAACAATAAGAAATAGTTGTTCTTTCTTCTTTCTCTATTACTTATACACAGTCTACTTGAATATCTTACAAATTCAACAACAAAAAAATAGTTTTAAGGTAATGTCTGATTCATTTCTACATTTCCCCATATATAGCACAGAATTTTGCTCACGATAGATTTTTTAATTGAGTTAAACTGTGTAGAATATATTTTTACATTATTTCAATCAATAATCATTCAATAGGAAAAAAGACTCAAATCACATTTTCTAATAATGGTCCACCGAGTTATGGCTGGTTTTTCCTTCTAGAAGGAAGTTGTAGAACATCTGGGGACTGCCAGCTGCTCCTGTTATAAATAGTGTTAAAGGTTTTCTGCATCTGAGTATTATGTGATCATCTCTTCAGGAAGCCTAATTTTATTGTAATCACTCTGCAGTTCATTTTAGCAAGGATTCATATTCACTTTCAAGACTGGTTCTTTATCATTAAACAACTGTTTAGTTGTTTAAATGTCCAGGCAACAGAAGAACCCAGAAATATGCCATGCTCCAAACCCCACATTTCCTTCTTCTCCAATATAGGGTTATATTTGAGCATTTTGTACATTTAAAGTCTTCTATTAAAAGCAAAACATATTACAACTTTCTTCTAATGTTACAGTTTTTAAAATACTCAAAAAGAATATGTTGATAAATTATGATTTTAGAAAGGCATTTGGCATCATGTCCATAAATGTCTATCAGCTTAATGTTATCTTATGAATCCATTTATTCATCTAATTCCTAGTTTGTTTATTTTTTTCCAGTAAGTCTTTCATTGATTGGCAATATCTAATTTCATTAAACAAAAGGACAATTTACTACTGATGTAAATCAGATGATTTTAATGAAAATATGAAAAATACATATAGTCAACAAAAAGAGATATTCATCTAACATGTATGTAAAACTATGTTGTTTTCTATCACATCATAAAAATTAGGAAATGAAGACCTGGGAGTATTTTTTTAAGAAATTCATAAAATTTTCAAGTTGGGGGTGGAAAGCTAAGTCATAACTCAACTAATTTATGTAAATCTGCTCTACTTTTCTAAAGATCATAGTAGTTTATGCATGATTTACTGAATATTTACCATGCTATTTTCCATGTGTTTTCTTTTGGGGTTTGTGTATGTATATATGAACATAAGTGAATTCTTGTCCTTGGAGTAAATTACTTTAGATTTTGTATATTTTAATTATGCCATTTAGTTCTATTTTAAGAAACCTAAAACCCTGATATGACAAAATTAGTATCGCCTCTCTGAATTAAGAAAAATGCTAGATCAATTTTAAAGGATTTATCTCCAGAGAAGCAGGGGAATGAAACAACGTGACCAAATTATAGGTAAATGCTTCCCGAAATGATGTAAGCATATTTTATCACTAGCAATTTCAGTCTGCGCACTTAACACATTCAACATTATCCACAGTTTGCAATATATCACTATACTGAGAATAAATGTAATTGACAAGGATGTCTATAGAATCAAGGTCCTTTTGCATCTCTACATATTGTAACAATGTCTACAACCACCAGAAGGGACATGAGACCTTTCAACAGGGAGCGTGTACTAAAGTTTTATGAATAGGCTTTGATTTCCCCCTCTCATGTAATTCTTATATGTCTCTTGGCTTGATTTGGGTAAGGGATAGGGAGAGGATGTTCTGGGAGACATTGCTGCTTAAAACTGTCCATGTCTTGAAAAGAACTTTATGGTTATGTCTCCCTAAGTCTTATGATCATCATCTACTAAACAGTGATAGTATCTGCCCTGCTTTGCATTGACAAGGTTATCATATAGCCCCAGTAATAGCTGCAGCATTCACTGTGTGTCAGACATAATGTTAAAAACTTTATACACAGTAGTTCAAGTCTTCTGAAATGTGTGCCTCTACTGGGTTTCCTGTGTTTCCAAAGTTATTAATCCTTATGCCAGTGCCATGTTGTTTTGGTTACTATTCCTTGTAGTATAGCTTAAAGTCTTATAAATTGATGCCTCCAGATTTGTTCCTTTTGCTTAAGGTTGCTTTGGCTATTTGAGCTCTTTTCTGGTTCCAAAAGATGCATAGAATAACTTTTTCCAGATCTGCAAAAATGAAGTTGGTATTTTGATGGGAATTACATTGAATCTGTAAATCACTTTGGGTAGTATGGACATTTTAACAATGTTAATTCTGCTGATCCATGAGCATGATATATTTTTCCATTTGCATATATTATCTGCAATTTCTTTCCTCAGTGATCTGTAATTCTGTGTAGAGATCTAAGGCTATAGTAACCAAAACAGCATAGTACTGGCACAAAAATAGAGGCATAGACCAATGGAACAGGACAGAGAACGCAGATATAAAACCATCCACATAGGCCGGGCGCGGTGGCTCACGCCTGTAATCCTAGCACTCTGGGAGGCCGAGGCGGGTGGATCGCTCAAGGTCAGGAGTTCGAGACCAGCCTGAGCGAGACCCCGTCTCTACTAAAAATAGAAAGACATTATATGGACAACTAAAAATCTATATAGAAAAAATGAGCCGGGCATGGTGGCGCATGCCTGTAGTCCCAGCTACTCGGGAGGCTGAGGCAGTAGGATTGCTTAAGCCGAGGAGTCTGAGGTTGCTGTGAGCTAAGCTGACGCCACGGCACTCACTCTAGCCTGGGCAACAAAGTGAGACTCTGTCTCAACAAAAAAAAAAAATAAAAAAAATAAAACCATCCACATATTGCCATCTGATCTTTGACAAAGTAGACAGCAATATACACTAGGGAAAAGAATTCCTATTCAATAAATGATGCTGGGAAAACTGGTAGCCACATATAGAAGATTGAAACAGGATCCATATCTTTCACCACTCATAAAAATTAATTCAAGATGAATACCGGACTTAAATCTAAGACATGAAACCATATGAATTCTGGAAGAAAATGTAGGAAAAATTATTCTAGGTATTGGCCTAGGCAAAGAATTTATGAAGAAGAACCCAAGGGCAATCTCAGCAACAACAAAAATAAATAAATGTGACTTGATTAAATTAAAAAGCTTCTACACAGCCAAGGAAACAATCAACAGAGCAAATAGACAACCCACAGAATGATAGAAAACAATTTGCATGCTATACATCCAAGAAAGGGCCAATAGCCAGAATCTACAAATAACTCAAGCATATCAGCAAGAAAAAAGATCAAATGAGCCCATAAAAAAAGTGGGCAAAAGACATGAACAGAAACTGCTCAAAAGAAGATAGACTAATGGCCAATAAACGTAGGAAAAAATGCTCAGCATCACCAATCATCAGAGAAATGCAAATCAAAACCACAAGAAGATATCACCTAACCTCTGTGGAAATGGCTTTTATCAAAAAGTTCCAAAACAATAGATGCTGGCAGGCATGGATCCAGAGAGAAAGGAACACTTATTCATTGTTGGTGGGACTTTAAACTAGTACAACCTCTATGGAAAATAGTATGGAAATTCCTCAAAGAACTAAAAGTAGAGCTCTTATTTGACCCAGCAATCCCACTACTGGATATTTACCCAAAGCAAAAAAAAGTCATTTTATCACAAAGACAGTTGCACTAGAATGTTTATTGCAGCACAATCCACAATCACAAAGATGTAGAATCAACCCAAGTGCCCATCAGTTCATGAGTAGATTAATAAAATGTGGTATATGTATACCATGGAGTGCCACTTAGCCATAAAAAATGATTTAATACCTTTTGCAACAATCTGGATATCTGGATGGAACTGCAGACCATTCTCCTAAGTGAAGTATCACAAGAATGGAAAAACAAACACCACATGTACTCACTATTAAATTGGAACTAACTGATCAGCATTCATGTGCATAGACGGAAGTAAAACTCAATGGAAGTGATGCAGGTTGGGGTGGGGGGATGTGTGAAATAATACCTAACGGGGACAATGTACATTATCTGGGTGATGGGAACACTTATAACTTTGACTCAAGCAGTATAAAAACAATCCATGTAATCAAAACATTTGTATCCCTATAACATTCTGAAATAAAAAAAAAAATCCCTGCACCAATTCAGGGTAGTCATGAGGGTCCTGAGACAACCAGAGACCCCAGACTGAGTCCTAGACTGGACCTAAGCTACTTCATTGTTTTACCTAGTAGTGTGTAGGATTCGTGAAGCTTTTTCTTCAACCAATAAAAGGAAGTAAAATAAGGATGAGAAACATTGCTTAATTCATTTAATTCTTGCAATAACCTTATATGTTACATATTATTAATATCCCATTTTTAAAACATATAGCTTGTAGCACAAGAATCAATAGGGTTAACTGGAGATATATTTTGCAAAGACAATTTATATAAAATATTTTGAAAGAAGATAAAATAAAATAAATCTATTGCTATGCCTTTTCTTTAATAGTAGATATATAATGTCAGCATCAAAACTTTTTTTAAAGTGCAAAGCAAACAGGGAACAGTTAGGCGTCCACCAGTGTTTGTTAAACTGTTTGATATGGATGTTATATGATCACCCATTTTCAAGGGTCTAGATTTGATGACTTCTGTAATGGCTCCTTAAATTTTTTGTATTATCAAAATGCAATTGACCATAACCTGGCCAATGTGGTGATTTCACCAAGGAGATGTAATTAAGTATTTCAAGGTCTGTGCTTAACTATCAACAATAGTGAACTCTGTAGATGAAAGAAAAATAATCAATTTTATTTGGGGAGATGGAAGGGGAATGATGCTGGCCTACTATTTTTTCAAAACAAGTTAAGTTGTTTTAATTATTCTTTTTTAAGTTGATTTGTTACAGATCTAAAGTTACCTGAAGAACACTCTGCTCCTTCAAACACAACCACATTGGCTTGGCTTCAAGGCCCTAGATGAGCCTTGATTTCAAACTCCCTTTCTGTCTTAATTTACCTCCTCAATGCATGAGTTTTCTTGAATTTCAAAGGCAGACAACACAGTGAGCCTTTTTTAAATTTTTTCTTGTTGGGAAGGATGAGGAGTATTTCAATTATAAACTTCTAGAGAGCTGGGTGTATGCATTTAGCTTTATAGATTTCTATCTTATAACCAAAACCATAATAGATATTTGATAATTTTTACATATTTGTTTATGTACTTATGCAACAAGAATGTTATTACGTAGGTCCTATGCTAGTGACTAGAGAAATAATGGTGATCAAGTTAGACAAAAATCACTGCTCCAGTAGAGTTTGCAACAGAGAAGTTGAAGACAATGAAATGAAATTATAATGTAGTGTGGTGTGTGTGGTAAACTATAGCATTAATTATCTCAAAAACAAGGGGGAGGAGGAAGAATTCACACAGGAGGTAAGGTGGGGGAGGAGGTGAAGATCGGTCAAGAAAGCACTCCCGAGAAAGTTGTATTTGAGTCATCAAACAGAAGTTAGCTAGGTGATTAAGCTGGAGAATAAGAAAGGGAAGAAAAAGTGGGAACAGTAGGCAAAGAACTGCATCTTACAGAGACTAAACACATTTAGATAAAGGAAACAGTTCAGTACGATTGAGGTATGGAGAATGGGACCAGATGGAGAAGTGAGATGTGAGAGAAAAAGCCTTAGAAAGCCATGGGTAGGAGTTTGACACTCTCAGAGTAGCAATGAAAAGACATTAAAGAGTTTTAAGCAAAGTAGTGACACAATTAGACATTCAGATTTTGGAAAGATTATTCTTGCTGTGTTGTGGAAAAGTGACGGAAGGAAGATCCACTGTTAAATTCTCACAAGAGAACAATTTTACATTGAACTAGGGTCAGTGGACAGGCTTGGGAGATATTTAGGAAGTCAAATTAGCATAACTTGGTAACTAATTTGCTCTGAGAAGGAGGGTTGATGAGTGCTAAGAGTTTTGTATGATTCCCAAATTTCTGGCACAGGCATCTGGGTGGATAGTAATCCTACTCTGATAAATATACACTCTAGAAGAAGCAAGTTTTCCACAGTAGCTGGTAAGTTCAGTTTTGGATGGGTTGATCTGAAAGTATCAATACTACATGCAATTAAAAATGCCCAATAAGTATATGGACACAGATCTGGAGCTCAGAAAGAGAGATCTCCATTAGACATATAGATTTGGGAGATGTCAATATCTATTTTGTCTTTGAAGCCATTGGAGTCATTAAGCTCATTATGAAAGGATGGGTGAGAAAAGGACTAGCATTTAAGAGACAATAGTATTGTTGGCATCTGAAAAGAGACTGAGAAGGAGCATCTGAAACAATAGACTAAAATCTAGGGAAATATATTGCCCTAGAAACCCTGGAAAAGATGGAGGAAGTGATGAGTTGTATTAATGTTGACAGTGAGTCCAAGGTATGAAAACAGCACATTATATTTACCAAAAGGTGACTGTCGTGAATAAAGTTTCACAGAAATTGTGCATGGCAAAAGAAAAAAAAAAAAAAATAAGCCAGCAAGTGTGATATCTCTATTATTAAAGTCCCTTGTAAGGAAAGGCAGTGAAGATCAAGTATAGGTGAACAAGACTATGGGATAGAAAGACTGTCATTTTTAAGATAGGTAATACTTGATGTTTAAATCTGATAAAGAATGAGCAAGAGAAAGGGGAAATTTGAAGCCACCGCTTAGAGAGGAAACATAAAAGATCAGTGTCTCTCAGAAAACAGAATGAAATGGGATACATACATCAGATGAAGGGACTGGCCTAGAACAGAAGGTGAGGTAACTCTTCAACTGTACAAAGACAGGGGGAAAGAATGGGTCTAGGTGCAGGTGAACCTGAGGCTTTAATGGCAAGAGGAATATCATCAGATGTTAGTTGATGATGCTGGTACATAATGAAATACAAGGAAAGAAGTGAATATTTGAGTGGTTTAAGGGTGAGGGAGAAATATATAAGGGATGGGAATGGCGGGGGGAGGGGTCCCAAAACATTTAAGCATAAGACAGTTGGAAAAACTGAGTGAAACAGGTGAAAGGCAGGAGATGATAGCCACAGGGCTGATTTAATTTAGTATTAAATTAAATACTAAAAGTGAGATGGGATTGTGTCCGTGATGGTAAAGAGCAAGGTCTAACTATGAGAGAGAATTGGTGAAATGGCATGGAGGTACAGGTAAATGAGGTTGAGTGAGAACCGAGCATACAGAGTTTTCTATGGCTCATTCATAGATAAAAATGCCACCCAGAATTGCCATGAGGATTCAAATGAAGGAGAACATGCTCAAAAATTTAAGGATGAATGTAGAAGAGAAGGTAGATGCTGTCCTGCAACTGGCCAAAAATCAAGGAACTGGAGATGTGAGCTCAGGTGGGCTCAACTGGCCCCCAAGTGCAGCAGTTACCTGGTGGATAGAGGAGGGTCTCTCAGAGCAATGAGCTGTGTCCTCGTTGACTATGTTTATAAGTCAATCCTGTCGAAACTGAGCAAGGGATTTTTCTGTTTTTACATAAAATGGCAGCAGCTTCTTGTGGCTGGGAGAACATTCTGGAAGGAATAAGTTATGGCCTTCTTTGATTATATGGTCTGGGCTCATTTCCCATGAGAAGGTGACCAGCTTGTATGTTCTGGGTAGAATGGGTCGAGGCCGGAAAGGTCATTGCCTAATATTTTGATGACAAGTGTTTCTGGATCAAATGGAAATAAAATGGAATTTCAGCCAAAGTTTTGAGAATGTTCAGCTTTGATTAATTTACATCACTCTAAGCTAGTCTACACATATAATGGATTTATACTGCTTGTGTTTGGACTAACAATAAACCAAGAGAGTGAGCATTAATCCAAACAGCAAGTAAAGGAATCATCACCATGAAGAAAGTCCCTTGAAAACTGTTCAGTATCATGCACAAACAATAATCTGATGCCACTTTTTAACCACTTAGAATATGCCCAATATTTGCTGCTTTGTCAGAAAAAAAAATTAAAAAGTAAAATTAGAAGAATATTTATAAAAATTCCCTTTCCTTTCCCAAAGCAAGCTAAATACCACAAATACAATTGAATCATTTTAGCATTTTCAAAGTATTTGTCATGTTTTTCCTTCCTACTGGATGTGCTAAAATGTAGGGCAGAATACCTTCTTTGGTGTCTCAGAGGAAAAATCTGGTGCTAATCCGGAAAGGACAGCTAAATTTGCTAAGTGTGAAATAAAGACATTTTTTGTTCTCTCTATATTTTTTTCTTTTTTTGCCCCTACTGGGTTTATCACATAAGAATTTGTCAAGTAGAGTGTCATGTGAACATGAGTTTGCACTTACAGCTTCTTTGTAAATTCTTAAGGCATAAACATTCTGTTTCTGACTCCAACTGAACTTACCAAACGTTGAGAAAGTTATCACCATGTCATTATTTTGAGGTTTTATCTCTACAGGCAGGAACATTGGTTTTACAAATTTGCAATTCCTTTTTCAGCCTGAAAAATGGTCTTGTAAATGTTTTGTTCAATTAAAGGAATTAATGTCATAGTTTACATGTGTAAATGGTATGTCTTTATTCAAGATTAGATAAGGATTTCTTGATGTTACAAATTAAAATACTCCCCAATTTTTATAATCTACAAATGTGTAAGCAACATGAATTTTCAATATCACTTGGAGAGAGTTTGCAATGAAGATTTGTCTGAAACTATGAGAATTAATAAAAATAGAGTTGTTAAATACTGCCAGTCTCCAGAAGGTTTTGCCAATCACAAATATGGAGAAGTGTGATAACATAACACTTATCTTCGGGTTATATACTTCTCACTTCAATCTCTAATTTTAAGAAATAAAAGACTTAAAAAGTCTTTACAAAGGGCACTTTCTCAAAAATCTGTTTTTCACCTTTTGGAAGGCCAGAGAACCCTGGAGGAAATCCACTTGGCCTTAATGTATATCCCAATCTGAGCATTCAAGTAACAAGTCAGAAGCCTGGATAAATTGCAGGGTGTCTTCTAACGTAGGAGAGAAAGCGGAGATGGTTCTATGGTACCCCATATTTGGTGTTCTCAGTATTGCAGGGCTAATCTTCACCTACTATGGAACCACCTAGAATTTCCCATCATCAGGAGAAAATGTTTTCATCTGACATGGACCATTCTCTGGCACTCTGACCATTCTCATGGCAAATAACAAAAGAGCCCTTTAATTTTTTTTCTTTTCTTTTCTTTCTTTTTTTTTTTTTTTTTTTGGCACATTCATGCATTAACCAGTGTTCATACTTTCTACTGAGAGAGTCATTTTGCTCTTTCTTCCTTCTTCAAATAAATTTGTTATTTGTATCTGACATCAGTTTTTTATATTTGAACATAAATTTGAGTTCATAGGTAAACTTTAAAAAGACTTTGACAATTTAAGCAGAACCTCCAATAGCAAATTTGTCTGACACAATCGGGTGCTGCCCAGATTCCTCTTTAGAGGTGAAAGTTTACATTCCGTCTTGTTTCAGCTTTCAGCCCTCATAAGGGATTGCCTCAGCTGAAGAGAGTCACTTTGTCCAAGATCTCAACCCCTTCCCAGGGTAGCTGGTATCCAACTGCTAGTCAACACAAGGATATAAAGGCACAGCCCCTCAGCCCCAACTGGAGATGACTCTCAAAGGCCGTTCCAGTTTGAGAGCTCCATGCGGGGCTCTAAGAGGCCTTTGTTAAGGTTGCATTACATCCAAGTTTTAAATCTGTCTAATCCTGCTTCTTTTTCTTTCTGTCCTTAGGTGTTGATTTCTCGAATACTTCCTAATAAATTTCTTGTACGCTAATCTTCTGAGTCTACTTTCTTGGAAGCAACAAAGAGACTCTGTTTTATCATTAGCTTCTCACATGATGGTTACAAAGAATAAATGAAAAGAAAAATGTACCTGTCACTTAGCAGATGATCAATAACTATTCACTGAATGAAGGGAAGATTTCCTGCCTTGCTAGGAGCTTCAGGCATCAGTGAGCAGGCAAGTAATTATTGGGGGTCTGGCAAATTTCCCAGTACCTCTGCAGTCACTTCATTTGCACAGCCATTTATACTGATTGTCTTAGTTTTTAGCCTCACCTTGCAGGTATATCCTGAGACTTCATGTTCCCGGGTTATTGCCTGCGCTTTTGGGCAATTATGGTTGGAATCATTCTCACTAAGATACTCTTCTGAGCCAGAAAAAGTAGTTAAGGCTCTCTTCCTCATGGCCCAGTAACCAATACTGAAGTGAAATGACATTAATAGAGTAGAATTACATTTTTCTTGATGTTTTGTCTCTGCCTGTCTGGATTTGTTTTCCTTTTGCCTCTATAAAATGGGGGCAATAAACTTTTAGCGATGTTACAAGGATTGAACCAGGCACTGCTATAGTTTTGGTATGAATCTTCTCCTGCTTAAAAGATAATTTACAGTTTCTAATTATCAACCCATGCTCAGATTCCTATGGTGGTCAGAAATATACAGAGTCAGTACCATTTTCACCTCTTTTTGTGAATATTTTAGATACGATTTGTATAGAACAAAAGCATGCAACAATAGATATTAATGCTAACTTTCTTTATATTGCTTCCCTAATATTAATTAATAATATCTTAGAATATCAAGTAATAGCTATTTGGGTGAGTAGTGGATAAATTAGTGAATGGTTTTGTCCACAGCTCTCATTTTTGAGGCAAAGCAAGAAGGTGAGAATCAATGGCAGTATTTTATACAGTTTTGTTATGGGAGGTTTATGGTCAATAAATGGTATCATCAAAATCATCATTGTTAGTATTAACATTTTTCCAATGTAAACAGATGCTTCAGAAAGATATACCATAGTGTAATCTATTCCTGGTATAGTGGCTTGCTTAGTAAATATTTTTTTTTATTATTTGTTCCATCAGGCAAGAGACAGTAACTTTTATGCGATAATTTACATTTACATGTGATTTACATAAACTCATTAAATCTCATTGCCATTTTCTATTATTCAATCCGAATCGAAAATTGTGAACTGCAGAGATAATCTAAATGTTAAAATTACTTATAATTTTAATGCTGACTTTTTAAAAGTGACTTAAATTTTTAACCCTAGGGGAAATACATTATAAAATATTAAAACAGTATTTGATAGTCTCTCAATAATTTAAGAGTAACAGGATCTAAAACAAAAAGAGTAAAATATAAATCAATACAACTCAACTCTCACAAAGTAGGGAATATGCTTTCATCAAGGCTCAAAAAATACTAAACAGAGAAAACCCATTGCCTTCCCTCTATCATTCCCAACAGTTTTACATCATTCAAGCAATGGGGCTTCCATCAATTCTCCCAAGATTATTGCTTTATACTAAGTATAAAAGCCTATTGGAACATTTGCCAGAGTGTCTATTTTCCCAGGCTCATTTGTTCACTCTACTTACAATTTCTTGGACAACTCAGTTTTTTTTTTTTTGTTTTTTTTTTTTTTGCATGATGTTTTCTGCTTTTAAAATAATCTATGAAAAGCTGTACCATCTCAACTTAGAATTACATATTTCTGTTCTGGCACAATCCTACTTGCATGCAAAATAGCATTTCTACAATAGAACTGTTTAGTTCATGTCTTAGACCTCTGATAAAACTGCTCATACCACAGGCATGTAATGCAAGCAGTCCTTGATTTTCTTCTGACCCTCTTGAATGTAGCGACTACAAATGAACACCTGCACCTGCTAAGTCTCCTGTATAACCCTGAAAAAGTTATTCAAACTCTCTAGAGTGCCTCAGTTTTCTCATCCATTAAATGTTGGTAACAATAAATGCCTATACTACTACGTCATTATAAAATTTAAACCAATTAGTGCATATAAAGCAAATAAACAGCTTATAAAAATGCCTGCTAAATAGTGCTCAATAAATACTAATTATAATAATCATAAAATTATTAGTATCCTTTTTAATTCTTCCTCTTTTCAAATCTGGGGAAACTGTGAACATGCTAGTATTAGAGACTTGTATCGGAGGACATAGCTGATAGAGAGCAAAGGCAACTTCCTGCCACTCTTGCTCAAAGTGGGAGCTGGGTCTCTTTGTTTTTCCTCTTCAGCAGCATCCCCAGACTCTGCTTATCATTCCCTTCCCTCCTCTTATGTTCTAGCCTTGGGTTAAGCTCTTTATAAATTCCAAGTTGGCAGCTGAAACTGGAAGAAGTTAATGAAAAAAGAGAAACGGAAAACCTGTTCAGCGATTTCCTCCCACACACTTTCTACTCCCACTCCCCTTATTCCTATCATCTGTACACTTCCCCAACACGCTGGTTTTGGTCTCTTCGTCTTAGTGAGAGGAGGAGGGAGGGAGGGGCAAGAGAAACCTGTCATGCTTCTTAGAGGGCCACTAGCACTGCTGTTTCTTCCTCTTTATCCACTCCTACCCACTCCCAGCCATACTCAAACTCACTGAGCAACGGTGAAGACCAAGGAAATAAAGGATCAAGAAAGGTGAACTCCACCTAACTATTGCTCCACACCGAATCCCATGCCCCACCTCTCTGGCTCTCTTTCCTCTCAAGCGCTCAGGGCTGAGTCTTTCCTCTCAATCTGTCACACCATCCCGATCCACCACCCCCTCTCCTGACCTCTCTGCTCTGGTCCATGAAGCATCACCTCAGGGAAGCTGGAGCTCTTGAAAACCTTCCTACTCTCATCAGCGAGAGCCAAAAGAAAAATAATCTCCCTCGCCTATCTTGTTTATGGCAATGTAGAGAGGCAGGTGCAGTCCCAGCATTCTGTACTGGAACTCTGAAATACCTTTCTTCCATTGGAACATGCCTAATATGTGCTGAGGCCTTTAGATTTAGTAGCATTTTTCTTTGTAGATATGTGAATGTTTGTTCTTGAATTACACAGAGAATAGTAATGAAATTAGACCTCCTGTGCAAATTTAATTCTGTGGGGGGAAAAATGCATTTCACGTTCCAAACCACTGAAATCAAGATGAGAATTGTCCATATATACATAGTTCAGGTTATATCATGAGCCTCCCCTTATGGTACATAAGACTGTATAATACCAAAGCTTTTAGTCTAGTGGGGGTTTTTTGGTTTGTTTTTATCATTTTAGTAAGTAATTTTTTGTATGGAATTTAAGATGCACATACAGATACTGAGTTCACCATAAAATATGTTGACAACTTTTTTAAAGTAATCCAACTGCCTCACAAAAATTCAAACAGTATAAATATATGTAAAATGAAAATTCTTTGATGGCAAACCTTCCTCTTTCCAGAAATAATCACTGCTAATAGTTTCTTTTCCAGTGGATTCCTTTAATAATTTTTAAAACAAATCTCTCTAATAGTTTCAGAAGGTCTTTCAGAGAGGCCCAAATATAGTTGCCACTAGTAGCTCCCAAAAATTCCTCTGGAAAATATAAGCTTTTCAATTTAATTTTCTTCTTATCTCTTAATCAGTACATTCCTGGGCAAAATACTGCCTACTAGAGACATTTCTGTGAGAGCACAGGGCTGGGTTATGTCAATTAAGGTCTTTGGCATTTCTCTCCAAGTCCCCAGTGCAGGTCTGTCCATGACCCAAATTATTGTCAGGCTTATCAGCAGTCAGTAGCATTGTGCTGATGCAGCAAAGCTTCTGATAATCTCTCCACAGTTGTCTTATGGGTGTACTTTGAGAGAAAGGTCATCTGCACACAAGAGGAGCTCAATGACACTTGAGTGTTTTCAAGACAGTGGAATTAAAAGAGTTCCCATTAGAGAACAAGCATATATAAACTCTGACTTGATCCTAAACATGCCTTTGTATGGCAGCTTGCCTGCTACAGTGTATTTTCTTTCTAAATGATGGAGGAATTGGTAAAATAAAATTGGTAAATGATCGGATGATCATATCACAAGGTTAAGATCTAAATTAATATCTAGCCAGGGCCGGGCGCGGTGGCTCACTCCTGTAATCCTAGCACTCTGGGAGGCAGAGGCGGGTGGATCGCTCGAGGTCAGGAGTTAGAGACCAGCCTGAGCAAGAGTGAGATCCTGTCTCTACTAAAAACAGAAAGAAATTACCTGGCCAACTAAAAATATATATAGAAAAAATTAGCAGGCATGGTGGCGCATGCCTGTATAGTCCCAGTTACTCGGAAGGCTGAGGCAGAAGGATCGCTTGAGCCCAGGAGTTTGAGGTTGCTGTGAGCTAGGCTAGTGCCATGGCACTCACTCTAGCCAGTAAGAAGCCCACGGTGAGCAGGAGGAACTGTAGTGGGAGATGAAGTCAGAGGTAGCAGGTGGTCACATCACACAGAGCCGTGCAGACCATGGCGCCGACTCCAGCTTTTAAAATGAGAAGCCGTTGGAGATTTTGAGTGCAGAAGACCCATAATCTGTTGTCATTTCAAAAGGATTATTTTGGTCTTGTGCTAGGACTACAGAGGGATAAAAATAGAAGCAAGGAGCCCATTTAACATGTTATTCCAATGATCCAGGGAGGAGCGATAGCAGCACAAGTGATCAGCAGTGTTCTCATTACAACGTTAGGCATGAAACATGTTATCCTTCCCAAATGTATTTTAATTTTACCAGACAATGCCCCCCTCCCTCCTCAAAAGACTGTTTAGTTAAAAAAAAAAAAAAAAGAAGAAGAAGAAGAAGGAAGAAGGTAGAGGAGAAAGAGAAGGAAGAAAAAAAGGAGGAGATGACTAAATGGTTTAATTTTAGGCATTGCTGAAGAAGAAATTTCAGATGGAGCTCTTCATGGGCCTCTCAAATTATGCCAAAAGCACAATTTGATTTAAGCACAAGACATTGTTTGTGTCAGATGATTCTAGAAAGTATGATGACAAGAAATATTGAACAGGAATATATATAATGCTCATATAATGCTCTTGTTCACTTGTTCATTCATGCATCAAGTATTTTCTTAAAACTTACTAGGAGTCAGGCACTGTTCCAGCCAGTTGGAACATGACAGTGAAGAAAAACAAACTTCCAACCCTTAGTAGTGCTTGTATTCTAGACAAAAATAATAACAAAAATAAACAAGTAAGCTACTTCACATACTATACAATGACAAGTGCCATCAGAATAAAGTCAAGCTGAGTAAGAGGGCTCCGAGTGTGTGGCAGGTGGGAGACATTTCAGTTTTATTTAGAGTGGTCAGGGCAGGCCTCAATTAAAAGGAGAAAGAGCCTTGTTGAGTGTCATTTAAAGAAGGAACTATTTCTGTATATTTCCATGTTCAAAATAAATATGTGAGTTGAAAAAAAAAAGGAGAAAGAATGAAAGGAGATAAGTACGACACATAGATTATGAAAAGTGATACAGATTTCTACATCTTCCAAAGGAACTTGATAATTGATAATTTAATATACTTCTGATACAAAAGGACTTTGACAAGGAATTTGTTAATGAATGAACTGTAAAAATATACCATATTACTTGTAATCATTTTATCATCCTTATTTTTCTTGCAAATCTTATATTGTACCATATTTGAAATCACTTATATAATTCACTATCAAATAAAAGAGCTAATGTATAGTTCCTGAAATAGTTGATTATAATCGTGACGTTTTCTTTCCTTTTTCAGTACTATATTTATTTAGGAAATAACTGCAAAAAATATAAATGATAATAAATGTTCTAACACCAAAATAACTTCCTACCTGCTTTATATCAGCCTCATTCTGAAAGAAATTGAAAATGCAATTTTAAAATATAGAAATGTTCAATGCTAATACAAGAAATGATGCTATTTTTCAAAATGTAGTGTGGCACTTTGGTATTAGAGTTAAGCCAAAGTCTGACTGGAATCTTTCAGAAAATTTTGTGATGAACTTCACCTTTCTAGCCACCTTTTTGTAGCACTATGTTCATTATCCAGAATAACAGTCATCTTTAATATGTCACAACGCTGAGCAGCTATGACATTCATTCCCAAAGTTCAGCAAAATATATTAACAAGGCTTAGGCTTTATGAAGAAAGAGGTTGTCTAGATGATTATGAAATATTTCTTTTCCATTTTCTCAATCTAAGAACCAAACTCCAAGGCCATGAAGCACTTAAATGTTATCACTGACCTGTGACCTAGAATTTTCCTCCAGGTGATATTGAAGATCAGAATTTAAAAAACTATCTTCCTCAAACTAGAAGTTTATTAGGAAAAACAGTATTCATGGGTAAATAAATTGGGGGACAGTGGTTTTACACACCATTACCAGTTCCTTACTGCAACATTTCTCAGAAATTTTTAACAAAATGTATCCCCAAGAGATATAATTAGCAATGTTCTTCAACAAGCTGTGTTTCTCGTAGAATCATTAGTTTTGCCGAAAAGCCTATTTATAAGGAACACTGCTGTAGAAATGCTTATGTGGAGGATGGAAGCAGGAATACTTATAGACACTCAAACACTATATCAGGTGCTAGCCACTTCACTCACTATATTCTTATCACCTCCGTGTATTTGTCAGAACTCTTTTGTATGCAAATCCTGAAACCCATTTACACTGGTTTAAGCCTCCCAAAATAGTTGCTGTCAAATGAAAGTGAAAATACAGGGCTAGACCTGGCTTTGGGTATGGCTGGATCCAGAGACTCAATCATGCTTCAAAAGTGGAGATAAATGATTGACAAGAAAGAAAAAAAAAAAATAAGATGGCCACAATTCTAAAGAGTAAAACTAACTGAGGAAGAAGTAAAAACTACCTCTACTTTTTTAAAAAAAGAAATGGCATGATTTTAAAATACTAGATACTGCTTCCATTAGCATGTAACTTTATTAAAGCATTTAATAGATCTTACTATTTGTATAATAGATAATTTCCTGCATTTAACTCTTGACTCCCTGTATGCATGTGTACCTTTGCACCCAAGGTTATCCTATGGAATTCTATGGATCTGTTTGTGGCTGCCTCCCTCATCACTGTAGATCTTAAAAATAGGGGTCTTGTTCTACTCATCTCTAAGCACAGCAGCTGGCACCCTGCAGGCATCTCATGCTTATTGAATCAAATAGAATTTTTGAGGCAGGGAGCACGTCTTACCTCTTTTCTAGCCTATATAAAAATTATTTGGAAAACTAAATTCAAGTGGCTCAGATGATAATAACAGGAGCTGCCACTTGTTCTCCCAAAATTGTCTTCCCTTCTTTCTTAATAATAGGAATTCAAAATTTCAGCTGGGCACCTGACAACATCAAATTAAAATTATGCTTTCTGGCTGACCAGTCAGTTAAGTATATCCAGATAACTAAGGCCTGGAAAATGGTATGCACACATTTATACTATACATCTTCTTGGAAATGTCTTTAAAGGTCAGGGATATGGCCCATCTCTTTCCTGCTCTCTTTCCTGCTGTCTGGAATAATTTTTGTGGCTAGAGCCAGAACAAACCCGTGGGGCTATGCAGTCTTTGCGGACACAGACCACACATGGCAAAGGAGCCCATCTCCCTATAACATCATGGACTGTAATAGCCATGTCAGCTCTGGACCCCACTTCTGGACTTTTATGAGAGAAAAGAAACTTCTACTGTGCCTAAGCCATTATTATTTTGAGTTTCTTGGCATTTGTGGCCAAACTTAGTCCTAACTAAAACAATGACTATTCATTATCTACATCACAGTCCCCTTCCATGAACAGAAACTTTCTATGTTCTGACCTACAAAGCTCTTGGTTAGCCTTTTACTTTGCTCTGGTCAGTTTGTGTTCTAAGCCTTTGAATGTTACAGGCAGTAAGGTCAACAATAGCACTTTGCCAAGAGCCAAAATATTTCTCAAGGGATCCTATAGCAACACTGACAGGATATCAGCCTTAGAATCCAAACCACATGAACCACATTCATTGATTTCTCCTTCCCCCACTGAAACAATTTTAAATAGCTCTGTCATGCTGTTATCAACCTGCCACCTTATCTGACATGTGTCCTTTCTTCAAGACCCGGTTCAAGCTCTACTCCTCTTTCTTCTCAGCCCAGCCCTGGGTGACCCTAGCCATTTCTCCTCTTATCTTCACCACTCATTTGGCACATGCCATTTTTCACAGAGAGAAGTAAGACTGTCTCCATCCCCACTCTACCTTCAGCCATTTTAGAATCAGTGGCTTTAGTTATTTATGTATAGTCTTCCGAATAGGTTAGAAAATGAATAAAGATGGAGAGGAAGGCTTTTCAGGTTACATGTTTCTACTAGCTACAAAACAGAACATTTTAAAATTCCTTTTCCCTGCTGGATAACAAAAGTGAAATTGATTTAATAAACAATACCGTGGCCTCTCTGACAGTGCCACAGCATTTTGTTTTAAGAACTTGCTCTGTTTGATAGTTGAGATTCAGCAAACTCACTGCTATTTCAGTAAGAATATTCCATGTTCCAGATCTAGAATCTAGCATCATATCTATTCTATAGATATGTTCCAAGGTATTTACTAGTAATATACTATCAGATAAATATATAACCAAAAGGAATTAGGCTTAGAAGATGCCCAAACCTCTTAAGTCACAGGTAACAAGAATGACATCAAACATTATTTCCAATCATTTTTACTGAGCTCATAAAACAGTGTCTTGAAACAGATGAAGGAATGGAGACTCACATGATTTCCCCATGATCCACCTAGATGGTAACAGCAAAGTAAGACTAAGAGCCCACAGCTCTGTGCCCTGGTTCCTGACCAAAGCAGTCCCAGCAACAAGTCACAAAATCTTCATATTTGCAGAGCCCTGGTCACATCCACTGTCTTCTTACCTTCTCCCACCACTGTTTGTCTCTGCCTCCTCTGGGGTTAAGGGACAGGTGCTGGCAGGGTCCCGCCATGCCCAGAGAAGCAGCCCCTCAGCAGCTCCAGCACCCATGTCTGATTCACCCCCACACGCTGAGGCTGTGGCTTCCCTAGTGCCCTCCTGGAGGGGCAGGTAAAACTATTCAGAAGTGGGGAGGAGGGAGCACCCTGTGATAAGGTGAGAGGCAGTAGATAACAAGACACTGACAGGTAAGTCGCTCCTGTCACAGATTTTCCCCTGATTGTGGAACCAACTGTGTTCTCTTATAAAGCTGTGAATGAATCGGAAACAAGCCAATTGATATCTGCTTTCCTCCTTCCTCTTCTTACTTTCCCTTTTACTCTCACTCCCCCAGATTATAAATTAACACCTGAG
This sequence comes from Eulemur rufifrons, assembly GCF_041146395.1. Taxonomy (NCBI): domain Eukaryota; kingdom Metazoa; phylum Chordata; class Mammalia; order Primates; family Lemuridae; genus Eulemur; species Eulemur rufifrons. The sequence continues at coordinate 112,846,778 of NC_090989.1, forward strand.
TTTGTCCAGATCTCTTGATTTCTATGAAACTTACACCTGTCAGTCCACGGTTTAATTAGGATACTCCAGTATCAGGAATCACATCTGTAATCCAAGCAATAGAAAGCAGAGAGAGAGAGAGAGAGAGGGAGAGGGAAGGAGAGAGAGAGGATCAGCCACTTCTTAATCAGAATATTTCCCAGAAATTATAAACAACATTTCTGCTTAATTCTCATCGGCTAAACTTAGACAAAAAGTCATACCTAGCTGCAAAGAAGATCTGAATGTTTCGGAAGATAATATGTTGAGCTGAAATTAGAGTAATGTAATAGAAGAGGAAGGAGAGAATAATTTTGAGGGTGAACGATCGTTGATCTTTTGTACATTACCCACAGCGTGTGGCTGAAACAGTCCCACTCCTGTGTGACTACCTCATTTATTTCCTCTATCCTACAAACCTTCAGCACAGCTTTTCCCATCTTTGTTTTCAGTTAATGACCTTGGCTCCTGTTTCGACAAAAACTGAAGCAATCAGAAAAAATTCTACAAGGTCCTATTGTCATGTCTACCCATCTGTCTGCAACTGTGTCCATATTCATTATGCATGCGCTTGCCCCTAGTCAAGGCCAATCCTTTCTCTTGTAAATTAAATCTCATTCATTCTTACTTAAAGATATCACTTCACTTGTTTTTTTCCCTTTCTTGAGGTTCATTCTCCTAAGTATACACATCTGTTATAATTCCTCCTATAAAAAGCTTTCCTTTATCCTCTTCCTCTTCTAATTACTGACTCATTTCTTTCTTATTCTTTAAAGCAAAACTCCTTAAAAGAATCATCCCACTACTGGGTATTTACCCAAAGGAAAAGAAGTCATTTTGTCAAAAAGACGTCTGTACTCAAATGTTTATTGCAGCACAATTCGTAATTGCAAAGATGTGGAATGAAGCCAAATGTCCATCAATTCATGAGTGGATTAAGAAAATGTGGTATATACGTATAACAGGGAATACTACTCAGCTATGAAGAAGGATGACTTAATGCCTTTTGCAACAATATGGATGGAACTGGAGACAATTATCCTAAGTGAAGTATCTAAAGAATGGAAAAATAAATACTGCATGTACTCATTATTAATTGGAACTAACTAATGAGCACACATGTACATAGAGGAAAGTATAACTAAATGGAAATCAATCGGGGGAAGGAGGGAGGAGGGGATGGGTGTAAACCTACCTAGTGGGTACAATGAATATTATCTGGGTGACAGGTGCACTTATAACCCTGACTCAAGCATTACAAAAACAATCCTTGTAACCAAAAAACATTTGTACCCCCATAATACTTTGAAATAAAAAAATAAAGAAAAGAATCATCTATATCCAATTTTTCTCATCAAATTCTTGAATTCACTCCAGTAATCTGTTTGTTTCCATATCACTTCACCAAAACTTCTCTCATCAAAGTCACAATAAAGTCCATGTTGCTGAAGACAATGGTCAATTTTCATTCTTCATTTCACTTGATTTATCAGCAGCATTTGCCACAATTAGTCACTCTCTCCTCTTTGATGCACTTGCCTCATTTAACTCACAGCAAAACGTATTGACTGGTTTTCTTTTTTTTTTTTTTTTATTTGCTTATTGTTTTTTTTTATTATTATTTCTTGTACCATGATATGAAATAATATGGGAAATATTCATGATAAATTATTAAGTGAACAATGCAAGTTAAAAACAACAGTTTCATATTTTTTCCCCACCCCCCCCTTTCCCGAGTCAGCACCTTCAAGTGATACCACTCCCCAAACAGTGTGCAATGCACTCATTGTGTAGGCATACCCCCATCCCCTCCCCCATGCCCACCTCCTGGAGAGAGTTGGAACCCATTATATTAAGTGAAGTATCCCAAGAATGGAAAAACAAGCATCACATGTACTCACCAGAAAATTGGTTTCCCTGAACATCACCTAAATACAAATCTGGGAACGACACCAATTGACTGGTTTTCTTCTACTTTTCTGGTCCCTACATCTCACTCTTTTGCTGAATCATTCTTTTCTTCTTGGCCCCTAAATGTTAGAGTACTCCAAGGCTCTGTTTTTGTCCTCTTCTTTATTCTATCCATATGAACATGCTAGGAGATCTTCTCCAATTTCATGGTTTTGAATACCATCTATATTCTCATGACTCCAACATCTATAGCACCTTTTCGTTCCCTCACTTCCACACTCAACAACCACCAACTCAGTGTCTCTACTTGATTTCTAATAGGCATCCCTGAAATAACATGTCCAAAGCTGAGCTCCTGATCAAAATTGGATTCTTCCAAAGTATTCACTAAGTTATTGGCAACTCATATCTTTCCAAATGTTTAGACAAGAAGCATTGGTGTCATTCTTGACTCTACTGTTTCTTTCATACCTTACACTCATCCAGTCTTCAAATCTTTCCCACCCAACCTTCAAAATAGCTCCAGGATTTATCACTTCTCACCACCCTCACCGCCTCTCCTGGTTCAGTGCCACTACTCTTTAGTCTGTTCTCAAACCAGAGTGAAAAGAATGCAGTTAAACCCAGGTCATATCATTACACTGCTCTGATAAAAACTCTCCTGTGGCTTTCTGTCCTATTTGTATTAAAAGCAAAAATTGTTACCAAGATCTACAACTCAGTGTATGACCTGGCTCTCTCACTATCACTTCTCTCTCCTCTTCTTTTAATGCTCTTCTGTTCATTAGATGGTGCATCCTACCTGGTACTCCAGCCCATCCGCCACTTCCTATCCCCTTCCCCTGCTTTGTTTTTTCCTCTTAGTTTTTAACATGATATAACACAGCATATTCTTTAATTATTTTGTCTATTATCTGTCTCTTTTACCAAAATATAAACTAAATAAAGCCAAAGTATTTTCTTTTCCTTGTTGTTGTTGTCTGTTTTGCTTACCACAGTATCCCAATCCCTAGAGAAATACCTGGCATCTAATAAGCATTCAGTAAATCTTTGAGACAGAAATAAATGACAGGTTGTCCTGTGTTCTCACAATGGCTTAGCACATGCCACACTAGCATTACTCAAAAGAGGCTCACATCTGTTTGTGGCTGCACCCCAAGAGCATATGGGCCTACGTCTCCCTAGACTAAGATTTTCTGAAAATTGCCTCCCCAGAGTATGTGTTACCAAGTTGCTGCATGTGGAAAATCTTAAACAACAATAGCCAAACAGAATGTGGGAATGAATTCAATTACAACAAATGACGAAAGTGAGGCAGCCATGAGAAAAAAAAAATCTATGAAGTACATAAAATAAGACCTAAATGAATAGAAAGACATCCTGTTCCACTAACACTAAGTAAAAATATAAATACATGAAAAACTGATATATAATCTAACAAAACTTGAGCCAGAATTTCAGTGAGAACTTTTTGGAACTTGATAATGTTATTTTCAGTTTTATGTGGGAGAAGAAATTTGCCAGGATTCCCAAAGAAACATGGAAAATAATAGAAAATAAGTATAGCCAAACAAATATGAAAATGTTATGGCATAAAAGCAGCAATAGAAGAGAATTAAAAAATCTAGAAACACAACCAAGCAGTCCTAGAAATACATAATAAAGGTGACAGTACATGTATTTGGGCAAACAATAGATTCCAAATTAAATGGGATTGGGACCAGTAGAAATCTACTTAAAAGAAAGAAATTTATATTAAACCCTCCTACCACATTATATATGTCAAAAAAATTTCAGATAGATCAATAATCTGAATATAAGAAACTAAAGTATAAAAGCATTAGAAGATGTAGAATATTGGTACAACACTAGTGTGGGGAAAGTTGTCTTAAACAAGAAGGAGAAAACTAGAAGCTGTAATGATAAACAATTAACATACAGAATTATGCTGAATGTTTACTTAAAGTTAAAAGAAATGATTAGAAACTTCTAGTTCTAATTTCAAAGTATCATTTGGGAGGAGTGAAAAGATATTAACTTGGGTACACATGCTATATATGTAAGGATAATTACAAAATAATAGAAATGGAATATTTTGAATAGCACATCAATCAAGCAGAATTCATGGAACATAATCAGATTTATACTGTGGAGTAATTTGTTCCATGACTTTTCTGATCTCAGGGAATTTAAAACTCTCATGTCTACGCATAGTCTTATTTTGTAAATAGAATGTCTAACTCAGTGTAACAAGAAAGCCCTCCAATTCTTTTCAAAGGTAATATTTCTCCCTTTATCCTCCATCTGGAGCCTGCTGCACTGGGGCTGCTGGCCCTCAGGAAAGGGGTATAGTTGGCATCATCTCTGTTCTTGTTGATCTCCCCAATATGCTAGTCAGCTGTGTCAGAATCCTCCACTTGCCAGGTGGAGTTTTGAGTTTAGCCCAAGAAATCAGAATTTTTTTTTTATTTGAACATTGTGTTTGCAGCTGAATTACACACAAGCCTTTCTGTAGCTTCTTTAGAGACCTCAGTCCGTGGGGACCCCAGACCTCCAGTGCCCTTGCTGTGGCAGCCCCTGGCAACCAAGATTTGGTCCCAACCATTTTTTTAAACCTCAGTACACACCAGAGGAATCAACCACTTTTTGAGAGACAATGCTTCTGGTCAGACCTATCTGATAGCATTGAAGATAATACTCCCACCAGCTCCCACTCACACATAGCCTACACCTGGTCCCAAGGTCACCTGCATCTCTTCCTCTGACACACTGAAATCACAGGCTTACCTCAGTGCCACAAGGATTTGACTTCTCTCTGCCACTAGATCACTAGCTGCCCCACCTCTCTCATCCTCTACTTTTTCCAAACAGAAGGCAGAGGCCTACCACTGTCTCCCCTTAAAGCAGGGGGAAGAGATCAAGCTGTCATGGTCTTGGTAAAGCCCCTTTTACTTTTTTAAGATGAAAGTTAGATCCTTACTCCTTCTCTCTGGGAGGTGGTGTGGGAGTCACAGCATCCTAGCAGCTCTTTCCAAAGAAAAGCTCTTTATAAATCCTCTTCTCATTTCTCTTTAATAGCCTCCATATAGGCTTTTTTGAAATTCTGAAACAAATATGCTAATAAAATATGTAACTTCCAATCTAGTAGACAACAGATTTAAAAGATAGTAAAGGAAATACAATTTACCCAATAGAAGCTAAGAAAGAGGGAAATACATTTAGATAGAAGGAATAAGTTCTAGTTTTTTATAGTACACTAGGAAAATTATAGTTAATAATATTTATTGTATATTTCAAAATAGTTAGAAGTGATGTATTGTAATGTTCCCAACACAAAGAAAACATAAATGTTTGAGGTGATGGATAGCCTAATTATCCTGAATTGATCATCATACATTGTATACTGGTATCAAAACATTAAATGTACCCCAAATATATGTACAGCTATGAGATATCAATGAAAAATACAAAGAAAAAGGGAAAAATTAAGCCAATTAGAATGATGATTTTTTAAATTTCTACAAACTATAGAAAAACAAATTTTATTTTATATGTAAATCTGTATGTGTGTATGTATGTGTGTGTGTGTATATATATATATATATATGGCACCAATTCTAATCATTTATATTTAAGCTTTCCAATTAAAAGGCAAAGATTTTCAAAATGGAAAAAAATTCAGCTATATGCCCTAAATAAATATTCGTTAGATATAATATTTCCCAAATATAGAAAACATTAAAAATTGTACCCAGTCCAGTATATATGGCTTGTATGACACTAATTCAAACTGTAGGAAAACAGTTCCTGAAAGGAAAATTATAAGCTAATATTTCTTATGAATGTAAATGTAAAAACTCCTAATAAGTTTTTGCCTAAAAATGTAGCTATTTATATTTAATTCTGACAAATACAATTATGGGAATTCAAAATGGTTTAACATTAGGAAAAATCTATCAATAAACATATCCATATAAACAAATAAAATAGAAAAATCATAACATCATGTCATTAGATGTAGAAACATTAGTTGCAAAAACTCCAATATCCAATTAGGGTAAAAATTAAGAATAGAAGAGAACTTGCTTGACTTTAATAAAAGGCATATTTTTTAAAAAAAAAAAGTTTAGCAAACGTAAATAATAATTAAATGTTAAAAGAATTCCATTTAAATTTGGAATTCTTTAAATTTCGAATAAAACATCATTGCTACTGTCATCATTTCTATTTGACATTTTAGTGAAGGTTCTAAGTGCAATAAAGCAAGAAAAATTAAAAATTATGTAAAAATTGGTATCAATTTCAGCAACAGAAAAAATTGCATTGCCATTGAAATCAACATTTTCTATTGGAAATTTTGAAATGTTGTATGAAAAAATGGGAGGACAGCAATAATAATAATTTTACCTTTGATTCTCCAAGTTATAACAATCAAAATTATGTTTGGCTAAGGAAGTGTGTGGCTATGGAGGTAGAGAGCAGGAAGCATGATAAAGAGAGATACTTCAAGTTAGAGATATTAATTTATTATACATTGACTCCAAATTACTATCCAGTAAAAAATCAGGACTCCAAGGCTGTCAGGTGCCCTTCCTCTTCCTGAGAGAGTCCCAGTCCACACATGTGCTCTCCTCCATGTCCATTGTTCTCCCAATCCCATCCCTTCTATCATCTGTGCAGCCTGTACCTCCCCTGTCCTTGTTGCTTTTCTCTCTGTGTTCTTATCCACATAGAAGAAGCCTGGCTCTTTCAGATCAGGCAAGCTCTTCTGTTAAAGAACACAGATCCCATCCCTTTGGTCATGGTTACATGGATCTTAAATAATGCCATGCAGATTGCATTCAAAAACATTCCTCTTCACCAACCACTTTATTCTATCTTCCCCAAGATGAGCATCCTGATTTCTTGGAACAGACAGATCCTCCCAATATCTTCCCAATACCTTTTTTATCCAGTATCTGCTTGATTTTGCTAATCCCAGAATGATAGAGCTACAAATATATCATTATTATTTCTTCTCTTAGAGATATGATTTATTGAAGTCTACCTTAATATCGTGAGATTACCGAAGTGAATTAACAGAATAGTGTTCACATTTCTCCCAAAAGACACAAAACTTGCCTACATCTTAAATACAGACAAGCCAACAAATACCCATAAATGCATGCACACATGCACGTGCGCACACACACACACATCTCAACTAAGATTTATATAGCCATGTGCTCTTTGGGTCATCTCACATCTATTTGACAGTGTTATAGTCATTTAAGAGAGTGTGTCCACATTAGTGGTATAATTATGTAAGTGATAGGTGCAAAGTTAGTGATTGATATCATGAGGTAAGTAAACATAATAATTATGCAACAACTAACATCAGTGTTTAAGAGCAGTAAAATATAAAAATAAAATCTCCCAATTATTTAACATGTCTCTCTGACACTAATTAGCACAAATATTTATATACTTTAGTGACTTCATTATCAAAATAATCTGTAAAGAACATTAAAAATATTTATATAGTAATATTTCCAAAATAATTTCAAAAACTATGCTAATTATAAGAAGCCAAACCTGATTAAAAGCACACAGCGAAATCCTAAATTCAAATGGACCCTGAACTCAGAGTATAAACATCAAAGACTTCCGTTTGCTAAACTCTTCACCTGAATATCTTCAATTTACTTCTGCCCATTAATGTGATTGCAAATCATTTTTAGTTTGTGAAAACCCTTTAAAAAATATAATTCTTTAAACTCATGGCCATGAAAATACACGAAGCCAATTTAATAAATTGTTCTGAATCCATTAAACTGCTATTGCAGCCCAAGTCTATATTCAGAGACAATGATAAATATGTATATAAGTGTGGATATCATTTATGCTTCTGATTGCAATCTCCAGTTAATAGACAGACTGAGTAGTGCACTGCCCTATAGAAGCTTCAAATAATTATCTGCCTCTCTTCATCTCTGTTGCACTGATGTTGAAAAATTAAGTAATTCATTCTTAGAGCTTCCACATGGAGAGCACTGATTCAAGAAAGAGGGCATTGCAATTGAGTGCTAGAGGTAATAGCTAAAAAGCCAGAGGTAATAAGTAGCAGAAACCAAATTAGTATTCAGCTGACCAGTTCTCATCTCTTTCTCCCCAATATATTTCAGGTATGTCTCATTCAAGGTCAACAGGGGATTCGTGTGCAGAAAAATAAATGGGAAAGCCAAAGGGTAATAGTCCAGGCTCTGAATCCCCTGGGCTTCAAAACTTGGCTCATCCTCTCAGAACTCACCTTTGTCACACACTATACACTGACACTATTAAAAGACTGTAAACACACTCAGCAGTTAATTTTAAAATCTCATTATTGAAAGCATTTTGCACTTTAGGAAAGCCAGTCAAATTGTCTAGTCACTAGATAAAAATGAGGGCAAAATTGTACATATCCCAAACCAGATATCTTCTTTAAGTTACTTCTCATTCATTTCTGACACTTCAAACTTCCCACATCTCTATCTTTCAAAGCAATATGATCCTTATGAGGCTGAGTTATTTGGCAACTTAATGATCTTAGCCAATTTTTATGACTGGAACATAAGCCCTTGACATCATCAGTATGATACAGCAGTCCTGCTGAGTAATTTAAATCGAAAAGTACTTGTCATAACTCTGGCTCAAATTAGTAGAGCTGTACTAATTGAATCCACTAGCAGTTCTGGTTTCCAAATTTCTGAGAGCCAAATACACTTGCCTCTAATGCTAGCTTTCTAAGACAGCAAAAGCTTCACAGGAGGTGCTATTATTTCAATAAGAATTTGAGTTTCCTTATTTTTTAAGAGACAGTGAGAGCAAGAAAATTATACCCTCAAATATTTGCTTTATCTCCTAGAATTGCAAGTAAACATTCTTGTTACTATCTTTTTCTATTCAAGTTTACAGTTTAAAGAGCAGTTTTTCTTTCTCTAGGTTATGTATAAACATTTCACTATAAAAATGTTCTGACTTAATCAAAATGAATCAGAAAGAGGGTTTAGCCAGGAGTTTTCAATCCTTCATCAAAAGTGGCACTGTCAAGGTTGAGAGAAAGCACTAATAATCTAATTTTCTGTTCTTGGTTCTCAGGCTTTTCTCCCTGAAGTCTAGATGTTTGTGTCAGTTTGAGCACTCTTGCAATCAGATGCCTGTGAGGGTGGGTATGAGGCATTGAAGACAACGGATGGAATGCCAGTCACGACTTTGATTCAAACGGAAAACTTGGAAGAAGCAAAGTCTGTTTATTTTTTTGTACTTAAGAAAAAAAAATATGTAACAAAAGAGACACTGATATATGTAAATCAAAAGGAACAATGAGAAAAGTTTGTTCCAATTAGAATACAGATATGTTTGATATTGGTAGTCAGTTTCATTATTTTTAATTTCATAAAGATTCAGATAGCAAAGTCTGTCATTTAATACCAAAGTATACATGTGACTTCTGAAGATGCTGCTTTGTTCACAAGTAGTAATCAGCCAAGGAATACCCAGGCTCCCAACAACAGTCTTTTCTTATTAAGTAATAAGAAACCTGAGAAAAGTAGTTGGCAAAGCCTCTCAGAATATCCTGAGTTCATTCCAGGCTTCCAACCTGGGCCTTTACTTGAGGTTATAAGACACACTGGTGATAAGATTTGTGTCTATAATTTTCTTAGTACCAACAAAGGTATTCTGGTCCATTGTCAGATATAAGCGATATGTTGGAAGTAATTAGAAAAGAGAACTGGGGAAAACATAGTTGAAAAAGAACTGGAAAATTTTGCTAGTATTTTTGGGTAATATATGTATCAATATCAAAACATTAACCCCAAACAAAATCAAAAGATATCCCCCTTCTTATGGTCCTGAAAAATTCTGCAGAGATCCTTGACTAAAACCTTTTACTCTTTCTCTTGAAAATACAAATTCCTTTCACAACTTATGCTGAGTAGCATAGTATGCGTTAAATTCCTTTTATAGATTTGCCAATATTCAATTCATGTGTAGGCAAGTAGACATGATTTCTAGATTTTACCCCCACGCAACATTTGATTTAGTAATTCCAGTCCCATTGTAATAATTATCTGAATTTGTCTTTAATTAAACAGTCTTCCCTTAGCTAGCTGTGTTCTAATTCAAGGTGGAAGCCAGTGAGAAGGAGTGGAAGTGGTGACTTCTCTTCCTCCCCAAACTTCTCTGCTAGTTGCTGAACAGACAGGACACTACCAGAGTGCAAGCAGGAGAAAAGAGGAAAGATAAGGAAATAGGGAAGTTCTGCCTGTGAGATGCATTTGAAATGTGAGAGAGATCTCCCCTCACTTTCTCCTAAAGACTGTGACTTTGCCCTGCTAATCTTCCTCCCTCAGCCCTACTCCCTGCCCCCTGTAGTGCTCAGCATGTGCCCCAACCACACAAAGGAGACACACAACAGACCTGGATCACTCAAAAAATTGTTGTAGGATCATTATCAATCTTATAAAGAGCAAATGTTGCATTTCTACAAAAGAATTTGGCCATCAACTTTGTTTGTGTAGTGTTTGTAGATGGCACTAGTTTGTGACATAGTTCAAGCACGTGAAGTATAATTTGAGGCCACGGTCAGGGTGGAGCTCATTTTATCCATTTGGAAATAAAAATCCATAAACTTAATTAATTTGAACCAAATATTCCCAGGAGCCTGTTGAAGAAAATGGATCAAAGATTTATATATTAATCTATACATGCATCTCTCCCCCATAATTAACTCTATATATCATATCATAGTTACCACTGACCTACAACATAAAGGAGTATAGGATGATAGTTCTTAAAAGTTACTTTAGAGAATATTCATGTAAAAGAAAATATTGACATGTACAAGTTCAGATAGTAAGAAGAACTAGAAAACTTAGCTATCTCAACGTTAGCCCAGTTTTCTTATTGCATGTCTCCTGATTAATATGTAAAACATAAACACATCAATGTTTACTTGGGATGTATCTGCTCAGAAGATAGAGTGGAATTTTACAACATTAATTAGATGAAGGCTATAAGACTTTAGCAGTAATTAGAGATGCCTAATTCTAGAAACCAAAATGGAGCAATAATCCAAAGGTCAAAAGCAAACAAATTATGAAGCAGGGTTGAGGTGGAGATACAGAAAATGGTTCTGGATAATGAAAAAGAAATTGCTTTAAATCGTAATTAATACAGAAAAGCATGAAAGCTTGAAGAGTAGGGGAATTTTATAAGCTCTTTCTCCAGAAATTTAATTAAATGAAAAAAGAAAAATCTAAAAAATAAAAGAGCTAAGAAAGAAGTTAGACAAGTATAGATTGATTTTATATGTAAGTAAAAATATGTAAATAACTACTCCAAGAATTTTTTAGTTTTTCTAAGCTTTTGTAATTTCTCCAAATATTTGATAGTTTTCTTATTTCTTATTCCCTCATAGTAAAGCTCTTAGAATAAACATGTTATTCTTATATACATGTTTCAACACGAGCAAAAGAACTTTACTCTGGGGATTTATCCTACAGCTGACTTTAGGAAGATGAAAGTTTATAGACATGTAACAATCAGGGTTGTCTGTGAAGAACATAGGAAATGGGACTGAGCTACAGAAAATTTAGACTGTAACCCAGAAGACCTGCATTCTCATTCCAGCCCTGCTGATAACCAACCACCTGGGTGACTTAGTCTAATTATACCCTTTCTGTTCCTTAGTTTATTAACTAATCAACAATGGATATGGCATAGATGAAACTTAAGTCTCCCTATGGTTTTCCCTTTCAATGATTTTACTCATTGTCACTGGAGCAATATATGCCATATTGGTAACTGTTAAAATTTATTACTGAAATACTAATGGAAACCTTTCACAATATAATAGTTTTAAGCATGTGTGTATATATACATTGTGTGTACATATAGAGATGTATACATATATATTTGAAATATTCAATACTTTTCCCCAGTATATTTTCTACATTTGCAAAATTTCCTATGTTAGACACTTTCGTGTTGAAAATGGTTTACTGTGACTTATGGTTCTTATGTTTGTTAAGTCCAAGAAAACTTTGCCCTTTTCATTTTTAATTCTCCTTCTTTGTTCTCACTATTCCCTGCTTATGTTCATCTGCCTTGACAGAATTTAACTTCTGTCTTATGTAGTTGACCTCTTTGCTACCTCCCCCAAAATTTCTTAATATTTTTTTGCAAAGTACAGTCATTATTTTTACAGTTCTTTAAATGTTTACTCAAGTTTAAAAAAATAAGTGAAAAAAAAAACCATGAAATATAAGTATCAGAAATTCATTGCCCATTTTCAAGCCAGTGAAATGGCAATGGATAGTACCTATTTCATTGGGCAGTTTTGAAGATCAAATGTTTGTACATAAAAAGAACATAGCACAGTCAATAACACCCAGTAGATATTGGTTTTTCTCATTCTTTAAGCAGACAGACAGGAATTCAGTTCTAAAATATGGGATTAGTACCATATCACTGAATTCCCAGAAATTCATAAACATACAGTTCTTAGTATCAGTGTTCTGAAAGATGTTCCCCTGAGTCTATTAAGGGGAATAACTTCTCTTAACTTTTCATTTTATTGTCTTTTCCATGCCAAGTTTCATTTGAGCTTACTCTTCCATATAAAAAAAGACAAAGAAAACATCTTGCCTGTTTCTGTGCTAATTAGTGGAACTTTCTTCATTATCAACCTGGTCTTTAAAAAACAGAAAGAAAGACACATCTTGAGCCTGTTTGGCTTGAGCTGACTACCAAGCAAGAACCTTCATTGGGTTCTTGCTCAGAGGAGGGCAATGATCAGGACTCAGAGCATTAGCTTTTCCTCAGCAGCGGCTGCCAGCTAGGCCAGCTACTAATTGACAGGCCTGAGTCTGATAAGGGAAGAGATTTTACCTGACTAGTTGAGCTGAGAGCCTCAGGACTTCTTTCTTAAAAGCAAGCTCCCACTGTGATTTCTTACAGAAAGCCTGGAATTTACCCAAAATGCTAGAGGTTGTCGCTCACAGGAGCTATAAAAAGGTTCAGGATGCTGGGAATTTTCCACTTTGTTGCCTGTGTGCGAGTGACAGTGTTCCAAGTTGCCCACAGTTTACCAATGTTGATAATTAACATTTCAGCTACAGTTAATTTTTTTAAATGCCCAGAAAATAAAAAACTGATTAACGTGACACAAGTGGACCGATCTGCTCATGAGGAAAGAAAATGTGTTTGAATCTTTTTTGACAAAGTGATGAAAACATTCCCAGCCTCCAAAATAGCACTAGAAACAACACATGCAAATGAAGGTATAAGAGCCCACAATGATAATTTGCATTTTACACACTTTCACACAAATGTCCCAAAGGCCTCCAAAAACACAAATTAAATTTCACGGATCTCCTCCAAGGACACAGTTATTGTTATTTATGAAAACAGAGTGAGAAATTGAGACATAAGTCAGAAGTGAGCCACAAATTAGTTAGGCTGGTGGGAAACAGGAAAGATAGAACTCAGTTTTAAGCTCTAAGCACTAAACCCCATAAATTCTCCAGCAGTAAAGATAAAAAGAAAAAGAAATATTAAATTCATTTGTATATTCTTTTTATAAGGTGCAAGTTTACATTTCAAAGCTTGTCATGGTAAAGATTTATAATTTATAAAACAAAATCAAGTGAAAAAATACCTCTTGTAACTGTGATAATGTTTTTTATCTATTTCTCCTACATTTTCTTTTCAAAAGATATCAGTTGAGCCATCACCAAACGTAAGGCACTGTATTGTGATGATGCAGAGTATAAAGTGCAATGCATACTCTTACAGACTTTGCCATCCATTTGCACAGAATAGCACTCAACACTGGTAGGTAAAAAACAACTCCGTCTCAGACTGTGATTAAATGTGAAATGATTACTGTCACCATTGTTCAAAAGAGGGAGATGCCTGTGGCTGACGGCATTTCAGGAAGGCTTTTTGAAGAAAGGGGTAATTGAACAGGCTTTGGCAGAACATGAAGAAAGACAAAGAGATAAAGAATGAGGACATAGTTCCAGTGAAGGAGTCAACCCTAGGGGCAGATAGAAATGAACAATGAATTTTCATAAGATAATAACCAGTCCAGTACAGAAAGTTTGTGAAATCAGCTGAATAGCAGTTTGCAGTCTGATTATTGAAAGCCTACAATGCCAGGAACTTGAACTTTATATTATAAATTATATTTCCCCAATTATCTAATTCCCAGAGGTATAAAACAAATGCTTAATTTTACCATTTTTTCCTTTCTAAATCAAATAGCATGAAGGGTCAAACTCATGCCTTGAGAGTATTTTCAAACAAAACACAATCTTTCAAATCAATTGTTTTCATGAACTGTGAATTTTTGTTCATTTTTCACATCATGCCTCATTCAAGAGTCAGGAAAAGCCATTAAATCTTAAGTGTTCTAAGAAATTAAACCCAAGAGTATACAAAGAAATGTTCATAATGCATATCTTCCACAGATTCTAGACCAAACTAGGCCACAAACCCAGCGATAGCCCTTCAAAATGGTTAAGAACTAGAATTCCACAGTCACTCACACTTGAGGGGACTCTATACTACCGATCATTAACTATATAATCTTTAAAGCCTCAGTGTCATTATCAGTAAAATGGGGCTATGATAGTTCCTCATCCTTAGGGTTGCTCATTCATTTTTTTTCCAACAAGTATTTATTGAGCACCTACTTTATGTGAGGGACTTTCTTAGGTGCTGGGGATACAACAGTGAACAAGACGGACAAATATTTTACAAGGTTTAAATAAGCCAATATCTAGAATGCATTTGGCAAAATATCCAATGAATAATGAATAATCAATAAATGTTAGCTATTATAATTATTAATTATTATGAACACCTTACCACATACCTTATGACTTTGAGCAAGTCCCCTTCCTCCTCTGAGCCTCTGGTTTTCAAAAAGAGAAAACTAGAATGTAGGACTTCTAAAACTGTTTCCAGCTTCTGCATGCTATGATTCTATGACTGATAAGTTCTCTCAAATTTTCTGGGAGACACCAGAAAAGAAGAAAGGAAAAGGAAACAATCTGATTAACTCACAGAAGCAGAAAGGTAGAAAAAAGTCAATGCTATAGTTTTCTGTACCTATTTTCTTTTTTATCAAATAAAAGGAGCATACTGCTATTAAATCAGAATGCAGCATCTGAAAAAATTGAGAGTGATGTATAGTGCAGACAATATAATCACGTTATTGTAGAGTTTTAGTAGCAGTAGTAGTAATGTTGTGTTTTAAAAATTGGGTGGATATAGAATAACTTCTTTGTATCTATATGACAGAGATAACCAGGCAGTGGAACAGTTGGTCCAGTTGCAAGTCTAGACATAGCAGCCAATTCATATTCAATCAACTTACAAATACGGCCAATGTTACCAAGTGAAATGTAATATATACAGTTTGGTGGTCCATATATGGAGACATCTTCATTCAACGTTACAATCACAGCCAGACTTAGCAAAGAATGTTCTTGTCTTCTGCAGGTGAAGGTTTAGTAAGACATTTAGAAAATCTCTTTCAAGCCAACCAGCTAATTGATTTATCAATTGACAAAAATTTGTTATTCATTCAGGACTGGACCTTGAATCAATGACACAAATGTTGATTTATGATTCTGAAAAACAAAGAATCAAGAGGACTTCATGCATGACACGTCTTGCTTTTAGAATGTGAAGTGTGATAATAAAAATAGTAGTAATAACAGTAGAACCTACCATTTCCCATGGAAATGCTAAGCCACGAAATTTACATATATGATTTCCTTTAATCTTTACATAACTCAATGAGCTAGGTATTGTTCTTTCTATATTTTGGGTGAGGAAATGACTAAGAGAGTTTCAGTAACTTTCCCAAGGTCACACAGCTAACAAGCAACAAAAGGAGCCTGCAAATTGTCTCTCCTCTTTGTTAGTGGCAGGTGCCAGATGACTATACTAGAAACCCTTTAGGTATAAAAGCGATTCCAGAGAATATAAATGAGTCATTCCTGGACTTCTTAGCACGGAGACCTTCATTTTCTGCATTTACATTTCAAAAGACTATATGATAAAGAAATCATTTGCTATTGCTAGATAAGTGCTTCTTCAAGCAAGAAATTCAAAACCCATTTAAAAAAATTGAAAAGAAAGAAAGGAAGAAAATGTACCAGCTCTAATTTCCTCTCTATATTAGACAGCCACAAAGACACTTAAAGTTCTGACATTAAAAGCAGGCTGTCCAGCATTACTGCAATCTCCAAGAGTCTGCATTTTAAATGGAACAGTTGCCTCTGTGACATAAATCAGGAGATTCCGTACATTTATAAAAAGAGGAGGCTCTGCTTTACTCGTGTTCATATCGTTAATAATTTTCTGGTATATTCTAGAATGTATATATTTCTTTGTGTCTGTTTTCCCCACTGGAATTTACCTCTGTTGGAATAAAGATTTCTGTCTGCTTTATTCAGCATCCTCCGTGCCTAAAAGAGGCCTTGGAATAGTAGTCATTCACTATATACTTGTTAATTAATAAATAAATTAATATGACTGACATATGTATTGAAAAAAAAAAACTATCCAATTTCTTTTTAGTGTGTCTTTATCACACAACTCAGGAGCCTAGTTCCTTTGCACCAGTTTTCTGATCTGCATATCTAAAGAGTTAGATTTTTATAATATCCAGGACAAATATAATACTGTTCTAAGTATTTTATTCCTTATGAAATCAGATGGCCTAGGAGTCTAAATACGCAGACTATATTAAGAAGAAAACTTCTTCAATTGAATGTTTTCCCATTTCAAAGTCTATCTTTTAAAGTTTTGTATATAATATGTGCTCCATCTACTTTCCAAAAAAAAGTGGCAACAGTCTGGGTGTGGTGGCTCACGCCTATAATCCCAGCACCCTGGGAGGCCAAGGAGGGAGGATCGCTCGAGGTCAGGAGTTCAAGACCAGCTTGAGCAAGAGTGAGATCCCGTCTCTACTAAAAATAGAAAGAAATTAGCTGGACAACTAAAAATATATACAAAAAAATTAGCCGGGCATGGTAGCACATACCTGTAGTCCCAGCTACTCGGAAGGCTGAGGAGAAGGATTGCTTGAGCCCAGGAGTTTGAGGTTGCTGTGAGCTAGCCTGATGCCACAGCAGTCCAGCCCAAGACACTGTCTCCAAAAAAAAAATAAATAAAAAAAAATAGTAAGTGGCAACAGCTTAGCAACAAAATAGCTTAATCAATCCTGGAAAGATTTCTTATCTTTCACCTCATCCTGTTGCTTTATCCTGAGAAGCCTTCAAAATGGCCTTAGAGCTGCTGGAATTCCCTTAAACTACTACCGAAAGGCAACTGCTAGGAAGATTTACGTGCTGACCTGCTTACTTGTCTGCTTGTCTTCCAATGGGCTGAACTTTACCTGCTGAAGTAACCAAGTCCCTTTGGCATTTGGGAACTTACTATAAGAGGAGCTATATTTTTCCTATCTCCTAATTTTTGCTTCAGCTTGTTTAATAAGCACTTCCAGCCCACTGTAAAAATTAGGAAAAAACTATTCACCCTTTTGTCCCTTCTCTCCCTCCTACCCTGGAGGTAACAACTGTGTAATTTAAGGCAATGCTAGCTGCTGTAACCAAAAAACCTTCAACTTTCAGTGGCTTACTTTAACACAATAGATATTTCTTTTTCACTCACATAATAGTCCCATGCCATTAGATCTGGTTAGAAGGCAGCTGTCTTTCCTAAGGTGATTTAAGGATATAGAACCCTCCTACGTGTGGCTCCACTATTTGTTAGGGTCTTGGAGATCTCTACATCTAATTAGCCAATGAGAAAAGGAAAGAGATGGCGAATAAGGTGCAATATGGTCCAGAATTGACATACATCCTCTCCACTAATATTCCACTAGTGAAAAAATAGTCACATGGCCACACCTGGAGGCAAGGGATAGCCTGGGACACAGCCTTTGCCTGGGAAACTGCCTTCCCGGGAAAATTCCACAATAAGGAAAGGCTCCACAATTTCTTTTTTAAATTTTTGGTGGATGGCATGCCCTCTGCCAAAGGGAGACTGTGGAATCCTGTCTTCCACCAGGGAGGGTAGATTGTCGGGTTACAGACGTCTGCTTGCAGGTGCGTTGTCTCTCTTCCCCTGTGGTGCTCTGTTGTTGGAGTGGCTCACCTCTGGTTTTCATCTCTGCCTGTGCCAAGCCCTCCAGGGCAGACTCTTCCCCTACAGAGGAGACCCACAGCTGTCCAGTTGCCCTAGTGGTGAAGGGGTGAACAAATTCAATTCACAGGGAAAGTGGAATAGAAAACCCATTTTAGCCTCAAATTCAAGTTCATTTTACCATCTAGCTTTACCAACAATGAACCTGATATTTTTCTAAGTTTCTATTACACAGATTAGATAGATAGATAGGTAGATAGACAGGTTGCAAATTGGCTCAAACCTAGTGGAAGTAAAAGGACAAAACTCCATAATTAAGTGGGAGGATACCCAAATTTACCTTAAGTTAATTTTTCTTAAAATAACCGCTCTTGTTTGAGCTGGCTAAAATGTTTTAAAGCAATTAAACACAAAAACTATTGCAACACTTTAGAAAATAAAAATATTAAATCCTTAAACTTCCAACTAATCTGAATTCTTGAATTTTAAATAGGCTTTCCGAAATAAATCTAAATGCTCAAATAGAAAATAAATTAAAATAAGAGCATACGTTTGCTCCTTTGAACTTGATACCAGCTAATGTTCAGCCTCCTCGTTGGTGGGTTTTCTAACAGATTTCACCTATGCTTTTCAAACTTCAGACTGGCCTCTCCAGAGTGCATTAGCCCCTACCTATGTGTGGACCAACACTAAACTTCTTTTTCTGTCATGCAGCATACCTCAGTCAGTACTGGGTGGTCTTTCCAAGTGTCCTGGGTGGAATTTCAAGGAGAAAAAAAGCAAAGCTCTTCAAGGAAGCACTTGGGTGGCCTGGCATAAAAGACAGAGATTGTGGAGAGAACCAAACAACCAATATTTCCTGTTGATCCATCTAAATACAGCCGCAGCTTTAGTACAATAAGCCTTAGCCATAGCGGCACAGGGAACGGGACTCAGCTTTCTGGTTGCCTGGCACACAAGCTGCATTTAATTGACTAAGAAGGAATTGGCTTGCTCATAGCACAAATACGAATGAGATATTAGATGTGAGTTAGAAAAATCATTTTAAGGCATGTGTGGCCTCTTTTTTCTCCTGGCTGTTGTAGAGTTAATGTTTCATTCATGGAAACAGAATCACAAGTAAAATTGTACTGGTTTTTAACTTCTCTGTCAATATGGGATCATTTTTGACATGACCACGTAGCAGCTATTGTCTTCTCTCTTTTTTCTACAATAACAATGTTTAAAACTAATTGAATGTAGATTTGAATATAGTGCCCCTGTTGGTACATTCTGGCAGGAGATTTCAAATATAATATGAAAATAATATCTATACACATAAGGTGGAATAGAATGTAGTTAACAACAACTCGGGTTTATCAAGAAAATGAATGGTCCTGATAATTAGTGGTTATTTGCACAGGAGGACACCAGTGAAGAAAGATAAATAAAAGGGATATAGTGTATTGTCTATTAACTTTCATTTTATTATAATTTATATATTTCAAATAAAGAAACTGAACCACTCGACAACAGACTAGGTAACTGTTTTACATCGTCTTCATATCCAAAGCATTTAGCAGATTACTGCGTGAGAACAGTACTTTATGGAGTCTCGCAAGTTTCCAAATTTTGAAATAGTGGTGAGATTTTATACTGATATTTTAGGGGGACACTTTCAGTTTTGTAAATGCCTATTTAATGAATCATGTGAGAGACCAAGTAGGTTTTTCTTGATTTTCTAGAGTTGGCTATTAAAGTCTACTTCTGAGAAAAAAAAATAAAGCAACCTTGGACCCCATTTTTTAAGCTTAAGGACCCTCACCCTATTGTGGTCAGCCACCTCCGGTAAGAGCTTTCACAGTGCCCAGTCACAGCTACCACACCCCGTCCTTCTGGTCTCTTGTAGAGTAAGAGAGCATTAGCCTTTGAGGAGTAGCAACTCTTTCTTCCCCAGCCTTCCTAGTGGCTGACATGGAAAGGAGAAGGGACTCCAGACTTGGGTTACTATACCCCATTTCTACAAAATTGGAGACTAGACCATCCCACCTCCCTCCCTCCACAAACCACTGGAGCCTCCACCCTAACTCTCTTCTAGCCGGGGAGGCCAGGAACAGCACCAGAATTGAAGGTAAGATGAAAATGTTAATGTGAATGGTACTAATATCACAGAAAAAAAGCTAATCTTGCTAATATGCAAAGAGATCTTTAAAAACAAACAAAGACAAAAATGGGAACAATGGACCCTTAAACATATGAAAAGTCCTCATAATCCTTGCTTTCTCTCCCATCAGACTGACAAAAATATGAAAGCTAAACAATGTTAGCAAGGGTGTAGGAAAACAGGCACTCTCCCACATTGCTGGTGTGAGTGCAGAATGGAATCACTTCCTACAAAATAAAATTTAGCAATATGTAAAATATCTACCTATGCATTTACCCTTGGACCCAGCCCACACTCCTAGAAAATTACCCTAAAGATACACCTCTGCAAATACTAAACACACATGGTTAAGGTATTTACCAGGGCATTATTTGTAATAGCAAAATATCGATAACACCCCAAATATGCATCCATAAAACTGGTCAGATAAACTATAGATCACATATGCAATGAAACACCTGTCCATTATAAAAGGAAATGAGGAGATAAAGATGTGATAAAATGAAAGAAGAATGATTCTGAGTTCAGAGTCACGAACAAAGATGCCCCAGAGTGGGGTGACTGCTGCAGGCTGAGAGGGCAGGACAGCCCCTGCTGCTCCGGAAGACAGAGCATCAGCCCACAAACGATTATTCTCAGGCCCCAAAACCTAATGGAATGTTCCCTGCTGGGTTGACTAGTGTCCCCTTTATTTTATCCTCTACAACATTGAGAGGGTACAAGGCTCTGCTGACCCTTGATTTCTGACTTCCATTTTCTCCCGTTTGGAATGGGAATGTCTACCCTATGCTTGTCTCATCATTGTATTTTGGAAGCAGATAACTTGTTTTTTAGTTTCACGGGTCCACAAAAGGAGTAGAACTTTTATTCATGAAGGACCGTACCCAGAGTGTCACCCATAACTGATTTAGATGATTTACAAAATGAGATTTGGGACTTTTTAAAGGTGATTGTGCATAAATGAGATTTTGGATTAGGAGCTGAGGCTAAAATGGGTTAAGACTTTTGGGGATGTGGAATGAGGATAACTGTATTTTGTATGTTGCAAGAGTATGACTTTTGTTGGGCCAGAGAGTAAACTGTTATGGGTTGAATAGTGTCACCTAAAAAGTCATATTTACCTATAACCCCAAAATGTGGCCTTATTTGGGAATATGGTTTCTGTAGATGTAATCAGTTCATTTAATGTGAGGCTATATGGATTAAGTTGGTCCTTAAATCCAAAATAACTGGTTTTCTTACAAGACAGAGATACGGAGACACAGTAGGAAGAAGGCCATGTGAAGACAGAGGAAGACACCGAGTGATGCAGCTACAAGGCAAGAAATCCCAAGGATGTCTGGCAACACCAGAAGCTAACAAAAGATGGGAAGAATTCTCCTCTAGAGACTTCAGAGGGATCCAGGCCCTGCTGGCCCTTGACTTCTGATTTCTAGACTTCAAAACTATGATAAAATACATTTTTGTTGTTTAAGGAGAAAAAAAATAAAGAAAAAAGAAAGATCTCTATGAAAAGATACGGCTATATTTTCAAGTCAAAGTGCTATGTGCACTGTCTGGGGAATGGACACGCTTGAAGCTCTGACTCGGGGGGATGGGCGGGACACGGGCAATATATATAACCTGAACTTTTGTACCCCCATGATAAGCTGAAATAAAAAAAAAAATAAAAATAAAAAAAATCAAGATGCAAAAGAATATGTGCAGTAGTTCTAGCTTTGGGGCAAAAACAAGGGGGAAATCACAGATATATTTTTGTGTATCTATATTTATCTGTGCATAGACACTGGAAAATTAAACCATGAACTAAAGAAATGATTACATGTAGATTACACGTAGGTCATAAAAATGAGCTGGTAAGAATAGACATGGGAGGGAGGTTTTCCTGAGTATATCTTTGATATTATCTTGATATTTGAACTACATTTTAAATATTTAAAAAATAGAATTAAATCAAAAGAATAAAAAGAAGTTATAAAAACACTATAAATAGAAATAAGTGAATCCAATTATGTATCGGAATGATAGCTGAACCATGCAGAAAAAAAACAATTCATGTAACTTTTGGGCACAATATCTGACTATATATCCAAAATAAATTATTTGGCCAATTAAGACAATTTAAATATGGGATGAATTTTAGACAATATTATAGAACTATTTTTAATGTTTCATATTTCCATAAAATTTTCCCAACTTCCATAAACATTTCTGAAAAATAACTATTTATTTTCTCAGAGTGATAATGGTATATGTTCTTATTCTTAAGAGATGTATTTTATATTTTGCACAAAAACAGCTCAATAATACATAAACTTACTATTAAATAGCCTATAGAGAGAGAGAGTTAATAATAATGTATACTTATATACGTAATCGTATGCTGAAATTTGCTAAGGGAGTACATCTTCAGTGTTCTCATTACAAAAAAAGGGTAACCCTATATGAGGTGATGAATATGTTAACTGGTTTGATTGTGGTAATCTTTATACGATGTATATGTATACCAAATCATCACATTTACACTTTAAATATATACAATTTTTATTTGTCAATGATACCGCAATAAAGCTGGAAAATATGCAATGCATAAACACACACATATAGAAAAAGGAAATGTGTATATATATGTAAATAGTATACACATATAATTAACATACATATATAATTAGTAAATATGAATAAAAGGTATATGGTGATCACTGTATCATTCTTCATGCTTTCTATAGGCTTGACAATTTTCAAGATAGAGAGTTGGAAAAAAAAAGATAACTTTCATAAAAACATGATTATTTAACAATAGAATATTACTGAAGAATTTTGGAATCAGGCAGAGATAAAAAATGGATCCAGATATTAAGAAGAAGGAAAGATTCTACTAGGTATTGTTAGCAGCAATTATTGGAGAAATCAAACGAATCCAAGTTTGTACCCCAAAGAATGGGGCTGTTCAGCATATTTATTATGTATGCACCATCAACACTTTAAGGGGCCACTTTGCCATCAATTAGAAAATTTTATTGAACATTTCCTATGTGCCAGGGATCATATTCATCCCAGGGACCTTCACAGCAGCCATGTGTGACTTCTCTTGTCAGGAGAAAACAATGCAGTGTCTTTAAGCAGTCTAAAACTGCAATTATAACTCATTCTCTGATGAAGGCAACCTAGAGGAAATGGATTGTGACGGAGAATGAAAACAAAGAAAATCAAAGAGAAATCTGCCAATGCTAAGTCGTCTTGTGCTCAGAACATCTTTTTATTCTTCCCCGTCTTAGCTCTGCTGTAAGTCAGGGGTGGGGCTGTACATAGGAGTGGGGGTGGGGGGATGGGACTGATGCCTGCAGGCTGCCTTTCCTAGGTTTTTTTTTTTTTTTGGAGACAGAGTCTCGCTCTGTTGTCCAGGCTAGAGTGAGTTGAGTGCCATGGAGTTAGCCTAGCTCACAGCAACCTCAAACTCCTGGGCTTAAGCAATCCTCCTGCCTCAGCCTCCCAAGTAGCTGGGATTACAGGCATGAGACACCATGCCCGGATAATTTTTTCTATTTTTAGTTGTTTGGCTAATTTCTTTATATTTTTAGTAGAAGACAGGGTCTCGCTCTTGCTCAGGCTGGTCTCAAACTCCTGACCTTGAGCCATCCTCCGGCCTCGGCCTCCCAGAGTGCTAGGGTTACAGGTGTGAGCCACCGTACCTGGCCCTTTCCTAGGTTCTGATGACAGCTGGCTTGCAGCTGGTTTTGGCCAAAGGATGACTTTACAAAGGAAGTGGAGGGCAGGGTGGGGGGTGGGGAAAGCCAGGGTTCTTATCCCCCTCCTCTCAGGCTTGGTGGTTTCCTCTACAGCATTGAAATCTCAGTGGATCAACTTCTCTTATTCCCTCCAGCCTACGGGGTTCTGGTGCCTCCTGTTGCTCCCGTTTTCAGTGCTGCCTCCCAGTCCTCTGCTGGCATGTCATTGCCTCCATTTCCTGTTAAAATAATCCCTTTACAAATTCCTCATGTTTCAAATATGCAGAATTATTTTTTTCCCAGTTGGACCCTGACTGATTCAGGATGTGAGTGGGAAATATGAGGTAAAAAGAGGATTAATTCAGCACAGTCATATATGAAGACACAAAATGAGGAGATCCTGGCAAATATTCTATTAATAATAGAATAACCAGTATATAGTATTCTCTTCTATACAACTTTAATCTATTACTATTAAATTTTAAGTTTGGCCTTATTGCTGAATCTCATCAGTCATCCTATGACCATAGCAACATAGCAAAAGACTTAATAACATAATTTCAGGAGCTAGAAAACTGGGTTTAA
Organism: Eulemur rufifrons; assembly: GCF_041146395.1. Taxonomy (NCBI): domain Eukaryota; kingdom Metazoa; phylum Chordata; class Mammalia; order Primates; family Lemuridae; genus Eulemur; species Eulemur rufifrons. The sequence continues at coordinate 112,871,351 of NC_090989.1, forward strand.
TGCCAGCTTTAGCTTTGCAGCCCTAAGTAATTTATTTAAACTCTCGGTGTCTCAGTTTTTTCATCCGTAAAATGGGGGTAACAATAGTGCCTATCTTGTATGGAGTTAAGCCATGTACAAAATAAACACTCAATAAGTGTTTATTAATGAATTAATTAATTTATTGTTATATAGAAAACTCAAGAGCTGATTACTATTTGTGATCAGCTTTTCCATACAGTTATTTTTATGTCAGGTCACAGCTTTCAAAATACTTTTATATACATGGCTTCATTCCATCCATTCCACCCAACAATCTAATTAAGGAAGGTATTATCCCAATTTTATAGATGACAAAACTGAATCTGGAAGAGATCACCAGCAAGAGAGATTTAAGCAAGATTAAAACTTAAGTCTTCTGATTCCCAGTTCAGAACTTTTCTGTGACATCATCAATGAGTTGTTCTTAGGAGCCTACCCTGCTTACTTTTGACATATCCTACTTTGTATGTCCACAATAATGTGTAAAGGGTAGAGACTTTTGAGAGCCAAGCATTAAAAATATTCCCATAGGTGGTCTTATTATGGCTAATATTTTAAACTTTGCAAATTTTCTTAAGAAAACTATATATATAAAACATTAAGAAAACATAAAAACAAATCATAGGAAGTAATCAATAGCAAAATCAACAAAGAAGAAAGTAAAAAAATAAAAGACAGCTTCTCTACAATTTGAAAGCATGTCATTAACCCTGAGTTATAAGAATCTGCAGGGAAGATTGACAGCTCAGGTGATATCATTCTGAAAAGACCTAGAGGAATAATAGATAGACATGTAGGTGAAAGATAATTCATTAGCTCTATTACCTCAGGTTAATTCAGTGTAATGAGTTATTTTATTCATCATTGTTTCCAAGGAAACTACGGTTAACTTATCTCATGATTTAATATCTTGCAATCACATACACTATTTTACACATGACATGAACATAATGGTTCTACTCTACAATTCATCTATGTGCTTAAAACTCCCACGTAGTGTACACATTGATAGCAGTTAAACTGTGACTTTAACCTGAATAATTATATAATATTTTTGGTCTTTTTTTCACTATATTCAATGATCTAATATTTAAAAATAGACCATTACACCTACATTTCTTCAATCAGATGGCCAGATTATATTTATTTACTTTCTCTTATTATTTTAACATAAAATATGTCACTAATTCATTCAAAAATATATTTGAAATTATGAGTTATTAGCTCATGCCAGTCTTTGCTTATATTTTTCTTGTATATTTCTCATCATAAAAACACAAATATAAATGTACATATATGCAAGAGAAAAGGATAAGTTTGAGGATTTTCAAGCTGAACTATATGAAAAAAATAACATTTCTTCTTCATCATTCCTCCAAATGCACCCAAATTTTTAAATGAAAGCTTTCTAAACTTCTAAGACACAGATTATCTGAAACCTTGTAAAAATGACATTCATGATGTGCAATAACTCATTCGGATATTTGAAGGCATTTAATATCTTCATCAGACACTATTAAATGAATGCGAAAACATACTATCTAGAGATAATTACAGAATGTAGATTAGTGTTTTGTCAGAGACAAGGGAAGGAAGGGAAATTTGGGAGTGATTGTTACTAGGTATGGGGTTTCTTTATAGGGTGATGTAAATGTTCTGGGGTAGATAGTATTAAACATTGCACAACATTGTGTATATACTAAAAACCACTGAATTATATACTTTAAAATGGCTAGTTGCATGTCATGTGAATTATATTTTAATAAAGTAAAACTAAGCTCAGTAATAAGAAACCAAGCAACCCAATTTAAAAAGAATAGACCAAGGCTTTGAATGAACCCATTCCACTGAAGATTTGCACATGGCAAATCAGCATAGAAATAGTTGCTGAACATTATTAGTAATTAGGCAAATGCAAATTAAAACAAGATTGAGATACCAATACACACAATTGTTAGAAAGGCTAAGATTAAAGACTGACCTTGCCAAGTGTAAAACAACTGCAATGCTCATCCACTGCAGGTCAAAACATCAGATGCTACAACCACTTATGAAAAAAGGTTTAGTGATTTCTCAAGAAGTTAAACATATACCTACCATATGACATGGTCATTTTATGTTTAGGTATTTACCAAAGTCAAATTAAAATATATGTATATTTTTACAAAGACACATAAATACATACTGATAGTAACATTATTTTTAATAGCCTAAAACTGGAAACAACCCAAATGTCCCAAATATCCAACAGCTCTAATGTCAATGGATAAACAAATTGTGGTATACCCATAAAATAGGATATTTTATAGCAATTAAAAAGATATGAACTACTGATACACATGATATGGGTGAATTATATGAATTAAAGAAACAAGGCAAAGAAGAATATATATTATATAACTCCACTTATATAAAATTATATAAAGTGCAAACTCATCTATGGTGAGAGCAGATAAAGAGGGAGAGGAGAGAGGGGCCAGGGAAGGTGAAGGTTGGAGACAGGAGGTTACAGAGAGACATGAGGAAACTTGAGGGTCGTGCACATGTTCATCATCTTGAATGTGGTGATGGTTTTATTGGTGTATGTATAGATCAAGTTTTACCAAATTTTACTTTTAAATATGAGCAATATGTAAGATGTCCATTATACCTCCATAAACTATAAAAATAAATTAAACTTTAAAACTGAACCAAATAGACTGATTCAGTCTCTGGAGACACTGTGGATTCTTAGGACCAGAGTTGGTGCCATTTTAATCACATACCAGGTGCAAATAAACATTATAAGAGTGCCAATCCTAAGATTCTCACTTTGGAAGTCAAGCTGCAGCAAAAAAAAAGAGAACCAATGTGAAGAAATATATGAATGGCAACTCAGCCACAGAATAAAAGAGAATAGATGTCTAGTGATTTTTGTTCAAATGTAGCCCAGATAAACTTGGTTTCCTGAGATTCTCTTCTTTCAACTTGAGTTTCTATAGATGGGTTTGATTCCTTAAAACCAAATTATCCATCACTTGAGCAGTCATTTTCTATTAAAAGTTTTATCCTTTCAAGCCTGGAGCAAAATAAAAAAAAAAAAAAACTTTCTTGCCATTGATATAGATAAATAGGTAGGTGATTGGATTGATAGATAAACTTGACTATTTTGGCCAAGATTTTATTGACCAGTACTTCAGTTAGCTTGAGAAAGAGATCCTGAAACAAGAATTTAGGTAAAAGTAGTTTATTTAGGAGGTGATCCCACACTCTGTCCTAATACACTGACACTCTACACTAGTAATATCCAAGGTGATATAGTCAGGGCAAAAATGTCATCTGATAAGCCCAAGTGAGGGAAGCCAGGCAAAACATCACTGCCTGTAGAATTTTCTTTAAGAAGACTATTTCCATCAGCCACTGCTGCATTTTATACTTTCCCTTGCTCTCTCCCCTTATCTAATCTGGCTCCATATTGCCCGTAAGATCAAAAGTTTGTGATATGGCACAACGGGCACCTCATTAGCTAACCCCTGCCTACTTCACAAGTGTCATCTCCTACAGAGTTCTACCATGCATAACACATTAAACTACTTGCAGTTCCTCAAATATTCAATGATTTTGTATAATAGTATAACTTTAAATATTTCCCTCCCAGCAACATGAAATACCTTTTCTCTATGGTTACCTCTTACTTATGTTTCAATATGCAACATAAACATTGCAACGTTTATCTGAATACCCATAGGTCTGCCTCCTCTGTGTCCCTGGGCATATTTCTGAGACAGCATTTGTATTGTATTATATTTATCAACTCATTGCTCTATTACACTAGATCTTGTGCTCCCTGGTGGCAGTGATTATTCTATTCATCTCTGTATTCGTCTCCTTAGCTCCAGTGGTTGGCACAATGCTGTGCATATTGCAAATGCTCAATGACTTTTATTGAATTGTTTATGATTCCAATAATTGGAAATAGCATCAATAAATTATTTAAATAAGTGACAATGCATTTAAAGAGTAGAATATTTTTCACCTTTTAAAAAGAATCAACTAATGTTACATATACTGATATGTAAAGGTAACCAAAATATATAACAGTATAATCACAATGTTCAGTAAAATTAGCAAGTTACAAAATACTATATATAGTGTGATCCAATGTTAGTAAATATTTTGGTAAAATATACATATTTAGCATTCATAAATATATATATTTTATAAATATTAAAATATTCTGAAAAATATATACAGTCATGTATTACTTAGTAATGGGGTTACATTTTGAAAAACGCATCATTAAATGATGCTTCCATTGTGCAAACATCATAGAGCATATTTACACAAACTTAGATGGTGCAGCCTACTAAGCTTCTAGGCTATTTGGCATAGCCTATTGCTCCTAGGCTACAAACCTGTGCAGTGTATTACTGTACTGAATATTGTAGGAAATTATAACACAATGGTAAGTGTTTGTGTATCTAAACATATCTATATAGAAAAAGTACAGTAAAAAATATGATGTAAAAGATAAAAAATGGTATACCTGTATAGGGTGCTTAACATGAATGGAGCTCGTAGGACTGTTGAAATGTGAATGTGAAGTCCTGGGATATTACTGTAGACTACTGTAGACTTTATAAACACTGTATACCTAGGCTACACTAAGTTTATTTAAAAAATTTTTCTTTTTTTGATAATAAATTAGTATTAGCTTATTGTAAATGTTTATAGGCTTTTTAATTATTTTTAACTTTTGGACTTTTATAATTTTCATTTTATTTTTTTACTTTTTAAATGTTTTTATTTAAAACTGGGACACAAACTCACATTAGCCTAGGCCTATATGAGGTCAACATCATCAATATCACTCTTTTTATCACCTCCACATCTTGTCCCATATGAAGGTCTTCAGGGGCAGTAAGGTGCATGGAGCTGTAATTTCCTTTGATAACAATGCCTTCTTCCTCAACACCTCCTGAAGGACCTAATTGACACTATTTTACAATTGACATTTTTTAGTTAGTAGAAGAAGTACACTCTAAAATAATGACAAAAATTATTGTATAGTAAATATATAAAACAGTTTAACAGTCATTTATTATCATTATCAAGTATTACATACTATACATAATTGTATGTGCTATACTTTTATACAACTGGCCACACAGTAGGTTTGTTTACACCAGCATCATCACAGACATTGTGCTACAACATTATGAGTAATACATTGTACTACAACATTATGAGTAATACATTGTACTACAACATTATGACAGCTACAACCTCACTAGGCAATAGGAACTTTTCCACTCCATCACAATCTTAAGGGACCACTGCAATATATTCAGTTAATCATTGATCAAAATGTTGTTATGTGGTACAAGATCACATACTAAACTGTTAACAATGGTAATTAATGTCTGGAAGGTAGAATTATGAAGAATGTACATTATGTTTACAACTCTGTGTTGTTTCAATTTATTTATAATAAAAAGGTAATTGATTTTATAAGAGGAAAATAGCAATGAGTATAAAGATATGCAAAATTAGGATTTATCAAACTATTTAGAAATAATAACAAGAGAATCCAAGTCAATTTCTTTTAAATCAGACAATCCTCAAGGCTTGAGTTCCATTTAGTAGAATATCCTTATAGATGGAAACATAGAGGTGATGGAGAACAGCATAGAGAGAGGTCAATAAATGTTACCTGAAGGAAGTTAAAATAATTTTATATATTTTAAGCTGAGATAGAGAACACTTGAGTGAAGCACATAAGCTGTCTTCAAATTCTTGAACAGCTATTTTATGGAAGAGGTATTAAATATGTCTGTTTTGTCTTTGGGGTTTTACTTGGGTGAAACTTGTAGAAAGAGATATTTAGATTTGGTATAAAATAAGAACTTTTCCATAGTAATAATTATACAAAGATAGAAGAAGAGGCCCAATGATTTCCTCGTTTTCACAATCCCTAAGTTATCCAAATACAATCTGGAAAAACACATATCAGAGAAATAGTGCAGAAATTCTGTCTGTTGGAAGGCGAGGATTAAATACCCTCTAGACTCTTTTCCAGCCCTGAGGTTATGATATTGTGAGATCAGAAGTTTCCAAGACAGCTTTAAAATTATTAGGACATAGAAAGCATTTCTATGAAAACCGATTCTTTTTATTAAATTTGGTTCATATTACACAGCAAAAAGCAAAATGAAAAAAGTCTGGAGACACAGTTCTGTTCCAAACATTCTAATAAATTCATTCATTCATAAATTCAAAATGTATTGAGTGTCTGCTATGTGTTAGGAACTTACATGAGAAAAATAAAGAAGAAAAAGCATAATCCAAGTAGTTGGTAGTCTAAGAGATGAGGAAAATCTTAAGCAAACTAGTATAATATGATATTTGAGTCAATGGAGGTAACACAAAGTAAAGGAAGGACCTTGTCAAGGTGCCAAGAGGTGTCTGGTAGGGGTATACAGAGGCATACAAATGTATGAAAAAGAATGTAGATGTGAAGAATTGTAAATAGCTTAATATTGCTAGAGCTTAAAATCTAAGTAGCAGAAAATGAGACTAAAAACTGTCAAAGTCAGATTGAAGAGGATTTTGAGTACTAAAAAATGTGGCTTTTCTTTGAAGGCAATTGGAAGTTACAGAAAGGACTTTAATAAAGGAAATAATACCAAGTTTACACATTAGAAGGAGAAGATAGTGAAAATTTAGGTAGGAAAAGGAAAGCTAGTTAAGAGAATTTAATTGGCTTTCCAAAAAGTGGCCAAGGAAATAGAAAAGCAAAAGAAAGGAGGGCCAATAAGAAGATAGAGTCATCAGGATTTAGTGATTAATTGGATGTAGCTGTTGAGAGAAGTGATAATACTAAATATAACTATTAATACAATGAATCTGGTTTTTGAAAGTGGGCAGATATCCAAAATAAGGATAACAGAAAGGGGAAATCTTCCTGAAAAAAATTAAAAATAAATACAAAACAACAATCAATAGCATCAACACAAAAACTTCTCAAGTTTGAAGCTATTAAGAGGACTAAATAAAGATGCCCTAGACATGCTGTGAGAGGTGGTTCTGGAGCTCAATGAAAAGATCTGGACTAGAGACACATATCTGGAAGTCCTCAAAACATAGATATCTGGGGAATCTATAAATATGGATGATATTGCCAGAAAAAGAGAATAAAACAAACAAGGCAGAAAAACTAAAGTCTGTAGACCTCATATTTTTACAAGAAAGCACCAAAGGTGAGACAATAGCTAATTGTCATGACCAACCCTACCACTGAAAGCAATCTACCTAGATAAATGTTTAAAAATATATTTTTTAAAACTTCCACAAGACAGAAATGATGTAAAAATTTGTCACCTAAAACAAAGTGAAAGTGAGAATCTAAATGGTAAATAAAAGATTGAAGCTATCTTCATCCCAAGGGCATTTACTTAACCTGGGTGATATTCCACTTGGTTTATATGTCCTCTCAAGATGCAGGGGATAAAAGGTAACCCCCAATTTGGGGATTCTAATAAGACACTCATCTAAGTTCTCCAAAGTATTCCATTTTCAGAATAAGGGTAGACAAAAATAATTTATCTCCTCCCAAAAAAAGAAAAAAATTTCTTCTCAAGCATTGATCCTAGTTGGAGAAGAAAAAAAATATGCATTAAGAATTCATAAGGGCTGGGCACAGTGGCTCACACCTGTAATCCCAGCACTGTGGGAGGCCAAGGCGGGAGGATCGCTTGAGGTCAGGAGTTTGAGACCAGCCTGAGCAAGAGCAAGATCCCATCTCTACTAAAAAAGAAAAATTAGCTGGGTATGATGGCACATGCCTGTAATCCCAGCTACTGAAGCAGGAGAATCACTTGAGCCCAGGAGGTTGAGGTTGCTGTGAGTTATGATGATGCCACGGCACTCTAACCCAGGTGACAGAGCAAGACTCTGTCTCAAAAAAAAAAAAAAAAAAGAATTCATAAGCACAAGCCAGGCCTTATTCCTAACAGATGTTACAGCAAAACTCATGCTGAGATTTAGTTGTTTTTTTTTTTATTTCAGAATATTATGGGGTACAAACATTTTCGTTACATAATTAGCTTTTTTACAGTTTGAGTCAAAGTTATAAGTGTGTCCATCACCCAGATAATGTCCACTGTACCTGTTGGGTGTGAATTTACTTATCCCCTTCCCCCCCCCCCCCGCACCTGCTTAATTTCCATGGAGTTTTGTGCACATAAATGTTGATTGTTTAGCTCCAATTTAGTATTGAGTACATGTGATGTTTGTTTTTCCATTCTTGTGATACTTCACTTAGAACAATTGTCTCCAGTTCCATCCTGATTGTTTCAAAAGGTATTAGTTCACCATTCTTTTATGGCTGAATAGTACTCCATGGTACACATATACCACATTTTATTAATCCACTCATGGATTGATGAGCACTTGGGTTATTTCACATCTTTGCAATTGTGAATTGTGCTATTATAAATATTGGAGTGCAAGTGTCTTTTTTACAAAAAATCTCTTTTTCCTTGGTATAAGCACCCACTAGTGGGATTGCTGGGTCAAATGATAGGTCAACTTTTGTTTCTTTGAGATATCTCTATACTGCTTTCATAGAGGTTGTACTAGTTTGCAGTATCACCAACAGTGTATAAGTGTTCCTGTCTCTTGGGATCCACACCAGCATCTATTGTTTTGAGACTTTTTGATAAGAGCCATTCTCACTGGTGTTAGGTGATATCTCATTGTGGTTTTGATTTGCATGCAAATATTTTCTCCCATTCTGTATGTTGTCTGTTCACTCTATTGATTATTTCTTTTGGCTGTACAGAAGCTTTTTAATATAATCAAGTCCCATTTATTTATTTATTTTTGTTGCTTATTGTCTTTGGAGTCTTCTTCATAAATTCTTTGCCTAGGTCGATATCTAAAAGAGTTTTTCCAACATTTTCCTCTAGAATTCTTATTGTTTCATGCCTTAGATTTAAGTCTGTTATCCATGGTGAGCTGACTTTTACGAGCGGTGAGAGGTGCAGACCCTTTTTCAGTCTTCTACACGTGGCTATAAAATTTTCTCAGCACTATTCCCCAGTATATGTTTTTGTCTGCTTTGTCAAAAATCTGATAGCAATATCTGGGTTCTCTGTTCTGATCCATTGGTCTATGTCTCTGTTCTTCTGCCAGTGCCAGGCTGTTTTGGTTACTAGAGCCTTGTAGTATAGCTTGAAGTCTGGTAAATTGATGCCTCTCAATATGTTCTTTTTTCTTAAGGCTGCGTTGGCTATATAGGGTATTTTCTGGTTCCAAACAAAGTATAGAATTATTTTTTCTAGATCTGTGAAAAATGACTTTAGTATTTTAATGGAGATTGCATTGAATCTGTAAATCACTTTGGGTAGTATAGATATTTTGACAGTGAATCATCTCAAGGAATTGGAAAAGGAAAAGCAAACCAATTCCAAAGCCAGCAGAAGAAAAGAAATAGATAAGACCAAGGCTGAACTAAATTAAATCGATTCCAAAAGAATTATGCAGAACATTTATAAAATAAAAATTTGATTTTTCGAAAAGATATGCAACATTGGCAGGCCTCTCACTATATTAACCAGAAACATAAAACAAAGGACACTAGTAAACTCAATCAGAAGTGAAAAAGGAGCTATTAAAACTGATACCATGGAAATACAAAATATCAACTCTGAATACTATAAAAAAATCTCTGAGCACATAAACTTGAAAATGTTGAGGAAATGCACAATTTCTTGGAAGCATACAGACTCCATAGGCTCAATTAGGAACAAATAGAACACCTGAACGGACCAATATCAAGTAACAAAATTGAAGCAGCAATAAAAAAATCTTCCAACAAAAAGAAAAGTACTGGACCAGATAGTTTCACAGCCAAATTTTACCAGGCATACAAGAAAGAACTGGTACCTATACTGCAGAAATTATTTTATAACATAGAGAAGGAAGGAATCCTCCCTAACTCATTCTACGAAGCCACTATCACCTTGATACCAAAGCCAGGAAAGGACACAACAATAAAAGAAAACTACAGACCAATATCCCTTAAGAAAATTACATGCATAAATTCTCAGTAAAATCCTGGCAAACTGAATTCAGGTGCACATCAAAAAAATAATCCACCATGACCAGATGGCTTCATCCCAGAGATGCAAGGATGGTTAAACATATGCAAATCTATAAATGTGATTCATCACATAAATAGAGGCAAAAACAAAATGATATGATCCTCTCAATGGATGATAAAAAGCATTTGACAAAATTAAGCACCCTCTTATGATAAGAACTCTTAACAAGATAGGCATAGATGGAACATAACTCAATATTATAAAAGCCATATATGACAGACTGACAGCCAATGTCATACTGAATGGGGAAAAATTGAGAGCATTCTCACTTATAACTGGAACCAGACAAGATTGCTCACTGTCACCAGTTCTGTTCAACATAATGCTGGAAGTCCTAGTCAGAGCAATCAGGCAAGAGAAGGAAAGCAACAGTATCCAAATGGGGAAAGAAGAGGTCAAGCTATTATTGCTCTTTGTTGATGATATGATCTTATTTCTAGAAAAACCCAAAGATTCTGCCAAGAGACTCCTGGAATTGTTAAATAAATTCAGTGAAGTCTCAGTTTACAAAATCAATGTACAAAAATCAGCAGCATTCATATACGCCACAACAGTTAAGTGGAGAATCAAATCAAAGACTCAAAACCTTTAACAATAGCAACAAAGAAAATAAAATACCTAGTAATATATTTAACCAAGGAGACAAAAGACCTCTACAGGGAGAAATACGAAATGCCAAGGAAGGAAATTGCAGAGGATGGAAACAGATGACATTTAGTTTTAAATAGTCTGTAATCCCAGAGCATCGGTAGAAGTAAGGACAATTCACACTTCTCCAAAAATCACAAAATATACAAGGAAATATCTGTGTGTGTAAGAAACAGGAGAAACAACTGACAACAGAATCAGATCTACAATACTTCATATATTGGAATTACTGGGCACAGAATATAAAAGTACAATGAAAATAGTTAGACAAATAAACTTGGGGTTTTGAAATATGATAGAAGGCCTTCTAGAAGATAAAAATGTAATAAAGTTAAAAATTCCCTGGAAATTTTCAGATAAATTATGCAGATTAAATAATTGCTTACAATCTCTCTTTCTTCTGAAACCCTGCAACAAGGTTAATAAACCCATAAGAACAATGAGGACAAGAGAGGAAATAACAGCAAGATTTTGGAAGCTGGAAAATAGCTTCCAAAAGGTGGCAAGTGGTAACAGAGAGAGGCTGAGCCAACAAAGCATACAGCTAAACTGGAAGTGGGAAGAATAGAGAATGAACCCATTTTCTACTTCAAAATTACCCGAAGCTCATAGAATTGGCTCTGCCAGTTACACATGAATGTCAATGATGGGATATTAAATAAGAAGAATTTGTTGAAATTTGTTAAGTAATTAGCTTCTCCAGATTCTAGTCCCTATTCTATATAGGTGCCTTCCTTTGTAAGACTCCTGAGTCTCTCACTTTGGGATATTAAACACATTTGAAGGTAGGGCAGTATTTTTTTTTAAATAACAAAAAACAAAAAGAGAAATTAAATGAATGTAAACATGTCACTTCAACTCCTACCCAACACCCCATTCCTTTTACCTTAACTGGCTCCTGGAATGCTGGCAATTAGACCTGTATCCTCCAGAGAAATCTGGAAATATGACAATCTCACTTGAAAGACCTACAATTCTGCTATAGAAGTTTTCCAAATGAAAGCCCTGGCCACATTACTCTCCAATAAAGCTTATAGTCAATAGTACTCAGAAGCTTCCAATACTTACACTTATGTGCAGACAACCAAAAATGAGCACACATCTAGGGAAAACCTCTAATATAGAGATAGACAGGAAAGCAAATATGTACTAATGAGCACCTTGAAGGATACAGAGAGGATACCTGGAAAGAAAGCTATCTGATACAATAATTAGTATCCATAAAGAAATAGGAAAGATGGCAAACCATAAAATAAGAAAACACTGCAATAGAAAGCAATGCTTGGGAGAACAGAAAGGAGATCTCGGTGATTAAAAATGCAGTAGAAGTAATGAAAAACTTTACAGAAGTCAAAGATGGAGTCTAGGAAATGTTTCAGAAAGTAACAAAGCAAAAATGTAAGCATAAAAAGTATTAGAAAACCAATGCTGGAGACATAACTTTCAGACAAAAGTTCCAATAAGAGTCTCAGAAGAAGGGAGAGAGATTAATAAAAGAGAGACAATATTTGAAACAATAATGATTGAGTTTTCTAGAATTAATTGAAGACTCTGGTGCTTAGCTTTAGAAATACCCGAAAAAGGTCCGAGATAAATCAGGAGGTGAGGACATCATGTAATCTCCTTAAGACAGATTTTCTAGGATAAGCTCTGGATCCATAATCCTGGTTATTTTTATATCCTGTTAGTATTTGTTGACTAAAGTATATAAATGTACTTGCTTAGACTTTTTAAAAAATTGATTTTCCCTGTGTAAAATATTTTAATTTAGGTAAATCACATACACATGTATAGACACACCCAATGTAGACTATTTAGAGGAGGCTAACTTTACCAGTAAACTCAACCAAAGTGATCATCAAAATAATTTGTGAATATAGACATTGTTTCACAGCTAAAGATAAAATTATTTTTCCTTCAGACAGTCTCCCTAGGAAATATTGCCTGAGATACAAAGGAAAAGGCAGCTTGCAACATATTTAAGTTCTGTCTATATAATGCCAGAACTAATTGAAGAATAAAAGCATCAAGGAATCAGTCCTTTGTTTTGCTTACATGATAAAAACCAGTCTAACTGATTCAACATATTAAATTAGTTATTTTGGCATTATGTAGACAAAAACCTTGGTTATCTAATTAAGGAGTTAATTTCCTGTTCCCTTTCCTTAGCAACCTGGTTTCCATCTGCTTATTATCCAATCATTATTAGTTTCTACTTGGATGACCAGGTATAATTTAGGCAGTATAAATATCATTCCAAAATGGTTAACCCTGAATAATACTGTAATGAAATTCTTTTGCTTTCAAAATTTTATATGATTTAAAAAGTTAATGAGCATGACAAATGGAATTTCATTAAAGGCACAGGCAACAAAGAAACATAGATCTAAAAAAAAAAACGGATTCATTTCTTGGTTAGTTAATTTAAGACAGTTCTCTAGTGGTAGCCACATGTGACTAAAGCATTACCTTAATTGATAGTAAATACTTCTTTTTTAAACTAGCACAAACTACAGTGAAATGCAAAACATAAGAATACCTGTACTGGCTGGGCATGGTGGCTAATGCTTGTAATCCTAGCACTTTGGAGGCCAAAGTGGGAGGATCACTTGAAGCCAGGAGTTTGATACCAGCCTGAGCAAGAGCAGGACCTCATCCCTACAAAAAATAGAAAAATATTGAATAGGGATTCTTTTCTCCAGTATACATTTCTGTCTACTTTGTCAAAGATGAGATGGCAATATGTGGATGATTTGAAATCTGGGTTCTTGGCTCTGTTCCATTGGTCTACGTCGCTATCTTTGTGCCAGCACTATGTTGTTTGGGTTACTATGGCCTTGTAGTATAGCTTAAAGTTTGGTAAAGTGATGCCTCCATATTTGTTCCTTTTTCTTAAGGTTGCTTTGGCTATTTGGGCTCTTTTTTGACTCCAAACAAAGCATATAATATTTTTATGGGATTGTATTGAATCTGTAAATCAGTTTGGGTAGTATAGACATTATAAAAATGGTAATTCTGCCAAACTACGAGCATAATGTTTTTCCATTTGTTTATATCATCTGCAATTTTCTTCCTCAGTGATTCACAATTCTCTTTGTAGAGATCTTTCACCTCCTTGGTTAATGGTGCTGGGAAAATTGGATAGCCACATGTAGATGTTTGAAGCAGGATCCATATCTCTCACCATTCGCAAGAATTAATTCAAGGTGGATAACAAACTCAAATCTAAGACATGAAACCATAAGAATTCTGAAAGAAAATGTTGAAACAACTCTTCTAGATACTGGCCTAGGGAAAGAATTTATGAAGATCCTAAAGACAGTCACAGCAACCAAAAAAATAAATGGGACTTGATTAAATTAAAAATTTTATATGCAGACAAGGAAACAGAGCAAACAGACAACCTACAGAATGGGAGAAAATATTTGCATGCTATACATCTGACAAAGGCCTAATAACCAGAATCTATGAAGAACTCAAGCAAATCAGCAAGAAAAAAGTCAAACAACCGCATTAAAAAGTGGGCAAAAGACATGAACAGAAACTGTTCAAAAGAAGATAGATTAATGGCCAATAAACATAGGAAAAAATGCTCAGCATCACTAATCATCAGAGAAATGCAAATCAAAACCACAAGAAGATATCATCTAACCCCTGTAAGAATGGCTTTTATCAAAAAGTCCCAAAACAATAGATGCTGGCATTGATGCAGAGAGAAAGGAACATTTATACACCGTTGGTGGGACTGCAAACTAGTGCAATCTCTAAGGAAAATAGTATGAAAATTCCTCAAAGAACTAAAAATAGACCTCCCATTTGACCCAACAATCCCGCTACTAGGTATTTACCCAAAGGAAAAAAAGTCATGTTATCAAAAAGATACTTGCACTAGAATGTGTATTGCAGCCCAATTCATAATTGCAAAGATGTGGAATCAACCCAAGTGCCCATCAATACATGAGTAGATTAATAAAATGTGGTATATGTATACCATGGAGTACCACTTTGCTATAAAAAATGATTTAATACCTTTTGCAACAATCTGGATATCTGGATGGAACTGCAGACCATTCTCCTAAGTGAAGTATCACAAGAATGGAAAAACAAACACCACGTGTACTCACTATTAAATTGAAACTAACTGATCAGAACTCATATGCGCAGATGGAAGTAAAACTCAATGGAAATCATGCAGGTAGAAGGGGGGAGGAGAGGATAGGTGAAATCATACCTAACGAGTACAATATACAGTATCAGGTTGATGGACATACTTATAACTTTGACTCAAGCATACAAAAGCAATCCATGTAACCAAAACATTTGTATCCCTGTAATATTCTGAAATAAAAAAAATAAAATAGAAAAAAATAGAAAAATTAGCTGGGGTTGGTGGCATGCATCTGTAGTCCAAGCTACTTGGGAGGCTGAGGCAAGGGGATTGTTTAAGCCCAGGAGTTTGAGGTTGCAGTGAGCTATGATGATGTTATTGCACTTTAGTCCAGGTAACAGAGCAAGACCTTGTCTCAAAAAATAAAGTAAAACAAAACAAATAAAAAAATACCTGTACTAATGCATCTATTAAAAAGTAAGGAATAGGGTAAGGATGGAAAGTGGAAATAAGACATGTAAACAAGGGACAGAGCTTTCTTGTAAAGAGGTTGCTAATTAAACACATTAATATAGTTCCTCAGCAATAAGTTAGTTGAGCTAAAGCTAGCTTAGTGGACATTTTATGGAGGGCAAGAACTCACATGGTGTGTTATTTCCAACTTTGGAATCATCAAATCTAGGTGATGAAATAATAGCTTATTCATTTGCAAGAGAATATTATGATCAACTTTGTCTTACACATGTTATTCCTGGCTAGCCTCCATATTAATTTGGGTAATGCAAAATATTTCCTGTGACTTTTTTAGTAGCTATGCTACTAAAAACGTAGGTATTTGGATATTGCCTTTCTTTTTAGATGCTGAAGGAAGTACACAGTTTCCTTCTGGTGACTCTTTGTTTATTTCTCATTCTTCAAATAAACATTTTTTTTTTATTTTTTTTTATTTCAGCTCATTATGGGGGTACAAAAGTTCAAGTTATATATATTGCCCATGCCCCCCCATCCCCTCGAGTCTGAGCTTCAAGTGTGTCCATTCCCTAGACAGTGCACATCGCACTGGAATGGCAAAAGAAAACCAACCTCCTTGTTTCTTTTTACCTCAGCTAGGTTGCTCCATGGTGCAGAAGAGTTGAATAAATTGATCTAAAATTAAAAGTGAGAAACACAGCACTCTGGGAAAAGCTATGTGCTATGCCCCGAGGAAATGGCAATATGCAGTTGAAATAAACAGATTGTTAACAAGTCTTGCTATTTATCTTTGTTTTGTTTGGGCCTAAGTCGAAGATAAGCAGTCAAGATGATCATGAGCAGCAGGTCTTGCCTGATTCTATTGGAAATCTAATTAAAAGGTTCTTCTCATCTTAGATCATATTGGAATTCTAAAACATAAGGATGCCGCCACTAGTTAGGACAACCATCGTTCAAAACAATGCTACGAAAAGAAGTGGTGTTTCACTGCTTGTCAGTAGACTATCGTTTAATGTTACTCACCTCAGATCAAACTTGCCCAAAGACAAATGTTCTTGCTTTTATTAGCTGTACTCTGTGACATGGCTTTCAAATAGACTAAGGGCTAATAAATCAAAGTGAAGGGATTTGAACCACAATATCTACTCTTTCTGAACATCCATGATATACAAATGATTACTTTTTTATTAAAATTCTCAATAAACAAAATAACATTGCTTGAAGTCATGAAAATAAATTGTTTGCCATTACTCTGAACACACCACCATTTCAGTATCTTTTTGTATAAGAAAAACCAGAACCTCTCTTTAAGTCCCATACTTTCCAATGTTTATACATTGTACCAGGTATATTATTATATAATTATGTATGTGTCTGTCATACAAACCCTCCCTCTTAGACTACTATAGTTTATCTGTGCATTCTCACTGAAAACCAAGGGTTAATACAAGCAGTTACTTCCTAATGTATGGAGACTTAGTGAGCAAGTGAATGAATGAATGGATAGGTGGAAATTTTGGAGGTTTGCCTCTCAGTGTCAGAAAGTCAGGATAGGCAGATCAACATCTTTCCCTGGCCTCTAATATAGCATCTCACTTTAGTTCTTACTTTCCCATTTTGTTTAGGTACTCCTTCACCTCCTATCAAGAATTTACAAAGCAACTATTCCATGTAAAGCAATTTATTAATATGTACACATTAATTATACTTAAGGTTTCTTCCTTCAACAAACTTCCTGTCTAATATGGAAGATAAGACAATACAAATATGAATAATTTAAAGTAAAATATTCTATTCTAAGCCAGGCACAGTGGCTCACACCTGTAATCCCAGCACATTGAGAGCCTGTGGAGAGAGGATGACTTGAGGCCTGGAGTTCCAGACCAGCC
This sequence comes from Eulemur rufifrons, assembly GCF_041146395.1. Classification (NCBI taxonomy): domain Eukaryota; kingdom Metazoa; phylum Chordata; class Mammalia; order Primates; family Lemuridae; genus Eulemur; species Eulemur rufifrons. The sequence goes on from NC_090989.1 coordinate 112,888,633, forward strand.
GGGCAACATAGTGAGGCCCTGTCTCTCTAAAAAATAAAAATAAAGAAATTAGCTGGGCATGGTGGCATACCTGTAGTCCTAGCTACTTGGGAGGCTGAGGCTGGAAGATCAATTGAGCCCAGGTGTTCAAGACCGGCCTTGGCAATATAGTGAGACCCTGTCTCCAAAAGAAAAAAATGTTATATTCTAATAGTAAAGCAAATGAATTCTAAGGCAGCCATCATCCTTCTAATGACACCATTAATTTACGATATTTCCTTAATGCAAAAACAGCATTGATTTTTGAGGCATATTCAGTTTAAGAATAGCATTTTGAGAAAAGACTATAATATATTAAAATGCATATATTTTAAAACTACTTAACAATAGCATACATTTATCCATAAAATCCCATGTCACATTATTCATCAATATCAGCACCTTAGCCCTGACTTTTTCCAAGTCTAAAGATTCTTCCAATAAATTTTGACCACTAGTGGTTAAGAAAAGCAACACAATGATCACCACTGCCCATGATCCTGATTTCTTTAGCAATTTAAAAAGGAACAGTATAACTTTGAAACAGATACTACTAGAATTTTTTCTTCATTCACTATTCGGTTAAACTCTAGTTATTTGTTTTATGTTTTTAGGGCTTTAATTAAAGGAGATAGTCCCTCAAGACTCAAAAATTCGTCCCAAGAACCTTATCTAGTTTTGACAAGTCTGTGATCAATTTGGAGAAATTTGCCATTTCTACTGTCCTTAATTATACTAGATGGCAAAAGACAGGCAGTTGTCTAGGTTCATAGTAACTTTTAGTTCCAATACTCCCTAAGGGTATAATCCTTTTTGTGGACATTTTAAATGACAAAAGCAGATCCAAACTTAAAATTCAACCATCTCTGGTGGTATTGAGACAAATAACCCTTCCCAAGTAGCAGTCTGTTGAATAGACACCTTCGATTCTTGACTGTGTTTCCATTAGCTCAGAGATGACAAAGGCTTTATAATTTACTGCATTGTCCAGCAGCATATAAGTTTGTTTTGACATAAATTATGTTTTCCAATTTCAGAGACATTAAGATTAAAAGTATATTGATTTCTCAAAATTGAAAGAATGTGGCCCATAACTTATGATAATTTAATAAAACCATGTTCCCTGTTTTTATGTTTGCCTGACCTACTGGACACTTCTCACATTTTTTTTAATGCACCTAGGTTGTTACTATATTCTGGCCAGTAAGGTAGCTTTCCTACACAAATTCACTAGAAGTCGATGTAGGAGATCCGATAGGACAATGAGGAAGGCTTAGTCTGATTGGCTTCTTGTTCATATAAATGTTTCACGTAAATCAGAAGTATACAAAGTAGTAATATAAAATGCTCAATCAACTAAACTTTTTCTCACTGATAACAACTTTCCAAACTACCTCTAGGCCTAAGTATAAAACAAGGAGATAAATAAAAGTGAAATCAAACATTTTGAGAAGAGGTACATAGAGTCATGGGATGCCACTAACAAAAAAAGAAAAACAGTATTACAAGGGAAATCAGTCTCAGGGGAAGATGGTAAATCCAAATTCATAGTTGTTGTTTTGAGGTAACAAAGTAATATCAAAGGAAAAATTACATTGGTTATTTGGAAATGGTACAGGTTCTACAGTTAAAGAAGTGGACTGTTGGTAATTATTTGGAATATATAGAGGCAGTGCTTAAAGCCATGAAGAATTATTTGCTACTAAAAAGTAACCACTAAAAATTAAATTAGCACTTGTGCTCAAAGTTAATACATTTTTATACTTAGCCATCAATTTCTGTATCATACACATGTTCCTTGAATTTGTCTAATGTGACAAGGTCCATTCAGCCCTGTACTGGGCAGCTTAGACCACATTAGAATGAGCTTCCAATACCCTGGCTTTGCTCTGACCAGCCAGGTCCTAACCTACCTTAAATCACACAATCCAACTTGCTCTCCATCTCTGCAACTTCTGACCACAGAATTTGTTTTCCCATTTATGGCCTTGCTTCTGCCATCAGACTGTAGTTTAGATTCGCTCCTATGTTCTTGCTTTCCGTGGCATCTATAACTTAAATTACTTTATTTTTTTCTGTAGCTCTACAGTCTTCAGCAGCCCTGGGTGAAAACCCACATGTCAGGACTAACACTTAGGATGCTCCTTCTCATTGCAGCCGTCCCTGCGTGTTGCCTCCTCCAGGAGACCCACATCTAGTCACTGAATAGGAAACCACTATTTGCTATGAAGAGTAGAATAAATTGAGCATTAAAAACAAAGTTAAAATATAATAGGAAAACAGCAAGGATAAATAAGTTGTTTTTAAAATTTCATATATTTTTCTTAACTATTTCTAGAGTATATTTCCTCAGTAAAGACTAACTTCCCAAAATTTTAAAAGGCCAGACTATGAAATATTTATTCAGTTAACTTACATGGCCACCACCAAATTAATAAAATGCATAAACTTTACAAAATTATATAATAACTTATTATATAAATATATAATATGACTATATATGGTTTACTATATATAATATATATACACAACAAAATAACTGTATATAAAATCATGCACTTACATATATATAGAGGTACATATTTATCTACATATATATATATATCAACGTGGTTAAGATTCTTTAGATATATTACCTCATTATGCACAAATAAGTGAAATAAACATATGTTAACAATCAGAAAAAGAACATTCTTACAGAGCAAATCCTATGCAAATATAATAAGAATTTAATTGTTCAGACTTTAAATTATTACAATAGAACAGTATTCTTTTTTCTAAGAAAATTTTTTTTTTTTTTTTTTTGCTATTTGTAGCATAAGTAATGACCAACCCCAACAATACCTTTCAAACAATACCTTTGTTTGAATCTTGGGTTTCCAAGTTGAAAATGGTAAAATAAATCTCCATTATAGAAAATTTTCTTCATTTTTTGAAACTTTATATTTTAAATGCTACTTGTGCAATATTAATTTTAATTACCATAGATTTTAATGTCATTCAAAATGATATTTGTAGGAAATGCAAATGCATAAGGAAAGTTATCTGGCTCATAGTTTGGGCAAGTATAATGAAAAATAAGAAAAATAAACTTGAATATTTTGCTCTGATCTCAAATTGATCCCATGGAAAATAAAATGAATTTGAAATAAAATCAGGAAGTTTGTACAGGCTCAGAGAAACTGAATTCTATGAGTACTATCATCTACCACTTGTGTTCTAGAGTCCAGATGGATCTTAAAGTTAAACCTGGCTTATTCTGAGCTCTTAGTGCCAGCCACCAGACCACTGAATATTCTAAGCAGTAATCAGCCATTTGATGAGAACCTCAGGCACATACCTGTGATTTAGAGACATAAACAGAGAAATACATATTTCCAAATATTATTTCATTATTTAGTGGCAGGTCTGGAATCACTACCTCTTAACTGAGCAAACCCTGAAGTGTTTTTACCAAATGACCACAGTGCAGAGTAGGGAGGTATCTGCCATCCTTCTTTCCTCTGATTTGTTTCTCATCATACACCTAGAAAATCCAAAATAGAATGTGAAATTTTGCCACCTTTAAACTAATAAATTAATAACTGGCTAATATGGGTGGAAAAAAGGGGAAAACATAATATTATGGATATATAATCACTTTAATGGTCTTAAGTCTTAGAGGAAAGGGGCTTACGACAGAGTATGGAAGAAAGTGAAATTCTATCCATTTGAACAGATTGAAAGGATTGGAAGATTTGTGTTATAGATAGACCTACAGGAGTAGTTAAGATTTTATTATAGCAGGCCAAGAAGGATGAAGTTGCATGCTTATCAGAGGGATCCATAGGGGCAAAGAGGTTTCTATCTAGGAAATAGCCACCCAGATAGCCCCCCATGATGCTTGATAATTACATACCAGGTATAGCCAATAGTCTACACAATCTGAGCTAATAAGCATGGTCCAATTCCTCAATAAAGTTATGGGGTATTAGTATTAAATCATCACCATTTTATAGATGAAGAAATTAAGGCACAAATTGTTCATGTAACTTGCCTCAAAGAGCACAACTAATAAGCACAGGAGTTGGAATTTGAACTAAGGTAGAGTGACAATCAAGCTCATATTCCTAAACACTATGCTAATGCTACATATTGAGGAAACAGGAGAACGTGAAATAGCTAAGTAGATTAAGGCTATATTGTTGGAATTTTGCATGCCTCCTAGACTAAAGAATTTGCTCAAGCATTTCTCCTACTGTGTGAGTTTTTGTAATATGAATTAGAGAGAACATGATTGAATAATTAAGGAGAAAGAAAAACTGGCACTACTCCAGCAGCTGCTGGATATAATGTTATTGTGATTGGGAAGAAGCACCTTGCTCAGTGGAAAAATGCTATTGAATAAACAGAGTAGGAGCCCACACCTGCTTGGTGTGCAGTAAATGGGTGCTCAGCTGGCATTCTTTCTTCTGTTTCCTGCTGGAAGTTGTAAACAGCACTAAAAGTCATTTTGATTGTACAAAGTTTATTGATTCTTGTCTGATCTTACATGTTCTTTAGAATTTTCCCAGGGATATTTTGATTTATTTTTGTTGGTTTTGATCAACCAGTTTGCTATTTTTAGCCTTCACAAAATACTACTATAGTCATTTTGAATCATAATTTCATTATTGAAATTCCTGAATAAAATATAACCTTGTTTTTGCTGCTCTGGTGTTATTTACTCATTTCCTTACAACTCACCGCTCCCCCCCCAACCACCGCTTCACACATACACGTTTAAACAACTGATTTTATGACATAATTTTTGAAAATTGAATTTTCTTAGTAATATTGCTGTCATCAATAGCAAAAGAGGTTTAAAACTCACTATGTAATGGGGAAGCATTAATAGTTTCTGACCAGATAAACGTTATACAAGGAACCATGAATTAATTAGATTAAGCACGCTGGGTAGATTCTTTGCAGTGGAAGAGAGAGAAGATATGGGAGAAAATAAGGATGAGTCAAAGATGCCTACATTTGGAATCCATGTGTCCAGGAGAATAGCAGTAACATTAATAAACTCAATCATAAAGACGTGAGTACAAATATGTTAAAACAACATCTCAACTGACTATGTTTTGGAAATATATAATTTATTGCCATAATTTTCCTGTCATGAAATTTAGTTCTCTGAAACAAATTCAAATGTCACATTAAAATCATTTGTTTCTCCAAAGGCATACATCCTTGCCTAAGAGTAATTTCGTTTTTCTCCCTATATACCCTGAGTCTTCTGTGTTTTTGAAGCAGCTGCGCCTGATGTTATGAATAGTCAATCATGTACAATGCCTATTATAAAATGCTTCATAGATGAACTAACATACTTCTTGTTCTGTTTCCTTGGAATTTAGCTCATAGTAATAGAGCATAAAAGCAATAATACTAAAATCAAACTTGAAACCCATCTGCTTATTAGAAGACTGTTTCTTCTACTGATATTATCCTCCACAAATATATTTTAAATAATCAAATTTATAATTTATTCAACAGCTGGAGGTCAAATATTAATCCTAAGGCATTTTCTTATAGGCCTAGGCCTTTGAAAATTAAAATTAATTATCCAGTTACATTAGCAACAAACCAAAGGTAAATTCTTATCACAAGGGGACCTTTGCAATAAGATCTCATTATTGATCTATTTTATAACACACAAAAACATACCTAGTTAGGTACAAATATACTTTTGATAGTTTTTCAGTAAAATTGATAAATTATGGGTTAGCCTCACCTCACCTTCCCCAGATCAACAAATATCTGGAAATCTTCCAAATGTAATAATTAATTAGAACATGTCTGAACAATCTGACATTATCTTTTGACAAATTCCTTTGTTCTCTTCTGAGTCAGCATGATGTACACAACTTTAGTTTGTGTGTACAGCAAAGATTGCCAATAAGATGACAATAGATTGCAACATTAATACATTGTCCAAATTTTTTATATAAATAAAATAACCTAATTTTCAAATCTTAACAAAATTATTACATTTGATAAGGGTTATTTTATCATTTTCCAATTCAGTAGTAAATTGGATTACTCTAAACCTCAGCGGAAACTATTTAATAAAATTTTAATAAACAATCTGTATACATAAATGTGTGGGGATTTTTTCCATAAGAGCACAAAAATGTCATTGGAAAACTGACAATTCAACAACACTTTCATGCTTATTGAGTTCTTTTTCTTTTCATGGTTCCTTCTGATACATCCAAATCGTTATTTATGTTGAGAAAGTATATCTAAATGCTTAAACATATTCATTCCATCTTTATTCATTTCTTCCATGAATATAGCTCCCATAATATGATGCTTCCTTCCATAGTTTTATGTAAATTTATATGAGAGATATACAGGATTATAGCAATATCACATAGCTCACAATGAAGGTGAATATGTCTCCAAAGATGAAAAAGCTGGTGGGAGGGATGAGGAAGAAGCAGTGTACTTAGAAAGACCATACAGAAAGAAAGCCCAGGGATTGCCCTTAGCTAGAAAATATGAGTCTACCAAGACTGAAGTGCCCCTAGACGTCTAACCACTGTAGAAAAACAGAGCTAATCTGATAAAGGGCTGTTTGAAGCAAATTGACCCTGAATCATTTGCTCTCTGTGGGACAAAGCAGACTCATCTGGTCCTTTTGGCCACCGCTGAGCCTACTCTTGGAAACAGCATCTAATAAATACACTGCCTGTTATGTCCCTTTGCCTTAAACAAGACTTTACCCCATAAGACAATAGTTTTCTACCTTGGATGCACATTAAATACTTAGTGAGCTTTTAAAACATATCTTGATCTGGGACTTATCTGTGACCCATAAAATCAAAATCTCAGGATGCAGGTTGAGTTAGAATTTGGTGTTTCTTGGGAGATCGCCATGGTTGAGAATCAATGCTAAGCTTAAGACATGAGGTCACATGCATCCTCTTCTCCTTGTCCTAGTCACCTTTCCAGAGCTCAGTTCTGCTCCGTGGAGATGCCCATGACCAGCTCAAGTCACATGCTGCCTAAAGCCCACATCTCAAGCTCCCCACCACTATCAGGGCTTAACAGGGCCCCAGAGATACTGGGGCTGATGGTTGTGTTTTAGATACATACATACTACAATCAAAGATGGAGAGTTTAGGGGAAGAATTAAAACATAGCCACATATAAGAGGACTGAAAATAAGTAATTCTGAAACAAAGAAAACAAACAAATGCTGAAGAGTTCACGCATAATGTACAACAGAGCAAAATAAGCCTTATTAAGGCAGCATATGGTGCAGAGTATAGAAACCAAAATCTTTACCCAATTGTGAGCAGGGCTCCCCCTGATCTATATATCTATCTATAACAATCCCTGAAGAGGCTATTACTGCAAGACTTTATAAATACAGAGATTGGTAGACAATGACTGTGTTCAATGGGCTAAGAATAATTGAGTTTGCACACACAAACTATACACATGATATAAATTTCTATAACTATTAATTTCTTTTCTCTAACTAATAGGCAAAACCTATAACCCCATGAAAGTAAAGTAGTGGCTTCTCATGGGCCAACTCTCATAGGTAGATTAGAAATGGCAATCTCAAGAATGTAGTTGAGATTATTGAGGCATGCTTGAGATTAGCAGGAAAGACATGCCCTATTGACACAGCAAGCCCTGCTGTGGGTGCAGGAGAGTGCCCGATGTCCCTCTCACCCTGTCTTAGCCGCTTTTAGGTAACTAACAACATGCTCCTGACCTGGTCCTTCTGGATTGTTCTCCTTCCACCCCTCACCCCTTTATCTGGTTCCACTTAATTTACTGATCCTTTTCCTGTATTCAAGTGTTTTACTACTCCAACACCACCAGACTAGAAGCAGGCATTTCTCATAGCTGATCTTTTACACTAATTACAAAAATTCTTATTTTCTACTCATTGCTAAGAGTTTGCACTTTGCATCTTTAATCACTGGATTTTTCTGCGACAGGCGGGGGGAGGGGCTGTGAGGAGAGAGGGAGTTGACTTCTAAGGATCTCTGTTCTTAAGTTAAAAGACCTAAAGAGTTTTTTTCTCTCTTTTTCTAATATATTCTGAAAAACGCCTGCCACCAATAGCATATTTTCCAGAAATAGCCTTGTTTTTCTTTGTGTATAGTGCTGTCTCTCTCTTTCTTAATGTCTACTTGGAGCCAACCTGCTGTGGTAGGAAGGGATTTCTATTCTGCTCTGGGTCTGAGTGGGAAAAGCAACCTTTATTTCAAGTCTAAGTAAAAAACACGCCTCCAGTAGAAGCCAGAGACCCTGACGCTGCTTTATGTCTGAAACAGAAAAGAACTTTACTTTTGATGCTTTCATAACCACTTTTACTTAGACTACACTAAAATTATTGTGGCAATCATGACCTAAATTCCTTCAACATGTTTATTCAGCTATTTCATAAGTAATAGTTAGTTTCATACAGCATAATTTCTTGTCTGCATTAGCATACTTCTCAGCTCCACACATAAAATCTATGAGATGGAAAGCCTGATTAAAAATATAATAGAATGGCTGGATTTCAGAAAAAGTCTTTAAATTCAGTATAGAACCTAAAATGAAAAGCCAAGGCATATTAATCAGTATTTAAATATTCTTCATCCTGTTTTCCTGTAGGATTTTTTGTCTAATGTTTTTTAGACTTATATAAACATACTATCCAAGTAAAGAACTTCAAGTCTTCCATATTCTGGACAAAATTTAGAAGAGTTTTAAACAAATTTGTGATGTGGAATAAAATCTCTATTGATTAATTAAGATGCACCAATGATGGGACTATATTAAAGATCTGAAATTATTAAGAAAATAGACAAAACTATAACAGTATTTATAAAGTAAAAAAGATATATAGGCATAATTAAGCAGTGTCAGGAACAAGGAAAGGGTTCAGGACTACAGATTGAGTACAATTTTTAAAAAAAAGTATCATAAAGTAGTAGTAAGAGCAACTTTATGCCAATAAATTTCAAAAATTAGATTGAAGTGATAATTTCCTGGTAAATTATAACTACCAAAATCGATACAAGATGAAAGAGAAAATTTGAATTAACCCAGAACCATTTAAGTTTGTTAAAAATTTATTTCTCATGAATTTCTATTTAATGAAAGGTAACATCAAGAGAGTAAAAAGACAAGCCAAACAAAACAAGAGTGAAAAGGCAAGCCACAGAACAGAAGATATTGCTGTATAAATACAATAATAAAGACCTCTAACTGAGGATATAAATGTGTGTGTATGTATATACATGTGTGTGTAGATGACAGGTATTTCTATAATTTTTTGAATTATACAAACAACCAACAGAAAATGAGCAAAATTCTTGAATAAGAAATTCACGAGAGGATATTCATGTGGTCAATAAACATACAGAAATATGTTTAATTTCACTAGTGACAAGGGAAATGTAAATTGAATCCTCAATGAGATACTACTACACTTTCACTGAGACGACTAATATTAAAAGATTGACAATACTAAGGATTGATAGGAATGTAAAGCAACTGGAACTCATATACTGCTGATGGATTGGAAATTAATTCAACTGCCATGCAAAATTGGCAGTATCCACTAAATCTCCCACATGCATTCCCTATGACTCAACAATTCTGCTCTGAGACATATGCTTAAATGTGTGTGTGTTTCTGTATGTATGCATTTATACATATGTATACAAAAATACTAGAAGTTCACAGTAGACTATTGTAAGAAGCAAATACTGCAGCAATCCAAATACCATTAGCAATAAAATGGATAAATAAATTATACGCTATACAATAATGAAAATAAATGAATGATTGCTCCTGGAGTAATATAAATGAATCTAATAAGTATAATATTTGAGCAAAGGAAGCCAAACACAAAGCAGTACACATTGCATGATTTTACTTACATAAAGTTCAAAACCAAGTTATATTATTTAAAAGAAAATTTTTGTTCCACTTTGAGCATGAGCACACAATTTTGTATGCTGAACAACCTACGCTTTCTGCAATTTTGTGTGACCCATTCTATTAATAGGCTGGCTGAAACCAGGTTTTCAGTTATCAGGGAAATGAAACTTGGCAGTGGCCACTCACAAAGTAGAGTTTACAGTCCACCTTGTAAACCAATCAGTGATCTGAACTCAAAAAGTTGTCTAATGTCATAAACTTTCTCCTTTTTGATCTATATCAAGCTCTTTCAATTTCTAAACAAAAAGGAACTAGACGTTTGTGAGTGAGTGATGCTGTCCTTCCTTGCTAGACAAGTAAATAAATTCTGCTTTATTTCAGATTGTTACTTAGTAGTCTTTATTTCTTTTCACTTAAAGACTTCGTAGAAGTTAGGATACTGGAGACACAAGGAGCTGATACAAGGTGTGCTTGTTGGGTGCTAGCAATAGTCTATCTCGATCTGTGGTCATGACATACCTGTGTTGATTCAGTGTAAGTATGTTGAGATATACTTTTATGATGTTAGTCTATAATTCAACAAAATTCACTTTAAGAAAGACAAAACTGTATAGCAGATAAAAATGTTTCACACAAAACAACAACAAAAATACAAGGAAAAAACAAGAAATGAAACAAAAAAAAGCTACGCCTCAAAAGCACATTAGGTTGAGATGATTTTATAGGCAGGATTTTAGTGAAAGAACGTTCCACTAAACTTTTAAGGAACAAATAGTTCCTAATGTTGTTCTAGAGAACAGAAATAGAAAGACTGTGCCCCTGTTCATTTTTTTTAGGTTAGCACAACCTTAATAGCAAAATTAGATTGTACAAGGAAAGAAAATTATAGGCCAATCTCACATATGAATATGACACCAAAATCCTTTTAAAAATCTAAATCTAGTGTAGAAACTAACAAATAAGGAACATAGAGGTATTAGAAAAGCAAAACCAATAGTAACTAAAATTCATGCAGCCAAATCCGAATTTAGGTTCAGTACATTTTATAGACAGGCCCTGTGTGAAACCTCATATAATTTAGATATTCAGGCTGATAATGTTAGAGTCTCAAAAATATCTAAGGATACGTGTGAATCTTGCAGAACTCACAAAAAGGAAAAAAAAGATTTCATTTCTCCGTTACCCAATTAACCTTTCTCCTAAGAAGCAGAAAGGAGTGTCACATGTTTGGGAAGGCTGCTTCATCTATTCAGGATGCTCCTGAAGAGGGCAAAGCCTGTCAGTAATGTCAGTGAGGCTGGCTGCTCCAAGTCAGAGAAAATACATGCTTATGCCTAAGCACAGTGGTTCTCAGAGTGGTTCCCAGACCAATGGCAACAGCAGCATCTGGGAACTTCTTAGAAATGGATTTTTTTTTCTTCCTTTGTTGGACTCACTTAATCAGGAGCTCTAGGGGTGGGGTCCAACACACTGTTTCAATAAGCCTCCCTTCCCCTATGCCCTGTGATTTTGATAAACTTTAAAGTCTAAGAACTACTGTCCTAGGGTAGTAGACTGCTGCAAATGGGCAAGCTCTGGATATAATGCTGCATCTTTTCTTTCTATTTCCTCCAGGAGGCAAAAAAAGAAAAAAGAAAAGAAAAAACACAGAAGAAGAAACTGTCGAAAGGAAGTGTACCTCCCTACCCAAGCAAGGTAACTTTCACACAGAAGTGGAGAGAACTGAATCTTATGCTTAGCTTTTCCAAGTATGTGAATATTGTGAGATATAAAAACAATTTGTGAAAATTTATTTTGAGTTATTTGGCTTGAGATTTTTTCAATATCAACTTTTGTTGTTTTTAATTATACAATGATATATAATAATTGTAGAAAATAAGATAATATAGACAAGCAAAAAAATGAAATAAAATAAACTTTTAATCCCATTATCCACAGATGTATAAATTAATTTATTTATATGATTTAATAACTGCTAGGATACATTCTATATCATTACTCATTTGTTTCTTAATTTTCCTGACTATACTTGTTATAATACATTGGTACATATTCTTCCAGATTTTAAATAAAACATGTTATCATACTGTACATATAATTTTGTAACCTGCATTATATGAAGAAAAACCCATAATGAAGTTATCTACATCTCTTAGTACATCAACACATTTTTTCTATAGCATTTTAAATGTTTCACATCGTTATTGCTTAAATTTATTCAATCTGCTATTGTTGAATATGCAGTATTTCCAATCCTTTCCTCTTATAAAAACACTCTAATTAGCATACAAAGCCCCCTTTATGCTCTCATTCCATTCCTAACCCCTCCCCTTCCCCAGAGATACTCCATGTTTACAATTTGGTGTGTGTCTTTTAATCACTTTTTCTAGTCATGTACATACACACACACACAAATCAGTTTTTTACAAGATTTGAACCACATTAAAAATAGTTTTCTAACTTACTTTTTCTTCCTTCCTTCCACATTACCAATATGTTTTGGTAATTTTTCCATATCAGTACAAATAAATCATCTTTCTAATGGCTTCATAGTTTTCAATGGAATGTATGTACCATAATTTTAAAGATCATTCTTCTGCAAGTAAGTGTTCCAGTTGTTTTTAATTTTTTAATGTTATAAACAATGTCCCAATCATGTTTTACATATAATTTTATGCATGTAACAAGTATACTATGTGATTAAGACTCAGAGTAAAATCAGAAAACCTTTTTCTGTCAGTTAACTATTCAAACCCCTTTTGATTTTCCCCTACCCCTGGATAAAATTTCTGTAAGTCCTTTAATATTATCTCTTGGACATTTAGTGAGTCTTCTAGTCACTGTAGTCTAGTGTGATACGTTGCTTTGTCTAAAAATAAATACCATCTCATTGTGATAAACCACAATTTGGACTTTAATCCTTCGCTGCGATTACCTAGAAGGCTGTGTGCATTTCTGAACACTTGTGCACTTTCATCCCACTGTAGGTACATTAAGTTTCAGTGTCAAACACTGGTGTTTTAATATAAAGCACTACCTGAGATGCCTTAATTCTTAGCCCATAATTACAAGGTTTGGACCTTATCTACTCTTATGCTGATATAATATTCATTAGAAATACTATAATGGGAAAGGCAAAAAAAGAAGAAAGCTTCTCTGTCCTTTCACTTCTATTGGTTCACTGAGAAGGAACATTTTCATTTCAATGGTAGGCATGCAAACAACATTTCTCTTGCATAATTTTTTTTTTTTTTTGTACTTTAAAAAGACTTAGCTGGCCCATATGCCTAAACTGCATGAAGACAACTAATTAGCCCTTCTAATGCTGCAACGCAAGACAATTCTACATGTTCTTCTGTAAAAAGAACTAATGTAATTTCTTAAATTAACCCTTCCCCTTCCACCAGCGTCCATGTTTGAAATCTCACTACAAAAGTCTTCTGAGAGGGGCAGGGAACTAAATCTTTTCCCCTACACTTATTAACTTTTTAAATATACACTAAAATAACAGAATGATCTATTAGTATTTTTTTTACTTATTTGACTTCCTTAGACTCTAATTATGTTAATTCTCTGATGGTAGAAAACTTAAAAATACTTCCTCATTTTTGTCAGTCTACTTCTATAATTGTTAGAAAAGGCCATTTTCTAAATTGTGCTAGTGTATGGATTGGAAAGGAATCTATTCACCTGAAGATAGCTATTCATATTTCTTGTTTTAGACAATCATGTCTTCTGGGTCAGGAAAAAATGAATAGATGAATAATATTTCCTCTGTTGATACTGAACTTTCAAAAATATAGAATAGTATCTCTTACACAAATAGAAAGACGTCCACCTTCAGACTTTTCGTTGTCTTACCTCGCAGGCCCTTCCTGTTTACCATTTTTTCTTCAGTCTTTAAACATCAGCGTTTTCACAGCCCAGTCACACAGTTTTTTGCTCCTCATACTCTCTCTAAGTGCTGTTGTTCACCCCATGGATTCAGTTAAACTCTCTCACATTATATCTCCAGACCAGATGCCTCTGTGTGAGTTTCACACACACATCTGATTCATAGATTGTTGTCCTTTCATTGACACCTCCCAGAAATCTCAATTGCTGCATGCCCCAAATCGAACCCCTGTTTTGGCCATGGTAAACTGTTTTTCCTCAAAGTTTCCCCATCTCAGCAAAAAACAGGAAGTCATCTTTGGTAGCTCTGCTTCTCTCTCTGTGCAGATTTAGGTACTTCCCAAAAAGCTCTCAAGTCTATACACTTATCTCCATCGACAACACCAGCCTAGCCTAAGGACTTTTATCTCGTTCTGGGAGGCTACTGAAGTGAAACCCTCCTAATTGCCCTGCGGCACACACACTACTCCATTATTCTACGCCCTGTAGCCATTGTTGATATTTTATTTTTTTTTTTTTTTTTTTTTTTTATTTTATTTTTTTTTTTTCTTTTTATTTTGTTTGTTTTTCAGCTCATCAAGGGGGTACAAAAGATCAGGCTATATACATTGCCCATGCCTCCCCATCCCCCCGAGTCTGAGCTTTAGTTGTGTCCATTTCCTAGACAGTGCACATCACTCTCATCATGTAGGTGTGCACTCCTCCCCTCCCCCCACCCCATCCCCCCCCCCCCCCCCCCCGAGAGAACTTCAAACGTGTCCATTCCCCAGGCAGTGCGCATCGCACTCATCAAGTAGGTATACACCCATCCCTTCCACCCAGCCCTGACCTCTGTCCAATACCCTATTGGTGTGAATCCCAAATGTGCTCTCAGGGAAACCAGTTTGCTGGTGAGTACATGTGGTGCTTGTTTTTCCATTCTTGGGATACTTCACTTAATAGAATGGGTTCCAGCTCACTCCAGGAGAACCAAAGAGATGCCATATCGCCATCATTTCTAATAGCTGAGTAATATTCCATGGTATACATATACCACATTTTGCTAATCCATTCATGAATCGATGGGCATTTGGGTTGTTTCCACATTTTTGCGATTGTGAATTGTGCTGCTATAAACATTCGGGTGCAGGTGTCTTTTTTATAGAATGACTTTTGTTCTTCTGGGTAGATGCCCAGTAATGGGATTGCTGGATCGAATGGTAGGTCTACTTGAATCTGTTTAAGGTATCTCCACATTGCTTTCCACAGGGGCTGCACTAGTTTACAGTCCCACCAGCAGTGTATGAGAGTACCTGTCTCTCCACACCCACGCCAACATGTATAGTTTTGGGACTTTTTGATAAAGGCCGTTCTCACTGGAGTTAAGTGATATCTCATTGTGGTTTTGATTTGCATTTCCCTGATGATTAGAGATGTTGAACACTTTTTCATATGTTTGTTAGCCATTTTTATATCTTCTTTTGAAAAATTTCTATTCATGTCCTTTGCCCACTTTTTGATAGGGTTGTTCGATTTTTTCTTACTAATTTTCCTGAGTTCTAAATAGATTCTTGTTATCAGTCCTTTATCTGATGTGTAGTATGCGAAAATTTTTTCCCATTCTGTAGGTTGTCTATTTACTCTTGTGACTGTTTCTTTGGCTGTGCAGAAGCTTTTTAATTTGATCAGGTCCCATTTATTTATTTTTGTTGCTGCTGTGATTGCCTTAGGGGTCTTCCTCATAAATTCTTTGCCTAGGCCAATGTCTGTAAGAGTCTTACCTACATTTTCTTCTAGAATTCTAATAGTTTCTGACCTAAGGTTTAAGTCTGTTAACCACCGTGATTTGATTTTTGTGAGGGGTGAGAGCTGTGTGTCCTGTTTTAGTCTTCTACATATGGATATCCAGTTTTCCCAGCACCATTTATTAAATAAGGAATCTTTTCCCCAGAGTATGTTTTTTTCTGCTTTGTCAAAGATTAGATGGCTATATGAGGATGGTTTTATATTTGGATTTTCTGTTCTGTTCCACTGGTCTGTGTCTCGGCACTTGTGCCAGTACCAGGCTGTTTTTAGAACCACAGCCTTGTAGTAAAGTTTGAAGTCTGGCAAATTAATACCTCCCATTTTGTTTTTGTTGTTTAATATTGCTTTTGCTAAACGGGGTCTTCTCTGATTCCATACAAAGCGTAAAATTATTTTTTCTATGTCTGTGAAAAAAGATGTTGGTAGTTTAATAGGGATTGCATTGAATCTGTAGATAACTTTGGGCAGTATAGACATTTTAACAATGTTGATTCTACCGATCCATGAGCATGGTATGGTTTTCCACCTATTTACATGTTCTGCGATTTCCTTCCTCAGAGTTTCATAGTTCTCCCTATAGAGGTCCTTTACTTCCTTAGTTAGATATATTCCTAGATATTTTATTTTCTTTGTTGCTATTTTGAAGGGTATTGAGTCCTTAATTTGGTTCTCCGTTTGACTGTTATTGGCGTATATGAATGCCTCTGATTTGTGTGTATTGATTTTGTATCCTGAGACTTTGCTGAATTCATTAATCAATTCCAGGAGTCTCTTGGTTGAAATCTTGGGGTTTTCTAGATATAACATCATATCATCAGCAAAGAGTGAGAGTTTGATCTCTTCTGTCCCTATTTGGACTCCCTTGATTCTGCTTTCTTGCCTGATAGCTCTTGCAAGGACTTCCAATACTATGTTGAAAAGTAATGGGGACAGTGGGCAGCCTTGTCTGGTTCCAGTTCGAAGTGGGAATGCTTTCAGTTTTTCCCCATTCAGTATGATGTTGGCTGTGGGTTTGTCATATATGGCTTGTATCATTTTTAGATAGGCCCCGTCTATGCCTATTTTTTTGAGTGTTCTTATCATAAAAGGGTGTTGAATTTTGTCGAATGCTTTTTCTGCATCTATTGATAGTATCATATGGTCTTTATTTTTGCTTCTATTTATGTGATGAATTACGTTTATAGATTTGCGTATGTTAAACCATCCCTGCATCTCTGGGATGAAGCCCACTTGGTCGTGATGGATTATTTTTTTGATAAGCACTTGGATTCGATTTGCTAGAATTTTATTGAGAATTTTTGCATCTATATTCATAAGAGAAATTGGTCTATAGTTCTCTGTTTTAGTTGCATCTTTTCCTGGTTTTGGTATTAGGGTTATGTTGGCTTGGTAAAAAGTGTTGGGGAGAATCCCATCCTTCTCTATATTGGAGAATAGTTTATGTAGGATGGGCACCAGTTCTTCTTTGTAGGTATGGTAGAATTCAGGTGTGAACCCATCTGGTCCAGGGCTTTTCTTTTTGGGAAGGTTTTTTATTGCTGTTTCGATTTCAGATCTAGATATCGGTCTATTTAGGAATTCTACTTCTTCCTGGTTGAGCCTGGGAAGGCTGTGTGTTTCTAGGAATTTGTCCATTTCCTCCAGATTTTCTAATTTGTGTGCATAAAGATTTTTGTAGAATTCATATATGTTATCCTGTATCTCTGTGGCATCAGTCGTGATTACTCCTTTTGTGTTCCTGATGGAGGTTATAAGAGATTTTTCTTTTCTGTTCTTGGTTAGTCTAGCCAGAGGTGTGTCAATTTTGTTTATTTTTTCAAAGAACCAACTTTTGGTTTTATTAATCTCCCTTATGGTTTGATTGTTGTCCTTTTCATTTAGTTCTGATTTAATCTTAATAATTTCTCTCCTTCTGCTGGGTTTGGGATCGGTCTGTTCTTCCTTCTCCAGCACTTTGAGTCTATTCATTAGATTGTCTAATTGTAAGTTTTCTGTCTTTTTGGTATAAGCATTTATGGAAATAAATTTTCCTCTCAGGACTGCTTTAGCTGTGTCCCACAGATTTTGATAGGTTGTATCTCCTTTGTCATTTAATTCAAAAAATCTTTTGATTTCCGACTTGATTTCTTCATTTATAAAATGATTGTTCAGGAGAAGGTTATTTAGCTTCCATGACTTTGAGTAGAAGTGAGGATTTCTGTTAGGGTTCATTGTTACTTTTATTCCACTGTGATCTGAGAAGATGCATGGTATAATTTCTATATTTTTAAATTTTTTAAGGCATGCTTTATGACCTAAGATATGGTCAATCTTGGAGAATGTCCCATGAGCTGATGAGAAGAAAGTATATTCAGTGGTTTTTGGGTAGAATGTCCTGTAGATATCAGTCAGGCCCATTTGATCGAGAGTTGTATTTAAGTCCACTATTTCTTTGTTTATTTTTTGTTTGGAAGATCTGTCTTGAACTGTCAGTGGCGTGTTAAAATCTCCGGCTACTAACGTGTTGTTATCTATCATTTGGTTGAGATCAAGTAGGGTTTGCTTTATGAATCTGGGTGCACCTAGGTTGGGTGCATATATATTAAGTATAGTTATGTCTTCTTGTTGAATTGTACCCTTCACCAGTATATAGTAACCATCTTTGTCTTTCTTTACTTTTGTTGATTTAAAAACTATGTTATCGGAGATTAGAACCGCCACGCCAGCTTTCTTTTGGGTTCCATTTGCTTGGAATATTGATTTCCATCCTTTTATCTTCAGCCTAAATGCATCCTTGCAGGTTAGATGAGTTTCCTGAAGACAGCAGATACTTGGCTTATATTTTTTTATCCATTGGGCTAGTCTATGTCTCTTGAGTGGGGAATTCAATCCATTCACATTTAATGAGAGAACTGATAGGTGAGACAGATTGCTTTTCCTCAAGTTGGGTTGAATTTCATTGATCTGTTTTCTCTCTTGAGCCATTATGATAATTGGGTTTTTATATTTATCTCTTGATTAGTGTTACATTCGAGGGTCCTTCTTGTGCTGGACCATGTGTAACTCTGTTTTGAGTACTTCTTGGAGAGCTGGTCTTGTCTTGGTGAATTCCCTAAGTTTTTGTTTATCTGAGAATGTCTTAATTTCACCTTCATATATAAAACTGAGCTTAGCTGGATACAGGATTCTAGGCTGGGCATTATTCTGTTTCAGAAGAGTGAGAATGGGGCCCCAATCTCTTCTTGCTTGTAAGGTTTCAGTTGAGAAATCTGGCGTGATTCGGATGGTCTTTCCTTTGTATGTTACTTGATTCTTTCTTCTTACAGCTCGAAGAAGGGCCTCTTTAGTGGATATTTTGGTCAGTCTAATGACTACATGACGTGGTGTCTTCCTATTTGGTATGAATCTCCCAGGGGTTCTTTGAGCTTCTTGAACCTGTATATCTAGAGATTTGGCTAGGCCTGGGAAATTTTCCTCAATTATATCTTCAAATAGTTTATTCAACCCTTGCTTATTGTCTTCTTCACCCTCAGGAATGCCGATTACTCTGACGTTAGGCTTCTTCACATAATCCCACATTTCTTGTAGACTGTGGTTAATTCTCATGTTTGTTTGCTTCAGCTCTGTAACTGACTTGTTTAATTGGAACGTGTTGTCTTCGATCTCTGAGATTCTTTCTTCTGTTTGATCTACCCTGCTCTTGAGACTTTCCACTGTGTTTTGTAGCTCCTTGAATAAATTCTTCATTTCCAGGAGTTCAGTTTGATTTTTCTTCAGAATTTCAATTTCTTTGGTGAATTTTTCTTCCAAGTCCTGGATCTTTTTTGTGGTTTCTTTATGTTGATTATCCATTTTTACTTGCATGCTGGTCAGCGTGTTTATGATCCATGTTTGAAATTCTTCCTGTGACATGTTGCTATTTGGAATCTGGTTTGTGTTAATTGGTGGCGAACTAGTAATCCTCTTTGAGGGTGAAGTTTCAGCTTGATTCTTTATACTTCCAGAGTTCTTTCGCTGAGCCCTTCCCATCTGGATGAATCCTTAAGATTCCTTCTTTCAGCTTTAGTCTGGAAAGGGGCAGGCCGTGAGCGCCAGGTAAGCTGCCTCCTCTGTCGCTAGGGGGAGCCCTTCGCGTGTTGTTCAGGGTTTTGCTACCTCCGCTGGGGGGGCTGCTCCTCTTCCTCTCCCGAGGTGGTTTCCGTCTCTCTCTCTGCGAGAAAGACAGTGGATAGGGGGAGGGGAGCGGCGCCCTCGTTCGCCCAGCGCCCCAGCTGCTGCAGTTCCCGTGGGCGATGGTCCTCCCCGCCCCAATGTCCGCAAGGTCCACGCTCAACTCTCTCGTGACTGGGGAACCACTCAGTGTTCACACAAAGGCTTAGCTCCTAGTCGGTCCGTGGACTAGGGAAGGGAGCCGCCCGGTACCCAATCACTTCACCGGGTTTAGGGTGCAAAACCCAACAATGGCGACCGCCCGTCTGCAGCACTGTCACTGGGGTTGAACGCTCAGCGACCGGCAGAGGCCAGAGGAGCCGAGACCGGGAGAACCCAGCCCCGCCCAAACGAGACAGATCGGCGTCTGCTCCTGCCGGGAGGGAGGCAGCCCCGCCGCCCGCGTATAGGAGACAGTTGCTAGGCGCCTCAGCCGCGCACAGCGCACAGCGTTCTAGGGTCCCAAATGCCTCCCGCCAATGTCTCCTCTGCAGAGCTCACGTCTCCCGCGGCAATTCTGCGCCGACTTTGGGCAAATCCCCAATTGAGTGGGTGTGGAGGTCAGAGGGGGAACAAGATGCTTTCCTGTGGGGCTGAACCCACCCCACTCTTTGGTGGGGTGCGTACAACCGTCCCGCGCTCCCTTCTCTGATGACCCTCCGCACTCTCTAGTTTTTCGCGATGTATTTCCCGATCACCTCAGACCTTTCTCGCTCTCTCTCTGTCCCACGCTGATTCTCCGTGGGTTCACACCGCCGTTCTTGTGGGGGAGTGAACCTCTAGCGTTGTGGCAGTCCGAGACCCATGCCTTCCACTCCGGGAGCACGAATCCAGGAGGTCACCACCATTCCGCCATCTTCAATCTCTCCATTGTTGATATTTTAAAATGTGAATCTAATCATATCACCTCCAGCCTCATCTAAACACCTTGGAGGCTTCCTGTTGTTCTTAATATATAGAGCATAGTTAGGCTCCCTGCCCTCTCACCACTGCTCTCTCCCACTGGTTTTACTTCGAGCCACTCTCCTTTTCACTATCTGTGCTACCTTTTCTTTCATTTTGAAAAAAGTTTAATTGTCATTCCACTTCAGGGAGTCGCCTTGGTCTGACACTCAATCTTCACTTTATGCTTCCTTAACCTAATTGATGACTCCTATGGTGACACACAGAAGTGCCACCCAAATCCCCCTCAGGAAGAATTTGATGGGAGTTCTGTTGATAGACAACTTCCACTGTAAGACCCTACGAGGAATGCCTCAGCCACAGACAGCCACCTTGCCCAAGGCCACACAGCCAAGGACTGACTGAGGAGGAGCACCCCAGGACCACTCTGATGGACCATGTCAGCTCCAGAGCACCCCATGGAGTCAGCTAAGGCCTGCTTCTCAGCTTGACTCCTCCTTCTGCTGAATCCTGTTCCTTTCCCTTCCTTCCACAAATGTAGATCTTGATGGCTCTCTCTAATAAACATTCTGCCCACTAAACTCTCAGAGCCTGCTTCCATTCACCCCTCCTCTAGAGGTCTGCTTAGATGTCACTTGCTGAAAGAAGCTGTGTATTCTTTTCTTGGGGCTTCCAAAAAAAAAAAAAAAAAAACATTACTCACAAACTTGGTGACTTAAAACAACAGAAATTTATTCTCTCACACTTCTAGAGGCTAGATCTGAAATCAGTGTGTTGGCAGGGCCATGCTGTCTCTGAATATCTCTGAATATTCCAGGGAGGATCCTTCCCTGTCTCTTATCGCTGCATAGCAGTTCAACATCTGTTTTCCCAGCCTCCTTTGCAGTAAGGATGAAGGCGCATAACTTTCATCATCAGAAGCATTTCTGCCAAAAACTGAATTGGAAGTTACTGGTGCAAAAAACAGCATGCACTGTAAAGAATCTATTTTGGCAAGAAAGGTGACAGTGACATCCAATTTTCAGAAGCAGGGGTGTCAGAGTTCAGGTACTGTCAACTGAAAAAGCACAGTGTCTGTGCCTAAGTGTGGTGGCCAATGTGTCTTCGGTAGACCAGTTATGTGGTGGGATTTTGTGCATTGTTATCGGATAAGCAGTTGCCAAGCATGGATCTCTGGCCAGCCCCAAAATTCAGTAAGGTTTTTAATATACTTTCAAAACTGCCTTTCTTCTCAAACTAGTCAGAATTGGTATTTATTATCTGCAACTAATCGCATAACTTTTACAGAAATGTAACTTGAGTTAGTTTAGATAAAAGAAGAAATGAGGGTAATATAAGTAAATATATTAGCTTGAACCTCTATCAGGATGTAGGGGTAGAGTTTGAATATGAGCCTCAAATGCCATCAGGGTTTCCTGTCTATTTCACCCCATGTCATCTCTGTTTTTCTTTATGTGACAAATTTATTCTTTCAGGCTGATTATCCCCACCAGAACCAAGACCAAAAAAAGCCCTGGAATTCCAGCCCAGAATTTTCCTGTTTTCTCTGAAAAGGAAAAGGTTGGTAAACCTAAGTATATTTGTATAAGAAATAAACATACAGAAAATGTATAATTAGTTTGTTATTTTGTAATTAGTGTGTTTGTAATATTTTCCATTTGAAGAATACACAAATAATAGAGACTTACAGGGCTAGAAATCTGTTCGAGTTATTGTTTTCGAACTATCATTTTAGGAGTATACAAAGGGATTTAGGGTTCATATAAGAGTGGTACCATCTGTTCTTATTATGATTTTTCTCCACCAAAGACTATATTGTTTTATATAAGAGTATAATCTTGTCAAAGAATGAGTTATAAAATGTTAATTTCTGATCTAGCTCTCATCTTGTCATGTAATTCTATCTTGAAGCCAAATACATAATGAACAAATTTCTTCACAAAGTGAAAACATTACCTCATCAAATTACTATTTTATGGGCATTAAAAAAAAGCAGATTGCATTTGTTTTGTTGAATATTTTTAAGAGTGGTAATTCTGTAAACTTTTTTGGAAAAATGAAAAACATTCCTATCTATCCCATCATCTGAATATGTATTTACTTCTTACTGCAACATCTTCCAGTTTATAACCATAAAATAATTTTCACTCTTGTTTTTAGAGACTATAGTTCTGCCATCTGGCAAAGTCATTTATTCATCTCGTCATCTATTTTTTTCATTTATTCAGCAATATAATTTTTAGCACCAGTGACACTATATGCCAGGTACCAGAATGTTCAGGTGAACAAGCACATACTTGGACCCTCTCCTTACAAATATTCATAGGCCTGGTCTGTCCTCACCATTTAGTTCTCAGCTCAAATTTCTCCCCCTCAAAGATACCTGACTGGTCATTATATCAAAGGTACTACCTTCTCAGCCTGTCACATGACCTTGATTTATTGATTTTGCTAAGCAAATCACCATCAGAATCTACACTGTTCATTCATTTGTTTATATAACTATTGTGCATATTGTGAGCTAGAATATAAGTTCCATGAGAGCAAGCAGCCTATTCTGTACTGTTCATTGCTAGGTCCCCAATACCTTGAAGAAAAACAGGCATATAGTAGACACAATACAATTTTAGTGAGTAAATGAATAAATTCTAGTTGGGGATAGACATAGGCATTTATCAAATAATAACACACACAAATATTTTTTTTTTTTTTTTTTTTTTTTTTTGAGACAGAGTCTCACTCTGTTGCCCAGGCTAGAGTGAGTGCCGTGGCGTTAGCCTAGCTCACAGCAACCTCAAACTCCTGAGCTCAAGCGATCCTCCTGTCTCAGCCTCCCGAGTAGCTGGGACTACAGGCATGCACCACCATGCCCGGCTAATTTTTTCTATATATATATTTTTAGCTGTCCATATAATTTCTTTCTATTTTTAGTAGAGATGGGGTCTCGCTCTTGCTCAGGCTGGTCTCGAACTCCTGAGCTCAAACGATCCGCCCACCTCGGCCTCCCAGAGTGCTAGGATTACAGGCGTGAGCCACCGCGCCCGGCCAACACACACAAATATTAAATATAAAAGCTCAGCTGTGGTCAGTTCTAGAAGAGAGCCGAAAATGGTTTTGTAAGTATGTGTTGTAGAAAGGTTTTATCTTGCAAAAGCCTGAAGAAGACAATTTGGTTAAGTCATGACTGAGTTCAGGACTTCAGATAAGTTAAATTCAACTAGACAAAGAGTATAACATATATGTGTCCAAACCCATAGAATGTGTAAGTCCTTATTACAAGAACTGAAAGATGGCCAGTGTAGCTGCAGTGCATGGTAAGATAGGGGAGAAGAGAGTAAGTAAATCTGTAGATTTTCACTTATTGTGACCATGATGCACAGTAAGAAACTCATTTACATCAAGTGCACACACACACATATACCATAGAAATAATTGAGACAATTATCATTATCCACTAAATAATTTCATGAGCCGCTAATGTGTCACATGTCTAGTTTAAAAAATACTGACATAGACTAGCCATATTAAGGACCCTTGCCTAAAAGCCCAAGAAAAGATTTGTTAAGACATGAATTCTTGAGATAAAAGATTAATTTGGTTATAGTGTGAAAACTAGATCAGGGTAGGGGATAGGTTTCTGGAGATGAGTCAACAGTTCACAGAATAGTTCAGGGAAGAGTAGTGCAGAGGGTGGGGAGAACAAATTTGATAAGATTTAGGAGATAAAAATTAGGTAGACTTGGGTATGCATTGTGTATACAAAGAAAACTGCATGGGTGATGGTGCCACTCAGTGAACTTGGAGACTCTGGAAGAAGAACAAGTTTAGTGAGCAAAAAGATATGTTCTGTTTTCCTGTGTTGAGTTTGAAGTATCTTTGAGACATCCAAGTGGTGATGTTGAATAAGCCATTGAGTATATAGGTCCCCAGTTCAAAGGCCAAGTCTTAAATAGAGATATAGACTTTTGGGTTATCTGTAATGGAAATCATGAAGTGGGTGACATTCCCCAGAGAAGTGAGTCAGGAGAGAAGAAATCCAAGGACAGAGCCTTATGAAATCTCAACATTTAAATGTTAAGTGGAGGAATATAAGCTTGTAAAAGCGACTAAAAAGGAGTGGCTACACAGAGAAGAAGAAAAGCAAGAGAATATAATGTCTTAGAAACTAAGGAAGGAATTTATTTCAAGTAGACAGTGGTCAATTTTATATTTACTATATCGAGAACTATACCCTGGCTGCTTAATTTTTATTATCCCAGATGTTGCTGTTATTGTCATTGCTGTATTGTTTGTGGGACAGGGTAATAAATAGTCAAGCATATTGACTCTTTGTGTTTTTTTTTTTTTTTTTCTGTGATCTCCTTGATTTCACTTTCTTTCTCATCTAATTTTAATAGCATTATCCATCACTATAACCATTCTTGGCATAAAGAAAACAATTTCTTTAACTTTTCTTCCTCTTTATACTTCTGTGACACCTGCTGAGGGAACCTCAATGCTGAATAAAGTCATCTGTTTCACTTCTTCACTCCTAGATAATACTGGAGGAAACCAACAACCATGCAGATAATTTTCTTTATAAATTCATAGATATTTAATATTGACTGCCGCTTAATGCTAAGCAGCAATTCTTCCTTTTGTTCCACTCAAGTATTTATCCAATTTTCTACAGAAAATATGTTAAACTTTCAGCATTTTGTACTGTCCCTATCACTCACTTCTCTCAAACTCAAGATGTAACTCTGTTTCTTGAGTAACAGGGAAAAACAATAAAACATTGAAATAATTGAACAGACGATTTCTCAACCTTCCATTACCAATTCTACAAACAACTCTTAGAGACAGCGTAAGATAGGACTTAAGAGTATGAACTTTAGATACAGACAGCTGGGGACCTTTGGAAATTTACATAAACTTTCTGTGCCTCAGCTTTTTCATCTATGAAATGGGTACAATCCTAATACCGAAACTAAAAAGAAATTGCATGATTAAATGAACTACTGCAGTAGTTTTCAAACTTGAGCAAGTATCACAATCACCCATAAGTCTTAATATAACACAAATAGAGTCCCATTCTGAGAGTTTCTGACTCAGTAAGCCTAGGATCTAGCCCCAGGTTTGCATTTCTAACAGTTTCCTAGGTGGTGCTGATACTGCTGCACAGCCTCAGAGAACACAGTTTGAGAACCACTGATCTAGTACATGTGAAGAATTTGAAATGTGGTTGCACGTAATAAGCACTCAAAAACTTTTTTCATCTACATGTATCATTTCCTCCCTTTATCCAGAGACAGTGGGGAAGTCTCTCTCCTGTGAACAGCTGATATCTCAGCCTTGTGCTCTGGGACCAATGAGTTTCTGCCTTGTCAGGAAATTTGATCAACTGATTACTCTTTATAAATCCTTTATTTTCATCTTCCCCCTCTCTTCATATTTCATTTCACTTGAATAAATAAACTGGAATTTAAGCATTTTTCTTCTACATTAAAAAAGAATCACTGTCAATGTCATGGAGCTTTTTAACAACTTTAACCCTCCTCTCCCTACCAAGCCAAACATTTCAAAAGAGTTGTTTTCACTCATTTACTCATTTTCTCTGGATTTTCAGCTCTTACCAGCTCCTCGGCTAACTGCTTTCTGACTTATTTCCACACTGTTTTCCCATTATTGTTCTAAAAATAACAGCACAACCTCACTAGCTAAAGGCAATGGATGTTTAGCTCCTCTGGAAGCCACTGGCCTTGCTGCCCACTCCTTTCATCCTGAACCACCTCTTCTCTTCTTGCCACACTCTCCACACTCTCCTGGATTTTCCCTTAATTCAGCTGCTACATCTCCAACTATTATAAGATTGTCTCCTTTTGGGCTCCTCTTCTGAATCCTGGCTTATTTGGTTTTATTTGTTTGCTTGTGTAAGTCTTTTTCAGGGACTTTCTCCTCTTCTGACTCCATACCCTGCCTGAGCAAACTTGGTTAAAAAGGAATATTGATCTGAAAGTATAATCTGTAACATAAAATAAGGAAACTGTGTTACAGATAGTGAATAGAAATCAAATATTCCAAGTCAGTCGGTTCTAAGAAATAACTATATCATCAAGATTTTCATATCCAAAGGAAATAAAATCAGTATGTGGAAGAGCTATCGGCATTCTCATGATTATGGCAGCATTATTCACAATAGCCATGGTATAGAATCAACCTAAGTATCCATCAACAGATGAATGAATAAAGAAAATGTGGTACATACACATAATGGAATACTATTGATTCATCCTTTATAAAGAAAAAAATCCTGTCATTTGTGACAATACGGATGAAGCTGGAGGACATTATGCTAAGTGAAATAAGCCAGGTACAGAAAGACAAATACTGTACTATCTCACTTATATGTGGAACTTAAAAAAATCAAACTCATAGGACCAGAGAGTAAAATGGTAGTTGTCAGTGGCTGTTGAGAAAGTTGTTGGTCGAAGGATACAAAGTTTCAGATAGGAGAAATAAGTTCTGGAGATATATTGTACAGCATGTTGACTATAGTAAATAATTTATTATATTCTTGAAAATTGCTAAGAGAATAGATTTTAACTATTCTCACCACAAAAACAAATAAGTATAGCATTTGCTGTGGTCTGAACACTTGTATCCCTCCAAAATTCATCTGTTGAAACCCAGTCCCCAAAGTGATAGGATTAAAAGGTGGGCCTTTTGGGAGGTGATTAAGTCATGAGGGCAGAACCCTCATTCCATGGAAGGAATTAGTACCGTTATAAAAGATGCCCAAGGGAGCTCCTTTGCCCCTTCTGCCATGTGAGGACAGCAAAAATGCACCATCTGTGAAGCAGAGAGAGAGTTCTAACTAGTCATGAAGTCTGCCAACAACTTAATCTTGGACTTTCCAGTTTCCAAAACTATGAGCAATAAATTTCTGTTGTTTATAAATTACCCAGTTTAAGGTATTTTGTTATTGCAGCCTGAATGGACTAAAACTGTATGTGAAATAATGGGTATGTTAACTAGCTTGATTCAATTATCTCACTGTGTGTGTGTGTGTGTGTATATATATATACCAAAATATCATGTTGTACACCATTAATATATATAATTTTTATTAGTCAATTGTACCTTACTAAATTGGGGGGGAGAGGAACTTTTGGAGAAACAAACATAACAAAAATGGGGAAATTATAGAATGTTTATATTATTTTGAAGGTTTCAGGCACTTCAAACTCAATATTTATAAAACTGAGCCCACCATCTTCCCCTAAACCTACTTTTCTACTGTATTTTCTATCTTAGTGAACAGAAACTTCCCCAAACCGGTTGTCAGTGTCAGAAAACTGAGTACGACTTTTCTTACTTTCTTCTCCCTCAATCCACAATCTCCTCATCTTATCAATCCTTATTATAGTCTATGAAATGTACCTCCTATATATTTGTTAAACCAATACAGCCACCATTTTTAACTTGCTTATTCAGGCCATCATCAATCTTCCTGCAACAGTGGAAGAGGCGATACTGTCCATTGTGGGCTGACCTAGGCCATTGGTTCTGCATAATTCTTAGGTTCTTTTTGGTAGATGATAATAGTTGTCAAATACATTTCAGGTAGCAAGAATTAACTACTTCCCCATTACCATTGCTAATAACTTCTAATAAAAGCAAGTCTCAGGCCAAATTCTGAAAAATATGCAGACATTTATTAGAGAGATAGTCTTTAGTAAAACCATAAACTCAATTCTTGCCTCTAGTTGGCATCATGCAATCAGAAATCCTCCTAAACCAATGCCTGAGAGTAGAGTCAATCAGAGTTCAAACCTCAGGTACCATTCTTAAGTGATGTAGGCTTCAGACCTCAGTAAATTCACACATTCTGTTCAGGTAATGTTTGATGATATCTAAATTACTTCAGTCATTCTACATGTCTTGAAAGCCTTTAATTTAATGATCATCTCTTTCTAGCATTTATCATGCTAATTGACAGGTTTCCAGCTACATCAATAAGCAGTATTTTTAACATTCAGTAAGCTATTTAGCAAATAATTTGTTGTTGCTAGATATAGAATAATAAAAGTGCTTTTCCTAGTGGCCCCTGTGATGTGGCCCTTTCTGATATAATGCTAGCTGATTGTCCCCTTGGACTGTGCAATCTTGATGGAGTGTTAGATAACCAGACCCAGAACTAAAGCCTAAACTAACTGGTACATATATGTTGTCACACTGTTTATCCTAAAATATTAGTAGTTTAGAGACATTGTAACAGTGTTTTCAGTCTTTTCCTTCTTTATAACCTTAAGATACTTCTTAAAATGGAACCATGATCACATTCATTCCTTAAAACGTATCAATGGCTTCCTATTGTGCTGATGATAAAATAAAAATTTCCTGAAACAATCTCATCTTATACTTACTTTTCTATCTTCATTTCTCAATTCCTCACCTTCAGCCTTTATAATTCACCTATCCTAAACGTCTCTTAAAGATATCATACTTTTATTCAACTTGGATGTTTTTATATAGTCTTCCATTTGCCTGGAAAACTCTTTCCTCATCTTCACTTGTCCAACTCGTATTCATACTTCAAGAGATGGGTTAAATATCACTTTCTCAAGAAACGTATATGGACCACAATTCTCAACAAAATTATGTTCCCACATTTGCTTATGAAACATCTATCATAGCACTAATCACTCCACCTTAAAATTCTCATATCCACTTTGATTTGCTTTTTAGTATCACCTGTTAGATCAAATGGAATATCTTTTACAACTCTTAGCACAGTGACCAGCACAAACTAGTCCTCAACAAATATAACATCCCTTACCTTTAACCCCCCATATCCACACTAGTTTTTAATCTGATCTTTAAGCTTTTCCTGTAGAACAGTTTATTGCTGGAAATATTAATGAGTTGAAAATGTTTTGTTTTATAACTAATTTATTTAGGAAAACAATCACAGGCAAAATCATATCATTTTTTAAAATCTTTTAATTCAAAATATGAGTAGTACAATGCAAATCATTCTGATTTGGTTTTTATATATTATTCTTTTCCAAATTTCTAAGAATGTTCTCATTCTTGGGCCTCCCAAAAATCTTCCATAGGAAATAATTTACCTATGGAAAAAATGGAGAAAGATTTACTCATTAAATTATCATCAGCTAGTTCTTCATTGTTGGCTGAAACCTTAATAAAAATAGGTGAGTTGGCATTTAAATAATGATTCTGGAAAAGATAAGGAAAACGTAAATTGTACTTACACAGTGGCATGCACTACCTTGCCTCTGGTGTTCTAACTGCTATAGTGAAAACCTCTTAGATGTGAATTGGCTCAGCTATGTGCTCAGGCTGTGATCACTTTGACATCAATGAAATGCACTATGAGGAAGTGTCCTTGGGTTTCCCTTCCATCCGGCACTCTAACCATATTGGGGGCCAATCACAGTGCTCTGGATTTATGGGCTCTGGGTATCACAGAAATATTGGTGAAATCATTTTTGCTTATAATGCTTATCAAAAATTCCTCTTGAGACAATTTGGATGCAGGTTGGGTGCTTGGACTCTGTTTTTATTTCCGGCCGCTGTTTTACCTCTGGCCATTCAGGCTGATCAGGTTATCAATTAAGGACACCCTTCCCCAATATGGAAAAAGTATATTCTCATATTTATCTGTACTGAGAAGAGGAGAATTATCACTTAGGAATTATCTGTAAACAGGTATTCTCACTTGCTACAAAAAACACAGGTTTAAATATGGCATATTATTGCCAAAGAACTGAAGCTTTTTTTTCCCCCATTGGTTATGGAAAAACTAGAGACAGCAGAAAAAATAAATCTGATCAAGTGAAACCCACATTTTGGGTGGTAGCCCAGAAGAACAGCAGAGGAGGCAGGTTCAGAAATGTAGCAGGTGGAGACACAGAAAATCATCAGCAGAACAGGCAAGTGTAGATTTATTCTGAAGCTAATGATGCTTAAACAATGGATACCTCCTATCTCTGACCTCTGAGCATGCAGGGAGTTGCTGGGAGTTGTGGAAAGTTCAAGGTGGGGAGAGAAAACAACTATGGAAGAAACTCTGCTTGATTACCTTAAGATATCTCAGATGAAATGGACCTGAATCTGCAAATCTTTAGTGATTTTTTTATTCTAAGTATTTACTTTGGAATCTCATTTTTAGTTTATATTTTTTTTTCCTTAGAGAAACCCTACCTCAAATTAGGTTAGTTTCAAGCCTCACAATACTTCCACCTTCTCTGAGCAGACAGAATAAACTAAAAGAGTTTCATTTAACTTGCTTTTAGCTCCCATTGCTAATATTTTTATTTCTAACTTGGAGTTCATGGTCTCTGTTTTGGGTGCTACCACTGGACATATGGATTTTCTTCACTAATTCATTGGTATTTCTTACAAAAATCAACAGTAAGATAAAAATAATCTATAAACTTACTTAAGCTGGTAGAATTTTCTTTGATTTTTTTCCTTTCAATTGGTACTAAAATGTCATTTTAGAAAAACATAATTATTTTTACATTTTATTCATATAATATATGAGATGTGAAATGAGCTTCATGGATGATAAACACACCAGTGGCTACTAAGTTTTACACTATATAAACAAGAATTGAGCTGCTGCTATACAAAATTAACAATAAAATTTTAGTGTAGATGCTGAATATAAAAACAATAAAATATCCTAAATGAAAGAAGTTTATTAGCACTAGAATGAGATCAGAGAATCATATGCATTTATGCACCTGTGAACAGAAGAGGAAATGTGTTTATTTCCATCCACAATTAGAGCTGTATGCCAAATTTTTATATAAATATTAAAATCAATTATCTTTTAAGAAAAAATAACTTTTAAAAGATGTCATAATTTTAAGTCATTTATGACATGTTTTGTGTAATACATAAACATGGATATCATTGCACTTTCCAAGTCATAAAAAAT
Source organism: Eulemur rufifrons (assembly GCF_041146395.1). Lineage (NCBI taxonomy): Eukaryota > Metazoa > Chordata > Mammalia > Primates > Lemuridae > Eulemur > Eulemur rufifrons. The sequence goes on from NC_090989.1 coordinate 112,920,293, forward strand.
ACCAAATAGAGAATAATTAACTTTAAAAGATATAGAAGCAAGCTCAGTCATGATTTTTCACATTTAAGAGAGAAATGAAAGCAAATGTGTTTATTTGAAAATAGTTCTAAACAAGAAAGACCTAACCAAAAAAAAAAATTGTGAAGTATTTTATTGGAAAGTCATTAGATTTAGTAGGAGTGTAAACTTGAACTCTGCAAAGGGTGCAACAAGGGACTGTAGAACACAGTTATCAAAAAAAGTAACTTATTTTGTACATCCAAGAACAAAGTAGATTAGCATTCATCTTTCTTGATGTCACATGACCACATTCTTCAAATATATTAAGAAATTTCAGAAGACAGAAGGAAAATACAAATATCATTTCTAATGTTTTCATTGTGGTAGATGCATATGCTGAAAGTAGTTAGGTATTTTCAAGAGTGCTGTGGATACTCTACAAGCTCTTGTCTATCACTGGTATAAAGTCTACATCAATGAAGTATTTTAAAATGCATTAACTTGAATGTATGATACACTGTCTTCATACGGCCTGAATGATTTCACTTCTGTTCTCTCAATTCTCATTTTGTAAAAACGTTTGGGCAAGATGTAGATACTGGTTGTGTTAAGTCACAAGATGAAAACTATAATCCTCATTTAGTTATACAATTAATAATTGAGTTATGGTTTATGTGAAAAAATGCTCACATTGTTCATATTTATCTGGACAGCACACAGCTTGGTGCACTGTCTTGGGAGCATTGGGTTTGAAATATATCCCAGAGAACAATTACATAGGAGTATCTAATACTCAATTTAAAAATGTCATATCACTGAAAATCACTCCCCTAATACCTGAATAAACTGTGTGAAAATCTATTATGTTCCTTGAGGAATCCATGTCATAACCCTGATGATACATCAGAAGTAAGAAAAGACAGCTTCTAACTTTGAGTCTTTTTCTAAGAAGGTTTCTCCTGCTCCAATAATATCTATTAAAAATTCTTCTGCTTTCTTTTAGTACTTTCTATTTAGTGAGAGACAGGGGGAAAAAAAAAAAAAAAACAGCGGTTTCAATCTGATTTCAAAATAGGAGCACTTACATATTTTACTCAAGAAAGCAACACAATTATGTCCCCTTATTCTCCTGGAAGCAGGGCTTATACTTACAAGGCTTTCATAATGAAATGCAATTAATGTTTGCTGCTATATATGTTCATCCACTTAATCACGTGCCTACCATACCCACAGGAAACTGGCCATGTGATAGTGAAAATGCTAAAGAGAAGTCAGTTTCCTTCATATAATCTATCTGAACATGGCCCAACTTCATGAGTTAATGCTAATTTTGAAAACTTCTATGTTAGAACAGTTTTACTTTTTTTTATTTCAGCATATTTCAGGAGTACAAATGTTTAGGTTACATATATTGCCTTCACCCCACCCTAGTCAGAGTTTCAAGCTTGTAGATGTATAGAAAAAATTGAAGATGGTGCAGAAATAGTTTCCCCGGCATTACATTACATTATGTATTACATTGATACTCTGCAATTAATGAACCAATATTGATAGTTTATTGTTTAAAAAGTACAGATTTCTAGTTTTTACCTCATGTCCTTTTTCTGTTCCGGGATCCCATCCAGGATACGACATTACCCTTCATCGTCATGTCTTCCAGGCTCCTCTTGACTGTGACAGCTTCCCAGACTTTCTTTGTTTTGATGACCTTGAAAGTTTTGAAGAAGTATGTACTAGTCAGGTATTTTGCAGAATGTCCATCACTTGAGATTTCATTGATATTTGGGGGTTGGTTTGTTGTTATTGTTGTTTTTCACTATTAGACAGGGTTGTGGATTTGGGAAAGGAAAACCAGAGAGGTAAAGTGTCATTTATATCACATCGTATCAACGGTCCATGCTATCAATATGACGTCACTATCGACCTTAATCACTCAGCTAAGGGGTACTGCATAATTTTTGCTTTTGCAATTTTCCATCCTTAATTCTGTCCGTTAGTGGTGTTAATAACAGCAAAGTCAAAACTGATCATTTAGCTTTGCTCTATTCTTTGAAATCTTAAACTTAATCAATCGTTTCTCAAATATTCAAATTAATATTCAAAAGAGATGCTTTTTAAGTCAAACAAAATTCTTTAAATAATCTGGACACTTGAACACTTCAGGATTCTCAGGATCATCTCCACTGAATTTTTCTAATTTCCTCTGTGTGTACATATGTGTACATGTTTTCTTGTCTGTGAAAAAAAGTCCATAAATAGAAATATGCAACAAGATTTGCAGTTATATTAAAGGGGTGATCATTAAGCTAAATAAAAAATACTAAGAGGAAATGTAGGAAAAAGTTTAAGAAATAAGAGTAATATTTATTATTATTTTTAAAGGCAGGGAAGAACTTTTTAAAACAAGACTAATTTTGGAATCCATAATGAAATTATTGATTATTATCAATAATCAGTTTGATTTTCTTCTAAATGTTAAAAACTTGTGAATAACCAAAAACAGTGCTGTGAAGAAAGTTAAAAATTAAGTGACACAGTGGGAAAAATACTTGCAATATGTGTAAAAATATTAATAGGAATATTTTCAAGCATTTTTACAAATTAAAAAGAAAATTAAAATTAAAAAATGAACAAAGGACATATTTTGAGGCAATTACCAGATGGTGAAATACAAATGACTACTGCACATGTGTAAAAATATTTATTTGTAATGTAATATCAAAAATGTAAATTAAGCCAATAATGAAATACCATTTTCACCCATCAGACTGGCAAAAATTAAATATCAACTGAGAAGATAGTTCTAAAGCACCCTTTGTAGAATTACAAATTGACACAGCATTTTAACATAACAATTTGGCAATATATACTTGCATTTTACCCTTTAGTTAATTCCATGCCTTACTATCTAGCCTAGATTGCACCTATGTAAAAAATCTGTTTAGAATGAGTATTTTTACAGACTTGTCTATAATAATAGAAGAAAACTGTCTAAGTTTCCATAATTAATAAAATACACACATATTTTGGAATAAGTAGCAATAAAATAAAAGAATGAGACAGGAATATCTACTACTAAATCACCCACTTGATTAAGTTTATTCCTAAATGTTTTATCTCTTTGTAGCTATTTTAAGTGAGATCATTTTTTTAATTTCCTTTTTGGATAGTTTGTTGTTAGTGTATGCAAACACAATTGATTTTAATATGTTGATTTTGTATCCTGAGACTTTACTGAATTTGTTTATTCATTCTAATAGATTTTTTTGTGAGATATTTAGGGTTTTCTACATATAAGATCATCTTATCTGCAGAGATAATTTTACTTCTTATTTTCTAATTCAGATGCCTTTTATTTATTTTTTTTCTAAATGCTCCAGCTAAGACTTCAAGTACTATGCTTAATAAAAATGGTACGATTAGGCATCCTTACCATGTTCCTGATCTTTGAAAAAAGACTTTCAGTTTTTCACCACTAATAAGTATGACATTAGGTGTGGGCTTTTAATGTCTGGCTTTTATTATACTGGGGTAAGTTTCTTCTATACCTAGCTTGTTGAGAGTTTTTATAATAAAAAGGTGCTAAATTTTTCAAATGCTTTTCTGCATTTACTGAGATGATCATGTGATTTTTTTACCCTTTATTCTGTAAATGCGGTGTATCACATTAATTAACTTGCCCGTGCAGAACTCTCCTTGCATTCCAGAAACAAACTCCACTTGGTCATGATATATAATTCTTCTAATGTGCTAGTGAATTCAGTGTGCTAGTATTTTGTTGAGAGTTGTTGCACCTGTGTTCATCAGGGATATTAGCCTGTAGTTTTCTTTTTATGCCATATCTCTGTCTGGTTTTGGTATGAGGGTAATGCTAGCCTCATAAAATGAGTTTGGGAGACTTCCTTCTTCAAATTTTTGGAAAAGTTTAAGAAGAATTGGTATTAATTCTTCTTTAAATGTTTGGTAGAATTCTCCAATAAAGCCACCTGGTCCTGTGCTTTTTTCTGGTTGAGAAGTTGATTGCTGATTTAATTTCCTTACTTGATATTAGTCTGTCCAGAGTCTCTATTTCTTCATGATTCAGTCTTGGTAGTTTGTTTCTAGGAATTTATTCATTTCTCCTGGTTATCCAATTTGTTGTTGTATAATTGTTCATGGTAGTATCTTAGAATCCTTAGTATCTTATTTCTGTGCTATCAGTTGTAATGTCTTCTTTTTCATTTCTAATTTTATTTATTTGAGTCTTCTCTATTTTTATCTTAGTCTAGCTAAGGGTTAGTCAATTTTATTTATCTTTTCAAAACACCAACTCTTAATTTCATCAATTTTTTCTATTGTTTTTCTACTGTTTATTTTATTTTGGCTCTAATTTTTATTTCCTTCCTTCTGCTAAATTTGTGCCTAGTTCGTTCTTCTTTTCTAGTTCATTAAAGTGTAAAGTCAGGTTGTTTATTTTAAGTCATTCTTCTTTTTTAATGTAGGCATTTATTGCTACAAACTTTCCTCAATACTGAGTCTCATAAGTTTTGGTATTTTGTGTTTTTGTTTTCATTTGTTTCAAGGTATTTTCTAATCCTCCTCTTGATTTCTTTTTCAGTCCACTGGTTGTTCAAGAATGTGTTTTTTTTTTATTTCAACATATTTGTGAATTTTTTAGTTTTTCTTCTGTTTTTCTTCTGTTTTCTTCTGTTTTAGTTTTATGCCATGGTTGTAAGAAACAATACTTGGTATGATCTCAATGCTTAAATTTGTTAAGATATTTTTTTGTGAGCTAACGTTACTCATCCTGGAAAATGTTTCATGTGCATTTGAGAAGAATGTGTGTTCTGCTACTGTTGGGTGTGATGTTCTGTACATGTCTTGTAGGTCCATTTGGTCTATAGTGTTGTTCAAGTTAACTATTTCCTTATTAATTTTCACTTTAGCTGTTCTATCCATCATTAGAAGTGTGTTATTTAAACCTCCTACTATTACCCTGTTGCTCTCTATTTCTCTCTTCAGATCTGTAAATGTTTGCCTTACATATTTAGGTGATCTAATGCTGGGTGCATATATATTCTGATAAATTAATTATTTTATCATTATATAATGATCTTCTTTGTCTCTTACAACAGCTATTGACTTAAAGTCTATTTTGTCTAATATATGTATAGCTAACTCTGCTTTCTTTTGGTTACCGTTTACATGAAACATCTTTTTCCATTCCTTTACTTTCAGCCTATGTGTGCACTTACATCTAAAGTGAGTCTATTGTAGACAACATATAATTGGATCTTATTTTCTTTTTTACTCCACTCAACCACTCTGTCTTTCAATAGGGAAGCTTAATCTATTTGCATTTAAAATAATTATTGATAGGGAAAGACTTACTATTGTCATTTTGTTAATTGTTTTCTATATCTTTTGTACTTTTTCTTTTCATGTCTTGCTGTTGTCTTCTTTTGTGATTTCTTGAATTTTTTTGTAGTAATGTTTTGAATCACTTTTTCTCTTGTGTATTTTCTTTGTGGTTACCACAAGGCTTATATAAAATATAACAGTCTAGTTTATGCTGATAATAAATTAATTTAAAGGAAAATTAAAAATAAAATTTATTAGTGAATACTTTAGTTAGAAGAAAATCCCTAGTGATTAATAGCTGCCAGTATTTGTCAATCTTTAATCCAAAAAAAGGGAAAATAAGTCCACGTTTTTTAAACAGAGGCAATTTTCCAAAAGAAAATACAGTTAGGCAATGATCAACCTGCTAAAAATTTTGGTACCATTAATTTTCCATTAAAAGACCAGTGGTTTCGGACAGATAAAATGTGTGTAGTGGGGCATAGAGATTATTTTCTAAGCTTTGAGTGCCAAGGTATGCAATATTTTGATTCCTTTAAGGTTGCATTTCAAATTAGGCCAATAATTGTTTATTGATAAGACTTTTTAAAACCATAATGCTCATTTTTGTTAATATTCAAGAAATTAAATTTTCAGAATATTTTACAACATGTATATAATAAGCATTTTTCTACTCAACATAAATTGTAGAAGTTCATTAATCTTTTGTTTTTCTAGATATAAAGTATCAGCAAAAATTATGATTTTGTATCTTAAACAGACTATTTCATTTTCTTATTACATTTTCTTTTCTTTTCTTTTTTTTTGTTTTTTTTTATTTCATCTTGTTATGGGGGATACAGAATTGCAGGTTACATACGTTGCTCCTGTACCGCCTTTCCCCCCAAGTCAGAGCTCCAGGCGTGTCTGTTCCCCAGGTCGTGCACGTTGCACCCATCGTGTAGGTATATATCCCCCCCTTCCCCTTCCCCCTTCCCGAGTCAGCACCTTCAAGTGTTACCATTCCCCAAACGGTGCGCAATGCACTCATTGTGTAGGCATACCCATTTTCAAAAATTTTCAAACTTTTTTTTCCAAGATGGGTGACTAGAAGCTTTTCCAACAAGCTTCATCCACTTAGAAGAAACAAAATAGTGTGTAGATAGTCACGCTATGAAACATATTTTCCAAGAGGAAACATGGGCGTTTAGCAGAAAAGGCAAAGGAAACTCCTTTCTGGGAGGAAAAGGAAGGCAGGCAGCCCACATGGCCAGGACCAGCCGAAAGCTAGAAGGAATCCCCAATACATGAAAAGGAGAGTAAGTGTCTTTCCATGGTCCACTTTCCCACTGAGGAATTGTGTAATCCAGAACATGGAAGAACACCCTGACCCTTCCAAGCCGTGAATCTAACTTGGAGAGTGACCATGAAGCCCTGAGAAAGATCTGCTGTCCAAAGTGTCCTATACACTTCCTCAGACCTGGGCGCCTATAATAGGTCACCACCCTAGATACTAGTTCCTAGCATGGGTGGTTCTCTAAAGCTTGCAGCTGCAGCAGTCGGCAGTCACTGGCATTAGAGAGACTTGGGCTGGGGCTCGGGGTGCTTAGTATCAAGAGGGGGAGGGGCTTTCATAGCCAGAACTAAGAAACAAGCTGTGGCATGGGCTCCAGCTGCTAGTACTGAAAGTATGCTTTCCCCTGCCCAGGAGTTGAGCAGGTGGAGAGCCGCCAAGGAGGCTTGGTACTGAGCCACCAGTCAGAGTCTCTTACAGCCTGGGGCTGCATTGTGAACTGGAAGCAGACTGCCGTAACTGACTGAATACATCTCAAATGACTGCCATAATCAAGATGAGGGAGTAAGCATCACTAGGACTGGGGTTTAACAGAGAAGCAGGTCCAACTCCTGCTAGCTAAGGCCGCAGCACTGGAACTGCCCCTCCCTCTGCATGTTGAGACCTTGGAGCAGCTCCTAATCCAGGAACTTCTCCAGGGGCATGAGGACTGCCTTGCCACCCTCATCAGGGCTGGTGCATGCACCCACCACTGGGAGACCTGAGTGCAGCCTTGCCCAGTCCAACTCTGTGCAGCTTCCTCCCCACTCCCAGAGAAAACAGAGGATCCAGGTCCCAGGGGATTCCATGATCCAATCTACCACCTGGGATACCCAAGCAGTCCTCCCACTTAACTTAGGTCAGGCAAAAATACCATGGCTACCACCACAGCTGGCTCTTACCTGCAGGCACCACCTATTGGCCTAGAGGCTACCCCATACAGCACATTTCAAATGCCAACAAAAGAACACAGTGCTTAGGAACCAGAAGAGTTTCTCATGACTACTGCTACCATCATCACCCACACCATCCTGGTTGCCCAGGAGGTGGTAAGCATGCTCACTCACCTGGTACGCTGCTACTATAATCGACATTCAAGAAAGCCACCACAATATTTATAACCAAGGAAATCATACACATTCTTCACTATTTCATGCACGCTGAAGGAAAGCCAAATGGCCCATCTCAACCAATATCATGGTCACATTTTCAAACAAAAAAGTCCTCCCCCTTGGATAGTAAATTTAAAAATAAGACGTGACTGCTGCTCCACATGCACAGAAATCAACATAATGATACAGAAGCATGACAAGGAAGGCATTATGACACCCTCAAAGGAATATAATAATTTTCCAGTAATAGATCATCAAAAAGAAAATACCAAAATGCCAGATAAAGAATTCAAAATATGGATTTTAAAGAAGCCCAAGGAGATGCAAGAGAAATCTGAAAACCAATGCAAAGAAATCAGAAAATCAATTCAGGATATGAATGACAAATTTATCAATGAGATAGATATCTTTTAATAAAAGTAGAAAATATGGAACTTAAAATTTCATTGATGAAATTACAAAATACATTTGAAATCTTCAGCAATAGACTGGACAAGCAGAGCAGAAGAAAGCATCTCAGAACTTGAAGACAGTGATATAAAGAAAAAGAATAAAAAAAGAATGAACAAAGCCTTTGAAACGTATGAGACTACATAAAGTGACTGAATTGAGGAATTATTGGTATTCCTGAGGGGGAATAAAAATCAAAAAGTATAGAAAACCCATTTAAGAAAATAGTTGAAGAAAACTTCACAAGTCTAGCAAGAGATGTAGACATCCAGATACATTAAGCTCAACAATGCCCAGGAAGGTACATTGCAAAAAGGACTTGAGCAAGCTGAATGACTTCAGCAAGATGAATGACTATCATCATTAAACTGTCTAAAATCAAAGTAAAGGAAAGAATTTTAAAATAAGCAAGAGAAAAGCATCTACTCACATATAAAGGAAACTACATGAGACTAACAGTGCACTTCTCAGCAAAAACCTTACAGTCCAAAAGACAATGAGATTACATTTTCAAAGTGCTAAAAGAAAAAAACTGTCAGCCAAGAATTTTATATGTTGTCAGAATAAGCTTCATACATGAAGGAGATATAAAGTGTTTCCAAGATAAGCAAATGTAGAGGGAATTTGTTACCACCAGACTAGCCCCAAAGGAAATGCTCAAAGCTATCTTAAGCATGGAAACAAAAGTTCAATATTCACCATCATAAAAACACATGAAAATATAAAAGTCATGGGTCTTATAAAACAATTACATAAAGAAGGAAGAGTAAGGAATCAAATGGCAACATGAGAGAATTCCACCAAACCACAAACCAAACAGAGAGAGAAAAAGAAAGAAAAAAAGAATTTATAACTCAGTAGAAAACAATTAACAATATGACAGAAACAAAACCTCAAATATCAATATTAACTTTGAAGGCCATGCAGAGTGGCTCACACCTGTAATCCTAGCACTGTGGGAGGCCAAGGTGGGAGAAGTGCTTGTTCTTTGGGGTTGGGGACTAGCCTGAGAAAGAGTGAGACCCCATCTCTACTAAAAATAGAAAAATTAGCCAGTCATGGTGGCATGCACCTATAGTCCCAGCTAGCTACTCAGGAGGCTAAGGCAGTAGGATCTCTTGAGCCCAGGAGTTTGAGGTTGCAATGAACTATGATGGTGCCACTGCACTCTACCCAGGGTGACAGAGTGAGGCTCTGTTTAAAAAAAAAAAAAATTAACCTTGAACATAAATGGACTAAATGTACCATTTAAATGATATAAATTGGCAGAATAGATTTTTTAAAAATGATTCAAATATATGCTGCTTATAAAAAACTCACCTTACCTGTAAAAACATATAGACTGAAAGTAAATGGGTGGAAAGAGATATATCACATGAATGGAACCCAAAATGAGTGGAAGTAGTTATACTTAGGTAAAATGGAATCATATAAAAATAGTACAGGAGACAAAAAAAAAAAGTCATTATATAATGATAAAGGAAGAAGGTATAACAAGTCTAAATATGTATGCACCCAACATTGGAGCACCTATATTCGTAAAACAAATTTTACTAGACCTAAATAAAGAGGTAGATAGCAATACATTAATAGTGGGGACTTCAACACCCCACTCACTGCATTAGACAGATCATTGAGACAGAAAACCAATAAAAAAAATTAGACTTGAATTGGACCAAGTGGACCTAACTTACATTTACAGAACATTCTACCTAACAACTGTAGAATATATACACTTCTCATCCATTCATTGAACATTCTCCAAGATAGATCATAGATTAGGCCAGATGGTCTCAACAATTTTTTTGAATTAATATATATATTTATTGTTGCTTTATACAATTATAATTACTATTAATATATTTTGGATTTTTTCATACCTTTCTTTTTGTTTTTTATTTATTTTTAATTTCAGCATATTATGGGAGTACAAATGTTTAGGTTACATATATTGATTTTGCCCCACCCAAGTCAGAGCTTCAAGCCTGTCCATCCCCCAGATGGTGCACACTGGACCCATTAGGTGTGGATGTACCCATCCCCTTCTCCTTCCTCCCATTTGCCCAACACCTGATGAATGTTATTACTGTATGTGCACTTAGGTGTTGATCAGTTAAAACCAATTTGATGGTGAGTACATGTGGTGCTTGTTTTTCCATTCTTGGGATACTTCACTTAGTAGAATGGGTTTGAGTTCTATCCAGGATAATACAAGAGGGGCTATATCACCATTGTTTTGGTGGCTGAGTAGAACTCCATGGTATCCATATAACACATTTTATTAATCCACTCATGTATTGATGTGCACTTAGGTTGTTTCCACATCTTTGCAATTGTGAATTCTGCTGCTATAAACATTCTCATGCAGATGTCTTTTTTATGGAATGTCTTTTGTTCTTTTGGGTAGATGTCCAGTAATGGGACTGCCAGATCAAATAGGAGTTCTACTTGTAGCTCTTTGGGGTATCTTCATATTACTTTCCACAGAGGTTGGCCAATGGCCAAAAAACATATGAAAAAATGCCCAGCATCTCTAATCATCAGGGAAATGCAAATCAAAACCACAATGAGATATCACTTATTTCCAGTGAGAATGGCCTTTATCAGAAAGTCCCAAAACAATAAATGTTGGTGTGGATGCGGAGAGATAGGAACACTCATACACTGCTGGTGGAACTGCAAACTAGTGCAACCTCTGTGGTCTCAACAAATTTTAAAAAATCAAAATCATAACAAGTATTTTCTCAGACCACAGTGGAATAAAAGTAGAAATCAATACCTAGAGGAACTTTGGAAACTATGTAAATACATGGAAATTAAACTGCAGAATAGGAGAAAGTATTTTCAAATATGCTTTCAACTGGGGATTGATACTTAGAATGACAAGGAATTCAACCAACTCAACAAAAGCAATAACAAAAACAACAAAACAAATAACCTAATAAAAAGTATGCAAAGGACATGGGTAGACATTTTTTAAAAGATGACCTACAAATGGCTGATAGGCATATGAAAAAATGCTCAGCATCCCTAATCATCAGAGAAATGCAAATCAGAGCCACAATGAGGTATCATCTTACAGCAGTCAGAATGGCTATCATTAAAAAGACAAAAAATAACAGATATTGGTGCAGATGCAGAGGAAAGAGAACATTTATAAACTGTTAGTGGGAATGGAATTAGTACAACCTCTATGGAAAATAGTTTGGAAATTTCTCAAAGAACTAAAATAGAACTAACATTTAATCCTAGTGTTGGCTACCTACCCAAAGGAAAACAATCATTATGTCAAAAAGATAACTGCACTCATATGTTGATTGCAGCACTATTCACAATAGCAAAGATATGGAATCAATATAAGTGTTCAACACTGGATGATCAAATAAAGAAAATGTGGTAAATATACAAAATGTAATACTATTCAACTATTAAAAGAATGAATCCTGTCTCAGAAAAATGTATAAAACTGGGAGCCATTATCTCAAGTAAAATAACTCAGACACAGAAAGACAAATATTGCATATTCTCACTTATAAGTAGGAGTCAATAATGAGGTTACTTAAACATAGAGTGTGTAATAATAGACAATGGAGACTGGGAAGGGTAGTGGGGTGGGAAAGGGGTGGATATTGAGAAATTACTTATTGGGTATGGTGTATGTAATTTGGGTGAGGGATACCCTAAAAGCTCTGACTTCACCACTATGCAATCTATCCATGTAAAAAAATTATACTTGTATTCCATAAATTTATACAAATTAAGAAAAAATTTTAAAAATTGTTAAACAATGTTGAATAATAATGGTGATCACGGACATTCTGTCTTGTTTTTGATACTAATGTAAATGTTTTCAACATTTTGCTGCCTGAGATGACTTTTGTTATTGAATTTTGGTGAAAAGTCTTAATTCAGCTGAGAACTTATCTGGTGCTTTTTAAACCAGATTTTCTATTTTTTCTACTGTGACCGTTCAGGTCTTCTACTACCTCTTAGGTTACTATAATTATAGAATGTTTTAGAAAATTAATTATTCTCTCTAGAGTTTGTATTTGTCATGAAGTTGTTAAGAAATGTTAAACTCTCTATAAGTGTCATTTTAAAATTTGTAAACATTAGCTTTTTGTTAATTTTTAATGTTAATTAGTCAAAAGACTTTGTGAATTCTGTTGTTTTCCATAAAAAAAGAAACTTTAAGGCTCATTTTCTATTATTTACCATTATCTATTTCATTAATGTGTGCTTTTGTTTTTATATAGTACTTTCTAATTACTGCAGTTTTTTGTAGTCCTTTTTCTAATTTGTTATGATCAATAATGGGTTCAATATTGCACATTTTTCTATTTTTTTTTCTTGTGTACTTAAGGCTATACATACAATTTTGTTCTATATTTTTTGATATGAAGTAAAATTATCCCTCAGTATCCATGAGGCATTCCAGGACTTTCCTTGGATACCAAAATCTATAAATTCTCCAATCCCTGATATAAAATGCTGCAGAATATTACATATAACCTAAGCACTTACTCCCATACACTTTAAATCATTTCTAGATTACTTATAATACTTAATGCAACGTAAATGCTATGTAAATACATAGTTGTTATCCTGTATTATTTAGAAAATAATAAAAAAAAGTCTATGCGTGTTCAGTACAGACACACTTTTTAAAAAGTATTTTGCAGTTGGTTGCATCCATGGATGTGGAACCCATGAATATGGCAGTCCAACTGCATTCTCATTTACATTACTTTTATGTTGTCTGCCATTTTAATTTTATTTCCTCAATGACTAAATATTATTTATGAGAGTATTTCTTAAATAAATTAGATACTGTTTCTTTTGTTTTTTAGAAGTCACCTTTTAATAATTTATTTATATGTCTTAATTTTGATCATATCCATAAATTAAATATTAGTTATAGAATGTCCTTTATTTGTAGCATTTAAGTCTCTGTATATTTACTGATTGATATTACATATTCATATATGTATATATAATCAAATGTATTGAATATATTTAGTTAATCTACGTTTTCGTATATTATTTTGCTTATATATACATCTAATCCCAAAAGAAATATATTTAAATATCATTCAAACATTTTAAGTTTTCTATTGCATTACTATATAGTTTTGCTTCAAATATATTCAGCTGCTATGTATTTTGGTGCACAAGATTTTTTAATATAATATTCTCTGTTTTAATTTGGCCTTTTTCATTAAATCCTCACCCTCAATCTTTTTTGTTGCCACTCACTTAAAATTCCACTGTTTGTGGTATTAATATTGCCACTTTCTGTTTTCCCTGGCTTGGTCTCTCTTTGACTGTTTCTTCATTTTCAATCACTTTCAACATGCCATTTTTAAGTGTTTCTTATATTAATAAATAGTAAATAGCTAGGTTTGTGGTTGTATCTTAATTTTATGGTCTCTGTCTTTTAGAATAATTATTGAGCATGTTCACATTTGATATAAAAACATTTCATTTTACTGTTTTGTCCAACCTAATATTTGCAATTTATTTTACTTTATTATTTTATCTTTTTCCTTCTTTTTGTAGATACTTATTATATTTTACCCCTTCTTAATTTGGATGTTCTTGTATGTAGTTGCCTTTCCTCTCCCAAATTCATGTATTTTCCTCATCAAGAGGCTCTGTTTTGTTACCACTCAGACTCTTCCCTATAAGCATGAAATCTTTAGAATAGATTTTCCTCTCCTCCTCCTGTCCTAAAATTTTTGAGGTAATTTAAGACGTTTAGTTCTAGTTCTTTCCTTGCAGTACCTTCCTTCTATGTTATTTATCTCTTAACTTCCACATTCCCACTCACCCTATCACATCCCATTGGAATTAACTGTACATATTATAAGACTTTTTGCTTATCATGGTTTCCTTCCACCTCATCATCTGCTCTCAGATGTTCCTGTTCTAATTCATTTGTTCTGTAGAGTACTTTCTCTAATATTTTACTTACAAGTGGTGCTTGGTGATATAATCTCAGAAACCTTACATTTCCACTATGACAGACAAATAATACCTTGAAAGGATATAAAGTCTTTATACTGCCATTCTTTTCTTTCAGTGGTGTACATTCTACTACCTTCTGGCTTGATAAGTCCAATGCCATCAATCATACTTTCGTGAATCCATCTCACAGAAATAAAAGCACCAGCTGATAAATACATATGTATAAGAATGTCTGTTGTGGAATTGTTTATGGAGGCAAGGAAGAAGCTGGGGGTAAAATATATACAGAATGATAGGAGATTTGGTGAATAATTATGATATAATTATATTTTGAATTATTATTCAGAATTTTAAAGGAATGAATTATGGTTCTATTTGTGCACTTGGATTTAAATATGCATGGGTTAAATTTTATAGGCCAGAGAAGAAAAGTAAGATAACATCATTTTGCATAACAATGACAGAAATGCCTTAGGTATGACTGTGTGTGTTTTGTGATTAAATGGTTAAATAAACATAGAGAAGAGTATGGAAGAATATATGGTAGGCCATTTGTACTGTTTAAATGGGATGAGGGGAATTTGGAAGAAAGAATGAATGATTTATTAAGTAAATAAAGTATAAAAGGTATATTAAATGCAGTGTATGTGGTATGATCATGTATGTGTAAATTTTCACATATGTGTACGTATATGAGAGTTTGCATGTTTGTTCCTGAATTTGAAAGGAGAATCACCAAAACATTCATGGTAGTTTCCACAGGATGTTAGGATTTCAGATGATATATATTTTCTTCCTTATAATCGTATATTCTGTTTGGTATGTACATTGAGCATTATGTATTAGTCCAACTAGTACAAAATAAATCTATTTTCATTTTGTTAAAAAAAAAGAATAAAACCACATCAAATAGTGAAAACATTTTACCCATATATATTCATCATGGTATTGAAATTATATAAATTGAACACCTTCAAGCATAATAAGTAAAATACTGAGTTAATATAATAGTCTATCCATCAAAAAAATGGTTCCAATGGACAATTTGGAAGCTAGTATGAATACTTTAAATAGTATCACAATCACAAAGCTAGATATCTATCCTGTGTATACATATTTCCTTTGATATTCCAAGAATCTATCCTTTTACCCAAATATTAAGACTTATGTTTTATATCAAAATAAATGTTTATCAAAATGCTTTGTATGAGCCCATTCTTCTGTTTTAATGTATTCCTTTTTAAATATTCTAAAATTACTGTCTCTCTTTAAATATTCCAGCTTCACTCTCCATAAAGTAGTCTAAAACTCTGTCATCAACTATAAGTTCACACAGACTGTTAGTATTCATAATTTTATATGCCTTTGCTTTCATTTTCCAAGAAATGAAATGACCGTTTGCCTCTATCTATATAAATCTAGCTCCACCATGCTTTTCTTTAGGTGGTAACCTAAACTCTGGGCAATATTCTAGAGTAGTCAGATAGATTTATAGATTCTAGAACAGGAAAAACTCAATACTGCTGGATTGGAGTCAACAAGAGAAATGGTAATAGGATATGAAGCAGAAAAGAAATGTGAAATTAGATCATAGAGAGAACTTGAAGGTAATTTTCAGGACTTTGTTTTTTATTTGATTAGAATGGGGAGTCGTCACAGCATTTTCTATAGAAGAGTGGCATGATCTGACTTAGATACGAAAGGATCGCTACTCTGTGGAGTAAATCCTGTAGAAGGCAAATAGAAAAGTAGGAAGACTTTTTAGGAGGCTCTGGCAATGATCCAGGTGAGAAGTAGTGGTGGCTCACACCATTGTGGTAGCAGAGGAGAGAGTGAAGAGTAGTTGGATTCTGTGTATATTTTGAAGGGAGAACTGAAAGAGATTCCTAACAGATTGAATCTGTGATGTGAGAAATAGGGAGGAGTTAGAGATAAATCTAAAGATTTTGGCCTGAGCCACTGAGATTGGAAGATGGTAGGAAAAACAAGCTTGTGGCAGAGTGTGAAGAAGCAGGACTTATTTGGGACATATTGCATTCGAAAAATATATTAGAGTTTTGAATTTTATGCACAAGTGTTTTTAATCACTGCAAGAAAAATTCTTAGATGTTCCAATCTGTTTAATTCTACACTCTCTGTAAAGTAGTCTAGGTTAGAATCTAGCTTAATATCTCAGAAATCATCTGGAAGAATTATTTTCCAGGAAAACTTCATAGTGGCCACTTGATAGCCACCTTCTGCTGCTCTTCTGCAGCATCTTCTACCAGTGGTCCCCAGACTTTTTGGTACTGGGGACCAGTTTCATGGAAGACAATTTTTCCACTGATGGTGGGTGGGTATGGTGAGCAATGGGGAGCAGATGAAACTTTGCTCACTAGCTGCTCACCACTTGTTGTGCGGCTCAGTTCCTAATAGGCCACAAACCTGTATTGGTCCACAGCCTGAGGGTTGGGGATGGCAATACTAGGCAATCACAATATATCTACAGCAAAAAGTCTCACTTTTAATATTAGTAGGAATTATAGTATATATTTCATCACATTTTCAAATTATATCATTTTTGTATCGTCACTTGTTGTCTCGTCCTAATTTATAGCAATATTTCATCTCATGCTTTACGAAAAAAATGGTCACCTTGGCCTGCTCTTCTCTGAATGCTTTTCTGCTTCATAAAATTTCTAATTGTTTTCTTTTGAAATGTTTTCAGATTGCTCCAGAGATAAAGCAGCCAGATTCTTGCTGTGGAAAAGCGGCATTATCTAAATAATCACAGAATAAAAAATACAATCCTGGAACAAGATGGAAGATTCCCCTCATCCAGAATGAGTGCTGCTGCCTGAGAGGGACCTTGTTGGAGTCTACAGACAGGGAGGCCTCAGCCTCATTGGAGGCTCCAGTGTTTCAGAGGTTACTCTGGTGCTGAACTCTACAAAGGAACATAATTAAGTCCCTTAGTAAAGACTCATAAATTTCAAGAGTAATCACCTGTTAACCCTAAATCATTAGCATCTGAATGACTGACAAGAACAGTGAAAACTTTCCAAACCAAAGATGACCCTTGAATTATGAAAACCTTTTGAGTATTATTTTCATGGTTCAAGACATTCATTCACTACAGAGTTTAATTCTTAGCAAAGGAAGGAATATTGGTACTAATAGTACTTTACTTATATTGACATCTACCATTTATTAAGTTCATTTTAACTATCAGAAACTGTGTCGCATGCTTTATTTTTTATATCATTTGATCCCAAAACTAATCTATGGGGTAGAATTTTTATTCACATTTTACAAATAAATAAACTAGGGCTTAGAGAAGAAAACTAGTGGTAGATCTGGGACCAAAGGCATGTCTATTTGTTTAGAAACCCAATTCTAATAAACACCACACAATACTGTCTACTGTTTATTGAGCTGATGCTGATAATATTTAGTTGTAACAACTACTATCATTCCATTTTACAAAGTTGAAAAGTTGTCCTTGAGAAGGTTAAAAATTTGAGATAGTAAGTTGCAGAGCCAGGATTCAAACACAGAACGGTCTGACCTCAGTACCTCTGTTCTTTTCACTGAGCTGTGCTACTAAGTACTAGCAAGATCGTCCAAGATTTTAAGGGTTAGTCTTATAAAATCAGTACATAAGAGATGTAATAAAAGCAAAGCAAAAGCCACCCTAGGAAGCAGAGTGGCTCCCAGAAAAGCTGGCTTCCATGTGAAATGTTGGTAGAATTAATACATTAAGCTCAACTATATAGCTCCCAGGGCAGCCAAGTCCTAATGATGACAGCAGATGCATTGGGTTATTATAAGTTGGCACTATTAGCTATTTCAATCATGCAACAAGCTCCTCTTGTTCTGACTCATTGCTCACCAAGCAACATTCTGATTTTAATTTGGTTTCCCATGTGGCCGTTGCTAGTTCCTCTGGTCTCTCTGACAATTTTATTCCTCATTTTAATTTAATGACGAGGTAACTTCGTAAACATCAGTTTCCTTGTGAATTTGCTAACATGAGTCTCCTAGAGTCATTTAGTAAATGACTAACCAATTTCTGGAGTTAGTGATCAGACTCTGAACTGCAAGGACTTTACTAAGGTAATGTCATTATGTGAATTACTCTAAAGAGGCCACCCCCTCAGTCACACTGTTTGAGAATCCATTATCTCATTGTGATCCTAAAACTACGGCAAAGACCAATTAGTGACCCACTATCATTCACTGTGTATGCAAATACATGAGTAGATAATTTCTTTTTCAATTTCCCCAACTACAGTCTGTTTCAGTGTTCTAATGGCAATAAATAAATGCTATGTTTGGATTCCCAAAGATAAGTTTCATTTCAGCTACTCACATATGAATATTTATAAATAATGCATTTATGACCTAATATAATTCATAAGCCATTTTTCTTCTTTATATTAGTTTATTGAGTTAGATATATTTTTCCATATTGTGGTACATGTTTTCTACTTGGTGATTAGCTATAGCTTATATAACTATCTTTTCTCAATTCATTCTGCAAATTGAGAGAAAAATGAGAATTCTGTTTAACTTTAATAGCCTTCCTGAAAATATAGCACAACTATATGCATTTTTTCAGCTAGAATAGATTTTAGCACACGACAATCTATTTCACCAGGATTATGTTACTAAAGAATGCAAAAATCTCTGCCACTTGTTCCAAACTGTCAAATAGAAAAAAGTTAAACTTTAATCAAAAGAAATATTATGCAGTATTATTATTAGATAAAATAATTGCTGGTGCTTCCTTTATAAACCAGGCCAACGTTAATTTGATGCTCCACTAAGTGTTTTGAATTATGTAAAATAATTGCCAATCTCATCTTTCTCAAGCTAATTTATTAATAGAGTAAATATTTTTCCCACTAAGTAAAGGTATACTTATAGAAAGATAACATTCAAAGTGTAACCTGAAAACATCAACTTATTAGAAGTATATCCAAGAGTACCATCTAAATTCTTAGCATTTTCTTAAATTTTTATCATAAATGAGGTCCTAAATATTAGTAGGAATGTACCAAATGAAGCATCAAGGATTATACTATCTAATGAAGCCATTCTGACTTCTGAAATATTGCAGAAACACTCTTTAATATGTTCAAGGAACCTAGGCTTTTAAAGGATAATTGAAACTATGTTAAGAGTACTTTATATCAAGTCACCATATGTCACTATAGCAGGTGAAATTTTAACTAGTCAAAAATGAAAAGAAAAAAAGAGATTTGGAATAGTTATAAAAAATTTGAAGAAAATTTTTAAAAATCTTCTAAAAACTCTAGGAACTTCTTCCCCTAGCCGCAGTAAGGTTTAAAATTGACACATATGGGAAAAATGAACAGGAAAATAATAATAAATAATACAAGAAGTATAATAAACAGTGAATTATGAAACAGAAAAATATTAAAGGTTTCTTTTTTGGTCAATGCAGGAACTCTTACTCTAAACACTCAGGTTTGAGCAATGTTCATGGACATAAGGCATTCATGGACTTTGTGTAGCGTTAGTTTTATATGCCTTTCCATTTTGTCAAGGTTAATGTTATTGAGAAAAAGCCTCCACATTAGTCTTTCCATTCCTCAAGACCTTGAGAAAGGTTTCTATGGCAGGGTCAAAACAGTGCTTGAAAATAATACTTAGTAAACGAGATTTTTTTTTTCCCACATGTAAAGAAAGTTACAAGGTTGAGCATATCAATATTTAAAGCCTTCTCAGGAATTAGTGTATGAATCCAGCTTTTTTAAAAAAGCAACTCATTCTTCAGGCAAAGCATGGTTTTGAAAGAGTGCAGACATTTTCTTTCATCATTTCCCGGAGATTTCAGCTTATGATTTATAAATTAACTCTCTGAAAAAATGCTTCCTGTTGTTTTATGCATTCCAGATTCCTCAGCATCTTCTGAAAACATTGCAGTTGGCCGACACCTTTCTTTATTGTTGGGGCCCTGCCATCTGACCCAACAATCCAACTGTCTGATCAGTCCAGTGTACAGTGACTTCTGTGCCTGCTCTATTAACATATTCCAAAATACATTTGCTTTTGACAACCACATCACATTTCTGGCTCTTGGTGACCTTACAGTCAGGTGAACCTTCCAGGTTTTATTAGCACAAATCACTGCTAAGCCAGTGAATCTACTTTGATTTACCTAGGGAAAATAAAGAAACAAGTAAAACAGTGGAACTGACCATTGTCCACCAGTGCTCTTAGTGCTTTAAAAACCAACCTCCCTGAGTCATCAAAGTGGAGAAGGCACTATTTACCCCAGAATGTGATTTCTCTGTATAGTCATTATGTGCAAATGTACTCTGAAGATGCTGTTTCCCTAGGTTTATGCCTTAACGTCAATAATAAAATTAACCATCATGGTTACAGTAAACTGCTTTCAGAGATGATAGACCTTCCAAAAGGAAATACCTGCTATAGTTTATAGCTGCAGTCTCCAACCCCCAGGCCATGCAGGTACCAGTCCCCAGCCTGAGCTCCTCATCCCCCTCCCACTCCATCCCTTGAAAAATTGTATTCCATGAAATTTTGGAACCCAGCGGCACAGCAGGAGGTGAGGGCCAGAGAGCAAAGGAAGCTTCCTCTGTATTTACAGCCCCTTCCCATTGCTGGCATCATCTCTTCAGCTCCGCTTCCCCACTCCCAATCCATGAAAAAAAATTGTCTTCAGTGAAATCCATCCCCAGTGCTAAAAAAGTTGGGGGCCGCTGGATAGGGTTGACCACCATTAAGCACATAAACACACAGAACATACAAACGCCAGGGTCTTTTATTCTTTCTGCTTTTGTTCAAGAAAGTGACTGAAGGAAAAAGAAGCTAGGCCAGGTATATGCCAATAAGATGGAAAAAAAAAAAACATGTTTGTGTGTCAACACGTTGAAATTTTAAAGAAAATTTAATCATTTCAGAATTATAACATCACTTTCACACCCTAGAAGTGTCTTGATTATCTGTGTTAATAGGAAAGACAAAGCACTCGGGGGAAGGGGGGGGCAAGGGCAATATACGTAACCTAAACTTTTGTACCCCCACAATATGCTGAAATAATAATAAAAAAAATTCAAAACACCAGATGGTGACTGATAATATGTGTTCAATATTTACGAGTTCTCTGAGTTAAGCCCATATTCTCTTTTGTTTTCTTTATAAAAGTTGGGCAGTATAAAGCACAGCCATGTGTGATTATCAGTGATAACATGATTATGAAAAAATTTGAAAAACCATACTTAATTAAGATAAAGGAATTTGGAAATACATTCTCTTTTATTAAACTGTCAAGTCCAAATTAGTGTTGGTGATTTTATGATGAGAACTTGAAGTTTTGTTATTTTTTTACTTAAAAATTTATTTCTTCTTGCAAAGAAGATGATAGCGGAGATTATATTGCTTGGAAATAAAATATCTAACTACCAAAATAAAAGGAAGCTTTATAATCTGAAGCTCTATGAATTCGAAGTGAAGAAACCTACATGTTTTATTTCTGAAATTCTAGAGTTCTAGAAATCAAGAAAATGGGGAAAAAATTAAAATTAAAATTAAGTGAGAATAACAGAGCTAGGGAGCAAATCAAGATCTCTCTATCTATGAAATTTAGCATAGCAAAACTCACTTGGTCTATAATTTTCCTTCTAATGTTTTCTATGCAACTCCTGGAACAAGCCCTATTCTTACTAGTATACTGGCCGCCCTCCTATTTATAAACAGGCTATGATCCAAAGCCTATTTTTCCCTTAGAAATAATGTTACAAATGGTTAGGTTACTTGGCTATCACACAAAATATATTTAACCAAGTAGCAGAATTACTGTAGCTTTACAAATTTGAAATTGATTCATATACAGCTGCAATAATAAAATGAAATGAAACAAGATTTTTTTTTTTGGCAGTCCCTAGGAAAAAAAAGAGGGAAAATGAATAGATGAATAGAACAAGGTAAATACCTGTAGACAAATTTAACTAGTTTCCAAAGGAGAGCTGTGGATCCAGCCATCCCAAGTTGATCCCATTTTTGTTCCCATAGTTGTCATGTTATAAATTAAAATCACATTTAATTTCTGAAAAGCCATTCCATACCAAACCAAGAGATACCAGAAAATGATTACAAAATTAATGGAACAAAAATAAAAACACTTACATATTTTAAGGACATACAATATAGTCACCTGATACACTATAAAATCTATGTTATGATTTTTTTTCTCATTATGGATCAGAAAAGCTGAGGCTTTTTAAAATATTTATTCAACAGCTATTTATTGGGTACCTACTACATGTTGGGCACAGTTTAGGCACTTGGGATACATTGAGTGAACAAAAATGATATCTCTTTATGGAGATTCTTTGTTCATGATCTTGCCTTTCAATAAGACATTCATCACTAAGGTCCTCTAAAGGAGATCTCTTACACATCTGCTCTGTAACCAGCAACACTACTTTCCTTCCTGGGAATGCAGCTTTGCTAGAGTACTGGCCTTCCCCAAAATTCTGTTTCATCAGCTTTAAATATAAACAGCAAATACTTGCCTTCGCTTTTAATTATCTAAACAAAATTTTCTGAAAAAATCTTGGCTACTTCTACAGCCACGCTTCAAATTTTTCCTTAAATGTTGATGCCAGGCCAACAATTTCTCTGCAGGAACTAATCACTCCATTCCTTTATTGTCTCAAGCACCTTTGCTACAATTCATTTCTTGGTTTAGATTTTGAACTTGAGAGGTATGTGTATTCTCTGAGAAGCCATCCAAGGAGGTGTACCTGTTCCCACCTCATCACTCAGCCAATGCATTCTCATGCCACCATCGATTGAATTAACTTAGCATTTTCTTCTTCCTTCGGATATCTTCCCTCGTTCTAACAAATTATACTCAGACCCAAATGGAACAACTTCAACTTGGTTACTAGTTTATTCACTTTTATTCCAGCCTCCATATCTGAAGCAAGGTTTTTCTTCACTTTTGTGTGATTTGCCATTGTGTATATTGTATCTCCTTTTCTAAGGCACAGAAGTAGTTTTATTTTAAAAACTGGAAAAAGTACAAAAGGAGTGAAGAGCAGTATAGAGACACACATTTGCACTAAGTGCAATCACACTCTCAGCCAGCTGACTCACCACTGCCGACAGCCAGCTCCTCTGCTTCTGCACTGGATGCACTGAGGCACCTGTAAGGCGCGGAGGCCACCGGCACAGGACTCAGTGCCATTGGTGTTCACAGCCTGCACTGGAGATGTGGGGGAAGAGAGGCTGTTTGGTAGAGCTCCCACAATTCCATGGTCATCTATATTTGAAATAAAATATTAATTTCTACACTGGTATTAACTGCTGTAAGAAGTGAAAGACAGAAGAAACACAAAGGTGTAATAATGAAAGGGGCCACGGTGATGTTTGGAAATCAGGTTTTTATTCCTCTGTCTTGAACCACTGACTACCTACAAATCATTTTCATCAGTTACACATAATACGAAACATTATCAGTAGCAGGTCTGTAAAACGTAAATGAAACCAAAGTGATAAAAAGAGAACGTAGCTGGAAACACACCAACTTGGAATTATTTAGACAAGCTGTTGCATAAATCGAAGAGTGGTTACTACAGACTATTTTCACTATTTTTGAAATGCATTTGCAACTTCTTTAACCATGGGTGATTCAAGTTCGTAAAAGGGATATGTCAGTTAAAAACATAATACTATATTTAATTTTATAAGTATCAGGTTTATGGATTGCACTTAAAGGCAGCATATTTTACATGTTTTACAAGTCACATATCATAGTAAAGGATTCTTATTTTTAGTTTTTAATCTTTCTTCTTTTTTCTCCTATTTCTTATAAATGTTCCAATCTCTTAGAAGCGAGTCATTTAGCAAAGCATACTGCATTATTGGAATTGATCCAGATATTTCAATTTGTTGTTGCTGTTATTAAGTATTTTAAAATACCAGCATAAGTTTGCAAAATAGATGTCCAGAGCCTTTCAAGATGATTGAAGTTTGAACCTACCATTATTATCTCATCCCACACAAAGCTATTCATTTTACCTGGGAGGTGCCAGGATATTAGAAGTGCATAAGTTCTCAGGGAAAAATGCTAACATTAGCTACGTGTGTCCTTGGAATTAAGTAAAAGTTCAGGACTCTAGTACAATTTAAGAAATTAAGTCCAATCATTGCCCCAAATAAATGAAACCTCTGTATTGTAATATAACCTTTTTTAAAGCCTCAATGCAAATTGTAGGATTATTTTCATATGAAATACATAGGATCAGTTTGAAATTAAAAAAAAAATGGTGAAAACAATCTAAGAAATAATTCTCCAAATTCCAGAAACATAGAAATATTTACAATTAAGCATAAATTAGAAGTAGCTACATTACTAATATTTTACTATCCATATATTGACAGACCAACCCACCTAATCATCCTCTCCCAAAACATGACTCCAAAAGACAAATTTCAAATAATACATGGTACTCAAAGCTACAGCATAAGGTCCCTTTTACCAATTTATGTCTAGCTCAATTTTACCAATTTTGATGTCTATGATTCCAATCTGTTAATTCTAAACCCTATTGTCACCTCAGCCCTGCTTCTCTCCTCCTAACTCCATTTGATAATTGGCACTAGGCATGATTTGCTCCATAGGAATAAACGTTTTAAGCAACTATTCAATATTTCTAACAAAATTGATACAGCATGAGCCCCAACCTATCATAACAGACATTGCTCACAAACATTGGGTACTTCCATATTGGTACGCACCTGCTCAAGAGTGCACTGGCTCCCCCACATTTGGATCTAACCTTTGTGGTAGAGCTTTGCTTTTCTCCTAGCATTTGTCTTTTATGACAAATGTCTTTTTGTTCCTGTTGTAATTTCCAGCCATCTGGAACTTAGGCCCCATAACTGAGTCATTCCTACTTGGACCCAGTACTAGGTCTCTTTGGAAGGACAGGGTATTAAAGAATGGCAGCAGAGGCTTAGGAGCAATGACCCAAAACAAATTCTCTTTTCATTATTTAAAAGATTCTTTATTTAAATGTCTCCTAGATGAGTGTCTTTCAGTATGTGATTCCCTTTCAACCTCTGTTGAACAACTGTATGGTTTGCAGCAACTGAAATTCCAAAAGCTGTTCTTGGGCTTTTAAGGTCCTTAAACCCAATATTGTAGACTAAGCATACACATAGTTATGATACTTGATAAGAACAGGATGATACTTGATAAGACCAAGAAATTTCTGTCATTTTTTCTATTCTTTTTTGTAACAATAATTTAATTCAAAATAATTTAGCATGATATGTGTGATTGCTCTAATAAATGTTATTTTATCAACACATACCATTTGGATTAAAGTAAAAGGAAAACAAATGATTTTTCCATTAGTCATCCTATTAAATTATTGAAAGTACTTATATTTAAACTTTATAGAAAAGAGGAGTAAGACATTTCTACCAACTAAGAAGGAGAAAGGAAAGAAATTAACATTTGTTTAGTGAATAAAGTATGCCATGAAGCATAGCAACCACTTCAATTATACATTGTCTCATTAAATTTTCACACAAATTCTCCAGGTAGGTGCTATTAACTTCCTGAGTTTTATTCTGTGCTGTAGCCACAAATCTTTTGCAGTACAGTGCCAAGAGCCAGATAAATGTCTGTTGATTGAATAGATTCTTAATTCGGAGATGAGAAAACTGAAGCTCAGAGTTGCAAAATCTTTCTCAATGTATAACCTTAGTCAGTATCAGCCTTTTGATGATCATATATCCAAGGCTGACATGCTTTAATCGAAATCTAATTTTAATCTAATCAAAATATCCCATTTTTCTAGGCAGAAGTGACAATTCTCTCTTATCCTTGTAATATGCAAAGTAAGCTTGAAATTTTCTCTCTCAAGATTTATTTTTAAAATTGAACTTTTTCCATACGTCTTTATGCATATAGCAATAAAAAATGGAAAGAAACATCTGAAATGTAGGAATTTCATTTAAATAATGTATTAATTAATATATTTGATTTAAATTAATTAATGTATTTCATTTAAATAATGTATTAATTATTCAGTAAATGATAATCAAACCTTTATTTTAATTTATATCAGTCAATTTATATTAGCTTATATGTAAGTAAGCCCTTTGATTTGCTGGCTAACCAATTAGTGAGGAACTTGGTTACCAAATAATTAATTCTGTATGCAAGGCCAATTTACCCATGCACAGCAAGTACAGTGGCTAGGTCCACAAAACATTTAGAGACCCACAAAAATGTTTTGATTTCTTTTAAAACCAGAAGAAAACTGTAAACATTTAGTGTTGAAAATTATTCATCAAACACAAAATATAATTTTTAATTTTTTTATGGAGAAAGGGGTCCACAATAAGCCAAAGTGAAAGTCATGCAGCATCCCTTCCTTTCTGAGTGATTTTACTGCTTCCAGATGTGTTGAGGTGAGACTCCTAGACATAGAAGGAGGTAGAGAAAGTTGTTGCCTGAGATGCCCCTGCAACTCTGAGATTGTCTTGGGCTATGTTATTAATAGTTTCTCAGCGATAATCTAGTCACTGGGGACTTGTGAGTTATCAATTAGTATCTCTGCAGAGACACTCTTCTCAAAGACTTGACCCTGTGTAAAGTTTCTAAATCTGTGCTGTCCAATATGGTAACCAATAGCCACATGTGACTATATAAATTTAAATGTAATTAAAATTAAATACAAAAATTCAGTTTCTCCATCACACTGGCCTCATTTCAAGTTGCCCAATAACTTCCTATGTGTAGTGGCTACTAGATTAGAAAATGCAGATTAATGAATATTTCCAGCATCATAGAAAGTTCTATTGGACAATGCTTTTCTAAAAGCTTTCATATGTGCTTTCTTCCCTGTCTCCTCACAAGACAGTGCAATTATGGTTTTTCAGGGTAACAGGGTAAATCGGGAATTCATTCTTCATTGCAAATAATACGACTGAAATTCAAACAACCAGTTACCTGTAGGTATTTAATATTGCCTTTAAATTAAGATCATGGAGGAAATTGGTGATCTTATTTTCCCAGTATTATGATTTGGTGACCCCCTTATTAGGGCCACAATGTTAGAAGAGAAGAAGGTATCATGCAGGACTACAAATAAAGGTGAAGAACCCACCAGAACGTACAGTGCCATTATTCATGTCCAGCCAGCCATTGCTTCCATTTCTCAATTAGGTTCTTTGGACACTCACCTCTCTCTTAAATCTCTTAGAAAATGGATGGGCCACACTATCACACTGTCACTACAAGTCCCACCTTTTCTCCCCCTCAGATGGTACACTGCTTTGTCAAGTCAAAGAGCCCTTTATTTTCCATAGATGTGGCCAGACTGGACCTCCATCCCATGTAGGTAAAAGAGGGAATGCATGTAAGTTACTCAATCCTGCCCAGCCTCAGGTTTAGCCTTCTCCAAGACAATCAAAATTTACATTGCCAAATTCGATCAAGCATCATCCTTGTATGGATGGTGTTCTAGTAAACCTCTGTCCTGTCTCTTTTGTCTATTTTGAGAAACATTACATCCCTTCCCCTTTGAGGGTATAGGAAATATGCACCAAGTCCACCTCTTCAAAAATGTGATTTACTCATTTTTTGTAAGATTCTGTAGAGTTTTAATACCCCCAAATAACAGTAAATATGTTAAATTTTCCCAAAGACACAATAAAATAATTTAGAATCTGCTATTGAAACATGCATTTCAAGAGAAATATTGTAGTATCATAGGCTGAATAATGGTTCCCCAAAGCCATCCATATCCTCACCCCTGGAACCTGTAAATATGTCACTTAACATGGCAAAAAGGACTTTGCAGAGACAATTAAGTTAAAGATTTTGAGATGGGGAGATTATCCTGGATTATCCAGGTGAACCCAATGCAATCACAGGGTCTGCGTAAGAGAGAGAGAGAGAATAAGAGAATAAGAGAGAGAGAGAGAGACAAAGAGAGATTGAAAGGTGTCGCACTGCTGGCTTTGAAGATGGAGAATTGGTCTACCAGTCAAGGAACGCTTGGAGACTCCAGAAGCTAGAAAGGTAAGGAAATGGATTCTTCCCTAGAGCCTCTAGAAGAGAAGCCCTGCCAATATCTTGAATTTATCCCACTGAAACTGGTTTTGGAATTCTGACCTTTAAACTATACATTTGTGTTGTTTTGAGCAACCAAATTTGTAGCAATTTGTTACATCAGCAGTAGGAAACTCATTCATGTAGTTAAACTTGAGCTGAGTCATTTAAATTGACAGTAAAGCAGGAACACTAGTAGACATTTGTGAAGGATATTACTGTGTTGCCACTTACTCTGTACAATCTCAGCCAAGTAATTTAACCTCTCTGAACCCTGTATTTTCTCATTCATGAAATAAGTATGATAATAACTACTCCCAAAGGTTGTTATAAATAGTTTGGTCTGGGGGTACCAACATCTTATCTCGAGTGTTCTGCCTAATCAAATATACACTAAAGGATCTATAATCAAATGAGAAATAAAGTTAAAGCACATATTCAAGTTCAAAATGCTAATTATCTCAACTTCCTGCAGATATGGAACTATGGAATGTCACAGAGCCAGCTAGTTATCTGTTAGCTCTCAGTTCTATACTTTCCATTGTATAATTTCTTCCATTTCAGCACTACTTTAATTTTGGTCTACAGATCGTTGCTGGTCAGAAAACACATTTTTCTCCAAATAAGGAGGTAGAAAAATTAAGGATAAGGTTCAATATGTTGTAGTTGTAATAAGGCAATGTATTTTTTTCCTTGGGCATTATCATCAGTAAATAAAATATTCAGTTCTGTACTTTGGTTTTCAATCCCATTAACTAGCAACTAGAGCTGATACTCAGCTTAGCTGTGAAAATCATTTCACGTTGGCTTATCACAATCCTTAAATCACCAAAGCTCTGGAATAAGCTTCAGCTATGAGTAGGAAATATTTAATATACAGATAAATTCCAGATTCCATACCTACTTTGATTCAAGAGCAGGATTTAAAACCTACCACACAATTCTATTATGGTTTAATTCTGGAACAGAATCCTCTGATATCTCAGGGTCTACTCCTTAATGCTATATTCTATGATTCTGCAACACTCCACAATATAACAAGGTGTAATATTTACCTAACGGTGATCTAAAGTTAACATTGTCTCAGAATTACTTTCAAGAATGGCAAAGTAAGTTTACCTTAAGTAAAACAGCATTTTAGCTAGATTATTTGCATGGTCTTCTCAAGGTACTAAAAATGACGTGGTGAAGCACATGCTTCACCTTCACTGCTTGCTTAAGTAGCAGTATAACTGATAGTTTCACCCTCACTGTTTGTAAAATCAAGAAGCTGTTCTCCTAAGTCACATCTATCTCTAAAACACAAATTTAAAGTTAGCTTTTGTAGCAAAGATAGTAATACAGACCAAATATTCCATCTGATCCCTATATTTATTTATTTCTTGCATTTAGGCAGGACCACATGACTTGTTCTGGTCAATGTTCTGTGGGGAGAGAAAGCCAAAGATTAAAGAGCAGGTGTGAGCTCTCTTCTTATTCATAGGAAGCATAGAGACCAAATGTGGCCATGGCTGAGTTATAAGGTTAAAGGAGATTGGCCTGCTGGGCTAACACCTGAAAAACAGAGGCACTGGAGAGCTACCTGACTTAACAACCATCTTTACAGAGAACAAATAAACATTAGGCATGAGAACAAATAAACATTAGGTGTTAAGCCCGTGTGATCCTGTTTGCTAGGTACTGAGGCATAAGCCTATCCTAATCTGTCTGCTGCATCATTAAACTGTCAAGAGGAAGTAGTAACGAAAGTCGTAACTAAAATGGGAAAATATACCTGATTGAAATTGCAAAGTTTCAGAATCACTTAAATCTTTTAAGTTTTATTTTATTTATCCAACACAAAATACAACTTTATGTTCTATGTAATGGATTGTAAAATCTTACAAAAAATTCTCTTGAGGTTTCCCAAACATCACAAAGATCTTTAAACAACATTTTGAAGAGTTAGTGAAAATTAAGCACACCACGCTTTGCACTTATCTCCTCATTCTTTTTAAATTTCAAAATATTAAGGGGTACAAATATTTTTGGTTACATGGATCACTTTTATAATTCTTGAGCCATCGCTATAGGTGTGCCCATCACCAAATAGTATTCATTGTACCAATTAGGTGGATTTTTGGCACTCTCATCCTCCCATCTCCTCTTGATTGATTTCCACTGAATTTTACTTCCCTCTCTGCACATATGTGCCATCAGTTAGTTCCAATTTAATAGCGAATACATATGGTGTTTGTTTTTCCATTCTTGAGATACTTCACTTAAGAGAATGGTCTCCATTTCCATCCAAATTGTAGCAAAAGGCATTAATTCATCCTTTTTATGGCTGATGAGTACTCCATGTTATACATATGGATACATATGATGTGCTACTGAATTTAGTTTGCTAGTATTTCATTGAGCATTTTTGCATCTATATTCATAAGGGATATTGGTCTATCATTTTCTTTTTGTGTTTTGTCCTTTCCTGATATGGCATCAAGGTGGTACTGGCTTCATAAAATGAGTTGGGGAAAATTCCCTCCTTCTCAATATTATGGAATAATTTTTGTAGTGTGGATACCAGCTTTTATTTGTAGGTCTGGTAAAATTAGATTGTGAATCCATCTGGACGAGGGCTATTCTATTACTGGGAAGTTTTTTATTACTGCTTTGATCTCATTCTTCATTATTGATCTGTTCAGGACTTCTATTTCTTCCTGACCTAGTTTTGGGAGGTTGTGTGTTTCCAGAAATTTGTCCATTTTCTCTACACTTTCTAGTCTACACACATAGAGATTTTCACATGATGTTTTAATGTTGTGAATTTCTGTGGTATCAATTATAATGTTTCCTTTTTCATTTCTGGTTCAGCTTATTTTGGTCCTTTCTCTTCTGTTCTTGGTTAATCTAGCAAGAGGTCTGTCAATTATACTTATCTTTTCCAAGAACCAACTTTTTGTTTCATTGATCCTTTGCATTTTTATTTGTTTATTTTCCATTTTATTTAGTTCTGCTCTGACCTTCATTATTTCTTTTCTTCTGCTGTCTTTGGGTTTGGTTCTTTCTTTTATAGTTCCTTGAGGTATGACATTAGGTTGTTAATTACTGATCTTTCTGTCTTTTTGATGTAGGCATTTGAGGCTATGAATATTCTCCTGAGGAATGCTTTTGATATGTCCCAACATTGCCAATAGCTTGTGTCCCTTTGTCATTTAGTTCAAAGGATATTTTGATTTCCATCTTAATTTCATTCTTGACCCAATAATCATTCAGCAGTAGGTTGTTTGATTTCCATAATTTTTTGTAGTCTTGAGTGTTTCTCTTGTGATTGATTTCTCATTTTATTTCACTGTTGGTCTGAGAAGACACATGGTATGACTTTGACTTTTTTGAACTTGTTGACATGTTTTGTGGCCTAAGATATGATCAGTCTTGGAGAATGTCTTATGTGCTGCTGAGAAGAATGTATATTCAGTAGTTTTGGGGTAGAATTTTCTGTGTTTGTTAGGTCCATTCGATTTATAGTCTGATTTAAATCCATTGTTTTTTTATTCATTTTGTGCTTTGATGATTTGTCAAGCTATGACAGTGGGGTGTTGAGGTCCCTGGCCATTACAATGATGCTCTTTATTTTGTTGTTTAAGTCTAATAAAATTTGCTTTATGCATCTGGGAACTCCTGTTTTAAGTATCTATATATTTAGAATTGTTATGTCTTCTTGTTGAATTGCTCCCTTTACTATTATATAATTACTCTCTTTATCTTCCTTTTCCTTTGTTAGCTTAAAGTCAATTTTATCTGATATAAGGATGACTATACCTGCTCTCTTTTTATTTCCATTTTCATGGAATATTTTTTCCATCCTTTCACAATGATTCTGTGTGCATCCTTGTGGTATAGATATGTTTCCTGCAAGCAGCAGATATTAATACTTGCATTGTGTTTTTTCATCCATTCAGCTAGCCTATGTCTTTGAGAGGAGCATTCAGACTGTCAGCATTAAGTGATAGAATTGATATGTGGGATGTTGATCAGTTCATCTTGTTGTTTAGTACCTTATTGCTTTGTTTTCCCTCTTGTGCTATTGCTTTATAGTAGTTTTCATTTTGGGAGATTCTTTGGTGATTTTACACTGGTGCATATCTGTTGTGCTGATATGTGTATAATGCTGTTGTGAGTATATCCTGCAGGTTAGGTCTGGTCATGGAAATCCCCTCACTGTTTGCTTGTCTGGAAAAAAAAAAAAACTTTATTTCTCCATAAATTGGGAAACTTAGTTTTGCAGGATACAAAATTCTAGGCTGGCAGTTATACTGTCTAAAGAGATTGAAGATGGGCCCCATTTCCTTCTGGCTTATAAGGTTTCCACTGAGAAATCTGCAGTTAGCCTGATAGGTATTTCTTTGTATGTTATTTGTTAGTTTGTCTTGCTGCTTATAGAATCTTCTTCTTCACTTTGTCTTTGGCCATGTTGATTACTATGTGTCTTGGAGTTGTCCTATTTGCTATGACTCTTCCTGGTTTTTGATGTCCATCTTGTATTTGTATGTCAGAATCTCTGGTCATACCAGGAAGGTTTTCCTCAATAATTCCCTCAACTAAGTTTTCTATACTTGTAGCTCCTTCTCCCTGAGGGATAACTGTAATTTAAATGTTAGTTCACTTCACATAGTCCTATATCTCTCTCAGTGATTGCTCAGACTTTTATACTCTTCTCTGCCTCTTTGCATGACTGCGTAATCTCAAGAGCTTTGTCTTCAAGCTCTGAGCTTCTTTCTTCTCCTTGGTTTAGTCTGTTTTTGAAGCTTTCTCCTGTGTTTTGAAATTCCCTAAATGACTCTTTCATTTCTTTAAATTCTGTTATATCCTTTCTTATGTTGTCTAGCTCTTTATCAACTTTTTCATTGATTTTCTGAAATATTTTTTGGCTTCTTTCTTGGTTTTCAACTTTCTTTTCAATTCCATTCATTTTATTTGCCATCCATATTCTGAATTCAATTTCTTTCATTTTGGCAATTCCCTTGTGGGTGGAGTCCCCAACTGTAGCTCCATTGTATTCCCTTGGGAGTATTGAACTATTTTGTTTTTCATGTTACCAGGGTCCTTTCACTGGTTTCTTCTCATATAGATTCTCTTCTATCAGCTCCAGGTTAACAAGATTTCAGGGCACTTGTTTTTTTTTTTGCTGGCAACTGTCCTGTTTAGTTAGGGGAAAGGGAGGACCCAAGATGGAGCTTTTGTGTCCTACTATGGAATTCTAACCCCTCGGGGAAGAGTTAGAGTCACTGAGAGCCCATAAAACAGCTATTCTGTTTTAACCCATTCCCTTATGATTGCCACAGTTCAAGCCAGTGGGGAATGATCTTGATGTAGAGTGGAGAGACATTCCCAGGTTATTGTTGGAAGTCATTTTGGGAGCTGACGTGAACCTCTTCTTAGTGGCTATTGTTGTGGGGGATTGCTCTGGCCAGGGCCACCCAGTGGAGGTGACAATGACAGCTCAGTGAGTTTCTTTAGGCAGTGGTCATGAATGACTGGGCTATGGGCATTTCCTCAAAAAAAGTCGAGAAGTAATGGCTGCTCAGGGGTGGGGGATCCTGAGTGAATTTTGGACGTTGGGGAAGTTCTATCAGCCCAGCAGCAGTGGTGGGAACCCAGTAAGGAGTCTTGGGATGCAGGCTTAACTCTAGAATCTCAGGGGTGATGTTGTAGGCTCAGTGGGGTCCCTGGAGTTACGGGGCAGAGCCTTGGAGTTGGGAATGGTGAGAGATTCAGAGGCAGCTCTGAGGATCACAGGAGCAGAGCTGTACATATGGAGGGCTATTCCGCCAGTATAGACGGCTGATGCTCAGTCACGCAGGAAGGGGTTTGTCTCAGCAGCCCTGGGACCATGTAGGCAGACTGGAGCTGCTGATCAACCAAGGTTCTTTCCTCACACCTTGGACTGAGGCTGTTTCCCAAGGCTTCCTGCAGCAGTGCCTGTGGCATTTGAGGCTCCTCACTTGCTCAGATTTCATGCAGGGTGGAGGTGTGGTCAGCCTTGCCTCAGGTCACAGTGCAAAACATGAGGGAGATTTTTTCCTGTATGTATGCTCCCAGCCCTGCAGGGGTTATGCAAAGGCAACTGCTAGAAGGCTGAGTCCCAAGCAGACCTGGCTCCATACACCAGAGCAATCAGGACTTTATCCTTTAAAGAACCCCAGGATTGGCAGCCACCAGATCTCTGCTGCACCTGCTGTCTGGTGCAATGTCTCTGCACAGACTTTGAGTAGCTCCCCAATCAGCTCAGAGGTTTCCAGGGGAGGAGGGAGACCCTTCACAGCTCAAGCTACCTGCAACTTTTATTCCTCTCCTAAAAAGCAGTGTCCCCTCAGGTTGCTTCTATCCTGCTGTCTTCCCCTCTTCCTAGCAGTGTGACTTATATTGGAACCCCCAGCTTAATCTCTGAGATGCTATGTGGTGCTTGTAAGAATCAGCCACGCCCTGTTTGACTGAGTCAGTAGATGCTGTAATGAGCTATACAGTTGTTCACCCTGTCAGTAGTTGATGTTTGTAGGAAAGAGCCAACTGCAGAGATGTTTTTTTCTGCCTGCAATAGGCTGTAGCTCTCTAGGAGAAGGACTTGAATGCTCCAGGCAGTGGGGAGGGACCCTGTTGCTCCCAGGGGATTTCTAGTTCACAATAACAGAGGTTGTTGCAAGAGTGAGACTGGGTTGGGTTAGGTCAGGTGAGCCTAGAGGGCTTTGTAAAGTCATGGCAGAGCCCAGAGGTCATTTCCCAGGCCTCTGGGAAAAGCTGCTGGGAGGGGGGCTGAAGTGGCCTCTCCAAACTGGAATGACTGCTCATGAGACAGGAGCCATCTATAATTCTCTGACTAGTTATCTGGAGTAAGCTCAAACAAAAATTGAGAAAACAATCAATAAAATGACAGGAATAAGTCCTCACCTATCAATAACAACCTTAAATGTAAATAGATTAAATTCCCCATTTAAAGATGTAGACTGCCTGAATGGAAAAACAAAAAACAAACAAAAAAAAACCTCAACCCAGCTATATGTTGCTGCCTGCAAGGAACTCACCTCACTGGCAAAGACACAAATAGGCAGAAATTATGGGAAAAGGAGAGGGTGGTCAAAGCAAGATGGCCAAATATGACCCTCCAGCAACAGTCCCTCTGCAGTGACCCCAAATTCAACAACTGTGCAAGCAAGAAAACAACTTCCTAAGAGCCAAAAATCAGGCGAGTGATCACAGTACCTGGTTTTAACTATATATCAAGGAAAGAGGCACTAAAGAGGGCAAGAAAGACATCCCACAGCAGAACCATACGAGCAATGGTTAGAGAGAGACTCTGTGTGCATGAGGACAGGAGAGTGAAGAGATTGTGGGACTTTGGATTGGAATTGAAGTCAGTCCTGTCACAGGGGAACACAACACAGAGCAGAAATCTGCTGACACCCATGGAGGGAGCATTTAGACCACCTCAGCCAGAGCAAAATCCTCTGCCCTTGTAGTAGAAACCTGAGTTCTGGCTACCTTCACCATTGGCTGATGAAAGCACCCAGGGCCTGGAATAAATTTTTAAGACAGTCAGGCAACAAAGACTGGAGTCCTTTTCAAGTACTTCAACTGAGCTGGCTTGGAGCCAGTGGACTTGGGGTGTTCATGACCCAGTGAGATACCAGTAACAGTGGCCAAGTGAGTAATCATGTCGCCCTACCCCCAATCCTAGGCAGTGCAGTTCAGGATGAGTCTTTTTTCACCTGGAAAAAGGAAAGGGAAGAGTACACAGGACTTTGTCTTGCAACTTGAATACCAGCTCAACCATAATAACATAAAGTACCATGAAGACTACTGAAGCCCCTGATTCCAGGCCTCAGTTCCTGGATGGTATTTCTAGACCCACCCTGGACCAGAAGGGAACCCACTGCCATGAAGGGAATGACCCAGTCTTGGCAGGTTTCACCACCTACTAACTAAAGAGTCCTGGGGCTTTGAATAAATATCAGAGATAATCAGGCAACGGTCACCAAAACCTGTGGAATATAGAAAAACCAGTATTAATAGGCAAGTTTAAGGCAATAATTGCCTACATTAAGAAACTAGGACTATTTCGAATAAAAAAATCTAATGATGCACTTCAAGGAACTAAAAACACAAAAACAAACTAAACCCAAAATTTGTAGAAGGAATAAAATAATAAAGATCAGAGCAGAAATAAACAAAATTAAGACCAAAAAAATGAAAGATCAAAAAACAAATGTTGATTTTTTGAAAAGATAAACAAAATTGACAAATCATTATCTAAACTAAGAAAAAAGAGATAAGATTCAAAAATCAGAAATAAAAAAGATGTCACAAAAGATACCATGAAATACCAAAAATCATTATAGACTACTATAAACAACTGCACAACAATAAATTTGAAAACTAGAGGAAATGGATAAATTCAATACATATACAATCTATCAAGACTGAACCAAGAAGAAACAGAAAAACTGAACAGACCAATAACAAGTAACAAGAATGAATCAGTAAGAAAAAGTCTCCCAGTGAAGAAAAGTACAAGACCAGATGGCTTCACTACTGAATGCTACCAAACCTTTGCAGAAGAATTAATACAAATAATTCTCAAACTCTTCCAAAAAGTTGAAGAAGAGGAAATTCTTTCTAACTCCTTCTACAAGACCACCATAACCCTGATAACAAAACTAGGCAAAGACAAAATAAAAAAAAAAAAAAAAAGGAAACTACAGGCCAATATCCTTGCTGAACACAGACACAAATATTCTCAACAAAATAATAGCAAATCCAAGAACACATCAAGAAGATAACACACCATGATCCAGTGTGATTTATCCCAGGAACACAAAGATCATTCAACAGATGCAAATCAATAAACATCATGCATCACATCTATATTATGAAGGACAAAAACTATATGATCATCTCAATAGATTCAGAAAAAGCATTTGGTAAAATTCAACATACCTTCATGATAAAAACTCTCAATTAATGAGGTATAGAAGGAAAGTACCTCAACATCATGAAGGTCTTATATGATACACACACAGATAACATATCATTGAATGTAAAAGGTGAAAGCTTTTCTTCTAAGAACTGAAACAAAAATGCACCCTCTCACCAATCTTATTCAGCATAGAAAACCCAGTACTAGAAGTCATATCAAGAACAACTAAGCAAGAGAAATAAATAAAGTGCATTGAAATTGGAAATGAGGAAATCAAATTGTCCCTTTTTGCAAATGAAATGGTCTTATATGTAGAAAAACCTAAAGACTCTACCAAAAAACTCTTAGAACTGATACACAAATTCACTAAAGTTGCAAGTTATGAAATAAATACACAAAATCAATATCATTTCTATATGCAAACAATGAGCTAGCTGAAAAAGAAATTGAGAAGGAAATCTCATTTACAATGGGTACCAAAAAATTAAAATACCCATGAATAAATTAACCAAGGAAGTGAAGACCTCTACAAGGAAAACTACAAAACACTGATGAAAGAAATTGAAGGGGATATGAAACAAACAAAAAGACATCTCATGCTCATGGATCAGAAGAGTTAATATTATTAAAATGAGAATACTACAAAGGAATCTACAGATTCAATTAAATTCCTATCAAAATACAAATGACATTCTTCACAAAAAAAGAAAAAAATCCTAAAATTTGTATGGAACCAAAAAAGACCCTGAGTAGCCGAAGCAATACTGAGGAAAAAGAACAAAGATAGAGGCATCACACTGACACAGTTCAAACTATATTATGAAGCTGTAACAATCAAAACAGAATGGTACTGGCATAAAAACAGACACATAGACCAATGGTACAGAATAGAGAACTCAGAAGTTAATCCATGTATTTGCAGACAGCTGATTTCTGACAAAAGTGCTGAGAACACTCATTTGGGAAAGGATAGTCTCTTCAATAAATGGTGCTGAAAAAAATGAGATATCCATATGCAGAAGAATAAAACAAGCTCTCCACCGCTCTATACAAAAATCAATTCAAAATGGATCAAAGACATAAATGGAAGACGTGAAACAATAAAAATACAAGAAGAAAACATAGGGGAAAGGCTTTAGAACATTGGTCTGAGAAAAGATTTTGTAAATAAGACCACAAAAGCACAGGCAACAAAAATAAAAATAAACAAATGTGATTATATCAAACTACAAAGCATCTGCACAGCAAAGAAAACAATCAACAGAGTGAAAAGGCAACCTATAAAATAGAAAAATAAATTTGTGAACTACTCTCCCAACAGAGGATTAATATTCAGAATACACAAGAAACTCAAAAATTTCAGCAGCCCAAAACCATACAATTCAATTTAAAAATGAGTAAATTAGGCCAGGCATGGTGGCTCATGCTTATAATCCTAGTGCTCTGGGAAGCTGAGGCAGGAGGATCGCTTGAGGTCAGGTGTTCAAGACCAGCCTGAGTGAGATTGAGACCCCGTCTCTACGAAAAAATAGAAAAATTAGCCAGGTGTAGTGGCATGCACCTGTAGTCTTAGTTACTCAGGAGGCTGAGTCAGGAGGATCCCTTGAACCCAGGAGTTTGAGGTTGCAGTGAGGTATGATGATGACACTGTACTCTAGCCTGGGCAACAGAGTGAGACCCTATCTCAAAAAAAAAAAAAAAAAAGACAAATTATCTGAACAGAAATTTCTCAAAAGAAGACATACAAATGGCCAACAAATATATGAAAAAGTACTAATTTTTAGGTAAAGGCAAATCAAAACCACAGTGAGGTATCACCTCACCACAGTTAGGATGGCTATTTTCAAAAAGACAAAAAATAACAAATTCTGTCAAGGATATGAAGAAAAAGGAACTCTTATACACTGTTGGTGGGATTGTAAACTAGTCTAGCTGGATAATGGTATGGAAGTCCCTCGAAAAACTACAGATAGAACTATCATATAACCCAGCAATCCCACTCCTGGATGTTTATCCAAAGGAAAGGAAATCAGTATAAGAGATATCTTCAGTATTCTATTGAAGCATTATTTATAATAGTCAAGATATGGAATCAACCTAGGTGTCCAAGAACAGATGAATGGGATAAAGATATGGTATATATACACAATGGAATAATATACACCCATAAGAAATGAAATCCTGTCATTTGTGGCAATACGGATAGAACTGCAGGATATTATATTAAGTGAACTAAGCCAGAAACAGAAAATTAAACACTTTGTGTTCTCACTCATATGTGGAAGCTGAAAAATGTTAATATTATAGAAGTAAAAAATAGAATAGAGGATACTAGAGACTAGGAAGGGTAGGACAATGGGAGGGATAGGGCAATATTTTTAAAGGATACAAAATTACAGTTAGGAGAAATAAGTTATAGTGTTGTATTCCACTGTAGGATAACCATAGCTAATAATATATGACACAGTTTCAAATAGCTAGAAGGAGTATTTTAAATGTTCCCAAAACAAAGAAATGTTTAAGATGATGGATATGCTAATTACCCTGATCTGATCACAGTACATTTTATATATCAAAATACGACTGACATCTGATTAAAAGACAGCTTACAATTTGATCAATGGTCTACAAAATTTTGTCAATTACAGACTCTTTGGAAATTTTACTATAGGTCATTATATATGAAATGTTTGATCTCAAATCAAAAGTTTAGCTTATTATATCTCAAACAAGAAGCAGTACAATTAATAAAGTATGCGCCTAAACTATCAACACAGTTTTGCTGTGTTTTGCTGCCCTCTTAACAGTAGCTTGCTTATACCGGCAGTGAAGAAGCCTGGAGAGCAAGTGGCGATCAAATGGCAAAAGGCATTTTCCACAGTTTATTGAGAATTGAATATTTTTCCTTGCAAGAAGTGTTTCAAACCCTGGAAGAAGTGGTAGTCAGTTTTGCAGGGTCTAATGAATACAGTGGATGACAGAGACTTTCCAAGTCCAGAAGTGTTTTGTTGTTGTTGTTGTTTT
The DNA here is from genome assembly GCF_041146395.1 of Eulemur rufifrons. Classification (NCBI taxonomy): domain Eukaryota; kingdom Metazoa; phylum Chordata; class Mammalia; order Primates; family Lemuridae; genus Eulemur; species Eulemur rufifrons. The sequence continues at coordinate 112,960,558 of NC_090989.1, forward strand.
GTTTCTTGCGACATGTGGTGTTTCAAGAGCATTGGCCTGTCTCTATTGACAAATCTTGGCTGCTTAATCACAAGCATCCTCATCATTTCATCTAATTGGTTGCAATAGACATCGCTGTAATCAAATGACCAGGTTTCATGAAGCTGTAATGGATGATACCAGTGCTGGACCACCAAACAAATGCCATTAGCTTTCTTTGATGAATATTTGGTTTTGTACTGTGTTTTAGCACTTCATCTTTATTCAACTATTGTGCCGAACTCTTGTGATTGTCAAAAAGAATCCATTTTTCATCACACGTAGCAAAACAATGTTTGCCTTTATGTTGTGATAGCAAAGAAAGGCAAGCTTTGAGATGATTTCTCTTCTGACACTTGTTTAATTCATGTAGTACTCATCTATCTAGTTTCTTTACCTTGCCCATTTGTTTCAAACGGTCCAATATTGTTGGAATAGTAACGTCAAACCTTGCTGCTCATTCACATGTAGGTTAAGATGGATTCACTTCCACTATAACTTTCAGCTCATCATTATCCACCTTGGTCTTAGGCCACCCACATGGCTCATCTTCAAGATTAAAATCACCAGAATGAACTTTCTCAAACTATTGATGTACTGTGCCTTCATTAGCCACATCCTTCCAAAACACTTTGTTGATATTTCAAACTGTCTGCTCAGCATTGGTTCTACAATGGAACTCATATTCAAAACTAACAGTAATTTTTTACTTATTCATGATTTCACAAAAATTGCTCTGAAAAACCAATTAAAAGATAATCCCAAGCCAAATGTGCATTTGAAAGAATGAGGATGTACCTTCACACGTGCACACACACACACACACACACAAACAAGAAGCGTCAAAGTGAAATGTCAGAGATATCAACCATCAAACTTAGTACTTAAGGAACTCAGACATTCCATACTTAATAACCTAATAGTAGCAAACGTAAAAGCAGTTGTTCAGTGAATCATAGAAGCTACAGCAGATAAAGAGTAGCCAAGTCATGTTAATAGCTTAATGGCATAGAACTATAAAGAATCCACAAACTCAGCTGCTGAGGTGGCAGGGGAAACATGTTAATCTACCCAGAATAGTTTTAGATCTTAATAGCCTTTGAGTGATCACCCCCCAGGAGCCTTGGTAGACTAAAATTCCTGTTCTGATGAGATACAGGGGTTGGTTTTCCTTAGTTTCCTGCAAGACTTAAGAGCGTGGTTGGAATTCCTGTCTTTCTCATTTCCACTTTCATTTGGACTTTCAGTTTCCCCCTCATTTAGTTGAGAAAGTTCTGTGCTGGGCTCTAGCCTAAGACATAAACTATCTTCAGAAAACATTTTGAATTCCAGGACTGGTGGAATAAATGAAGGTTTGATTTAGCACTTTGAAAAGATTAAAGGAATTGATCTTTTTCTGAGGCTGTGAGGAAATTTATTAATGGCATTCAAGAATATGATGGATTCTTACACAGGTGATGAGCAGCTGGTCTCCATCTCTACTGAGAGCAGAACAAAGAAAATGGTGTTAAATTGCAAAATTAGGGATTTTGTCAATTTAATAAATTACCCAGTCCTCATTCTCCCAGCTCCCTCTCCCTGTCCCAGTTGCTAACCTTTTCAGCTAAGTGTTCATTACTAGGCATTTCATTTTCAATTCCATTTATTCCTAAACAGGAGGACTTGGGCAGGCCTGTTCTTTGATTTATGGAAGTACAACGTACTGCACAAGCCCTCTTCAAATCTGCTCCATGATGAAGCATTGCCTGTCAGAGGCACTATGCTGAGCAGAGGAATGAGGACAAATGCTGACACTCCTTTCAATTCTGATCACAGCGAGCCTCTGACGCCAAACAATACTGAGGCACGCAATTTCTCACCATGATTTTGTCTATTTTTCTCCAAGCAGCATGGTCACGGGACACTTTGCTATCAGTTCTAGGGCAGCTAGGATTTTGAGTATTACAAGGAGGAATTTAATTCTATGAAATGAGCCTAATGAAAGTATGCAGGCTTAGTAGAGGCTAGGGGCCAAGAAAGAAATGGAGGAGATACTGAAGGAACCTGGCCATAGAGAATGATGGTGCTTAGCAGGAATGTAACATGGACAACAGTTAAGACTTATCAGTGACACTGAGGATTTTAATACTCACCTCCCTAGTATCTGCTCCCTCAATACCTTAAAAGCAGGTTTCTTTTGGGATTGGGGAGAGCTGTCTTCTGATATGCCCAGAGCAATCAAACAAAACAGATCACACTCTGCTCCACCCAGAGGCACTTAGTATCAAAATAAGAATTTAACACAACTGCCATGTGAGTTGTATTTAACTCACATTAATTTTCAGGCTGGGGCCTCATGAAGCATATGTTACTCACATGTCTCTTCACCTTGGGAGCCGTGAGAGCTATTTTTCAAGTTGCATAAAACTCACACACAGAAAAAAATAAAAAAATAACAAAATTTTCACTAAATTAGAAGAGATTGTTTTGCTTTCAAAGTTTGTATTCTATTTTCAGATTAAAACACCATGGCCCCAAGGAAAAAATTGTTTTTTCTAGTGTGGCAGTCAATGTGTTAAAGGTACACACTGGAATTTTTTAAATGGCTTTGTGTAGAAAGAAAACTGCATGGAATATTCCATTTACTAAAGGATAAGAGTACCTTTATTCTCCTCCTTTCCATTCCATAATGACTTCACACCATATCAAATTAGAGAGAAGCTGTTTACAGGAAGCTTCCGATATTCTCAATTTGATCATTCCCATAAGATAAAAACCACTCTCAATAAAGAGATATCAATCTTCCAGTTGCCCTGACATCAAATAACTGCCCACATATTACTCAGAACAGCAAAATATGTTTGTGTTCTTTACAGACACTATCAGCATCGCAGTACCACCCAATTAATTGGGCTTTGATTTTGTCATTTTCTCAGATTATCAAAAGCAAAATAGTCATATGGATTTATGGCTGTACCACTGCTATTTGCAGTAAATAAGTGCATTCCCTGAGAGACGCACACAAAGAAGGTAACAGATTCAGTGTGAGAGAGAAGCTCTCTTTTTAAGACTTAAATTCTCCTGGAACCACAACATTGCAAGCTTAGTAGTTTAACATTGATTTTTTGAGTGTTAGGATGAAAAAACACAAAGAAAGACTTAGACTCTAAACTCATCTTTCTCTCACTACGTACAGTTATTGATATTTTTATTAGAAATTAAAATGATCAAGCAATTTAACATTTTATTATTTAAACTTAGATGCCCATTCTTTCATATATATGAATTATATATACGTGTATGTGTGTATGAAATTTGTCCAGAAAGTATCCAGCCATGTAATAGGAAAAATAGAGACATTTACTGCCTGCTATAGTAGATGCTAGTGGGAGAATCAAAAGATATGAAAGACACTCTTGGACCTTTAAGCTCTGAAATTTAATTAGGAGACATACTGGACCCACATCTTAGCGTTAACTCAAAATATGCCAAGGCCAGGACTGAACAGTGCCCGGACACTGCATGCCCATCTTACTCTGAGACTGAGAGCCTTAGTGGAACATTCTGGTCAAACTTTCCCATATTTTAAAATCATCAGATAAATGTTTCAGGACTTATATAAGAAATGCCCATGTTTTCTGGGCAATGCAACTGACATTAACTTCAAGAGCTTATAAATTATTCCTTAGAGCATTTAAGGGTGACAAGTTGTAAATTTGCTTACTTTGTCCTACACCTCCCTCCAGCCTTATAGCAACTTTTTTCAATTTGGCAAATTATCTTTCGCCAGCCATTAGAGTTGACAGGTAGGCAAAGGGGATGAGAAGCTCTTGTGACCTAATTATCCCAGTGACCAAACTGCTAAAACTCTGGAGTCTGATAAGAAAGGATATAAATGCAAGGCATTCTCCTTCCTTATGTGGAGAAATGTCATTATATCCTCTAGAAGTATACTTAATGAGATAGTTTAAATACTTTTGAGAGAAAAGAGCTTGATTACTACAATGGTTGGCATAGTTAAGAGGGCATTTATTGTGGTTTTATGTATCTAAAATGCATTTTCTGTACATAAGAATGGAAATCTGCCGGCTGATAAACTCTTTTAAAAGGAAGAGTCTATCATATACTTAAAATCCCTTTGAGGATACTGAGTGTTCCATATGATAACTATTATAATTATAAGCATTTGTCAAGATGGTTTAAAACACTCTTATCACAAAAAGCTTGATTGTAACAGTGGGCTGACGTGGTTAGCAGCTCTATCATAGCGATTGTGCATAACAGCCTACGTGGTTCATTTTGAAATGGAAGAATGTTTTTATGTGAAGTGCTAAGCGTCTAAAAAGGCTCTATTTGTGATTTAAGCACCCCAAAAAAGATAGAGCTCAGACACGGACTTGAGGCCCAGGCTGAATCTTCATTATTAAGGTCCCGCAGGATTAATAATACATCTGTGCATTGGAAAAGGTAGTGATGGAGTGTGACGTTGTTCCCAGCTGCTGACACCACAGATTTGGAAGAGTTTGAGAACAGCTCTACATATCTGGATGTTATTTCCATCACAATGTGCTGTAGTAATGAGATGCTATTAATTATGTTTTAGATAGTTCACATTTATTTTCACCTTTAGTGAGTCAGTAAACCAAATGAGTTTCCAGGCCAAGTTTCAAGTTCAATTGTTGCAGTCACTCCAGAAGATTCCCTTATCTGTTTTAATTTAACTCTAAATCACAATTAAACCCCCTTGGAATCTATTGAAAGTTTCATGGAACAGTTGTACTGGAAGTGGATTTAACCAATAGCCATTGCATTTGACCTTCCAAATGCTCCCTTTTTTTTTTTTTTTTTTTTTTTTTTTTTTTTGAGACAGAGTCTCACTCTGTTGCCCAGGCTAGAGTGAGTGCCGTGGCGTCAGCCTAGCTCACAGCAACCTCAAACTCCTGGGCTCAAGCAATCCTCCTGTCTCAGCCTCCCGAGTAGCTGGGACTACAGGCATGCACCACCATGCCCGGCTAATTTTTTCTATATATATTTTTAGCTGTCCATATAATTTCTTTCTATTTTTTTTTAGTAGAGATGGGGTCTCGCTCTTGCTCAGGCTGGTCTCGAACTCCTGAGCTCAAACGATCCGCCCACCTCGGCCTCCCAGAGTGCTAGGATTACAGGCGTGAGCCACCGCGCCCGGCCCCAAATGCTCCCTTGAACAAAAAAGAAAAAGCAGCAAAACAATAGAAACATACAGATTTAATAAAGTGTTTATGCACAAAAAATGTTAAAACATAATACTATTTAATATACACAGAAAATCTTTGGAAAGAAATAATGGCTTAACAGGCAAATACATAATTTTAGGACATACATAAGGATGATTTTTTTACTAAAAAGCATTGGAAGCTTCTTAGAGAACTATAGCTTATACTTTCAGAAGCTGAAGGAAGTAAATAATTGAAAGAACATAATATCACTTCAAGAACCACCCAAGTTCTATGTAATGAAATGCTATACCACCTCTCTGTATCTACTTCTTACCCAGAGAGGAAATGGTACAGAGATAAATCATTACACTGCCACCCTTTCTCTATCTGCTGTATTTTCAAAATTCATCAGCTGCTGAAATATGATGGAAGAAGTTTCACGTTATTTTGCCTGGAAAAGTAAATAGTTACTAAAAAGAAAAAAGAAAGAAAGAAAGAAAGAAAGAAATGTTACTGTTCAAAAGTGTAACAGAATTTTCAGGCTTGAAGCTCCCAGAAGGATGGATACCAATTTTTCCAGCTTCATGGATAATGCTTGCTTGTAAAATGTCACCTAAACCATCTCCCCAGTATTTTTTAATTATTACCACAGATTTTCTATTATAGCATTATATTATCTTATATTGCTATTTCTGTTATTATCTTTATTTATATTTCTTATCTCCAAGTCTAGTGAATTCCAAAATTTCCCACAGAACAGACATGAAAAATGACACATGATGTGCACCCCACAATGGGGTAACTGAGGGAGGTTGCTTGGGCTGCCCTAAAAGCTGGGGCAGGTCTCTAGCTCAGCTCACCTACAACCCATTTATGAATCACATGAAAAGGTGCTGCACTAGATTCTGAGGTCATTGAGAACAGGACCTTCATCTTCATGCCCACAGCTCCTAAACCATTGCTCTCAATAAGCAGATGATGAAGAAAAGAATAAACAAATTCTTTTAGGTGGATCACAAAGACTTTCATAACCCTGGATCTCAACTAAGCCCTGTATCTGGGCAGCTTTATCTCCAGCCACTTGTCCCCACTTGTACCTCATCCTGGGCTCTGAAGCATTCATATATTTATGTCATAGACCTACACTTCCTAATCTGGTATATGGTAAACATTCAACATAGAATTCTGAGTAAGACACCGTCAGCAGAGTCATGCTAGGATGTTGGTGTCACAGATCCTCCCACACACGTTGCCAGAGAACAGAGTTTCTCCAGCCCCTTCCTTTTTCTGCCCCCACATCCAAATACCAAGTCCTATCAATCTTACCTCCTTACGTCTCTCCTGTCCAGTCATTTCTCTCCATTTCCAAGGTCACTATACCACATAAGGCTCTCATCATCTTTCACTTAGATAATTTCCATACTTTCCTAATCTTTTGAAGTAACCATCTGCCTTTCTTCTCTCAGCAGCCTAAAAGAGTTATCAAACACAGAAATATGATAACTTCACCTAAAATCTGTCAGTCACTGATCAATGCTCTTAGAATTTAAAAAAAAAAAAAAAAAAAAAAAGCTTCTCATGTCCTTTAGTGCATGATCTAACTGCCAGCTGATTCATTGGGCTTATCTAGCAGCCTTCTCTCCTTCCCTGATTATTTCATAGTCATACCACTTTCTATTATTAGTTCCCTGAATACAATAAGCTCACTCACTGTCACTTTAGGGCACATGAAATGAATAATCTTTGTTTTGGATGATCTACTCACCCTCCCTTATTAAACTAGTTAATTTCTACTTATTGTTTAAATACAGATCAAAAATGAAAATCTCAAGAGAAGTTTAACAAACATTCATTAGGTTCCTAATGTATGTTCTGCTCTGCCTTGGGCCTTAGAAGTACTGGGGTGAACAAGATAGAAAAATACTTGCTCTCATATAGACTATTAACAAGATTTTAATTGGCTGCAAGTAACTAAAATCCCAGCTACAATGGCTTAAGTATACAATATCTTTCACCAGTACAAAAAGACTAGGAGAGGCAAGCCCTAAAATGATACAATAACAAAACAATGTAATGAATGACCAAGGCTCTTTCCATGTTTTTACTTCTTATCCTTAATGCAGAAAACTTGGAGTATTCATTCCTATCATTCTCAGTCATAAAATGATTGTACTTCACCTAGACTCTAAGGCAGGGCTGCAGAGAGAAAGTGGTAACACTTATTAACAGGAAGCAAAATCTCTGGAAGACATATTCAGTAGATTTCCCCTTATAACTCATTGGGTAGAATAGTGCCACATTATGCCTCTATACTGTAGTGGAAACTAAGACATTGAATGTCATTAGCTGGGCAATTGCCACACTGAATAAAACCAAGCGTCTGTTGTTAAGAAAGATGGGAAACTGGATACAGAGTCCACTACATGAAACTTACAGTCTTGGGGAGAGACAGATGCTGTGGAGGACAGAATAATGGCCTTCCAAACATGGCTACGTCCAACTCCCCAGACTGTGAATATGTTAGTTACGTGGCAAATGGAAACAAGGTTGCTAATCACCTGATTTTAAGGAGATTATCTTGGGTTATCTGGATGATCCCAGTATAATCACAATGTTCCTTAAATGTGGAAAAGACAACCAGAGAGATGGCAGTATAAGAAAAACTTGGCTCAATATTCCTGGCTTTGAAGATTGGGAAAGGTGGCCATGAGCCAAGGAAATCTGGCAGCTTCTAGAAGCTGGAAAAGGCAAGGAAATGGCTTCTCCCCTAGAAATGACAGGAAGAAATTTACCCTGCTGACACCTTGATTTCAGTTCAGTAAGATTCATGTCAAAATTCTGATCTATAGAACTGCAAGATTGCAGTTTTGAGTTATGGTAAGCCACTGAGCAGTGGCTTAAAATAGTCACAGCAGCAAGAAAAAACTAATGCAGACAGCAAACAAAACAATCACTCTAATAAGTAAATAACTACAAGTACAATGAGTGTTATAAGCAGAGTACCATGAGACTACATAGTAGGGGAACATCCTGTAGACTTGAAATAAATGTCCAAATGCCTACATTTAGCATTCAAGAGCCTTCAAAATACAGACTTTTCATGCTTTTGCAAACCCTGCTTCATTCTTACCATCTTCCCTTATATCCAGTCACCATTTCCTAAGTTAAAACATCAATACTCAGAATATCACCCAACACATAAATTAATCAATCAATTCATTAGCTCATTATCAATGAATTAATTCATTAATTAATGAACCTCTAAATGGTTAACAGTTATGCATAGATATGTACATATATTACTCTCTCTGAAACATAATAGTCAGGGATAGAGATAGAGATTTGTAAGTTAAGTGGTTCCTCTTCTGACAAGAGAATTGAGAAAGACCTGAGACATTATAGAAAGTGAAAAAAGAAGATAGTCAAAGACAGAATCTCAGAAAGTATCAGCAGTCAGAAAGTAGGCATAGTTGATTATATACACAATGTTAACAAAGATATACTAGATATTTGATGAAAAATCAAAATTTTAAAAATTTAAATGATTTGACTGGTCTATTGGAAAAAACATAGTCACAGACACATATACGCACACACTACACACACACACACACACACACACACACAGCCTGGGAAAAAAATTATCAAAATGTTAGCTAGTTGTGTCTGGATGGTGTATATATTGGTCATTTGTTTCATTCTTTCTATTTTCTAGTATTATGGAATAAAATGTAATCATATTTTATAAAATAACATTAATGATTTATGTTCTCTTTTTAAATGATGTCTTCCTTTAAATGGCCAAAAGGAAATCTCCCATCTTCTAAGCTTGGGGGTAAAGTCCTTTCTTGCCTGAGCTTTGGTGATGGTCTTCACCACTGCTCCTTGCTCACAGCAATCCTCTTTGTTTCCTACACTTGGATTCAGATATTTTAGGCCAAATATAAATCCCATTCCAGTGCTTGGACTGAAGTCATCACTCCTGTTTCAGAGGACATTGCAAAGCCATGTCTACAACAATTTCAATGTTCTTCCTGCTATACAAAGCAGAAGTCAATTTAGGTCAGTCCTTGACAGGAAACCCAAGAATATTTGCATTTAAACACTAGGTACCAGCACTGCACTTACATATTATCAATTCCCTACTGCTGGTTAGATTTGCCTGGTGTTTACATTGGCATTGCCAAAGCTGTCAATCAACCCCCAGCCACTAGGCACTCCAGAGACAAGCCAAGAGACTTAAGGCTGAGAGAAGAAAATGACCAAATCTATTCAGCTGTGGACTCAGAGAATACTGAAAATAATTGTGGAGACATTTTAAAGGGCTTAGATTTATAAACAATAACCTTTAAAAAATGGTACTAATGCAGGCCCATGCACAAGGTGTTATAATTAAGACTAAATTAAGTCTTTTTAACTCCAGATGCATCGTGGACAGGATGGATACAATAACAAATATATAAAAATTTATTTCTGTCTCTATCACTTCATGTCTTCTATACAGTAAAGGTGAATTGTAATTTCTTTGTTATGTTACATACCTTAAAACATTTCTTAGGCCATTGTGTTAGGCCATGTCATATATAACATGTGACATTGTGCTATATGAGGCCGATTGTATCCTGAATAAAATAAAATTTAATTGAAGTGCTTCTTCAATTTCATGGAGAAATGTAGTTGAAGGTCATTTAGAAAGTGATATCAGTCTCAAATTCTCTAATACAAACTTGTCTAAAGTGTTTTTTTTTTTTTATTCACATCTGAAAGAGAAAGCCAAGCCTGAATTTTTCCTTATACGTTCAGAGTTGAGATTATTTGGATTTTGTGGTAAACCATATTTTAAAATATTTTAGCTTTTATCTTTTCCTGGGATAAAAAAGTTTAAAACTGGCCTAAATAAATTAAGAAAACTAATGCCATGTTAGGTCAAGTCAACTGGCTTTGCTGTTGTTGGACGCGGAGAGCAGAGCCTCCCTCCCAGGTACTGCTCAAGTGTGCAGAAGCACAGCGGTCTCTAAGGTGGCCACAGCTCTGCAGCGTCGTGATGCTAAGACTCAGGCACACTCTTTCCTCCCACCACCACTCACATCTCCTTATTGGCTTAAAACTCTTCCAATGCTTTGTTTTTCACTGACATATATAGTCTTTAGGGCTTGTTCTTCTACAGAGCAATAACTTTCATAAATATATCATCCACTGTGATATATTGCCATTTGGTTTTTGCTTCCCCTCAGAATCCATGTTGAATGGGGTGAAGATAAAGGGACTGAGGTTGTTGCTTCAGCCCCAGAGGAGCCCCAAGCTCCACCAATGTATGGTCTACCCTCTCCTTTTTAACCTACTCTCCTGAATCCTAACTTGCTTCCTATATGTCCTCTGCAGGAAGTATCAGGACCCACGGGACAGCCTGTGAAGGTCCATGTTCTGTTCTCCATGGGGCATCTTAAAACATGTAAGGAGAAGTTAGGGAGCTGTTCAGCTGATTCAGAAAGGTTTGTAGAAGAATTTGAACATCTTTCTATAGTATTTGACTTGACCTGGAAGGATGTGTGGGTCTTGCTCTCACATTGCTGCTTACTAGATGAGAGAAATAGGATTTGGGTAGCTGGTCAGGTCCATGGGGACCAACTTCACGCAGTTTGGGATTAGGTAAAGAGCTACTTTCCTTCTCTCATGGTTACTTTCTTCTATAGGTCCTTTAATCCTGATAATCCTTCTTCTTACGTTTAGGACATTGTCTTTTTAACCGCCTGGTTAAGTTTGTATCTTCTAGACTCCAACAGTACCACAGGAAGTTTATGTTGACCTGAGGATTCTATCCTAATCCTAGAGCAAGAGCCCATGGGATCCACTCTGGAACCACTCGACCTTACCGCTCACACCTGAGACCTGTAGCTTTTCTGGAGGGACTATGGAGCCTAGGGAATACATTGTCCCTGTTCAGCATGAAGCAGTTACAGAAGCTGGACCTTCAGTCTTAATCCCCAAAGAATTTTAGGTTCCAAGTCTTTCAGGGGAATGTTAGGCAGGGACCAAATCTGCAGGTGGCAGATACAGGCCAGGAGGGCGGCACCTAGGGACAGAGAAACTGGGGACCAATCAGGAGAACGGACTGCAGGAAAATGCAGAACACCTGATAATCATTTTGTAATATCCCACACCTCCTGTAAGCCCTCCCCAGGACTAGGCCAACAAAAGACTATCTGGGAGTCCTCAATGTCTTTCTCTATTCATGGAGACTGATCCATTCCTCTCTCTGGAACATATCTTCACTTTGGGTAGCTTCCTTCTTCATTTTCACTTTGTATAGTTTCTTTTTTCCTGCAATAAACTGTTTGTGTTAATTTGCTTTATATTTGCAATCATTCCATCATCGGCTCAACTCACTACGAGTACTCGCTCTTGACACTGAGAACCGAGTACCTCACAGTACTTCAGAATGACCTTATTTGGAAACAGGATCACTGCCGATATAATTAATTCAGATAACATCATTAGGGTGTTCTTGATCCAATATGACGGACGTCATTATAAAAAAGGGAAATTTGGACACAGAGACAGACATGGATAGCGAGAAAACCATGTGAAAAGACACAGGGAGAAGATGCCATCTATAATCCAAGGAGAGGAGAGATCCTCCCCTCACAGCCTTCAGAAAGAACCAACCCTGCTGATAACTTGATCTTGGACTTCTAGTCTCCAAACAGTGAGACAATACATTGCTATTTTTTAAGCCACTCAGATAGTGGTACTTTGTTATGGCAGCCCTAGCAAACTGATATACCACTTTTAAGCCTCATGGCATTTCCAAATTAAATCTAGAATTCTAGAACTTCATTCCTTCATCAAGCCACATTACATTCAATATTCAAATCATTTTTCCAGATCGAAGATTCCCTCTTTTTAAAGTATACGCTCTTATTGAAATCTCTTCCTGTCTTCAGTTCTTATCCTTATTTGAAACTTCCATTTCTGAACATTTTTGAATTCTTTCTTTAGGTACAGCAACTGGAACTAATTCCCCTGATACAAAGATAAACAACTTACTGAATCTCAGTTTCCTCATTTGTAAAATGCATTAGAAATTATCCTTCAGGATTGCTTCAAGAATTAAACAAAGTAACATATACACAAGTGTTCAAATTGCTATTGATATTTCTGCTTCATTTGCAATAGCATCTCTGATGATTCACAGAATTTTAGCAACTGTTTTCATCTCCACTATAGACTTCAGGTGGAGAGCCCCAATAAAAGAAGGTAATAATGGCTGTCAAACTTTTATTCTGTGTCATCACTGATGCTTAAGAGTCATCATCGTATAAATAAGGTTTGCATTATTTTTCCTTATTCTACCATATTCACACACTTATCGTGCTTCATCTTCTGTGTTTTGACCTCAAACATAAGCAGGAAAGATTGTCCTGCAGTTTATTCTTATCAGCTTGACATTTAATTACCCAGAGAAGCTTAGTGTCATCTGTGAACTTGAAGATTTTACTGGGTGCTTTATCTTTCTAGTCACTTGTGAAACCTTAAATGAACCCAGTCCTGGCAATAATCCCTGAGGCAGAGAGTCCAAGCCTGAGTGCTAGGGCTGGGCTGCAGACGTGCTGAGACACAGACAGCCTCGGCCCTGGGGGCAGCAGGTGTCTCCATCAGTGGCCAGTCTTTTCCAGTGTATGAGTGGATTGTGACAGTATTATCATTTTCTGTAGGTTTTGTATAAGAAAAGTTGGGAAATGATGCTTTAAAGATATCTTCTGTTAAAATCCTTTTACTCATAAACGTCATTGTTTGTTCCCTTGCCTCTTTCCCACCAATAAACCAGGTGTTCAGCCATGAAACCATATTCTCCTGAATGTGTAGACAATCTGTGGAGTGTGTGTGTTTTCTACATCTATTTTTAGTGGACCTTAACATAGACCATTTTCAGATGTGTCATGATCTCGACAACTAAGAATTACAGGAAAGACAAAATCCAACATGATGTGCAGAATAAGTCACATGAATAAATAAATCAGAAGGGGAGGTTGAAGAGCTTGTGTGAGCAGATCTCAGCAGACAAAAACATTTTATGTTCACCACATAGAACAGTATTGTTATGGAACCTATATATTGAGAAGCCTTGTAAATGTTACCTTTATTTTACATTTACTAGATGTCTCTTGCTGCCATTCCAAAAGGTCATCACAATTAATGAGTATTTTCTTTTAGTTAAGCCTGGCCAAAATAAATCTTTCTGAAGGTAAGGAGTTTGTTCATCCACAGAAGATCCTAGAGGAAAAGGGGACTGGTGGTAGGAGGTGTGTGCTATTTAGTGAAAGGATAGGAATTCCCAGAGTAAGGGGAACAGGGGAACAAATATGAGCAAGGCTGGGACATCTGTTAGAAATCTAATGGCCTGGATGGGGAAGTGACAATCTCATTCAATGGCTGGGAACCTAAACCTCCCATAGGAAGGGGTCACCTAGTAAGGGTCTCAGTAAACGAGTAGAAAAATAAAAAAAAAAAAAACAATAACAAGAGAGAGAGAAGAAAAACAAAAATGAGAATGAGAGATAAAGCAAGAGCTAACGAAAGAGAACCCTAGCCTAAGCAAGGCAACCTAATTCATGTTTTATAGTAGTAACTATTGCTATGTGAAGACAGATTCTATATATGCAAGCAGTAAAATTCTGTTTGAAATTTAAAAGCCTATTTTTTTCATATATAGAACATCCTCAATATTCTAGGTAGACATCTATTCTGTGTGTAGAGAAAAAATACAAGAATTATATGGAAAGCCAATTATTCATGAACACCGTGTTGGTATTGTCCTTTTACATCGTATAATTAACAACAAATTCAAGCATACAACCTCTCAAAGGTAGGACCCAAGGAGAAAGATTAAAGAGAAAAAGCAGTATTGAATAATTTGTGAAATAATGTCCCCTTCTATAGTACCTGTGATGCACAGGGTGCCTGGCTGATTCTCAGGCTCAGAATCCACAGACATTCAGGCCCTTGATGTATGTCAACTCTGAATTGTTTTGGATTTCCTTTCAAAATCCCTCCAGGCAGGCTCCCTTCAGCTGGGTAGGTTGAGGAGGGGTTTATCTTAAGATTCTTACCACTTAAGGTATAGAAGGAGTCAGTTTTCCTCTCACCTCCGTGGAAAAGAGAACACCCAACTGTCCCACACATTCTTTAAGGGAAGTCTCCTCCATTAATTTTCTGCCTTTATGCTTTTATGGCTGGAGGTAGGTGATCACCAATAGGCAGAATCAGTTTAGCTATCTCTTAGCCCATCCTGGTTAAGATGTTTAACACCTTTCCTGAAAACTTTTGGAACTTGACATCTGTTGTATTATTTCTGATCTTGAGGGTTTCATTAAAAATGAGACAAAAGAAGTTCCATTTACTAGCCTTCTTGATTTTAAATTCCCACATTTGAAGTTAAATATAATCTATATCAGCAGTTTTATATGGCACAGAGTAATGAATGTCTTACTGCATCAGTTTTCCCTTTCATCCTATTACCACTCAACTTCATCAGAAAGGAACTTGTTAGGCAGCTCTTCTCTGTCAACCAGAAAGTTTTGAGTGACCCAAGAAAAAAATATATACAAACTCAATTCTTTCCTGTCACCTGAAATAGCAGTTCTTCAAACAAATGAACAAAACACATACTTCACTCAAGGTTCTCAAAATTACAAGGATCCAAGATCTCTTCTACTGTAAAACAACAGAACAAATTGTTACTCAATGCCCAGTTTGGAAAGATCTCACCAGATGCCCTGGAGAGAAATAAGTTTTTCTGTTAGTATTTATTGAATGAGATGTGACTTTCCTGACTGACTAAGGGAACTCTGCTTAGAAAAGCATCATGGTGCCAAGTAAAATGCAGGTTCTGTTGTTAGGATGCTGCTTAATAATGACTGTCACAGCTGCTAGCCTGTAACTTTTACCTAAGCTTGAATACCTTTAAAGGATGTCTTTGCTACTCTGATCTTCTGCATTTTTTATTATTTGTTCCTCTCACATGCTCTCTTTTTGATTTGAAATTGCAATTGAATTATCAGGTTTATTTTTTGTCCTTTAATTTCTGTGGATTTATGTTCTTCGAGTGAAGGAACCTGTAGTACGCTGGGGAACAGTTCTGTATTCCCCTCTGTGTGCCTCTGGCCTTTACGCAGTGAAGAAATTCAATAAGTGTTCAGAGAGTGAATGACGGCTGCTGCTCTGAATGCTGTCTTTCCAATGTTTGCATCATTCTATTTAGCCTTAATATCAATTTTTCAGATCATTCAAATCAATCTATCAGAATAGCTGGAAAATGCCACCATTTTACATTGCTAAAAGAGTAATACATATTATGTTTAACTTCAGAAACAGTTCTTTGATTTATTGTTCTGACCTTTTAATTCCTTGGAAAACTAAGATCCTTTAGACATTCATCTTAGGCTAAAACAAACAAGAGACTTTGCCTAATGTTTAAGCTCAAAGAAATGGAAGTCTTACATGAAGCTCAGTATGATTCTCTGAAGATTCTTTTGTAACATCAGCATATATAAGAAGTTGAATAATATCAGAATGCCAAAGAATATAATAAATGTAAGATTATATCACAGCTTCTGCAAGATAAACTGTTCCAAGAATATGGAAGAGCCATTGTTTGCTCTCTTCCTTTTAGCTGTTATGAAAGGAGCAATTTAAAAAGCAAATAATACATTGGTAAATTCTGAAAGTTTATATCATACTTAAAGTAATTTGACTGTTCATTTAGAATCAAACTAAAAATTTCTCCAGAATGAATAATCACAATTAAGAGATAGAGGTAGTCTTATAATAGACTAGATTAAAAAAAAGATACTTTATTCATTGTAGATAGTAATTTTTATTAGATGTTCTTTTTTCTCTAGAGCTCAAAGGATAGTCAGATTCTTTTTCTGTATGTTTTTTAATGAAATTTACTTATTGAGTTGATGATGATATTTTCAGGAATCAATGAGCATTTGATACACCCCAAACAGCATCTTAACAAAAAACTTCAGGAATTCTTGTAATTCTTTACAGAGCATCTGTACTAAATGGAAGTAAATTATGAAAGGAAAAACTGAAAAATTTAAATATTCACAAATGGATGATTTTTTTTTATAATTGGCAATTGCGTTGGAGGAATATTAGAAATTTGCTTACAGTTTAAAAGAAACATGCTATCAAGAAAATTTGATGCATGAATATTGTCTTTATTATCCAGGCAACACCTACTGTTGTCAGTATGTGGATACTTAAATGAGATAAGTCAGAAGTTTGGAAATAAGAAAAATAGATTGTCTTGGGGTAGTCACACTGTTAAATCCATTCATAGGAGATCAGGCAGAGATAAGCAATGTCACATGAAACAAACGGAATTTTTTTCAGACCTGATCTATAAACCCTATTATAATCAAGCTGAAGATACGAACATATAAGAAAAAAAGTCAGTAAAAATGAAGTTGGTAGCTGGTAGTAGCACAAGCTGTGCAAAAAGAATACCATGAAGGGCTGGGCACGGTGGCTCATGCCTGTAATCCTAGCACTCTGGGAGACTGAGGAGGGAGTTCAAGACCAGCCTGAGCAAGAGTGAGACCCCGTCTCTACTAAAAATAGAAAGAAATGACCTGGACAGCTAAAAATATATATAGAAAAAAAAATTAGCCGGGCATGGTGGCACATGCCTGTAGTCCCAGCTACTTGGGAGGCTGAGACAGGAGGATTGCTTAAACTCAGGAGTTTGAGGTTGCTGTGAGCTAGGCTGATGCCATGGCACTCTAGCCCGGGCAACAGAGTGAGACTCTGTCTCAAAAAAAAAAAAAAAAAAAGAATAGCATGAAGGAAAACATCCAAAGTAAAACTTAAGTCAACTGCCTCCCAATCTGCAAGGGCAATTGTCAAGAATATTCCTATCACTATGTAAATAAATGAATTGGGATTTGCTTTAAGCCATTACACATTTAAGTCATATGGCTAATTGTCCCTATTCTAATTCTATATCTACTTTATATTTGGTTTCCCAGAATGGACTAGTTCTTTAATCATCAGTATTGTGGTCCATGCAACAGTTAATTTGCTTATTACAAACAAATCAACTGACTTTCAGGATTTATACACCAGTTTCAAGGACACTGGTGAATTCACCAATACATTAATAATATCTGCTCCTGTGAAGCTTCTTGAAAGCCAGGCAGCAGCCTTCTCCTGGATTTTACAAACTTTTCCAGCATGTTATGGGAAAAACCAAGCCTTTTAGATGTTTAAATTTCTACATCTGCATTTTAGTTTAATATATCAAAATCCACAATCAGTTGTCTACCAAAAGTGAGAGAAATTATAATCAATTAATCATCCAAATAGGAAATACATTTTAGTTGTGTCTCTACAGAGCTTAGTATTATGACTTTTACATGTTAGGAACTCAGTAAATATTAATTGATTGAAGTTAAAAATTTAAAGTAGCAGAAACAATGCTTCAACAATGAATAAAGATAAGTGAGAGAGAACCCATCCAATATTTAAATATCAAAAATTTAAACAGGCTTTGTTCTGTTCTTTTTTAAGAGTTTTATTTTTGTTTTAGTGTATGTTAGTATGTATGTGTGTGTTTACTTGAGTATTGCCTTTTCAGCCTTAAAAATAAAATGGCTACTAAAATGAGAAGGCTGTCAGGAGTGCAACCATTCCAAACAACATAATTATGTTTATATTGCCTAAAAATTTAGGAAATTTTCCTATTCTTAAGGTGGACTTCCATCAAAGCACAGTAACCTAGATCTCCATTTATAAAAGCACATAGGTTTTTGACAAGAGCAGGGCACAAAAAGAAAATTACAACAATGAATGAAAATGAATGTCCGTTTATTTTAGAGCATAGTATCTATCATAATGCAAAATACTGCATTTATTGACAGCAAAGCAAACTAGGAAGGGTTTCTTTAACATGTAGATCCACTCTCCAAGTGGAATCCAAATTCTAGATGAAGACGACTTCTTAAAAATGAAGAATTTAAGTAGAGAATTCTTTTCTACCCTTCCCAAAGACAAATCTTCATTTAACTTGAGATTCTGATATACTATTTCATACGGCAAATAGCTGCTGCTACTAAATTTCTGCCTCTTTTCAAAGCAGTCACATGGCAGGATAGTCTGCAATTTAGATGTAAGTGGTTCACCCACAAATTCTATCTACCCACAGTGGACACTGAAAATACTAGACTCCCATTTCCCGGGCCTTACTTCCAACTGATACATTCCACTGAATAAAGCCAGTGCTGGTCAAGGGAACCCATCACAAGTCTTCCAGGAGTTTCTGGGAAAGGTTTTCAAATTCAATAAAAATATTTCTTCCTGCCTTTGTATGTGTTCTGTGAGGGTACGCCTGTTGCCCAGTGGTTAATTTGTAGCTGCAAGAGGACACATATGAAGACTACAGCCATATCACTAAAATTAAATGTGGAAAAGACAAGAAAACACCTTGGTTCTTAATAACCCTGTTTTGACAGAAGATAAAATCCAGAACCAACCAATGCTGGACTTCGTTTTACATTAGATAATGAACTTCTATTATTTAAGTCACTTTCAATTGGATATTTTTTAACTTGCAGCTGAAAACATCCTAAAACATATGTAACTTTTCTTCATATAGTTTATGTCTCAGTCAGTCTGAACTGCTATAACAAACTACCATAGCTGGGAGGCTTAAACAACAAACATTTATTTCTTACAGTTCTAGAGGCTAAAAGTCTGAAATCAGGAAGCCAGCATGATCAGGTTCATGGTAAGGGCCCTCTTCCTGGTTTACAAATGGCAGCCTTCTTACTGTATCCTCATATATTAGAGAGAGAGAGAGATCTCACATCTTTGACCCTTCATAATAGCATTAATCCCATCATGAGGGCTCCATGCTCATGACTTCATCTAACCCTAATTACCTTCAAAAGTCCCCTCCTCCAAATATCATCACAATGGGGATTAAGGTTTCAACATAAAAATTTGGGGGGACATAGACATTCAATCTATAACAGTCCAGATCCTACAACAAGAATACCTAGTCTAAATTGTTTTCTGAATGTTATAGTAGTCAACATAGTCACAGCAGTCTAAGACTTGTAATTCTCAATTTTTTTTTAATAAAGTCCCAGTTAACAGCAAGATTCAGTTACAATAAAATGACTTAAGGGACATTTAAACTGAAATTATGTGACTGTCTTTATAAACTGTAATACTTGGAAAGATAAAACTAATGGTAATCTTGTGCAGTTAAGCATTAATATCTTGCTAATCCTGGATCTCCCCAGTGATTTACAGCTCAATGAATACTGCTAATAAATATTCTAGTGTAATGCATGTCGATAATACTGTGTGAGAAGGACTGTATCAGCTTACTTCCAAATGAAGTAGCAAGACATTTGAGCTAGAAATCTTTTAATTTTTTTTGTGACAAAGAAATTGAAGAAGTTTCTATTTCAAAACTCAATTGATTTGTGTTGCTTAATTTGGGATTGTTTGCCCTGAGGACTTATCCAGTCAGTCTAGCAATATGTAGGTCACTTCTTATGTAAAAAGTTAAACCTATACATTCCCGTTCACTTCAGATGAATTAGTAAGCCTCTTAACCTTCACATTTTTATAATCTAGTGCAGATGCCACTTACCTATACCAACACAAAGCACAAGAATAGCAGGAAAAACAGAATATAGATCAGGTTTAAATAAAAGAAAATAGGTATCCTTTAAGAGGTATACTTAGCAGTATCAGGGTTTACTATTTGTGTGTTTTACCTATTATCAGACCTTACTTCATTTTTTTTATACTGAAAGCTGTATAGTACTTGGCTATGGTACAATGGGGCAAATCGTGGCTAACTAAATATTATAAGATGAGTGGGATGTGTGTTGATTGTCTGTTTCCCGTGGAAGGAATGGGAAATGGAAAATGTAATCTCTTTCTTATTTGATAAAAGACAGTAAATCAGAACTCCTGTGATCTCACATGACAGAAATCTCAATTTAGACTGGCTTAGGCCAAAAGAAGAAACCTATTGGCCTAGGTATCTGAAGAGACAAGAGCAGGTTCTTGTTCAGTTTGATACAAGGACTCATTCAATGCCATCTGGACTTGGTTTCTGTCCACCTCTGCTTCTGTCTCCACTGGGTTCATTCTCAGGCTCCTCTTATCTCTATAGCCCCAGGCTCACATCTCCTCATTACTAACACGATTAGGAGAGGAGAATCATACCTTCTAATCAATGGTTCCAAAAAAAGTCTTCTTGTATTCTACTTCCTCTGATTGGGTCTCTCTCCATTCCTGAGTCACAGTGACGAGAGCAATGCAGTTCCAGTGGGCCAGGAGCCAAAAGTGGCAATTTCTTCACTGAACTATATGAACCAAGGATAAAATAGAGTGGTTGTTCACTAAATAAAACCATGGGTCTATTACCAGGAGGAGAGAGAGAAAATGGGTGCTGAACAGCAAAGGCAAAAATATTCACTCTCACTCTCTCTTTTTTAACTAGCATCAAAATAAAACTAAACTGACTTACATTCTCTAAGTACAAAAAGAAGTATTCCTTGAATTGTCAAGAGATGAAAATCACTTGCTTAAGGTTGATTGAAATTGTTCTTTATTCCCAAACCTCTTGGTGTAAAACTAAACACATAATGCATTATATATATATGTATATATATATTACTTAATATATTTACTCTTTTAATGAAACAAGAAATAAAATATTTGATGTAGTGAAGTCTACCATGATCTCAGTTTGCAAAGGTGTTATCACAGAAACAGAGAATAAAAGACATGACTTCAATACCAAATTAACCTAACTAGAGAGAAAAGATTTACTTATATGTCTTAATACATACTGATCAGTGGAAAAAGAGATTAAATAATGTAAAATAGTGTGTTCTTGCTATGGAATAAGTGGAGTAGGATAGGAATTTTAAAGACAACTGAGGATTGAGCTAGGCCTTAAAGGAATGTTAGGATTTAATTAGATGAGGCCAAAAGGTAATCCAGGTGGAAGGAATACAGCCCCCTCAAAAACAAAACAAAACAATAAATAAAATAAAACTGATTTTTAGTAATACAAAAGGATGCCAGTTGCATAAAAACAGAAGAACAAATGGGACACGAAGTTCTATGTCAACAAATTGTGGAATTCTTAAAACCAGACAAAGGACTGGCAGAATATCATAAAGATGTGGGTTCTGGAATCTTGTGGATGGCAGCTCTAATCTCAGCTCTGCCATTTACTAGGGTGTGACCTTGGGCTGATTATAGCATCTTTCTCTGCCTCAGCTGCTTTATCTGTTAACAAAGGTTAATAAAACCTACTTGAAAAGATTGTGAGGATGAAATGAAACAATGCATTTGAACTTAGACCAATCTCTGACACGTGGGGTACATGTAATAATTGCCAATAGTTATTACAGGTTGAGCATCCTTAATCCAAAAGTCTGAAATGCAAAATGCTTCAAAACCCAAAACTTTTTGAAAGCCTACATAATGCCATAAGAGGAAAAATTTCACACCTTACCTCATATGATAGGTCACAGTCAAAATGCAGATGCACAAAACATATTTTATTCAGCATACCCAAGGAGAAAAAAAGACCCTCCTAACCCCCTTCAGCTGTGATATTTCTTTTCTGTGCTTCCCAGATTCCTCCATGCAAGCACACCTGCAGAGGGTAACAAAACAGCATATGTACAGGCTGGATATACCATTGGCAGGTTCCCCATGATGCCCCACATGGGGCCAAATCCTACTTGCATTACTCACTGTATTTTGGGGGGAGGGTTATTATTTGTTCTGTGATGTGATGATCTTGTTGAAAATGTCAAAAAGGCCTGCAGATACCCTTACGAGTAACTGATAAAAAATAAGAAGAAGGATTTGTGTTTACCAATAGCACAGAAAGTCAAGCTGTTTGAGAAATGGTACAGTGGTATAAGCGTGAAATGTCTTGCAGAGGAGTACGGTGTTGGAATGACCACCATATACAACCTGAAGAAACAGATGGATAAACTGTCAAACTTCTATGCTTAAAGTTTGAATACAAGTTAATGAAAAATGGAAAAACACTGCATAAATCTAAAAATGAAGATCTCACCAGTGTCACAGTGAACACATGCCACTGAATGGTATGCTGATCATGAAACAAGCAAAGACCTATCACGATAAACTGAAAAGTGAAAGTAACTGTGATTATTCCACACGCTGGTTGCAGAAATTTAAGAAAAAACACAGCATTAAATTTTTAAAGATTTGTGATGATAAAGCATCTGCTGATCATAAAGCAGCAAAGAGATGCATTGACAAGTTTGTCAAGGTCACTACTGATGAAAATTTGAAGCCGGAACAAGTGTATAATGCTGATGAAACAACATGCCAGGGACTGTGCTAATTTTGGCATTATTGTCCCAGAAAGACACTGACAACAACTGATGAGACAGCCCCTACAGGAATTAAGGATGCCAAGGACAGAATAACTGTGCTGGGCTGTGCTAATGCAGCAGGCACACATAAATGTAAACTTGCTGTGACAGGCAAAAGCTTGTGTTCTCAGTTTTCAAGGAGTGAATTTCTTACTAGTCCATTATTACACTACCAAAAAGGCATGGACCATCAGGGACATCTTTTCAGATTGGTTTCACAAGTATTTTGTACCAGTGCCTCACTGCAGAGCAGCTGACTGGGTGATGACTGCAGATTTTTTTTATTCCTTGACAACTGTTCTGCTCATCCTCCAGCTGAAATTCTCATCAAAAATAATATTTATGCCATGTACTTCCCCCCAAATGTAACTTCATCAATCCAGTCATGTGACCAGGGTATCTTTAGATCAATGAAGACTAAATATAAAGCACTTTCTTGAACAGCATGAGGGCAGCAGTGAACAGAGGCATGGGTGTGGAAGTTTTTCAAAAGGAGTTTAGCATGATGGATGTCATATATGCTGTTACCAATGCTTGGAACACAGTTACTAAAGATACAGTGTGTGTACCTGGCACAGCCTCGGGCCTTTGACTATGTTCAGTGATGATGATGATGAACAAGGTGGTGACTTTGAAGGATTTCATATATCAAGTGAGGAAAAAATGTCTGACATTACATATACAAAAAATATACCTTCAGAATCCAAGCTGGATGAAGGGGATATTGATGAAGTTTTTAACATCGATGAGGTTCCAGTTGTTTATTCATTGGCTGATAGTGAAATAGTGGAAAAGTTTCTGAATCAAGGTGATCGTAATACTAATGAGGATGAAGATGATGTTGTTAACACTGCATAAAAAGCACCTATAGATGGCATGGTGAAAATGTGTGATGAGCTTATTGAAGGAACAGAACAGCATGCATTCAAACAGAACAAGACATCACATCAGTTTATAAAATCAAAGAGAGACTTCCAATACAAAAATTGTTAATGAGGCAAAAGACTCCGGAAGAAACATTTTTTAAAAAGCATCCGCTGGGATGGCTCCACATTCCTAAAGGATCCACTTCCTGGTCCCTGAACTGTTTCTGATTTTTCTTCTCATCTAAAAAAATGTACAGTGTATAGTAACCTTTTAATCAAAACACAGCATCACAGGTAGAAACTGCAAGCCTGCAGTGGTCTATTGTTGTTTTGTTTAACAGCTGGTACAGGTATTCTGATGATGCTACTATGCTGCTCAGATACCCTTAATATATTATTTTTTCATTATATTAATGGTATGTCATATTTTTACTATTAAGTACTTATGAGTGAATGTGTGAGAGAATGATTGCTTACAGGTAGCATACAAATCCAAAGTCAGGAATGATGCTGATACCAAACAACCATAGATTGTCCCTGTGGGTGGCTAAGACAGTGATACCTCTGCTTTCTGATGGTCCAATGTACACAAACTTTTTTTCATGCACAAAATTATTAAAAATATTGTATAAAATTACCTTCAGGCTTTATGTATAAGGTCTACTTGAGACATAAATTTTGTGTTTAGACTTGGTCTCCTCCCCAAGATATTTCATTATGTATATGCAAATATTCCAAAATCTAAAAACATTCAAAATTCAAAACCCTTTTGCTCCCAAGTATTTTGGATAAGGGATACTCAGCGTGTGTTATTACTATGTGAATTAATGTAATGTAAACCAAAGATCTTGTGCTGTGCTCTTTTAGGAAAAAAGAAACACCACCTTACTCAATGTCTTCAAATAGCACGGAGTTGGATTTTTATTGTTTGTATTTTTTTTAGGAGTAAACATAGACATGAAGACAACATAGCAACATTTCAATAGAAAAAAAACAAAACAAAACAAAAAACCCACGAATTATCAGAGAATAGAAACCGTAGCCAACCTGGCTTCACAATGACCAGATAAGCATACCTGCGTGTAATTAGGCTCCAGGGCTCTGGGGAAACAAGGGTATTGTGTCCAAGGCTCAGCAAAAACAGTTAAATGTGCTTCCCTCTCATAACTCAAGCTAATCCGGTGTCTGGTTGATCGTTTTATGAACCTCTCAGCTTCTGTTCTTACTTCCACTGAGCTGACTTTTCTCACATGGCCACATTTCTGAGAAAGAAGTTTGGTTTGGTGAGTCATTCTTTGGATGAAGCATCCACCCCACCACCTCTCCAGTTGCTAGCCACCTGTAGATTGGCTATCCTTGGATCAGATGCCCATCCAGTTGGCATCTGCCAGTGCCAGTGAGAGGAGTGGAGTTTAGGGCTCATGCAGTCAAAGCATGGAATAATTTGCAAAAGGAATCCTGTAGATGGAGACTGTGCATAGAAATTGGGGCAGAAGACTTAGCAGGCTGCGTGAGGCTTAGCCTATATAGGACATATGATGATTTCAAAAATTAGTTAAGAAATCGATAAGAGTGATAATTTAAAACAATTATTTAAGCACTAATATGCTGAATGCATCAAAGAGAAGGATGCTTGGGTAAGCCAGATCAGCAAGGAAGTTGTCACATTCATTTCTGTATGCTGCATCAAGACCTGAAACAGGACTAAGGGAGTGGAAATGGGGAGGACTATTGGACCTGAAATATCTAAACAACACTAATTACAATTCAATAACTGACCTGTTAAGTGGTAAAGAGGCCTTTTAGCAGAATAGTTAAAAGGACATACTTGAGTGCTTTCGGGAATCTGAAGAAAACCTAGTTTCATGTTCCTGTTTTGTTATTTATTAACTGCGTGACTCTAAGAAGTTATGTTATCCACTCTAAACCTCGGTTTCTTCACCCGTAAAATAGGATTATTCACAGCAGTGGCTGCATAGTGTTGGTGTGAGAGATAGATGAGATCATGCCTGTGAAATGTTGAGCAGAGAGTGTCACTCAGTAGTACTCAACCCATGTTACCTGTTTTCATTAACTCTGTAAGAAGAAAAAGAGTCTGAGAACTCCATGAGATATGGACAGAATCTATTGAATCCATGAAAGAGGCTTCAGGAGGGAAATTGATCTGAATGCAGCAGAGATTGGGTTCTGCTTTGGATCTGTTACGTGTTTGCGGTACAAACGAATCTCCCACTGGAAAAGCCATGAAGGCACTGAATGCATGCAAGGTCATTAACTTGGAAGAAGAGAGACAAAAGAATGGCATCAAAGAGGTAATGATGATGATGTTGAAAGAGCACAGGTGAGCTCTGTGGAGAAAAGAGCAAGGAGACTAGGCTGTGAGCCTGCCCCAGCTAGAGATAGAAGAGGAAATATTCCAGGAACAAGAACAGAGAAGACACTGAGAGAAAGTCCTGTGGTTCATTTATAGGAAAATGTAATCTAACATAATTTGAACTATGTTAACAGTGTGTTTGTTATTGCCCTTTTATCTCATTGCAAGAATACAACACTCTACAATTAACTGAAAAGTCCAACAAAAATGATTTTAATTTATATGAAGTGTTCTGTGAACACTTTCCTTCAAAATAAATCATGTAGAAGTAATGTTCCTGAAGCAGTGCATTGTACGTAAGAATATTTAGGGTATTATAAAACAGTGATACAGATTTTGAATTTACTTACTTCCATATTTTATATCATGTAATACCATAACAAAAAATAAAATTCATTCTTATTGGAATCTATCAGTAATTCTGTAATATTTGGTAAATATCATTATCTTCTACCCAATTTATCAAGCTACATACTTGATCTTCCTTTTTTCTCCGTGATCCCACCCAAAAAATACACACACCCACAGAGTTAATCACCAAGACACATTGCTTCTACAGTTTCATTATCCCTCAGACTGTCCACAAATTTACATTACCACGACCATTTTCCTAATCCAGGCCATGCTGCTATCTCCCCTAAGGACCACTGTCAGGGGCTATAAGCCAGTGTCAACACTTCCATCTTGTTCTCCTCCAATCCTTCTCCATGCTGCTATCCAGAGACATCTTGTAAAACACAGATATAATCACAAACATCCACTACCTAAGGTCCAACAATTTCTTCCTGTAGGCCTTAGATAAAATCAGATCTCTTTGACACAGCTTACATGGCCCTCCATGTCTGACTCCCATCTACTTCTAAAGCCTCATTATTCACTGCTCTCTGATGGGTGCTCTATGCACCAGCCATTCTGGACTCTTTTCAGTTTGTAGCTTATCCTTAATGATCTTCCTTACCTTCTGGCCTTAGACACACCTAACACATTGCTAATTGTTCCGCTTCGGCATTCTTCAAGTATAAGCTTTTAAATTTCCCTTTCTCCAGGAAGCCCTGACCCCAAAATGAAGGTAGTTCTCCAGCACAATTTATTCTATTTCTGTCTCCCGTGACACCTGTCACATTCGTAATGATTACTACTTGCTTATTGCCTGTCATTCTTATTAAGCAGCTTATTCACTGAAGGCTGGGACCATCTCAGGTTTTTTTTTTTTTTTTTTTTTTTGTAGCCAAAACTGCAATAGTAAATAGGTGAATCTATTGTATAGAACAAACATAATAAATATTTATTGGATAAACTGAATTTTTGGAAGAATACTTATTAAGCCAGATAGTAGTAATCACTTATATTATTGCTTGGTAGTTCTATCAATCATTTCAATTATTCATCTATAAAGCTCATTTATATCATACAATGTTACATATACTACAAAGTATAAATGGAAGGGCCTATAAATATGCACTTCAAATCAGGTAATAAATATTTATATTCTTTAAAATGGTTACTATATATCTCTTTTTAAAATTGTGATTTCATATGCTCATTGGCTTCATAACCATTTATATGATTTTAGAAATATACAAAACTGTTTTCCACAAATATATCCTCTTTGTTAGTAATTTCTTGGCAGCAGAGAAACTTGGTAGCATTTCCTCTGGATTCTTTCCTCAAAATTTCTCTACAGTCCAAATACTATCTTTACATTAAATTAATATGATTGTTTTCACAATAGAAGTAATTTACCAAGAGGGAGAATAAACTGTGAGACTTGATGCTTAGACATTTCCACTTACGTTAGTAAAACGGAAATGGCAGGGGGAATGTCAGAAATGCAAATGATGCTTTATTGTCAGATATGAGCCAAATGGTTTGGTATGACAAGTATGAATGTTTGAAGCTCAGAGATACAGGGATTTCCAGGGAAATACATACCCCAGATATTCAAAGGTCATTGCAATTCAATTCTAAAATAATGGAGCCTAAATTATTAAATAGAATCTGTCCCAGACACCCAGAATTAAACCAAAAGCCAATTAAGTGCTTAATGTGATTGGGTATCATGAACTAATTCTCCCAAACTCCAGGGACAAGTTTCATTCTAACCCGGTTCTAAAAATAAGAAGCCGGAGACAGCCTCCGAATATTTTATTTCAGCTCAGGTTATTTATTGACTTGATTCCTGTCCTTGTGTGGGGGTGAGAGCAGTGGAATGCAGGCCACGACAGTGTGAAAGGCACTTTTAAGTTAAAGTTAGGATTTAAATGGCAAACTGTGGAGGGTGTTTACTTCTTTAGAATGTTTGTCTCAAAAATTAAGGCTCAGTAAGTTTTTTTTGGTGTTAAAAAAAGAGAGAGAGAGAGACACACCATTCTACCACTATTTTGCTCTAGTTCATGGCCATTTCCCCAGGGGTCGGAGCAGGAGAATCATAAACCTCAAACGCCCTGGTCATCCAGGTCTTCCAGGCAAACAAAGTTTTCTGGTTTGTACTACGGTGGAATTCTCAGACTTAACTGAAGTTTAAACCTAAACATTTCAGGATAGTGGCAGAATCTGGTCAACGTCTGAGAGTAAAGGCCCCGTATAATCTTTATCCTGTAGTTTTAGACTCATGGTAGGGAAGCAATCACAAAGTCTTACCCTTGCTCATGGGAAATAAAATAGACAAATAGGAATTGATCATTCTTGCTTACACTTCAGGGAACCCTCCTCTGATGCATACAGGTGTTGCTTTTTCCTGTCATCAACTTGAGGCCTAGCTGTCAAGTCCTCTCACATTTCCTCTTTGTGACCCAAGGAATGAGGTGTTTTAATATCTTCTGTTAGCTCCGCTATAATGTTAGCTCTGCCTGTTGAAGATGCAGGCCTCATTAATCCCTTTCTCTCTTTTTTTCAGTACCTCCATTCCACTTTATTCCTTGCAGGAGGAAATTTATTCTCTCTTCTCAAGAATATGTCTTCTCTACTTTTCTTGATTCAGTTGGCAGCTTCACATGAATGCTGAAGTCTTGAGCAAAGGCAGGGAAAAAGTGACACCCTCTTCGAAAATGGGGAGTCTGCTGTTACTGCTGGCCAGAGATTTAAAAAAAAAAAAAAAAAAACTACCCTTCCTACTCCAGAAACTGTTCTTATCACAGCTGCCAATGATCTCCTGATATCAAAACCAAAAGCTTCATCTTGGCTTTCATCTTCCCCTCATTTAGCACTAATGACCAATACCTTCCTCTTGGAATTGCCTCCTCCTTAAGTCCTCATGAACACACATCCTTCTGCTTCTTCTTTTACCTTGCAAAACAATGGACATTATTTTCAGTTGCATGTAAAGATGCTTCCTTTCTGCCTAGCCCATAAATGAGGCCATAAATGATCACTGCTTTTCCTCTGTTTTTATCTACTACACTGTCCTTTCACATATGCTGTCAGTTTCCTAGAATAGCTAAAGACTTCCTTATCTATTTTCAGCCAGACCTCCTTCTAGAGCTCCATGCTTATATACCCAACTGTCTATTCAATATCTCTTTCCAACTGAGCTGCCGAAAATTTAACCTCAACATGTCCAAAACAGAAGTAACCCTCCTTCCACATTCCCCATCTTATGAATAGTACACCTTCCATAACCAAGTCATCAACGATAGCTATCAGGGTCTACTCTTTCACTTTAATCGCATCCCATTGATTCTATTTCCTTAGATA
The DNA here is from genome assembly GCF_041146395.1 of Eulemur rufifrons. Classification (NCBI taxonomy): domain Eukaryota; kingdom Metazoa; phylum Chordata; class Mammalia; order Primates; family Lemuridae; genus Eulemur; species Eulemur rufifrons. The sequence continues at coordinate 112,990,142 of NC_090989.1, forward strand.
TGCCTCATGATATTTTCTCTCTCTCTTCTTACTGGATGCATTTGGCATGACTTCATGGTCCCTTGATCCTGTACCCCTAAATGGTCTTCTTGCCTCTCATCTAATATCCTTCTAATCACACTTCACTAACATAATCTTTTAAAATGAAAAACTTGAACACATTATGACCAAGCCATTTTGTGGTTTCTCTTAAACTAACAGCTGTTAAAACTTAGCATGCATCAAATCACCTTGAAGACTGGTTGAAACACAGATTGGTGGGCCCCACTCCTAAAATTTCTGAATCAGCATGTTTAGAGGGGCCTGAGAATGGGTATCTCTAATAAGTTCCCAGGTGGTGCTAGTGCTGCTAAACTGAGACGACACTTAAGAACAACTGTATAACCTAATGTATGCTTTCCAAATGCCAAGGCATGGTGTACAGGGCATTACCAACCCATCTCTCTACCCATAGCTCCTTACCAGTGATCTCTAGATCTGATAAATGGGCTCCAGATGCATGAAAATGCTGCACTACTTCTTGACTCTTTGTTTTGCTTAGCTATTCCCCCTTTATCTTTTCTTCTTTTCCTTTTCCTACCTATTCAACAACCACTCATCTTTCTTGCTCCAGCTCAAGTATCACCATCTCATTGAGGTATTTCCTGACACTATTTCCTCTTCTCCACTGCATACACACACATGCAGTGTGGTATTAATAGAATTGGCTACTTCTTTCTTTGCACCTACTTATAAACTGAGCCTACTCTTGTCATAGAATATATATCATCTTGTAACACTAACTTCCTGTTTTTCTGTTTAAACTCTAAGGTCTTGTGGGTAGAATCTCTTCCAAGTATGTATACTTACAGAATGTAATACTGTAGACATTCTATGTTTGATCATTGACTGAAAACAGATAAATTTGTATATTAAGCCATTTTTAAAATCCTATTCCACTGTCCCACAAATATTATTTTGTAAACTTTGCATAGGGGAAACATGAATTTTTTAAAAAAAGAGTATTTTACCTTTTTAGTATAATATAAAATGTGGAGAAGAGAAGCAGAGAAAGTTAAACCTTATTTCTGCTACTTAATGAATATAGACACTGAGAATAATTTGGCTAATGGAATATTAGGCCATATAACTGCCTCCATTGCAATTCCATAAGAATAAAGAGACTCCAGTAATTCTATTGCATTTTTAGCTACATTGAGTAAGGCCAGCATTAATTTATGATGCATGCACCATGCTTAAATAAAAAAGGATCTAGGCCATCTTTACAATGAAGTGAAACAATTCACTTTAAATAGGGCATGCAGTGGGTGGAAAGATTGGCTCTGAATATAAATTATTGAATGGCCAACCAAAATAAAATCTTTATATTTCAATAGTCCAGAAATATAAATTCCTGAATGTTTTATAGCATATCACCCAAATATTTTGTATAGTTTATTATATTTATATACTCATTACTTCAAAAAATGAATTAGAAACTATAATAGCCAGTAACTATAGCATAAGATATTGTGCTAAGTATAATGGGAGATTCAGAGAAAAAGTCGACATCACTCCTGCCCCATAGCTCAACAGGTGCACTATTAGCATTAAGACAACTCTTCATTGTGTGGAATAGCTCAGTGTATTCAGGACAATTATGATTCCTATTACCTATCTGCTAAATACCGGTAGTGTTCCCTAGGCAATGTGACCAAATGCCTCTACACATTCCCAAACATCACTTCCTAGGGCTAGTACCAGTCACAGCTGACTACAGGTACCTTGATGAGGAAGCTCACTATAAAAAACAAATGTCACTCTTTCTGAACATCTCACCCCATTTTTAAGGGAATAAAGAGAAATGGAGAAGGAATACTTCAAATTTTCAAATTATAAGGAAACAACTTATAATACATTTGTTATTGTATTAGTTAACACTAATATGTAACTCAAATTACTCACTAATTAACAAATTTATGTGCAAGTGGCATTGGTATTGTCTAGTATTAGCTATTAGAGTAATAATTATTTGTTAAAATATCAGCTATTATAAATTGAACAATAAATTTTCTGGTCTGGATCTTGTAACAGGGAAGTAAAACTCAATGGAAATCAAGCAGTGGGGAGGGGAGAGGAGATGGACGAAAACCTACCTAATGGGTACAATAAACACTATCTGGGTGAGGCACACTTTTAACCCTGACTCAAGCATTACAAAAGCCATCCAAGAAAGATGCCAAGGCAATTCAATGAAGGAAGGGAAAGTCTTTTATAACAAATGGTGGTAGAACAACTAGATATCTGTATGAAGGGGAAAAAAATTTTTCTAATGTCACACCATACCCTGAAATGATGTTCAGATGATCATTGACATGATGAGCAATATAAAAGCTAAAAGAATCTTGAGATAGGCAAAGATTTCTTAGTGAAGATCAAAAACACTAAATATAAATGAAAAATATATATAATCCAGATTTCATCAAATTAAAAACTTCTGCTTATCAAATTACACAAAAATGAAAGGTAAAGCACAGTCTGGGAGAAAATATTCTCAGCACAAGTGTCCAACAAAGTACTTGCACCCAGAAAATAATGATGAACACTTATAATTAAATAATAAAATAATTTTAAAATGGGTAAAAGACTTGAGCAATTTATAAAATATACATTAAATAACCATATAAAAAGATATTGAAGGTCTTTAATCATTAGGAAAATGAAAATTAAATTCACAATGATAGACCACTTTATACACACTATGAACATTAAATATTGGCAAGATGTAAAGCAAGTAGAATGTTCATACACTCAGGTGAAAGTGTAATATCATTCAACCAACTTGGAAAATTGTAGATTTCTTATAATATTAAACATATATTCATCATATAACCCAAAAATTCCAATCTTGAGTATTTATACCAAAAGATTTGTAGAAGAATCTTCATAGTAGATTTATTCATAATAGCCCCAAACTGGAAACAACCTAAAAATCCATTAACAGGAGAATGAGTAGACCAATTGTACTATATCTATTCAACGGGATGTTTCACAGCAATAAAAAAGAATTAAATATTGATACATACTATAACATGCTCAAATCTCACAAACATATCATACAAAAGAAGTCAGACAAAACAAAGAGTGCATATTTTATGATTCCATTATATGAAGTTCAAGAACAGCAAAATAATTTATACCTATAGAAATCATAACTGTGGCTACCTATGAGAGCAGGTATCACAATTAGAAGTTGGGGAAAGAACTTTCTGGAGTGATGAGAATGCTCTATGTCTTGGTTGAAATGGTGGTTACGTCTGTCAAAGCTCCTTATTAATTACTTAAGATCTATATGCTATAAAAAATAACTTCATTCTTGTGAAGTATCACAAGAATGGAAAAACAAGCACCACGTGTGCTCACCATCGATTTGGTATTAACTGATCAACACTTAAGTGCACACATAATAACAACATTCATTGGGTGTCGGGCAGATGTGGGGGTAGGAGAGGATGGGTATATACACACCTAATGGATGCAGTGTGCACCGTCTGGGGGATGGACATGCTTGAAGCTCTGACTTGGGTGGGGCAAAGGCAATATATGTAACCTAAACATTTGTACCCCTGTAACATGCTGAAATTTAAAAAAAATTAAAAAATAATAACTTCAGTAAATTTCCTTTGAAAATCTAAAATGTGGATGGAGTATTATCCTGTGAAATGCAGTAGGACTGAGAGACAAGAGTTAACAGCCTATTTGAAAATAAAGATCATATACTTGTAGTTGCACCCCAAAGGAATAGTGCATCAAAAGAATATAGGCATCAATTTCACTGTGCTTATTCATCATATTAACATCTCAGCTGACTCTGCAAATATAATATTAATAACTGTTAGAATGTTTAAATTCCTGTGACTGACATTCCATGACTTATGAATTCATATAAAAATCAAATAACTTATAGCATTTCCTTGAATTAAATTATTAGTCTTATAAAAGTTTGAATAGCAGATTAACATAACCCTCAAAACTGAAATACCAAAGTCTATCAATATCTCATTAATGATTGTCCTCTGATAAATATACTTCTAAGGTTTAAATCTACTATTGGTATTAGTATTGTGCGTTCATAGAAATCTGGGCAAATGATAGTGTCATGTACCAATCTATGAAACATAATTCATGTTTTAAGTTATTGTGCAGCTCAATTTGCAAAGCATATCTGAGATGTTTTACAACATTCTGCTAATGAAGCATGGGTCATAGGAATGAGCTGAACAGTGTTGTTTACTTCAGTACAAAAGAACTCAATATTTTCTATTTCTTAATACGGCAGATTGGAAAAACTAAAAGGGTATATGTAATAAGACTTGCCTCTTGATCTGAAAGATTATATCCATGAGAAACTGTTTAGGTGCTGATTTTTTTGACACACATAAAAGAGTGAAAAACAGCTATACCTGAAGTAGTTTATCATGTAAAAAGAACTATTTTGGTGTATAAAAGGTTAATATTCTGCATAGGAAGTCAAGCAATCAAATTCTAATGACCAGAACCAAGGCTGAAAGAAATTTCACTGTGGATGGACAGTCTGAAGCATAGGCAGTTGCCATGATTCATTAAGATCATAATCTGTTTTTTCCTAAAATCCCCTAGCCTAAAACAGCACTGCAGAACACAACTTCTCAATCAGTGGATGATGAACAAACACACACGAGATAGTGGCTAGGGAAGAGTGAAGGAGGGGTGCCGTGATGTGACACTGGCCCACTGGAAGGATGGCAGTGCCAGAGAGAAACCACTGACTTGAAGAGGGGAGATGCAGGAGGAGAGGCTGGCAAATTCTCACAGCATCTCTACATATTAAAAATTATAAACCAACTAAATATTTTTAAGTGAACCAATTACATCCGTCTCACCAACCTCCATCTCATCATATTACTGTTCTATTGTCTTAAAGAAATCTTCAATTATGAATTATCACAGAATTCTGAAATGTGTGTGGCATTCCATGATTTCTCCACAAGAACATTAAAATTAAAATTGAATTAAAATTAACACAGTGCAAGAAATTTGTATGTTTTCAAACCGTGGAATAAAATCTAACCTCTTCCCTAAATATTTGTTTCTGTAATACCTCATCAATTGATAAAAGAGAAAATAAGGAAAGTAGATTGACTAGTGCACAGTAGTGTTCAAAATAGAGCCTTCTCTTACAGACCTACGAGGACCAATTAGTATTGCTGACCTATAAACACATTCATCTGAAACTGTGACAGTGCTCACTTCACATTCCTTCATGAGTCTGTTCAATATACAACTAATCTCATTTTTATCGCATGGTATTATATGGTGGTAGAACTTTTGGAGAGCCATGTGAAAAATAATTTTTCTCAGAATCTCCAGAACAAGGCTCAGTTTTTTTTTCCGGCTCAGAAATACATATTTGGGCAGATTTCAGTTTGGGTATAAGTAGTCTGACAAAGTTAATGGTCTCATCCTTTAAGAACTAGACTTACTTTCTCTTTTAAGTTATGAGGATATTAATTTTGCTTTGTAAAAGAGTAAGCAAATTGAGGAGAGTTCTTATGGTCTCTATGAAGTGATAACTACTCAGCAGAGATGCCAGCTTCTGTTTACTTTGAAAAAATGACTTATGTATTCCAGGTTTTATTTTTCTCCTCTGAAAAGCAGTATCATCAGAATTGAATGGCATTTCTCAAGGTAGGTTCTGTGGATGCTAGCTAGTCTTGTGTGCTATAGAAAAAGCAAATGCATTATCAGAATTTTTTAAAAGACATTGCCATTTCTAAGTCCTGTATTACAGAGGATGGAAAGTAGTGTTTTTCATCCAAAAGCTGGAGATTCTACATTCCAGTTCCTTAACATATCAGAATCAGAATTTCTTGCATGTGTATGTACAACATCAAATCTCTGCCTTGTGATCAGTAGGGCAATGAGGACCCAACTCTCCACAGCAGAGAGGAAGGTAGACTTCATAATCATAAGTTAGCAAATTACAAAGGACTATTTAGAAAGAGTTCTGCCAAAATATATGTGAAAGAGGCCCCAGTATTTATATGGTAAAATATTAGTCAGTAAAATTTACTGATCAGAAAAGGGGTCATATTATGTTTTAAGGGGGACAATGACCTCTTTGTTAGTTGAGATTTTAATGTTTTAAATGTGACATGAATTTCTGTTGATTTTGGAAGCCATTTACCTCTTCAATGATTCTTTAAGTATAAAGCATCAAAGGTCAAAGAATTCTGGTAAACAATGCTTCCTACCCTTTGAAGATTCAAAGTGTACATTAGCACACTGAAGGTTCTCTCTGTAAACTGTTTAACGCCATGCTTCCCAAACATGTTTGACCATCCAACCCATAACATGTACTTGTATCCCAGGAAAATAGTCTCCTTAGAACAGTCTTTGGGAAACACTGATCTCAGATGATTTCCAAAATCTTATATTCTTCCAAGAATCTAAACTTGAATAGTCTTTGATTTGTAGCCCTCCAAAGTAGTGCAAAGATACCTGAATATTTCAATGGTTCCTTGTAGTTTTCATATTACTCTTTCAAACATGTTTTAATTCCAATGTAGTATTTTATAATTGAGTTTTACTATTCCAATTTGACACCAGGAAGCCACAACATGCCAAAGACCTCTGCAGTAGAAAACCATCTGACATCAGAAAAATAATCATGGCTGCTCAATTTGCAAGATCTTCTCCAGCCAGCACCACCCCTCCCCTTCCACATCCCCAAGATGTTCATTCTTCAAAAGTTGCCATCCAAAATTTCCCATGCTTCCCACACAGTTCCTGTGCAACAACTACTCTTAACGCTCCAAATGACTCCTGCTTACCTCACTTCTTCAAGATTTAGAGAAATGCTATATTATGGAAAGAACTAACACTAGTTAGAGTTAGACACTCCTGGGTTCCAATCCTGGCTCTGTCAGCCATTAATTTGAGGGCCTAGGCAAGTTATTTTTTGTAATTTTATTTATTTTCCTTGAAAAGGGAATGATGACCTCTAAGGCTCTCAAGGATAAGTGTGCCTTGATATAGAAACACTGAATACAAATATTTTTTTCCATTTACTACTAAACACTCTTATTTTCCTATATTATTATCAGAATTTGAAATAACTTAAAATGAAGATTTATTACATAGATATTTATTGATACGAAACTGTTGCCATGGTGGTAAAAATGGTTAATAGCCTAAGGAGAAGATCAGTCATCTCAGCTCAACCATTACCCTCAGCTCTTTCTGCAAGATGCATTCTTCCCTCCAGGACACAAAAGCAGTATTTTCCAAGATTCTTCAGGGCATTGTGTCCATAAGGGGTAGAGAGCGCAATGGATTCGCATTTCTCAGGCAGAGAGTCCTGAGGACTGGACTTGGAAAGGAGTTGGTAAATGAACAAAGAGGAGACCAAAAATCTATACCACTACTTTAGTGAAGCCCAGTAGCATTGCATGATAGTATTTTGAAAATCAAGGGTATCTATTCATTCATTCATTCATTTAAAAATACTTATTGACCACTTACCAGGAGTCAGAGGAGTGAAGGAAATTGTGGTTTGTCCATATTCATCCTTCAATTACTGCCAGTTCAGGAGGATGTTTCCCTGTGCTCCAGGGGGAAGAGAGGTGGCCAACACTACAGTGAGCAGTGGCTCGTGGTGACAGCCAGACTAGCAGAGGAGAATGTGGACTGGAATGGATATGAGAAAACCTCCCTCCTTACTGCATACGCCTGGGGGTTAACTACTCTCCTTTAAATAGGGACTTATGGACTCAAATTGATTTTTAAAGAATGAGTCTGGGTAATTAATTTTTTGAAATTTAATTAATTCCAGAAGGAGCAATTCCAAGAAGTAACTTATGTGCTGTGCATTATTTAGCAATGGATGGCCACATTTTTCTTTAATCTTCTTGGATATACATTGCACTTAAATTAAAAAAATAATAAACTAGGAAAATTATGTGGCCTGGCACTGTATATTAGATACCAGAGAAGCAAAACTATCTATATTGCTTATCCCAAGCTTACTTGTTACCAAAGCCAATTTCTGATATAAAAGATTCATGGTTCTTTCTTTTGAAGTTACATAAAAATAACCTTCCCAAAAATTATGGGTGGCTTAGTGTGTAGGCAGTGTAGTCATCAGTGTTTTAGTTAATATATGGTTTGTTTTGCAAAGACTTTTGAACATTTAAAAGGAATGTTCATGAATTTCCAAATACCATGTTTGCTGTAGCAAGACACTCAGAGTAATCATTACCTCCAGCTGTGATTTCTGTCTTCCCCACTGTTGTGCCCTATGTGTGCTTCTTTTAAAGTTGACAGACATTCTGCATTTTTAGCCTCCCTGACAATAATTATGTAGTTGGTGAACAGCAACCCTTCAGCTTAGGTGCATTTACTTTCTACTTAGACCCAATTATATGATCATGAAGCACTTCAAGAGGTAACACAAAATCAAGTATTCTAACAATATAAAACCAAGAATTTAAGTGATAAAGGGGAAAAAAGTTATTTTGAGCGAAGTAGAAGATGAAGCACATTTTTATAGAGGTTCTTTTTTAATATAATAAATTGCCCTGGAACAAATTATTTCAAAATAATTTACAAAATTACCGTTAGAAATTATATGTATAAGCTATAGCAAAACCTTTGTAAGACTTTAAAATCTTCTGAATCTTTTTCTTTCTCAAATATTACAATATCTTAATGATCCTGTTCAAAAACAGAGTTATTACCTAGTAAGTCTATGGAGATTTTTTTTCTTTAGGATTCAGAGTACAAACTATTTCATTTTAAGACTCCATCCAACATGTCCTTTGTAACTGTTTTTTTTTTTTTCCAGGAATAAAACACAATTAATGTAAAATTTTATCTAAATATATTAGTATTACACTTGAAATAAACAAATAGAGCCAGAAGCTTAACATATTAAAACTATATAGAAATTTCCTCAGCATGTATACTATATATGTATGTATATATATATACAATTTATCATGCACATTACATATGATGGATACATTTTTCTTATAAAATATTAGCAATATCACTCAGATGCCAAGTGAGATTACAGACTTAAATCATTTCTCACAACTCTCAAAGTTAACAATTTGAAATTTTATGATTTAAAAAATATCACCTATTGTTTTTTATTAAGAATTTTTATAAAAATATTTCTACCAAAACATTCAGTGAAAAGTAAGGAAATAATCATTAATAGGATCAGCTATGTCTAGTTCACAAAAATGCAAGCTCAAAAGAAGTTTGACTCCATTATATAGAAGACAGGTTACATGTAATTCAGATGTCAATCATATAAAGTCAAAAAATATGTACATATTTTATTCTTTAGATACTAAACTTACAAAGATACAACTTCAGGAAAAGGAAAGTGGAAAATGAAAAATAATGTATTGATACCATGGCAGTTTAAAATTGTAGAAAAATTTTATGTGAACAAACATGATTTTGAATTGTGTATTTGTCTTAACAGAAGATATATTTTCTGAAGTTTGGGATTACAGACCAGGTCAGAACACATAATGGAGAGAAGCTGCTTCCTTTGCCTTATTAGTCTTGTATAGGAAGGACCTGAACTTGACAATGACTCTCTTTGCAATTAAGTTAAATAAGAAAATATATAATGTGGTCAAGATATTGCAACACATATGAAATATTTGGGAGTTCTATATCAAAAATCTCATTATTTACTGAACACCTTCCCAAACACAACACAGTCAAATTTTCCTTTCCTGAGCCCCTTCTCAAAGGCTACCGGGTTAGCCAAACAGAAAAATAGTGGGAGAAGCCAAAATGAGATCAGATCCAAACAATCATCACCGAACCATTTTCTAACAGGAGCCAATATGTTATCCCTGATAACTTTATCCCTGATCTATGTTGAAGCTCTCTTCTTATAGACACTTTTCCATCTTTTATTATATTCATATATACTTACAACTTTTCTAGAATCTATTTATGGTTGACCTATGATCCCTTCTAGATATGATGAGTCCCATTCTTTTATTTATCCATTTCCTTTCTATTGTGATCTCATATTTTTGAGTAATTCCTTCGTAGGCAATAGTCGCAATTCAAAACATCATAAGTTAAACTCTTATCTCCTATAGCTGTCAGCTTGAAGATTCAATTTTAGAAACCTACGTTAAGCAAAAAAAAAACCAAACTGATTACCCACAATAAAAGAGAAAATAGGTTAGAAATATAAAGTTTATAAACATTTTTTTCAGATATATAAAATAAACCTCAGTGCACTAAAATTCAGACTTTGAATGCATTCTTTTTTCTTGTAAATTTCCGCAGAGTAATAACCACATTTTTGCTTTTTCCAACGTGCTTCAAGTTTAGAGTTGTCCATCTTAAAATTTCTATTGCTGATTTCACATGCATAAAAACTCAAAGAATCTCTGAATTCGATACTGCAGAATTTAGTTTCTTTAGTGTCTTTTGTATTGGTAAGAGTGAATGTGTCAGAAGTCACTGAGAGGTTAGTTGTGAACATTACTGGGGAGAAGGAGATAGTGACAATACATAGCCCTCAAAATGGAGGTTCACTCGTCTAATTGCCTCAAATTTGTACATGTGATATTAAAATATACTTCATAGTTCACTGAGTTCTCTTGCAGAACTCCTCCGATGATATTTATTGCCAGGCCTTTAAAACCAAGCAAAACATCAGTTTTCTCCAAAACGTATGAAGAATGGAGCACCACTCAATATGTGTGAGTTAAGAGTCTCTACGTTTCTCACTGTGGTGTCTCTAGGATTATCTCACCCAGCTATTTCAAGAGCATGCCCATGAAAAGGAATCATCAGCAACTGCCTTGAAGGATAGCCTGTTTTATTTCAGGCACACTAGCAGGCAAGAAAAGGGAATGAAGAGGCAAGGTTAGGGCTGAGTACCCCTCTCTGCCCTGTTGGCATTGCCCTCAGGCTTTGATGTACACTGATCAGAGCTGGTGAAAGCCAGTTGTACCCCTTATCTTACAGACGAGCACATTCAGATTCACTGTAGGGAAGGGGTCTTCCTTTTGAAACCAAGCTCTAATCCTAGTTCAGTACAAAACCACACCCAACCCTTCTTTTGTAAATATGTGTTAGAGTCAGGGAAAGACATATATTCAATAACAAACTCAGTTCCACTCTAATTTCCCTCCTGTCTGGCAGAAAAGTAAACATACCATTTTTGAGGGTTGCAATGATTTTGTTACTTAGGCACTTTAATTTCTCTATAACATCTTATTATAGAGTTTTAAATTTGTCCGTTTATCCTACAGACAAGCAGCTATATTGTTTAAATATAAATTTACATAAAATATCTTTAAAGCTCAATATTTAATAATTCAAATGAGGGGGAGAGACACTAAAAACACATACCTGTGGGACACATGTTTTGCTTTTTTTAAATTTTAGAATGGAAATTTTTACTTTCAATAAAGTACCACAAGACCATGTAGCAATTGCTGTATTTTAACTCTCTTAACCAGGCTTTTTGAGAAATAATGGCTCAGAATGCTAACTCTTATCAGTAAAACACATTTCATGGTAAATTCAGCAAGCATTGAGTGGAACAGATGTATGCTCTTTAAGGGCCATTTATTGCACCAATCCTATTAAAAATAATAATGTGGCCTCCCTCTTTATAATATTTTGATCCTTCCTTTTGCTATACATAATACCATAAGTTAATACTTTACATGAAAATCCATTTCCAGGAAAATCCTATTGGACTGCTGTACTACAGTAAACTCTAATCTCTGAAAGAGAGGGAAATAGCCATAAAGAATAGCATTGTCTACATTTTAAATAGGGGAGGTTGTTTTCTTTTGTATTTAGTGCAGGAAAAGAAGGACTAAAGAAACGAGGGCACTTTCAAAAGATTTATTGGGATACTTAAAGTAAATACTGAAAAGGAGGATAATTACTCCAAAGAAAAAAGCAAACCCCCCAAGCCCAGGATGGTGAAAATAGATGTCATTTTATTCAATTGAATAAATGAATTCTAAACATGAATACGGCACATAATGAAAGATGACATTATAGTCTTACAGAGCCTTTCACTCTAAGGCTGGCAGTTTATAAATTAAGGGTACGTATATCCATGTGGTGCAATTATTTGTCAAAATTTTTATAAATAATTTTATAGTTTCCTCCCACACAAATGCATTCACAGGGCACAGATGAATAAGGAACCGTTTTAATAGAAGAAGGGCTGTCACAAACAATGATGAGTGTTTTTTTTTTTCTTCTCTACTATCTTTCTCACCCCAACTCTTCTAAAAGGGATAAACAGACAAAACCCATTGTAGAAAACAGGGGCCCAAGGGGAAATCTCACTCTGCATGCCTCCCCATTTATCTCAATCATTCATTCAGCAAATACTTATTGATTGTACACTATGCACCAAACAAGCTGCTAGGGGCTGGGGATATAATAATGAGCATAATACAGTTCCATTCTTCAAGAAAATTACTATCTAGGGGGAAGAGAAATCTACAGGCTATTACAATGTAGCACACTAAATTCTCCCCTCTGAATACTGTACTCTGTGATAGCAAGTAAAAACACTGAGAAAGTCTGGAATTTGAAGAGATACAAAAGGTTTACATGTGAAAGGACAGATAGGGTTGGGATAAAAGTTAATTTTATATATTTTTTTAGATCAGAAAATGGAGTCAGATATTCCACCACCACCTGCCTCTCTGAGTCTTCTCCCACTCCTGCATTCCTTACATCCACCCTGCCTATTCCTCAGGCCAGGACAGTCACCCTAATTCTTTTTCATGTCTTACAGTTACTCTTTCAAAAAATAAGCAGATAAAATCATTCTGGGAAAATTCTGAGTACAACATGTCTGCCAGGTGGTGTCTCCCAGAGACTCCTCATCCCTTTAAACCACCACTGCAAGCTCCTAAGTAGAAGTTTCATCTGAGACATTAGAATAAATAGATATCAGACCAAGATAAGATGTGATATCAACAAATAATTTTCAAAGGAAATTGGTAAGTAAAGTATAAGTGTAAAACTGTATTTTACTTATACCCACATTGAGAAAATAAGAGTCAGGAAGAGAATTTTATGGGAGGATTGATAAGAAATATTTCTGTGGTGAAAGGGATGCTATAAGAACCTTCTATGCCCAAAGGGAAGGGCAAAAGATGTTTTCCTCTTCAAGTCAAAAGGGAGGAGATTCAGAGGGACCACAACCTACAGTAAAGCAGCCCAGTAGACTAGTATCCGACTTCCACCTAGAAGGCTTGGTGAGCAGGAGAGATGGGTTTGGGGGCTGCTTTGGAGGGGGAGAGATTGAGAGCTGCTTCTGTACTGGGATCGGGCTGTCCTCCCGGGGTTTTTATGGGCAAAGAGTGCCCAAGAATTTCCTATTGACCAGATATTGGCACTACAAAAGAGAAAGCCAACTTGGAGCCATTTAAAATTGCTGAGGAGGACTGCCCTAAGAGACACCATCTGCAAAGGCACTGGAACTCCAACAGAGAGAATCTGGGTAGAGAATTCCGAAACACTAGAACTTGGGGGGCCAGCAGTAAACAAGAGGAAAAAGCATCACTCACATCAGGGGAAGTCTGACCACACACACACAGTGGGGGCCTCTGGAAACAAAAGCAACTTTCAGAGAGAGTCAACTTTGACCAGCTGCCAAGCCCACAGAGTGCAATGCCAGCTTGACACTACCAATCAAGTAAAGCTTTCCTACCCTCTTTCTCTTCTTTCCTCAGCCATCAGGGTCAGAAACCAAATAGAGCAAAAGAATGAAAAGAAGAATAAATAAAAATCCTGGAAAAGAGATACTAGGAAAAATTGCCCAAAATTTAGAAAACAGGGCAAAAACATAACCACATGTACTTTCTATTTCATACTGGAACACTGCCTAACAGGTTTACCCATGAGGAATGAATCATTATTTGACTAACTATCTCTCCTGATTAGGGCTCAAACTCTGGAATTTAAAAATAACCAGAGATTTCTATCCAGAAGAAAATATAACCCAAAAGGGTACAGTTCTAGGACAACAACAACTTAGGAATTTAGGAAACTTAATCAAGCTTTCTTTTCCTAAGTTACCATATCTATTCTGCAAATGTTCTTAAACCAACTTTATCATCCTATTGATTTCCTCATTAATAAGTTACATAAATTTTTGACATGTGCCCACTTTATAATGACATGAAAGTCACGCTTAGGCTTATTAAAAAATACTTTGATAGACAATCTTTCTCTCTCTCATTGCCAACCACCAGCCTGCAGCAGAAACCCAGCCAAGGAAAGGGAGAAGATTTAATGATAATTCAGCTCCTAAGTGTTCATTATTACATGTGACTGTCCCAATTTCAGAACTGCTAATTTATATTAGCAATATAAAGTTACTTTAAAAGTTTCAGTTACCTGAGAGAGATCATAAATGTCATGCATTTGTCAAAATTATCTTTTCAGAGATAGAGGAATACTTCCTTCAATATTTTGGTTTTTTTTTTTCAAATAAAAGGACAAGAAGAGACAAAAAACAATGTTGTCTTTTTAAAAATTCCATGAATTCTATTTCTTCTACTTACATTTAACTCCTAGTTTCCTATACCTGCGGTCCCCAACACTTGGACCACAAAACAGAACAGTCTGAGGCCTGTTAGGAATCAGACTGCACAGCAGGAGGTGAGCTGCGGGCCAGGGAAGCTTCGTCTGTATTCCCAACAGCTCTCCACCTCTCACATCACTGCCTGAGCTCCACCTCCTGTCCGAACAGTGGCAGCATTAGATTCTGCATTATGGTGAGCTGTATAATTATTTCATTATATATTACAAGGTAATAATAATAGAAATAAAGTGCACAATAAATGTAATGCACTTGAATCATCCCAACAACATCCCCCCCTGCCACAGTCCATGGAAAAATTGTTTTCCATGAAACCCGGTCCCTGGTGCCAAAAAGGTTGGGGGCCACTGTCTTAAACTACAGAAAGATGATAGAGAAGTTCACATGCTCCACTGGGAAGAAACAAGAATAGACATTTCTTTGTTCTCCTTTCTATTTGATGCTTCCTTTTTAGTGAAAAAAAAAAATGTTTTTTATAAAATTGATAGAGGTTTCTCTTAAAGATAGTATATTTAAAATTCACAATCACTGTACATGCTAGAAAATATACTGAACCATGTATTCATAAAATATAAAAAGTAAGGTCCCAAAGTAATAATTTTCATCACGACAATTTTATATGAATTCTACTTCATCCAAATGATACAAACGATACCAATAATGTATTTTTCTTGAGAAATTATACAAGCAGATGGAATCTTATTATAGATTTTTGCATAGCAACAGTAAGATTAACTATAACCAAAGTTGAGATGACCTATAAAACCTGGCACAGCTTGTGCTATACAAGATGTTAACATTTTAACATCCCAAACACAGAAATTCAAATGAAATAAAATGCAGAACTACAAAGAAATAAATGAAACTTGTTAAAACACCTTTTCATTAAATATAACCTTTGAACGGCATACCTAAAAAAGACATTTAAGTCAATAAAAGTAGTAATGCATGAGAACTTCATGATATACATAATTTGTAATTCACAAAGGAGGGAGTAGCACACTAAATTATGCTAATGATTATTAAATTTTCTGTTTTATACACATTTTTTTCTTTTGGGGGGAAGGAGAGCCAGGATAATATGATGTATTTTTTTTGAAGACTGTACTCAATTTTAGGGAGAAGACAAAATGTACCATCTTTGAAAGCTGCAGTCTGATTAACTGAGACTTTGAACTTGAGAAATGAAGAATCTGGAGAACTGTAAATGGAAGCTTCTCTGCTGCTACTTCTCCTGTACACAGCTTCTGCTCATTTCTGGCTAGTGGGTTGAGAAGACAAGGAACAAAGATCACACCCAACACACGAAAGAGCCAAGGGCAGCAGCTCTTACCAACCGTGGGCATTGGCTCCCAGAGAGCAGCACTCCCATCCAGGCAAGCACTCAAAGTTCTGGACCTCAAGGAAAGACCTTCGCCCCTCCTTTATTGCTTCCCTGAATCTACTGAAAACCAATGACAGAAGCAGCCAAAATGTAGGCATTGAAGACTCATCATTCCACAAGGCTGATATTGCTGACGGTGCCAGAGTAGCCTCTGCCAATATTTAGCTTGAAATGGCTGATGGGAACAACTAGATAGCATCCTACTTTTTCAAACTGCAGCTAGCTTCCCTAAGTAGAGCACAGACAATAAAAGGGGAAAGAAGTTAAAAATCAGAAAGAGACAAAGGAAAAACATGAAGTTCCTCACATTTTAAGAAAGTATCTTGTTTTTGGAGATTCATTTTAGAAAAAAAATTGACATGATTTGGATTGAAATTATTTTATTGCATAAGAAGATATTCCACAGCTTCTAGAGTAAAAATTGAACAACAAAAGAAAAAAGCAAACAGACTTAAGTTTATGTATAAGTAGCAAACAGTAACTTTGGACTATTAACTAACTTATTGTGTTAAGCTAGTTTCTCTTGCACTTAACTGGACAGTCCTGAGAAATTAATATCCTTAAAGTTAAACACAAAATAATGTATCAGATGATAAGCACATTGCAGATTTATAACTGCTGCTTATAATTTTGGAAAACAGTTGATATTGCTACTTACTCAAATGCCAGGTCCATGCTATGCAACTAGCTGTTCAGCTTTGGAGAATGACTACACAAATCATTTGAAGAGCAGCTAATCAACAATTTAAGAAAAAAATGTACACATGGTATCTAGGAATTTCTATGTTTTGGGTATCAAACAAGGTCATATGCAAGTGATAAATTCCAGCCTGCCGCAGCTGAACTAATAAAGTTGCCAGTGAATCATATTCTACCTAAAATATATGAATATGAATTTCTATTTCAATTACATTTACCCAGATGACATCAATTATTTTAAGAGTAAAGGGCATTTCTTCACACCCCTACAAAAAAATTACCCAGAGTAAATTATGTTTTCAACAAATCCTCATACGTATTCAAGATGCCCACGATAGCATTCAGATTTTAGTCATTAAAAGAACAGCTTCTGGATCCTGACTTGAATGTGTCCTGTCATCACAGCTGAGAAAACAAAGGCTTTTACTGTGCAATAGTAAGTGCTAGTGTGGCATTTTATCTCTCACAATCTCGGTGATCAATATTAAAAGGAAAAGATATGTTTGACCCAGCATTTGTTCATAGTTACATCCATAAACCTAAAACAAACACAATTTTTTTTCAATATAATGGTACTTTTTAGTCATAATGATGTTTTCCTTTATTTTTGTGTGGATATTGAAATTCAGGATGAAATATACAGAACCTAGGAAATTCTTGATTATTTTAGTTTACCTTAGGAATATCCTGAAGACAATCATAATAAAAATAACCACAGATTATAGGAATTGAGATTCCACGTTTCAGGCAGTTAAAGCATCTACAAAATATAACAAAGTAGCATGAGCTGGATCAGTGTTCCAGCTCTGCCAGTGAGGAGAGGCCCGACCTGCTATGTGTCACCTGGTGCTTGGAGGTCATTTCAAAAGTCATATTAGTTCTAAAATCCTATATTTGAGTATAGAGCACATTAAGTAATATTATAACTTGCAAAGTAGCAACAATCCTAGCCCCTCCTCAAAAAAAAATTACAACCTTTACAATGGATTTCCTTTCTCTCAGTAATTCACCTTCAAAAACAGGAAGGCTGCACATCTGGAGAAAAAAATCTGTCTTCATGTCTTAATTTATAACATATACGTAAGCACAATTTTAAAATCACATTAAAACCTACACAGTAATTTCATATATGCATATATAATTTATGTGTATATGCACTGTGTAAAACCACCCCATGCTATTTGTGCATGTGTTTGTTTCTCCTAGATGTGAACCTAGAGTCAGATGTTGAAATAGAATGCATGTTGATCTAATGAATAATAGATGGCTGCCAGGCATATATTTCATGTTACAGAATATAGTATCCAACATAGTGATCCACAACTATTTCAAAAACATTTTCTATTCAGACATGATACAAGTATCTCCTTGCCTCTTGTTCACAGGACCTACCATCTGATTATGAGTTATAAACTTGCAATATTTAATGTCTAAGCTGCTTGCATTTAAATGTAAAGCACCATCAGAATAACTAAGTGCATCAATCATATTAATTTGCAGTGCTGGTAGGAACTATAAATTCAGAGGAAAGTAATCAATTCACCAAGGAAATAATGTTGATCTCTTAGCCTTGCATCATTTTCACCCTGGAATTATTCCACTGCCATCAATCAGAAAGAGAAATAAAGCATATGAGGCAGCAGAAACCATCAACCATTCTTAAATAGAAGTAATCTTTGCATATGGTTTTCTAGAAATAATATACTAAGGTACTGAACAGTAGGAAAACAGTGAGTCACCATACAGTGTGCTTCTGAGTTCACAAAATAGAATAAAAGTTTTCTCTCTCTCTCTCTCTGTATATGTATGTGTATGCATGTGCGTGTGTATCTCTCTGTGTCTCTCTGTCTCTGACTAGCAAAAAGAAAGGTTACCTGTGACATTCAATAAATTACTAAAAGACAGATCATGTAGTGGCCGAGTGTGGTGGCTCATGCCTATAATCCTAGCACTTTGGGAGGCCAAGACAGGAGGAGGGCTTGAGGCCAGGACTTCAAGGTCTGCTTGGGCAACAGTGAGACCTCATCACTACAAAAAATAGAAATACAAATTAGCTGGGCATGGTGGAGTATGTCTGTAGTCCCAGCTACTCTGGAGGCTGAAGCAGGAGAACCAATTGAGACCAGGAGTTTGAGGTTGCAATGAGCTATGATGATGTGATGATGCCACTGCACTCTAGCCTGGGCAACAGAGTGAGGTTGTGTCTCAATAAAAAAAAAAAAATAAAAAAAAAAAAAAAGGCAGGGAGAGATCATTTCCTTTGTTCCTTGTCCATGAAACGTAATTGGGGACTTATCTGGTTGCCACATCACTCTCTCTTCCCGACCTCTGAGACCACTGATGACCTGAAGCATCAGTTTCACATTTGTGGATCTATACAAATACTGTGTATGGGGAGTGTGGGGCAAGTATGCTGCTGGAGAAAGTTGGGAACATTGGAAAACGACAGAATCCACTGTAATAACTCATCATGAAGGGTTCACAGCCTTCCCTGAGAAGCAGGAGAAGAACCAGCTACATCCAACCCACTTTTAATCACATGCCCTGGGAGGATCTCTCTGAATGCTGACTTTCAAGCCGCCCATCTACATTTCCTCCAACATGTATCACCTTTAGCAGGAATCTGGAAACATTATCCTTCAAAAAGTATCTATAGGCTCTGAAAAAGTTTGTCTTTAAGAAAATAAAGACAATATTCCAAACAAATTTAATGATCAGTAAATAGGACCTGTAATATGGATTATTTATTGTAAAGGAGAGAAGACCAAGAAGTGATGAGAACACATTTCTGAGCACCTGACTTACTTTAAGAAGATGGAGGTAGAGACCAGATAACTCAATATTTATACTTAGCTGTATTACAAAGAAGCCATAAAAGTTATTGGATACTGCTCTAGGGCAGCACAAAATTCAAGGTTCACTCTACCTTGAATTCATCAGGAATGGGGAAGATAATCTATATAATAAAGGTTTAGAATGGTATAAGGATGTATTTGATTGGAGTTTTGCTAGATTAACTATTCACCTGTTTGTAATTTACCCAATTCAGTTAATATGAAGAGTGAGGGGAGAGAGTGTGTGTGTGTGTGTATGAGAGAGAGAGAGAGAGAGAGAGAATTTTGACGTAACATGGATTTTTTCCATTAGGTGGCTCACTGGACTTTAAACTGGAAAGCTGTGCCCATTTTTAAAATTTATGGTTATAAAAGATTGGGGAAGGCTGCATCCTACAAAATTCATGGCCACAGGAAGAAATATTCTTCAATATATGTGTGACAGGGAGACATTCGAGAGACTATTTCTTCATCAAAATTATCAGTAATTATCCAATTCATTAATGAAAATGCTGCCTGGAAGCAATTAGAGAACACAATTAAACAACTTTGGATTAAGATTCAGGCTTTCTCTTTTTCTTCTTTTCCTGGTGCTAGTTGTTGCTTGTCATCATTTATGAATGATATTGGTATAAGGGTTAGGATTAGGGTTTAGGTTAGGTTTAGGTTTAGGATTAGAATAGTGGTAAGAAGCTTGCCTTAAACTTACATTGATTTCAGTATCTACAAGTGCCTAGAAGACATTTCCATGTGGGTAGCCTTCCACTACTTCAGCATTCCCAATACCTAATTCATAATCATCCTTAAATACAATTTTTCCAACTTAAAATAAGAATTTCACCATTATCTTCTCTTCGAACCCAGAGACACTAAAGTTTTCCTCTCTCCCTCCATTATTTGTCTATCTCTAAGTCTTGTCAATAATTTGCTCCAAATCTCTTGCTCATATCCCCACCAGCAATCTTTCTTGTTTTTAAGATCTTCTTTACCTCATCCCCAGGACAACTAAGTACAGACTCTCACTACTCTAACACAACATGCACTGCATCAAAAGTTGCTAAATAAGCTTTGCTCTTCTAGTCCAATTTATTCTACACATGGCCAACAAAGAAAAGATCTCATTTACATCACTCTTTTGTTCATGAACCCACACTACCTCCCTGCTGTTTTTGAATCAAAGTTAAAGTTCATTTGGTTTTGAAGCCCTTTACAATCTGCATCACCCCTGCCTATCCAAAGATGCAAGTGCTCTCACACACTCTTGTGTTCTAAACACATCCTTGGCTCAAGAAGAATAATCTCATCATTGCACAACCATGTACGTGTTTATACATGTGCTTGGACTCATGCCACTCCCCATCCTGGAAGGCTCATTTTTGTCTACTAAGCCTAGTACACCTGATGCATCCATCTAGCTTCAGCTAAGTCACCTTGCATCCATCCTGTCTTCTTAGATTATCTTAACTTCGTAGAGTCTCCCTATTTACAGTCTATACTTCCTCACTTAGCACTATAAATTGTGTCCTTACTCTAACTGTTGCCTCTATATTGACATCCCCACAGCAGACAGAAGCAGAAGCTGTTCTCTATATACTTAAGCCATTAATCTATTCATACCATAAGTGCTCTAAAATACACTAAGGTGGAGGCGGCTCAAAATACAGATAGAAATGGAGATTAATGACATTTACAAAACTGAACTTCTTTTGGAAGTGAAACAAAGGACATGGTCATTTTTCCAATTATACTTTGGCTGAGTACTTAGTACATGTAAAAACAACTGTGTAGATGGTCACTCTAAATAGTGTCTCCAATACTCACAACAGCCTTGCTAGGTAGATAATTCACTATATTCATTTGATAGCAATGAAATTGACTTCAGGAAAGGCTATCTGACTTGCCCAAGACTGTCCATTTGGTAGATTGTAGAACTAAGGCATATCTCTATGTTTTTCTGACCCTAAATCTGGTGTTATTTTTCTGCCCAATAAAATAGAGTTTAGAGACATAAAACAATAGAATTGTTAAGTGGAGAAGATATATAAAAATCAGAACATGAAATAAGCCTCTATTATGCTTTTTGTGTGTGAAAGAAAGCTTGCCATGATCGTTCCCAGGCATAAAGACTTTCACCCTGTCCCCTCCCACTCCAAGACGTATGCCTAGACAAAAGAAAGTGTGGTTCCCCAGTGGCCAGCTGATAAATACTCCTCTGGGAAAGCAGCTGTAGCTGCTTGGAGTAATGACATCTCTGCTATTTCCAAATCAATGCCCCTTCCAAAGATGCAATGGGCAAGACAGTTTGGCCTTTCTTGTTCAGGATTTCTCATAATTTTCAGAAGAGGAAGTCCACACATGAATTAAGGATGTCCCATTTCTCACATTATATATTGTCTACTCTGTACTCAGAGTGGCTCTAGGGAGTGGAGAAGGGAATGCCACAGAGATGCTAGGGGGGTAGGCAGATGAAAGACTAGGAGGGGTTGGTTCTGGAGAGAATATGTGGCCTTTTAAGCCCAGGTTAAGAATTCTGGAATTTGTTTATAGGCAACAAAGAGACATCAAATTTATTGTGCAAGAGGGTCAAATTATCCTAAAGGGATGGCACAATTCTCCAAGTAGCCATGAATAAAAATAAGCTGTCCTTATTGCAAGCCAGTGTTATCCTTGAGTAGCAAATTGGATCAAAACTTTAAATTTAATAAGCATCATAGTTAATACTATCTACTTGACATCAGACAAGGAAAATAAGATGCTGGTGTTCAACTTTCTCCATCTTAAACACACACACACACACTCACTCACACACACACATACACATAGAGAAATGGTAAAGCCTATTTCCCACCCTTGAGGGAGGAAAATGTGAAAAATATGTGAAATAAAATACGTGAATATATACGTAAAACAAATTAATGAGCAGTGAGACTCTACAGAAGGGCAAGTATTTTGTATCCTATTTTTACTATGGGTCAAAAAGGTAAAAAATAGTGAACCAGTAAGAAAAACAAAATCTCAAAGTTTTAGAAAGATTGTTATTCACTATCCTTGACATTCAAAGATGTTCAGAGTAGGTTTACTTCTCACAACTGGAAGAGTCTGCCTTACATCCACTCAGATTCCTTAATATTATAGTTTTTATCCACTTTCTAACTTTCTCATTTCTGTCAAGTTGTAAATGGTTATCATCTTCAATATAATAAGCTCTCCCATCCTTGAATAATTTTATTAACAATCTTATGCTTTGTAGTCTCAATTATTCTAGTTTCTTCAGCCTTTTCTTATGATGCAATATTCTACTGCTTTTATAATTTGCCTAATCCAAAATTTGAAAAAAAAAATCACCTTTTTGTTTCCTTGACCACTATTAAAAAATATAGTTTGGTGCTCTAACACATGCATATTCTGGTCAAATGAAGATGAAGTATATTTTGTTTATTCTGAGTAATAAGGAGCAGAATTAATTATTTCATAGTGATTTTATATAACCAAACATTGTGCTATTCTGTGTGGGCTTTTTCGGAATGTCAGTGAAGAAAGGAGGACAGCAACACTAAGAGGACAAAGAGCACTCGGTTGACTCGAGAGTGCTTTTTGCTGAAGCTGCACGCATTGTCAGAGCAACATCCTCAGTCATTGGATGCAGCACAGAATCTGTAACAAGCTTCATCTACTTCTCAACAAGATTTTTAATTTGCTTGTGCCTAAGGGATAATGTGTCTAATTCTCTTTTAGGTTTTGCTCTCTGTTATTCTGCCCCTCTGCTTCCAAATTCAGCCTCTAGCTTTATAATGTGTTTTCCTACAAATGTATCTTATTTTGTCCTAAATTTCTGTCTTCTGTGTGCTTCACATTGCAGTTTAGATTGCTTTCCATTTTAAATGCTGGGAACTGCTGGGAATGTTCAAAATAAGAGTGGCAGTAATCCCTGTCCACAGTCAGGGAGTCTGAGCTGAGATAATTGATGTTTCCACAACTACAGGGTGGAAGGACTCACCACTATCATATGAGAAGCTAGGCCACAACTCCATTTTCCTTGGATTTTTAGGTGCCCTGGGATGTGCTGAGGGGTAACCAGAGAGGAGCTGGGCCAGGTCTTAAAGCATGGGTAGTGGAATGCTGGCAAAAATGGCCCCAGTTCTTCTCCTCCTTTAATCTAACTCTTGATTTTGCAGCTTTTCCAATCAAGTGGCATCTATTTCCTCACCCATTGAATCTGGGCTGGCCTTCTGAGTTGCCTTGACCAATAGAATGTGACAGGACTCAAGAGGCCTTGTGCATTTCCTCTTTCTAATTCCTGCCACCACCGTGAATACGAGCATGGGCTCGCCCACTGGAAGATGAGAGATCATATGGAAGGGAGCTGATTCATTACGGCTAAGGCCTTTCTAGACCAGCTGACCTACCAGCTCCCTGCAAGTGCATGGGGGAGCCCAGCAGAACACCCAAGCCCAGCCAACCCATATACTCATGAGAAATAATAGCGATTATGGTAAATCACCAAGTTTTGGGGGGATTTATTAACCACATTATTGCAGCAATAGCTAACTGATACAGCGTGGATGGGCATCATTCATGCTGGAAAGTCAGCAAGTAAAGTTCTGTATGCTGCCAAAGTGAACTGCTTCATAAACAATAATAAGAAGCCCTCAAACTATGAAAGGTGTTCACTTTGGTCAAGGCTAGGAAATCTAGGGAATATGTCTTGGACTCAATAAGCTGTAGGGAAATAAATTGAACAATGTCCCTCAGGACTTTGCTTCCCAGAGCTCATTCAACTAATTCTCCCTGCATCCCTTCCCCACTTTGGAACCTCCCTCAAAAACAGCTCCCAGGATTCCAGGGTCCTCCTAGTTAATCTCTCTTACCTATGAATTCTATTAAAAAATTATTTCCCTTTCTTTTCTTGAGAAAATAGTTCTTTCTTTTATCTTCTCAGGTCTATTCTTTTCTATTTCTTTCACAATAGGAGTTGATGGCCCACTAATTCCAGACCCCAAATCATTGTCACTCAAAAAGGCAGAAAAGTTTAATCTTCAGATGTTGGGGCCCTATCTAGTACAGCAAAGAAATTTTAAAAAAGGATTTTTTATTAAAATATTCAACATTCATATTCTGCTATTTGGTATTAAAAGTTGTCCCCCCAGGAAATATATCAGATAGCTCTAAGTTGACATCATGGAAGTCACCTTTCTTAACTTTGCTTGGCACACATATACCTTTAAGATTTGAATAATGCTCATCACATTTCTTAAGAATGAATCTGAACCACACAAAACACATTAAAATTTCACTGTGATCCTGTGACACTTGGTTCATACTTCTTTTGCACTCTTATCTTTCTGTATCATAATTATAAATGCCAGTTTATTTATCCCTCTCTAGTCTATAAACAGGTCAGTTTTGATTCATTTGGACATCCTTACTGTTTAGTACAGTACCCACACCATATACGTAGGTGCCTTTTTGTTGAATGGATGTGTGAATAAAAAACTCTTTGATTTCCAGTAATGACCCTTGTCAAATTTGTTCATGCTCTCATAAGCCTAATTATTTTTTTTTTGATTGTCCCTCTCTTTGCTATTCTTGTCTTGCATGATACTGTAGCTTTTTTTCACCATAATTTCTCATAACTAGATTTTTTTTTTCCCTCTGTACTTTCAATTAGACTCACCATTTCCTTTTTTGATCATCCCTTCTAGGTCATGAAGAAAGTCAGATTCACCAAAAGCAGTTTATATAGCATATTATAAACCTATTGGATCCAAAGAACATCAACTTTGGATAATATAAATAAATAGTATGTTTTTAAAAATGCTGATTAAATGGTGTCTTTGTCATAGGACTCTACAGATCCCTTAGTTGGATTCACATTGTGAATCTTCAAAAGAACACAGTATGTACAATTTCCCAAATGTATTAATAAGAGAACTTCTGTTACACAATATTTCATGAAACTTGTCTTCTTCAGAATGCTAAGTTGCACTGCTCTGAACTATTTTTTATCAGCTTTCCTAAAGTTAGATTCAGGACTCAGGTAGCAATGACTTCTTTTTCATGAACACACACCGTGCATATTTCTTTGCACCTCTGCTACCTCCTTGTAGAACAATGAGCTTCACAGTTTCAAAGATTGAGAAATTGGTTGAACTGGAGAAGATGGCTCAAAGAGTTGAGAAAACATAGTTTGTGTACAACTTTTTATTCTTATTTAAGACTACTTATTCTCTAAAATTCCACTAAAAAAAAATCAGAGACTATAAAATAAGGTTGATCTTGGAACCTTTAGAAAATTCCCAAATCTTTTGCAGAACTAGAGGTATTTTACATACCTTCATCCACAATTTATAAGGATTAGTACTTGGCACGTTTTATCTCCTTATCCTTCCTGGAACAATGCTATGGATTTTTGTTTTGATTAAGTAAATTGATGAATGACAGTAATTTTATACTAACATCACAAATAAAGCTGAGTCCTATCTACACTTTCTAACATAGCTAGATAAAAGGGAAAACTCGGTCTCTGAGATATTTCATATCCACAACACCAAGTGTTATAGACTGAATTGCATCCCCCAAAACCTACATGCTGAAGTTCTAACTACAATATAACTCAGAATGTGACTGTATTTGGAAATAAGTCCTTTGAAGAGGCAATTAAGGCTAAATGAGGTCTTATGGACAGGCCCTAATCCAATATGACTGGTGTCCTTATAAGAAAAAGAAGAGACTCTATTAATGTGTATGCACAGAGAAAAGGCCACGTGAAGACGCAGAAAGAAGGTGGCCATCTGCAAGCCAAGGAGACAGGCCTCTGGAGAAACTAAACGGCCCACACTTTGATCTTGAACTTCTAGCCTCCAGAACTGCAGGAAAATACATTTCTGTTTTAAAACATCCAGTCTGAAGTATTCTGTTATGGCACCTCTAGCAAACCAGTACATTTGGTAACAAAGATATAGTCTGTGAACTAACCTAGCAAATTGATACAAGTAATCCAGTAATTGCCCTAACATCTAGGTAATCCCTTGAACTTTCTACCTTTTACTTAGATACTGATAAGAACATTGAACCTACAACAAGATTATAGGTTTTAAGAATAGGCTCTATTACTAACTATTTGACCCTGAGCAAGTTATTTAAAATCTCTAAGTCTCCTGGCTCACGCCTGTAATCCTAGCACTCTGGGAGGCCGAGGCTGGAGGATCACTCGAGGTCAGGAGTTCGAGACCAGCCTGAGCAAGAGCAAGACCCCGTCTCTACTAAAAATAGAAAGAAATGATCTGGACAACTAAAAATATATATAGAAAAAAATTATCCTGGCATGGTGGCACATGCCTGTAGTCCCAGCTACTCGGGAGGCTGAGGCAGAAGGATTGCTTGAACCCAGGAGTTTGAGGTTGCTGTGAGCTAGGCTGACGCCATGGCACTCTAGCCAGGGCAACAGAGTGAGACTCTGTCTCACAAAAAAAAAAATAGTGAAAAAACATCTCTAAATCTCTTCAGTAAGAAGGGATTGATAGGAACACACTTCTTAGTGCTATTATGAAGACTAAACGAGATAATAAATGTAAAATGTATATTAAGCACAGTTCCCAGCAACATATAACAAGGACTAAATACATATTACTTACCATCATTATTGCTGTTATTATATTAATATGACTTAATAAAACAAAAAATAAATCAATTCTCCTATGCAGATTCTTATCTTTGTAGGGCTTTTAAAATACAAAGTGGGAGAAATCCCTAACCTTGGACTGTTAGCTCCTTCTATTATGAAATTGGAAAAACATTTATTAGTATCAAATTTACAAAAGTTTGGAACCTTCTGAGGATTGTCAAAGAGGCGGAGGAATGGTGATATTTTCCAATCCTTTTATTAAAGGAAACCTATGATATTGTAGTCATAGACCAATAAACAGAGTTAACAATGATTCAGAAGCCTCTATGACCAAATAGCCTGGTAACATTTTACGCATAGGCTCAGAGCATTCCCCTAAAATCTGTGACACTCTTCAAAAGCAGGCTCTGCAGTAGCTCACCTACTCATTTCCTACTTTGTCACTTACTTGTCAGTCTCACAGTGAAAGCAAAAGGGTCAATATCTGAATAATCATTGAGACCTCAAGTTTCAGAATTTGGGAAGCAAATGTGAAGCCACGGGAATACAAAATGGGAGAGAAAGAGGGAAGGAATCTGCTCTTAGCAAAAGCTTTTCCTTGGGATCCTGGAATTCAGAGAAGGGCCTCTTTAGTGCTAGGGGAATTGGGTT
Source organism: Eulemur rufifrons (assembly GCF_041146395.1). NCBI lineage: Eukaryota > Metazoa > Chordata > Mammalia > Primates > Lemuridae > Eulemur > Eulemur rufifrons. The sequence continues at coordinate 113,017,984 of NC_090989.1, forward strand.
TCAAATCAATGCCAGAATTTACATAAAATAAATAAAAAAAAAAAGAACACATATATCTAAAGGATAAAATTGCACAGCATCTCATGTATTTAAATAAGAGCACTTACTGGATTTGTTTTGGAGACATTGATTTACTCAATTTTCACCAATTGCTTAAGAATCTTTGTTTTCAATTATGTTTACCACCATTCCTGCCCTGCCTCTGCTATATTGGGAATCCTTAATTTGAGACTTTTGAATATGGATTCAAACTATTTGGGTTCATATAATCAGCCACTCTTTACCAGCTATATGAAACTGGACAAGTCATTTAATTCCTCCATTCCTCAGTGTACTCACCTATGAAATGAGCATAATAATCATACTGTTACAATTATATTTACCTAATATGGCCTCTTACATGTAAAGTATTAAGCACATTGACTATGTGAAAAGTATTTGATAAACATTAGAGATTATTACTATTGTCAAGACTTCTTCACACCAAAGTCTCTGTCTTTTACCCTATCACCTCTCTCTCCACCTTATGCACTGTGATGGCTAATTTTATACATCAACTTGACTGGGCTAAGGGTCAAATGGCTGGTGAAACATTATTTTGGGTGTGTATGTGAGGCTATTTCTGAAAGAAATTAGCATTTAAATTTGTAGAATGAATATTGGAGATTGCTTTCACCAATGCAAGTGGGCATCATCCTATCTGTTGAGGGTCAGAAAAGGATAAAAAGAGAGAGGAAGGGTTAATTCTCTGTCTTGCTTGAGCTGTGACATTCATTTTTTCCTGCCCTTGGACCTCAGCACTCCTGGTTCTCTGGTCTTCATACTTAGATCGGCCTTCCTAGTTCTCAGGCCTCCAGGTTTGGACTGGCAGTGTACCACTGGCTTTCCTGGGCCTCCAGCCTGCAGACAGCAGATCATAAGACTTTTCAACTTCCAGAAGCATGTGAGCTGATACCTCATAATAAGACTCTTTCGATATATATCCTATTGGTTCTTTTTCTCTGGAAAATCCTAATACGTACACACAAGGTTTCCAAGATATCTTTGACTTTCTCTACCCCCTTGATTTCAACATGCAGTCTGATATTAAGAAGAAAATCCATATTTACACATGGTCATTGTGAATACCATCACTCATTATCTGCATGCTTAAGGAATAAAATATTTTAGTTACAAAATTATTTAGCTAACCTAGATGTAACATATATACTATCTTTGACCAAATAATTAGGATTTAATTTAAACAGACAATGCTAATCTCTGAATCTTGATTTGAGGATTTAGAAGATACTTCAGCATTTTAAAGTATTTAAGAGAATAGAGAAAATGAATTCATGGCATTATGTGAAAAAATTAAAGGTTTCTGATATTTAAGATTACCTGCAACTAAGATCATATGGATTTTTAATAAATTGTTTTTCATGTTACCCTTCATCGTGTCTCTTTTTCAGAATAAAAAGCCTTTTTGTCCATTGGTGCATGTTAATACAGAGGTAAAACATCTGCTATCACCTTTTTTTATCCTGCTTATACATTTTTAAAATCCTACTAGTCATGAATGTGGTATGGTACAAATCTACATTGGCAAAATCCACGGGGACTGACAGCAATTATTTCTGAAGGCTATCATTAATTTTCAAGCAACTCATCACAAATGTGTAGAAAAGTGGCAAATAATGTATTGTCCTCTTTAATACAGAAATGACCTCTATATACCCAAGGGTCTCAGTTCTTCAAATAATCTTCTCTCTATGCTTGAGAGCTGGGCATTTTATCAAATTAACCAAGAAGTTGATTTATTCTGTTTGAACTGCCCCCAAATTTTATCTGCCAGCTTTGTTTTTATTCACGAATGTTTGAAAGATAGTTGTTATTCCTTTTGTTCCTTAGAAAAAGACTAATACTTCACAGTTCCTGTGCATTTACAAGCAATTACTTTTACATGACACCTACATTTCTGAATACCCCATCAAAAAAATCACTATAATCGACTAAAAAGATTATAATTACTTATTTCAGAGTGTATAATTTCATAATATATTTAAATTTTTCAAATGGATTGACTGGCCATTAGATTCAATATATAAAACCTTTCATACAATTAAAATTGATTCTGGTGGTGCTGTGCTGGCTTTAGAACCTGCCATTACCTGTCTGAATTTTTGCCTCATACCAATAACGCATGAACTACCTCATGATGACTTAATGGATTTCAGTGGTTTTTGAGCTCTGACTTCATGTTGGTTTTATTACAGAAAAGTATTTCCTTCCTCCTATAATATCTTTATTTTAGTTTTTTGTTTTGTAGGTTTTCTTAAGTCATGCCTCTATGGGTATTCTAATCAACTTTAAAATTCTTAAAGGTTATTTCTTACAGTTAATAGCTCAGGGGCAATTCACCAGACCACTTATTCAAAGTGTAAAGTGGCCAGTAGCAACAGTCAGCTAGAGAACTAAATGAACAGCCTCACACTGCCACTGAGTTCAGAAACCAGACCCGGGGAAGCCAGGAGAGATCACGGAGTCAGGGATGCAGACAGAAGGCGGTAGCCCTCGCTCACATGAGCGGGCGAGGAAAGGTGTTACCATGACACGGAGACAATACCTCATACCCAGTCTGCTGCCCTTGAAAATTCTCTTTCAGATGCTTTGGCATCCTGAAAATTTGTGGTGAGATTTTAACAAAGAAAAAGCTTCATTAATCCAGAAAAATCTCTATGTCAATAAGATTAATCATTCTGCACAACATGGGAAGTAATTTAACAAAGTCCTGTTGGTATCTCAGTAACAAAAACAAAAGCATCTTTCCTTTCTGGGAAGGCAAAAGGATTCCTACCTATATGAGTAGACTAGTTTCATCAGAAAAGTTAAAAGCCTAAAAATATTCTAATAAAAATCAACAAAAAGACATACTGATTTAGTATCTGAGTCTGTCTGTCTTTTTGGTACAGGTTATTTGGTGAGGGGCAAGAAGAGGTTGCCTAGGATACAGAATACACAATGCAAAGAAAAATAAAGAAGGCTGCTGTGGAGCAATTGAGAACAGTAAAAAGGGACTGGGGAAATGTCAGCGTAACCACTCTAGCAGATCTGGCATAAAAGCCAGCAGTGAAATGTAGAATTGTCTTATGGATAGCAGACTTTAAGGTTATACTCCTAAGGGGAGGTTTCTTCATACTACCTTGTCCAAATGAGAGGATCAGGAGCATTGCAGGGGCAGGGGAAGAACACAAGGAAAGGGGACAAGATCATTGCTCTTTGAGAAGTCAGTGGCGCATATTGAATGGGATGAAAGAGACCGGACCCTTAACCCACCCCAGGTGTACTTTGGCTACTACATATTTGTTATGTGACTAAGAAGAGCTTCTGTGCATGTTGATTGGTTAAAAGTAAAACAGACTTTTTAGGTAATTAACTAGTCCTTCTTTCTCTTCGATCCTGAGGTATTGGGAGGGACATTACTCATAGAATCATGTCAAAATGACCTTAGATTCACCACGATGTTAACTAAAAAAAATAAAATAAAATAAAATAATTATTAATTTGGTTTATACTTTGGGGAAAAGAGAGCTTTATTTCTCATAAAGGGTAGCAACCTTCTGGGTAGCCATTCCAACAGGTTGGGAAGCCAAGCTCTGGCCAGAAGCCAGGCACACATGTTTCAAAGAAGAGACAAAAGGCAACAGGATTTTATCCTGAGCGGGTTGTCAAATATCAATATTTAACACGCTTTAGGAGTCATGATTATTTATGAAGGGAAATCATATGAATGTAATTGTGCTTTATCTCTCTCATCTCATTATGGCTGGGAACTCAGTTTTAAGGTGTTTCTGGGGTCTCCTTGGCCAATAGGGGTCCATTAAGTTAGCAGAGGGTTTAGGATTTTATTTTTAGTTCACAGACCCTGTTTTTGGTCAAGATATGCCAGAGGCAGTAGCGATGGCCAAACTATTTTGTTCTATCATTGACAGGATGGAGTGGCTGTTTGTTCTAGATCCATCTAGACCCTTAGCGGGACCCTTATGGCCCAAGAGAGGTTTAGAGTCATAAAAGCTTACAGCCAATTACACATTTTAAGCCAGATGGGAGTTGAGGTAGACAGGCACTAGTTAATCCCTCAAAACCTTTTAAGCAATACAGTTGAAAACCAAAAGCCAAAAGCATGGTTATAAAATTAACTTATCTGCAGTGTAGGTTTTAGTCATAGACTTGTAGCAATTAGTTATATAAACATAAGCATTATGTTAACAGTATTCTATCCCTTAAACTGGCCCTTACAATCTCACATGCCTCCCTCTTCCAGATAGTGCCTGGGCCTAGATGGAGGAAGGTCTGTCTGTAGCAATGGGGCATTGACAGGAGAAAACAAACCAAGCCCAGCGTGATTTTTGATGAAAAAGATTTATAGACATCACTGAATCATCTCAGTCTTCAGGATATTATGTCTCTGATATCCCAGTAGTAAAATGATAAATAACATTAATAATTTGACAATTAAAAATAATAATTTGGGTGTCAAAATGGAAAATGGAAACTATTTCATTAGGGAGTCAAATAAAAATGTCATGAAGAAAATTATAACTGTTTTTTGTAGTCAAACAGGATCCACACCTTTCACCTTTCACAAAAATCAACTCACGGTGGATAACAGACTTAAACCTAAGGCATGAAACTGTAAGAATTCTAGAAGAAAATGTTGGAAAAACTTTTATAGATATTGATCTAGGCAAAGAATTTATGAAGAAGACCCCAAAGGCAATAACAGCAATAAAAAAATAAATAAAGGGGACCTGATCAAATTAAAAAGCTTCTGTACAGCCAAGGAAACTATCATAAGACCAAACAGACAACTTACAGAAATGGAGAAAATATTTGCATGCTACACATCTGATAAAGGGCTGATAACTAGAATCTATATAGAACTCAGGAACATCAGCAAGAAAAAAATCAAACAACCCTATCAAAAAGTGGGCAAAGGACATGAACAGAAACTTTCCAAAGAAGATAGACTAATGGCCAACAAACATATCAAAAATGCTCAACACTTCTAATCATCAGGGAAATGCAAATCAAAACCATAATGAGATATCACTTATCCCCAATGAGAATGGCCTTTATCAAAAAGTCCCAAAACAATAAATGCTGGTGTGGTTGTGGAGAGATAGGAACACTCATACACTGCTGGTGGGACTGCAAACTAGTACAACCTCTGTGGAAAGTAATATGGAGATACCTCAAAGAGCTACAAGTTTAACTACCATTTGATCCAGCAATCCCATTACTGGGCATCTACCCAAAGGAAAAAAAGACATTCTATAAAAAGGACATTTGCACTTAAACGTTTATAGCAGAACAATTCACAATTGCAGAGAAGTGGAAACAACCCAAGTGCCCATCAATACATGAGTGGATTAATAAAATGTGGCATAAGTATACCATGAAGTTCTACTCAGCCACAAAAAACAATGATGAACTAACACTTCTTGTATTATCCTGGATAGAGCCTGGAGTCCATTCTACTAAGTGAAGTATCCCAAGAATGGAAAAACAAGCACCACATGTACTCACCATCAAATTGGTATTAACTGATCAACACTTAAGTGCACACATAGTAGTAACATTCATTAGGTGTCGGGCAGTTGGGAGGGGGAGGAGGCCGTAGGTATATTCACACCTAATGGGTGTCGTGTGCACCATGTGGGGGATGGACAAGCTTGAAGCTCTGACTGGGGTGGGGCAAAGGCAATATATGTAACCTAAACATTTGTACCCCTGTCATATGCTGAAATTAAAAAAAAAAAAAAAAAACCAGGATTTCGTCCAAACTTTGGACAAATAATAAAAACTTAAAAACAAAAGGGCAAGGCCATGATGTAATAGTGGGCCTTTTATTTTTTTCTGAGACATAAGTTTCTCTCTCTAATTTCTCATTTTTATTAAAGACAAACCATAGTAGGGCCAACTTATTTGAAAAATAAATTTTAGTCTTACTATACTTGATTTGATTATTTGCATAAAACACTGTAAGAATAGTCATTGGCCACAGGCATTCTTTTTAAAAACTGGCTTTGATGGAAACTTTTTTTTTTTAAGGAATTTCAGGTTACTTAAAGGTCTCTTGAGCCAAGCCAAGAATTTAACTGCCTGTAGATACCTGTATGAATCAGAAATTTCCTCCTTTTCAAGGTCCCAAAGTAAGTTGAGATTTCTGGACCTATTACAAAGCGATATTCTTTACTTACCACAGATCAGGAAATGTTACAAATGAGGTATCAGGTCAGTGTGTTTTCTTCTAGGGCATTTTGGCCTTGTAACGTCAATCTCATTCCTCAGACAACTGGGCATATCTGAAAAATACAGCATTCCAGTCTAAGCCTTGATAAAATAACCAGTATCTCTAATTTTGTCTTATTGTAACAGAAAAACAAATTCTTATTGAACTTATGCAAATAACTATATTGCCCTAAAATAAGAACACTTATGAATAGTTTCTAAATTCTGGAGAAATTAAGTAGAAAGGAAAATAAACGTTTCAAATTGTTTACAAAATATGCTTTACCAATTTGTCGTAAGCTATAAATAGTTAAAAAGAAGGAAAAAAGTTTCCTTGACTTCTGGAAGACAAAATATAAAAGAATTAGCAATGCTTTAAACAAATGGTCAAAAAAATTAATTTAGTCCCGTGTAATTAATTCTTGTTTTGTTTGAGGTTAGATTAGCAATCCTTATGAAAGCATTAACTTTTTTATTAAAGTAAGCCAGTCTCTTTAGAGTCTGGAGGGAATCTAGTTGAGGTATCTAGATGTTAACTCAAAGAATCTTCAGTTAAAATGCAAGTAGCTTTCAGATAGAAAAACAAATGTTAATATTTGGAACAGTTTATCTTGGAGTTTATATGTCACAAGGTGTAATTCTAAGCCCTCAGGAAAAAAAGATGGTGAGCTGTTTCATTGAATCCAAGTCAGAACAATGGAAGAACAGGTTAAAAATATTATTTGGAGACTTGTAGCCAGAAAAGATTTCAGGATTCAGTCTAAACCATCTGATCTCTAAAGTTAATAGAAAACCCCTTTTTGAGAAGAATTAAAGTAAAATAATAATTGTTTGTGGGTGACAAAAAGTCTCAGAATAGCCATGGTTAAAAAGACAATTGACAAAGAAAATTTGGTTATTTTTGTGGCATATAACAATTTTATAGGCCGGGTGCGGTGGCTCACGCCTGTAATCCTAGCACTCTGGGAGGCCGAGGCAGGTGGATTGCTCGAGGTCAGGAGTTCGAGACCAGTCTGAGCAAGAGCAAGACCCCCGTCTGTACTAAAAATAGAAAGAAATTATCTGGCCGACTAAATATATATATGGAAAAAATTAGCCAGGCATGGTGGCGCAAGCCTGTAGTCCCAGCTACTCAGGAGGCTGAGGCAGTAGGATCGCTTAAGCCCAGGAGTTTGAGGTTGCTGTGAGCTAGGCTGATGCCATGGTACTCACTCTAGCCCAGGCAACAAAGCAAGACTCTGTCTCAAAAAACACAAAAAACAAAACAAAAAACAATTTTATATAATAACCATAATTATTAGTGATACATATTAAAGCATATCAGAATTTTAGGAATCTCAAACAATTTTGGAACATATTTTATAATATGTTTATATAAATATAATCCAAAGAAAGTTAAACACCATTTCATATTTGACAATGCTTAATGGATACTTTTAACATACCAAATAAGTCAAACATATTTCTCTTAAATTTTCAGTGGCCTTCATATTTAAAAATCTAGTTTGAGGTCAAAAAGACAATTTAAAAATTTATGTTTTGGATAGTTTGTCAAATATCAAAGTTTTAAAACAGAATTTGAAAGATTTTAAAAAGCAAAGATTTTATTTTATTTTTTTCTGAAAAAACCTACATCTAATTAATATTTTATATGTAGAATTTTTTGTTTTATATCTAGTAGCTTTAATTATGTATAATAATTATAATGTTAACTCTTTATAACTCTTATTTTTGATGAAAAATCTAGGAAGTTAAAGTAACGTTGAGCTGTTATCAGTTCCCAATATTTGTTAGCATATATAAGTATCTTTAGTTTTTTATGTCATATAAAAATAGGATGTCAAAGTATAAAAACTCAAATCTTTAGAGCCCAACCAGTTCATTGTTCAAGAGGAAGCCAATACACTGAGACAGCAGGGGTTATAGCAGAGAAAGAGTTTTATTTTGCAAGACACCAGGCAAGGAGATGGGAGTAATTGCTCAAATGTATCTCCCCCAAAATTGGGGAGAAACGGTTTTTAAAGATAGTTTGGTAGGCAAAAGTCTAGGCAATTGGGTCTGCTAATTGACTGGGTTCACGGTGGAACCATAGGGGTGTAGAAATTGTATTTTTGCTGAGTCTGTTCTTGGGTGGGGGTCAAAATACCAGTTGAGTCAGTTTCTTGGTATGAGCCACTGGTCTGGGTGAGTCAGCCAGTCCATGGGAATGCAGGGCCTGGAAGACATCTCAAATACTAGCCTTAGGTTTCACAAGGGGGATGTTATCTATGGGAGCAATGAAGAAAGCTCAGAATCTTTATGACCATCAGCTGTATGACTCCCGAGTAGTGAGCAATTATAAGAAAACAAGCTAGGGAACAATGGCTGGTTATATTTATATTTCCCTACCACAGTTCCCAGGTTGTGGCCCTTTATTAATTTTATAAAGGGCAGTTTCAAAACCTATGTCCAACAATTAATGTTTTAGTATTATAACTTACTTATAAAAAACTTAGACATTTTATGATCATTGTCAACTCAACATAATATGACTTTAAGATTTTAAATTACTGAAAAGAATTTTGAAATTATAACACAGATAACCTCCAAAGTCGTCTTCAGTCACCTTTAGGTTTTTTTTTTTTTTTTAGAGGTATCTTTTTTTTTTTTTATTTCAGCATATTACAAGGGTACAAATGTTTAGGTTACATAATTGTCTTTGCCCCACCTGAGTCAGAGCTTCAAGCATGTCTATCCCCCAGGGATGTGCACTGCACCCCTTAGATGTGAATATACCCATCCCTCCTCCCCCCACCCACCTGCTGACAACCAATGAATGTTAAGTAGCCATGTGGTGCCCACAATGGTTAGAAGGGCAGAGCCTGTGAATACAAGAAATCAAAAGTTGTTTATGGCTTGAAAACCTGAAAAACAGGTTTTGGGAGAAAGAGAGAGAGGTAAAGTCTTGATTAGTTAGCAAGATATGGTATTGTTAGACAAGTGAAGCCCTAGGGTATCAGCCCTTGGAGAGAGATAGATGGCAAATGTTTCTTTTCAGACCTTTGGAGACTCAATTTTTTTTCTCTTTGAAAGACAGGTTTGCAGCAGTCATTTTAAAATATGTCAAAAAATTATACCTTGGAATAAAACATTTCTAATCTCTTTAGTCTATTTTGAAGCTAAAAATTTTACATATTAAAAGCCAAACTGATAGTTTTGGAGAAATTTGGGTTAGAGGTTGTTAAAGATAGACAAAAGAATGAGAGAGAAAAAAATTGGGATAATGAGGGGAAAAAAAAAAAGCCAAATTTAACATATCGTCCCATACTTTCTTTAGTCAATTTTTTTTAGTTCTGTGAATAAATCAGTTTAGTTAGGTAACTGTGTCCCATTCTAGGAGATGGTATCTTAGAGGAATTTTTAAACAGAAGAAAAAAAACAAAGATCAACATTTGGAACAATTTTTTTCAAAAACTAGTTGGGAAAAAAAAAACAATTGTTTAGAAGCAGAGATGGAAGGAAAGGTAAGAAAGAAGCAAAGAGTCCACTCTAAATATTTTGCATGCACCATTTTTTTTGGAGTCTCTTTTAACTCTAAATCATTAAGGGAGACTATGAGAGACTTTTGACCCTACTTGGAAAACTTAAAACACCAATTATAGTATTATCTCCACTGTTTTGGAAGGTTTGATAGCCTCTTTGTTTTAAGTGAGTGCACAGATAAACTAGAGGTCTACTAACATTTTATTGTGGCCAGCAAAGTTTTAATCATTTTAGGTTAGATTTCAAACATTTATAAGAATTTTTTTATAATTTTTAAGCATGTTAGTTACTGGTTTCTCTGATGTCAGTGGATCAGAAACCATTTCCTTAGAACTAAGGTTTTTATAACTGCACTTACCTACAAGAGGGCATCCATTCCCAGTGCTGAAAAACAAGTGTCAGCACCTTATGGACCAGCTGAGTTTGAGTAGGTGCCCCTCAAACCCAGGACCTACAAAAACATTCCCTCCAGAGTCTGGAATGAAGGGAACCAGGGAAACTGAGTTAGCCCCTTGGACTTCCAAAACTCAGGGCCAATAAGACATTCCCTCCAGGGTTCCAAACGGAAAGAAGTGGAACTGGAGAGAAATGAAGGGTAGGGGTGGAGAGACATGAAGTCTCTGAGATCTTCGTCCTAAAAGTGGGAGATCTTGGATCCAGGGGAGCTTACCGAAGTTCCTCCCAGTGAGATCAGGGAACAGCTGAGTTATCAATGGGCCTGTGCAGATGTCGGTGCGATTGACCTCCGATCATACTGGGGAAACCTGTAGATCCTAAGAGCACATTTAGGAATAACATTAATCGGGTGAAGGACAGATGTGGGGGAGGGGGAGGGGATGGGTGTATACATACATAATGAGTGCGATGCGCACTGTCTAGGGGATGGACACGCTTGAAGCTCTGAGCTGGAGGGGGGCACGGGCGATATACGTAACCTAAACTTTTGCACCCTCATAATATGCTGAAATAAAAAAATAAAACAAAATAAACAAAAATAAATAAATAAATAAAAAACTGTAGATCTCCCTTGGTCCCTTAGTGGCCGCTATTTGTTAACAAAAAAAAAAAGGAATTAATTAGGTTTATACTTTGGAAAAAGGGTAGCAACCTGCTGGGCAGCTTGCTGCTTCCAACAGGTTGGGAAGCAGAATCCCAGAAGCCAGGCACATGTGCTTCAAAGAAGAGACAAAGGCAACAGGATTTTATACTGAGCGGGGTGGTCAAATACACATAATTAACAAGCTGTAGGAGGAGTCATGAATATTTATGAAGGGAAATCATACACACGTAATTGTACTTTAGCTTTCCCATTTCATCATGTCTGGGAACTCAGTTTTAAGGTGTTTATCGGGTCTCTTGGCTGAGAGGGATCCATTCAGTTAGCAGAGGGCTTAGGAGCTTATTTTTGGTTCACAATAAGAAACTCAACCAGTGTAAAGTTCATAATACTGAGCTTTCCTTGCACACTCCCTTGTGCCCTGGTTTCCCTGATCCCTCAGATCTCACTCTGATTTTCTGACCTAGTCCTATCTTTCCCCTTGCTCAGAGTCACACGCTAACACAAATGCCCATATATTTGGGTTGACTGGGGGTTTTTGTGCCGTCTTGTGTAAGGTGCAGGTTGGGATGCTGAAATGGCTGTATAGTCCAAATGGCCTCAATCATACAGATGGAAATTGATGCTGGCCACCTGCTGGGGACTCGTTGGAGCTGTCAGCCAGAGCTCTCAGCTCTCTTCCATTGGGACCTATCCATACAGCTACTAGGGATTCCTCACAGCATGGCAGCCAGATTCCTAAAAGGAACATCCAAAAGGAAGAAATACGAGACGTGGGTCTTCTTAAGGCCTCTAGAATGCCACTTCCTCCACATTCTATTAATTAGAGTAGTGACAGAGACAGCCCAGAATTACAGGGAGAAGAATTATGCTCTACACTTGTGAGGAGGAGTGGCATGCATGTGCAGGGACAGGAAGAATTGATGGTAGTCATCAGTCGAGACCACCACACAGGCTGACTTTCATTCCACTTCTGAATAGGGTAAGAAGTAACAAAAAAGTTTTCAGAAATGCTCTATACTATGATAGTTTTGTAAATTCCAAATCAGCACAACAAACCTACTCTGTGCAAAATTTTGAGTATGTGTGTATTAAGTAGTCTTTTCATTTAGTTCTTGAAACTAAAAAGCATTGTGCTTTTTCTTTTTCTTGCTTTTTTTTTTTTTTTGGTTTACTTGTATTACTTTTGAGGCAAATAAAACATTTAAAACATTATTAAGTAAAATATTAGTTACTATTCTTATTCTTAATGTTACTATGCCCACCAACAATATGTTGAGCAGAAATAATTTTCAGGGATTTATGCTGATAATAAATGAATTTAGACCCAAAAATGAAACTTTAAGGGCAACAGAAGTTGCCTGAAAAGCTGACTCTGAAAGAGAAATATTTACATATTACTCTAGCCAGTAAATGATTATCAAAAATAGCAGCCTAATATTTAATATTTTAGTCACACTTTGAAAGTAAATGAAATGTCTGAGTTAACATAATGCAGTGCAAAAAGCAAGAAAAAAGAACTACCATGTAAAAAGCTAGCAGAAAAACAGTGAGGCCAAAATTGGTAAAATATGGCATTTCAGAGAGAATCTTAGTGTCAAAAAATAATTGAAGAATGTTTATTCATTAGTAAATCACTGTTTTATTTACCCAAAATGAAATATGGATATTACATATGTCAACTCACAAGTCTGTTGAGTTAAATATGCCCAAAAATTTACTTAAGAAATTAAAAAGATGCTGAACTATTCGTCTTATTTATTAGTATTACAGTCTGACATGGCACATCTCCAACTAGAAGAAAACTAAAAACCCACTTACTAAGGTGCCAGACTGAGAAACATATGGCACTTTCCAATAACTACCGCCTGGTTATTTGTAGGTGGAGAAAATCTATTTGAGGGCCTCCTTATAGCTTGATGAAAAACAAAAAAAATTGTATATTTACTTTTAGGAGTTTTGAGTAAGAAGAAATTTTAGATTTATTTACAGCATAGAGGAAAAGGTATTACCTTTATTCACGAAATGTGGGGATCTTATGGAGACTGGAGGGAATTCTTTTAATACATTTCTTTAGAAAGGGTTGGCAGCTCAGAGAGAAAACTTTGTGGGGTTTTTAAATATTTAATATCCCACTGCTGCTTTACAGCTTGAGGAAAACTTGTGGCTCTTTATTGGCAAATATTTCAGAGCTTATCTCAACTTGTATGGAATTTTAAAAAAAGTTTAATATTCTTAAACTATAAAGCTAGATAAAAAAAATAGCTTAGGGCAATAAGGTAATTCTTTCTTTGCAAAATTTAAAAATCAAATATTAGAATTTTAACATCTTAGATTTTCAAAGCTTAATTAAAATGTTTTTGTTATTGGGGATTTTATTTATTATCTTTTAATTAATATTTATTGATTGCCCATAGTATATGAATTATTTGAATTAAAGAGTTTGGGTGGGTGAAATAATTATGTGGCCTCTGTTGTTAACAGTGAATAATTTTGCAGGTAGATACAGCTATTAGGTAAAAGATAAAGTGATGGGCCTATTGGGGAATTTAGCATGAATATAAGGCTGAAGACAGAGCTAATTATAATGGGGAGATTGTAGAAATGTTAAAAAAAAAAAAAAACTGCTGGAAACTCTCTCAATGGCCTTACCACACATTTTGAAACATACATTTATTAACCTTATTAAATTAGATCACTAATAATGTGTATTTCCTGGAAGAGGAAGCCTATTCTTTATTTTTGACTCTATATACACACACTACATATAAAATTATTTCTAATGTAACTCCCATCTACTGTCAGAAAAAGATTGTCCAAACAACTGATGATAAAAGGCACAATATAAGGACATTTCTAAGTTAATGCAATTTTTAATATTAAACATTCAGTTTCATAAATTCAATAATGGCAGTGGTTATAGACAATTTGGACTTACATCCTTCTTCTACTACTTAACAGCTCTGTTAGGCTTTTGCAAATTTAATTCAACTCACCATGGCTCAAATTTCTCATCTTTAACGTAGATCTATACCATATTTTACCTAAGATGCCTTTGATTGTAAGATACACCACCATTTTATGTACCACTACAGAAGAAAAATCACCAAAGGCAGAGAGTTAAAAGGCAAACCCTGTAAAGTAATTATACCAAAGTGCTATGACCGCAATGTGAAGAAAATGAGAAAAAGACCTGATCCACAGAAAAAGGTACCAGAAAACTTATATGCCTCCACTTTGGCACAGAGTGGAGAGGGGGGAAATATATGTCCCTTGACAATATGAACAGTAGCCAGTAGCCATGCAGTTAGGCAGGCTAAATTTACACTACCACTGTGGTCTGCAAAACCTCAAAAGAGAATTGAGGTTGGTCATGCTCCAGGTGACCTGCAGAAAAAAAAACACAAATTGTCTCTGGAAGAATTTGATGAAAATACAGGCTGAAGCTGCTCATAGACAGCATTGAATATAACTCCAATTTCAGAGATGTTACAATGGGAGGGAAAAAAAGGTATGGGGTGGATTCATTGCAAACATGGCCCCAATTTTTCCATTTGCTGAATCCACATACTTTGCAAAATGATTTGCAGTTCTTTCCATCAAAAATTCTACTTCTCCAATACTTGAATCTCCCGCTTGCCTCACACCTTGTTTGGGACAATACAATGTGACAAACTTGACGATGTGCCCACTCCCAAACTAGGCTTAAGAGGCCTTTCACATTTCCACTTGGTCTCTTATAACTCTGCTACCTTCAGGAAGATAAACCCCAGCTAGCCTACTGGAAAGATGAGAGATCATGTAGCATAGAGCCAATTCATTCTAATCAGAGTCTTGCTAGATCACCTAGCCCCCAGCCTACGAGCCAGCTGACTGCAAATGTATAATATGATCAAGGTCATCTATGATCAGCTGATCTTACCCCGAACTAGTCTCATGAGCAAGAGTAAATGTTTATTGTTTTAGGATACTAAACTTGGGGGAGGCCATGTGCAGTGGCTCACACCTGTAATCCTAGCACTTTGGGAGGCCAAGCTGGGAGGATCGATTGAGGTCAGGAGTTTGAGACCAGTCTAAGCAAGAGCAAGATCCCGTCTCTACCAAAAATAGAAAGAAATTAGCCAGACAACTAAAAATATATAGAAAAAATTAGCCCGGCATGGTGGTGCCTGCTTATAGTCCTAGCTACTCTGGAGGCTGAGGTAGAAGGATTGCTTGAGGTCAGGAGTTTGAGGTTGCTGTGAGCTAGGCTGATGCCACGGCACTCTAGTCTGGGCAACAGAGCAAGACTGTCTCAAAAAAAAGAAAAAAAAAAAAAAAAACCAGAAGTATTAAACTTGGGGGAGTTTTGTTATATAACAATAGCGAACAAGATACATCTTAAAATCAATGAAATATACTAGTAGTATCCATTTTATGGGGCTCTGGTAAGGAATTTATTTATTACTCATAAGGCACTTAAAATAGTGCTTCACGCATGGTAAGTCTAAAGAAATGCCATCTAAATTATTTATTGAGGTTCTACCATATTCAACAGAGACTCTTTTGTTTCGAATTTTTTTCATACATAAAATGGGAGTTCTGCGATTCATAATCACTCCACAAATGATTGCACTCATTCCACTTGCAGATCAAATGCAAGTGGAAATATTTTATAACCATAGGGCACTAAATGAAATGTGATTACAACTACAATTCCATATAAATAAATAGCTAAAAGATAATGATTTATATGTCCACAGAAGTATATATTAAGCAAATACAAAAAAAGCAAATGATGAATTCTGCCTGGGAGATGCAGGAGGGATGCCTTTATTGAGAAGATGGCATTTGAACTGAACGCTGAAGAAGAGGAAGGATTTAGTAAGATAAAGGGTTATTGTAAAACAGAAAGGGGGAGGCATTCTGCTTAAAAGGTCTATATGTACAATGGTCTGAAGATGTGAAAGTGTCTGTCATGTGCCAGTCTTGCCTGTCTGATGTGACTAGGAGATAAAATATAAGGAGAAAAGTGGCCAGATGTGAAGCCAGGAAGATCGGGTGATAGATCCAGTTAAGCAAGAAAGGCTTTCTCCTTTAAGCAATAGATGCCACCAGAGGTTTCTAAGAAGGCCAGTGATATAACAAAATCTGTATGTTAGAAATATTATTCTGGTCAAAATAGAAAAGAAAGATTGGAGGTGGAGAAAGGGAAGCAAACACAATTATCTACGTAAAAAATAATGATAATCAGCGCCTGATCTAAGGTGTATGGAAATCAAAGAACTAGAGGCAAGATAACTAAAATTCTAAAGTGCCCTATGATGTAGCAAGACCTGAGCTAATTGATCTCGCATATATTATTGCATGTAATTCTTCTAAATGCTTTATGAAGTTTGGATAGCACAGTGTCTGTGATAACAAAGCTGGGATGAAAACTCAGGTCTGCCTGACTCTGAAGCCCAGAACTTTTTACCCTTGTGTCTTGCTTACCAATTTACAAAACAGTGAAAACAAAAAACAAATATACCAAAAGCCTAAAGTAATGTATTTTTTGTAGTTGTTAATTCAGTCTACTTCTGGATATCAAATGGAAAACCTATGAAGCATAAATAACTTGAATTAATTCATCAGATTATCATAGAAATGATTCTTTAACAAATGGATCATGGTCAGGTAAAGCTTTATTAAGGTTAAAAAAAAAATCAGTAGTCAGGCGGTGTGCCATATTGAGGGTTCCAAGTAGCTTGAAAATTTTATGAGTGGGCTCAGGCCATAGAAAAGTTAGTTCTGTACAGAAAATGTTAGTCCAGATGATAGGGCATCTAGATGACAGACTATAGGATAATTCTTGAGAAATGTTTGGCTCTAAGAAGAGAAAGAACATGAAAGCAATCCTCAAAATATATGAAGAACTGCCACCGATTCAATGGGCTGGAGAAGTGGTGAGGTGCTGCAGAATTTGGAACTAGGAATAATGAGTAGAAATAAGAGGCAGACAGCTTTTGACTTACTAAAAGAAAACATTTTCTATTATCTAGAACTATCCAACTATGAAATGAGTTTATTCATGGGGTTCTGATCCCTAACTCTGGAAATATTCAAGCACTGTTCATTCAAAAAATGTTAATTGAGAAACTAAAATGTGCCAAGCTCCAAGCTAGGCATTCAAGAACAACTGTGAACAAGATGGTCTGTCAGAAATGATTATGGAAGGGAATTCTGCATTGTTTACTTAACAGGTCTTTATATAGTGCTTACTATATTCTAGGCACTGTATGAAATTCTTTTTGTTTTTTTTTTTTTGTTTTTTTTATTGTTTTTTTTAATTCTTAAATATTAATTTACTCAATACCCATAACAACCTTACAAATGGGAGGACTGGGGCAAAAAGAGGTAACTGGCCCAAGAGTACACAGGTAGTAAGAGGCAGCACTGGGGTTCAAATCCAGGTGGTCCAGGTGCAAGGCCTGTGCTCTGGGCCACCAGGACTGCTGCCTTCACCTGCCCCATGGGGTGGAGCTGGGCTACCTGACTCATCAGGTGCTTCCACAGCCTACCCCCAGAAGACTCTGAGGGTACGCATAAACTGCTAAAAGACACCGAAGCCAAATTTTGACAAATTCGACATGTTCGCAGTGACTAGTTTTGATTAGGTTTTGTTGTTGTTTTGTTATTTCTTTCAAATATGGGCACATACATCCACAGAAAATGCATGCATACCATTATTCCGGAACGTTTTTCTGTTTTATTTACCACTCAGATATAACAAACCCTGGATGTCTATGGGAGAGAAAGTTTGGAAGTTGATTTTGTTACAGAGAATATATTTTAAACAATATATGTAAACTTAAGTGTTACTTCTTCTGGGTATGAGATGAGGAGAAGAAGAATGGGGTAAAAAAATTTTTTTACCTTTTAGAATTCTGTACTATTTGCTTTTCTTATAAGCACATTTTATTTTCTTAATTAAACCATTACAGTAGATTTGCCTTGAGTAAAAGTTTATTATAAAACAATGAAAAGAATGTCTCTCACCTTCTGCTCATATAGAAACGAAAACAGAAATTTGGAAATGTGGACAAAATTTATGAGATTGTCTCTAATTTGCATAATTAAAGAATACAGGGCTGGCAGCCTGAAAAATCTTACCTATCATCTAACCAATTTATTTTACATGAGGAAACTCAAACCAAAGAAGTTCATGAAACTTGGATAGAGTCAGAAAGTAAACTGATTAAATTAAAATGCACATAAAGCCATTAAAACTCTACAGCACTGTAAAAATGCAAGCTTTGATATGATTGATGCCAGAGCCAGAGCTAGAACTGGACTCTTTTTAGTGATAGATTAGTGCTCCTGTTACCTTCTCCCAACATGGATTTGGAATTTACCACGATTTAAATGTAAGTGTTCCTCCAAAATTCATATGTTGTAACTTAAACCCCAAGGTGATGATATTAAGAGTTTGAGCCTTTGGAAGGTGATTAGGCCATGAGGATGGAGCCCTCATACATGGGATTAGTGCTCTTATGATAGGACTTGAGAACAGAGCATTGGCTCGTTTGCCCTTTCTCCTCTTTCACTATGTGAGGACACAGCAACAAGGAGTCATCTTCAAGCAGAGGGCAAGCCCTCATCGCCCCCCAGATACCAACTCCGCTAGAGCCTCGATCTCAGACTTCCCAGCCTTCATTGTCAGAAACAAATTTGTGTTGTTGATAAATTACCCAATCTAACTAAGTATTCTTTTTTAGCAGCTCGAAGTGACTATGGCTTGCCATTGTGACTCACTTGGGTATTAGAGTAAGGGGGCATAGAACCCTGGGCAACTAACTTACTTAATCTTTCTGAATCTTACTTGCCACATCTGTAAAATGGAGTTAATAATGGTACCTATATCATACCATTGTTCAGAAGATTAAATGAGAAAAATCACATAAAGGACACACCCTGGAATAGATTTAGCACTCAATAAATGTTATTTCTACTTATTACTTTTATTATCGTTAGTTACCAAATCACTTAACATTAGCTGCAGCTAGCTTACCACAGCAAAATTATTTTCCCCTTTCATCAAAGTAATTCTATTTTTTAAGTATCCTGGTGACCTTCACATGGAGTTGAGAACATGGTAGACTTTGAAATGAGACAGATCTGAGCACAAATGCCAGCACTGCCAATTACTGAGGGATTTTGAGCAAATTACTTCAGTTTCTAAGGTTCGCTTCTCTCAATGAAAAATAGTGATATTTGCCTTGTGGAGTAGTTGTGAGATTTAAGGGAGAATACACAGAAAAACATTAGTCTACTCCTGACACTTACTAAAACTTTCAGTAAATGACAGCAATCAGAATTATTTATTAAATCTTTTGTTATTATCTGTTCTGAAGATTTTGTGTTCCATGAATACTGCATAATATAGAGAAAGAACCCAGATGTCAGCAAGATTACTGCCCTTGAGAAATAGGTTTGCTTAATTTTATTTCCCTATATGTGCTTTTCTGTTCAACTATTTGACTACATCCACCTGTGTTCAAAAACACAGGAGAGTAAAAGAAAGTAAAGAGATAGATCAATAATTCAATACTCTTACTCTGGGAAAGAAGGTGTAGATGTATCCAGAAAATCCCTCTTGTTCATTGGTCAATCCCAATCCACGTGTTATAGTCAAGAGAAAGAAATAGGACATGGTCAGGTATTTTATGCACTAGTTTGTATAAGACATGAGAGTGAAAACATTAGATTTTGACCTTCAGGAGAGTGTCTGGGTAAACTCAGAATAGTTGAAAGGAATCATTAACAGGATGACAGAGTTTGGGACACAGTTGAAGTCTAGCTATGCAGCCAAAGGGGCATGCTGAGAGGATGGAGAAAGAATCTGTGAAGAGCTAAGGTAGCAATGACTAAGGAGATGTAGTTTTTGATGTCTTCCTAATGTGTACGCTAAAGGGTACCAGTAATTATTGAAAGAGTATACATGCTGGGCCCGGTGGCTCACGTCTGTAACCCTAACACTCTGGGAGGCCGAGGTGGGCAGATCCTTTGAGCTCAGGAGTTCGAGACCAGCCTGAGCAAGAGCGAGACCCCATCTCTACTAAAAAAAAAAATAGAAAGAAATTATATGGACAGCTAAAAATATATATAGAAAAAATTAGCCGGACATGGTGGTGCATGCCTATAGTCCCAACTACTCGGGAGGCTGAGACAGGAGGATCCCTTGAGCTGGGGAGTTTGAGGTTGCTGTGAGCTAGGCTGACGCCACGGCACTCACTCTAGCCTGGGCAACAAAGTGAGACTCTGTCTCAAAACAAACAAACAAACAAACAAACAAACAAACAAAAAAAAAGAAAGAGTATACAGAAAAAGATAAAATGCATGAAATAAAAAAAAAAAAAGAGTAAGAGAAGAATTTCAATTCATTCAATGGTTCATTTGACTCAGAGCAGTGGTTCTCAAAGTTTGGTCTCCAGATGGGCAATATCTGGGAACTTGATAAAAATGCAAATTCTCAGGCCACTCCAGACTATTGATTCAGAAACTCTGGAGGGCCAGGGTTAGGGTAGGAGTGGCTACAGCAATCTGTGTCTGATACTATTGTATGTAAATTTTGAAAACCATTGAATTAAATTTTTCTCATCACCTTTTTATTTTTTATTACAATTTACAGTATAAGAATTTAGTTCTTATATTCCTACTGAACCAAAAAGATAAGGAAAGGGGTGGGGGGCCAAAAAGGCTGAAAGATTGGGAGAGACCTATTTAAATAATTTGCACATTTGATGTTAATTAATTTATAGTAAAAGTGAAGGTTTATGTTTAATCACAGGCACTTTTATGCCATGCATGAAATTCACAGAAGAATAGGCATGTTAAGTCCAATGGAATAAATCATAAGATTAGAACAATGCATGGCAGTATTTGTTAAGTGGAGAGGAAATGGCACTTGATGGGTTGCACAATGAACTGGGAATGAGATGTCCCAGATAAAACCTTCCGTTTCACCACTAGCTCCTGCCAGATCATTTCCACCCACATCACTGAAGGACATTATTTACCAAAGCCCAGTTAATCACATGCAAACAGGACAATGTGGTATAAAGACTATTGAAGTTTTGTCACAGCTCTAATTACTGCAAAAGACTAGCATTATGAGAAATATTCCATAGAGGAAATAAATTTAAAAAAAATAAGCAAATAAACAAAACCCTGGGAATTTATCTTGGAAGAAAAGATACCCACTAGAGGGGCATTGGCATGAATTTTTCTGCACATCTTGCCTCACTCATTACCTACCTGAAAAATCTTGCATGGTTCCTTTTAGTAGTATGAAGTGTGTCTTTATTCACTTTAACCAGTAGCATGTACTTCCGATATTTCAGTGCTAAGATCTGCAGTTGAGCCTTGACCAACACAGGTTTGAACTGCGCAGGTCCAGTTATATGTGGAATTTTTTCAATCAAATATGGATTTAAAAAATGCAGTATTCAAAAGTGTGAAATCCGAGCATATGCAGGTCCCATAGGGCTGACTGTGAGACTTGAGTATGCCTGGATTGTGGTGTATGCAGGCTGTCCTATAAACAATCCCCGGCATACACTAAAGAACAATTGTACTTGAAACTTACCTAATTCAAAATGGGGATTTTTAACTTATTTCATACATTAGTGAACCT
Source organism: Eulemur rufifrons (assembly GCF_041146395.1). Classification (NCBI taxonomy): domain Eukaryota; kingdom Metazoa; phylum Chordata; class Mammalia; order Primates; family Lemuridae; genus Eulemur; species Eulemur rufifrons. The sequence continues at coordinate 113,039,490 of NC_090989.1, forward strand.
CCCATTTCATATTGTTACTGAAGCTCTTGGTAAGATACTAATAAGAAATCCAAACATGGACACCAAAAATTTCAAATCATTACTGCATTTACTGTGTATTCCGTAAAGTTCCACAGGATCAAGGCGATCTGAAAACATAAAGTAACACTATTGCATTCTGATATTATACGATATATTGCCTCTCATTCACTTTACTTTGGTACTTTAAAAGATTAGTCTATAAAATTTTCATGGCAGCTTCATGCATTAAAATGTAAGTAATGGAATGAAATGGCTTGAAATGAAAAAAAGTTGTTGAGATTATGCCAATGGCACATCTAAAATTTAGAGCAAAGAAGTAAAAATCAAGAAGGGAAATTTGGGGGAAAATACTTTTTAAAAGTTCCTATAACCATTTCTAAGTATATGGCAGTGATGTTCTATTATACATGGGGCAATCCTGGCATGCAAGTCCATGCCATAACAGCCAGAAGAGGGTTTAGGACCTTTCTCAGAGTAGGAATAAGGAATCTTTGCAGGATTCTCTCTGTTTATGGCTGTTAGCTTCTCGGTCAAGATCAGGAATTATTTGGTGCAGGAGTTCCCACTTTCTCTAGGGTAACCTGGAGCAAAGAGTGGACAGGTAGAAAACTTGTGGCTGAGGGAACTAAGCAGTCAGTGTCAGGGCTGAGGCATATTTGCTGTTGGGAGGAAGAGGAATAAAAAGACTGCTGGGAGAGGAGTCTGGAGAATAAAAAGAAAACAGAGAGAAACCATTTGGCCACCAACAGTGCTGGAAGAGAAAAGACTCCGGACCCCCTATCTGAGTGGTAACCACAGGAACCACAGCATCAAACAAGCGTAGTTTATTTGATAGGAAGTGGGATCAGCAAACACCAGAGCGCTGAGGTCTGTGTGGTGTCCAGATCCCATCCAAAGCCCGTGTTTGTTGCATCTGCATTCACTCTGGGGCACAGAGTCCACGTTTTGAAAGAGAATAGGTGAGAGGCAGGTGAAAGGTTGTGATACATTAGCATTGAAATTCTTCCAGACTTTTATTTTTCTCAAACACGGTTTTCTTTGATGACAGGAAGAAACTCTAATACAGATTTTCCAGAGAAAAGGCTTTGAAAGCTCAGATTTTCATAGTCTTTGTTTTAAAAACTCACTCCAGCTGCATAAAGCAAGAAGGACAAAATACATATGACTTTAGTACTCAATCTGCCATCTATTATAAATTTACTTTGCTAAGTGAATTAACCTCTTGGGCTGAGTCACCTGGCTTTAAAGATAGAAACAATAATGCGGAGCTTAGAGTCTTAAAAATCTATTTTAAGCAATAAACCTACATATTCAACTATCTCTTAAGCATTGAAACTTAAAGAGACCTCAGGCAGCTCAAACCACATGTTTTCCTGACAGACCTCACCATTTTTCCTCAAACCTGCTGTCCTCTGTAAATAGTTGGTGCCACTACCGCCCACCAATCCTCCAAGCCAGAAGATAAAAATCGTGCTGGATTTCTCTTTGTCACTCAGTTTAAACCTTCTGCTTAGTTGATATTTCTCTCAACACTGCTCTCTCCTCGTTTCTACTGGTCTTGTCTTTATTGAGTTTCTTATTACTTCTTACCCAGGTTGTTATAACCACAACCACTTCTCCATTGGCCACACTGACTCCAGTCTTGCATTCTTTATTCCCTCTTCCCAGGACAATTTTATCTTTTCAGATACTCACTGGAGGCGAGAAACTGGAAAGGGATGAAGAGAGAGGAAAGCAGAGGTGATTAGACAGTGGAGGCAGGAAATAAAAACAGAGTTGGTGTGGAAATTCATTCTTTTAGTTTAAGTCCATTCTTTCATTCTAATGATTATCTAAAAAAAAAAAAAATGTTATCAGAGAGATCAAAAAAAGAAAATTTTCTTAATTCTTTCCAAAGCATCTGATGCTTTATCTGTCAGGAACCATTAAAAATAAGAGATAATTCTTTTTGTTTCATTTTGTTTTTTAAATCCAGATACATTGCTGGTTGTGCACAAAATGCTGCTCTATCTCACACTGGTATGCCAGAACATAGAAAACTTCAAAAACAACAAAAGCACTTTCTGTTTAGCAGAGGTGGTGAAATGCAGTTTTGCTCTCTTCATTTTGAACCCAGCTGGCAGACACAGTGATCTCATAAACAAATATGTGGCAATTCTATTATGTATGTCACTTGTTTCAGTAAACTAAGTTATAAACCCTCTAAAACTACCTGGCTCTGAATGGAAGTTTCAATATTCCGGGTCTTACACCTAAAACACAACAAATTTTCTGAGAAGGTGTGCCCTAGAATAAGGACAAAGGACAAGCAAAGACTTAATTTGACCTAATTTACCAAAAAGAAAGTGACTAATAAGACAGTCAGTCTTCTGTATCTGGATTCTGCATCCGTGAATTTAGAAAAAAGAAAAAGAAAAATGATACAAATAGAAAACAATACAATATAACAGCTACTTACACAGCATTTACATTGTATATGTTATTTTGAATAATCTAGAGATTATTTAAAATATACAAGAGGAAATAGTTTATATGCAAATACTATGCCATTGTATATGTGCCATTTTATATAAGAGATGTGAGCCTCTGTGAATTTTGGTATCTGCAGGGAGGCCTAGAACCAATCCCCCTGGGGATACTGAGGTATGACTGTAGATGGTTTCTCATTTCAGCAAGGAATGGCTGGATTCTACATAGGTAAGTATCTGAAATACTGCAGACTTAGCCCCTACAGGAGAATCATAAAACTTTGTAGCTCGAAAAGACATTAGAAAAGCAACCTTCTCATTTTAGTAGAACATGCTGAAGCTCAGAAAGCTGGAGTGACGTGCCAAAGGTCACTCAGCTAAGAGTGAGGCAGATCTAAGGCTAGAGCCCTGGTTTCCTGAATGTGCAGTAGAACAGCCATTTGCTTATTCCACAAGGTGCATATACTGAGAAGTCAACTCTTTGTATAATTCATGATAGGTGCTAAATTATCTCAGCTTCCCAAATGTGAGCCACTCTGAGGAGACTCTAAGCCCACTAATTAAGACATATAGAAGATGCACCGCCAAGTGTGCCCTGCCTCTAATGAAATCCTTTATCAACTGGCAGAGGCAAGAATTCCTCAATTCACCATCCCAAAACAGGAACATGATCGTAAAACTAATGGTCCTAATGTCATATAATCAATACATTTAAGGAATACGACAAGAATGCCCCTTCACCATCCTCACCATTTCAATTAATATAGTAATAAAAGCCTTAGCCAGAGCAATTATGCAAGAAAAAGAAATAAAGGACATCCAAATTGGAAGAAAGTGATAAAATTGCCTTAGTTTATAAATGGCATGATCTTGCATAGAAAATTCTAAAGACTCAACAAAAAATTGTTAGAACTAATAAATTAATTCAGCAAAGTTACAGGATACAAATTCAACATACAAAAATCAGTAGCATTTCTATACACTAACAATAAACTACCCCCAAAAAGAATGAAAACAACCCCATTTACAATAGCTTCAAATAAATCTATAAAATACCTAGAAAAAATTTAACCAAGGAGGTGAAAGATTTGCACACTGAAAACTAATAAACAGTGATGAAAGAATTAAAGACGACACAGATAAATGGAAAGATATCCTGTGTTCAGGGTTTGGAAGAATTAATATTGTTAAAGTGTTCATACTACCCAAAGCAATATACAGAATCAATGCAATCTCCATCAAAATTCCAATGACATTTTTGACAAAAATAGAAAGAATAAACCCAAAATGAGAACAAAATCACAAAAGACTCTAAATAGTAAGAGCAATATTGAGCATAAAAAACAAAGCTGGAATGACATCAGGAAGATGGCTGAATAGGAGGTAACCTGCAAGTATCCTCCCACAACAAGAATTCTGCACCCATCCACAGACAGAAGTCTGGAGCTTTGGGATTCAGGTAGGAGGCTGTGAAACTCCAGTGGACCCCAAACATAGATAGGTAGTTTTCAGGGTGCAGACCAGCACCCAGGTAGCAGACCCACCAATCGTGCTCCAGGATTCAAACTCAGAAACAATTCCATTCCCCAAAGGAATGGAGGCTTAGCCCCATTTGGCCTTGAGCCTGCAACCAAAACCATCTGACAAGGGGTCTAGGAGAAACTGCACACACTAGTGCCTTGGCAGAGAGGCTTGCTGGCCCACCCGCACCAGTACTCGCAGAGAAACTGAAAGCTTCCCTGTTGTTTGATTTCAGGCCCTCTCAACTGAGATCCTAGCTTAGAACTAACTGCTTGCACAAAGACCTAGAGAGAGGCTCACTCATATCTCAAAGCCAGAGAATCTGAGCCTTCCTGATGGGTCACTAGTTTGCATACTGCACTATATGCCAAGGGGACCAAGTCTCAGTTCCAGCCCCTTCCACTACAGTTAGAGACTTATCTTGCCTGTGCAGGACCCTTCTGGAGGATGTGTGCCCATCTGAACAAACAAGATGGACTCACCAATGTCCATCCCACAACAGATCTTGTGTGGCCCAGTCTCATCATTGGCCCTTTTCACTACAGTCAGGAACCTATCCTTTCTAGGACCTGCTAAGAGACTAGCATTCCTAGGAACCAACGAGACAGGCTCACCAGCCTCCATCCTACAGCAGATCTTGAGGGGGCCCAGTTTCAGCTGCAGGCCGTCTGGCTGCAGCTGGGGAGCTATCCTGCCAGTGCAGGAATCTACAACCACACATGTCCAGCAGAACCAACCAGACAGGCTCCCTAGGCTCTGTCTCACAGCAAATCCTGAGGGACAACGTGGATGAACCTGGAAGACATTATGCTAATTGAAATAAGCCAGGCACAAAAGACAAGTACTCCATTATCTGACTTATATGTGGAATCTAAAGAAGTGTAACTCAGAAGCATGGAGTAGAGTGGTGGTTACCAGGGACTGGAATGAGTGAGGGATGGGGAGATGTTGATCAAAGAGTACATTTCAGTTAGAGAGAATGAGTAAGTTCTGGAGATCTATTGTATAGTATGGTAACTACAGTTAATATTGTATGATATACTTAAAAATTGCTAAGAGAGGAGATCTTAAATGTTCTCACCACAAAAATATAAGTATGTGAGGTGATGGATCTGTTAACTAGCTTAATTTAATCACTTTACAATGTACTGTGTACAAATATCAAAATATGCTGTACATGGTAAATATATATTATTTTTAATATTTCAATTAAAAAAGAAATAATTTTGCCTATCCCAATAGGTCCTTAGATGCTGCTACTTGAGATACCAGTTGTTCTCTGGGCCACGGACTATTGACATGGAATCACTCATTCATGTATTCATTCATTGATTCATTCGATAAGTGTCTACTGAGCCAGGCGTTCATGGTCAAGGCTGAGGCAAACCCGACATACATGGTCTCTGCTTTTTGTGAGACTTTTGTGATGAGGCGCAGTAATCACTATAGCTCTTTGAGCCACAGTGAAGCCATCTTGTGTACAGGCTCACTGCTGCCGTGTGATTCATGAGCCCGTGACCTATGAGGTGGGAAAATATACATGAAAAACAAGAATAAAGTGACTAACTTATAATTGATCATTTCAAATCACTAGGTATATATAGTTAAATTTTACTATGTTTAAAAAATGTTCCTTGACTTAACCGATGCTATCTGCTTCTGTGAACTCGCTTGCATATAGAATACAATCAAAACAGGTGGGCTGGGGCTGGTCCCAGGCCCCCTGGTAATGGAATTTATTACAAAACTGACTCCACCTTGTGTACTCAGACTCACATAAGACCCCGATGTAAAATAATATAAAAACCCTTCCTCTTTTCCGGTTGAGCTCTGCTTTCGGCCGCTGCCTTTGCCGGTGCAGAGGGTAGTCGCTGGCCAGCTAATAAAGACTCACTAATTTGGCTCAATTCGGCTTTCAAGTGGTCATTTTCTTGAGTTCTGAACCATAACAACTTTTACTGTGGCAAACCTTTTTATGATTTACCTGCTACTGTTCACCAAGCTCTACTCAAGGGTTAAAAAATGCATTTATACATCATAAACTAGCTATGTACATGAAAAGACAACTACATAACAAGTTACTTCTTCTCTGGAAAATTACCTAATTATACCAAAGCATTGTGAAAAATAATTTTCAAAAAAAAATAACCAAAGGATATCTTTTCTTAATCACCTGAACATCATAACTTAAAAAAATTAAGTTAAAAGAAAACAAGTTCTCTTAGGTCACAGCGCACAGCACGTTTACCGCTGGATGAGAAATTGAAATAGTTTACAAAATATAGGTTTCTCCTTTGCTTTAGATCAGAGCCCTGGCTTGCAAATGATCCAGCTACAGTGTCTCACATCTCTTATTTCTGACAAAGCTTCTTTGCTTGGCACAACTTTAGTCAGGCTTCTGAACCTTCTCCTAGGCCCATCTGTGCACTTCCTTGTAAAACCCAGTTTTAGCAAAAGAATCCTGTTAAGTCAGTTTAGCCAGAAACCCCATCCCCAATATTTGATCATCCTTCATATTTGATTAGGTTCCTCATCTTCCACCATCCCCCAGGTGATGTCTGATCCCCCGGCCTGTCTTCAGCAAGAATCTGTCAGGTCAGTTTAGCCAGAATAATCCTCCTTACCCCTGTTGTTTCCTCTGAGTAATTTTCCATTCACTGACCCCCTCCCTGCTCCTTAGCTGTAAATTCCCACTTGCCCATGCTGTATTCAGAGTTAAGCCCAGTCTCTGTTCCCCACTGCAAGACTTGGTTGCAGTGGTCCCTATGCCCAATTGCAATAGTCCTCAACAAAGTCTTCTTTACCATGCTTTAACAAGTACCATTTCCTGATTTTTTTTCTTTAACAGTTACCTGTGCATGTCACGTTTTAGATTAACGAAATAGACAACCTATTAATATTTCTCTGTGCTTTATTTCTTAACATCTAAATTCTTAAGCCTCTAATATCTGGTTACATTTTCTTCGAACCACTGATCTAGTAAAGTGGCTAAATCCCAAAGTCCCTGCTCAGTTTTTAATAGCTTCACAACACTTCTGAATATGCCATTATTCCTAAACACACTTTCTCTGTCCCATCATTTTCTCTTAATTAGCCTGTGATCAGTTGAGACCACCCATTCTATAAAACTCTCTCTTTTTATATTTACTTTTTAATTTAGGATTTACATCCTATATTCTTCCAAAAACATTTAAGCAGTCTTACAACGTAAACATAATATAAAATGGAGCAATTAGGAATAAAACATAGTTTTAACCATACAAGTGAACCAAATGCAAGTAGATATTATCCTTTGCTTGAAGTAAGTGACAGTTTTGGTTGGGCACTGAATTGTGCTCCACATTCTCTGCCAGTTAAAACACAAAAGAGAACATGTTGAACTGCATTCTTTTCATTATCTGACAGACAAAAGTACACAGATTTGTCTCTGCAGTCTGTGTTACTTCCTGGAACTAAACTCAAGCTGGAATTTATGACATGAAACCTTGTAGAAGGCACATCAAGTAACATATCACTTCAATTATGTGATTAGAAAACATAAAAATTCCATTCAGACCACCCTTTGTAAAAACGGCAAGCATAAGATTAAAGCAAATTTAATGAAAGCATTTGGGGGGGGAAGGTGAGACAAGTTGGTTTAGGGCCTCACATTTTCAGGTTCTGAATTAAGACAGGGGATCATTTCAAATAGTGAGAAAGTGAACACATCTATTAGATTCTTTCAAATATCAGATTCCTTAGGTTATGCTGGCAGAGGCTAAATTATTGTCAGTCCATGATTAAACTCTCACAAGAAACTGCAGCATAAATATTCCGAGTTGTCAGTTAAAATGAAACCTCCTTGCTTTAGTTATTAGTCAAGACTTGTCATTTTTGTCAACAACCACATTTATTCTTATCACAAACAAGTAGTCTCACTACAGTAAAGATGCCAGTTTAAGAAAACTGTTTTTCTTATAACTGACTTTGTACAAGTTCTCAGTAAAGACTCTATCATCTGTACCTTCTAATTTCACTCTGAAAGGGTTTTTCTTTAAGCATAGATGACTTTTGTTTGTTTTGTTTTGTGATTTGTTATCCTCATCCACAGAAGAACATTAATGGAATGACTTTTAAAGATTAAATATTAAAAATTTTGCCTTTTAACATTTATAATAATATGAGAAAATGTGACCTCATTAGACACAGGAAGACCAATATGTTGAGATACTGATTTTCTACTCTCTGAGTAAAGCTAAATAGGTCATATTTCTCTTACTGCCTGTTGGAAATGTTTTAGTGGAACCAAGGTTGGCATCCTTACAAATTGGTAAAGACTGACGGTTGACATATTTGTGAGTAGTGGAATGGAGAGGTAGCTTCTAAATGAAGAGTAGAATGGAGAGGTGACAGAACTGAACCCTTGTTTTAAAAAAACTTTTTTTGAGAAGGTTAAAATGGTATTATTTCATTTTATAAGGTGCCCAGATCCCAGTTAGCCTTATATCTGTTTAATTTCAGATGAATTATTAAGCAAAATTTTAAAGTGAATTAATTATTAACTATTCATTTTTTATTTGGCCATAAATATATAATTATTAAAATTTTAGGATCATTTCAACTGTTTTGAGCTGTGTATTTCTTTAATTTTGCTTATTATTTCATGACAAAAATCAATAAATTTCTCAATTTTAATGTAAAAGAGAGTAATTGTTACTAACAACACCAATCCAATGACTCTAGCAGTATACGTAAGCTGAAAAATATACCCTTACATAACTACCCAAACCAAATCTATTAGTTGGATTAATTTTGATTATTAAATATTGATGAGTTCCAACAGATTATTTCAGTTTATATTTAATTGATGCTGACTTTATGTAGTAAGTAGCTAATAGTCTATCTCTTAAAATCCTTTCTTACTAAAACCAGTAAAATGATCAATTTAGAACTATAAGAAGCTTTCCTTCATGGGTGCTATATAATAAAACATGTGCCCAGCACTCCCAACAGTTGTCCAAATAGAGCAGATATACATTAAAAAAGAATAAAAGAAATAGTATTGAGACATAACTTGTCTGGATTTTGCTTTAAGATTATGTATGTTAGATTTCCACTTCTGGCCATAAGGTGGTAATTTGAATCAGCTTGCCTTCCCACCAAAAACAACTACAAATTTAGACAAAAAAATAATGAATAACTCTACAGATATTAGAAAACATATTATTATCACAGAGAAAAGAAAAACAGATGAAGTGAGCCCTGCAATCATTTTGGATACTTGCCTGGTAGCACTTTCTGACTGCAGTGAAGGGAGAAGTATCCCAAACAAAGCACAGCAGTGTCTCTCCAGTTCATGGTGAACATGAATTCTAATATCTGTACTATTTTATTTCAGCAGGTAAATTTTTAAGTTTTAATGGAATCTAATGGAATTCTAAATTCTTCAGAAGATGTGCTGTGGTAGAAGAATTTGATAATAATAAGACTCACATACAAGTTGTTTTAAAATTGGAAAATCTATTGGAGACAACAGATCATTTAAAAAAATAAATCAATTGGTCGGTTTAGCAGACATAGAAATTACATTTTAAAATCTTTAAATAAGCATTTTATTTTAACAAACTAAACATCAACTGCTTAGCAAAATAGGAATAAGAAGTAATTATGGAGCATGATAAAGAACTTCTAAAACTGCTAGTCAATAGCATAACAAATAATGGAGCACTAGAGGTCTTCTCATTAAAAGCAGTAATAGACACAAATGCTCCTATCTTCTTTGCCACTTAATATTATTCTAGGACCAATAAAATGCCTAATAATAGGGGATTGGTTAAAAATATATGTATATATAAAATAAGCATTAAAAATGATGTTGCAAATAATTAAAAAGGACATCTGCATGACTTAATATTTCATAGTATTCCATTTTAAAGATGAACTACCATTTATCTTATTACTTGGTTATTGTTATGCATTTCTAGAACATAAAAAGGATAAATGAGATAAAATACAGCAAATTTTAACAATGGTTATTTCTTAGTATAATATTTTTATGTTACTATGTTTTTCAAAATAATTATGAGTTACTTTCATGATTATAATATGATTACATTTTTTTAAAAATGAATACAACACCTACATATGTGCACATATGAATTTATCAACATAGAGAAAATATAGAAGACTGAAAAACAAACCCTTAATGGTTATCTTTTGAGTTAGTAGCATGGAAGTATGTGGTGTAGGGGCAGAGACTTCTGTATTAATTGAATTGTTATACATGTAAAAGACACAATAAAATAAATTCATTCACAGGACTATCATAAATAAAATAAAGGAAAAATAACAACAACACTATTTGCCAAATATTATATATTGATATTTTATTAAGAATAAATAAAATATAAACACAACTATTAAAATGGCAAAATATTAATAATATTAAAAAGAAAATAGAATATATAAAAAAGGCAAAGGATTTGAAGAAACATGTATCCCCAAAGCATTTAAAAATCAGTCAGCTGCACATATTTCAAATAAAAATCAAAAAAATCTGTCAATGTTTTGCCAAATTAACAAATATTTTTAAAAAGATTAAGTTGCTCAAATTATTGTTGAGAACAATTGTCTTATGAACTACTATGAAAAGATAAATTGGAACATTTTTTCTTGAAAATAATTTGATAATATATACATAAAACCTTTAACATTTCCTAATGTTGAAATCAATAATTTCACTCAAAGAAATTTACCTAAAAGAAGTTATAAGAGATGGAAAGAAAAATGTGTGTTAAAAATAATTATTGCAGCCCTGTTTGTAATGGAAATAATCTAAAGTTCAATAATAGGAGGGTGGCATATTAAGTATAATGTATTCAAACTGTAAAATTTTGCAGTCCATGAGTAGCTTAAATTAACCTTCATTTCTAGTGTCACCTAAAATTTTGGTGCATGAAATGGCTTGCTGCAAGGCTTGCTTGGGCCTAGGGACCAGCTGGCCAAAACTCTGCTTTTCTAGGCAAGGTCAAACTGTTGTTTTGTTTTGTTTTGTTTTGTTTTTTCTTGATGGTTTACCTAATCTCTGCTTAAATTGGAAGGGTCTCTCAAAAAGAAGAATGATTTTAGCGTTTATGGCCTTCAGTGATTCTCCAGTCTGGTCGGTATCTGGTCCGGTATCTGGTCTGTCCTGGCTTCTCAGTCCTTCCTCAGACTCCTCCCACGTCTGTGGCATTCTCTGCAGGTGGGATAGACACTGAGTAGGGTCAGTAGTTTGTTACTTTTGGACATAGCCAATGGAAGATTTACAGATTAGAATCAGAGGCAATGCCATAAAATTGTTCTCGCTGTTGTTGGACAGTAAAGTGGACACTGCAGAGTCCTATTCATAAAAAGAAATCAAGAAACCATCATGTCAACATATCACAATGCCATATAAAATATGTTATCTAAAACATTTTGGGTCTTACAGTCCTTACAAACACAGCTTTCAGATCTGGCAATTGGACGAACATTTCATTGATCATGATAGAGAGATCAAACACTGAATTACTAAACAGCATCTACTCAAGTTTTGCAATAGTTCTCATTGTAGGTGTATGACTGCAATATTGACTAGAGACAGGAGCTCCATGGGGCACACCCCTCCTACACAAGAAGCCAATAACTATATGACTCAGGGATTGGCTTGTGCTACCTTGGCAGCCTCTGTAATGTCATAAAGGGATTTAATTCTCTGCTATTTTGAAAATATTGCTTTGACTATTATTTCCTCAATGCTTAAATTTATTTTCATAAGCAAACACTTATTAAGGACCTGCCTTTGTTAGCACTGGGGGCCACTGATGATTAACATTGCCCTCATTCTTGAATTGCTCACCATCTTATAGAAAGTAATTGCTTATGCATTTATGATGCTGAAATAAACACTTAATACAAAAATAATTTAGGGGGAAGTAGGGAGGTAGTAAGAAATGCTTAGGTTCAACCAGCTTATTTTTTTCTCTTTATTTAAATCTATTGAGTTAAGTTATTGGCTAACAAAATGCCAAATCTAAAACTAGTTTAATAAACAAAAAGCAGATCATAAAGAAACTAATTTTTTCTTTTTAAAACTGCAAGTGTACAAAGTTGAGTTCATCATAATCCTTCTTTCCTGGTTACCAACTTTACAAGCCCTTCTTCTGCCTTATTTTAATGTGCATTTTTCACTTTTCATTCCTACCTCCAAGCCCATTCTTTTCCTTGGTAACCCATTGTAATTTATTTAATTCATATCCTTATTTGTATTCCTGAAATATCTAGTAATCTTATGTTTCACACTTAATTTACATAAGCAAAATTGCAGTCTAAATCTCAATTCAGTTTTTTTTACACTTGACACTGCACCTTAAAAACATATCTGTGTGCCCTGTCTAAATGTTGCTCATTTCTTCTGATACAGCCATGAGTTCTACTACATTTTTATAATCCATACTCCTACTGAGTATGTCTAGGTTGCCTCCAACTTTTGCTGTAGTGAACATCTCCTTATATGTCCCCTCATGGACCAGCCTAAGTTTTCCCCTGACAGATATGTCCTGGGATAGGATTGCTTGTATAGGGTATAAGCATATTAATTTTTCTAATTACTGCCAGATTGTTCTCTAGAATGGCTGCAACAGTTTATCATCTTACCACAGGAGCATGAAATGTCCCATTTCTTCCCATTTTCTTAAGTATCCAATATTATCCAACGTCTAATTTTTATAAATGCAATGGCATAAAGAGGGAATTCATTGCTATGATTTAATCTCTCAAGTGTAAAGTTAAGTGAAGTTGAACATTTCTTCACACACTTAGTCATTTGGGATTCCCTCTCAACGATGGCCAAACATGAGGTCCATACACCAGTGGAAGTCCTGAGTCCCACACACTAAGAACACGCATTCTAAGACCTCCCACTCTCCTCCTCTAGGGGTCAAGAGGAAGCTCAGCATGTCCTCAACAGCACTGCCCCTATCCCAGCCCTCTCTACCCGCCGGTATGCCTACCAAATCCAGTGTTATTATGCTCTCATTTCCATTTAGGTCAGACTCTAATTCCAAGTAGTCCTGCATTCTGTTTCCCTCTCTTACTGTCCTGGGACCTGAAACTCTTATACTCTGATCTCTAGAATTCACCGCATCTCTCATTGTGTTCCTTATCTTCTACCTCTAATTGAACCCTGGATCCCTTCAGAAGACATCACATCCCCTGTAGCTCTAACAAGTGAAGGCTATTATTCCTCCCTAGTCCTTGAATCTCAACATTTGGAGAAAGGGTAGGTGTTCTCTTTGGCCCTTGTTGCTGGGGCCAAATGCATCACACACTATTCATGGCTGCTTTCCTCTGCCCACATCTGTTCAATCTCACCCTCTCAGAGATGATGTGTCTATGCCTTCTCCTCTCAAACCTCTGATACCTTCCTTCCCATTTTCTCTCTCAATAGACCTTGCTTTCTACTTTGATGAAGAAATGGAACTACTCAGATCCCCCTCACCTTTTTCCATACCTATAGAGAGAAAAACCTTAAACTCTGTAAAATAATTTAAAGAGGTTTATTCTAAGCCTAGTGTGTGTGACCAATGGCCCAGAGCACATGTTTTCAAGAGATTCTGAAAAAATGTGCCCACGGTATCTGGGTTACAGTTTGGTTTTATACATTTATGGAGACAGAAATTACACATGAGATCAGAAGTCAGTATGTGGAAGGCTTACGTTGGTTTGGCCCCAAAAGGCAAGACATCTCGAAAAAGGGACTTACGGGTTATAGGTGGATTTAAAGATTCTTTGATTTTTAATTATTTAAAGAAATGAAGCTTTGTCTAAAGGCTTGGAACATTTTAACTTAAGATAAGGATCTCTGTTAATCAGAGACAGGCCAGTGGACATTTACCAGAACTCAAGTAATCTATTAAGTAAATTGATGGCCAGCAGGTTTGGTTTAAGCTTTGCTTTGCACGGCCTTAGCCCTGTTAATGATTTAGTATCTTATTGTAACAAAGAATGACTCTAAAAAGGAAGGGGCATGACAAGATGTGTTTGGCCTCCCTTCTCCTTATGGCTAGCAACTCAACTTTAAGGTTTTTCTGGGGTCCTCTTGGCCAAGAGGAAGTCTACTCAGTTGGATGGGAGCCTTAAGATTTTATTTTAGTTCACAAGAGAATCTGTGAGCACACACTCAGCTTCCCCAGAAGTTAAATGGATGAGCTCTTCAAGCCCGCTGGTTGTGCACCAGAAGCCACCTCCTCTCACCTGCTCAAGGACATTGCTCTAGCAATTCTCTCCTCCTGTCACGTACATTAGCAATTTTTCTTCCCTTCTCTCCTGGATCATTCCTAAGAATACACTCATGCTATAATTTCTCCAGTGTTAAATTAAAATAAATAAATAAATAGCACTCCCTGCACCACTTCTCTCTCCAGCTACTGTCCTATTTCTCTACTTTTGGTTATAGCAAAACTCCTTGAAAGAGTTGTCTGTATTTGCTCTCTCCAATTCAAATCCCTCCTATTTCCTCTTAATCTACCCCAGGCAGATTTGTCCCCCCACTACCCCAGGGCTTCTCTTGTCAAGGCCACAATGTTGCCATTTGGTCAATTTTTAGTCCTCATTGTTTTGCAACTATCAGCGACAATTTGCAAAACCGAGCACTTCCTAAAATGCCTTCTTTCAGTTGGATTCCAGGACTACAGTCTCTTAGTTGTCTCTCTTACCTAAATGCTCCTTCTCAGTTTTTTAGCTGAGTGTCTCTTCCTAACACCCTAGACATTGCAGTTACTTAAGCTCTCTGAGCCTCGGTTTGCCATCTGCCTTACGTAGTTATTACGAGGACTGAATACAATAACGTATGCCAAGAACCAAGGATTAAGTTTGGAACACAGACATTCAATGAATGAGAGTTATTACCATTAGTAGTAAGCAAACATGATATTATGGAAAAATTAGAACTCCCAGTTAAAGTTTAACAAGGATGAAGCCTACAGTGATTCTTAGTTAGCTTTCCCAGGAGTGCATAAAAAATAAAAGGTCACACATTTAACCTTTAAAAGAAATATATGCCAATAAAATAACTAATTTTATTTCTTAATATGAAAATTCCTAGTGATAGCACTTAAATATAATCAGGAAACTAAAATGCTAAATGTCACCTTAAACAGAAGATTCTAAACACACATGTTTTAAAAATACCAACATTCTATGATACTAATATATAAAATAAAAATTATTAAGGGCAGTGATATACATTTTAGCTTAGAATGTCCATTATGAAACGTTGAGAGTTTGGACTAGGGAAAAATGATGTTATTAGGAAAATGTTATTATTAATAGGTACAATGGCTAGCACATGCTGTGGTTATAAACAACCCCAAAATTTCAATAGCTTACAACAACATAGGTGTGTGGGTATTTTTCCTCACCCATGTCACATGTCATCACAAATGTGGTTCTGCCTCATGTTGTTCTGACTGTAGGACTTGGACTGACGGGGCAGCCACGCTATGGAACAGCTCCTGTCACTCTAATGGGACATGAGGGGGAAGTATAGCAAAGAATGCACTGGCCCTTAAAGCTGCCCCCTGGAAGTGACATACATCACTTTCTTCACATGTCAGAGGCTAAAGCAAGTCATTTAGCCACATATAACTGCAATTGAGTGGCGTTATGCCATTCTTTCATGTGCTTGGAACAGGAGAGAACTAGAATACTTGTGAACAACTCTGGTAAGTACCACCCTTTAATTCAATATTCAGAGTTCAGTACCTAGTTTCTTTGACCCCTTAAATAACTCCTTTGACTCCTTGAATCCCTTAACCCTCAATAGTCCTCTTATAATAGGCAGGCAAGAACTTTCTCTGGAATTGGAAAACATATCTATACTTTCTCAGTAGCAAATCTGAACTTAGATCTGCAAAGGAACAAAGCTCCTTTGAGGTAGCAAGACTTGTTGACACAAGTACTGAACTTGGAATTGGTATTTCTGTCTAGACTTTACAACTGATATCTTCTGTGGCCTAAGGCAAGTTGTTTAATAACACCATCCTTCAAGAAAATAAGGAGACATAATGACTGATTGACGGTGGAACATTTCTGGGCAGAATAAGGAGGTGATTGAGATTAATAGTGAAATCTTCCCATCAGATAGAAGTCTGAACTGCTCAGGGACTGACACTAAAGAAGCAAAATACTGACATGCAAAATGCTTCAAATCCTACGTGACAGGCTGTCTATACTGTAAAGAGTTATTATATGTGAGCATGTCATATTCGCTTCTCAGTTTCAAGCTGATGGAAAAAGAAAACACACATGCTCAAATCTGGCTTTGAATTTTCCCTGTAGTAATACAGGCATTATCAGGAACTAGCTACATAATATTAGATTTATCACATATCCCAGTGTGAATGTCTGCATTACCTAGTAAAAAGTCCCCAGAGAAGGAAGCAGAAATAACTTCTGCAGGGACAAACTATTTCCTACACAAAGTTGTAAATAATGGCGCACTGGAAGCAGACATTGCCAGTAATAAGTTGCAATGCTTTCAGTAGTGATCACAACTCAAACTCTATCAGATCAAAACATTTGAACGATTACAAATTTTTAAACAAAGCATTTCAAAACACAGGCATTATGCAGCATAGCACACTATATATTTTATAACTCATTTCCCCCATTTTCTGTTCCCTTTTATCAAATTACATAAGTAATTTATAAGTATTTTTCAATGTAACAATTCAAGCAATAAGGAAATTTATAGAAAAAAAACCTCAACATTCCTATTCATTCTTCCCAACCCAACAAGTAGACATAAACTCTAAATTGACAAGCATTATTTTATTTATATGATAATGCACACATACACACACATTATTTTAAAGTTTTTTTTTACATGAATGAAAGTCTATATACTAAAATATAATTTATCCTTCCCTTAACAATATGACTTGCAGAGATTTCCATATAAATACAGATAGTTTTATCCTGTCTTTTAATTGGCTGTATAGAAGAATTTTACATTATTATTTATTTAACATTTTCCCTGTTGATAGTTATTTAGGCCATTTTCAAATTTTTTATTATTAAATATATAGTTTAATCTTTTTTAAAAAAAACATCTATAAGATAGAATTTTAGTAGTGCACTTGTTGAGTTAATGCAAAACTTTTGACAGATGCTGTAAAATTGCTTTCCCAGTCTACTCCTCTACTTTGCACTCCTACCAGAGAGCCTACTTGCCCTGCAACCTCAACAGCTTATGCCAAAATGAAAATATCTCATATTCTAACCTACTTTTTCATGATTAACAATATACATTAGCTAGTTTTCATTGTATTATACTTTGGTGAACTGAAATTTATTATGTATTTGTAGATGTTTTTTCAACTGTGTAATTTGTATTTTTCTTACTGTTTTGTAGAAATAGTGTAGATATACTGGATAGCAATCTGTTGTCTGTTAAATATGTTTTGGATATTTTTCCAGTGTGGTAAAACATTTTAAAAACTTATATTTAGTGCATTTTGTTATACAGAAGTTTAATGTATCCAAATCTGGCCTTTTGCTATATGGCTGCCATCTTTGTGTCTTGCTTAGGAAAACTTTTCCCTCCCCAAGCTAATCCAATTATTGACCAGTTCTTTCTTCAAATCCTATTTTTTGAGGCCAGGCTTACTGAGGTGTTATTTACAGGAAATAAAATTCACACTTTCTAGTACACAAGTTTTCACAAATGCATGCCGCCCTGGTACCACTACCACAGTCAAGATTCATATTGGTCTCTCACCCAAAAAAATTCCCTCATGTCTTTGTGTAGTCAACCCTGGCCCCAGTACCCTGGTTCTGGCAACAACTGATCTTTTTTCTGTTCCTATAGTTTCGCCTCTTTCCATTAAGTCATTTGATGGAATCATATACTATGTAGCCTTTGAGTCTGCCATCTTTCATTTAGCATAAGGTATTTGAGATTCATCTCATGTAGTTGAAGGTATGAGTACATTGTTCCTTTTTATGGCGGAATAGTTTTCTATTATGTAGATGTACCGTAGTTTGTTTTACCATTTGCCAGTTAAGGGATATTTGGGCAGTGTTCAGCTTGGGTGATTATAAACAAAACTGCTAAAATATTCATTATAAATTTTTGTGGAAACATAAATTTTTATTTATTTTAGGTAAATATCTAGAAGTGGGAATGCTAAATCATATGGTAAATGTATGTTTAATGTTCTTTAAAAACTGCTAAACTGTTTTTCAAAGGGACTGTACTATTTTACATTCTCACCGGCAGCATATGAAAAAGTCCCAGTGGCTCTGCGTCCTCACCAGCACTTGCAATTGGGTTTTGGTGTTTTGTTTCTTTAGCCATTCTGGTAAGTGTAGTGATATATGACATTGTGGTTTTAATCTGCATTTCTCTTGTGATTAATGATGTTAAGCATATTCTTATGTGCTTATTTGCCATTCATATATCTTCTTGGGTCAAGTATGTGTCCATTTCTTATTGACTTGTGTTATTATTGTGTTTTGAAAGGTATTTCTGTATTCTATCACAAAGTTCTCTATCAGATGTGTATATTTTCTTCTAGTTCGTGGGTTACCTTTGCACACTCTTAGCAGTATCTATCAAAGACCCCAGAGGGTCTTAATTTTAATGAAGTCCAATTTATCAATTTCTTCTTATATTAATCATGCTTTTGGTGTCTTATCTAAGAAATCTTTTTCTAACCCAGGGTCATAAAGATTTTCTCCTATATTTTATTTTAGAAATTTTATAGTGTAGGCTTTATATCTAGGTCTTTGATATAGTTTGAGTTATGAATTACATTAGTTTTCTAGGGCTGCCATAACAAAATACCGTAGACTAGATGGCTTACACAAGAGAAATTTACTTTCTCACAGTTCTGGAGTCTGGAAGTCAAGAACAAGGTGTGGGCAGGGTTGCATTCCTCTAAGGTCTCTCTCCTTGGCGTGCAGACGACCATCTTCTCACTGTGTCATCACATGGCCTTTCCTTTGTGCATGCATATCCCTGGTGTCTCTGTATGTTCTAATCTTCTCTTTTTATAATTGTTTTTGTCTTTTTTTTAATGACATGTCTCTGGGTCTTAATGGTGATCCTGTTCTTCCCCTAGTGGTGGGAAATTTCTATTCCTGTAGGCCAGAGGCATTTTCCTACCCCTCCCTGAAAGACAGAGGGTTTTTCTCCCATCCTGAAAAACAGTGAGATTTCACCTGTGCTTGGGGTCATCTTTGTTTGCCACCCATCTCCAGGGGCTTAGGGCTTTTGTTCCCTAGGAGAGAAGGTCAATGAAACGCTTCACAGAGCAGCCCCTCCCTTTTTACAAACCTGCCTCCTAATGGAAGCTTTCTCCAGTCTTCTACCCTGTGACTACTATTCACATGAACACCCAGTGGAATTTGCAGAGAAAAGCCTTCCAGTGCGTGCAAATTCATACCTTTGGGAAATCTTTTAAAAGTTTAGCTGAAAGCATCTTACCCATGGTGGACCTATTTTGCTTCTGTTCTCAAATGAGACAGTAGTAACATCCTGACATTCTTTGGAGTTGCGCTTCTTTCCTTGGATTTCTGGCTTATTAGCTGTCCTGAAACCTCATCTGGGTCTCATTCTTGAACTTCTTATGGCTTTGAGAAAAATGACAATTTTGTAGATTTTCTTGCTTTTTCTTTTTATTAGCATGGGAGAGATTCTTTCTAGTTTTCCATATCCTTTCAAAATTCTGCAATACTATTTTAATTTTTCTACTTGTATGTTATTCATTAATTCAGATTTTCTCTTACAGATCTCCGTAAAGGCTCATTTTTTAGTAATATACTTAAATATATTTTATAAAGTTTATTTCTTGGTAATTTAGAATTTTTATTAATGTTATTTTGCTACTCCTAACAGTATTTTAATTTCTTATAGCTTTAAACTGTTATCACTGGTAGTAGGCAAATAAATGATTTTTGTAAATTGATCTGGCAAACTTACTGAATTTTTTTGTTAAATTTAAGAGTTTATTAGTCAATTCTCTTGAATTCTCTAGTCTGATGATCATAATCACTAAGAATAGTGACAGTTTTTTCTTTCTTTTCAGTATCAACAATTTACTTTTTATTTTTACATCAGTTAGAACCTGTAACATAATGCCAAATATTAGCAGTCATAGCAGGCATCTTTGTCTTGTTTCTAACTTTTGTGGGACAACTTCTAACATGGCAATATTAAATTTGTTTAGTTTTGATAGATAGATATATACTGATAGATATATACTCTATATTAGATCAAGAATATTTCTTTCTATTACCAGGGAATTGATTTTTTTTGTTGTTGTTGTTCTGTTTTATTTTTTAATACAAAATAGAATTTAATTTCATTTGTCATATAGTAGAATAATGATATTTATTTTCCTTCAGTAATCTTTCGGGAGAGGAAACTAACAGATTTTCTAATGATGTACTATCCTTGCATTTCTGAAATACAGCTGAATTGGACATGTTCAATTTTTCTTTAATATAACTCTGAATTAGCTGATATTAACTCAGCTAATATTTAGAGTTTTCCAGTGTTGTTTATTATTAATGTTGGCTCATAGCATTTATGTGCGTACATAGGGAAGGACGAGTTCTTTGTTAGACTTTAAAATTAGGGTAATGTAAACCTTATTGCATTGGGAAGTTTTCTGTATTTTACTATGCTCTGGAACATTTAGTCTAAAACAGAAATTACGTGTTCCTTGAAAATCTGATAGACTTTGATAATGACTTTATTTTGCACTAATACAGTTATTAGTAGAACTTTGACTACCATTTAAAAATTTCTAAATGGTATTGATTTAGTCAGGTATTCTATCACTTCTTGAATTATTTTTGGTAATTTATATTTTCTTAGGAAATTATCCATTTTATTTAGATTTTCAAGAGTCCTAGCATGAAGTCATACTTAGAATTTTGTAATAATTTGTAATCACCTCAATAAATTTAGTTAGTTATTTTCCAATTTTAAGTTGCTTATTTGAGTCTTCCTTTTCTTTTTTGACCAACTCTATTCTAAACTAAAAATTCTGACGCTGGGCATGTTGGCTCATGCCTGTAATCCTAGCACTCTGGGAGGCCAAGGTGGGAAGATTGCTTGAGCCCAGCAGTTTGAGGTTGCTGTGAGCTAGGCTTATGACACAGCACTCTAGCTCAGCCGACAGAGTGAGACTCTGTGTCAAAAAAAAACCCTAAAAATTCTCATTAAAAAATGGTTAGAAGGGAGATTTTCAGTAGTCACTAGTCATTAGCAATGAAGGAAGCCAGCGGGGCAGGCATTTTGAAAATTCCGTACCCTGATAGTAAGAGTATTTCCTTGATTAGAACCTGATTCTTCTCTTAGCCATTGTTGTGCATGTCCCCTAGCTCCACTGTACATATGGTTCTTCATCGTTCATTATCCTGCATGGATAGAGCGGACATTGTGGAGTATGACCTCCACACAGGTTAGGTATCACTGCACACTTCTTGAAGTAAATTTGAGTTCCTAAGGCTGTTTTACAATCCCCTCAAAAATTGTGAATTGCTGATACTAGTCAATTCTATGTACCTGTAACAACCACATACAAAATTTTCTCAGGCACTAATTCACAAATTGATCTCCTTTCTTCTTTTTTAAGCTCTCAACAAAATGCCAGCTCCCTTAAGGCCATCTGAAATAATAGGTTTGGAAGAGAAGGAAACTACATTAATCTAGATCTTTGTCACAGGGTTTAGTACCTATTACTGTGAAGTTTTAATGGGCTCCTCTTGCACAATGCCTTTTAAAAGGTGGTAACTCTTAATATATGAGGTTAAAAAGCAGTTGGTTCTTCCAACCCTAAAGGGTCCCGAATTTTTAGCTCACTTGGTTTTTGTTTCTTCGTTTTTTAAATCTCTGGTACCAAACCAGTAGATTCTTGCTTGACCTCATCTCTTTCTTATAAGAGCTTACAAGGGGCAACCGACACACTCTACTAATGTTAACAGTCTCTTTCCCAATCTCTTCCCGTAGAGCTACAGGCCTGGCGGGCACTTTGCCTTTTGAGTTATTGTAGACAACTGTTTTGCCAAATGTTTCATGACTGCATACTATGAGTCTCCATCCATCTTTTCAGTATCTAATACCAACTTCCTCATTACTCACTCATCAACTTTTAACCTACTGCTATATATTTTTAAATTTCTATAAAAGGAACGTCTCAGTTAAAGGTAATAGTTTCTGTTTTACACACACACACACACACACACTCAGAATTTTGGGGGGATTTCTTGGCTATGTGGTTTATCTTTAAGTTTTTTAAAATTGTTGTAAATCTCCAAAAAATTTTTTAATATGTTTATTGAAAAAATCCACATATAAGTGGATGCAGATCAAACTCATGTTGTTCAAGGATCAAGTGTACATATTTGTCTAATAATATTTAGAACCTAAGATTTTCACCAAAACAATGAGAGATTGCTATGCTTTCACTTTCCTCCTCCCCAAACGCTGAAGCTTCCCAAGTTGAGATTGTTTGGGATGTTTATTTTATTTTTATATTAAGCATCAAGAATACTCAGATTTAGAATTAATTGTACACATTTCATTTCTCACCACATTTTATGTGAAGTCTTTCTCCTTCTTGGATTTATTATTACATTTACCGCTTATATTCTTTAATTATTTCAAAAAAGAAGTAGGGGTAATAAGTTTTGTGAATTTCTATTTGTCGGAATGTACCTTCACTCTGTTGTCCTTCTCGAAGACTACTGAAGATCTTAAGGTTGAAGACAGTGCTTCACTAATTTCTTTTTTCAGCTCTTTTTTCTCCTATTATTTCTTTGATTGTTCATCAGTTCTTCCAACTCCATGTGAACGTTTTACTATATGGCTGTTGAAACTTCTGAATCCATTCTTCATGTCTCTTAATCTTTCTCTCATACATTTGATCTCATGGCCTTTTTGTTTTATCAAGAATGCCTCATCTCAGTCTTCCATATCACTATTTTACTTTTTAGCTCTTTTTCTCCTGTTAGAATGGGCTTAATATTATTCAAAACCAAAGGTTTAATTTGGTCTGTTTAATGAAAAGATTTTAACAATATTCATATATTTATTGTTTATTTTGCTTTATTAACTTTATTTTCATGAGTGTTTATTCTTTGATCGAATATGATGCTTCTTCCATACTGTCACTTTTCTGCAAGTATTTGATTCTGTATTTGAAAATTACTGCTTGTGAATGTGTTTACTACAGTCCAATTTCCATGCTACGAGTAAGGGTTTGATTGGGGTGGTTGGCAAGGTATGCCAGTGTTCTGGTTATAGAGGCTTTCTGAATCTCTTCAGACTCAGTAACTACCTGTAGTAATATCTTACATTTTTTAACATCACAGACCATTTCCTTGGATTTAGTGGTTAAATGCTGCTTTCAACTTCTGCCTAGAAAAGCTAGAATAGCAGGGGGGAAATGTGATATACCCCTATAATATTCTGAAATAAAAAATAAAATAAAATAAAAAGTTCTGAATGAAGATTTCTAATTAATTACCCATAAAGAATTGTCCCATAGTCCTGCCTATTTTTATATTCATTTATTCATGATTTGTAGCTATTATATAGCTGCATATTCTAGTCTCATAAAAATATTCTGTGTGTTTTTGGCTTATTTTCATCTTATATATTTTTATCCATAGATATGATTCTATTTTTTTCTTTCAGAAATTTATATCTTGCATATGAAACTCTCTTGTTTTTCTATGCTTATATGGATTGCTTAGAATTCCTTTTTTAATTTTTTTTTGTAAAAAGTGGAAAATATTTGTTTGGTGTGGTAACTTAAATTCAATCTTACTGAATTATTTTTTAATATTGATATTATTTTTAAAGTACAAGGTTCTGATTTTTAACATTTTTGAAAGTCTTCTATCTCTTTAATTTTAACTTATGTTTAATAATTTCCTTCTTCTTTCCTTGAATTTTACTATAATAACTTCTTGAGCATATTTCATTCACTTTCCTAATGCAGGCATTTAAGACTCAAATCTCTGCACATTCTCTGTAACCTCTTCCCACAGGTTTTATGCTTTTCTTATTGTCATTTTTAAATTATTAAAGGACTGTGTTCATGGGAAAAGGACTTGCTAGTGGTGGTAACTTATGGCATGTTTGTGTGTTTGTTTCCTTTGCTAATATTTTTAAATTTAATTTTTATAGAACAGTTTATATAGATTCTGCTTTTTAATTTATTGAAATTTATTTGGAAAATATTCAAGCATTTATGACAACATTTTGTGTATTTAAAAATAGGATGTGGGTTAGATACAAATATCCCTTTGAGTCACTAGATGCAAATAATGGGAAGGAGACAACAATAAAAAAAAAAAAAACAAGCAAACAAAAAAACCCTCACTTTGATTGACATCCTTATGTCAGAAAAGTTAGGATGATTTCATGGGAAATCAAAGAGTATGATATAAGAAATCAGAGTTAAGGCTTGAAAAGCATCTTGAATATGTTGGTGTTGTTATTATATCCTCCACTGTCTTCAAGTAGATGTGAACAGGATTCTTGTCATTTATCATTTTCTTTATTTGTGGTTTTTCATTTTTTATTAGTTGTTATTTCATCTTTGGATATGAAAACACACATGATTATTTCATACCATGTCTTCTAGGTCTGGTAGCATAGGAGACATTAGAAAAGTAGACACTTTCGATCTAGAAAACAGAATCAATGCAAATTTGGCCAGGCATTGTGACTCACGCCTGTAATCCTAGCACTCTGGGAGGCTGAGTGGGAGGATCACTTGAGCTCAGGAGTTCAAGACCAGCCTGAGAAAGAGTGAGACCCCATCTCTACTAAAAATAGAAAAATTAGCCATGTGTAGCCTATAGTCCCAGCTTCTTGGGAGGCTGAGGAGGGAGGATTGCTTGAGCCCAGGAATTTGAGGTTGCTGTGAGCCAGCCTGACACCACAACACTCTAGCCTGGTGACAGAGCAAGACTCTGTCTCAAAAAAAAAAAAAAAAGAAAAGAAAAGAAAAGAAAAATATCAATACAAATTTAGGAGAACATATATGTGTAGACCAAATGATTTTTTTTGGAAAACCATGTGCAATATTTGATAGCACATAGTCAAGTCACAGAAAATATTTCCCCTAAAATGGGAGAGAAAAGACTTCACGATGGTTTGGTGATTTTTTTTTTAACCTATTAATACAGCTATACTGACAATAAGTATAAATTGAATAAAAAGGAAAGTCAATTACTTTGAAGAATACAAAGGAGTTATCCCCATTTTCTCAGGCCACACCAGCCTGGAGCCAGGAATAGAGGGTCAGGATTACCAATAAACAGCATTATTCTGGTTTTCATCCCTCAGACTTGTGAGAACACCTTTCAATTTTCATAGTCTTCTGTCCTACTTCCAAGTCTCTAAGGACAGCACAGGTGGGTTTACAACCCCTTCTCTCAGCAGCCACTAATTCCTGAGGCCTCAGCTGATCCCAGTGTTACATGAAGCAACCAACCCTACCTGCTCTACAGGAAGGTGGAAGGCCACGAGATCACGCCACAAAGGCTATGGGTCCCCTTATCCTCTCAAGCCCTGGGTTTCTTCCCAATACTATATGATGTGGCTGAAGGCCTCTGCCACCACTACTGTGTGGGAGTTTTTCATTGTATTTCACCGGGGTTATCTGGGACTTCAGTTCATCCAAGCCAAGAAGCTCCCCACACCAAGGTGAAGAGTTTGCCTCCCTCTGCCTTTACTGTTATGTCTACTGTCCTAAACCCAAAGAAAAGCTGCCTTTTGCTCTTAACATATCAGAGATTTTATGTATAAATATAGCTTTTTTTGCTTTACTCATATGCCATTTTCCCTCTAGAAATCAATTGTGGGTACCTGATTATTGGGCTAGCATTACACACACTATACTGCATCAGTCATCTCTCCCATCTGATGGCAAAAACATGGCTACATGTTAGACCAAGCCTGTGTACTCAATTCTCTTTCCATAGATTGACTTTTCCTATAAGGTCCCTCAATTCCTGATGCAGAGACCCCTGGCAGCCATCCATTATTCTGCCAGTGGTGCCCAAATATTTCTAAATCCAAATGGATACGCAGCTCAGGCAACTGAGGCCTTCCCTGCAGAATATAGTCTCTATTTAATCTCCCGGAAAATTAGCAAAGAAAATATGCAATACGTAATAATCCTATTTGATAAGCATTCAGTGGAAATTTACATAGCACGAGGATCTGATGGTGCACAAAGCAGTGATTCATTTGCAAGGCTGGCTGATGTCATAAAGCAGAAGAGGCGAGGAGGAGAAGTTTATGGGCAGTAGCAGTTCCCTCTGAGTAAATTATGGCTGTGTATTCATTCTGGGACATTTACTACTTTCTCCCATAAATACAATTAATGTGCTGAATTTATTTTCCAAGCACAAAGCAGAGTTATAACTTATCTTAAAGTTTTTCAATGGAGAAGCATATAAAACAACTTCAAAGGAAATTCTTTGGGCCTGGCTTACTGAAGAATTTAACCAACATCTTCATTTTCCTTCTGGAGACTGTGGCACACATAGGTAGAATTTTCTTTCAGGATGTGGCACATTTTCAAAAGCAATAGAAACTAGATGCTCAATTACCATTTTCCCTTTATCATTCCTGTCTTTCCCCCAAAATATGAATTTGACTTGCAGTGCCTTGTTTTTTTCAAGGAGCTTGTCATCATGAATAAAACATGCTTGTAAGTAACCATAAACCATGGAAATTTACTTAAATTAGTTTTCAATAATCTAAAAATACACAGTTGAAAGGAAATATTCACAGAAGTTTACCTGAAGCCCACAGGAATTTTCCAAGTTCATTTAAAACTCTAGATATTCACCAAGGTGCCTAATTTGCACTGACTTTTTATTCCATTATATTTTTTAAAAAATGAAAACAGTGAGTTGTTTTCATTCTATGAATACAGTGAAAGGAATTTCTTACAAATTCAATCTGCCTTTCTCAACACATATCCTCTTTCCTCTGTCTTTCACACAAACTCAGTATTCATTCTACAGTGTTCCATCAAGAGGGGGAAAACAGCACAGGTAGCGAATGGGTCCATCAAGCAGGCAATGGAGCATGCAGGCAGGCCACAGACCAAAAACTTAAGCATCCACACAAAACCACATGGCCATAAATTACTGTCATTACTTTCTAAAAGTTCCCTGGATTGTACAGGATTGCCCATGCAATCATAATTACAAAGCAAGCTGTAGTAATCATTAAACAAACACTGTGACTTGTGCAGTCTTAAGCAACATGCATGTTCTATCGATGCTCATGTACAATGTAGAAATACCAACGGGGTAGCAATAACTCACACGTGGTCCTTAGGGTTCACAGGGCATTATGCTCTCTATTGGCCTCATTCTTCTCACCAGCATTTTGCATGGTCACATCCTACCAAAATGCTGAAACAAGAAAGTAATCAAGGTAGTTTTGGGGACTGTCTAGTAAAAGTACTCAAAGGACAGAGCAAGAAATTCACAAAATTGAGTTATCCTTAGGATAAAGCCTTTTTATTTGGCACACTACTTACAGGTGATGTTTTACCTCGGTTTCACAGAGGAAAGTCAAGTTTAGAAATTGGCATTAATGGGTATGTATCATGTGACAGCGTACAAAGCTTTCTTCATATATAATCTCCTTTTAAGCATCATGACAACCCTATAAAACAGCTTAATTGTGTCCATTTTATAGAGGAGGAAAGTAAGGCTCAGAGTAGGGCAATTATTCATTATTTTCCATCACGAGTACATGTCAGAACCATGACACAACCCCAGGACTCGCTGTCCTTGAAGGCAACGGTACTTTCACTGTCCTGTGCTGGTGATAGAAAAACTGGGACAGAGCTAAAGCTACGTAAAATGGTAACATTTTTTAAGATTTCACTTTGGAGATGAGGCAGTTCACCCAGATCCTATAAAACTACACCTGTTACCATGAACAAAAGTCAATCCAGTCAACATCTGGAAGAACACAGGAGCAGAAGTCTACCACAGGCAAAAGCAAAACTTAGCTCTAAACATGATGCTTATTTACATATCCTTGAGTGTTGGTTTGCCAAGCACTGTTAGATGTTGGTGAAACAAAGACGAATAGGGCATAGCCCCGGGGCTCCTCGAGCTTAAGAGGATGCTTCTGATGATGGTCAGAAATATTATCAAAATAGAAAAAGAACAAGACAGAGAAAAATATAGTTGTGTGGCTCTCAATTTCTCAAGAAAAAATAAACTCCTCCCCTCTCTCCCCAGCCTTGTTCCCCAGAAAGTGAGCAAGCAGGCAGTGTGCCCTTTTGAAAATGTTGAATTGTGAGAGGTGGTAACAACTCTGTATCCAAGCTCCTGGGTGGACCCGAAGCAGAGTGAAAGAGGAGGGAAAGAACAAACTAGTGATGAAGTGTACCGTCATAGATGCAGCCTTGGACGCCAGCACGCAATGAGACAAAAATGCCCCTCAGAGTCCAATCACTGTTTATTGCTTCCTGAACCAGTCCAGAAAGCAATTCCAAAACTAGAGACTTCAAACACCAGTTGGAGAAGTAACTTTTGGTCTTACTGAAGTATAAATGTAGCTGCTGTCAGCTAATGCATAAGCCTGCACTCCTTGATGACGTGACTCCTGGATGCCTGGCCAGCCTTCCCCTTCACTAGCCACTGTTTGCCCCGGTGCCTGTGAGCCTGCTGCATTCCCCAGAGAACATTGCACATGCTCCTGTCTACCTGCACTCACTCCTGGACCTTTCTTTTCCTGCCTCGGTGTTGAAAATACGGTACATGCACCTCCAGCTTTAGCAAGACCATTCTAACTCCTCCAAGGGGAGCTAGGTGCATCTGTGTGATTTCACTCATGAGTTTCTTCAGAACATTTATAAAACACTGAGGATTCATTAGGGCACAAGACAGCTTGTGCCCTTATAGAACTTATATCACAAATATATAGACAAGATAATTTCAGATGTTGGTAAGTGCTATGAGAAAAATAAAACAAAAAGACACAATCCAGGGTCAATGACACAGAAGGATACAGTGGAGGGCAAGGGCAGTGGCAGCCTGCTACACCCTGTGTACTGCTCAGGAAAACAGCAATCGAGCTGAGCTGTGAACCATAGCAGGTTTCCAAAAAAGAGGCAGTGAAAGAGTTGGTTTTCAAGCAATAATAGCAGAAACAAGTTCAAGTGCCCTATCATAGCATTTCTCAAACTGCACTCTAAATTGTCTCCCTAATTACAGTCCGAATTTTTTGTAGGGAAGGTCCCTGCCTTATTCATCTTTACATCACTAGCATATACCCTAGTACCTGACAAACAGACATTCAAAAAATTTTTCTAAATGAAAGAGGACAAAAACATTCCTAGCTTTAAGGAAAATTTACGTTGAGTGTCTGTATGTGGAACATTGAACACTATAATGGACAGACAATATTCTAATTTTACAAATGTAATAGAGTGTCGGATATCTTGGCAGGACAGGGTCTGCAATGGCTTTGGGCATGCCAAGTTAGACACGCTTATCCTACTTTTGCATCATTTGCATCTACTATCATTTGGATGATTGCATCTGCTGATGTGCATGGGGGGTTTGAAAACCTTCTGGAGGGGGGAGGTCCACCACAAAGACCACAGGTGTTCATACATACCGGCCAATCTAATGAGGCAGAAAGGGTCCAACCTAAATCAGACTGTAGACAAGAACCATGAGTGCTTTGAAAGAGAACTTGCTCTTAGGGGAAAATTATGACTCCCAGTACCCAGCCAGAGCATCGTGTCCAAGAGAAGTGGTGGTTTACAGTCATGAAAACCTGTCCTCAGCCAGCATCTCTAGAGACACATGAGAGGAAAGGTTGTACATATGAGCTGGAAGAACTCTTTCACTGAATTCCACATCTTGTGACCAAAACACCCAGCCCTGGCAACCCCTAACAGCATAACAGAAGTAGAAAGCTTTTCTGCTATGTTTATGAAAGCCTAGCTGAGCTGCAATAACACTGTAAAGATTAAGAACAGCATTGGCCAAGGGAGTATCATTGTGGCCCTCCCTCTGTTGGAGGAAGAAGAAGCAGCTTAGGCAGTCAGAACTGAGTTCCAGGCCAGCCACGGTGGCAACTGCCTCCGGGGCATGAGCTGTGGATATATGGCTTGCTGGGTGCCACGTAAGCATAAAGGTCATTGAATTTGTAAAGACATGTTTGAGTCTTCTAAAGAATCCCAGAGTTTCTTGGGTATGGAAATTGTGCAAAGTATACTTTTATATACAAGAATATAGAGATTTGTGAATATTGAAGATAATATCAAATCATGGCTCTATAAAGGAAATTGATGGAAGGAAGGGTCAGTTTAGCATAATCTAAGCATCCCTAGACTGTAACATATTCTAGGTATTTCTTGTGATCTAGAGAGTTGAAATTTGGAGAATCTTGTAGTTTAAATGATTAGTATTTCTAAAACTAGTATTTCTCAGTGGATGGTAAGTGTATGGAGATGTGCATAAATCACCTAGGGAGATTTTTCAAATTAAATTTCCACAGTTCTTCTATATACAATTCCCAACCCCATGATCCCAATATACTTCCATTCCCAGAGCTGAGATGGGATATTTGTCTGTTTTGTAAAATTTCCCGAGATGATTCTAATTGCACTTTTCCCCCATTGCCCTCCATCTCCCAAAGTGAGAACTGCCTTCATTGCTCTCTAATATTACCTCAGCCTAGGTTTTCATTAAAACCGTGTAGTAAATCAGAACTAGTACTGTCAGTAAGCACCTGAAGAACAGGTAAGTTGAGCATGTTTCTGGCTGTAGGTAACAGGAAAAAAAATTGTAAATACCTTAAAATCAAAGGATATTAACAACTACACATAGAAATAAATATGAAGATAGGGTGGCTCCAGGCAAACATCACCAAGAACGCAGACTCTTGACCTTCTTCATCTACGCCATCCACAGCACATCAGTTTGGGTTTCAAGGCAGCTGGGACAGTTGCAGTTACCACATGTAAGTGTAGTATCATCCAAAGGAAGAAAAGTATTTCTTCTTGTAAACTTATTTTTGAAAAACGTCAGTGAGGCCAGGCATGGTGGCTCATGCCTGTAATCCTAGCACTTTGGGAGGTCGAGGAGGGAGGATTGCTTGAGGCAAGGAGGTCAAGACTAGCCTGGGCAATAGCAAGACCCCCATCTCTACAAAAAATAGAAAAAACATTAGCTGGGTGAGGTGGCACATGCTTGTAATCCCAGTTGATCGGGAGGCTGAGGCAGGAAGATCGCTTGACCCAGGAGTCTGAGGTTGCAGTGAGTTGTGATGACACCACTGCACTCTAGCTGGGGTGACAGAGCAAGACCCTGTCTCAAAAACACATGCCAATGAGAAAAATCTTTCAACAAACTCTCTACCACATTTCCCTTAATGTCCCGTGGCTGGCATTGCATCATAGGCACAGCTCCAGTCACTGGCAAGGGGATGGCCCCCATGACTGGCTCAACCAATGCTGACTGCTCATTATAATCAATAGAATCTCCTCAAGGAAGACTTTTTTCAAATAAAAATGTTCTAATATCCTGCTCACCCAAGATAAAATCAGACTTTGAAATATTTAATAATAGGTTTGATACCTGCTTTGGGTAACACTAGTAGTCATTTTAGTGACCTCCAGGCAGAGCTCAAGTTTCCTCTTCAGTCTCCCTGTCATGCCCAGGAAAGACTGATGCTAAAAGAGATGTCAAATTGAAGGAGGAGCGAGGGGTGTTGAACTTTTGGTGCTAATGGAAAAGCTTTAAGCTCTAAGCCTGTATGGAGACAGTTTCTCTATAACCTTTAGTTTCCTCCACTATTAAAATAGGGATAGTAACAGTAGCCCCAAAAGGTTATAATGAGGATTAATTTATGTTAGTGTTTTTCAAAATGAGCACATATAAGAATCACCTGAAGGGATTGTTGAACCACCGAATGCTGGTTCCCACCGCTAGTGTTTCTAATGCAAGAGGCCTGTGTTGGGCCTGAGGATTTGTGTCTTTATCGATCCAGGTGATTCTGATGCTGCTGGTCTAGAAGCCAGACTTTGAGAACCACTGATTAAGATAATACAAGCAAGTTACTTAGCACAATTTTGGGGAAATAGAAGAATTTACTTTGGAAAAGAATTTACCTGGGAAATAAAAGAATTGGGAAGCAAGCAGTTAATATGTTTTAGTGATTTTTAAGCTACACTTTATTTATTCAAAACCTAAAAAAATAATTATGTTTTAGAGTTTTTAAAATAAAGCATCTGTTATATCATTTCTAACTCTGGCAATGGGCTTGTTCTGACATCAGCCATTTCTCTTTCACAATGTAATGACAGCTCCATGTCAAGACATGTAAGAGGTTTCAGTGATACGAGTATTCACATATCTTATGACATGTTTATTCATTAGTATGTGAATTGCTAAATCTATACCTAAAAAATCCTTAACTGAACTTTCTCCTCACTCTGATTACGTGCATAT
Source organism: Eulemur rufifrons (assembly GCF_041146395.1). NCBI lineage: Eukaryota > Metazoa > Chordata > Mammalia > Primates > Lemuridae > Eulemur > Eulemur rufifrons. The sequence goes on from NC_090989.1 coordinate 113,072,030, forward strand.
TAGGAAACCTAAATTTTCACTGGATTGTTAGCCAACACTGGCAGTTTGTTACACAGTTGTTCTCTTTGCTGCCTCCCTCAGATACCGATCAAGTTAACGTGAAGAATCCTGGGAGGCAATAGTTCTTCTGCACAAGATGAGCTACAAAAGAATCCTGTTGTCTTGTCTGTTCAATAATAATTTATCCCTCTCTTCATCAGGGCTAAGTGAATTGCTCTTCTAGATTAAAAGTTCCAAATGATGCTTGTAAAATCTTTAAATCACTTTCATATCCATTATTTGATATGATCCGTGCAGCCTCATCGAGGCAGTTTTATCATCACTGTAGCCATCTCACAGATAAGAGAACAGAGACCTGGACTGTTTGTAATTGTGTAATAAAATTTTGTTCACCAGTCAATTGCAGAACCAAGGATAAAACTTGGGTCTCAGAAAGCCAATACCTATGTACAATGTGTGCTCAAAAAGAATGTTTTAAAACTTTTAAAAATCAAACATAAGATTTGGGGTCTTTTAGCATTTCATTTTTCATTTGACAACTCAGTTAAAACTGAAAATGCAATAACTGTCCATTATTGGAAATCAGAATATACAGGAAAAAAAGAAAAATAATTAACACCACACCTAATCTAACCCACCCAAAGGGAACCACTATAACATCTAGGGGCACAATCAATTCCCCACCCCTCCTTCTATCACACTACATGCAAACCAAACCCTTATGTATTTGAAGCTGTCGTCATTTACTAATATATTATGATCATCTTTCCATGTTAATAAACACACTTTTTTAAAACAGAATAGTGGCCCATTGTTTCAAAGCACTGTAATTTGCTTAACCAACTGAGTGTTAGGTGATTTCCAAATTTTGCTTTTTCAAAGAGTGCTTCATGAATATTCTTGGAATATAATCTTTCCCACATCCTTATTTATGACCTTGGGAAAAATTTCCAAAAGTGGAATTACTATGTCAAAAGGCATGCACATTTTAAGTCGTTTGATGCATATTGCCAAATTGGCCTCAAGAAAGGTTGTACTAAATTACTTGCCAGTCCTCAACTCATGAGCACACCACTTCCTCTTTTATTGTTATTGCACACTATTTATTTGGCTACTGGTAGATTTTCCCCGGTCAAAGTATCTTGTGTTCTGTATTTCCACAAAAGAAGCCTTGAATAGCTCAATAAGAGCACCTAAAAATCTCTTTCCATGAACAAGATTTGAAGATGATGCAAACTAAATTGCTAGAGCTCTTTCATTTAACCCCATTGTCCCAAACTCCACTGGTACCTTCCACCCCACATTCCACCTCCACATTCCCATCTTTACAATGGGCCACACCTTATCCTAAGTGCTATGTGTCAAATCATTTAACTTCATAATATTCCTCTAAGAAGAGATCCCATCATCACCCCCTTTTTACAGATGAGGAAATGGAGGCATATCTTTGCTCAAGGTCACATGGATGTATTAGAATTGAGATTTGAACCCAGTTAGTCAATCTTCAAAGTAAGACAAAACAAAGAAAACATGGAGAGACAAAGAGGAAGAAGGGAGAATATGGAGGGAAACAGAGGTGGTGTTCCAGAATGAAGAATGGACAATTCTGATAATGTCAAATGGGATGATAAAAGTATACTTTGTATTCATTATTCTCACTAAGATATTAAAAAATTAAGCTAACATGGTCCAAAGTGGAACTGAAAGCACTGCTTAACTGGTTTCTAAAGTATCATTTGTATGCCATGTAAGGAAGAAAATCAGGCTTACTGGAATTCAAGACCTCTGTGTCAGAATGAATCATTTCAGGAGCCCCAGCCCATAAAGAGAGCTGTTCCATTTTTTTTTGCCCCCACCAATGTATGGCTCAAAGTGAGTAAACTAAAACATTAAAAGCTCTGATGGGCAAGACCTATTTTCTTGACCAGTTATATGTTTTCCAGGTCAGGAAATAGAACTAAGTAAGGCATGATAATTTTTTAAAAAACAAAATATCAGACAAGCTATTAGGTCTACATCAAAATTCCTAGAGTAAATTGCACAAAATTGCTTATTAATTCTGATGCAGAAAGGATATAGATTGTGCTAAGCCAAATGTTTCTAACCTTTGGGAACTTGAGTGCATTTCTGAGTAGAAGCACTTCTTCAAAGAAAATAAATAATGTGTCCCTGTGTTGGTATTTTATTGAAATGTATGCTGCTTAAGATTTGGGATAAACTAATAGTATGATTCATTAAAGCAATTTAGAGCATCATCAGTCCTTTACAAGAAGAAATTTTTGTCCAGAAATAGCAGATGCTATATGTCTTCTCTTTGTCATGGTTTGATTTTTCCAGCCCTTATCTGGTCGCAAGACATTCTTTTTCCTACAGCACTGTTTCTCACTGACCTTTTCCCCTACAGAGCTATGCCTTCTAAATTGGAAATAATTTTCTACTACTTCCTGACATCACAATATCACAGCACTAACTAAGATTTGGGGAAGGTTAGAAAGGTAAGGTGGTTAGGCAAGGTAAGGATTTAAAAAAGAAGTAAACATTGTTTTGGGTTTTTTAAAAATTGTTTTTAAACTTTTAATTATTATGGGTAAATAATAGTTGTATATCTTTATAGCATGCATGTGATGTTTTGATACAGGCATACAATGTGAATTAATCAAATCAGGGAAATTGGGGTATCCATCACCTCAGGCATTTATCATTCCTTTGTGTTAGGAACATTCCAATTCCACCCTTTTAGTTATTTTAAAGTATACCCTAACTTATTCTTGATTATTGTCACTGTGTTGTGTTATTGCATACTGTTCATGCTATCTTACTAACTGTATTTTTGTACTCATTAAACATCCCCACTTTATGCCCCTCTCCCCACTACCCTTCCCAGCCTCTGGTAAACATTGTTCTAGTCTCTGTTTCCATGAGACCAATTGTTTTTAATATTTAGCTCCCACATATGAGTGAGAACATGTAAGAATTTTCTTTCTGTGCTTTGTTCATTTCACTTAACATTAAACATTGTTTTGTTTTTTTTTTTCCCCCAACTTAAATATACCTCGGGTTTCCCCAAATCCTCCTCTCTTCTTCTGAGGCTTAATCATAGAAGGCAGTGAGAAAATAACACACTTGAGTAGGAGTTCTTGACAAAAAAGAGGGTGCTTGTCCTGATGGCTTCATTCTGACATGAGAAAGAGGCAAATGTGTGGGCCCCAGCCCCTGAAAACATGTTGCGTGTATGCACAGGTTCTTTCAGAGAGAGAGGATTTCTTATCTCCTTGAAAGAAGTAGGTCATTCTACTTTTTGCCCTTATTGTAGCCTCCTTCTTCCTCCTCAGTCTAATTCTGAAATAGCCTTTCTATTTTTTTATTTATGGTTTAATTTTCCTATCATGTTTTTAAGAGCCAGTAAAATTCTGAAGCACACAGAAAATGTGAACCAGATGTCTGTTAAAGGCCACAAGTAAACCCATACAGTAGACTCAATTTTTTTGCTCTAATTTCTTTCCCTGTTCTTTCTTTTTCTTTTTCTTTTTTAAAGTAGCCATAGACAAATAACCAACTCAAACAACAGCAATGGAAATGATGGAACAGTAAATTCAAACGCAACATCCTTCATTTCTTTTAGTAGAAGTACTATTTCAGCTGGCTTTACCATGAAGATTTGCCCCAAAGGAGAAAGTAAATAAAAGCTAAAATTTTATGTAAGCCTTTTTAGGATAGTCGGGGAAATGCCTTAGAATAAAAATAACCCCACATTGGAAACATGCTAAAATACTATGGTAAACTATTGTGTGTCCATTGACAGTGTTTCAAATTAATCATAACCTGTTCAATACAAGCCCATCAGTTCCCAGGATATTATTTGCTGTTCTTACTGAAATACCTAAATAAAAATGAAATGAACTATTACAATCATTTGTTCATGAAGATGTTTCCCTTTAAGAGTAATCCTTCAAAGATACCTCTATAGTTGATGAACCAGGTTCCACTAATGTTTGACTTGGGCCAGACACTCAGGTGTCTTAAGTGTCTTTGAAACATCTAAGAGCTTAGTTATGAAATACAATTCAACTTCACTAATTCATATTATTTGTGGAAAGGCTAACATGTTTAAATTATGAGGTTTTTATTGAAATTCAGTTTGTTATCATGAGACTGTATATATGAATAACTATCATCATGTTAAAGTACAGCCAGCCTATAGGAGGCTTGTCTTCTATGCAATTTTTACTGGGTTCCTTTTGGGTTCTACCTTTCTTAGATATTATTTTCACTCAGTGAAGAAAATCTGTGCTTGGCCTGAGTAACACAGATAGTAGTCATTTTATAGGTAAAAGATTACAAAATAAAAGTGCTGTTACAACATGGCCTCTAGCCAAAAGACCAATTTATTCCTATTCACTGATGGCCCTAGTATATTTCCTGTTATACCCTCTCTCATGCTTGTTACCTGGAGAACATAATTTGGAATTAAACTTATAAGGTGATTTTCTATCTTTGATGAGGGTCTCATATCACCAACCTTACTATTACACTATCAGATTGGGAAGAAAGATATAACTTAGGTAGTTTTAGAATTCCCAGAGATTGTGATAACCTCACGAAGTGCTCAAAAGCTGAAAGTGGATTTTCATAAGCAGGATTTATGTATATCAAGCATAATCACCAAACTGAGTCTGAGTCAAAAACGTAATTTCTTTGTTAAGCATGTTAAAGACAGCAATATTATTCAGCATGCTACACACAGGCAATGATGGGGGTAAGATCTTCACATCTATTTTTCGAAGCTACTTGAAACCAAAGTGGCTACTTGAAACCAAAGATCTTTCAGAATGAATGAAAAATGAGCCTAATGAGGTTCTTCAAATCAATTAGGACAACATGTGACCTATAATGGAATATAAATTATTGCCAGGAGTGAAATACATGTGATTACTTATAAACTAGAAGAGATAGCAACCTGGCTCAGGTTATGTCTGCCTTTCAGCAGTTATCATATTATAAGGCTGTTTGATAACTGCATTTAGTTATCATACCATGACACTCTTCCTTGACAACATATCAAATTTCTATTTATTATTGACCAAACCCTTTGAAAAAAAATTATACTCTCATTTAAGAAAAGAGGGGCTTGATAAAATTTTTCTAAAAATTTGTTCTTGAACTAAGACATGCTTATGAAAGGAATAAAGGGAATCATTCCAATGTCTTAAGAGAAATCTTGCCCTTTCAAAAAGAACCAGCCAGGTACAACCCCCCCCCCCCCACCCCACCACCACCACCAACACACACACAAACAGACTTGACTGGCAGGAAGGGTGTTTGGTAGAATAGCCAAAAGGCAATTACACTCTGAAACAATTTTATAGCTAAATAAAACTTTTTCAACCTTAATTCCCATTATCTTTGCCCCATTACTTTAACTTCACTTTTCCTTTGTCACTGATCAAAGTTCAATCATTTTTTGACTTGAGAAGAATTTGGAACATGCAACTGAGTTCATATTTGGAAAAAATAGGTAAGGGGGGTAAGAGAGTCAAGGAAAAGAGTCATAGAGAAAATCTTCACCAATTTGGCTTCTGCCTGATAGAATCTCCTGGCTTGTGTTTTAGAAACTAGAAACCCACAGATAAAGGAATGATCGGCTCTGCCTTAAAGTCTAGTTTACTTTACGAACCCTCTGAAAGATTATTTTCAAAGTTTTCAGCTTCAAGAAAGCAGAAAAATGTTGTGAAAGGAATGAATTTAATATAAAATATATACAACTTCTCCCCCAGGAAATATATTTTTATGAAGAAACAGAAAGTGGCACATATATACAGCAAATCCTTATTGGGTCAACACTAGTGGGTAATCTGTCTTGTTTCTCATATAGAATCATACCTTAATAAGCACCAAAGCTTTTTTAGCCATTTCAAAATATTACACACTTTCTTACCTTCCAAAACATAAATTTTATTTTATTTTTTCAAGATTCTTGACATCGGTTTTTCTACACTGACATGCTTATAGGCTACTGAAGAGTGTAGAGTTATATGCCTTACACTATATGTCCCTGGAATGTAATGTTGTTTTAAGGACTTTTGGCTGTTTCTAATAGTTTTTTTTTTTTTTTTTTTAATCACCATATTGGCCAAGTTGTTATATCTCCCTTGCTATATGGGCATCTTTCTTGTTTCTGTTAGGGTGTAACAGAACCATTCTCTTTCTAATTGGATATTTCTGATCTGCTGAAGTCTCAGGAACAAGATTTTAAAAATTAAAAAAAACAAAACCTGTTAAAAGTAAACATAAACTAAGAATAAATACATCCTAGATATGAAGTTTTATTATTGGCAAAGATTATAATATTTTGGCTTCTCAGAAGACTTTGTAAGTCTTACTTTTTGCTTTTTGGCTCTTTCTTGAGCAGTAGAAGATGCCACTTAATTTTCATATAAGTGAAGTGTGGCATGGATGGTCTGTGTGTCTTTGTAGGTTGTGTTGTTACTCAAAACAAATTTTGTCAGTCCAATAAATTTTCATCTTAAAAAATATTTGGCAGATCTTTCCAATCCTGCTGCACTTGTATTTCCGACTTCAGTGCCCTTCTATCACCAAACTAAATTAACATGAAATAGAACATATGTAGTAGGGATGAAGGGGGTGATCTCACACATTCAGAATAAGCCAAGGTCAATGTTTGGCTTCAGGTCATATTCTGAATCAATGTGTGGATGATCCTGTGCAAGTCGAGTGCACAAACACACACACACGGTGCGCACACACTCATGCGTGCACTGACCCTCAGAGGCCTGTGTGGTTTGTTATTCTAGCAACTAAAACTAGTTTCCTCTCCTAACCTGAATACACTCAAGACTGATTTTTTTCATTTCCCCCATTCTATGTATAATATGTCGTATAGATGGTGCTTTGTTCTTGGATGTTATTGTGAAAAGCAAAAGATTCCTGGGGCTAACAAATAGGTAATCTCCACAAAGCATTTTGGCAAAATGAAGGAAACAAAACAGAGCTGTGTTTTAGACAAAACAAATATCTATGGTTCCCTTGAAGAAAGTTCAACATCTCACTCTAACAATGTATTTTTATTCCTCTCCCATGACTCCCCTTTTCACATTTTTCCTCTTATTCTTTTTATATTTATCTTTTTTTTTTTTTAAACTATTAGAGCATCCTCCTCCCCTCCAGCCAATACAGAAAGTAATTTCAGGAAATAGGATGATTAGAGACTGCATCATTACTCTAGGGAAAAATGAAAAGCACTGCACTGGCTATTATCATCATGCCAAAAAGGGAAAAAACACACTTAAATAACTGCTGAGTTAAGCCATAATCTTCATTGCCTAGACAGTTGCTGTCCAAACAGAGATCCTCTCATCTACTTATCTTCAAATACATATTAATAGCTTAGTTTCAGTTTCATTTCTGTAGATTATATCTAATCAGTAACCATCTTGGAGCACAGAGGAAAGATATAATGCATCTCACATGCTAATCATTAGGCTGGGATAGGTCTTCATCTATCCCAAACTACTGTGAAGTACCTCTGAGATGAAGAGGAGACATTGTCTCCATTAGTGAGAGAAAAAAGTGATTTCAAAGCTCTGAAATGCTTGAGAGTGTTTAGAACTGACTCTGGGTTACTCACAAACATTTTAATATTGCTGTAGACTTTAACTAGTAGTGCCCCCCAAGAAACTGGACATCAGCATACAGACACTGCAACATTCTTCGTGCTTTTCACATCTTCACTTTCTCCTCATTTCCATCCCTTCACTCATCTACTAATTTGACTAAGACTTAGATACTAAATTTGAGGGCTTAAATTTTAAGCCTGAATTTAGAGAATATCAATTTTCTCTAATGCTCCATTCATTTGTCAAACATTTATTAAGCACAAAGCACATAGACTCAAGGAAGTGGTTTGGAGACGTTGTACATTCTGCAGTAAAATGCAAAAATAGTCCAAAAATGGGGCCAGCATTGGGAAAAGTTTTAAAATAGGCAATTGGCTTTTGTAGTCTCCTTTTCTTACCTGATTTCCTCATTATGTTTCTATGTATTTACCCACACTTTCTCCACCAAATACTCTCAAGGAAAGCCTAAGTTTTTCCTAAAGCTTTTGCCCAATATTTAATTTGTTTAGACCCACATGTTATGTTCATCAGCACCTGAAACTGCCTCTTCTCTTGCCTCCTGTTGCTCCTTCTTGAACTTTCCACTTCTTTTTCCTTTCTCTTCTCTCTTGTTCATTATTTCTTTCCTTGGTATCTTCCTGTCTCTTTCACTCTCTCTAACCCTTTTATTTCTTTTGCATCTTTGGTAGCAAGAGAAAGTGTCAGCACATAGTGGGAAACTAGTAAAGATGTTTGGAAAGAAGGAAGAAGGGGAGAAAGAGCAGGAGGGAGGGAATCAGCTCAGACACAGCCCAGATTTCCTAGCCTAGGATGCCGTACTTCCTGGGCCCTTAGCTTCCAACTCAGCTGCAGAACATGTAGAATGAAAAGAATAGCGTTTCAGGAAAGTGAGAGTATTGAGAAAACAGCTTTTGATACATTGTCCTTTTCTACTCTTTTTGGTTCTGAGAAAATAGAAGACAGAAGTCATGATTTTAGGACCAGGTTTATTTTGTAAATAGAAATTTAGAGCAGAAAGGGACCGGCTCCAATCACCTTGAGACTAATCAGCCTTTTTGGTTTCCATTCCTGTGGGATCATCATTTATCATATTGTTCAATTATTTGAGTTCAGATTCCTACCAAGTCACTGTATATTCCCTTTTTCTATTTTGCAAACAGCCCCCTTTTTAACTGAGGGTCACAGCTGAGGCTCTCTCTTCTGGATTCTGCTCTCTGTGGCCAGAGCCCCACCAGTAGTAACCCTGGTGAAAGTCCCCCTTGCTGCCTTGCCCAGATAGTGACTAAGTGGTCCCTTCAGCATCCAAGACCTATTAGTAATATTTTCCTCTTCCCCACTTCCCTTTCCTTGAAATTTGCCAGTTGTTTTGAGTCAAGAGCGAAGCTGCTAATATAACTGATTGTCTTAACATAACTCATGGAACTAAGCAAATCTCACAGCATGCTCCAGCACTTCAGAAATAAAAACTAGCAAGGTGTGAGCTGTTAATATAGTTAATAATCACCACAGCTTCAATTAAGGACATCCAATAATAGAGGCATTTCCTTCTGCTTAATCATCTTTTCTTTGTACTGGTAAGTTATTTCTGGCTGAAAACCTGAAGATTGTTAAGCTGCTGTCTTTCCCTACTTTATTTCTAAGTATTTCCACCTGGACTGGATTTGTGCCTATTCACACAAAAAAGCCAAAAATATCTTCTCTCTCAACAAAATATTTGGGCCCTGGAATGAGCTGAATCTCTGAACACAACATTAGAGAAACTGAAAGTATTGGCTCAATATTTTTAAGGGCATGTTCATTTTAATCTCCTATAAATCTAGTTACCAGAAACATCTAGGGAGCCTTCCACAGTACCCGTGCACCTTAGAACTGGTTCTGCTGAATCACATGGCACTCTGCTTCATCAGCGTAAGATAAACTGCAAAACTCACTGCTGAGCTCCAGAAAGGAAAATTATTCCTCAAAGAGATGGTTGACTTACTTAAGAAATTACTGTAGCCTGTCATAATTTTCTCTCCCATAGTAATTCTGCCAATTTTTTAACTCTAATATTTTTATCGATTGCTAATAAAAAAGAAATTTGGGTCCTTAAATCTCCTACTTGTGCTGCATTCCAAAATATTGTTTGAGAGTTTGAAGTGTTTCTTAAATTCTAAAATTTGAAATTACTCTGATTTGAAAGAACAACTCTGTTTAGTTCAATGGCAATTTTTTATATTAAAATATATTTCCATTAGTGTCAGAAACCCAGCTATGAAGATTAGTCAAAATAGACCTGAATCCTTAAAATAAGAAACATACTCAGACAAGAATGCTATTTACAACCACAATCTTCTATGTCTCTGAAAGCTATAGAAATATTATAAGAGAAGGAAACTAGGGTTGAGATGGCTGACTGGGCCCATTCAAATTCCTCAGATTATATAGTTAGCTAGATAGTTAAATAAATCCATATTGAAAAAAGTCTATAACAGCATGACCAAACAAGAAATATTGTCAATAGTGAATCAAAAATTTGAATGAATCTGTGAAAAATAGAAAACAAGATAAGATTGGTGAAGGAAACCACAGTTCAAACCGCATGCAGGCAGGGACTGCTGCAGTGGTGAGCATTGTTTGCAGGGATTCATGAGAGGGTCCCAGGGCAATTACTGGAAATGAGAAATTGTGTTGGAAGCAAATATGCTACTTGGCATCTTTCTCCTTCCACATTTGTGTTGAACAACTGATAGCAAAAGCACTGTCCATAAAGGAAAACAGGAAAGGTGGGAGTGTCCCACCTAGTTTTAAACTACCAGGAGGCAAATTATGGGTAAAACACATACATCATGGCTCTCATCCCCTCACCCTCACCACACATACTGATAATGAGAATAGCCCCCAGCGATGGGGAAATAGTGACTGTCAGACACAAACAGGAACAGGTAATTGAGAATCACCATGTGGTTCTGGAAAAACAATACCATGAAACTCCAGGCACAAACAAAACAAGCATACCTTTCTCCCCGCAAAATAGCAAAGAAAAAACAAACAGAAGAAACTTTCAATTAATATCTTCAGAGAAAGTTGAGAAGATACTATATTCAAAAAAAGGAAACAACTGGAAATATTAAATTTTTTAAGATATGAATATCAAAAGTGAAATTAGCAAATAAGATAAATAGCAGAATGGAACACAATCACAGACCTAAAGGTAAAGAAAGTATAAAAAAAGGTTAGAGCTATGAAGGTTGAAATAAGAGATCAGAGAGGCTAGATACAAGAAATAATCAAGAAATTTTAAAAAATATCCTAAAGCCATGGAGAAACATAAGTCTTCAGTTTAAAATGGCCCATCAAGTACCAAGCAGGGTGTTTGACAAGCTGCCTCATCTACCCAAAATATCACCCTGTGGTTTCAGAGCACAAGAAGAAACTGACATGTCAACTGTCATGTAGAAAGACTACCCAAACTTTTTATAGAAACCAACAAATCATGTAGAGAAAAAACAATAGGTGTAGATTTAAATTAACAATATAAACAAGCTTGATTTATTAGAGATAAAGACAACTCTCTCGTGCATATACTTAAAGGGGAATATTAATGTGTTCTAAGCATAGAAAGAAACTTAAAAAATTCATTTGCTGCCTGAAGTGTTCAATAACTACTAATCATTCAATTCTATGTCCCTCAAGGCCAGAAACTGGGACTGCAAATTAGTACAAACTCTGTGGAAAACAGTATGGAGATTACTCAAAGAAATAAAAGTGGCCCTGCTATTCAATCCAGCAATTCCACCATGGGGTATCTACCCCAAAAGAAAGAAGTCATTTTATCAAAAAGACACCTGCATTCAAATGTTTATTGCAGCACACTTCACAATTGCAAAGATGTGGAATCAACCTAAGTGTCCATCAATACATGAGTGAATAAACAAAATGTGGGGGGGGGGTGTACACACATACATACACATATATCTTGGAGTACTACTCAGCCATAAAAAGAAATAAAATAATGTCTTTTGCAGCAACTTGGATGGAAGTGGAGACCATTATCCTAAGTGAAGTATCTCAGGAATGGAAAAACAAACACCACATGTTCTCACTAATAAGTAGGAGCTAAATGATGGGTACACATGGGCACAAAGAGATGTAAAGGACATTGGAAACCAAAGGTTGGGTGGGAGGGATGTGAGGGATAAAAACATACCTATCAGGTACAACGAACACTATTCTGGTGACATGGACACTAAAAGCTGTGACTTCAGCATTGTACAAGGTATTCATGTAACAAAAACATTTGTACCCTCTTAATATTTTGAAAAAAAATAAAGAAGTAAATAAAACATGAAGAAGCTTCAAATGTAATTAATATAATGCTAGAGGATATGGAAACAACAAAATAATCTACTCAAAATTCAACACTGGAACGGCTCCTGTAGGGAACAAATGCACCCACACACATGCACATGCGTGCACACACACGGAGGTTATCTTTTCCAAAATATTCCTCACAGAATACAGTGTTCTCTTTGTCATGTTTCTGTTTTCTATACCAAAAGAGAATATTGCCACTAACAAAAATCCTACATAAAAACAGAATATTTGTGATAAAGCAAGCCACTTAGGAAACAACCAGGCTTTCTGGCAAAAGCAAGAACAGAATAAACAGTGACGATACAACTGACAGGACTGGTGTGATCTACAGCCACCAACTGCCTCAGCATAACTGCTCTGGACTCTTTTCCAGTCCAGCATAATTTGAAGTGGTTGGATCTTATCAAAATTCCAATTATGTAAGTTCCGATTGAAGCCAGTGGATATTAAAGGAGAAATTCTCAGAGGGCAGCCGGGAAATCAACAAACCCAGAAGTTAAGCTATTTATATTAGGCCCCCTGACTGGACCTCCTTCTCTAGGGCCTCCCTGGAGGAAATGTCTTGATAGCTTTATAAGGCTTCTGCATTGTAGGAAACAGAAGCCTTGAAATGTATGCACCACCAGAATGACCTAGCAGCAAGCTGATTGATTTTAGGTCAGTATGAGGAAGAAGGAACAGGATTCACTCCTGAGGCAGCTGGACGCAGTTGCTTGCTTTCCAACTGCCCAGGTTCCTGGCTCCTAGGGCTTTTGTCAACCAAAAGCCTAGAAGAGTCAGAGGTACAGTATTTCTCTCTACATCCCAGTTGACAAAACAATAACCAGTACTGTAGAGACTGATCAGAGGGATATGGGTGGCATGCGGGGAAGCCCTTGCATGTGGCGATGTCTTCATACAAACACACAGGTTGCAGAAGCATGAGATTTTAAATTCTCAGTAAGTTAAAAATAATAGATTACGGAAATCATTTCTTAAATTCTGAATTGGTTTTAATAAAGTGAATTGAAGTATATATGAGATATATGCATAATACATAACAATAATATTATACATGTACATAATTTGTTTTAGTAATTCTACAGAAATGGCAAATAAGAGCAACCTTGTTTATGAAGATCTCTTGAAGTGAGGAGAAGAGTTTGGCCACAACAGAATAGACCTGGAAAAGCCATGTTATGTTTGTAATTGTACTAGCAGTTTTAGGAGAAAATTGAGAATCCTCACTAATTGTGAATATGCCCCAGTTTCTCTAACCATGAAATACACGACACAATTCTCAGAATCAACCTGAAAGGAATAAGAAAAAAATGGGAAATGTTAATAAATACTAATAATGAAGTATCATTAATTAAATTATGATCCTTAAGTGAAATCCTCAAGGAATAACTATAAAGCCCTCTGAGCACTGTTTTTTTAACCAAGTAAGAGTGAAATACATTCACAGAATTCTTATTTAATGGTGATTATATTGGCTTAAATTATATCAGGAAATGTTACTCATTTGTGTTAAAAAGAACATTAAAAAAAGAATATTAACAATCGATTTTACAGACTGATTAAAAGGGGAGATTTATGAAATAGTATGGAGGTGAAGCCCTGCAAGTTACCAGGAATTCACAAAACCCACATTCAAATATTCAACAAAAATAAAATCCATCAAGAAAGTAGAAAAAATATTTCTTTTTATTTTCTTTTTATTTTTTTAGCTTTAATCAAATTTTCTTTGGGCTTGTATTGAAATGCTTTAGGCTTATTTTTTCCCTTTTCATTTAGCAATTCCTTTTTTTTCCATATATTTTTTTATTTCAGAATATTATGGAGGTACAAACATTTTGGTTACATATAATGTCTTTGCCTCGCCCAAGCCAGGGCTACAAGTGTGCCCTTCCTCCGTACAATGTACTCTGCATCCAAGAAAGTAGAAAAACATTTCATGAGACACAAAAGAAATATGGTTAGAAATGACAGAAATGACTGACAAAATAATTGAGTACAAAAATGGAAAAAACAATAGAAGACTGTAATTTGGTATATTAAAAGCTCAGCTTCAGCCGAATTTTAGAACGCCTGTATAAAGAGAGTGATCTTACACCAAAAGGAAAACCTTGAGAGAAAATAATTTGCTATAAAATGTATAAAGTGGAACGCTGCCAGAACAAGGAAAGTCTCAAAGGTTTCCAGTATTACTCTTCCTACTTCCTTCTTCCTGTAACTATCAAAGTTCCACTTTAAAAATTCAGTGATATATTATGACCATACAAATGGGAATCTGTTTTCCTAGCAAGAGCAATCAACACTTGTTCAGTCTTGCAATTGGATTCATTATTCTGGCCCCAGATTGGGATAGAACAGACAGTTCCTGGTGTGACTATTCCTACCAGCAATATTTCTTCTCCCTATTACAATTTTTTTCTCTCCCTACTTTAATAAGAAATAAATTTTGTACATGAAATGTCACCTATGACCTTACCATAGGCAGCTAGATGAATTTACTTACCCAAATTCCCAGCTTTCAACTTCCCTCCTTCCCACCCACCCAGGCGATGCTGTGCTCGATGCCCTCCAGCATGTTTTACAAATGTTCTGTATTCTGCAAGCCACGTTGATCCATGTTAGAAAACACAACACTCTTCTTGTCAAGCTTCAGCTGCAGCTCTAAGCCCAGGGTTAGCATGAAAAAATTTTCTTTTAAAAAGATGTGAGGTAGAAATCGAATAGAAGGCAATTACCACAGAAAATTGTCATCTCCTGTACTCTCCTGGGGACTCATTCACACTCCTTTACAGGGAGCTGTACTGATAAGTGCACACATAAGGATTCAGTATTTGAGCAGATAACTGGCCAGCTCAATGCTAAGGGCTTTTGTTTGTTTGGCAAAGCCAGTGTTTTACTATCTTTTGGAAGAAATTATCCCCAATCATGTCTAGTATCTTACTTTTACTATAGGGGTAGGGACTGGAAGTTAAGATAAGGTATGAGTAAATGTTATGCCAAAGGAAAAACAAAAAACAAAAGATAGTGACATACTGGGATCTGTTGGCCCAGCTTACATGATTCTTCCTGTTTTCACTTAAACCCATTACTGACAGCAGGGAATGGGAGTATCTTAGAGAGAAAAAAATGGATTGTTAGTTAAGAAAACCTTATCTAAGCATGCCCTGGTTTATTCAGAGTGGTCTAGTTTTTGGGATGAATGACTAAGTGTCAAGAATTAATAAGAGTATTTTTCCTTGTATCTGCTAAATATACTGCCCAAAACACCACACAGATTAACTTCAGTGTATTTTTCTTTCTTTTAGAAAAGAGAATCCACCTTGAGTATCTCTTTATGAAAAGAACTGAAAAATGAACAAATTTATTTTCTACAATGGCATGTGACATTGCTACACACAATTAAAATGATTAGAATATTATTTAAATAAAATGAGATTCACATTTATAAACTAACTTTCTGCATCATATTAGTAAACTTGAAAAATATTAAGAAAACTGTCAATCAATAATTTCCTACAATGATCAAAGATCCATAATCAGAGACTAAGGAGATCTGAATACAATAGGTACAGTAGGCATCTGGGGACTGTCAGCCTATAATAAACCCATTATTCTAGGAACTAGTTCTATCCACAAGGGAAGGGCTTTAATAGCCAGGTTTATAACATGTGACCACTTATGACTGGAATAAATAAGCACCTGATTCCAGCTGGACCAAATTCTCTCTTCCCCAGAAATTTGTACAGACATGATATTAATATAAATTGAGATGTGGACCAGTCATCTTCCTCCTGCCATGTGCATGGAAAAGGAAGTAAGCCATATATTGACAAAGGGAATGGAAAGATGCAAAGGCTGAAGCAAGTACTTGAAAGAAATACAGATAGAAATAGAGAATACTATTTAGCTTCATGACGCTTTCCATGTACTGTTTTGAGAAAAACATAGATGATTAAAGGAAGGATTGTAGGAACCAGGACCTTAGAGGACTAGAATTTGGCACCCAAATATGGCGAAGATGCAGTCTCTGTTTCTGCTTTCATCTCTGCCTTGATTTATTCTGCTAACTGGCTTCTTCTGTGTGGTGGGGAAAATGGATATTGACAGCACCAGATATACGCACCCTTCTAGCTGAGCAACCCTAGCAATAAATGGGTCTCTTTTGCAACATCTGGATTATCAGTCCAACATGAGGATTCTGACTGGCCTGCCAAGATTATGTGATGCCCTCTGAAAAAATCACCATGTTCAGGAGAATAGGCACTGCTTGGCCAAGACTAAATTCTGTACCCACCGTTGCAGTCCTGAGTGGTAGAGTGAGACAGAGAGCCTATAGCTTGAAAATGAAGAATGGAAGGACTCTTGGTGAGCATCCAAAAAAAATAGCTACAAGTCAATACTCCTGTATTCCTTCCAAACTCTTTTGTTTGGCTTTTGTTTAAGGTAGGTAAAATTAATTTCAGTTGCTTTCCAACCAAAAGGATTTAATTAAGACAGTATTATTGGGAATCAAATGGCTTGAGCTGTATAGAATGTGGCTAATAAATATACCAAATTTATCCTGCCATATCATAATTTATCCTACTGTTCTTCATTGGATAAATTTGTAGCTGATTTTGAAGCTGCATTGTCCTGACCTTGTCTACGAAATATGGATATAGCTTATCAAGCTGTCTTCATTGATTCTTTCTTGAAAAAGTCAAATATGCTTATTGTTCTCATATATAAAATGAGGAGAAAGTACCAGCTAACTGCTGTGTTCCTCTCCAGTTTTACCTATCTCTGGGCTATAATTCTGAGTACATGGTTCACTAGTCTCAATAAAATGTGATTTTTTTTTTCCCTGAATACCATTAATTCCTTTGGCACTTCCAGATTCTCAGCTAATTTATCAGTACAGTAGTTTCTCCATCAATAAAAGAGAACCATAGAAATAAGAAAACAGCTTCCCTAATTATTCCACATATTTACAATTGAATATTATGAAGCTATTTTAAAATTCTGTGATGGTTTATAATAAAGTATCAAAATCAGAATTTAAGCACCATGTATATGATGAAATTTGATATATTCAACTTATTTATTTATCAGATATTAAGTGCCCAACATGTGATTGGCACTCTTCTTAAAAGCTGGAATGCAATGATGGCCACATAACTTTCATAGTCTCACGAAGTTTACCTTCAAACAGAGGAGACAGATAAGCAAAGAAGCAAAACGACAGATATATAATGAAAGCAATTAAGGAAATATGAAGAGAAAAGGAGATTATTCATTCATTCAACAAATTGTTGTGAGCAATAACTCTCAGCCTTGTACTCTTTTAAACATTGTTATAGCAGGACTTATGGGGGCCACTTAGTAAATGGATCACTGGCCCTAGGTGAGTTTCCTGTGAGTCCACAGTGTTTACAAACATACCCAGTGGTTATTTTAATGATCAATAGAGTATAACTGGAGTGGACACACTTAGTAATTTGTTGAAAACCCCATACTGGTTCCTTGGCCATTAGGATAAAAACTATTGTAATGGAAAATACCAAGTGGAAGCCTCTGAAACTTGCTGGTGCTCACTCTCTTCCCCCAGGTAAGACTATAAATCAAGAAGATTATCACACTTTAGGGAGAAATATTAGTGCCATAACTAGTGACCTAAAAAAATCAGTGTGGACATCCCTATCATACCTCTTTGAACCACCATCAGGCCCTTAAGAAACCAAATGGATCCTGGATGACACTACCCTGCCACAAACTCAACCTAGTTGTAGTGCAAATAGAAGCCTTTGTGACGGACATGTAATCTTTTCTACTACAGATCAATGCACCCTTGGATACATGGTACTTAGAAATTAATTTCATGAATATGTTCCTTTTCATCACTATCAGAAAGGAAAACAAGCAACATTCATATGGAAGTGACAACAGTATGTATTTATAGTTTTGCTTGAGGACTATGTTAATTATCCTCTCATCTGGCATAGTATAGTCCAAAGACACCTGGGCCATCAAAATGTTATAATGAACATATTACCCACTTTTGTTGATAACATCATGTTACTTTGACTGATGAGCAAGAAGCAGCAAGTATGGTGGTGGCCTTACTAAGACACACATTCTCCAGAAGATTGAGGATGGACCATACAAATATTCAAGCCCTACCTACCTCATCAATAAAGTTTTTAAGTTTCCTGTGGGCAGGGATCTTCTGTGCTATGCATTCCTTCCAAAGTAAAGGGCAAATTATACCATCTTTCACCTTCTGAGACCTCTTCAAATCCTGGAGGCAAAATAGTGCACACATAGAAACACTTCTCTGACCCATTTCCTAGTTGAAGTGAAAGGCTGCCAGCCTTGAGTGGGCTCAGAGCAGGAAAAGTCATGGCTGCAAGTGACTTAATCAACTGGACCACACAATCTGAAGTGCCATATGATACTAAATGTTATCTGTAGTGGGAAAAGAACCAATGTAGAAGTTGTGGCACTTCTCAATAGGTGAAGCATAACGTGGACACTTAGTGTTTTATCATGGACTTTGGTGACACGTCAGCCCCCCTCAGGATAGCTCTGTAAAACAGCAGTGATAGAAAATCGTTCTCACTTGCAGACTTAGGACAGTTTTCCTGGGTATCTACTTTTCTTGAAAAAGAAATGACCCAAGGTCAGAATATTTACAAATTCATAGCAAGGAGCAAATAGCTTAGGTGGTTTGTCAGGGGCATGGAAAGAGAAATATTGGAAGAATTCTAGGAAAGAGGAATGTGAATGGGCCTGTGTGAATATCCTTATATTTTTCTATTGCATGCCAATGCCTACCAGAAATCAATATTCTCAGAAGAGATAATAAATAACCAAGTAGACAGAATGATTTGGCTAATTGAAAAGTGCTAGCCTCTGGGACAGTAAGTACATAAACAGAGTTCAATATGTTTAATAAGTGCAGAAATGGAGTTGCCATGGTGGCAAGAAAGGAAACTTATTGAATATGCCCAACAGCACAGGGTCCAGCTCACCAAGACTCATCTATTAATAGCTATTTTCACTGCCAAGTGTCCAACCTGTAGCCAACAGAGACCAACACTGGGTCCACAATAAGACATCATCCCTTGATCCCAGCCAGCCATTTAGTAGAAAATTTACTACATTGACTCCATCCTACTCTGTAAGCAGCAATGAGTCATCCATCTTGACTGAAATCAATACATATTTTAGGTATGGGCTTGGCTTCTCTTCCCTCAAGGCTTTATTCAGCACCACTATCCAAGGCTTAAAATATTTGACCCATTGACATGAGAACCACACATAGTATCACTTCAGCCCAGTGGACCAATTCTACAGCAAAGGACATGCAGCAGCAGATGCAAAATCAGGGGATTTACTGGTACCACCTACAAACTGATAGAGCCTTGCTACAGTTTGTTGAAAGCATCACTCAGGTGTATCTTGGAAAAAAAGATTCTGGTTCCCAACAGGCTAATGTTTCCACCAGGAATACAGGAAAAGGACATTAAAGTTTAAGCTACAGCTTTTGCACTGTCACTTCTGTTGTACCAAGAGACTAGCAGGCAAGGAAAAGAGCTCCTCACTGGCAAGCGTAATTAATTCTGACGGTCAGAAAAAATGTGTTTGACACCTACTGATTCACTGGGGAGTCTCTGTACTCTCTTGTGAAATTTTGACAGCAAATAGACAAGTGCAACAACCACAGCCTAAAAAGAGCATGGTAATCAGGGACTCAAAGATAAGGGTCCAGATTCCTCCCCCGTCCCCCACTCCCCAAGTGAGCCACCTAGGATAGCAGATGTGTTAACCAATAGTAGAGAAGGCTGGCAATGGGCCTGAAGTTCAATTCCTTAACTCTCTCCTTGTAAGTTTCCCCTGGGTAAAAGAGGCCTACCCCACATCCTGAAGGAGCTGTTCCCAGAATTTTTGCCAAGTAAGCAGCTCCAAACTGTAATGGGCCTGCGGTGCACCGCCAACAGCACCCCTTCAGGACTGAAGCACTTCTATCCCCAGGGTCTGCAAAAGATGACAAAAGTCTGCTCACAACCTAGTTTCTCTTTTGGAATTTGCCCTTGTTTGAAAAGAGCCACCTCATGAACAGTCACCCCCCCCCCCACCCCCAGGCTTACATCCTACACCTGGTTGATGGGAGGGTACAAGGGTCCAGTCCAACTCAGGATAACGTGTCGATCCATTCCCCCTTCAGAACTGTGGAACCGTCTGACAGCGTTGACATGTCTACACTGAAGCCCATCTTCTCACGCTGATGATCCCGCTTCCTTCATCCTTCACAGGTGTTGTTTTTGAACTCACTCCCGGTTAAACTTCCTGCACACAATTCTCCACCTCAAAATCTCATTCCAATGAGAACACCAACACAGATTTACAGACTTCCAGGTACTGTTTTACCCATTGTTTACTATAAAACACAGATAGATCAAAGTCAAGAAGCTCTTCAAATCTGATATTATTATGAAGCCTATGTATTTTAAATTAAAAAGTTATATTTCAAAATCAACATAAGCTTGATATACCAGGACATTGTGAATCATTTGGGATTGTTCAAATTTAAAGGAAGTATATACTGCATTTATATTCTTAAAATTAATGAGAAATTTTATCACATCTAACCTTAACGCCCTTTATTAGATTCTCCACATGTTGAAACACATATAGTACTATAAAACATAACACCTGGTGAGGCTTTTCAAAAAAAAACCTCGTCATCTATCTGTGAAAGCATTCCATCACAGACTATGGAGTTCCTGACTTTATCTAAATGATGGAACATGAATTAAACAGCTTTGAGTTTTTAACAGTATAAAAAAAAATCTTATATTTTCTTTGTTCTTCTCTTGGCAATAATGATCTTCACTGAAATCTGAAAGCTTGAAGAATTAACATATTTTCAGTTCAAATCTTGAAAAAATCCATTTATGTCTCAGTGATACAAATACAATGTGGCAGAAAATTCTCTGTCACTATCAAACATACTTTGTACACCCAAAGAGAAAAATCTTTAGAATGTATCAAAAACTCAAGCAGTTCACCAAAATTAATACTTTTACATTTTATTACTAACCAGGTGTATTTTAATAAGACCTTAAATGGTCTATGGTTATCAAAAGTACTTTGTCTTTTTGTAACTTCTTTCTCCTTAAGGGTTCAAAGAATTTTTAGCATAATGAAAAGTTTATGAAGGTTTTAGAACACGTTTTCTTTCCTTTAGGGACAAAATATCATCTTTATGTGTAGCTCTTTGATATATCATTGATGTCTTTGATAAATTACATTATGGTAGAAGCTAAGAATACCATTTAAAATTATTATTTTCCCGCTAGCATTTCATGAATAAGGGGGTCTAATTAATATTTAATCACCTTGAATGTGAACATTTATGGGAATGTGAAATTTATGGTTACTAATTTATTGTCCACTTTAAGTATATCTGCCCCTCATTATAACAGATAAGAGGTCAACACGTTTGTTTCCTATACCAAGTGTGCAAAACAATAGAATGCCCTAAGTCAGGATAATATTAATGAGAATTTAATGGAGGTCATTACTTCAATTTCTGTATCTGGAATTGGTTGAAGCTAGGTATTATAAGAAGAAAAGTTACAGGTTGTTCTGAATTCTTTAAAAGGCTTTTTGTTTGGAAAGCATATTAACAAATTTAGCCCAATAATTGAAATGTTGATGCACTCTCATCCTTTTAGCTAAAAGCAGAGCAATTATTAGTAGTGAAAGTTTTATCACAGCTCTACAGTTTCCTGGCCTTTAAGCCTGGACCTGTATCGGTTTCTGAATGAGATGTTGTTTTATTAGTTATGGGCCCACTTGAATATCATCAGGTCAATGGTGATCCTTGCCTGCTAAGCTGCCCTGTTGCCTTTCTCCTCCTCAACCTGCAGAGTTCTCTTAACTGTTGCTCTGGATATTTTCTTTGGTTGAGAAAAACACTGCTCTTGGCAAGACTTGGATTTTTCTACTGCCATTCTTATTGCTATGTCCCTTTCCTATTTGGATTGCTTTTCCCAAGATTGAATTAATGTGTCAAGCTTGCTTTATACTGACACTGCTCTGACCTGTACTTGATGATGGACTAGCAGTTAATTGCTATGGTCAAGACAGAAAATATAGAGCCTACACTTGTCCCTACGCTGGCTAAACATTGGTTCTTCTAACAGAAACTCAGCAGGAACCTTTGTGTGATAAATTTTTTAATAAATGAGAGGTTTGTATACTGGTTTGTATACTTAAATTATCTAATTAAAGTCATTGTGAATACAAATATATCTCAAGGAACCTGAAGTCTGAACTGAACCCCTCTCATAAGGATTCAGTGAACAAGCCCTTCAGCTTTGCAAGCCCTATGGCTACCTCAATTCAAAGGCCATAACCACAGGGGCGACCCCAAACACCCTAATGAAACAGAAGTCTGATGTGATTTCTTTCAATTGAAGCCACCACATATACCAGTTTTTGAGCCAAATGTTTTCATATTTGGAAGATCATAATCATCTAAATGATATCTAGAGTTATGTTTTATTAAAACCAGGGCCTCAATATAAAATAGTATGTCATTTTAGATTTCCATAGGATTACATAAAATGGCAGATATCCATCTTATCTTTCCTCCCCAAAAGAACAATCCTACATACACACATGAAAACCAAAGGAAAAAAAGGTATTATTTCTGCATGTAAATAGCTTTGGTTTTTGCATTGAGCTTTGAATATTTATTTTATTACAACTTTTCAACTACTGTTTGTTTAAAACAAATCCCTTGAAATTCAGTTGTCATGGATCCTTAGTTCTTTTCTTAGTGTTAGAAATTTTACAAGTCAATTTAATATGGAAATTTTATCCCTGCCTTTCAATGAAGAGAAGTACTAAATTTGCTACATTTTTAGATGTCTCACTGAACTCACCCAACAGCCATTACACGAATATTTGAACACTTTCTGGTTAAGTAGTTTGGATGCCCTTCTAGTGAAACAAGGGGAAAGTTCTCCCTCATGAGAGAGACATTCTCTCCCCTTGTAGATCAAGGAAACAGTACACACACTTGGTCTGTCGTCCCCTCTATTTTCATGTAATGTCACATCCCATTTTCTATCCCAGCGTTTTTAAAGAAAAATGAAATGAGTGGAGAGACCATTATTTCTCATAAACCTCTCCAGAAAAGTAGACATTTAAAACTGTTTCACTGACTTAAAGCCTTCCTTTATTCCTCCTGTCAGATTTACTGTCTTTATACAACAGTTTCCAGAGCATGTTACGAAGCCTTAGAGGCTTGTGCTCAGATGGAACAGCTGTTCCTTCTCGAAGGAGTCTCTTACTCTCAGCATTTCCACCACTGCTGCTGGGCAGAGCATCAGACAGTGAACACAGCTTTCTGCACATTCCTGGGATCAGGCCTTCCTCTGGTCAACAGAGCATAATTTTGACAAAACCCACTCATTCTAAAGTTTAGCACTATTCTTCCACTTCATAATCCCCTTCTGCTCTTTTTTTTATTTTAAGAAAAATAGTGTTTATTGTAAAAGTTTGAGAAACACAGATAAGTATAAAAATAAATAAAATCACGAATAGCCCCCTGTCCAAAGATGACCACTGTGGTTCATAACCTCAGGTTTATTCTTCCAGAAATCAAATATATATAATCTCTCTTTTATTTTCAAAATAGATACCATACTGTAACACAGTTTTAAAGACTTCTTTTGTTCATTTAATACATCTTTTTATTTGTCCATGCATTTTTAGTGGTCATGTCATGTTTCATTGTACTGATGACCCATTATTTCTTAAAATATTCCTTATTTTTGGTTATTTGGGTTTTTCTTTTTTTTTCTATTTTTATTTTATTTTATTATTATTATTTTTTTCTTTATTTCAGCTTATTATGGGGGATACAGAAGTTCAGGTTACATACGTTGCCCATGTACCACCTGTCCCCCCAAGTCAAAGCTCCAGGCGTGTCCGTTCCCCAGACAGTGAGAATTGCACTCATCATGTAGGTATATACTCATCCCCTCCCCACTCCCCCTCCCCGAGTCAGCACCTTCAAGCGTGACCATTCCCCAGACGGTGAGCAATGCACTCATCATGTAGGCATACACCCATCTCCTCCCCCCCCACCTCAGTCTGATATCCGATTGGTATCATTCCCAGATATGAATTTAGGTGATGATCAGGGAAACCAATTTTCTGGTGAGTACATGTGATGCTTGTTTTTCCATTCTTGGGATACTTCACTTGATATAATGGGTTCCAACTCTCTCCAGGAGAACCATAGAGATGTTGTATCTCCGCTATTTCTTATAGCTGAATAATACTCCATGGTATACATATACCACAGCTTACTAATCCATTCATGAATTGATGGGCATTTGGGTTGTTTCCACATCTTTGCTATTGTGAATTGTGCTGCTATAAACATTCGGGTACATGTGTCTTTGTTATGGAATGACCTTTGTTCCTTTGGGTATATGCCCAATAATGGGATTGCTGGATCGAATGGTAGGTCTACTTGAATCTGTTTAAGATATCTCCATAATGCTTTCCACAGGGGTTGCACTAGTTTGCAGTCCCACCAGCAGTGTATGAGTGTTCCTGTCTCTCCACGCCAACATGTATTCTTTTGGGACTTTTTGATAAAGGCCACTCTCACTGAAGTTAAGTGATATCTCATTGTAGTTTTGATTTGCATTTCTCTGATGATTAGGGATGTTGAGAATTTTTTCATGTTTGTTAGCCATTCTTATATCCTCTTTTGAGAAATTTCCATTCATGTCCTTTGCCCACTTTTTGATAGGGTTGATTTTTTCTTGCTGATTTTCCTGAGTTCTATATAGATTCTTGCTATCAGTTCTTTATCTGATGTGTAGTATGCGAAAATTTTTTCCCATTCTGTAGGTGGTCTATTTATTCTCGTGGCTGTTTCTTTGGCTGTGCAGAAGCTTTTTAATTTAATCAGGTCCCATTCATTTATTTTTGTTGTTGCTGTGATTGCCTTAGGGGTCTTCTTCATAAATTCTTTGCCTAAGCCAATGTCTGTAAGAGTCTTTCCTACATTTTCTTCTAGAATTCTAATCGTTTCACACCTAAGGTTTAAGTCTGTTATCCACCGTGATTTGATTTTTGTGAGAGGTGAAAGCTGTGGGTCCTGTTTCAGTCTTCTACATGTGGCTATCCAATTTTCCCAGCACCATTTATTGAATAGGGATTCTTGTCCCCAGAGTATGTTTTTGTCTGCTTTGTCAAAGATTAGATGTCTATATAAGGATGGTTTTATATTTGGATTTTCTGTTCTGTTCCACTGGTCTGTGTCCCTGCACTTGTGCCAATACCAGGCAGTTTTAAGAACCACAGCCTTGTAATATAGTGTGAAGTCTGGAAAATTAATACCTCCCATTTTGTTTTTATTGCTTAAAATTGCTTTTGCTATACGGGGTCTTCTCTGATTCCATACAAAGTGTATAATTATTTTCTCTACATCTGTGAAAAATGGTGTTGGTAATTTAGTAGGGATTGGATTGAATCTGTAGATCACTTGGGTAGTATAGACATTTTAACAATGTTGATTCTTCCGATCCACGAGCATGGTATGGTTTTCCACCTATTTACAAATTCTGCTCTTTCCTTCCTCAGTGTTTCATAGTTTTCCCTATAGAGGTCCTTTACCTCTTTAGTTAAATATATTCCTAGATATTTTATTTTCTTTGTTGCTATTTTGATAGGTATTGAGTCTTTAATTTGGTTCTCCGATTGACTGTTATTGGCATATATGAATGCCTCTGATTTGTGTATATTGATTTTGTAACCTGAGACTTTGCTGTATTCATTAATCAATTTCAGGAGTCTCATGGTTGAATTCTTGGGGTTTTCCAGATACAATATCATATCATCAGCAAAGAGTGAGAGTTTGATCTCTTCTTTCCCTATTTGGACTCCTTTGATTCTGCTCTCTTGTCTGATGGCTCTCACAAGGACTTCCAATACTATGTTGAAAAGTAATGGGGACAGTGGGCAGCCCTGTCTGGTTCCAGTTCTAAGTGGGAATGCTTTCAATTTTTCTCCATTCAGTATGATGTTGGCTGTGGGTTTGTCATATATGGCTTGTATCATTTTTAGGTAGGTTCCATCTATGCCTATTTTGTTAAGCGTTCTTATCATAAAAGGGTGTTGAATTTTGTCAAATGCTTTTTCTGCATCTATTGAGAGGATTATATGGTATTTATTTTTGCCTCTATTTATGTGGTGAATTACATTTATAGATTTACGTATGTTGAACCACCCCTGAATCTCTGGGATGAAGCCCACTTGGTCGTGGTGGATTATTTTTTTGATAAGCACTTGGATTCGATTTGCTAGGATTTTATTGAGAATTTTTGCATCTATATTCATAAGAGAAATTGGTCTGTAGTTCTCTATTTTTGTTGCATCCTCTCCTGGTTTTGGTATCAATGTTATGTTGGCTTGGTAAAACGTGTTGGGGAGAATTCCATCCTTCTCGATATTGGAGAATAGTTTATGTAGGATGGGCACTAGTTCTTCTTTGTAGGTGTGGTAAAATTCGAGTGTGAACCCATCTGGACCAGGGCTTTTCTTTTTGGGAAGTTTTTTTATTGCTGTTTCGATTTCAGTTCTTGATATTGGTCTATTCAGGAACTCTATTTCTTCCTGGTTGAGCCTGGGAAGGCTATGTGTTTCTAAAAATTTGTTCATTTCCTCCACATTCTCCAGTTTGTGCACATAAAGATTCTTGTAGAATTCATAGATGATATCGGGTATCTCTGTGGCATCGGTTGTGATTTCTCCTTTCATGTTCCTAATGGAGGTTATTAGAGATTTTTCTTTTCTGCTCTTGGTTATTCTAGCCAGAGGTGTGTCTATTTTGTTTATCTTTTCAAAGAACCAACTTTTTGTTTTATTAATTTCCCTTATGGTTGCTATGTTGTCCTTTTCATTTAATTCTGATTTGATCTTAGTAATTTCTCGTCTTCTCCTGGGTTTGGGGTCGGTCTGTTCTTCTTTCTCCAGCTCTTTGAGTCTATTCATTAGATTGTCTATTTGTAAGTTTTCTGTATTTTTGATATAGGCATTTATGGATATGAATTTTCCTCTCAGGACTGCTTTAGCTGTGTCCCATAGATTTTTGATAAGTTGTGTCTCCATTGTCATTTAATTCAAAGAAACTTTTGATTTCCATCTTGATTTCTTCCTTTATAGAATAATTGTTCAGGAGAAAGTTGTTTAGCTTCCATGACTTTGAGTAGGAATGAGGGTTTCTGTTTGGGTTCATTATTACTTTTATTCCGCTGTGATCTGAGAAGATGCATGGTATAATTTCTATTTTTTAAAATTTTTTAAGACAAGCTTTATGGCCTAGGATTTGGTCAATCTTAGAGAACGTCCTGTGAGCTGATGAGAAGAATGTATATTCTGTGGACTTTGGGTAGAATGTCCTGTAGATGTCAGTCAGGCCCATTTGTTCTAGGATTCTATTTAAGTCCATTATTTCTTTGTTTATTTTCTGTTTGGAGGATCTGTCCTGTACTGTCAGTGGGGTGTTAAAGTCTCCAGCTATTACGGTATTGTTATCTATCATTTGGTTCAGATCAAGTAGGGTTTGCTTTATGAATCTGGGTGCACCTAAGTTGGGTGCATATATATTAAGTATAGTCATGTCTTCTTGTTGAATTGTGCCTTTCACCATTATATAGTAACCATCTTTGTCTTTTATTACTTTTCTTGGGTTAAAAACTAAGTTATTGGAAATTAAGACTGCCACATCAGCTTTCTTTTGGCTACCGTTTGCTTGAAATATCGATTTCCATCCTTTTATTTTTAGTCTAAATGCATCTTTTCAGGTTAGGTGAGTTTCCTGAAGACAGCAGATACTTGGTTTGTGTTTTTTTATCCATTGGGTCAGTCTATGTCTCTTGAGTGGGGAATTCAAGCCATTCACATTTATTGAGAGAACTGATAAGTGGGACAGATTTCTGTTCAGCTTGTTGGGTAGAATTTCACTGCTATGCTTTCTCTCTTGAGCCATTGTGGTAGCTGAAATTTAATCTTTAGCTCTTGAATAGTTTTACATTTGTGGGTCTTTCTTGTGCTCGTCCATGTGCAACTCTCTTTTTAGTACTTCTTGGAGGGCTGGTCTTGTCTTGGTGAATTCCCTCAGTCCTTGTTTATCTGAGAATGTCTTAATTTCTCCTTCGTATAGAAAACTTAGCTTAGCTGGGTACAAGATTCTAGGCTGGGCATTATTCTGTTTCAGAAGAGTGAGAATGGGGCCCCAACCTCTTCTTGCTTGTAAGGTTTCAGTTGAGAAATCTGGCGTAATTCTAATGGGCTTTCCTTTGTATGTTACTTGTTTCTTTCTCCTTACAGCTCGAAGAAGGGACTCTTTAGTGGATATTTTGGTCAGTCTGATGACTACGTGGCGTGGTGTTTTCCTATTTGCTATGAATCTCCCAGGGGTCCTTTGAGCTTCTTGAACCTGTATATCTAGAGTTTTAGCAAGGCCTGGAAAATTTTCCTCAATTATGTCTTCAAATAGCTTATCCAGCCCTTGCTTATTATCTTCTTCACCCTCAGGAATGCCAATAACTCTCACATTAGGTTTCTTCACATAATCCCACATTTCTTGAAGACTCTGATCATTTCTCTTATTTCTTTGTTCTATCTCTGTGACTGACGTCTTTAATTGGAAAGAGTTATCTTCAATCTCTGAGATTCTTTCCTCTGTTTGATCTACCCTACTCTTCAGACTTTCCACAGTGTTTTGTAGCTCTCTGAATAAATTCTTCATTTCTAGAAGTTCAGTTTGGTTTTTCTTCAATATTTCAATTTCTTTAGTGAATTTTTCTTCCAAATCCTGTATTTTTTTTTTTTTGTGGTTTCTTTTTGTTGGTTATCCATTATTTCTTATATATTATTCAGCTTGTTTATAATTCATAATTGAAATTCTTCCTGTAACATGTTGGTATTTTGAGTCTGGTTTGTGTCATTTGGTTGAGAGCTGGTATTTCTCTTTGGGGGTGAGATTTCTGTTTGATTCTTTGTGCTCCCCATGTTTTTTCACTGGGCCCTTCCCATCTAAATCTATCGTTAGGTCTTTTCTTACAGTTTTAGTCTGGTTAACAGCACACTTTGTACTCTGTTCTTAGGCTGTGAAGCAATCTAGATATGTTGCTTCCTTTGTCAAGAGGGGGAGACTGTTGTGTATTGTTTAGAGTTTTTTCTACCTCAGGGGGCTGCTTCTGGTGGGTCCAGCCCTAGAGGATTGGAGTGACCCAAGACCATTTTGGCGAGTTAAGTCATTGTGTTGTGGTCTTTCAGTAAGCAGGCAGGATCCACACTAGTTGCAGGCAGAAATTCTCTCTGTTTTTGTTTGTTGTTTCTTTTTTTTTTTTTCCTTTGGTTCTTCCTCTATAGGGGTGGTTTCTGTCTCTTTCCACAGGAAAGACACTGGCTACGGGGAGTGGGCAGTGCCCTCGCTCACTCAGTGCCCCAGCTGCTGCAGCTCCCATGGGCAAAAGTCTGCCCTGGCCCAATGTCCCCAGGGAGCAGGCTCCACATTCTCGCGTCTGGAGAAGTACTCAGTGTTTACACAGTGCGGGGCCCTTATAGAGGGTCCACGGACCAGGGGAGAGAGCCACCCAGGGAGCTTCTCGGCACCCTATGGCTCCGCAGCGGCTAGACTGTGGGCCCCAAGATGGCGACCACGCGTCTGCAGATCGCCGACGCTGGGGGTGACTGCTCAGGGTCCAGCAGCCACCGGAGCCGGGGGCCTAGCGAGCTCCGAAGCCCACCGTGGTTCCCCAGCTAGAAGGCCACCAAAAAAAAACAAAAAAACCCACAACCCCCCCCCCCCAAAAAACAAAACAAACACCCAAAGCAAAGCAAAGCAAAGGGGAAAAAACAAAACAAAACAAAACAAAACAGCAACACAAAAACAAAACAATAAAATTTGTGGTTCTGTGCTCCTATGCTGCTTTTCGCCTTAGCGTAGCTCTGTCCCTCCTCGCCCAGCGCGGTCTTGGCTGAGATCCCCCAGGGTCCAAGCTGTCTCCCGATATTGTCTCCTGTCTACAGAGATTATGCAGAGCCCGTGCTCTTGGCTGGGTTCACAGACTAGTGGGGCGAGCCACCCAGGAAGCCGCTCGGCACCCTATGGCTGACCATACTTGTGCATGCCCAGATGTGATACATATCCTATAATTTCCCCAAAAGGCATGGGGTCCTACGATGCCAGATAGAGCCAGAAGAAAAGAAATACAGTCTATAACTGCAAAGACTTTTTACCTGAAGAATAACAATCTTGGATAAGGACAAAAGATAAACCTAATGCATTTATAAATTGTCCAACTAGTGGTGGAAAAGCTAATATTTTTGAAAATGAGACTGAGACTCTAAAACGATTTCAAAAGGATAAAAACATGGGATGAAATCAACAAAATGAAATGTATGAGGATAAATGTAAAACTTTGCATTTAGATTCAGGAAATCAGATGACCAAATGCAGATGAAGGAATGTGAGATTATAAGAAAAAGGCCAAGATACATTATATTATAAGTCAATGTGATTTATAATAAAGCTAATGCAATCTTATATTGGATTAATGAAAGTGTAATGTCTAAATGAAAGATGAGAATAGTTTCACTAGACTCAGCACTGGATATAGTATGGTGCTTAGTTGAATTAAATTGTCAGCATTTATTCATCTACTTTATGCAAGTTGTTCTGCTAGATATGGCATTTTGGGGGTGTACAGTAGCAAAAGGGAATGATTCCTAAAGTACTACAATCAGGAAAGTAAGGAATCAGGAAGATACAATATAAAAGGAATTGTTGACAAAACAAGAGAAATTAGCCTGAGAAGAGATGACTTGATGGGAAAATCAATGAGAATTATTTTCAAATATTTGAAATACTGTTATTTGAAAGAATGAATAAACTTATTTTGTAAGACTCCAGGAAATAGACTCAAAGCCAATGAGTGTATATTATAGAAGAAATTTTGATAGGACTTTTTAAAAAATAAAATTTTTATTTTTTATATTTATATAACATATTTTATATAAAATATAAAAATTATATATAACTTTTATTTTTTATGTAAGCCTCAAAAAGAAGTGAGGCTTACATTCCTAGAGTATGTAAGCAAAGCAAAGAAAGTGGCCATGTTATAAAGGGATGTCTGTTTTGAGTTTTCTCTCTCTCTTTCTCTCCAAATTCTATCATTCTGTGAAGGTTTCTGGTAATTTATGAATACTACCTCCCCAGCAGTAAAACAATCTTCACAGAATCCCTCTAGTTTATCATCCAGAGGAGGCATATTTGGGAAGCAAACCCATATGAGAATTTTCCCACATTTAGAAGACAGCCTGACTTGCCCACGTGGTATTTTCTTCCATGCTCCTTGGAGAACTGAGCTCAGGAACAAGCCAAGGTAGTGTTTGAGTGTATGAGTATGGGAGCTTGCCCTTGCTCACACAGATAGTAATACTGTGTATACGGATGAGTGGGAGATTATAAACAGAGAGATGTGAAGAGAAAGAGAAAAGAGAGAAGAGAGAGAAATAGAGAAGGATGAGAATGAGCATATGTCACCAAGAGGGTAAAAACTGCCATTTAAATCTGTACCTAACTAGAGTCCACAACTGCTAGGAAAATGACATGCTTTTTGTCCCTAAACTGTGGGTTTAGTAAAACCTGTTTCTAAATAAGAAAAGTGAAGTGCTTAGGCACAGTCCACCACCAGAGAAGTTAAAGAAAGAGAACTGAATCATTCAGCAGAATATGTAAGAAGTTTAAGCTTCCCGGGCAGGGAACAATAAAGGGTCTGGATAGAGAGGGAGAAGAAAATGTCCAACAAGGTGAATGAATGCCATGGCCATCTGTCGGTGAAGCTGGGCATCATGGGTAGGCAGAAGACAGGGATGTCCAAGAGGCAATTGGGACAGTGATAAAATAATTATTCTTGAATTACTCCCAAAACACCAGTAAAAGTCAGCTGCCCATGCGGTCTTGTAAGGATGGTCCTTTGCAAGGTGAAATGATCTGGGCAGCATCCAGTGTGGAATAATGCAAGGCAGCAAAATAACAGAATGCCCAAGAGCTGAGAGCTTGACAAACACAGATCAGAGTAAGAGGAGACAATAACGAATTTAAATCTCACAAAGATCCCCTGAAATACTGAAATGGAAAAGGAGTTTCTCACAGAGTTCCCTTCATCCCTGCAGGCTAGGGGACTTGGAACATGCCAGCAATTGACAACTGTATTTAAGTATTGGAAAAAACAAGAGGCACCACTATTTGCAAATGGACTGATGAGTCTGTCAGCCTTCCCTAAACTGAATCAGTGGATGAATGAGAAAAATAAATAAATAATCAGCATCTACTTTGAAACAGAATTTTCAGGGCTAAAATGATTGTTAATACGTTATTAATAAGAACTACAAGTAAATGAAATAAACTCAATAAATACTATTCACATTTTTGAAGACTTTGCTTTGCTGGGTAATATAATTACAATAAATAAATAAATTTAATTATCTTATAGATAACTATATTTTTCCCAATTACTAACAGTATGAGGAAATATTCAAAATTATTTTTATTGATCTTGATTATTAATTGGCTAATGGACAATATTATATTAAAAAGTTTGTATGTCTTGTGTCCAGATTATGTATTTTTTTAAAAACGTACAATAGTTTACAAAGAAAGTACTTCTATTTGTGAACTATAAATAGAAGGATTAAGGTGTCAACATATAAATTTTAGGGAGATACAAATATTGTCAGTCCATAATACATATCTTATATACACTTACACATTTAAATAGAAAACTATATGTATTGTATGTAGTTGTTTTTTCTCAAATAAAATAGGTATATGCTCTACATACAGTTCTAAAATAAGGTTGCTTTTTTTAACTTAAAAAGTTGGCCATGAACATCTTTCCATGTCAGCCCTTACAGAACTACTTCACTTTTTAAAATAGCTATGTGCTATTCCATGTATGACCATTTTTCTATTAACTAACATTTAGGTTGCTTTCAATTTTTCTCCATTAAAAATCATCTCACAATTAGCATACATAGCCTTATGTATATGTGGCTATATTTCCGTAGGATAGATAAAATAGAGTCCTCTAGGGACTGAGGAATGCATGAGTAGCCACAAACACATGCATTTAAGATACTGAAAAGACACTTCCAAATGGTCCTTCAGAGGGCTGTCCCATTTTCATTCTCACCCACAAGCCCTTCTATTTACATCTTTGTTTTAACAATCTTTTACATTTAAAATGTTTCCCATTATCAGACACATTGTAAATACTCAACAAATAGTATTTTTGCAATGAAAATTGATATGAAGATTTAATCCATAATGCATCACGCTCGTCAATATTTTGCTTCATGATTAATCATAATGGCCCTGCATTAAATGACTTTCTGTGCATCTGAGGTCTCGTTAGAACATTATGTGACACCATCATAGCTACTAAAAACATGTGGAAACTCAAAATTTCCAGGAACATTAGGTAAAATAAAAATGTCAAGGAGAGCTAGAGGTTACCAATTACATCTCTGCACTTCACAGCATATAAGAACTCAAGTCCCTTCATGTAATTCTCACATCTCACAGAGCCAGGAGAAGGAATTCATTCTCAAGGCTAAAAATGAGTGTCACCTGGCGAATAAAATAGGGAAAAATATTAGCATAAAGTATTGATAACATCTGCTGCTATCATAATGAAATACTGGCACAGAAACCATCTTAAGGTTACTTAATAATCAGAACCATGAAACTAATGTGTAGACAGAAGCTCCAAGTAACTGCCTCTATGTACCTGTGCCCTCTTTAGCTGCTTGCTAAAAATCTTTAGCCCAGACCTGTGAAACACTGGAATTGCTGCAAAATTGCCAGAGCAACTTCTGAGAAGCAGATGGTTATGAAGGCTTCTGTCCAGATGCCAGAACCCCATATGCTTGCCAATCTGTGTTTCCAGTATGCACCATTATACTTAAAATTATATTTTTCCTTTTCCTGCCATGTTCACTCTTCCATAAGTAACAAGGTCTAATAGTTTTCCAAAAAAGAAGAAACATCACAGCTTGTTCACCTTCCTTTAATAAAAAGAAAGATAAAAAGCAAGTGTCAGACACCTCCAAATTTTCAACCTAAACTGCAACTTGACTATTTGGTGTTCATGTAAGTGATTATCATGAAATCCTTTCGAAATTTATCTCAACTGTGTCATTGTCTTCTCTGGGCTCTTTAGGCATCTCAGTACTGAATGAGCCACTCTCTGATTTCCTTTCCAAGTCTACCAGCAAGCAAAACACAATAGTTTCTGGAAAGAAACTAGCACAGATTTTTTTTTTCCAGAACTAGAAGAGAGAATGATAAAAAAGCAGATTCTGTACTTGAGAACAATGGCTAAATTTCTCAAGCCAGCAATGCCAACTAATATACCCCCCACCTTGACAGTAAAACCTTTGGCACCATCCCAGAGGTTGTATTTCTAGATATCAACACACACACACACACACACACACAAAAAAAAAAAAAACCAAACAAACAAACTGAGTTATTATCCCTAAGGATGGTTACATGTCACTGGGAGTATTAAAGTATTTTGTCAAACCCAGACTGACCCTTCTCGGAGCTCAGAGATGCCATTATTCAGAGGTTAGTTTTCCTAATGAGTGTTTTTTCTAGTGACTTGTTTACTTGCTCCTGGCCCAGACTGCCCACCCCTTCTGGAGTCTGGCACTGGATGTGGAAAATGTCCAAAACTTCACAAGTTGTGTATTTCTGCAACAATTTGGCATATTTACATGATGTTCCAGTGTAGGACTCTGAAGCTACCAATCATTATAAATAGCATTCTCTCACACTCCTTGTCCTATTTTCTCAGTAATTTGAGTACCAATTCTGTGTGCGATATTGAAAAGGAAATGCCCTTAAACGTTCACCCATTCAACAACAAAAAACCTTAAATTGCTTTCAGTGTATATTTTGAAGTTGCAGAAGAGTATGTTGATTTTATTAGTAAATCTAAAAACAACATTGTTGATTTTTTTGTTTGGTGTAGAGAGGCATGATGTTTAGGAAAACCTAGATTATACTGAGATATGTCGATTTTCAATCAGCAATATTTAAAAGTCCCTATTATGGCCCCCTAATTACATTTTAATGATTAAACCTTGGAAATGATGTTGATTTAAGTCAAAACAACTTTTGAAGGTATTTTTCTTGCCTGCAGCTATCTGAATACCTAACAGGAGGAAAACAGGAAAAGAGAATTAAAAGAGAATGATGTTCTACCACAAAAAGTGGGTTTTAGGTTTTTTGTGTGTTTATTTTGAATTAGGGTTGATAACCACAATGGAAAAATCTAGTCATAATGGGCAAAATTTGGAAAGTTTTCAGCATACAGGACACTGTTTGTATTTGCTTTACAAAAAGTTGATATTAAGAATAAAAAATTAATGACAAAAACCATAACGTACAATTTATGTCCACACATATACCTACCTCTCACTGTCACGTAATCTTATGTTTAGGTTCTACTTGGACTCAAAACAAAACAAAACAAAAAGATAAATTTGGAAAGAGTCTCCTTATCAGAATATTGAAACTGAAATTCAGGAATTAGATGCAAACACTGAAATCCCACAGCACTTTTTTCCTCAGCATTATTTCTTCCCAAGAGGGAGATGGAAACTACAGAATTATAAATAATAAAAATGCTTACTTTGAAAAGCTAACAATAATGAGTAAAAGGGAAAGCCTTCATAAAACATCACACTTAAACATATTGGCCTTCTACAAAAAAAGACAAAGGGCTAAAATAGGTCCTTGTATGGATTATCTAAAACAAATCAGAATGGATAAATATTATGCTTCTGTTAGAGAATGGGGTTTTATTGACGGTAATATATTTTATTGATTTTGCTATGGACTGTCTAATAATGTTTGTAATCTTTTTCATAAAGTTTCAACAACACTGAAAGTTTTGCATGTCCCGAGCACACTGACCATTTCTCTGAGCCTGTACACATGCTGTTTCCTCTGTGGAGAATTTGTATTTTCTACAATCTGTGCCAGAAAAAAGACTGGCCCACAATGAAGTTTCTGGTTCAGGTAGAATGGAAGAGAACTTGGGTGCTTGTCAGGAATAAGATAAGTATTTATATTATGAAGGTAGCAATTCAAATTATTATATTATAAATAGTACCGGAAGAATTTGTTATTTATTTGGAAAATGCATAAATTTAGACTCCTGCCTTACACCTTATTCAAAACTATATTTCATGGGTTTAATGGTATAAATGTGTAAAATAAAACTATATAAATATTGAATATTGTTTAGGAAAATAATTTTTATAATCAGCAGGTACAATTAAGATATCTATGGAAAAAAGGCAAATAAACATGAGAAGATGACAACCTAAATATTAGTCAGATAAATGTAAATTGACATATCTATTCTGTACCAGTTATCATTTATCATAATATCTACTAGGTGAGGAGCGAAAAAAGTAACTCTTGAATGTTGTTGGCGAGATTGATATAGATTTTAAAGGACAATTAGAACAATAATTCAAAATTCCAAATATGCATGCATACATTTAAACCTAGAAATTTTAGGTTTCAGAAATCCATCCTTTAGAAATACTCCCGGATGTATACAAAGACATATACACATGGTCATTGCAATATCATTTGCTATAGCAATGCAATGACGACAATAAAAGTCCATCAAAAGGGCATTGATTAAATCAATTAGAATTCAACTACACAGTGGATAATCAGACCACTGTTAAAATGAGCACGGTAGTGCTCGCTTCGGCAGCACATATACTAAAATTGGAACGATACAGAGAAGATTAGCATGGCCCCTGCACAAGAATAACACGCAAATTCGTGAAGCGTTCCATATTAAAAATTAAAAAAAAAAAATGAGCATGGTAAAAACAATGAACAAGGTGTATGTGTATTTAACAAGCTGGACAAATGTTCAATATATACTTTTAAGTCAAAAAAGAAAGTTTCAAAAAAATATGCACTGAATGCCTTCATACACAATCACATAAATGTATTGTTTGAAAGTTATACATGTATAGCCATTATAATTACATGTGTATGTTTCAACCTGCTTATGTGTCACCTTTTTTTATAATCTTTCTCAGTCTCCCCATGAATATAATCTCCACCTTTTAAGTTACTTCCATGCCTATGGATACAACTAAAATTCCACTACCATCACACCCTTGTAGTTTCTAATCAAATAAAGATTTAAAAGTTTTCAGCAGACATAAGGTGCTGAACTTTCAGAAATATACATTAATCTGCAGCATCCCAAATGCCAAAACCTTAGAAAAAACAAGGCAATCTTCCAACAAATAATTGGAGCCTCAGCTATTTGCCTAGCTTGTCTCCGGACAATAGGAGATGTGGAGACAGCACTGAGGCGGGCACAGTGCCCACAGGGAGGGCATTCTCCACCCACCCAGAGGAGACGCTCAGACTCCGGGGGCCAGGGCTGGGGGCTGCTCTCTGCTAAAAAGCCTGTCCCTTATAATGCTCCCTGAATTTTAAATCTCTAACCAAGTGCAGGCAGGTGGGAGCTAGAGAGGGAGAAAGAATGTGAACCCTCGTGCCAGCTCCAGAGCAGCCCACAAGGAGGAACAGCGGGCGCACACAAAGATGCTCCCAAGCTTTTCACCTGACATCTGCTCACATCAACTCAGTTTCAGGAGGGGTTTTACAGACATTAGGACTGTGCTATTGATTATATACTTAAAGTTATGCTTGGTTTGAGAAGGACTGATTAGAAAGTACATAGTCTAAAGGAAAGGAAACCAAACGCATAGGTGAGTCAACCCAAAGTAACTGTTTATGTATAACTACAGTTTAGATGTTTAAAATACCATCGGTCTCAGAGATTAGAACATCTCCGTGCTGAAGCATCTTCACTAAAGGACGGAATTTTTTTAAGATATTGGAAACCTTTAAGATCACCTATGAATTGCCCTTACCAATTCTCTCTGTAAAAGGTGATGATGGATCACTAAGTTCAACTTGGGAAAACTGTGGTATTAAATCCTTAGAGATTTTCCTCCAACTGCCTATCTTTTTCCAACTACCATCTCCAACTTCAAAATCAAAATTGCTAAAGTATTTAGGAGTTTAACAGAATTCAAACAAATCCAGCATAAAGTTATATGTTGATAGATGATATGTATATATATAGTTAGATAAATAGATGACAGAAAGAGATGTTTCACATTTATAAAAACATATATTTTAGATATGTGTAATACATGTTTCTTGGGATATCTATACAACCCAAACCAGAGTGAAAATTATTGCAGACAGCATCTTGTAGTGATGTTACCAAATGCTAAGGTTATTTTTTTCTGATGAGCTTCACAAGGAAAAAAATTCCTAGCCCACGTGGAAAATAAGGCAAAGAAATCTTTTTTTTTTTTTTTTTTTTTTTAATCTCATAGACATCTTCTAATGTAGTGGTACTCACTTCTAATGTAGTGAGATAGCAGCAGCTTCGCCTGGGAACTGGTTGGAAATTCTGAGGGTGGAGCACAGCAATAGGAATTTAATGAGCCCCCAGATGACTCTGTTACCCATTCAAGTTTGATAATCACTGTTCTAATGGGCTGTGCTTTTGTGGGCTCTGATAAGCTAAACTTGGAGTAAATTGACCATTTGTGTTACCAAGGTCTTCTTTCACAGAACTTTTACATTTGGGTTACTGGGCTAATTAATTCTCAATATCTAAGAGGGAATCCCTTAGTCATTATACATTCTCACACATATTAGTAAATAGGCAAGCATTTGCATATGAGCCATAACAGTGGAATATATGATCTAACATTTTTTGATTTATAAATACTTATATTTAAAGTCTTATAAAAGTATAACAATTAAATCCATTGACCTATAGTCAACAAACCATCTTTATTGGAAAAGAAATCAGTAATTGGACCTACCCTAATATAGTCTAATAACTTTATCTAAATGAAAAACTGAACAATATCTGTGCTCATTATAGAAGTTATCTGTAATATGTTTATTCCTTGACTTCAACCCTGCTTCTACCACTTTCTTTCTGCCATAGTAAGCAGAGTAGTATCTTGATGCCTTCAAGTTATTATCAGCCATGCGTGGGGTTGAGCATTGAATTTATGATGCCAATTAAAACCCAGCACCTTCTTGCATGTGTGCTAGGAAATAACAGTCTTCTACCTCCTGTCTCAGCATAGTATGAGTTTTCAAAGTCTCCAAACTTTCTAAATCTTCAGTGAATTTTATATAAAACCATAGTATAAAGTCAGTGTTCATATTTCTTCTTCAAATAGTTCAACATGGTTAATCAGTAAGATGAAAGGCATGAAAATGTCTATGTAAATTATGAGTATCTGCCACTGAGTCTAACTGAATTTGAAATCGCAAATAACCCAGATAAAGGTCTTCCCCAGGCAACATAGTAAACATGATTATAGATGAAACCATTTTTATTTTATCACCTTCAAATACTTTAATAGAAACACTAATTATATTATACCCTAATTGAAATGGGTTAGCAGTTCAGATAATAGTACATAGAAGCAATAATTAACAAAAGTGTTCTATATTTCCTAAAGTGTCTAAGACGTCATTGAAATAATTCTTACTTCTGATTTGTCTTAAATCCCTGCATTAATGTTCTGAGATTAAGGCCAAGTAACAGGATATTCACATAGCTGTCCATATTTTAACTTGCTCTTTATTACATTTCTTCAATTTAGTCTTCTTGGCACCATACATATAAAACAAGCTGTAAGCATTACAAGCTGTGGATTAAATTCTCCATTTAATTCCTACACGTACATAGTATGACTTTAAAAATTAAATTAATCAAAATTTTCATATTCAAAATGAAATAATTTAGCCATTAATATTAAAATTTCTTACCATCAAATAGCAGTTAATATCTCAACTTAAAATGTCAAATCAAAAGTAATAGGGGGCCAGGAATGGTGGCTCATGCCTATAATCCTAGCACTTTGGGAGGCCAAGGCAAGAGGATCACTTGAGGCCAGGAGTTTGAGACCAGCCTGATGAATATAGCAAAACCTCATCTCTACAAAAACTAGAAAAATTAGCCGGGCATGGTGGTGCACACCTGTATTCCCAGCTACTGGGGAGGCTTAGGCAGTAGGATTGCTTGAGCCCAGGAGTTGGAGGTTGCAGGGAGCTATGATGACACATTCTAGCCTGGGCAACAGAGTGAGAACTTGTTTCAAAAACAAAACAAAACAAAACAAAACAAAGAAAACAAAACCAAAAACCCAAAAGTAGTAGAAAAATCAAGAAAAGATATTAAAACATATTAAAATGTTTTGTATGCATGGTAATTATATAAATAATTGAATTCTTCAAGCCCAAAAGGAAAAAAAATAATCTGCCACCATATGGAGATACATCTCAACATTTTTGGAGGGGTAAATAATTTTAACATATTATTTAAGGCCTTTCTTATTGGTCTTAGATGCCTCTGAGTCTTTCAGCCATTCAGCAATGGCAGAGCTGGGAGACTGGTATCAGTAAGAAGGAAAAAACTACCTTTGCAGTTTCTTTCTCCTCTTGGCACTTCCAGTCCTGCCTCCTGTTTCATTGCCCCTGAGCCTAACGTAAGTTGCAGTTGTCACCAGGAGCTCAGGTAGCAGACAGGAACCCCCGCCTGTTCTGAGACCTTGCCAAGAGCAGCAATTGTTCAGCACCGGTAGGTGCAAGAGTGTGCCTGGCACCTCCATTGGAGCATTCTGAGTTGAAAGAAAAACCTCTATTAATGCAGCATACTAATGATCTTTACATTTTAATTAGAAATGCTTAAGTTAAGATCACTCGCTGAAACCATAATGAGCAAGGGAGGGTTTACCTCCTGTTCCTCTGCTTTTTGACTGCAAGACAGAAGCAATAAGCTGACCTGAATCAGGTCAGAGCAAATATCAAGAAAACTCATTAGAAATCTGTGATTTAGTTCAAGCTGGAAATACCAGATATTTCCACTTCAAAGCCAAGAAAACATAAGTTTAGTAAAGGGAATATTCTGCAGAGTATGATGAAGAAGGATTCTCTCATGTCTCTCTCTTTCCCCTCTCTCCCCCCACCACTCACACACATGCATACATTTTTATTTGTTTTTTTTTCATATCCAAATAACTACACTTTTAAAGTATCCAGTGCCTTCAATATGCAGAAACCCAAAGCCACATGCCTATACCAATGTCTGAGAACTTCACAAAGTTTGAATATTTTTCTAAGCAATTTGATTGTTTTTGTTTGCTTTATCTAAAAGCATGAAATATCATACTAAATAAACTCAGAATGTTTTCTCCTTTTTTGATTATTGTAAAATCAAAATATTGTAAAAATTAGAATTAATACTTTTGGAAAATATTTAGGAAACTGTCCCTTAAACAGAGGACTAACATGTTACTTTTGAAAACAGAGAAACAAAGAAAAGATCTAGGTGATTTTATTGGGAAAAAAGTTCTATGAGAGTACCCCAATGACTTGGAAAGTAGCAGCATCACCATGGAAGCTTTTAAACTTTGATACCACGTAAACAGTTCCCAGGATCGCTTGAGGAATAACATAAAAGAAAAGTACCAAATCCAGGCTGAGTGCTGGAAAATGGCTTTGGGCCTTTCCTAAGAAATATTTGCATGAAGACAGCACGGTGGTGAGTAGCTTTGTTTCTTTCTTAGCCATTTCATTTCAGTGTAATTTTAACCCAGATGCTGCCTCAACTCTCCTTCTTTAAGTACATGGAGCAGGGTTTCCTGAGGTGAGGTTTTCCAGACATCTAATGGTCCACAGTGGTCAACCAATGAGTCCACAAGTAACATGGAAGCTTCAGAAGCAAAAGCAATGAAACAATTATGTTAACAAACATTTCAGAAACGTATGATGTGAAATTATATGATTTGTACAGAAGCCTGGTTGCATGTATAATAGCCATCACCTTCTGAAAAGTTGTATGCACTTTAAGAGTGTGTTAATCAATTCTTCTTGCCTATTCATCAGTTAACAGAATGTATTTCTGTCTCCACAGATGAATTTTTCCATCATTCGCAATATATTTTTTATAATTGTGAATTTAGTATTTCTTATGGTATCATGCTGAGTTAATGCTCCTATTTGAAATTTTTGGATCAATAGCTCAAAAAGTGCTCAATGATGCATGAAAGTAATGATGACAATAATAATAATTTCAACAACTCAGAAGGTCACACAAATAAAAAGAGAATGGAACCCTATTGCAAATATAGAATATGATTTTGTATGTATTTGAATGTGTGAATCTGCTGGTGTAATGATTTTGCATAAAAAGATGAAAATGGAAGTGAATATCTGAAAATGGATGTTTGGGGGAACAGCAAATCTCTTGGCTCTCAGCCCAATTCTATTTTCTGTTATGAAACTTCTTCCAAATAATGACATAAACCCATAAAAGCTTCATTTCTAAAGATAACAAAGTGAAGTCTTGTGGAAACAACCAGGCTTTTCAATATAAAATTAATTTTGTCACCTGGACAAGATGCAACTAAAGCTAGAGTGGCATCAGCCACAGTGTCTGTTTTCATAAGCCTAAATCTTTTATTTCTAATAGCTTGAGTCTCCTGGTTTTAAACATATGTCTGTTAATTCTGTGATTTTTCTCTTTAGACCATCTTGTCATCTACAGATAATGACAGATGCTTCTTCCTTTCCAACAATTCTCCCTTCTTTTTTCTTATTAAATTTATTATTTGGACTTAGTCCTCTAGCACAGTGTTGGAGAGTTGCAGCAATAATTAGCATCTTCTTATTCCTGACTGAGAAAAAGAGAGAGCAGGGAAGGAAAGGAAGGATGGAGGGAGGGAGGGAAGAAGGGAAGGAAGGAAAGAAGGAAGGAAGGGGAAAGAGAATGAGAAAAGGAGGGAGGAAGGGATAGGAAGGGAGGGAGGGAGAAAATAAGACTCTTAAGACCATTTTTTAATGAATAAATAGTTCTGTGTACTCATATATATCCTGAACCTATAACTTGTTATCACAGCACAAAAAAGTAGTTGATGTTTAATAAAGTATTTTAACCAATCAACAGTGGGATAAATTACAATCAGAAAATCAAAATCCTGATGAAGATTCTTATTTAAAACGAGACCAACCAAAATGTCATATAAATATAAAGAATGTACTTCCAGAGAACTGCAGGTTGCCCTGATAGAATAGTCTTGCCAGTTATAAAATTATTTAAGGGACATATTTTCCATTTGCTATTTCTATGTTTATATAAGAGAATAAATGTTAAGAATTATTAAGATAATACATATATAGATTGATATTTCCTTAAATAAAGTTACAGGAATAACTTCTGAAATACATGTTAAACAATTTGTTCACACTTTCTTAAACTGAATTTAGGTTTGTTTTCTTGTAATGTTTTTTAAAATAATCATAAACTTACAGAAAACTTGGAAATACAGTGCAAAATTTTTTAGTTTTCTGCACTGTTTGGGAATAAATTGCTGACATTATGTTCCATAATTCCTCAATCCTAAATTGTGTGTTTCTTCCAAAAAAGGGGACATTCTTCTTATACAATCATATTATCTCTATAAACATCAGGAAATTAACACTAATACATAAAAATA
Organism: Eulemur rufifrons; assembly: GCF_041146395.1. Classification (NCBI taxonomy): domain Eukaryota; kingdom Metazoa; phylum Chordata; class Mammalia; order Primates; family Lemuridae; genus Eulemur; species Eulemur rufifrons. The sequence continues at coordinate 113,115,757 of NC_090989.1, forward strand.
ACCTGTAGATAACCTTCAAGTTTCTCCAATTATCCTAATGATGTCCTTATAGCAAAATGATCTAATTCAGATTCGCATGCTGCATTTACTTGTTATGAATCTCTAGTCTCCTTCAGTCTGCAACAGTTTCTCACTTTCTCCTTGACTTTAAGGACCTTAATGCTTCAGCAATTACAGAGCAGCTATTTTGTAGAATGTCCTCCAATTTGGGTTTACCTGATGTTAAGCATTTCTGGTATAACAGTTGGTTTTAATTTGTCCCATTGAAAATGATACGATATTCACTTTGATCACTTGATTAACATGAAATCTGCCATGTTCCTCTACTGTAAAATTGCTTTGTAACTATATTTGTAAGGAAGTACTTTGAAACTCTTTAAATATTCTGATTCTTATTAAACTTTGAGGTTATTCATTTATTTAATTATATCATCATGGACTCATGGTTTCCAATTTATCAATGAGTTACAATCTATTAAAATCATTAATTATCTCGATATACAAACTGAAGTTGGTTTGGCCAGTGGGAACTCCTCCAAGGTTTCAGTTCTTTTTTCTACCACAAGATTACCAAGGCTTATTAAACTTTCTCTGCCCCAGTCCTGAAAGTAGAATTTCTCAAAGGACCCCTAGATCCTTTTTGTGGGGAATAGTTGCTACAGAGTCCTCTCAGGGGACAGAGCTGGGGAATATATGTGTATATATATTCAGAGAGTGTGTGTGTGTGTATGTGTATGTTCAGAGTGTTTATAATCACACAACTATATTTATTTCTATTGTTATCTATTTTTTATATCTATATAAAAATCCATGAGTTCACACCAATAGTGTTGAATCCAATCTACAGGGTTTATCCTAGTTTTGTCCCCTGCCATTAATAGAACGCCTTCTCTAACAGTAAGAAACTGATTCCCTTTACCATTTTTATTTGATCAATTCTTTTGTATATAGCCAATATCCCACCTCTGTCACAATCCATTTCCCATCCAAGGACTCAAAAGCCAGCTTGCACGTCTTGTTCACCCCACTCGGGCTCTGACTGTTCATTTCAGCCCCCACCTCCACATGAACACCCTTCCCAATTGCTCAGACTCTGACACACGCTACACAGGCCACTACTCATCTACCTGGATCCCCCCTCACCCGGCTCAGGCTTGGACTCAGCACGCTGGGGCACTCTCATGTACAGATGCCTTTCTCACCCAGCTGGACCTCTGACTGCCAGCCCACGCTGGACCCCCAGTGACATGGACAGCTACCTTTATCAGCCCCATCCAAATGATGTAGAAAGGAAAAGGAAGCAGGAAGAGAGAAAAAAAAAAAAAAAAAAACTGTATTGTATAGTATTCTATACTACATTGAGTTTTCATAAGTATTATTAAAAACTCAAGAACATTTTTTACAAGTACCAGTATTATTTGTTCATATCAATCAATCAGCAAGCATTTATTGAATACCTCCTATATGTTCAGCTGAGGTGATATTAGAGAAGTATGAAAAGGTTTCTGTCATGTAGCTACTTTAAATTATATTTAAAATTAAGGGGGAAGTAGAATAAAGTTCACTACATTTTCTATAACAACAGAAACACAAAAAGGAAAATACATAGCTCTTAGATTCTCAAATGGTCATAATACGTAGTTTGCTCTGAGGTAGTCTTTCTACACCTGATGTCTATGCCTTTTCTTCCAATTTCACTAACGCTTACCCAGCAACAAGCTTTTTATTAACGATTCAGAAAGGATAATGGTAGGTTTCACTCTGTTAAATTACTGGAGCATACACTATCATTATTTTGGTATCACTGTCATAGAACTAATGCATAATAAAGAAAGTCTCATAGCATAATGTAAGAAAAAAATCACCACTTAACAAAAGAAGAGAGAAAAAGAAGAAAGAAATGTATTACAGAGTAAAATTTAAAAAGAACTTGCTATAGGTTGATCTGACTCAGGAATACAATTTATATTTTAAACATAATTTCCATAAAGGCCCACATTTCATTTTAAGTGTGTAAAGCATAAGGCACACGTCCATGCTCTGGCTAGGACTGTGGATGCTGTGACTGTGGGGCCACGCAGTAGCCCACAGGAATATTGAAAAACAGAACAAGTGTCCATGGAGAAAGGAAAAGGCAAAGAGCCAGTGGTAATCAAAGAAGACAACAGTCCGGCTGGGAAGCCCTATAGGAGTAGACAGAAAAAGGAAATAGATACTTCCAATTGCTTCTGTCACCACAACTGTCATTTTTTATGGTTCAAAGGGAGCTTATATCATTTGTGTCTTATTCTAGATGGATTTTTTAAAAAGTGATTACAGTGGGCTGAATAGAATGTCATAGCTGAAGGATAAATACTGACTAATGTCCACAGCAAAAAAAGACAACTATTATTAAAATTGTTAATTGTTGTCCTCAGATACTGCCTTTTTCAATAGAAATGTACAGAAATGATTATGAAACCAATTATTCATGCCTTGAAATCCACAAGTGTGTTTTAACTTCACTCTCTTGCCTTTTACAAGAGTGACCAAAATTCAGTACTTCTATGTAATATTATTTATGATCAAGGCACAGTCTTCATTAAGGTACAAAATATTTCCTTCCATAACCTAAGAGGAAATAAAAACTATTTACTGAATGTTCTGGGTGTCCTCTACAACGAACAAAAGTTTCCACATGGTCTTTGCTACTGTAATTGTGGTACTACAGTCATTAACTGAGACATTTGGGAATGGCTGTCCAGGCTGCCCTTTCCCCTAAAACCCTCTTCAGTGGTAAAGTTCTAGGACTCCACCCCTTTTACCACTCTTCCTCTGATTACAGTGGATACTAACGCAAGCAGGATTAATCAGTGAGGTTAGAGTTAGGACTCAGCGACATTAATCACTTACCTGATGACACTTAATTTTTAAGGACATCTGAAATGTCCCTCCTGTTCATAAGTGTAGTCCTTGCATGAATAAACAGAGAAAAGTTGTCTGCAAGGTGAAGCAGACATGCTGAGAGAAACAGAGACAAACCAGAGCAAAGAGGAGGGACCTCTTTCTCTGACCTTTCCATTCTGTTTCCGCCATCTGCCCTTCAGTTTGATGAAATTCCACTGGTTCCTTGTAAACAGCCCCCACCTCAACCCTGCCTTTTACTTAAGCTGGCTAGGATAGAATAGAGTTGAGGAAGCCTTTGTTCTGTGAACAGTGTACCTGTCAGCTGTTTGCAAGCTGTACCTCTTACTCTGTGAACCCTTGTTCTTACTGGTGGCGGTATTTATATGAACCTACCACTTCAATTCTTTGTATATTTGCAGGTGGCTACCAATGGATTACTAAGCACCCAAGGATCACAGACTTACTGCTTAATCTCTCCTTTCCACTCCACTTTAATGCGATCATCCCTGGAGCAAGTAACCAGGTACCAGGGGTCCTAGATTGGGAAGTTCCTCTATCGGCAGCTCAGAATATCTCTACTTGAAATACTTAGTAGAGATCTCAGTATTTGTTTTCTGTACAGATCCTGAAACTATAATCGAGCCTATGAATGAATATGGAATATAATAATAAATTCATCTGATATCTTAACCTCTAGCTTGATTAGGTACACAAAGGTTTTCAATGTTCCCTTATAGTCAATGTCCAAGAGATTACCTTAATTAAGCTAGAAAACCCATTTTTATTATTTGGCTCTTATCATCTTATTTTAGTTTTCATGTTTATTATTGTATTAATTTTATTGTATCTGTACCATTTATAGTGAATATACTCAAATTCCTCTTGAATAAAATGATAAAAACATAACAGTGAAGTTAACCATGAGAACAAGAAATTATTTTGGGACTCATCCATTTCACTGATATATCAGCCAGAAATGTTGAGGCTCCATAAGATGAAGTGTCACTAAGAGGCTATCAAGGTTAGCCTCTAAGGTTAACCATACCATGTGCTCCATGTAACTGGGCCTCTTTCAGGATCTTTCATTCATATTTACAATTACAGAGCACTTACTCTCCACATAAGAAATAGAAGTAAAGAAGAAATGTTTCCTGCATTTAGGGAATTTACGTTATTGGGAAATACAGACATATAGTCAGCTAACAAGATTATAAGAAAAAAATAAAATAAACTCTAGGAAGATATGCACATTTGTGTGGTAAGAGAGAGGACAGGACAAGTATTAAGAGTTCTGTGTTGTTGGGGACAAATGAAGGGATAGTATCTTAATTGGGCCGTGAAGTATACATAGGTTGAGAAAAACCAAAAAGCCATCAGGACATCCCAGGCCAAAGGGACAACCTGAGCAAAAGGGCAGGAACCTAAAGGTTCATTTTTGTTTGAGGGACAGTGAAAGGGCAATCAGGAAAATCTTGATTTGTTAGAATTTGTTAGAATTTTGATCTATATGTAAAGTCATATTGGGGAGTTTGGACTTAAGATATGATATATCTGATAATGTACACTTTACTCATAAGGCTAAGATTTTGTCATTTCAAGTGCTGCTTACATTAAAAAATAATCTAAGGAGAAAGTATAAAATGAAGGAACTCAAACGGGGAGTTACAGTATTAGAGGCAAAGAAAATATACTATACACTTAAAAACTAAAACCGATGTTGTTGCTGTTAACATGGGTTCAACCAAGAGTTTAATAGTTACATGCTCTGCCAACTGAGCAAATCAGCTGAAATTTGTTTTTTAAATGATCTGTTGTATCCTTTATAAGTTTGTGCTTAAAATCAGATGTCTCCAGGGTAACTTAATTCCTTGGTGTCCCAAATGATCAGTGTATGTCTGTATGGGCATCACGCTATGGTTCTTAACCTCTCTGGAGTCATAGACCCTCTTAGAGTACAAACAAACATAAACACATAAAAAAATAATTTCTTTTGGTAGAGCAGAGCATGTGTAAATTCTTACTGCCATAACTGTGGTTGATATTAACATGTCCTTATTTTCAGCAATATTTTATGTAAATCTGTCCAAAATTAAGAGATTGGTAACTAACATTATAAAATCATCCATTCGTTTTCTGTTTAAAACCTTTCATTTCTTATAAATTATATATTAAAACATTTTCTTTATCACATAGAAATGGTTCTTGACCCAACGTGAAAAAAATTAACTAAAAAATAGTTTATGGCTTTGCCCCAAGAGCTACTTCTCTCCGTTTCCTAGAGGATTTATATTTAGCAAACTACATTTCTTCTTGCCAGTATATGTGTGACAATATGCTACAAGGAGAAACATAACTAAAACTGTCAAAACTAAGCCACTGACAGCACATTTGTATGACAGGGCAAATCTAGGTTGACATACTGTGATAACAAAAGCAACCCAGTCAAAGGGCCACAGGCAGCTACTCTCACACCCAAAGGATGGTATCGTGCAGTAGCACAAGGCAATTCTTACATGTCAAATGGACCTATAATTTTTAAAAGGAGATTATGTGATGGTCTTACCTTGCAATTTTTCATGTATATTCATTTAAAGGATACTTTTAATAATACAAGGTAAGAAACAGCAGAACAGCAAAAGGTGATGAAAGCAGAATTCTATGTCAAACAACTGGAAAAACTAGATAATAAATTCAGTGCACAGGCATTTTCTCTTCAATCATCTCACACTGTCCTCCACGGCCCCCCTCCTAGTGCCGCCACAGAAAGCAGACAGCCACATCTGCAAGTAAAATCAGTTTATGTGCCAGCGAGCTCCTTGTCCAGGACTTTCGTGTTTAGTTCTTATCATTTATTTCATTTTGGAAACCATGGTGAAACAACAAACATAATCTTATATGCTGGAAATCGGTGTCATTTTTCCCTTTTAGCACCTTTACTTGCACAGCTGCCTTTGATCTTCTGTCTTAATGAAAAAATATTCTTAAGCAGAAAATATCATTGAAATTGATTTCTAAAGTGCTTGAAGACAGATATGAAGAATTACGAGTTTTTCAGAAAATTTGTGTGGTAACATATTTATGAGGTACCTCCCAAAGAAGAAACTCCTGTCCAGCCAAGCAGAGATCGCAACAGGATAAAAACATAACTTCAACAAAGTCCTTGGAGACCCACTGTTCTCCTGCCAGCTGAGCTGCTCCTTTCTTTACTCCCTGAGGAAGCAAATGGCTGGGAGGCTGGGAGGATCTCGGGCCTGTCTAGGGCCTGATTAACCAGATAAGGGAAGAAAGTGCTCTGCCTATTATCACATCTGTTATCAGTGCCACTTGGTGGTATGGGAATCCCCACCCATCATTTCTAACCCAAGACTCTCCAGGCATAAATAAAAGAACACTCCACCCACAATCTATTACTTACAGGCCTGGGGCTTCTGCATGTTTGTCACTGGAGATTCCAGATCCTCACTAAACCCCCTTAACTCTGAGTTCTTCCACAGTGAAGGGGTTGACCAGCAAATCACAAAGTATATAATCACCACCAATCATCTCACAGTCAGACTTCCTGCCACTCAGCTTTTGGAAATAGCCTCATACCTGCATAAAACAATAAATGGTCTCTACACAAGAAAATGCTTATTCTCTTTCTATATGAGAGAGGCAGTGAAGATATTATAAACATATCTTTGATCAGAAATGATTGATTTAATATTGTGCATAAAATTAAGATTATTGATTTCATTGGTTATGTTTTTTCTAAGCATTCCTATTCTATCTACCCTAACAAACAAAGGAGCACACATTAGAAATGGCAAAGGTTGACTGAAGCAGAACTGATAGAAGTATTTAATAGATGGAAATGTTATCTGAGAACAAGGGAGGCAAGAGGATAAACAAGCTTAGTAGATAAGAATGTAGGGTCTGGAAGCAGACTTTTTGGGTTCCAACCTGTCTTTGCTACTGTGGCTTTATGCATTGAACAAGATGCTTAACTTTTCTGTGCTTCAGTTTACTCAGCAATAGAGTGAGGATAATGTGGTACCTGCCTCACTGGGTTGTTTTGAATGAGTTTAAATAAGTTAATACCTGTGAAGTGCACAGAACTATATATATTTGGCACAGAGTAAGTCCTTTGTTAGTCCTTGGTAAAGGTAGTATTAGGACAGCACAGTGATAAGAACTATTTGAATAAGAACAAATGACCTTACATATCAGAATAGGCCCTGAGACAGTCTGTGACAATGGTTGGTATTTATAAAAGATTTCCTGATTTCTGTTTTAAACCAAAAAAAAAAAAAAAAAAGAAAGAAAAGAAAAGAAAAATGTATCAAGCTGCATATAGTGTTTGTGTAATCTTTTGTAATCTGCTGTTTTACTTAATGTTTAGTGAAAATTTTCCTAAAATGTTCATTTCACGGACATGTCTTTTGTTTTCTAGATTTCCTATTACTACACATTTAAGTTCTTTTCAACTTTTTGCTATTAATAGATGAAAAGAAAAATATTGTAGAAAGAAAAAATAATAAAAGAAAAATATTGGTATTTAAAACAAACAAATGAATTAACTGTAACTACCTTTCCATATACTAGTAGAGATGGTTCTTCATTTAGGAAAATATCTGGAAAAGCCTCTTTGAACATAAAAATAAAAAGTAACAGTCCATGCATGGTTTGAAATGAGAGGAAATTACAAAGAGAAATGTGAGCTTCCCTGCACAGTGAAGTGAAAGAACTTTGTTTTTCCTTGGGGTGCTCCAGTAGAGTATGAGAAGCCATGGGAATGGAGAGAGGAGAGGGGAGGAGACGCTCCCTGGTTTGGATGACATGACATGTGCTGGGGCTCCATGGAGGACATGCCAGGAAGAAATTTCCCCAAGGCAGGAATGGTACATAATTTTCTAACTGTGGTGAAATTTGACATCAACATTAAAACTGTTTCTTACATCATGCTATACTTCCCATTGATGATCCCTAGACTTAATTGTCTTCAAACAAAAAAATTGTGTCAATTATAAGTTAAGAGAATGGGAAAAGATAGGTGGCCAGTGCAGAGAAAAGCAGGTCACCAAGAAGGGTCAACAGACAGTAAAGCCAAACATAACCATAAATAGACCATTCTGGGGTAGCAAGAGGTAGCAAGGACGTAGCACATTCTGACCAATGAGAAGACCATGGTAGCAGTGAGATCTTGGGAATTGTATCAAACCATTCTGTTCCTCAGATTTCATCCATAAAATGGTGCTAATGATGTCACTATTTTGTATAGTTACAATGAAGACTGAGTGAACCAATGTAAAATTAAATGCATAGAAGACCACTGGCAATAATCTGTGTTCAATAAACATTAACTTAGGCCACTCCCATGAATCTCCTTGTACATCCATGATTGAAGGTAGTCCCTGAAAAAGTCACCAAAAGAATTTGAAATCAGAATAAAGTCAGGTTTGTATTGTTCTACAGATAGAAACTGAGATGAAGAGCCAAAACTTTGAGCTAACACACAAACACTAAGACTATCTGTGATTAACTAAATGTAGTATATAATCTTTCCAATTTTTTTCTCTAGAGAGGTATCCATGCAGATAAGCATTGTGGAAATAGAGAAGAACAGAATCTGGCCAGGTGTGTTGGCTCATGCCAGTAATCCTACCACTCTGGGAGGCTGAGGCAGGAGGATCGGTTGAGGTCAGGAGTTCAAGACCAGCCTGAGCAAGAGCAAGACTCTGTCTCTACTAAAAATAGAAAGAAATTAACTGGACAACTAAAAATAGAAAAAATTAGCCAGGTGTGGTGGTGCATGACTATAGTCCCAGCTACTTGGGAGGCTGAGGCAGGAGGATCGCATGAGCCCAGGGGTTTGAGGTTGCTGTGAATGAGGCTGACACCATGGCACTCTAACCCAGGCAACAGAGTAAGATTCTGTCTCAATCAAAAAAAAAAAAAAAAGAGAAAGAGAGAGAGAGAAGAATAGAATCCTACCAAAGACCATTCACATTCTATACATTTCTTGTCTGTATCTCTTGGTTACACCCATTATTTTTGCAGCCAAGCAAAAATTGCTCAAAATAAGACTCCTGAAATACCTAAATCTACATCTCATTTTAATTGTGTTAAAAATTCTATTTTTACTAATAAGTATTCACTACAATGTTAAATTATGTGCAGTGTACTCAATTTAATAAGTTAGAGAAGTAAGGCAACTTTTCAAAAAGAGCCTATTCAAAAAATAAATGTATGCTTTGAAGAGTAAGCTTCACTTGTTCAAGAAATTTGGTTATCTACAATAAACCATCCCCTAAAAATGCCAGCTAACTTAAGTTCTGGTTTACTGCTCTTCTGATATTTCTTCATTTCACTCTGTTAAACATGAAACAACAACTTGTACAGTTTTTTCAGCCATTTATTCTTTAACCAACTACAAGTATTCATTTATCCATTTATCATGGGTCCAACAAACATTTATTGTGTAGTACTATGTGCCAGGGACTGGACACTGCATAGCAACATGTTCAGATCTCAAAGAATATTTTTTTAACTGAGCATAGGATTCCATATATATCTTGCCATCCTTTGGTCATGCAGGGTGTGTTCCTTTTTGCTTGCCAGCCGTCATATAGGAGGGCTTGAGAAGATTTCCACAACTTGTACTGAGGAAGAGGCTTCAGTGAAGAAACTTACAAGCCAAGTCTGAGGTTACAAGAGAAGAGAAGGAATGGGGCCTCTATTCTTTCATCATCCTGCAGACAGGTGTGCATGGGCCAAAGTACTATCTCCAGGACACATCATGGGTGCCCCTCTGTGGATCAACCTTCTTATAAGGCAAACATGAGAACAAGCATGTCTAGTGAGAGATATAAACTAGTACCATTCAGGCTACTGTATTAAATATGACCTGAGGATAAGACCAATGTTGTCCATAATGTGTAAGATATAATTTTACATTTATTTTAATGTGTAATGAAAAAAAACATAACTGTTGCATTAAAATTTTGCAAATATTGCTTGGAATAAGGCTAAAGGATCATCTTTTTTTTTTAATGAAGTGTGAGAGTGGACTGTTAAAGCATATTATGTAAATAATAATACAGATAGAACTCAGAGCATTAAAAATTCCTCATGTGGTATGTGAATAACTATAGTTCAGGAAACACTGCTTCCTGCCCCTGAACCCTCACAAAATCCTCTGAAGTAGGCATTAATATATATTACTCCCGGGAATTGGGCTTAGAAAGTTCCAGAACAGTCCATCAGGGTCTGAAGGATGGATTGCTTGGCCATACAGCTCATATTCTTTCCAAAGTTCCGCACTGACATCAGAAGCACCAATGATCATCAAAAATCCTAAGCTATTTAGGATTTTCCCAGATGCTAACCTAACAAAATCAGCTTTCTATCCCACAGAGCAATCTGGAGCCATCATGCTGTGGACCGTGAAAGGAGTTTCAAATACAAACACAACTCTTTCCTTTTCCCTCCGAGTATCAATAGCTCACTTTTAGTAGCATGACTCTGCCTGTGCCTTTGCAGCCCAGAAACTTTAAGGTATTTGCCTCAAAATTCAGGAAAATATCTGCTGATAATAGGTTGCCCCATGGAGAGGTTTTCCACCAAAGGAAAAATCAAAGAGAAGAGAAACTAAACGTGGACTGAGAGAAAACTGCTGAGCTGGTTTCTACCATGAAAGTCATTAACCAAGTTGGATTAGTAAGCCCTTCCAAAGCCACATCTGCCCTATTAAAGCTTTAAGGGCCATATGCCAAAGTGAAAATTAAATAAAGCAACGAAAAGACTGTGCCCAAATGAATTTGGTTTTATTTTTACTACACAGAGTGAGGCTCTGCACTATAAAGCAACCGCAGAGAGACTTTGCCAAGTTGTGGTGGTTTCCCAGAACACATTAAACACTCAGGAAGTCTCCACCATCTCTACTAATGATGTTTGCTACTGGATCATAAAATGACTTCTCTCCTGACTTTTAGAGAAAAGTCTATTTGGTTAAAATTTCATCAAGTAATGTAAAATTTACCCATCAATTTCAGTATAGCTTGTTAGGGATGTCTTAAAATTCAGCAGCAATAAACATCTCAAAATGCCTGTTGTAATCAAAACCTCATTCCTGTCTTAATTACCTCTTTTCTTTCCGATATTACTAAGTATTTAATGCTATATGGAAAAAAAGATATCTTTGCTATGAATTTAGTAAAAGACAAAGGATACAGCTCAATGAAATTAGATGATATATCAAGTGTTTTTATGATTGCAAAGGACTTTCCCTATTCTGTTTATTGGTAGTCAAGGCAGCATCAGAAAAACTTTAGCCCTAGATAACTTGTAATAGCTATCTTATTCCATTTACTATTGCTTATAACCAATACCTGAAACCAGGTAATTTATAAAGAAAAGGAACTTTTTTTTGACAGCTATAGAGGCTAAGTCCAAAGCCAAGGGGTTGCATCTGGTAAGAGCCTTCTTGCTCAAAGAGACTGTCTGCAGAATCCTGAGGTAGTGCAGGGCATCACACGGGAGGGGGCTGAGCATGCTACTTTAAGTCTCTCTTCCTCTTCTGATAAAGCCACCTTTCTACTCTGATAACCCATTAAACCATTAACCTATCAATCCATGAATGGATTAATTCATTTACGAGGGCAGAGCCCTCCTGATCTAGTCACCTCTTAAAGGCCCATCTCTCAATACTGCCACATTGGGATCAAATTTTAACGTGAGTTTTGGAGGGAACAAATATTCCAATCATAGCAATGTCCAGATTGCTTCAATTGTTGAAGTTTAAATTATTTAAAAATTATTGTATAACTAAAACTTTATATATCTTCACTGATTTGGAAGGGAGATCCAAATTATGAAATTGTAAAAATTTGCTTTGTTTCTTGCATCTTTGCATCTTTTTATTTCTTTCAGGTGCAACTTTTTCAAACCAGACCAAAAGTATTCCTAGCAATCCATTTCAATGAATATGAATAACAAAAATTTCTGGCCAGGTGCAGTGGCTCATATGTATAATTCTAGCACTTTGGGAGGCCAAGCCAGGAGGATTGCTTGAGCCCAGGAGTTCAAGAGCAGCCTGGGCAACATATCAAGGCCTTGTTTCTACAAAAAAGAAAAAAGAAAAATTAGCTAGGCATGGTGGTTCATGCATATAGTCGCAGCCACTTGGGAGACTGAGGCAGGAAGCTTGCTTGAGCCCAGGAGTTTGAGGCTATATGAGCTATGATAACACCACTGTACTCTAGCTTGGGCAACAGGGATCCTGTCTCAGAAAAATGATTTCTAATTTGTATAACAAATATATTTATTCTCAAGTACCTAAAATGGTTTGTTCTCTGGATTACAAAGACATTTTTTAGCAAATTAGCCTTCCTAATCCTTTTTCTTCATAATCAGTAGAAAAACCAAATTGGTAGACTATTACATTTAAAACTTCTAAAAAAATATTTACAAAAACTGGATAAAATATAACAAATTTGTTTTTCAACACATAGCTTAACTTGAAAAAAAGGTGGAAAGTGGGGTTAATCTCAGATGCTAAATATTAAGAAGTTTCTGAAAACCACTCTTATGTATGTATGAAATAACTCTGAAGACATCCAGAAAGAGAACATCAGTACTATTAATCTAGGGACTTGGGTTTTAATGTTCATATAGAAACTGAAAAGTAGCATTGGAACCATACTACTTGAGACCTCAGCAAAATACCATACATAATACTTGAATGGTTTCTCACTTTGTGAATTGGGTGGCTTTGACATAAGGGCAAAATTATTAGTGTGTGTGTGTGTGTGTGTGTGTGTGTGTGTCTATCACCAAATGCCTATGGAGGCACCTGTTTACAGCTCATGTCACACAAGACTAATAGATAAAGCAAGCCTTACTAAAACTTAGTTTTCAATCAAAGTTAACAAAATAGGTAGGGAAAAAATGTATCTAAGCAAGAGTCATGACAAACAAGAGAATTTGATTCCCTAGAATTTTATGTAATAGGGCAATAACCTAATCCTAGGTAAGCTAGAGTAGTTTGTGGAAGACTAATATTCCTTAGGAGGACAATAGGACAAGTTGGATAAAAACAAGAGAAGTATGTTTGGAGGTATTATTGGAGAACTAGGGGGTCTGGATTTTGGAGATGGCACAACCATGAGCTGACTTTTTGCAGCTGCTTTTCCCTGGCTCAAATACTGATTTGGAAGAGAGAAAAAGCTAAGAATTTGTATTTTGCCTGGGAAGAAAAAATCTTCTAGGAATAGAAAATCCAGCATAGATTGTGGTTGTCTAAAAAGATGAAGAAAAAAAAACTGGAGGCATGATGACTCTTTAATTGGAGACCCAATGGTTTTCTCCTCAAGACATTTGCAAAATTCTGAAACTATACAGGGAAGAAGGCTGAAGGTCTGCAAAGAGGAGATTCAGAAAAGCAGAGCATAATTTTCTGGAAACCCATCACGTCAAGGAGACAAGGACTAGAGTTCAGGAATAACCAGGGAGGGGAGTCCCAGATAATACAATAGCCTCCCAGTTGAATGCTCTGGAGAGCCAGGACCTCGGAGCAGAGATGAATGAGAAGTAGACTAAGCACTAGCAAAATTGCAACTCAACTTTCAGTGAGCTTAGTTTCTGATTGGATTAACATGCTCAGCCCCAACTAACTTGCTCAGGAAAGAGTAAATCACCTCTGGAGAAATATAATACCATATGACCTCTACAATTCAATATACACCATATCTAATATTCAACCAGAAATGATGACTTTTCTAGCTTTCAAAGGTAGCCCACATTCTTGGTTTGTGGTTCTCCTCCATGTTCAAAACAAACAATCATATCATTCTGACATCTGCTTCTGTCATCATGTCTCCTCTGACTCTTCTGCCTCCCCTTCCCATCTTTTAAGGACCCTTGCAATTTTATTGGGACCACGTAGGTAATCCTGGATAATCTTCCTATTTTAAAATCCTTAATCACATATGCAAAGTCCCTTTTGCTATGTAAGATAACATATTTACAGGTTCCTAGGATTAGGACATGGACATTGTTGGGGGACCACTGGTCTGCCTACTACTGAGTAAAATAAAAATTGAAACAACAATGAGATACCATTATATAACATATTAGAAAAAAATGTATATGTCAGTTCACAGCAAGTGTTAGTGAAAATGTAATGGAAAGGGAATTTTTACATACTTCCGGTGAACATGTAGATTTTACAGTCACTTTAGAGACTACTTTGACAATACTACTTTTTTGTGTCTATCCTAGAGATAATATCACATGTGCACACAGAGACAAATCCAAAGCTCTTACTATAGCACTGTTATTAATAATGAAAAAGAGCAATAATCAGTTTCTTAGGTGGAAAAAGATAAATAACCATGGTTATTTGTGCAATGGATATAATGAATGAACTAGACGTGTGTAGATAAACCACAGGAAGAAAAAATAGGGAAACAATAGTTGTTTATTTATACGTAAAATTATGGAAAATCACAGTGAGGAAGATGGAACCAGCACCCAGATCTAGATGCATACTTGTAAAGAGGCATGTACATTTTCAAGCTCACATAATAATAATATATTGTATATAGATACATATCTATAGGAAATAACACCCAAAAACTTTAGGTCATGGTTGCCTGAGATGAGGGAGGAGGCTGAAGAAATATAGAAAAGGCATTGGATATATATGTAATATTTTTTAATCTGGAATAATTAGTGAAATATTAACCTCTGTAATCTTGAATGAAGTTTATAAGTATGTGTCTTAGTATTTTTCTAATATTCTTTATATTTACATTTTTATAATTAAATGCATATCTTAATGATAGCTCTCATTATATTCCATCTCCAAATTATCACAACCCTGAAATTAAAGGAATCATATTGAAGTAGGGATCAACGTAAACTGAATCATATGCATATTCATGAAAAGGTCATAAAATTGAAAATAACAACTCAAGTCATAAGAAAATAGTCCTAAGAAAGAAAGGTATAATGCTAGATATTTTTATCTGAAGTATTATGGAAGTTTGTGGAACTTCTGCAGAAAACTTATCCACGAATGAGGGCCCAAAAGTTTTATTATCTAGCAATGTACCTTTATACAACCATGAGTTAACAATTTCTCTAGAATATAGTAAAATAATTTGGAAACATATAGTGCTTTTTCTGCTCCCTTCATTATTTATAATAAGCATTTGTGAAGGGGCTTTCAGAGAGCTGCCAACTCATGCTCTCTATCTGTCTCATGGACCTCTCATGGCGCTGCTCCTGAGACCTCATTTGCACAATTTGTTCTTTTGTCTATGGCAAAGATGTGAGGAAGAATTTATTGACAAATCTAATCCTGTAATATCAATGCTAACTAAATTCCTTGTCACAATCAAACTGGGACCACAATACTGGCCTAGATCACATATAAAATTGTTACCCTCTTTGTCTTTGTACCTGCCTCAACTGTCAAACAATTCCCATTCTAAGATGTGCCTCTAAAGTTGGTTAGTTTTTCTCCAAGCTCAAATCTAGAAGTTTAAGTCTTGATCTGTGTGTTAGCTCCTTCTCCCTCATTACAGGATTTTCTGGAAGTTTACCAAAAATTAAACAATAGTTGTCTTAGTCTGTTTGTGCTGCTATAACAGAATACCACAGACTAGAAAATTTATAAAGAACATAAATTTATTTTCTTACAGTTCTGGAGGCTTAGAAGTCCGAGGTCAAGGCAACAGCAGGTTCAGTGCCTGGTGAGGGCTGCTCTGTGCTTCCAAGATGGCACCTTGCTGCTGCATCCTCCGCAGGGGACAAACATTGTATCCTCACATGGCAGAAGGAACAGAAGGGAACAAACACACTCCTTCAAGCCCTTTTATAAAGACCCTAATCCCATCCATGAGGGCTCCACCCTCATTACCTAGTCATCTCTTAAAGGCTCCATCTCTTAATACTATCACATTGGCAATTAAGTTTCAACACATGAAACTGAATTGGGAGACATTCAGTCCATATCCCAATAGTAAATGGAGTAATACTACTAATTGTAATATATGTTGCCTCCAAAATCCAACTTACATCAACGTGCCCTTTACCTTTGCAGAGATTTTTTTGCAAGCTGCAGACTGCTAGAACTCGGAAATTTCAGTGAAGAAGCAAGCCCCTCTGTTGCCATAAAATTGATCTCCAGTCTTTTTGGCATGCATTTTACATCTGTCTTACTGAGATATCTTGGTAGGAAATTTGCTTCTGGTTTTCAACATTAGTGGAAGGGGAAACTTGAGGGACTTCTACATATATTTTTGTACCATAGTATCTGTCACTCAAAGACATAGGAAGAAAGCACTGGGGAAATTTGGCCATTTACTGAGTATGTTTATATCAACTATATACATAGAACTTGGAAAATAGCCAGGTAAAATTGTTTTAGGGTACCAGTGAGCTATCCATGAATTTAAATTGGGCAAGAATCCCTTTTATTGAGCCACAGAAGCCCCATTTTGACTATGGGGTGAAAGTAATGTTCTGGAACCAAAGATTTATGTCTATTCAAGTCAATTTCCAAAGATTCCTGAAAGATCTGGTAATTTCTCTTTTCCTAGCACATATTTACTGTGGTAAATGGCGACATAACATTTTGGGAGAGAATTAGGAGGCTTTCTGTACATGCTTGTGAAATTTTCATCTGATCCCTCTTTAAGAAAGGCTTCCTTCTTTGCAGGAGCTCTAGATCTGGGAGCAGACTAAGGTTTGACACTTGAATGGAAAGCTAAGACTCTTATGTCAGGTTTCTGTTCACCAGACGATTTTATAAAAATCAGGTGTGATCCTGGCAGACTTCTCATCTTTTTATGGCCTAGGAATAACCAATTACTCAGCACCATAAATATCCGTGAGTTAAACCATTCTCATGACTGCATCTACCACTTTCCAATTGCCACAAGTATGTCCATGCCTCTGGCATTTAAGGGTTGCTGTGAAGAATCAACTACTTCAGGACTCAGTCTCTGCATTTAAAATGAAACATCCCATTTCAATGACAGTGTCTCTTGCCAGCATCCCAAATCAATAAAGAATATTTGCCAGAGCACTTTTCAAGGATGATGAGGCTGCTATCACCAAAGCATTTTTGAAGAGAGTCTTTTTTAAGGGCCCTTTTGGGAAACACAGGGGGTAAATGAATGTGCTATATGTGAGCAATCTATTTCAAATTCATATCTATGGAAGCCTAGATTCCTTCCCAATCAAAGTCATAACTTTCACATAAGAGACCTGGCAAGGCTCTGAATTTAACTGCAAAATAGTGGCAACTGCAGGATCAAAATTTGAATTTGATTTTTATGTATCTCAGCCCTATGATGCAATTGATGATATATTTTTTTTTTTTAGCACAGAGAAAGTCTATTATTTTCTTTCTATATCTTGATCCAAGAACATTGGACTTGAGTTTGTAATTCTTTTTAAGTTCCCAAATGTCATTAGAAGCAAGCACTCACTCTATAGTCTTTGAATTCCTTATCTTCCTACATATGGCTCTCTAGTTGTGGTCTTGCTCCCCTCAAAAACTTGCCTTCTATGAGTACTTCATTACAAGTGACCAGAGATGAAAATTAGAGGGCTGTTCCATATCTCTTGCCAAAATCCTTTTGTATTGGCTGGATTTCAGAACCTTTAGCCTGAATTAGACCAGATAACCAATTTCAGATGTTTCCTATTTGTCTGAGGTTTTATTTTCTACAATGACTTCTGGAATCAGTGTCTATATCAGTCAGTCAGTTAGCAGCCAAAAGAAGACAAGTTTAATGGTTTAAGCAGAAAATGAGTTTATTATAAAGACATAGACAGCTGGAAAAATTTGATGGATATGGAGGAACAGCCTAAAGTTTAGATTCCAGAAATAATGCCCACAAGCATATCACAGAACTGGCCCAATGAGGGAATAGCTATTGCCACTAACACTGAACACTTTGGACTAGAATTTACATGATTGCCAATGATAAGACTTTGTTTGCATCTACTACTGATAACACTTTTGTGCCAAGAATTCAGTTCTGGGGGTAATTTACCCCTGAGAGCCAAGTGCTTAAGTACTGTACTGGCTAGCATGACCAGTAACATGGATTTTTCATGGAGCCTCCTTTTTAACATTGCTCACTTCTGAACCACAGTCTAGCACCCATCAATTTAATCAGGTTTGCCTAGTCACATGCTTATGTCTTAACTGTAAGAGATGCTGGCAAAATGAATATTCTGGTTTTTACTTTGAGGAGGCTGAACACATAAGTACAAAATTCTCCACAGAGTAGTTTTCAAAAATGCTGGATAACCAGAAAATATAATAGATATCCACTATTCTTCATGTGTATTCCTTTGTTTTTAATCTTTCTCTGTGAATCATTTTTGTCTTAATGTGTTGGCTCTAAATAGCATAAAGTCTCCTTTCGTTGCTCTTACTTTGGTTTGGGGTGTTTATCTTTTCTTTTCTTTTCTCACTTTATTTCTCCTTTCTAATATTGCTATAGTATTTGGTTTTCTTAAAATTTTTTTCTCAGGTTGTTTACATTTTTTTCAATGTTTACCTTTAAATTAAATTAACTTTTTAAAATTAAGCTTTTATTTCTCTATTATAATCAAAACTATAAAAAAAAAACTGTTGGATTGCTCATCAGCAAGATAAGAAATTTAGCCTATGTGTATGTACTTCTTTCATTCCATACACAACTCATAGTTTTTATTAAAATTATCTGGAAATTTTAATTCATTTTTAAAAATTTTTCTAATTGTGTCCTCTTTTTAAAAATCAATATTTAACATATATTATTTATAACTATGTTAACTATTTTTTGATGCTCAATTTTCTCATATAATTTAGATGTTTATTCACTTTCATTTATTAAGAAAGTTTTCTAACAATTTTTTTCTAGAAAAGCTATTTGAGTTGTCTACTTTATTTTTTCATTTTTTTATTTTTATTTCAGCATATTATGGGGGTACAAAAGTTTAGGTTACATATATTGCCCTTGCCCCCCCACCCCACCCCCTGAGTCAGAGCTTCAAACATGTCCATCCCCTAGACGGTGCGCATCACACTGATTATGTATGTATACACCCATCCCTTCCCCCACCCACATCTGCCCGACACCTGATTAATGTTATTCCTGAATGTGCTCTTAGGTGATGATCAGTGAAACCAATTTGATGGTGAGTACATGTGGTGCTTATTTTTCATTCTTGGGATACTTCACTTAGTATGTCTACTTTCTAAATCATTGTCTGTCTAAAGTTTCTTTATAAAGCTTTCATTTAAGAAATATAATTTAGAGGAGTGGAGGCCAAGAGAGTGGACTAGAAGCAGACTGCACAGCGCTGCTCTCATGGAGAGAATTGAAAATGGTAAATAGATACCCACCTCTGGATCAATTCTCTAATCAAGAGCACTGGGAATCCATGGAGAGGAGGCGGAAGTGAAGTGAAGAAGACAGAAGTTGGACAAGCTCATCAGCAGGACTAGAGATACGTGGGGAAGGCACCCACACATGGGAAAGGGACAGAGGAGAGAATCCTGGGCTCCATGCTTCCCCTGAGGATACTGCATCTGGAGCAGCAGGAGGGCCCCTCCACTGCAGCAGGCCTCCAAACTGATACAGAGACCTGAATGAAGGCTGTGCAGCTGTGTTGCTCCAGAGAGAAGGGACAGCTGGCTTGCAAGCCCTGGGTACTGTGGCTGGTGCCATTGTAACAATTCAACCCTGGAACGCTACTTTTGGCCAGGGGTCAGATCTGTGACTGCAGACTCTCCCTTTCCACTGCCAGGCAGAGAGGGAGTGAGGAATCCTGGCATTCATGTGTGCTCCAGGAGCAGGTGACATGCACCCCACTGCCACTGGGGGACCTGAGCAGAGCAGGAGACCACAGGCCTGGCACCCACTGCTGTGGTCTGAGCGATCCTGCTCCACTGTACTTCCCGCAGGACCCAGGTAGCACACATGCCCCATGGGTCTGGGGGCCACTATGCCATGTGCACCTGCTACACCCTGTGCTGAACTCTGTGCAGACCTCACCCTGCCCACAGAGCTGGCACCTCAGCTGCCCAGGCCTATACATATGTGCACTGTGCCCAGTGGATCTGCTCCATCCCAGATGTACTCCCTATTCTGCCAGCCAGCTCCACCTTGTGTGAACACCTGGCAGCAGGCAACAGCCCTGCTACGCCGACCCAGTAACAACCACAAGAAAATGAGGAGATATAGCAGAGCAGCAACATTAAAGGTTCACAGTGCATCCACACCTCTCCTGCCTGGTCAAGCTTCTGTTCAAGCTTGCCATCCAGGAACCCATCCCTGTCTTCACCAAGCAATGGAGGCCCTAGAATAGGTGAACAGGTGTACCATATCTGCTATCTGTTTTGAGCTGAAACAAATAGGCTAAGATGAGAAGGCACCAGCATAAAACCTCCAGCAACATGAAAAAACGGCCTATCTCAATACCCCCAAAGAATTACAATAGCTCTCCAGCAATGTACTCCAGCCAAAAGGAACTTGTTGAAATGACAGATATGGAATTCAGATTATGGATAGAAAGTAAGATTAATGGGATTGAGGAGATGGTAGAAAACCATCTCAAAGGGACCCCCCCCCAAAAAAAATTCAGGACATGAATGAAAAATTCAATAAAGAGATAACATTAGAAAAGAAATAAAAAAAAAAGTTAAAAGAAACAGAAGATTCATTTAAGGAATTTCAATACATCAGGAAGCTTTAACAACAGACTAGACCAAGCAGAAGACAGAATTTCAGACTTGAAGATAAGGATTTTGAAGTAACCCAGTCAGCAAAAAATGCAGAGAAAAGAACAAAGAAGAATGAACAATCACCATGAGAAATACGGGATTATGCAAAGTGAACTAATATAAGAATTATAGGTATCTCTGAGGGAGAAAAAGAAAAAAGCATGGAAAAATTATTTGAAAGAATAATAGAGGAAAACTTCCCTGATATTGCTAGAAGTTTTGATACCCAGATTTGGGATGTCACCAAACACCTGGAAGATTCATGGTAAATAGGACATCAACAAGACATGTAGTCATCTGTCTGACCAAAATCAAAATGAAAGAGAAAATCCTACAAGCTGAGAGATGAAAGCAAAGAGTTACCTACAAAGGAAAACCCACCAGGCTAACAACAGATCTCTCAACAGAGACCTTTAAGGCCAGAAGGGATTAGGGTCCCATTTTTAGTCTTCTAAAAGAGAATAACTGCCAGCCAAGAATTTTATATTCTGCAAAACTGAGGTTCATAATGAAGAAAAAATAAAGTCTTTCCCAGACAAGCAAACACTAAGGGAATCTGTTATCACTAGACCTGCCCTATAGGAAATGCTTAAAAGTGCTCTCTATATGGAAAAGAGCAATCAATACCCACCAATGTAAAAATATCCATAAGTTAGAGCTTATAACTCTTATAAAACAGTAACACAGGGGAGAAAACAAAGAAACTAGATATCATTCAATGTGATCAACAAAACAGTATCTCACATATCAATACTAATGTTGAATGTAAATTACCTTAATGCTCCTTTAAAAAGGTATAAACTGGCTGAATGGATGAGAAAACACACCTCAAGAATCTAATCTCTCCAGAAACTCATCTAACTTGCAAGGCTATTCATAAACTCGAGGCAAAGGTATGGAAAAAAAAATATTCCATGTGAATGGAAACCAAAAGCAAGCAGGAGTGGCTATTTTCATATCAGATAAAATAGACATTAAATCAACAAGGTTAAGAAAAAAAAGACAAAGACAATCATTATATAATGATAAAGGGAGCAATTCAGTTAAGAAGATACAACAATCCTAAATATATGTGCACCTGGCACAGGACCTCCTAGATTCATAAATAGAATTCTATTAGATCTTATCAAAGAAATAAACAGCAATACCATAATTACTGGGGACTTCAACACACAACTGACAGAACTGGACAGATCATCAAGGCAGAAGATCAACTAAGAAACACTGGACTTCATCTGGACTCTAGAACAAGTGGACCAGACATCTACAGAATATTCTACCCAAAAAGTACAGAATATACATTCTTCTCATTAGCACATGGGACATTTTCCAAGATAGATCATATATCAGCCCACAAAACAAGTCACAGCAAATTCAGAAAAATCTAAATTATTCAGTATGTTTTCTGAGATCACAGTGGAATAAAACTAGAAATGAACTCCAAGAGGAATTCTCAGATCTACACTAAATCATGGAAATTAAACTACCTGCTACCAAATGATTCTTGGATCAAATATGAAATTAAGATGGAAAAAAATTTTTTAATTGAATGACAATTGTGACACACACAGCCAAAATCTATGGGGCACAGTAAAAACAGTGCTAAGAGGGAAATTCATACCCTTAAATCCTTATATCAAAAGGACAGAAAGATCACAAATTAGCAACCTAATGTCATAACTCAAGGAACTAGAAAAAGAAAAAACCAAACCCAAAGCTAGCAGAAGAAAAGAAATAATAAAGCTCAATGCACAACTAAATGAAATGGAAATAAACAAACAAAAAAAAATACAAAGGTTCAACAAAACAAAAAGTTATTTTTTAAAAAAGATACACAAAATTGATAGACTTCTAGCTAGATTAACCAGAAATAGAAGAGAAAGGACCCAAATAAGTTCAATCAGAAATGAAAAAGGAGACACTACAACTGATACCACAGAAATACAAAATATCATCCATGAATACTATGAAAATCTGCATGCACACAAACTAGAAAATGTAGAGGAAATCGATGAATTTCTGGAAACACACAACCTCCCAAGCCTGAATCAGGAAAAATCCTGAATAGACCAACAGTGAGCAGTGAGATTAAAGCAGTAACAAAATATCTACCAACAAAAAAAGCCCTGGACCAGATGGATTTACAGCCAAGTTCTACCAGACCTACAAAAAGAACGGGTTCCTGAGAAAAAAAATGGCAGATTAGTGGTGACCTCCTGGCTCTCTGTTCCCAGAGAAGGAGGTGAAGAACTCAGACTGCTACACATGAGTGGATCTCTGCCCCCTAAGAACAGCACTGAGAATCTGCAGAGAAACAGCGTGGGACACGCAGCACAGGAAAAAAATAAAAAAGGTGAATGGGAGGTATGATCGCAAAGACTGGAGACTGCAAGATATACAATAGGGAAGAGAGCGCAGGACAACCTCGCCTGTCAGCCAGCTAGTGCAGTGTGATCTGACACACAGGAGGACGCCCAACTCCTCCACTGACCTCCACATCCACTCACACAGAGACGCGCCTGAAGCCGGTGCAAAGTCATGCATGGCACAGGAAGACAGGCTCTGTGGAGAGGAGACAATATCGGGAAACATTCTGAACTCCCAGGTGCCCTGTGCTGGGACCACACTGCGTGCGTGAGGGAGGGACTAGTTTGAGCAGTTACTTCCCATGACCATGGGAGGGAATTTGGAGTAAGGTACCTCACCTCTTGTGGTCAGCAGGACCAGAACAAAGGAGGTGAATGCTGAAAGGAGGGTTTTCCCTGGAAACTGCTGACAATTGGGCCAGCTCAGGGTGGAACAGAAAGGGCAGGACCCTCTGCTAGGCAGACGTGAGACTACGGGACTGTGATGCAGAGGAGACAGCCTGTTGATTCAGCCCGTCAAACTGACATCTGCCAAATCCTGAGCGGTCGCCCCCAGCACTAGCCACTGCAGTTTGGGGCAGCACCCCTCCCCCCAGCCCAGAGACTTTCCCACTGGATGCCACAGGGTCCACCCTTGGAGGTGGGGAGAAATGAGAAAACTCACTTTGTCTGTGTGGCTGGTGTGAATCCATGGGTCTTCAGTGCTGAAAAATCATCCACAACCTGTTGATTTGGCTAGCCAGGCCAGTGTCAACAGGCGAATCTTTTTTTTTTTTTTTTTTTTTTTTTTATTATTTTTTTTATTCATGATAAATTATTAAGTGAACAGTGCAAGTTAAAAACAATAGTTTCATATTTTTCCCCACCCCCCCTTCCCCGAGTCAGCACCTTCAAGTGTTACCACTCCCCAAACAGTGCGCAATGCACTCATTGTGTAGGCATACCCCCATCCCCTCCCCCACCCCCCACCTCAGTCTGATGTCCAATTGGTGTCGTTCCCAGATTTGTATTTAGGTGATGATCAGGGAAACCAATTTTCTGGTGAGTACATGTGATGCTTGTTTTTCCATTCTTGGGATACTTCACTTAATATAATGGGTTCCAACTCTCTCCAGGAGAACCATAGAGATGTCGTATCTTCATCATTCCTTATAGCTGAGTAATATTCCATGGTATACATATACCACAGTTTACTAATCCAATCATGTATTGATGGGCATTTGGGTTGTTTCCACATCTTTGCTATTGTGAATTGTGCTGCTATAAACATTTGGGTACATGTGAACAGGCGAATCTTGAGTGCTTCCCCCCAATGCTACTTCTCCAGGTGTGGGTGGCTGCCATCTGTGGGATCCCCAGCCTAGAGACTCTGTGGAACACTCTGGTTTCAGGCAACACCCCTCTTCCAGCCTGGACACTTTTGTGCTGGGCATGGTGGGCTCCGCCCTTATAGGTGGGGAGAAGTGAGAAAAGCCACTATCACTGTGCAACCGGCATAAATCTGCTGGGCTGTAGTGCTGAAAAATAGTTGGCGGCCTGTTAATTTGGTCCACCAGACTGGCTTATGTCATCTAATAAGAACATAACTCCAGGACTTGCTCTCCGGGTCTGGGCTGCTGCCAGCATTGGGGTTTGTGGACAGGGAAGGAAAAACCTGGCCAGAGACATCAGCAAATGCACCAATTTACTCCTCCCATCAGGAAGAGCCTCCCAAGTGTGGTGAAAGAGCACTGAATAATGTATTAGCGGCTCCCTCCGGCGGCAGGTCAAGCAACCATAGAAGAGCACACACCCAGGCTTGCAGGCACCAGTTGCACTCTACATTGCCCTTACCCCCACCCTTAAGGGGGAACACTATTGAAGTAACCCTAGGGAGTGGCAATACCCTTCCTAAAGATCGGAGCACTTGCACACCCCATCAGGAGACCAGAGCCTACCACAGAGATATCAAATTACCTCGATAACTTGCTCCTCCATGCAAACTGCAATCAATGACAGAGAGCGTAATCCCATAGCTTAACACAGTGCCTTCATCTCAAACTATTAGAGGGCAGTGAAGTCATACACACAAGTACAATCTACCACCTGGGAGCTTAAGCTGGGGAAACAAACTCACTAATCTCCCTTGGCAAGAGGTGAAAACAATAGGTCAGAGGTAACCCAACTTGCTAAAATTCCTCTAAGACAAGACAGGACCAGCATGCCTCTCCTCAGCACTGTCAAGGAATTACGTTTGGGGACTTGGAGATAGGGCCATAAAACAATCCTAGACCCCCAGTTCTTGACCAAGTAACCTGATGAGAAAGAATCAGCAAAAGAATGCAGGAAACATGAAAGATCAGAGAGAAAAGTCACCCCCAAAAGAAATCATTAGATCCTCAAAAACAGATACCAACTTAAACGAAATGATTAAAATGATGGAGAAAGAATTCGGAATAAGGATTGTAAGAAAACGCAATGGAATTGAAGAGAAAATAGAAACCCAACACAAAGAAGCCACAAGAACAATACAGGAAATGAATGAAAAATTCTCTAATGAAATTGAAATGCTGGAAATGAAAGAAGCATTCAAGGAACAACAAAACTCAGTGGAAAGCCTCAAGAATAGGATGGATCATACAGGAGAAAGAATCTCAGAGCTTGTAGATAATGCCTATGTGCTAAACAAATCAGATGAAGAAAAAGAACACAGAAGCAAAAGACAAGAACAAAACATACAAGAAATGTGAGATTATGTAAAGAAACCAAATATAAGAATTATAGGCATCCCCAGAGAGAGCAGAAGAAAACACATAAGGGCTGGAAAATCTATTACTTGGAATACTGGAGGAAAACCTGCCTGGCCTGATCAGAAATCTAGATATCCAGGTACAAGAAGCTCACAGAAATCTTGGGAGACTCAATGTAAAAAGGCAATCACCATGTCACATAGTTATGAGGCTGGCCAAAGTAAACACAAAAGAGGCAATCCTTTGAGCAGTTGATAACAGCAGATAATCTACAAAGGAAAACCTATCAGACTAACTGCAGACTTCTCAACTGAAACCTTACAAGCCAAAAGGAACTGGGGACCATTCCTTAATCTTCTAAAACAGAATAGTGACCAACCTAGAATTCTTTACCCATCAAAACTAAGCTTCATCTATGAGGGAGAAATAAAGACTTTCCCAGGCAAGCAATTACTGATGAAATTTGCAAAGACCAGACCAGCCCTGCAGGAAGTACTCAGACCTGCATTATACACTGAACAGAGCAATAGACACCCACCAAAGTAAAATCACTCAAGAGCTAAAGTCCAGAACCTGGATTCCACAATGGCTCAAGAGGTAAATTCACTTCTAAGAATTTTCCCAAAGATACTCTGGCAAAACTATGAAGTCATTTGCAAAAAGCTATTTATTGCAAAATTATTACCTTGTAGAAACCCAAATGTCCTTCAGTCAAGCTAATAATAGAAACTATGGGTACATTCACAAAGTGGACTGCAGCGCAACTCTAAAATAGAGCAAGGAATATCTGTGTATGTTAACATGGAGTGACCTAAAAGATACATAGTTGAGTTAGAAAAAAAAAAAAAGAGAGAAAATTCCATATGGAATGCTATCAGTTAGCTCAGAAAGGAAGGATATGAAGGTAAATACCTACCTTATCTTAAATAGCACACAATAGAAAAATAAAGCATAAGATAAAGAGTGATTTCCTTTTAAAGGAGAGAAAGAATATAAAAGTACAAAAGGAAATAGAATTAAATTTCTTTGGATATATCTGTTTTTTATATTTTACATAAATATAAATAAAATGATTTTTAAAGTAATCCTTAAAAATTGAAAATAAAATCTTTGGAATAAACTTAATATGCATTTAGTTGATGGTACAGTGTTGTTCCAAATGACTTTAAAGAGCAGGAATTTGATTGTATATCCCTAGCAGGGTATACCCCAAGAGTTAAAAGAAATTAAAAATTAATTTTTTTAGTAATTACATTCTAAGCAAAGTGTTAGTATTATTGGTCTAAATCTGTCATGAGTGTATTTTGGGATGAAAGTTATGAATACTATGTGATATCCTAATTCTGTAATTTGCCTATGTTATTGAGAACCACTATTCTCAGAAACAGAAAAAAGAGATACAAATGTAATAGTAAAATGGTTAAGTAAAACCCTTTGTAATGTTAACTTTGAATTGAAAGTACCAATGCAAACTCATGATGCATTTTCCTTTAAAAAAAATATATTTTCTGGCCAGGTGTGGCAGCTCATGCCTGTAATTCTAGCACTTTGGGAGGCCATCGTGGGAGGATTGCTTGAGGCCAGGAGTTCAACGCCAGCCTGAGCAAGAGCAAGACCCTGTTTCTACAAAAAATAGAAAAATTAGCTTGGCATGGTGTCATGCACCTGTAGTCCTAGCTACTGGGGAGGCTAAGGCACGAGGATCATTTGAGCCCAGGAGTCTGAGGTTTGCAGTGAGCTATGATGCTGCTGCTACACTCTAGCCCAGGTGACAGAGCAAGGACCTATCTCAAAAAACTAAATAAATAAATAAAATAAGGTATTTCCTAACTCTAAACACTAAAAAAGCTATGAAAGAATGGCCAAACCGTTGACAATGAACACTTTTTGTACTCAGATTATGGTCACCACATATTATTTCTCACTAAAAGGAATCAGGGGTTCTTGAAAAAATGGCTGATTTCAGGTCTGGAGAAGAAATTTTATAAGATGACCCAGTATATTTTGTCATGCTACATAGCAAGAAAACTCTTTAATATTGCCAGGGTTATATAAAAAGGATTTAAGAGTCAACCCAAAGAAGTTTAACCCTGGCCAAAGACAGAAATTTTGAGCATTAATAAGATGATAAAGTGATTAGAAATATATCATAAATTATTAAATCTATAAGCATGTGCAATATAAAAATTAAGTATATAGAATATTAGTGAACCAACTCATAATTTTGAAAACAGTAAAATAGAGAAAGAATCGTACATCTATTCTGCCTTCCCTATACAACTGTACCCAATAATAATGAAGAGAAATTTCTCTTAGAGAAGTATTCTAGCTAATAACTAAGGATTGAATGATAGAATCAGAATATTACCATTTTTCAAACCATGATGGATCTAAGTATTGATCATCATTTACTTCTAATATCACAAAAAGACAAAAACCCAGACATTGTGTGTTCCCTACTAGAAGTGCTTATGAAGTAGCCTTGCCAAAAAAAAAAAAAAAAAATCTGATAAAGCCTCTAGATCCAAATATTAACTTTTAGGAAATACAAAGGCTCAAGGTTTCTTTATTCAGCATACCAACAAGGCAATTAACAGACTTCATAGTAAAAAAAACCCAGGTAAAAAAGCATGGTTTCTTCAACAAATAAATGTAAAAACAAAATAACATCAAAAAAAAAAAATTCACAAACAAAAAAAAGATAGGCAAAACCTGTGAAAGTCACCTAAGTCACATATCAACCAATTTCTTTGTGATGACCTTATTTGAATCTTGACTCAAATTGGAAAAAAAAAATTATAACATTTATGAGGCAATTATAAATTCAAACAAGAGACTTGATGTTTATTTGATGGTATTAAGGAACTGTTATCAATTCAACTTTTTAAGAATTATAATGGTTCTGCTTTTAAAAAGTTTTTGTTTTAG
Organism: Eulemur rufifrons; assembly: GCF_041146395.1. Lineage (NCBI taxonomy): Eukaryota > Metazoa > Chordata > Mammalia > Primates > Lemuridae > Eulemur > Eulemur rufifrons. The sequence goes on from NC_090989.1 coordinate 113,144,439, forward strand.
AAATTAAAATTGAAATATCTACAGGGAAAATAATATTGTATCTGGGATTTGCTTTGAAATACTTTGGGAGAAAGAAATCAGTTTAGGTATAGTAGAAACAAGATTGGCCAAAGGCTAATAATTGTAGCTGGATGATGGGTACCTGGGAACTTATTAACATATTTTGCTTACATTTATATTGGTTTACTATTTTCCATAATAACAAAAAGTTGAAAAGAGTGTCTGCTACTTAATGACTCCTATAAGTCTGAAGATTCAAATTTGTAGTTGAGGTTAAATAATTTCTTATATGTTTGATTAATTTTTCTATTCTGCCATCTTAGTCCTTGACTCTTGGCATTCCTGTTTTACACATATTGGACCTACTGGATCGGTCTTTATAGCAATTTGAAACACCAGAAATCCAATTTTCTTCAATTCCCATTCACTTTTCAGACAGCTAATCTGCCTTACACAACTAACACTCCATACAATTGTCCTTCTTGAGATCACCAATATCCTCCATATTGTCAAGTCCAAAAATTATGTTTCTTTCTTCATAGTTCTCAAACTTTTAGCAGTTTTTGACACAGCTGACCACTTATTTGTTCCAGAAACATTCTTCATATTTGAATTTTCCCCCTACCTCTGTGACCATTCAGTCTCACTCTTTTTGGAATTTTTTCTCCTCTACCCAACCTCTAAATAGGTGAATTTCTATGGCTCACATCTGGGATTATATCTAATTTTTGTAATGTATTTTCTCATTAGATTATTTCATGCTTTCTAATGTCTTTAGGTAACTTAAAGGTGCTAAAAACTCCCACATTTATATTTGGGGCTAAACTACACTTTTGAATAAGATGTTCTTCCCTAATATACCTACTTGAATTTTGTCCACAAATTCTTCATTTCTGCCATTGGCTCCCTTCTTTAATTCAGATAGCCATTCCTTGGAGATAAAAACTAAAGTAACTCTTCCAATAACCCTATTTTGCATCACTTGGTTTTGCTGTATTACCAACATTAAAGAAAAATCAAAAATAATTTTTTTACATTTACTTACAATATGTTTATTTTTTATCTGACCACTAGAATAGGCTTTCTGAGAACAGAAATTTTGTTTTGTTTACTGTTTTATCTTAATACCTAAAAATACTGTGAGACATAGAGCGTAATTTAATATTTTTTGGATAAAAAAATAAATGTCATATTTCTGTTGGTTTTCTGAAAAACAAACCAATATGTACTAAAAGGTCCATTAATTATTAATAATTGCTCGTCTACTTATGCTGCTTTATGTTTTGCAAATATTTTCATTTTAAATGTCTCATTTAATGATCATAGTAACACTAGGGTAAGGATTATTATTCCCATTATAAAAGTGAAGAATATTGTGGCTGAGAAAGCTTACACAGATGTGAAGCTGAGCTCTGACTCCAGGTTTTCTGATTTTCATACTGGTATTTCTATCATATCATCATATCCATCATTTTTGTCTAAATGACTCAATAGGCAAAGGCAATTAAAAATGCATTATTTAAAAGAAAAAAGTTACAGTGTAATCAATCTGCTACCAGATGGCTGGATGGTCACAGAGGTATAAAACCATTTGAAGGCCCCAGGTTAGTAGCTGCTTTCTGATACATTGAACTCTCAATAATGGAAATAGCCAGGGTCAGCCTCGGTGAGAAGTGTATCCTCTTGAGCCTAGGATGAAGTATATCCTATCAATATGATCATTTTCTTTATGAACTCATTGAAAAACCATTAAAATGGCCTTGGCAAATGACTAAAAATCAGACTGAACATTCTACCCATTCAGTTATTTAGAATGGACTTTACAATGGAGACTAAGGTGAGCATTTGCAGTCTTAGTTTAAGAGATTCATCTATATTTTTCTTCCAGATCTTCTTGCCACTACTTCCCCAATTGTATGCCTTCCAATTTTCCAAAGATGTGGCCAAACCATTAGCTTTTGCCCATTAATTTGTATAACTTCCTACCTCAGGTCATCATTCCTTCCAGGCAAAGTGGAGCACTATGATGCTGTTTCCATGCTGAATAACTGTGCAATGCTCGGCTAGTTATTTCTAGGAAGAGAGGGCTGTCAGACAGCCGCAGGAGTGGAGGGGTAGTGGTGGGCATTTGCTGCACATTTTTTTCTTTTCAGTATTCAACTTCCCTTTCTAATATCACCCCAAAAATCTCCTTTCAGAACTAGTTCCTATTGAATTATGTTGAATAAAATTAAAAAATATATATTTTAAAACAAAAAAACAAGAAAGATGTGGCACTAGCTATGCACTTTCCTATTTCCCATCTATGTTGTTTTGGTAAGAAAGTACATGGGAATTTGATGGAGAAGCTCAGAGGAGAAATAGAGAGTATGTATTTGACCAAAGCATCTCCTATAGTTTACTAAGAAACTCAAGAATAGTAATTGACAGGTGGACCACGTCTACTTTACAAAAAAACCTTAAATTAGAAAAAAAATCAGGAGAATGAAACTCTAAATTTGAGGATTGCTAACAACCAGATTCCAAAATAACTGCTTTTTCTACAGTATAATCTTGATTCTTAACCATATTTGTCCACTGTTTTGCATATATATAATATTTTATTCATTATCACTTTGTTTTCTCTAAGACTTGGGAACAGAAAGTCTTGAAAATTGCAGAGTTTTCATTGTTTTCTTATATTTCTAGAAAGTTATGCATAAATGTATATTCTTTTTTGACATTTGACTGAACTGTGTTTCTAATTGTTCTAAGAGCACGAGCATGTTTCTGTGAATTTTAGTGAGAACAATTAGTGAACTTTTAGGTTCCAGTTCCCACAGTGCACTTGAGACAAAAATTTCTTTGGGAAAGTAAGTGATTGAATCTCTATAAAATATGTATTGCATTATAAATCATGATTACCAGTGGAGCGTATTATAAATCTTATATAATAGATTCAGCAGTTATGGCTACTGTGTGTTCAGTCCTTTCTCTAAGCATGTAGTTGAAATCCCCATTTGTAGGTCAGGTTAATCTTTCAGTCTAATGAGCAAATTTTTGTATCTATCATTTTTATATTTATCCCCATCTCTTATAATTATGTATTATTAATTTTCTTCTGGAATTAAACGATCTACCTTAAAGTTATTTTACATTCTAAAAATGTTTGCAATGACTGTCCTTATAATAGATTGCTAGAACTGCTAAAACAGAATTATATTTTCACCACTTTTCCCTTGTATGTTTGGCCCATTTCTAGAAAGGTGAACCATTTTCAGATTCTCAGTGATTCACATCTATTCCTTCATTCTGAAATAGCTGTGTATAATGAACATGGGGGAAATTATCTAACCTGCAAAATGATAACATTTCACCCTGAAAAAATTTTAGCATCCATGAACATCTGATTTTGTACATGAAAGTTGGCAATTCAAAATTTTCAAATAGGCCCAAATTATTAAATGACTAACCTTCAGATCTCCCTTTTTCATTAAGATTTAATTTCCATTTTTATGAAAGTAGTAGACATTCACAGTTTAAGAAACAAAGAATTACTAGACTTATAATGGAGAAGTTGTCTTCTTTCCTGTTTCTTCCCATTCCCAATTCTCCTGCCAACAATCAATCAATTCTCACTCATAAGAAGCAACCACTTTCATCTCTTTTAGCTTTTTTTTAGAGTATGTACATCCATATTTCAAAATAGCATAGTTAAACTATTAATTATTTAATTCTCACATGGAAGAAGAAGATTAGCTTCAGTGTATGCCATTCCTCATACACAATCACAGGTGTATTTGTACACACTTCCCCCATGCCTGGCTTCCAAGTATGGTTATATCATCTTTTAGGGTAAAATTAATATTAAGGGTTTATATTAATATGACCATTTAAATATTGTTTACAGTTAAGCTGTAAACAATAAAGCTGTAAACAGCTAAGTACACTGTCATTATATTTTCCTTTCTTGTACAAACTTTTGTATCCCTGGAGGTATACTTTCCTTATATTTTGTATTTGCTTTAAATTGTATATGTACCTAACACTAAGTCATCCCAAAGTCTCCACCTCTCCTCTAAATTTATTTTAGAGGAGAGGTGTTAGCAATATTAATTATTTATCAGAATATCCCTACTAAACCCTCCATTTACCTGTTTCAAATTGTATTGTTTTGCTCTGCAGATTTTATCTTTAAATTTGCTTAATCAATATTCCTGCAATTCTTTTTCATCTTTTTTAGTAGCTTTCTGAGAGTGGGTGTTTGGGAGGTAAAATATTCAAGATTTTACATGTCTAAAAAGGTCATTATTCTATATTCGTTATTTATTTTTAATATGGCTGGTAAAAAATTACCAATTATAAATCACATTTTCTCACAGTTTTGAAGGTTGTCTTCTACTTTAGGGGCTGGTGAGTTTTTTTCTATAAAGAAGCAAATATCAAAATTTTAAACTTTCTTAGCCATCTAATGACCTTCATTGCAACTACTCAAACTCTGTTGTTGTGGCTCGAAAGTGGCCATAGACAATTTGTAAGCAAATAGGCATAGCTATGTTCCAATAAAACCTTATCGACAAAGACAGGTCACAGTTTGCCATTTCCTGTTCTATGTTCTGGCATTACTATAATTCCATTATGACTTATAATTCATTATTTTCTTTTTGAAAACTTTGAGCTTTAAAGGTTCTTCATTTGGACCTTGATATTCTGAAATATCCAGATGATATACATTATTAGGCACTTGATATTTCTTGAGGGAAAATTGGTGAGCTCTTCAAACTGGGAAATGTTCTTATAATTTGATAATTTCCTACCATCTCCTTTTTTCTGTTCTCTCCTTCTGGAACCCATACTAGTTGAAAGTTGGACCTTCTAGGTTTATTGTTTTTAATTTGTAGTTTTTGGAAGATATTTTATAATTTACCCTCCAAAACTTCTGTTTTAATTCATGTTACCTTTTTTAATTTTTTTTTTATTTTTGCCATTCATTACAGACATCTTGCATCATGTTACCATTTATAAAAAATTTCTAAGAGCTCTTACTTGTTATCTGACTGCTCTTTGTTGTGTGGTTCCTTTTTTTATTTTATATGTTCAGTCTCTATGAGGATTTTAATTGGGAAGTGGGGGGATGTCTGTGTGTGGGTGTTTATGTGTCTATGTGTTTTTGCCTGCTACCCTAATTACCTCTGTTTCATATAATTTTATTCTCTTTGTCCTTACTCTTTCCCTCTGTCTCCCTCTTTCCTTTCTCCCTCTTTTAGAGGTTTCCTTGAAAGCTGATTTTTGACTATTCCTTCACATTTAGAAACCATACACTGAAATGATGACTGGAAGTTTTATATACAGAACATGATTGATCTTGACAATTAGCTTTATTGTAACATGATCAAATTAAAACCTAGGTGTTTCGTTGGAGACTCCAAATTCAGTATATAGGACTTTTGTGTTAGGCTGGTCAGTTTCCCAGAAAAGCAATTTTCCAAACTCTTGCCTGGGGAAATCACTCAGCTGAGAGCATTCTGGGGACCAAGTAGGGGAAAGATGGCGTAGGAATTTCAAATTCAGTATGTAGCCTTTCACACTCGATTCCTGTGATTCTAGTGTGGTTCATCACAGCCACCCCAAAGGAGTTCAGTATTCTCAATCAAAACTTGTCTGACTCAACAACTATAGAGAGAAAATTTTACTCATCTTTATGGTTTGGAGAAAGAAAACCATGTAGGGTCAGGGAGGGGTGGTCTAACTGATACTTTCAAGACTTTCCACTGATCTTCTGCTTTCAGTGCAACCCAACATGCTCCAGTTCCTTCGCTTTTTCAGGCATCCATAGGACAAATTGGCTTGGTTCTTCTTGGATCTCCTGCCAGCAGGCTTAGATGTAAGATTTCTATAGTTTGATAAGTCAATTACCACTTATCCATGAGCTTTCCAGCATTTAAAAACATTGGTTTATATTTTTAATCTATTGTTGTCTTGTCCTTTATTCTTATTTTTGTGTGTTTTTATTTTTTTTTAATTCCTTTAATGTAATTTTAGTAGGATTTCAGGAAGGACCAGAAATAAATGAACATATTTAATCTAATTTCACCTAGTTGTAGCCCTAGTTTTAGAAAATTCATACCTACACCAGCTAGTTAAAAATTCCAAGTGATTTACTTAGGAAGGAGAACTGACACTTCTTCTGACAGGAAGGGCTATAAACTCCTTAATTGTACAGACCATGAATAATTCATCTCTTTGTCTGCAGCATATAGCCTTCTACTTAGTTCATTGTGGATTCACTTTAATATTTGTTTAATAATTAAGTTAAATTAAAGAAGAGGTTTTGAGAATTAGCTTCTATTCAAAACTTACCCCTAATATTGACATCATCTTTTTAAGCAGCTAAAAATAAAACATTTTTCCTGAAAAAAATTTAGCATGTGGCAATGAAAAGAACATTGTAACAAAATAGAAAAGTTTGATCCATGTTATACACATGTTATACACATTGAAATGGAAAGGTCACAAAATGTCACCATCATCACAGGTAAGAGATAAGATAGAAGAGATGCCATGCTGTCTCCAGCCCCCACAACCATGTCAATTTACTCCTGGACAAAGACTGTTAAATTGACATATTTAGGGAAATAAGCTATTACCAAGAATGTCATAGGAATAATTTTAAGTAAATAACTGAATTATCTTTTCATCCTCAGTAAAAGCTAGGAATGGAAGGGGGTGGGACTAATAACCCTTAAGACAAGTGATGTTTAGAATGCAGGAATAGGTTTCTCTAAGCCGTCACTTCATAGGGAAAACCTTGTCTCTGCTTTCAACCCTGTCATTTACTGGCCAGTTTATTATCTCTGGATGGTGAAGCCTCAAAGACTCCTCTGGACATATCTAGCTCATTTACATAGGCCAATAGTCCCAGATTCAATGGTATTATATTGAACTAGCTAATAGCTACAAGAAAATGAATCCCTTTCAACACATATAGTTCAGTACCATATTTTTCTCATGTTGATGGCTTGGAGAGAGCAATGCTTCCCAATTTTGTACTAGATGCCTAACATTGTGCTGTGTCAGTCAAATAATATTACATTGAGTTACAGAGCAGGTCTCTGACATTTTGCCAAGTCATTTGGCACCACTCAAGTTGTCATCAATTTGAGTTACTTATAGATCATTTCAGGAGATATTAAGATAATTATTGGCTGTTCTCATAAGAGTAGGAAGCCAGCAAAGCACTCACTGAACCTCTGCATCATCTATAAATTAAGGGACAGACACTTTATATCTTAAAACAATGTAAGTCATGTCATGTTAATGTATGCACCATTTCGGTTTATATTCTATTATCCTACTCTTAGATTATATATTTAGGTAATTTATCCAGTTGATATTAGAATGCATGCAACCTTGTTGTATCTAAGATATTTCCACTCAGTGCTTTGCTGAATTTTTCTCCTGAAGAATTTATTAGAGAATATGTTGCACCTAGTCACCTTAAAGAAACAATAAAAAACAGGCTTCAAAATTTGCCTTTGAAAATGTATATACATACAACATGTGACATTAAATAAATGCTCTCCATTTATAGTGAATGGCATTTCAAAAGTTCATTCAAAGGCAGGTTGCCTAAAATGATATTTCACATGGAAACAATACAATTATGGACTTCACAGGCTAGTCATGGTTCAGTACTGTATTAATAGTTATGTCTTATTTACAATGTTGGTGCTATAAAAGTCATTATATCCTAGAGAAAGCTCCAAGACCTCACCTCCTGGAATAATGTTCTGGCAGGAAAAGCATTCAATCTCTACAGCGTCTTCATTGACTTCTGAAGGTGTCAGCAGTAGGAGAGAAAGTAAAGAAGCTCAGTTATCCCCAGAAACTCAAGTTAAATAGAAACAGGATGGAGATTAGCTCCCGGTAAAGGTAATTCATATCCTAAGTCAGTAACTATTACATGAAAAAATGGAAATGGCACATAACTGCTTGACTCCTCTTTTAACTTTAACACTTACTCCCGGTTGCCTACTCTACGCTTTGAACTTTATGCTCCAGCCTCCTCTGTTCTGATTACTCATTCCAGTTTATCAAGGAGAGGCTATATCGTGGTTAAAAGCACAGACTAAAGTCAAACCATCTGAGCTCAAACTATGACTCCATGTTGGAAGACATTCTCTCTGGTCTCTTGCATTTCTACACATCTTGCCAGCAGAATCACTTACAGCCTTTATTCTGGAGTATCTTTTCAAAGATATTTGCATAGTGAACAACCCTTGACAAAAGAAATAGTCCAAGTGTCCCTGAACTAGAGAGCATATTTATTTGCTGTCCAGTATAATAAAAGATAATGTCTCCATCCAGAGCAAACATTGAACAAGTTTGCACATAGCCATTGAAAAGGTTGGGACTTCCTGTGTTTTGGGTTTGTCTTAGTCCATTTGTGCTGCTATAAGAGAATACGACAGACTAAAAAACTTATAAAGAACAGAAACTTACCTCTCCCAATTCTGGAAGCTGGAAAGTCCAAGATCAAGGCACCAGCATGGGGCATCTGGTGAGAGCCTTCTTGCCACATTACCCCCATGGTGAAAGATGGAAGGGCAACAGGGGGCAGGTTCCCTTCATCAAGCCCCTTTATAATGACACCTAATCCCATTAGTGAGGAAGGAGCCCACATGTGCTAATTATCTCTTAAAGCCTCCACCTCTTAATACTATTGCATTGGCAACACCTGAATTTTGGAGGGGCCACATTCAAATCATAGCTTAGGGATTTCCTAAGCTTGGTGTTGACAGCTGTAATGCAAATCCACTGCATGCACGGCATCCACATGAGTCTACCTCCACATTACCACCCCGGGACTTGGGGGGCAGGAATAACCAACAGGAACGTTAAACTCATGCTGCCTGCTGTGTCCTTTGACTCCTTCATGTCCAGGAGTCTCATGCCTTTTGCCAGCATCAATGAAACTGTGAGAATCTAACAAGTTAGCTTATGAGTGGTGTAAAATCTCAGACCTGACACTCTGCCACTGAATAGATATGTGATCTTGGAAATGAACAAATCTCAATATAGCTTCAGTTTTCGCATTTAAAACCTGGAATTAACAATCACCTTTACCTCACAAGATTGTTGTGAGGTTTAAAAGAGAAAATGTATAAGAAACATTTAGCATAGTTTCTGGCACTGTAAATGCTCAAAATAAGTTAACTGCTGTTGAGTTTTTGTTGTTGTTTTAATATTTTGGGCTTTAAAAAATTGACCTTCATATCTGGACAATTTGTCTTTTTGGAAGTACTTATTCATTTTTTCTTTTGTTTTAATCATGTGAGTATTTGTATGGAAATGGAAGGTAAAAATATTCAATAAAATATAATGAAACCTGGGAAGTGTATATCTAAGCACCATCCAGAAATTTGCAGAGCAAGGAAAGGAGTTTACTGCCTTTGCTCTGAGGAATCAAGCTGTGATTTTAGCTGCACATATGAATTACAGAGAAATTGCTGTCTAATAGAGAAAAATCCCAGACCAGTGAAGTCAGAGCACCTGAGTGTGGGAGCCCAGGCATTGATGGTGCCTCCATAGGCCTCCAGGTGACAATAACACTCAGCCAGGTGAAAACTATTGTTCTGGCTAAAGATTTGTCTTTTTTCTTCTAAGATAGGTGTTAAATCTTGACTGGAAGCATTTGGAGAGCTTTAAAACAATATGGATGCTTGTGCCCCATTCTAAGAAGTTCTGATTTATTTGTTCTAAGTGAGGCTGGGGCATCAGGACAGTAAAAAGTCCCCAGGTGAATTCAATCTGCAGCCAACGTTCTAAGAAAAAGAGCAGCAAGAAGCTAATGGCTTCTCCTTTTAAATATTCCAGAGAGATAGGGCAAGGGATTTAATAAAATCACAGAAAATCAAGAGGATAAATATACCCTTTCTTATACCTCAATGTTTCTAATTTCCAAAACCAAGTTGAAGACTTTCAAAACCATGAGTCTAAATCAGCTGGCTTTGCTTTTAATGAGATCAGAGTGGTCCTGCAATTCTTTCCCAGACACAAAAATTAATTTGTGGCACATTGTGAAGCAAGCCTTGTATATTTCTATGTTGATGATTCAAACGATTTCTGTAGCCAAATATGCTATAGACATTAGTCATACAGGTTGTATTTACAAGTCTGCAGTTGATCCTCATGATTTGGAAAGGTTATGTTTGTTTTGAACGGAAAGCACCTTTGTTTTTTGCATCAGCATGTTTTACTCATATGTTTGTAAAATGTAGGCAAGTCAAAATAGGGTTGTTACTGAATTATCTGAAAAATAAACAGGTTCATCTAAGAGAGCCAATTTTAGACCACCCATAGACAAAGATTTTCCATGGATCATTCAAGCTAAACATGAATGTTTAAACCATAAAAAGATAACTTAAAACCAAATGCCATTTAAAAACTAGAAACTTGTGGAAACAATTTAGAAGAAATATTATCTAAAAAAATTACTTGGTAAATGACTTCACAATTTTCTCCCCCAAAATGAAAATGTAATGATCAAGGCAAGTTAATCAATACTTCATTTTATTTCTTATTAGTGGCATTAAAAAGAAAGGGCATTAACATTTGAACACTTTCTTCTACATATATCAGGCACTTTACTGACATAATTTCATTTTTATGCACACAACAGCCCTATCAGGTAGATGTTGTTATCACTGAAGTTCATGGAGGTTAAACTGCCCAGTTGATCTACTCCTGTGTGGGGAAGGCAGGAGTGGATCTTGTCAGTCTGGTGCAGAGATCTCACTGCTTCCCATTATGTCACTCAGCATTAACAGTGGAATTACCACACAAAAGTATTCCAGTGGAAAGAAATTTTTCTCTGATTCATTTCTAATCTAGGCTATATATGCCTGGAATCATGAACTGACAAATGATAAAGAAATCCCTGGACCAGGAGTTGGAAGATCTAATACCTTCTGCTCAGCATAACAGATAGTGATCTTGGATATCGGAAAAATTCCTTGAGCCCCAGTTTTCTCATTTGCAAATGGAGACTGTAATGCCTTCTTGGTTTACTCCTCTAAGTTATTGTGGAGATGGAAGTAATGTTTTGTAACCACAAAGAACTAAACAAGCATAGGGGAATATTACCAGTAATCCTCCAATACATGTGGTAGGTACCCAGAAAATACCAATTTTCTTTAAACAGGCAAGAAAAATATTTACCGTATGAAGACACTGAGTAAAGTTATATTCAGAATAGATTTCAAATGGCCTATCCTACCATGTAAAATTTAAATTTCACTGTCAAGTGATGCCTCCCTAGACAGAACTGAAGAGACTTCCTAGGGTTCCCTGATTGAGGGGATGTAGGTGTACAAAGTTACAACCCCTCATTATACATCAGTGGATTTTATATTCCCTTATTAGTCTTCCTCTCAAGGGATTTCTCCTCTACCTGCAGCATATTTTTAGTGGGTTTTTTTTCTCCCTAAGTGCCAAAAATTAAAAGATCTGCATTCTTGTTCCAGGTCAACTACATTCTGACTATGGACACCGGCATGTTTACCTCTGAGGACATCAGCCTCTTCATATAGAAAATAGGTAGGGCAATGTATAGGGTGGCCAAATAAAATACAGGAAACTCAGTTAAATTTGAATTTCAGATGAACAAGATTTTATAGTGAAAGTATGTCCTGCGTTTTCACTTGTTAAATTTGGCAATGCTAGCTGAGTGACTTCTCAGGTTCTTGACTCTCAGGACGGTATTACTTCAGAAGGTACAAAACAATAATAATAACAATAGCTGATTTATTCAAGGTTTACTCTGTGCTAGGCACTATTATCAGTGCTTTAACATATATTATCTAGGTTAATGTTCTACAAAGCCCTATAAAATAGTACGCAATTAGAAGGAACACAGTCCATAAGCCTACTCTCACCTCTGACATCAACTGAAAGTCAGGGATCCCCAAGAAGTGGCTCAAAGCCTAGAAGAAGTGGTAGTCAGTTGGTGCAAGGTCTGGTGAATACGGTGGATGACAGCCTCTGTAGTTTGAGCAGTGTTGTTTGTGTGCCATGTGGTCTAGCGTTGTCTTACAAGAAGATTGGCCTATGTCTGTTGACTAATCTCGGCTGCTTAATCACAAACATCCTCATCATTTCATCCAACTGGTTGCAGTAGACATCCGCTGTAATCGATTGACCAGGTTTCTTGAAGCTATAGTGGATAATACCAGCACTAGACCAGCAAACAGACACCATTAGCTTTTTTTGATGACTATTCGATTTTGGACTGTGTTTCAGCACTTCATCTTTATCAAACCATTGTGCCAAATGCTTGCGATTGTCAGAAAGAATCCATTTTTATCACACATCACAATATGGTGTAGAAATGGTTTGCCTTTATATCATGACAGCAAAGAAAGGCAAGCTTCAATACGATTTCTCTTCTGACACTGGTTTAATTCATGTGGAACCCGTCTGTCCAGCATCTTTACCTTGCCAATTTGTTTCAAATGGTCCAATATTGTTGGAATAGTAATGTCAGACCTTGCTACCAATTCACATGTAGGTTGAGATGGCTTCTTTTCCATTATAGCTTTCACCTTATCATTATCAACCTTGGTCTCAGGTCACCCACATGGCTCATTTTCAAGATTAAAATCACCAGAACAGAACTTCTCAAACCATCCACATACTGTGCATTCATTAGTCAAATCCTCCCCAAACACTTTGTTGATATTTCCAGCTATCTGAGCTGCATTGGTTCTGTGATGGAACTCATATTCGAAAATAACACAAATCTTTTACTTATCCATCACTGAACAAAAATCGCTCTAAAAAAAATCTGAAAGATAATCACAAGCCAAAACATGTATTTGAAAGACTGAGGATGTACCTTCACAATAAAAATAAAACAAGAAGTGTCAAAGTGAAATGTCAGTGATATTTATCAACTGGCAAACTTAGTACTTAAGGAAATCTGACATTTCATACTTAATAACTGTTGATTGCCATATCAAGGTTCATTCCAGAGATATCTCTTGGCTATTTTTGGTATTTCTACAGCTTCTGAGGGAATCTAGAATATTTCCTTTTTATCACAATAAAATAAGACCAACATATTATGAAGCAAATCCATTATATATGGCTAGTTTAAGCAAATGGATCACCTACAATTTCTTTAAAAGGTATTTCAAGTCAGAGTCCAGTCCAATAATCAGTACCAAACTGGCCCAGGTAAGGATGATTGTGGTGAGGTTTCATCAAACAAATAGCAGTGGTTAAAATTTTATGCCAACTTGCTACTGGTATTTGCATGCAGGAAATAAACAGATTTGGAGATTCAGGATTGAGGATACGTGAGCTTCTTCATTTAAGGGCCGGAAATCATACCAACCAGGTTCCCCAGAGATCACCTCCAGCTGCCACAGCAACCCTAAACCAATTCAAAAGAAAGTTTAATCCCATCTGGACTCCAAGATTGAAGCCGATGAATAGAAGTAAACATCACCATAGAATGCAGACTCCTAGAGTCTGAATAATTTATTTTGGAAATGGCAGATTGGTTTTGAAAAGAGAATTAAATTTACCATTTATTCACTTCATATCAAGATGTTTAAGCAGAATTTTTTTTTTACTCTAAAATGTATTAATTGCTGTGTTTTTAAAGGCTGTATGTGTGGGTTGGTTTGCTCCACTTTAAAGTACTGTTTTAAAGTACAGGTGTGGCATGGCTTAAATGCTACAGTAGTGGCTGACATTAAAGCTGTCAGTTAGTCAAATAGCACTAATCTACACGGAGAGACCATTGTGTTGGAGGCCAGAGAATTTGGAGTGGGCAATAGAAGCTGTGTTATTGGGAATAGAGGCAGTGGATGAAGAACAGAACACGGATATCTCAGTGGAAGCCTATATTCAAAATTATCCCATGTTAACAATATGGAAATTCCTTAAATTTTGAGAGTTATAGATACAAAATTCAGTAATTTAATTTTAATTTTTAAAATGACATTAAATTTGTTTTTTTAAAAATATTACATCAAAATTTAAACATAAACATCAATTTCTGCTAAATTTCTGTACTAAATGTCTGGAGGGCATTTCACTTTGATATATTATTTCTCTTGCAGTAATATTTTTGTTTCCTTTTACCCAGCTCACTCTTGACCATGTCTATTCCAATCTTTGAGTAATTAATAGTAATAGACTGTAGTTAATTCCTTCACATCTTCCATTATAGATTCTGTTAATAAAATACAGAAGAGCAATTTATAGAAATATAAAGAAAAAAATTGAAAAGCTATTAAGATGCATTTTTCTCTTGATTAAAAAAATCTTTATCAACTTTTCTTTTTTAATATTTTGGAGAGACAGACTCTCACTGTGTTTCCCACACTGGTCTTGCACTCCTGGCCTCAAGTGATCCTCCCACCTTGGCTTGCCAAAGTCCCAGGATTATAGGCATGAGCCACTGAGCCCAGCAACTTTTCTATTTTAAAAACAATCATAAATATAAACTTGAAAAAGAAATTCCACAATGGCACATCCTATGACAATCATGCTAATATTTTAGAACATTTCTTTCTTGAGCTAGTTCTCTTCATAGATTTCAGTTATTTTCTAGAGTTATGTTATATATAATTGTATATTATATTTATATAATTTTGTGTATATTTTATAATTTCATATGTATTATTCATATAAATTTAGAGCCTTATTACATTTTACCTGTAGTTTTAATGAAATTAGAGACAAGTTTTAACGACACTTGTAAATACCTGCATAATATTCTACTGAATGGATATATCATGGATGTGGCAGAACATTGGCGGTCTTAGTGCCAGTATCCATTGCTTCTCTTCACTTCCATACGTCCTTGCAGTGAGTGCTATTAGCTACATCCTAGGCAATGGAATGTAGATGGGAGTGATGTGTCACTTCTAAGCCTGTCCCCCAAAACCTTCCACATAATTCCTTGTGTTTTCTCTTCCCTCTTCTCTCAAGTGGATGCAGAGGATCAAGCTGAAGACTCAGGAATCCTGGAAGATGAAAAGAACCGTCTGGTTGAATCATCACATAAAAGGCCACTCCCCAAATACCTTATTGGCCTGTGATGTGAACAAGAATTAGAACTTTGTTTTATTATACCATGAAGATTGTTACATCATCAAGCTCACTCTGACCAATGCATAGCTTACTTTACAACTTTATCTTTTAAACATATTGGTCATGTGGTTGTCATGGAGTGCACTGCTCAGCCTCCAATAAAAGCAACTGCAGCAGGAAGCATAGTTAACTGACAGCCCCAGCTCCTGCTCTTCTCACTTTGCCATGGTGTCCTTATCAAGGCCACATGTCCCTTGGGCTGCTACCAATCAGTAGTTGAGTGCAGACTGGGTCCTGGAGACAGGATCTTCCTACCCAAAGCAGGACTCCTAAAACCTTTGTTCAAGGACTTACCATCCATGTAGCTAAACTTTCTCAGAACTGCACTGTAGTCTGAGGCTCTTCTAACCAAGCCTTCCTTCCTTCTCCCCTTCCACTGGTGTCAGACTGCATCTTGGTCTGAAGGCTCGTGCCAGGCTCCTGTTCTCCTTCTTTATCTTTCACACAGGTTTTGCCCAATAAATCTCTCCCATGTATAATCCCATCTTCGTTTCTTCTTCCTGTAGCATCCAAACCAATATAGATTATTTCAAAATTTTCACTATTGTATATAATAGTGTGATGAAAATATTTATGCATATTTTTCTGAACTTCAGACAAAATTCTTAAAAGAGATTTTTCAGTAGGCAATACAAATATTTTTAGAACTCTTGGCACATATTGCCAAATGATATTTCAAATTGTTACAGTTAATTCTAATACCAATAACAAAGTGCTTATATTGCCACATTCTCCAAAGAATTAAATATTATAATTTTTAAAATAAAGCTTTTTACTAATTAGAAAGGCAGAAATCATCATTCATAGCTGTTTTATTATATGCTTTTAAACCTAGTGAACTTGAACATAATTCTAGATATTTGTATATTAATTATATTTCCTCTTTTGTGAGAATTCTACTGGTATCTTTTGCTCATTTACTTCTTATAAGTCCTACCTTTTTTTCTATTTGTGACATGCATTTTTATTCATGAAAATCCCTAGTCTTTCTTTAATATCCTTTAGAAAAAAATTAAAACTAATTTTAAACAGAAATAGAATAACTAAACAGAATTTTTTTGTAAGTACATCAGCGTTACATGTGGCTAATGGTAAAATATGAGCTGTTTTTCAGTAGCACACTTCCAATGTGTTATGAGCTCTTTTTTTTCTTTTTTTACCAGAATGTCAACATTTATTCTTTGGCAAATTTTAAATGTTAGCAATTAAGCATGTGTGGAATTACCTACCATGGAGAAGATAGAAAACTTTGCTAAAGATACTTAAGAAAATGTCATATTTCTTATTAAATAAATTTTCTTTTCTTTTTACAAATAAAGCACTGTTGATTATATTTTAACCATTTTTCATATCTTCAAGAAGCAAAATCACTTGGGATGGTTCAACTAAATACAAGAGATAACAAGGGGAAAAACTTGATTTTTTATACAGAATCTCTACTGGATCACTAAATTAACTCACACGCTCACAGGAAACTTTAAGTCGTAATGTTTACATGCAAAAATATAGAAAATAATATTATGAGCACCTTTGTGCCCACCACCAAGCTTAAAAAATAAACACTGGAGATCATTCAAAACACTGTGCAATCTCCCCAATTTCTTTCCTCTCTACTTTCCCCAAAGTTAGCCACTATTATGAATTTAATGTTTATCATTATTCTATTTGTTTTTATGCTTTCACTGTATATGTATCATGCTTCAATAAATAATATACAACATTGTTTTGAATTATTTAAATTTTATATAAATAGTATCATAACCTGCATATCCTTCTGCAACTTCTTTGCCTCAACATTATAATTTTGAGATTTATTCATCTTGACAAGTGTAGCTGTGGTTCATTTTTTTTAATGGATATTTGTGCACCAATGTTCCTGACATTATTCACAGTAGCCAAAGGTGGACAGAACTCAAATGTCAGTAGATGAATAGATTAACGAAACGTGGTCTATACATACAATAAAGTATTCAGCCTTAGAAAGCAAATTCTGATATGTGCTACAACATGGATGAACCTTGAAGACATTGGGCAAAAAGTAAAGTAAACCAGTTACAAAGAAGGCAACATGATTGGATAGTATGTTCCTACCCAAGGTGGTACCTTTGGCTCAGCAGTAGCAGTGTCACCTGGGAGTCCACTATAAACATAGACTTTCAGGACTTACCCTAGGCCTACAGAATCAGAATCTATATTTTAACAAGATTCCTAAATGATTTAGATGAACACTAGAGTTGGAGAAATATTGTCATGGAATTCCATTGCATTAACATTTCACACTTTATCTAAATTTTTAATATAGTGAATTGATATTTTGCTTGTTTTATGTTTTTATTTTTAAGAAAACTTTCCCATACACAAAACAATAAACTATTTTCATGAATGGTCCCCATTTAGGCATGTGAATGAGTTACTGAGGGAGTAGTTTTTTAGCCCAGGATGAGGAAGACGAGGAACCTGTAAAAAATGCTCAACAGTCGTGAATGTACAGAACATGTTACTTTTCTTTTCAACACTTTTTACTTTTACTAAATTAACTAAAATCAGGCATCTGCTGATAAAGGCCAACAAGATGTCCAATACCATAAATGCCCATGGTTTCTATACCTTCACATCCATTACACTGGGACAGTAGTACCCTGCAAAGGTAAGAAGGAGGCATCTAGTTATCACTTCACCACATCGATAATGAAAATGCTCACAGACCAGGCCTATGAAACACTTTCTATGGCCTGTGGCTCCACTCCCTCTCCATCAAGCTTCACGAGGGACAACTTTACCAAGTCTGGTAACCAGCCTCCTATAATCACAGGAGGACATTTCCTTCAAGGTCCTGCCACCCCCTGGATGCTGGATCTCAGCATGCCCTCACTGGGTCACCTATAGTCCTGTTTTCTTTCTTGGTGTTCGAGGAACCAACATCTTGGGTAGAGTAATCCCTCACTGAAAACACAAAGCACTACCAGAATTGTCTCTTGCTCTTTGAGTGATTTCTGGTATGGCTAAAACTTTTTATATTTTTATTTTTTTCACAAAAGTCTGCTAATTCTCCTTTGGTGAAAAGAAGAGCTCAGATCTTGGAAAGAAACATAATTAAATCCTTCTATTGCTTTAGAAAGAACATACAACAGAGAAAAATAATACACAGTGCCAGTGAATTTCTCATTACTTACTCTATTACAAGCTTAACATTTGCTAAAGCTGGAAGATCTAACTCAGGGTAAAGCAGCTACGTTCTCTTCAGGACTGATTGCTTCTACCACAGAGACACTATATATTTTTTAACTCATCTCCTCCACTCCAACACCTTCCATTTTATAAATTAGGAAATTTTCCTCTGAAAAATTTCACTTAGGAAAGAAATAGCCTCACTGGTTTGATGCACCATGAGTCCAGTAAGATCGCCCCTTCCTGGGGTCATCATAGGGGTTCATCCAAAATGTTTCCCCAGCAACGAGGCGGCAGTCACACAGCAACCAGTACCTATCATCAAAGAATTACAAAACAGATGAAAAAAACACAACATTTGGCTGCCTAGGAAAGATAGAAATGGATCAGAGAAATCTGTAAGATTGATAAGTAATGTGAAGGCAAAACCTAGGAAGTCAACAACTATATTAAAGACTTGCTAAAGTGGACACAGCGAGTTGGTGGTGGAGTTGGCAAAATTCCATGAGTCTTGCTGCCCAAGAAACCCAAATCAATCAACATGTTCACTGCCCACTAGGTGCCAAGGACTTCAAACTTTATCTCATTTGATCTTTAAAATCAGTATGTGGGGTAATATATGATCACCATTTTACATATAAGCATGATAAATTTTAGCAAAAAAAATAAAATAAAATAGGGTATTTATATACCTGCTATGTAACAGAACAGAGAACTTAGTTTGCTCCTGGTGATACTTCTGATTTCAGGTCCAGCTCTCTTTCCTGTAAAACTCACTAAATAGGCAGTAAAAATATCGGCCAATTATAGATCCCCAGGCTCACCAGCCCCAAAGAAGCTGTATTAACAGTAATCATCTAGGATCACTTCATCTCTTGGCCCTTTTCTGCTCAAGTTTCACTCCACCCAGCTGAAAAGGAGCCAAAGTATTTATTGGAGACATGCTCTGGAGAATGTCTGCTCCTACCTGGACACAAACTCTGACAAACTCTGACATGTTCCTTCCTGCCAGGCTTCTACTCGGTGCTGGGTACTGTCAGGTCAGACGGGCACCATCATTTTCCACTGGAACTTTGTTCTCTTGTATTATAGCAAAGAATCTGAAACTCACTCTCTCTCTCTCTCTCTCTGTCTCTCCATTCTGTTAGAGAAATACCTAAACAAAGCTATTACTATTTACTATACAGGTCATCTAATGAAATTATTCATCACATCATTTTTACTTAAAATGCTTTATCCCTGCACACCTCCCTCTCCCCCCATCAGCACAGTACTTGGGCACAAGTGAAATAAGAAGGCAAATAAGGGTTCGGGCAGATCGGAAGGACCAGCCATCACTGGAATGCATCTCTTTCATATGGTTTTATTCTATAATCCACCTTCTCATACCCAGATTCTTCCTCCATCGAGGATCCCTACGTAACAGAGCCTTCTGGGTATCTCCCCCGACCAGTGTCTATCAGGCGTCCCCCATTCTCATCTGAGGCCAGCCCCAGGATAGCACCATAAGATATTAAAGGCAGCCAATGTTTATTGAATTCCTGCTGTAGGTAAGCCCTAGGTCAGATATTTTGTTTACATTATTTATTCTTCTTAGAGCCCTGCAGGTAGGTATTATTATCTTTATTTTCATATAAGAAAATTGAGCCTTGGAAGCCTTAAACTATCTAAAACTGTACAGATCGTAACTAAATTATCATCATTTTTCCTCAGGTCTTCTGTCTCTGCAACCTACTCTTTTCCCTCTAGATCAACCTCTGTTCGTGTGTGTGTGTGTGTGTGTGTGTGTGCCTTTGTCTCAAGTAGCTTCCAGGCCATTTTATTCTCCCCACAAATAACGATTTACACTTTACGTGCCCAGTGCTATGTTTGGACATACAATGAGAAAAAAACAGACATGCTCCTCACGCTTATGGAGCTAACAGTCCAGTGGGAAAGGTAAACAGGAATCAAATAATCATAAACATATGTAATCTTATGCTCACTGATATCAGGCTCCCTGGCCCATACATCCATTGAGAATGTGTGTACATAAGCCCAAAGGCAATTTGTGAACACAATTCAGGATTTGTTTTCCCTAGAGTTTTCTCACTCCCTAGATTAATTAATGAATTCATGTTGGTATTCATTAAAGAGGGGCAGGGGTCACCCAACCCCACCACTTGGATTCATCCAAATCTCAGGGTAAATCTGGACCCTGTGATGTAGCAATTAGTTTTAAAATGAAAACTACCCTGGGAGAGGTATATATGATAGTACAGTCACAGCAAGGTATAAAATCTGAAAGCAGACATCAAGAGAGAGAGAAATTTTGCCAATAGGGTATGTGCTAATATTTCCCATGGTATCATTTTGCCTTGGGCCAGTCCTGGAGGAAAACTATGACTTCAGAAATTCAATATGAGTTTAAAGCTTTACTAAAGTAATTTTATTTCCATTCTATAAGTCTTGTGTATAGCACAGGCAGTTTCAACTGCTCCGGGAAAAAATATTATAAATGAAAGTTTGGAATATTTCCTTTGAAGGAAAACTCTTTTGTTATTAGACTGTCTGGGGAAAGGTTACTTATGGCCAAATGATTAGGAGGATTTTAGGATAATTGCTGCTCAGTACTCCAGTTTAGAATTTGAGGTTGAGGTTTGAAAGGGCAGAGTTGGCAGAAACTTTATGACATCTTAAATAAATTATGAGAACACTTTCACCATATTTAAAAGAGCATTATTTCTCAGAACCAGCAAGAGTCTCTCTCAAGAACACTTTATGCCTTTAACTGCTGTCGTGTGAAACAGACAACCTCATTTCCAAGACACCTGCAAAGGAGGGAAGCGGCTGCTGGTTCCGGTACATAAGATCTTAAAGGAAGAATAGAGATTTTCACTGGATAAGTCATAGAGGCTTGACTGAAGCCAGTGTCGCATGTAATAAGTGGCCTGTGGGCTGGAGGAGGTGATCTTTCTTTTCCATGGGCTGTGATAATGTTTCCAAAGGAAGGCTGGGGATGAAGTTGGAAGGAATGTGGTTTAGAACTCTGACGCTATCCTCTGTGGCTTGGAATAGCTAGACATCCAGAGATTTGAAGGGAAAAAAGGTAGTTCCCTTATAATTGAGAAGAAAATGAAGGCAGGCTAGATACAGTGCTTACTTCACAGTGAGTCACCTTGTGCTGGACAGTTCTTGAGCGCATAGAACCATGTAAAACACCTACATCAATAAGAGGCTCTGGTAAGGAGGAGGCACACTGCCAGGGAGCAGAGGGCTTATTAAAGTAGCACAACTTACCAGTCCAATCATGCCACACCCCTGCTCAAAATCCTTCCAAGTTTCCTGATTCCCACAAATGAAACCCAAACTCCTCGGCATGGCATACTTCTATCTAAGAAGCCTTCTAGATACCATTCCCTCTTTCCATGTTTGGTGTGCCAGGAGACCACCATGCTCTCCTACCACCTCCCCCCCCAACTTTTGCGTGCCTGTTTGTCTTTCAAAACTTGGCTTAAGTGTAAAGTGATCTTCCCTGCAAGAAGGTGTTCTTGCTCTACCACCACGGCAGCACTTCTTACCACTTTGCATGGTCATTGATTGCCTCGTCACAGACTGCAGGGTCCCTGAGAACACGGCTCACATGGTAATCTTCTAACTTACTAGTTGTGTGGGACTGGGAAAATGACTTAACCACTTTGTACCTCAGTTTCCCTGCAGCAAGGCTGCTAATTAGGCCATATTTTCTTGTGGGAAACAAAAGGATGGAGATAATGCCCAGCATGGTGAGACTGAGTATAAGGAGACTGTACATGAACTTCACCACAGAAAAGGGACAATTCGTATGTCAGGACTCAAACCTAATTTGACTCACAGAAAACTAAGCCTCTGAGATGTTTGGAGATGTTGATAAGGGCAGCAGGATTGGAGTTCAAGGCAATCTTATTAAAATCTTAATGAATAAGTTTGTCTCAAGAGATTTAAAGACTTAAAGCCATCCATCCAAACAATAGCTATATATACCTGTCTTCTCTAATATACCATTAGTTATGCCCCGAAGGCCCCCATTTTCAAGCTATGTCTCAGGAATTAACTAACTTTTCTCATGCCTTCAGCCAGCTTATGTCAGTACTGTAAAATAGATAGATGGACAGAATCAACGCTGGACCCTGGTCAGGCCTTTATAAAGCCCCTCTGGATAAGTGCAAGTGACTCAGCACTAATTCATCCAGACAGCAGTCTCTTTACACTATACCGCAAGCATCGGACCTGGCCCCGTACTATAGCTACATGGAGAAAAGGAAATTTCAGGCTTCAGACTGTAGCCTAGAAACTCTGAGGACCAGGAGCAGTGAATCCCAGCCTCCAGGTATACACCTCTGTACCTTGATCTGGCATGATCTTTACATGATAAGTAGATACTCTATTCTGAGGTGTAAAACTGGCATTTCCACATCCATGAAGTCAATTCTACTTCAGCATTTGTAGGATCCTAAGAATAATTATTGTCACTTTCAACTTATGGCTTCTGAAACATCCTTAGAGGTTACTCATCCAGTCAGAATATGAACCCTTGTTATCTCTGAATGACAGGGATACTGATAATGCTATTGTTCAGACAGCCTCATAAAAAGAACATCATAATTGAGGAAGAGATCAGTGTCACCTTCACATTGGCCTTCCAAGACCTTAACTATAATGGCACAACCCCTTTTCAGTGTGAAAAGAATGGATATAGATACAGCAACATTATAATACATCTTTAGCTATGATGTGCCTTTTTTTAAGATGGAATGGAGACAGCTAACAAAAGTCTTGCAAAATTAACCCATTAGTCACTCAGCAGGCCTTTAATGAAAGATGTAGCACATCTGTTGACCCATGTCCTCTGAACATTGGCTTTTTGGCTTCCTTAAATAAAGTCCACATGTCCCTTAAGTTCCAAAAATTGCAAACCTTTTTGGTATGGCATCTGAGAAAAAAAAAAAAGAAATTTTCCCCCTACAGTAGTCTTTCAAAATCAATAATGATTCTTGACCATTTTCTTGATTGATTTGGACATTTGGTGCCTTCTCTAAATTTGAAGTTCAGCATATTTTCCAGACCATGAAGTGTTTCATCTTGCTAATATTTTCAGGTAAATAATACCTGAAATATTGCATGTATATGGTTAACACCACCTGAAATAATATTTTGCTAGAAAAAATGGTTTTATGAGTAGATAGCTCATGTTGAAGACTTGTAATAGTGGAAATCTTGAGGCTTCAAGGCAGGTGAGATCAAAATCCATTATCTGGAAAAGATGGAAAACAGATGAGAGGTTTCACAGAGGAGAATTTATTTCCATGAGTCCAGCATAGTCTGGGATTACTAAGTTTAGGTTTTTAGGCTCAAAGACTTCATCGTGCCAACACACTGAAGTCACCTCCTTCTATCTAAGGGGGATTCACATGAGCTAAGCTCACACTATGGTAAAATAAGGTGGGATATTACTTCTCTCTCACATAAAGTAAGTCCCAAGGTGAGAACCAGGCAGTTGGAGCAGTTGTACTATCACTACAGAACCCAAGTCTATCTCTCTACTACACTATTCTTATCACTAATTTTTGTCATCAAGGTTGCCTCATTATCCAGTCTGCCTTTTGGATGGAACTCCAATAACTGACAGCCACATTCCAAGACAAAAATAAGGAAGAAGAGGCAGACAGTGAAAAAGGAGCATGATAGGTCTGCTATTTAGAAGACCCACATAACAATTACCACTTCCATGTGTCAAATAACTGAAAAAGAGGGATATTTAATATTTTAGTTATTCTTTCTGGAATAAAATTTGGGTTCTATTTGCAAAGCAGAACTGGACAATAGAGATTATTTGGTAAGTAGTATTTTCTCCACATATGAAATGTATGTATGAACCAGGATGTCAAGTTATTAGTTTTACAGCAAGAAATATTGCTGCCTTATATTGAATAGGAAGAACTGAGGTAGAAAGTCAGTTAGTTCATTAAGTAGGACCTGTTTACCGGTATGCAAATGGAAGTTGCCAAGAACTGAACCTAATTAAAGCAGGTGACCACAGTTAGAGAAGCAAGACAAAGTAGAAGTCAAAAGCCAATAAGTAAAGCAAAAACAAATGAGGAAGAAATGTTAGTGTATCAGTACAGCAAAGAAGCAGAAGCAAGAAAAGCAAACCAGATCAAAACTCAAAGAATGTATAAAGGGAATATATTTGCACGCTAAAAATAAATCTTCTATAACAAAGTTTCTCAGCCTTGGCATTATTGACATTTTAGACTAGATAATTCTTTGTTGGTGGTGGCTGTACTGCATGGTGGGATGTTTAGTAGTGTCCCTAGCCACTCACCAATGGTCAGGTACACTCTCTCTAGTTGTGACAATCAAAAATGTTTCCGGAGATTGCCTAATGTCCCCTGACCTGAGGACAGCAAAATCACCCCCTGTTGAGAACCACTGTGCAGGAAGTTTTGGTGATGGTCCAGCAGGTTTTATAATTGCAACTCTGAGAATGCCTTAAAAGCATTGAGCAGCTGCTAAGAAAAATGATAATGGGTGAGGAGAGAACCGTATGGGGGATGGGCAAGCTTGTAGCTCTGGCTTGGGTGATGCAGGGGCACTATATGTAACCAAAATGTTTGTATCCCTTAAAAAAGAGAAAATAAATAAATAAATTGGAAAATAAAAACATCATAGCCCAGAGGAGCTTAAAACTTTCATATTAACATTTGTTGCTTACATTTCCATATCTTATCTCAGGCAATGTGACTATCGAAAGCATCGATAGTGGCATGGGACAGTTGGAGGCAACCTCACTAGGGAAGAGGTCAGTAAGCGGTGTGAGCGTGTGCTGCGGAACCCTAGGCAGCAGCTTGAAGAGAAGAACAAGGATGTACCACAACATGAGTATGACTTTTTAAAAATTGTTATTTTTTTTCTTTTTTATTTCAGCATATTATGGGGATACAAATGTTTAGGTTATGTATATTGCCCTTGCCCCACCCGAGTCAGAGCTTCAAGCGTGTGCATCCCCCAGACAGTGCTCATCATACCTATTAGGTGTGAAAATACCCATCCCCTCCTCTCCCACCATCTGCCTGACACCCAATGAATGCTACTACTGTATGTGCACTTAAGTGTTGATCAGTTAAAACCAATTTGATAGTGAGTACATGTGGTGCTTGTTTTTCCACTCTTGGGATACTTAGTAGAATGTACGATTTAAAAAAAAAAAATTAAGGGAGATCTACAGAGTAATTTTTATAGAAATTTAAACTACAAATATACAGAAAACAACCCTACATATTTTACAAGAATGCAGACCTACCGAAGAACATTTATCAAACATACTAGAGTAAATGTTTACGTAGGGGAGAGGACTGAGATTAGGGATAAAAGAGGGAAAATTAAATTAAGAACAAAGCTTTTTAAAGTACAATGAGTTAGTATGCCATGATTGAAGAGTGTAATTAAATAAACTGTCAACACTTGCTGTTCCATAATTTAAAAAAGAAAGAAAGATAAAATGACACTTAATATCTTAAAATCACATTTTCACCAGACAGTTGACATACTGTCATGACAGAGGCCTTTCTAGCACCAAGCAGGCTCATCATTTGTGGATAAGTCATGCGGCATTTTGTTGATAACTTCCTAATTATTATTAAGTTATGAACTTAATGACAGGTGGTGAGCTGAATTTCTGCAACAGTAACTGAGCTCCGTTTTGATAATTTTTAAATAACCAAGCTATTTTGTCACCATTCTTCATGTGGAATCGGCATTCTCCCTCCCTGGATGTAAACTGAGAGCACTGGAATATCACACTTCAACCTGAGGAGCAACTATTACCCCTGAACTTGCTCTCAGATAATGGAGGGTATCCACGACTCCAGCTGTTGACCAGCATGAGCCTCTTTCCGGTTAGTGCACGAAGGTGGAGCAGACGTTTGAGACACAGATGGCTCAGGTATTGAAGTTTCTCCTTTACTTCTTTATACTGGGGTGATGTTGTCCTGCTCCTTGAACCATTCATTATGAATGACTGAAGTGATTGGTCAAGAGGCATTGTTGAATGGCTTTGTCATGAACTCAACTTTCAAGATACTTAAATGGGTGAAATCTCCAAGAATTTCAGTGTTAATACGTAGGTACAATTTTACAGTAGTGACGTTAATACCCACAACTGAGGAGGGCCTGGGACTCTTGGTGATCATAGAATACACATTCTGGTGATGGATTGCCCCAGTTTGCATGCAGGAGAAATAAATTACTACCTTGTTTGAGCCACAGTTAGTTGGAGGTTTTCTGCTACTTTCAGATTAATCTAATCCTAACCAAACCAGAGTCCACCATTCTCAAAAGATTAAAAACCATGATAATTCATTAATCTAATTTGTAAACTTCTTAAGGTCAGAATGGTTTGTTATTCATATTGTACAACATTCACTGTACCAGGTACCTACTTCGAATTCAATATGTATTTTGATCTTTAAAAATTTATGGTAAATATCTGAGTCCCACATACTGTTGGGAGCTGCACTTTTCTGCTCAAGTTTTTCCATTTAATTTCCTTCTAAATTGAATGAAATCCTCTCAGACTGTAAATCCCAAGTGGTGAGTTTTTGTCATCAAACTGTTGAATATGTCCCAAGATATCTATTTTGGCTTCAGAATCTGATCTGGCTCCAATATTGTTTCAGGGTTGATTTAAACTGTATACAATTATCCTGCCTTTAAAAATGGAATTTCCTTTTTATAACAGCAAAGATGTTCCCTTTATTCAATCTCAGTGAAACAAGCAGGCAGATTACAAGCTGTCTGTCCCAAACAGGGTTTGGGATGGGAAATTACTATACATAAAAGAATGACCCCTTTCTCTTAATCTGGCCAAATCACAATACCTAGGAATGCAAAAGGGCTACAATAATAGCATTAAAAATTGATATATAATGACAATTACAACAAAGAACACTTCAAAGATTTTTTTCAAGTTTTTCTATTCACCCACAACTTATTCTCAATCTATTTTCCACTATCCCACTAAACACCAGCTCTAGGTTACATTTGAGGTATAAAATCTCCCCAGTTTTCTACTGTTATATCCTCATATGTCATTAAGATAAAACAAGCACTGTTGGAACTAAAAGTCTCTGGCTAGTTTTGTATCTTACAGGGAAAATCTGAAATTTGAGTAAAGCAATCATTTCAGTAAAGGCTTTGGAAATGAGTACTTTTCCTTTTATGGCCACTTGTTCTAGTCACTTCTCTGTTCTCTGGCAAGTCTAAACGACAACTTAAACACTTTTGTACTTTGCTCAAATCTTGGATCAGAAAAGTTATTCAAGGACATAGATCTAATGCTTAAAGTTCCATTGCTTTCCCCAGAACGAATCACAACCTCTGCAAGATGCAGAGAGAAGGTTACAGCCCCTGATGTCTTGCTGGGAGGGACTCTTAACTCCTTTCCATGTCCTCCTGGCTGCCACAGAAGCCTCTTGAGGCTGGCAAGCTGTGTCAGCAAAGCCACATGAGTCTCCATCCTTGTGACTGTGCCCAAGGATTCTGTTAGGGCAAGAGTCCCAGGCCCTCCTCAGTTGCGTCATGTTTGGTTGTGGTGGATCCAGTGCTGACACAGACTTACACGTATGTCAGCCATGCCAGTGCTGGGTTCTTGGAGCCTCACAAGGTAATTGTGACCAGGCTGCAGAAGTCACCAAAGAGAGCCTTGCATTTCAGCAATGAGAGAGAGAGAAAGAGCAAGAGAGACAGGGAGAGAAAGAGAGAGAAAGGAGGGAGGGAGAGAAGAGAGGGAGAAAGGAGGAAAGGAAGGAGGGAAAGCGAGGAGGGAAGGGAGGGAGAGAAGGGGGGAAGAGAGAGAGAGAGAGAAATTACCCAGAACTCCTTACATGGTTTGCACCCTTGGCGGAGGAGTGGGGAGCCAGGCCGACTGCGTTTGAATCCCAGCTCTGCCATTACATTGCTGTGTGATCTGCAGTAAGTTACTTGCCTCTCCTTGCTTTACTTTCCTCATCTGTAAATTTGAGATAAGATAACCTAACCCTTAGGCCTAGCATGAAGACAAGGAGTTAAAACTTGTAAAGTACTTGGAACAATGCCTGGCACATGGTAAGAACTACATAAATGTTTGTTTACATTTCACCCAATAGAGGACGCATGTAAGTCCCAGTTTCTTATATAAACATGGGCCTTTAAATTCAAGCACGGCTTCTCGCAAGATTTTAATCCTATTTCTATTTTCCATTACAGCAGACCTTGCTTATCCAGTTTCACCTTCCATGGTTTCAGTTACCTGCAGTCAACTGCAGTCTGAAAATATTAAATGGAAAAGTTCAGAAATAAACAATTCATAAGTTTTCGGTTGCGAGTCATTCTGAGTAGCATGGTGAAATCTCACGCCATCCTGCGCTGTCCTGTCCAGGATGTGTCCACGTCATATATCCACGCTGTGCATCCACACTGGAGACGCTGAGCAGCTGTCCGGGTTGTCAGACACTATGTTGTGGTATCACGGTTACTTATGTTCAAGTAACCCTTATTTTACTCAATTGTTCTTTGGGTTGGTTTGTTTTTTAGAGGTAAAGTCTGGCTCTGGCTCTGTGGCTGTGGCTCTGTTGCCCCGGCTAGAGCGCAGGGGCACAGTCATGGCTCACTGTAACCCTGAAGTCCTGGGCTCAAGTGCCTCCGCCTCCCAAAGTGCTGGGATTACAGGCATGAGTCACCACGTCCAGCCTGTACTAATGTATAATTAGTTACTATTGCTAATATCTTAGGGTGACTAATTTCTAAATTAAACTTCATCAAAGATGTATGTATGGGAAAAAACATAGTATATATAAGATTTTGTACTATGCACATTTTCAGACATTTGCTGGCGGTCTTGGAACCTATCCTCTGCAGATAAGGGGGTCCAACTGTATAAAATTTATCTCATAAATAAGATTCAGTTGGATAATTTCAGCTGATTTATACAGCTCCATCAATGAGCAAGGCACCGGGCTGTGCGCTGCAGAGCGTGGCAAGGCATACTAATAGAGGCAGTGAGAAGCTGTGTGCTCTTAAGCAAGTCATTTAACCTCTCTGGGATGTGTATGTCCCTGTCTATAACTAATTAATCTCAGAGGAGGTATCTTCCAGCTTTAGCAATCTATAAATCAAATAATTTATAATAAGGGTATGAATGCATGAACTAACAAAGAAACACAAGGTATTATGAGGGTTCAAAAGAGAGAAGATTATTGCTCAGTTTTCCTCTAGATTTAATTATAATTATCAACACATACTGTCTCACCTTACATCCTTATCCATTCTCTACTAATTCAAAACTTCTAAGGAATGCAGATTAGGGTCAGGGGAAATATTGTTTAGTATAAATTAGTAAAATTTAAATTATATAATATTTTAAAATTTTAATTACAGAGTTGTAAAGTATTGAGTTTATTAAGTAGAAGCCCTTTTTTAACATTAAAAGGGAATGTTTTGCACTTTGTCTAAACAATACAGGTCTCTGTGTTATGGAATCTAAATTGCCCTGGTTCCTGCTCCCACCAGCTACAGCGAAATGTCCAGCCCAGGTACTCTGCGAGTCACAGAAGGGTTCTCACATGTGCTCAACCACCAGCCTCCGCATCACCGCTCAAGCTGCTATTTATCTCTTCTGCTTTGCTCCCTAGAATTTCTGCAGTCATCATCTGGATACAGCAGTCTCCTTGTTAGTGGGAATCGGGCCTCTTCAAGGCATAATGCATTTGTGTTGCTAACACCAGTTCCACCAGCACCTAAGTGTACCTTGTGTTGCTTCCATCTGGAGAGTCCTCCTCCCTTGGAGCGTCCTCAGACTCCACAGTCCTGCGCAGGTGCACTCCTGGGTCTATGAGGGGTCAGACTGTGTGGTTATTAGAGCACAATAGGAAGAAACTGGCTCTCCTATTTAAGTTAAAAAACCATTGCAATGGTCCCAAAAAGCACTCCATCTTGGGTCCAAAAATATTACAAAATTTGTGGACTAGTTCTTCGAGGTGTTAGTTACACATTACAACTCCTCCCAAGAACCCAAACGTGCTATCGGTGGGTGACAATCTACACCAGCTGTACTACTCCCTTACGATGTGAAAAGCCTCATCCTCAAGCCCAGCGGGGCCCCAGCAGGCATCCTGCCTTAAGGATGAGGTCTCCCCAAGAAAGCTTCTCCCCCTGCATGCAGACTTTTGTCAGAACACTCACCAGGTCCCTTACACGCTTAGAGGCTTCTTAAACTTAACAGTGAACACTGCTTAAGTCCTCCCCCAGGCATCTCCTCAATCCTCGGAAAAAAGTGTTGGAATAATATTGCTCAAGCTTTGGGGGAAACTATATGATGTAAGTCAAATGTTCAGGTTAACATCTAGAGAGGAGGCTGGACAAAAATAAGAGGGGAAATGTATGTAAAGAAATTGTGGCAGCCTGCTAGTTATTCCTCCAAAGTCCATTCTTGCTCACATTTTAAGTTTAGCTGGACATTTGGTTGCCCATGTGGGACGACGTTGCCCAGGCTCCTCATACTCAGGAGCATCCATGTAGCTGAGTTCTCGTGAGCAGTGTATGAGCAAAAGTGTTATGAACAACTTGGGTACCATTTGCTTAAAAGGAAACCTGTATTTCCTCTCTCCCTCCTTCCCACCAAGAGGGACGAGGACACCCAAGGGATAAACAAAGCAAAACTACGGGAAAAACCTGAAACCTTGAATGATCACATAGGGCAGAGGCACCCCTAGGTGCTGGCCACTCTCTTTCACACATGAGAAGAAACAGGCTTCTCTTTTATTTAAGCCATTTGACTTGCGGCCTCTTTGTTACAGTAGCTTAGTTTTACCCTAACTATTATTGGAGAAGCTCGTTTTTTGGTCTTCTCCCTAACATACAGATCATTACCTCCGGAAAGAGTGTTAAAGCAGCAAGAGAATAAAAGTGTTTCAAAGAAAAAGGGTGTTAGAAGGGACGCATGGATACTTTGTTCATAATGGTCTTTGATGACTAAGAAAAGACTCTTCCCTCTCCCGCCACAAGATTAGAGTGGGATTCTAAGTCAAAGATGTGATGCGAGAGAAAAATCACATGGAAAGTGTTAAGGGTTTATTTAGGTGCTATGTGAACTCTGAGAATGGTACCCTGTCCCTTACCACCCACCCAACCAGGCTTCTGGGCTAAGAAATACTCAAATAGATTTGTAGAATCCTGAAATAGAGGCAATATTCCAGGTAGATCCAGGGGAGGGATCCAGTCTCCAGAGAAAAAATTGTTGCACCATGTACCTGGGTGTACAAGATATTAGAATGTCTGACAACATCCCCAGGCCTCATCATGACATAAGGACAGAGGGACTCTGCTGTGCCCCAGAGTGGCACAGAAGACAGAAGGAGCCATTAGACCTAAGGGAGACCTTTGAAGGAGAATTAAGATTGACAGACCAGCAGCCTGCATAAACTGACATCTGAGGAGACAATTGTGGACATCTCAGCTGATGCCAGTCAGAAACGATGACAGTGGAAAACCAGAACTCTCTAACACAAACTCACTGGTGCTAGATCAGCCCCTAGAACTTAGACAGGAAGCCATAGAAGATAGAAATGACCCTGAACTGTACGTTTCCAACATACTAGAGGGGGGCACTTTAACCTGGTGTCTAGAACTTAGATGGGCAAAGCAGTATCTTCAGTTCCACTAACTTCTGACTGATATTTAGCATTTCCTTCAATTATGAGAAGAGGCTGCAGGGCAAGTAGTAAGGCAGAATTTTTCACCAACAGAAATCATGCACACTTTTATATTATATCAGAGTTATTGCAGCTATCTCAGAATATCATTTATGCTCATCACTACGAAATTATGCCAATTATCAGAACCTCCCTCAGTTTTTATTTTTAATACATTCATTAAAAAGCATGTCCATTACTCTTGCACACTTGAATTTTTTTCACTATTGGAAACAGAGTTTTAATTTTCAGCAAATAGTTAAAATTTAATCAATGTATTTCCTTTGCACTTCTGTGTATTTTATTTTGTGCATTTAAAAAATTATTCTGAAAAAGGACCCTGGGCTTTGCAAGACTGCCAGAGGGTTCTATGGCACAATAAAGTTAAAACCTCACTTTCTAGAGGTTTAGGAGTTCATCATAAATACCGAGCTGAGTTAGATAGAGAGATCAAAGGAGGGAAAGGAAGAGAGGGAGGGAGGGAAGGAAAGTAGAGGGGACTGAGGGAAAGGGGAGGAAGGGAGGAAGGAAGGAGTGGGTTTATTTCTTAAGCACCAGAGTTTGTAGACTGGGATGAATTCCTAGTACAATTGGTTTTTAAGAGACAATGGTGTTTGTAGTCTCAGCAACCTAGATCACTATAAATGTAAGTAATATAAATTTATTCTCTTCAGAGAAGGAAATATTTTTTCCCTGGAAGCCAAATATCTATGCTAGTGGTTCTCAAACTTCAGTGTGAGTATGAATCACCTGGGAAGGCTGTTGATGATATAGATTCAAGGCTCCATCCCCTGAGATTCTGATTTCAGTCAGTCTTTGGTGGCAGTCCCAGGACCACATTTTAAAAACACTGCTCTCAGCAGTCACAGCTACACCATCAAACACCCAAATATGTTTGCAATGGCTGGACCAACCCACAGCAGAGCGGAATCAGAGAGTGATAGAAACCTGCAATAAGGCTCAAGAAATAATGGGCTTTATATTATCTTCTGGGCAAATGTTATTCCTAGGATGCTCTTCTAAGAAAATAACATTTTGTATATTTCCTTTCAAGAAGTATTTTCTATAGGGTACAAATTATAATTTTAATATTGCTATTATTTTCTTGCTTATAAGTTCTTATAATATTTTGAAAGTTCTTATAATATTTACCACAAAGAAACTTCATTGATCATCTCTCCAAATTATTCCACATTTCTAATTATAGAAACCTAAATTAATAATGTTCCCTCTACCTTATCATTCATGGAAAATAAAACTGAATTAGTTAGAAATGCACACAGGTGGTTCTGTTGCTCACTGGAATTTTAGAGCCCCCAACCTAAACTTTTCTCTTTCTCTCCTGCCTTTTCTAAACAGCAAGCACAGCCTATCGTTATAACTTCCTCTCTCTCCTATCAGTCCCCCTTTTTCCCATATCCCAGTCTAATCCATTATCATATTTTATCTGTGCTATGGAATAAGCCTCTGTATGGTCTCCCTGTCTTTAATCTTGCTCCTTCCATGTCCACCCTCCAGCAAGAGCCCAGAGTTACACTTCTAAATGTTAATTTGCCCATGAATTTTCCTAGTTAAAATCCTTCATGTCCTTCAGGATAAAATCCAAAGGTCCTAACTTCTTGTTACAAAACCCCCTTATTATCTGGCCTTCCTTCAAGACTTTATGCTTTGCTAAGCAATACCACTTCCCCCATTCTAGTGTCTCTTGGCCTTTGCATATGCTGTTCCCTCTGCCTGAAATGAATTACCTAAGCCAGAAACCCTGACATATAAAATAAAATTATTTTCATCTATTCCTTAAAGCAGAACTTCTTTTCCCTAATCTTCCCATTTCTGACCACTGCCTTCCACCTCATTCACACTCTATAGCAAAAGTAAATTTTTTTTGGTATAAATTCAGTAAAGTCTCACTTCTCCAGGTAGCCTCCCACGATCACTCCTGGCAGATTAGTTGCTCTGTCCTTTATGCTCCAATGCACTCTATGGGAGAGCTATCTAAGGTCTTCTTATTCAATTTATAAATATGATATTCTTTCTATTGAGAATAGGGACTGTGTTTTGTTTCATTCTGAAGTCTCAATAATCCCAGTATTGAGCACAAAACCTGATCCAAAGACACCAAATGATGTTGATCGGTAAAACCTATGAATGAATAAAGGAGTAAATGAATGCCAAATAATATATTGTGAAGAAAATAGCTGGACTAAGAAGTTATTTGCAACATGGGCTGCTATTTTCTGTTACATTACTTTCCAGGTCACAAACCAATGACCAGGGATCAAATATTCTCCATGGACATGTTTTATTTTGTTAGCACAGCATTTTAAATTTTTTTAAATGCTTTCAGCTGGGGCTTCTACTCTCTCTCCAGTTGCCAATACTCTCCATACCTTTTTGTCTTGCTTCTACCAGATTCACACATTCATGTTACCATCTTGGCTCATGAAGGCATGTGAGTCCACCACCAGCCTTATCCACTAGTCTGGACCCTGATCCTTGGCTCCTGTCTCTCAACCATATTTCTTGTACCTTGTCACAGTTGCTGCCCAAGCCCTCCCCTCCATCTCCCACAGCATCCTTAGATACATATGTGCATACTCCACATCTCTCAGCATCTCTCATCTCAAGCCTCTCTGGCTGAGTTTGAAATGTGCTGCTTCTCTAGCTTGTTTACACTACGTCTTTCAAACAAATATGCCTTCAACATTTTTATTCTCACAGTCCTGGTTCAGAGTGTTCCTATCCCACAAAGCATGGAGGGCAATCTTTAGGGCACAAATACCAGCTTTGACATATTCAAAGCATTTGACCTTGGAACAATCTCTATTTCCAAGCTCAGATTCCTCATATGCAAATGGAAAATTATACCTTTCTTATAGATTTATTGGAAGATTTAAATGAGAAAGTATAATTAATACATATCATGTAATTTTGGTAAACTAACAGTGCCTTATTCAATTCTATCTCCTCAAGTTGGTTAAGGCAACACAGCTCCACTAATATAACTAAAATGAGCTATAGGTCAAGGATCCCTAATATGAAAATCTGAAACCTGAAATGCTTCAAAATCTGAAACTTTTTTAGCACCAACATTGCACTCAAAGGAAATGCTCATTGGAGCATTTTGGATTTCAGATTTTTAGATTAGGGATGCTCAACTGATATGAGACAAATATTCCAAAATCGGGAAAAAAATCTGAACCCCAAAACACTTCTGGTCTCAAGCATTTCCAATAATGGATACTCAACCTGTGTTTCTTAGTGAGCTTCTACTATGTATTAGTGTACTCAGATATGCTTTCAATGAATTTTTTCAAAACAAAAGCCACAACCTGTGAGTTAAGTACTGTCATTCCCATTGTACAGAAAAGAAAATTGAAGCTCAGGGAAGTTAAAATATTTGCCCATTATAATAAATCATACATTAGAAAGGAAAGCTTCTGGATACAAGCAATGAAAGTTTTTTTTTTTTTTTTAATCATATAACAAGGGCTCAAATAGCTGATAACCACGGGGTTGGTTGGGTCAGTGATTCAACAAGGTAGGTGCACTAGGTCAGGGGCACTGGCATCTTGGTGTCCTCTACTTCTTGGTCAAAAGATGACTACAACCATTTTATCCATTTACAGATCCAATACAAGATGAAGAATAGGAATGGTGGCAAAAAAGAACATGACATTCTCTTCACGTTGTTCTCTTTTGTAGGAAAAAATTTCCTTAAAAATGCCTCGAAGAGATCCCCTTACAGCTTACTGGACAGAACTGGGTCACACAGCCCAGTTGGAAGGGACGCTGGGGAAGCTATAATCTTACTTTCTCAACCTCTCATGGGGAAAGAGGAAGAGGTTAGGACTGGGTAGCCAAACAAACAACTGTCTGCCACAGGCAGACTTGGGAGGACAGGGATTCTAATATGAGTTATTTGATATCTAAGGCCACATCCTTTTTATTATTCTATAATTCCTTTCTTGTTACAGGAATATAAATTATCTTATAGAAATTTAACATATTAGTAAGAAATCCAAACTAAGGTTTCTATTACCATTCTGATCTCTTTCAAAGAAAACCCAATTTTTCTCTCTAGTGACCTATGATGAAAATGTCATGTTATAAATAAACCATTGTACCTTTATAGAATAGGGATATTAACTCTCTTGAAAAGATGTTTTCCCTTTGATATAAAAATATGTTAAAAAAATATGGGTGATGTTATAAAGCAGGAGTCATCAAATTGGCAACAGATTTCAGATATATTTAAATTGGAGGGGGGTGGATTATACACTTTTAAAAGATCCATTTTATATTTTTGATCATAAATTCATGTAACCTAGGTAACATGTTTCCACTACATCTTTCAACCAAATATGTCTTCAGCATTTTCAAATTTCAAGCCAGAATCTTATTCCAAAGACTTTTTGTGTTTGCTTGAAGACTAGAGTTGCATTTCAATTTATTTTAACAGTCCACTGATATTTATGAAGATATAAATATATAGAAGGGTAGAATATTTCAAATTTTTAAAAGATTAAACATTTACTTATTAATTAAATTTAACTATTAAAATACAATTCAGGTCTTTTTATTCCAAAGTTAAAATTGCCATTCAGTTTTACAAGCAATAACTGTGTTTCTTTTATTAAAGGCAAAGAGAAATGAATGTCTATTTATCTAAAAATTAGCAAGGAAGTTAGTTACTTTAGGGTGTAAGAGAACAACTCTCTCTTCTAGCCTGAAAAATCACCACAATTAACTATACTAGTTGTAAATGATGGAGTAGTTTCTCCAATTTAATACTTCATAGTCCAATTTATGAGATACCTTCTCTCTATTATCAGTAAATGAGGAAAAGACGGATTGTAAATATTGTGCCCAGATTTGCTATCTAAAGACAAAACATTTATAAAAGAACACTAAAGCAATATTATCTGTGGGGATGCTAAAAATATCCTCCTCCATTAAAAGAAATGAAAAACCTTCAAGTATCTAATAGAAACAGAGTTTTTACTGCAGATGGTTCCAACGTATTAACTGAATGCTAAGCACGATTATTGATCTCAGAACTGTCTGATGAACAATGCCAGTTTAAGGCTGCATTCATTAGAACTACATTCAGCTGTTTGGAACAGAAAACCAACTAGGAGTAGCTTCACTATATAAGAGTTTATTGTTTTTCACAACAAGAAATTGAGAAAAGGCAGCCCAAGGGAGGGCAGGCACCTAAATGATGTCATCAGGGCCCAGTTCCACAATCTGAGTTGTGCCAGACTTCATTCTCATACTGGTTGCCTCATTGTCACAAGATAGCTGCTTCACTGCCAGGTAATCAGTCTCATTCCAGATGGAAGAAAGAAGGGAGGTGGTGTGAGATCTGGCCACCAGTCCCAGAGACACCACCGTGAAATTTTGTAACACATTTTAAAAGCACCGATTCTAGTACTCTCATTTTTAAGTAAAAAAAACCTGAAAATACTGTGAGGTCAAATGGCTTGCCCCAGGTAGCCCAGCTAGGTACAGTTAGAACAAGTCCCCTTAGTCCCTGCAGTGATGTCATTTCCATTGTGCTCACACTTTCTGGATGCTGGATAGGCTTCCTTTGGAATGACAATAATGATAGCACTGGGACTTCTTCATATCCTGAAGGAGAAAGCCTGGGAAAGTGTTGGGTCTCTGATTCACAAGAACCTTTATGTGGATATATAAGGTTCCAATGGATACCAAACCACTGGGGCATCCTTCTCCATCATCCATAGAGTCTCTGAGCTCCATGGCAACAAAATGCCAGAGCACAGAAAAAGCCTCAGTGGAGAGAACAGTGGTCACAGTTCTGATGACTGTGGGAGTGAAGGCAGGGGTAGTTTTTGGTAAAGGGAGTGGGAGGTGAGGGATTGACATGGGGGAAAGAAAATTCAATTCACTTAGAATGTGAAGGTTCTTGGTATCTATGTTTCTCAACTTTGTAGACCACATCAAAGCACAGAGACAAACGCAAAGGTCTTATTTGATATCCTATTACTATATAAATAGAAAAGAAAGCTCATAATTATCATTGAAATTATATACATGGCCCAGTGCTTTAATCACTACCAAGCAGATTAAGTAGTTCTGGTTTGACCGAGATGAATGCTGAACTCATGTTATCAAAATAACTGGGTCATGCAGCTCAAAAGGATAACTATCAACTAAGAGTGGTGCCATGTAGTTTGTCAGAATTCTACTTGGTAAAGCTGAAACACATCCTGCTATGTGTAATGGCAGATGGCCCCAGCATGCCTTCATGCTTGGTCAGATGTTATTAATCTATGACCAAAGGAGCAGGTGGCAAGCAGAGACTGCACGATTTCCTTCAGAAGTCACCCGAACTACAGAAGAGTATGAATTGTCTCAAAATGTTAGAATCTCCATAGTGGTTATTTGTAATAATTGTACTTTTTAAGCAAATGGAAATGAGGAACTGACATTTTATCTCCATTTTTCTGGTGTCAATGAAAGAAACCATAGAATATTTAAGTGAGTAATCACTCACTTAAATACTCACTAGACAAAAGTAATTCTAAAATACGACATTAACTCCACATTTAAAGAACAATTCATTAAACCTGGGTAGTTCATTACCATGAAATTCATTTGATTATATTTTATAGCATGGATAAGAGTTTCCCCCGTATAAAGCATTCAGGCCAAATTTTTTACAGATTAAGATGCATTAGGAATGTAAATTATTCTAAGCCAAAAACTATTTCCTTCCCGACTCACTTCTGTGCAGCCTGAGGACACTGCCCTAGAACCTAATGGGTCAGTACCTCTGTGAGTTCTCCTGGAAGAAGGGTTCTAATAGGCATCATCAGTCCACATTGGTATAGTTCTGTAAAGCAATTAAAATACTAGCATGGAAAATTAAAACCTTAAATTTATTACCTCCAGTTATTAAAATGTCATGATCAGACACTGTTCAGTATTACTCAAACAGCTTTCCTTCATTTTATTATTTGTATTAGTGAAAGCCATTTATAAATGAAATCCCATTTCAATTTATCTTTGTGTTTAGACTGTTGTTCTATCATAAAAGAAGAAGAAAAATAACTAATCCCTTTACAAATGAAAATTGCCTTCTTGAGTTCTGAGCTAATTTAATCTAAATTGTTAACTGTGGAAGGTGGGTTCAAAAGGGAGATTTCTCATCCCATAGGCTAAAGGGGTAACAGGTTTATCTAACTTATGCATCTGGTGCCCTAATTCATGAGCACTCAAACTCTGGACTTGCTACTCACAGCTCACAGCCAGTGGCAGACCCTTTAATGCAATAAATTCTGCAGTGACAAAGCAGTAAGATAATAAGCTCAACACAGGGGAGTGTCCAAAACAAATACAGAGCTACGAAATAAGCCTTTAGGAATTGGAAAGGAACAACTGTTCAATATCATGAGAAACTGCCTGGAGGTGCTATTTGGAAGGTGGGAGGAAGGGTACAACACCCTCACTGTACCCAGCTTGCAAAAGGAAAATACAACATTCCAAAGCAAACAGCTCTGAATCACAAGTATGAAGTCTGTTTCTTCCTATGTGAATGATATCTAAAATCTGCTTATTTGTGTGTTTTTAATTCACCTCTGCAAAAATAAACATGTGACTGTTAAGATTTTATATTTGGGACAAAAAACTGAATGCTCTTAGATGAACCCACCCAAGATCTGGTTCTCCACAGTGTGTGTCAACTGAAAGCCCCCACATCACTAGGTCACTTCTTCTCTGCTCCACATGGAAAGCAGTATTATGTTTAGGATTCAGGAACCAGACCCTGACCAGCATTTTAAATAGCATCAACACATCTTTGGTCTGTAGGGAATCAGTTCCTTGCCACTCTTCCTCTTTAAACTTAGCCCATGACACAGACAATTAGAAAACCTCATTTAACCAGATGGTGGTGAAAAGAGTTCATCATAATTTGCTTTTGAATTTCAATTGGATTGAAGGAGGACCCATGAAGGTCATTACTAATATTTTCCCCAGACCTAGACCTTGAATGAAGCATTCTAGGCAAGTTTGTTCCTGCCTGAATGTTTCATTATCCTTGCAAAACTTTTGTCAAAGTAAAGCTGTTGGACAGGTTCACGTGTAAGAGCCTTAGATAGCTCCATCTTAACAGCAGTTACAGCACCTACTAAAAATAATTTACAGAGGCACACAAAGAGCGTGCATGAAAATGAACAGTTGGAATGTTTCCGCCTCCTGTAGGCAAGATAAACAACTTATCATTGTAGCTGATTAATTCAACAAAACTACTGAACACATGACTAACTCTGAAGCAGGTTAGATATAAAAATAAGGAGATATTTGATGTACTGTAGCCACCGGGGCACTATTTTGTTTGTTTGTTTGTTTGTTTGTTTGTTTTTCCTCTTGATTTAAGGAAGTCTTACATTCACCCATGAATTAATTCAGTGTAGTCAGGACTATAGGATGTTAGAATCATGTCCTCACTCTGGCCTGTCATGACAAGTTTATACTAAGGTGGCTTCAGCAGAAAACAAGGAGCTTGAGCAGACACCAGATAAGTCCAATGCATTCAGCGAAGCAGCACATGTTCACCTGATAACATAAGATCAGTGAGGTTGTAATATAATGCAATTTGGGTGCTGGAAAACTAGTTTTGCTAAAGCATCTGCCACTTGCTAATTTTGTAATCTTGGACAAGTTTTTAAGCTCTCTGTTATGGTTTTCTTATCTGTGAAATGTGGACAGTGATACTTCATGAGATTGTTGTCAGGAGTAAATAAGCTAACACAAAATACACAGCACCGTATGTGGTTCATGGGGGAAGCTTTACAAACTTTACCTCCCTATTTTAACAAGATAACCCGCCCTCTCCTTGTAGTAAGCTGAAAAATGGATCCTCCAAAATACATCCACCTCCTAATCCCTGAAACCTGTAAAGGTTACCATATTTGCTAAAAATGTCCTTGAAAGTGTGATTAAAGTAGGGATTTTGCAATGAAAAGATTATCCTGAATTATATGGTTGAGTCCTAAATCCAATCACAAGTATTCTTGGAAAAGAGAGTGTTATAGACTGAACGTTTGTGTCCCTCTGAAATTCATATATTGAAATCCTAACCCCAAGGTGATAGTATCAGGAGATAAGGCCTTAGAGAGGTAACTGGGTCATGAGGGTGGGGCCTTCATGAATGAAATTAGTGTCCTTAGAAGAAGCAACATAAGAGAGGTGATATTTCTCTTAGCCATGTGAGGATACACTGAGAAGACAGCTGTCTGCAAACCAGGAAGAGGGCTCTCAGCAGACACCGGATCGGCTAGCAACTTGATCTTAGACTTCTCAGCCTCTGGAACTGTGAGACACAAATGTCTGTTGTTTAAGTCATCCAGTGTGTGGCTTAAATTTGTAGCAGCCCCGAATTAGCCACAACTAACTAAGACAGAGAGGCCAGAAGGAGAACCTACACACCATAGAGGAGATGGCAATAACCCCAGAGGCAGAGATTAGAGTGATGCAGCCACAAGCCAAGGAACACTGATAACAACTAGAAGCCGGAAGAGTCAAGGAGTGGATCTCTTCCTAGAGCCTTCAGAGTGAGTGCAGCCTTGCAAACACGTAGATTTTGGCCCAGTGAAACTGATCTTCGATTTGGACTCCAGAGCTGTGCAAAAATAAATATCTGTTGTTTTAAGCCATGAAATTTGTGGTAATTTGTTACAGAAGCCATAGGAAACTAATTCACTCCCTAACTTCAAGACTATACATTGCAGTACCAGATACTGACTAACCTCCTTGCAAGGCCAATTGGCAATTGTTTTCACTGTCCACAAACACAGTAAATTAGTTTCCTGTCTTGTCTATGTCAAGAAATGCACTGTGGTTGGAGAACCCAAATGAGAAGTGCCTGTTTTTTCCTTTAATTGCATATTTTCCATCTCAAAATAAAGAGAAAGTTCTGGGGCGAGTGTTATATACTACACCATAGACTGTCTTGGTTGAGGGGCAGTGGGTGCCCACCATCTGTGTGCTCCCAAGCCCTTCCTCATTGAGGTAGTTCCAGGAAGGCTCTAGAACCCCCAGCTGGATGAGGCAAGATCAGCTGTCCTGGAGAAAGAATGTATATCTTCTCCCAAATCAGTCTTTCCATGGTTATAAAAAAAATTCATTGAGAAGATTTTAAGTAATATAGCGGATGGTTTTCAGGGGCACACGGACATTGAGTGAAACAGCATTACCGCCTTTCAATTCTCTTTCAATCCTATTTACATCAAGGAAAGTCTAATTGGTACACATTAGGCCTTTAACATTTTTTAGATACTCACTAATTTCTCTTTATGAAAATAGTAGGCCAGGCTACAAGCTCAGAGTCTTATGTAGGCAATAGCAGTTGATTAGATTTGATATCACTGTTTTGTTTTATCTTGGTATTTATATTAAATATGACATCCTATTTATGGAAAATATTTTTAATCGTTTATGTTAATCATACAAATTTGCCTATTTTAACAAATGTATTTAAGTTGACATATTGAAACAGCTTAAACAAAAGTATTAAATAAATAACACCACAGGTAATCATAGTAAAGACAATCCTCAAATGCTTAAAGTTTGGGGCATTCTACCCTGAGCAGACAGGACCCTCTAGGAAGTCCATGAAAGATTTTATCCAACCCCGAAGTTTTCCAGACCATAAGTCACATAACATCAAAACTTTAACCTCTGGCCTGTTTAGGTTCCAAGCTGCCCTCAGATAGTCCTAGTAGATTCTGCCTGAGAATCCCATTGTGCAATTGAGGGCCCCTGTCACCTGGGAAGCCGTAGGCACTCTCGCCATCCTGCTGAGGCAGGCTCTGGAACACCTGAGCTGCGTTGTCCACCCACTCCCTGGACTCTCTCCACCCTGATCAAAAGAGTCTTTGTGAAGGGCAAATATACACAATTCTTAAATTAAGCAATTGTCCCATATGGCCTTACTATTCCCTATCCTTCCAGAAATAGAAAGGTAATTGATTCCGACATTAGCCGTCAGAATAAATTGTGTGGGGCTGAAGGAACTTAAGTTCTAATGGTTATTTTAACAAAAAAAATGCAGTTCAGCAATCCATAAGAATTCAGGAGTCACGGAGTTACAGTAATTTTTTAGGGTTTGCTTTTCCCCCTATGGATGATGACAAAACTATAGTCTAGTATCTTTGATACAGAGAGAAAGAAAATTACTTCTAGTCTTCTGGGTACTTATGCCCCACTTGGATGTTCAGGGAAAACATTCTTCTCTCAACTTGACTATTACAGACTCGGCTTTCCTCCTCAGCCTCACCCATGGGGTGGCGGAGAATAAAACTAAATTTTAGTCCAATAGAGTACTCCTGCTCCAAATTTACCATGTGTACCATTAGATTAGGTAACATGGTCTTATCGTGACAAGGGCTGCCATTCAGATCTTTACCGCCCTCCCTTCTTTCCTCCATACGTCAGAAACTAACATGCTCTTGAAGCATCAGGTGAAGGGGTGGCATATATATATTTGTGTCCTTTGTACAACTCTCCACGTGGCAAACTCACCTCATCGCTGAGTGTTCTAGCATCTGCTATTGAATAGTGCAGTCCATCACTTCTCTATCTCTCCATTCAGTCAGGGTTCCACAGTCCTCTCTAGCCAACTCTTTTTTTTGAGACAGAGTCTCGCTTTGTTGCCCAGGCTAGAGTGAGTGCCGTGGCGTCAGCCTAGCTCACAGCAACCTCAGACTCCTTGGCTTAAGCGATCCTACTACCTCAGCCTCCCAGGTAGCTGGGACTACAGGCATGCGCCACTATGCCCGGCTAATTTTTTCTATATAGATTTTTAGTTGTCCATATAATTTCTTTCTATTTTTTTAGTAGAGACGGGGTCTCGCTCTTGCTCAGGCTGGTCTCGAACTCCTGACCTTGAGCGATTCACCCGCCTCGGCCTCCCAGAGTGCTAGGATTACAGGCGTGAGCCACCGCGCCCGGCCTCTCTAGCCAACTCTTGCTGGTGCTATGGGGATCCTAAGATGTGGCCCAAGCAGTTTGTTCTGTAGCCCTTTGTTATAGGACCACTTCACTCTTAACAATGGTTATCCCCCAGGTCGTGACATCAAATTCTGTTGTCAAATCACCACTTACTAGCTGTGACCTTGGGAAAGCTGTTTAATATCTCTGTGACTGGATTTCCTTATCTATAACATGGGGAAGAGGATAGTAATAATAGTATCTACCTCTCAGAGTTGCTATGAGGATTAAATAATATTTTGGGCAGTATCTGTCACATATAAGTGCTAGATAAGTCTTTGTTACTATCGTGGTTATTGTGTTAGGAAGGTGACCAGCCAGAGACCAGCTGCAAGAGTCTCCACACCTCCCACGGGAGCATGTGAGAACACCAGGATTCTATTATCTAAATACGCCAGCCAAAGGAAGCTCAGA
Organism: Eulemur rufifrons; assembly: GCF_041146395.1. Taxonomy (NCBI): domain Eukaryota; kingdom Metazoa; phylum Chordata; class Mammalia; order Primates; family Lemuridae; genus Eulemur; species Eulemur rufifrons. The sequence goes on from NC_090989.1 coordinate 113,188,931, forward strand.
GATCCAGACTCAGATCTTCTTGGGCTATGCCTTGGAGTTTCCCAGTTGTGACCAGCTCCAGGTTAATAGGAGAGCAGATTGCAAGGCAGTCTTCTCATAAAAACCCAGAATGAATCAAGGGAATATTCTGTCCCCATCATTCCCCTGAGTTTGCATAATCACCACTCACAGGCCAAAGCCAGAGAAAGGAGATGGAGTTTTCTCTGCCTCCCCCTTGTCTCATCTCTCACTCTCTTCCTCTACTACAATTTTTCTGAAGTGGCTGTCAGGAGCTTTTCTTTCACTTTTCCTTACTGTTTTCCTTCCCTTGTATCACATATTCCTTTGTCAGACTCTAGTTTTGTTGGCTATGCCACAAGTGGACAAAGTAGAAGAGAACTTATGAACAAAGAGGCCTAAATCAGGAAGCTTTCAAAAATATCATACTCAGGGCACCAGTTTACAAGCCAAAAAAAAGGGCAAGAACCATCTTCAAGTGCTTGGTAATGAAAAGAAAAAGTAAAAACAACCATATTGGGTTGGAAGCTGGAATTAAAGCAAGTAGCGGAATCCAGTATAATTCAGATCAAGGAAGTGATTTTCTAAGGAGAAACCATCCAGACCCTCTCCCAGTGAGACTGGAGGAGGCAGTAACATTTTAACTAGAAATAAAGTGCTGATCCTAGGTGATTATATACTAAGCTTTTCTGGGAAAATTGGCTATAAGGTGGATCTTTCAAAACTATAATGAACAAAACAGGAAACACAATACCTTAATGGCAAACGGCTTGGAGTCAGGGTTCCTTACAGACTTTCTCTGCAGGAAATACCAGTTTCTAGAATCTGTGATCAATAAGTACTTTTCTCTAAGCAATATTTTAAAAGTTTTAAAAAAGAGAACCACTGGGCTCCTTGAAGAGGCCTCCCGTGATTTGTCAAGGTTGGCCACACACACATACAAGATCTTCCTATTCGATACTACCAATACCACAAAGCAAAAGCTACTATTCTGATCAAAGGGAAATGCTTTGGAACTTCCCCAGGTTATCACTAAAGTATAAAAATAGAGAATATTCCATAGAATACATAAATCTAGAAATCAGACATCCCCAAATTTAATAAACGTAACTCACCATAAGAACCACCTGTCAACAACCGGCAGTGTCTCTTAATAACCAGACATCACTGATGATGGCTTCAGGTATAAATTACACTGTCTCTTTTATTAACAGTGCAGCCACAAGTACATTATTTTATATCTCAGAAACTATGTGTGTGTCCATGCACATGATAAAAATGTTAAGCAGGCTCAGAGTCAGGAAGAAAACTTTGGTAACTCTAATTGTGTTGTGCATTTCTGTCTGCAAGGTCATTCATTAGCTGCAATTTCATAAAAGTGGCAGGCCTAACTCATTAAAGCTATCGCTGTTTTTTAAATGGAAATGGTTCATAACAGTTTAACAAGAAAAAAAGCCCTGGGGCCATCCAGAAGTTTCTTCATTAAAAGAAAATTAACCCTGAATTTGTAGCATTGTAATTTAATAAGCAATGGTAATGCTTCTCCAAAACAGACAAGATCAAAAAAACTTCCATGTGGCTTGATTACATGCAGTGATTAAGATAAACTGGGGAAATAATGGCATCATAGAATCTTAGAACTGAAAGAGTTGCAACAGATCATTTCATCCAACCTGTCTGGTTCCTTCCTCCCAACCATCCTCATCCCTCTCCCAATACATGTGTTATAGATGAGACAACTAAGTCCAAGAAAAAATAAATTACTTTCTCTAGGTTACATATTTAAATATTATAACTATCAATTGTCGCTGCTCAGCATAGAAAAAGACAAAAGAAGTTCTAGTGTAAATGACAAAATAGAACAAAAATTTGCATTGCATAAGATGAAGGAGCAATATCCTTAATATATAAAGAATTTCCTACTAATCAGTAAAAAAAGTTAAAGCACTCAAAGGAAAAACAGAGAAAGGACCATAATCAACAATTTAAAATAATCCATAGGAATTCTTGATAAATGTTCAATATTAATAGAAAGCAAAGAAATGCAAATTAAGTCAACAAAATTCCATGGTCACCCATCCATAGATCAAGGGTTCTTAAAAGGTTGATATTCACTATTGCTGAGGGTTAAGGGGTCCTTTTATATGCAGGTGGAATTCATAGAAATTGGAATGACTTTCTCATCAGTGATTTAGCAATATGCCAAAAGCCTTAAAAATATTTACATCCTTTGACCTACTAACTCAATATATAACCATTTATTCTAAGGAATTAATTAGAGATGTACACCAATATTATGTAAAAGGATGTTTTCTGCAGGGTTACAGAAGTGAAGAATTGGAATCAATCTAAATATCCATTAGTAGGGTTTGAGTGAATACATTTTTTTTTACATTCACTCAATTGAATACTAACCAGTAATAGCAAGTTACTTGACAGAATAAATTTCATGTCATAAAACTGTTTATATAAAAATATCAAATTATAAAAGAAAGGTACAATGTGATTTAATAAATTGATTTATCAATAAAAAATATAATATATGGAAGACCAGATACTAAAATGTAATACACTGGCATTATGATAAATATTTTTCTTTACTATTTTCCATATTTTTTAAATCTTTACCAGTGAACATGTATTACCTAAAGACAGAACCTAAACAATTTAAATGATGAAAAAGCCTCCATTAAAACAAATCTGACTGGTTATCAATGTGGAGGTGGGATTATAGAATCTTCAGCAGCTTCACAAGCTATAGTTCAAATCTGAGCCTTCAGATAGCCACACTCCCTCTGTTGAATTCTGCTCCTATAAGGACAAGACAAGTGGCCAAACCAAACCAAACAAGCCTAACAGAATTATTTTAACATCGCACTTAACCTTTTTGTGTGCATGGGAGGGGGAAGGTGGAATGGAATGGACCCATGTCCCTTTAAATCTTAAGCATCACTTTGTAACTTCCATCTCTGAAACAGGGTCACTGGTTTAAATGCCTTTAGCACTTGATTAATTAGTAATCAGGACAGAGTTGATGGGTTTTTCTGCTTCATGGCTGGTAATTATCATTCCTGACACAGAATGCAACTTTTGGTAGGCAGCAGGCACACTGTTGTCACCATTATACTCTGCTCCATGCTCCAAATTTATTTTAAGGTTTTGTTTGGAAAGAATCCTTGTGAAGATTTTACCCATAGCAGCCTCTTCCTGAAGTCACTGTTTTCTTTCATTGGCTCCGTGTATTCATAGGTGATATAATTGACTATTTGATGAAAGCAAAGAACTTGTAGAACAATCGCATGTACCTCAGGGAGATATTAAACATTTTTAAAACTCAGCCATAATTATAAAAAATGGGTGGGGATTTTGAAAAGACTATTGTGTTGTAAGAAAGGTCCCCAAAGTAGCATGGAAAAATGAGAAAAGCTGGTTTTCCTCTTTTCAATTTTGAGCATTGTGCCTGCAATCAAATATGTGTACAGAACTGTCTAAAGCCATAGTTTGTCTGGGGCCTATTAATTAAGGATGCTGTTGGGAAAACACCTGTAATAAGTCAATTGCCATTCACTTTTGGAGAGTAAGTAACCAAATTACCAACTATAAATCCATGTTCCCACTCTCAATGTTGGAGACTGCTGAAAACATAATATAATAACAACTTAAAATTCCTGTCAATGAAAGGGTAGTTACAACTGATACAGCCATACAACCATGAGTAAACAAACAAACAAGAAAGCAGACAGACAGAGCGCACTGTGGGAACCCTACAAGGTATGGACAGTCCTTCACCCCCTGAGGTAAAGTCCCATTCTAATTACAGCACCTTAGCTTTTATGCTCCCTGGATTTGCTGCTTTCTAGTTAGAATCCTAGGATTTGGGAGCCAGGCTCAAGAGGCATTTTTTAAAGTAATGTAAGCAATCATATAATTCTGTGATCAAAACTTTGGGCAGGTGGGAGGGGGGAGAGGAGGATGGGTATATACACACCTAATGGGTGTGGTATGCACTGTCTGGGGGATGGACACACTTGAAGCTCTGACTCAGGTGGGGCAAAGCAATATGTGTAACCTAGACATTTGTATCCCTGTAATATGCTGAAATTAAAAAAAAAATAAAATAAATAAATACACTTCCTTTACAAGGGTCTAAATTGTTAAAGCCAGGAAATGACTGCTTCCTATTCTTTGGATACTGGTACCCTTGAGAGAGAAAAGGAAGTGGTTATAGTGTATAAATAATGACTTACCCATTAGAAATAGGAAAACAAGACCCAGGTCAGAGCTGCAGGGCAGTGTGGCAGTGACACTACAGGAGTCATATAACAACAGAAACATGCTAATGCTACAGAACTTCTGACCCTAGCTATGCCTTTGCATAAGAGCATTAAGAAAGGAGTTCGGATAAGACATGAAGGCTGACTTGGATTCTGGAATGATATTGATATGGCTTACTCTTGAAAATGCTAAGAAGGTCATTTAAAAGAACTGTTGGAAGTCAAATTGTCATGGGAATGAAGATATCAGGGACATACTGAGCTAGTCAGCATGGTTTTCCAAGTATATCCAGTTCTGCATCTTCTAGGAACTTTAAGGCATCCGTATGAATGGAGCCATGTGACTATTTCTGTTCAATGGTCCATAAGCTCAGATGAAGTTGTCCAGAGCATCTAATGGGCAGTGGGAGATGTTCAAGCTTTTTTTTTTCCCCTCCTGGCACAGGGGCTGGCCACACTCAAGATGGCAGCTACCCTTTCAACCTGGGTTCCTAAACAGTTATGACAAACCCAACGCCCAGGGAACCCATAATACACATTGCTAAATGAGAAATAAAATGTGTCTATTTGAAACCACAAATACTTGGAGTTGTTTGTTACCACAGCATAACCTAAAATCCTGACTAATACATGTAGTAACTTCCAAATGGATATAGCCTAATGCTAAAGCTTTTACTGACCATTCAGGAAGTCAGATCCAAATTATAAAAGTCCTAAAGAGGCAAAAAAACCCCATAAAAATCTTAAAACAGTTAGAATTGAACCATGTAAAAAGAAAAGAAAAGCAGTCTTGAACCAGTGCATTTTAGGAAAAAAAATCTGCTGGAGAGGGAAGGATTGAATCAAGAGCTGTAAGCATAAACTCAATAAATAGAAACTTCCTTCTGTTTTCTACAGTTCTTCAAGAAAAGTAAAAATAATTCATAGAATAATTTATTTTCATAAGCACATGGATGTAATTTCCTTAGTTTTGATACATTGTTCTATGCATAAAATGCACCATTCTGTTTTTCCCACACTATTGTCACTTTCCCCTGTGAATTATCAATTAAAAAGCTATGGGATCATGCTCCTATAATACAGACAAAATAAACACACTTCCAACTCGTTAATCTTCCATCCTAAACCAATCCACTTCCAAAAAACCATGAGATTAATAACTCAGTAAGAATGGGGGGATATAAATTTCTATAAATATTTAATCCAGTTTTTCTTGTTAATAACAAAATTCATTACATCTTTTGAGAAGAAACTTTGTGCTTCTTAAATTCTATGCCTCTAGCATAAAAGTATATTACAACTATGATACTCTCGTTTCACAAGTGAGGAAAGGGAGGTCCAGAAGCATCATGAAACCAACTAAAATGCACCTAAGGGTCCATGTTTTAGCATTGTTCAAAGTTTCTAAAGTACTTGACAGTCATTCCACAACTATGTAATGAATACTTACCATGTATCAGACATTTGGCTAAGTCAACAAGACATACTCTGATGGAGAAAGCAATAGTCAATGACTAAGAAAAAAAACGGAATTGTAAGCCCTAGGCTTGAAATCTAAAGAGGGAGCTCTGAGGGCGCACAGAAGGTCAAGTCCTCTAGAACTAGGGGGCCAAGAGAAGGGATGTCTAAACTGAGACCAAACTAAAGGGCACAGAAGGCAAGAACTTTCTAGGAAGAGCAAGAAAGAGAGAATTAAAAAAGAGCCCGAGAATCACCTCACACATTTATCATTTCTTTGTGGTAAGAACATTCAAAATTCTCTCTTCTAGTTCTTTTGAGCATGGGCCAGGAGATGAGGGAAAGGCAAACTGAGGCTGTCCAGAGATGAAACCAAAGAAGTAAATTTGACAGGATTCACATCCTGAAGCTCCTTTATGACAATATAAGGAGACTTGCATTTTCAGCTGAAAATCAGGGAGCCACTGAAGTATTTTAAGCAGAGAGATTGTAGTAATCAGATTTGAGCTTCAGCAATGTCACCATGACCATGGTCTGAAAAATGAGCTGGATAGGGAAAACCTAGAAGCAGAGTGGCTGACTGGGAAACATTTTAAATTTTCCTGTTGAGAGATAAGTGTTCTCCCAACTAGGAGAGTGGTAACAAGGTGAAGAAAATTGGACGGTTTTGAGAGAAAGAAAATAGAGTCAAGAGGATTCCCACAGGTCAGAGACTGGGAAGAACAGTCAACAGCATCCCACATCAAGCAGCTCTAGGGTCACTGTCTTAGGCCATGTGTGCTGCCATGACAGAATGCCACAGACTGGGTAATTTCTAAATAGCAGAAGTTTATTTCTCATAGTTCTGGAGGCTGGGAAGTCCAAGATGAAGGCATTGGGATATGATATCTGCTGCATCTTCACATGGTAGAAGGCAGAGGGGCAAGCAAAGATGAACAATGTTTCCTCACATGGCAAAAGAGTGAAACGGAGAGAGGCCACTCTTGCAAGCCCTTTTTATAGTGACATTAATCCATCCATAGGGCTTTGCCCTCATAAAGGCCCCACCTCCCCACGCTGTTGTATTGGAAATTGGGTTTCCAACACATGAATTTTAAAAGACACATTCAAATCATAGTCACTTCCCTGGCTTGGGATCCTGACTCTATCACTTACTATTGGGTGACCTTGAGGAACTTTCCCAACCTCTTTTGCCTTAGTTTCCTCATGTGACAAATAGGGATAAAAATAGTACTTACTTTATAAATTCTTTTGAGGTTAGAACTTCAAATAAGGTCTGGCACATGATAAGTCTTCAATAAATATTAGCTACCAGATTGCAAAAGATATTGAGTAAAATAAGATTTGGAATGATAAAAAGTCCATTAATTTAGTGACTTTGGGGAAAATAACTCTATCATTGGAAAGTGAGAATAGAAGCTACATTGCAGTAATCTAAGGAATAAAAGAGATAAAGAAGAGATGACAGGTGCAGATAAGTTATCGAAGAAAAAGGAACAAGAGGCAAGATGGTTCTCAGAGAAAAAAACATAAGGCCAAAGAAGAACTTCAAAAAAATTAAGAAAGGTGAGACTTGTGCATATGTAAGTACTGATAGAAAATAAACAACAGAGAGGGTGACATGGAAAGTTCCAGAGAGAAAGGTCATATGTCACAGTGCCAGCACTGCAAGCAGAGGGAAATTGGGATGTAGAGCACAGCTGGAGGAATAAGCCTCAGAGGAAGGGTAAGAGTGGCTCTTTCAGACTCTGAAAGCACCTTTGCTATACCCTTTTTCAAACAAATTACTTATGTGTGTCCAATCAATGAAACAGTTTTGTTTAACCTTATCATAGAGAAAAGGACACTGATACATCTGACACACATGACAACTAAAAAACACATATTAATACACGTGAACAAAGCGAATGATCCAGGGTTGTAATTTTCAGCCTCACCTGCCAGCTTGCACCCTAGTCCTCTGGCTGTCACTGACAGAGCCACATTAGGCCACCATTCAAAAAGTGCTATGTGGTTAGAAAGAGGGGGCAAGGATGGTTTATTTTTAGCAACAAAGATGATTCAGCAGCAATTTAGAGTATGATATCAGAACAAGATATATATATATATTTGTCCAGAAATTAAGCTCATAGAGCAAGGATTTATAATGTAAAGAGAACAAAGTCTTTACATACAATGAAAGGCTAGGAAAAGGGTTCTTAGACAAAATATTTGTCAGTATGGAACATTTAAACTACATAGTCTCAAAAAATATTCTACCATGCTCTGCTACGAAGACAAAGCTCTTAGTAGGCCTAGGCTTATAACGCCTTTCAAGCTAAACATTCTATTGGGAAGATATTAATTGAAACTCACGCATGGTCACTTGCAAGGCTGTGACAATGTAGCAATGTAAGAGTTAATGGCATGCAATAATTTCTAAGTCCACAGTAGACATACGTCAAACCTCATAGTGTTATACATGATTATTTCTAACTTCTCCATGAGGCAACATTATAAAAACCATCTTGAATAAGCTAGGTTAATATTTTCTAAAGTATCATGCTCTGAATATGAGGGAAATATGAAAAATATCTTTTAAAATTATAATAACAGCACAAAAATAATAAAAGTGCTTGAATTTTAAAATATCAATAAGACCTCCCATTTGATCCAGTAATCCCATTATTGGGCATATACCCAAAGGAAAAAAGGTCATTCTGTAACAAAGACACATGTACCCAAATGTTTATAGCAGCACAATTCACAATTGCAAAGATGTGGAAACAACCCAAATGCCCATCAATACATGATTAGATTAGTAAGCTGTGGTATATGTATACCATGGAATATTACTCAGCTATAAGAAATAATGAAGATACGACATCTCTATGGTTCTCCTGGAGAGAGTTGGAACCCATTCTATTAAGTGAAGTATCCCAAGAATGGAAAAACAAGCATCACATGTACTCACCAGAAAATTGGTTTCCCTGATCATCACCTAAATACACATCTGGGAACAACACCAATCGGATATCGGACTGAGGTGGGGGGTGGGGGAGGGGATGGGTGTATGCCTACACAATGAGTGTATTGCGCACCGTTTGGGGAATGGTAACGCTTGAAGGTATTGACTCGGGAAGGGGGGGGTGGGGAAGGGAGGGATATATACCTACCTACATGATGGGTGCAACTCGTACTACCTGGGGAACAGACACGCCTGGAGCTCTGACTTGGGGGGAAAGGCGGTACATGGGCAACGTATGTAACCTGCAATTCTGTATCCCCCATAACAATAAGATGAAATAAAAAAAAGATATATCATTAGAATGACAGAGATTTCATATGTAATTTTTCAATGTATTACATACTTATAACAGTAAACAAATTTGGAAATCAAGTTAATAATATCCATGCTGGCTTATTTTACTTAACATAATGTTCTCCAGTTCCATCCCTGTGGTTGCAAATGGCAGGATTTCATTCTTTTTGTGGCTGTATAATATTCTATTGTGTATATGTATCACAATTTCTTTATTCATTCATATGTTGATGAACATTTAAGTTGATTTCATATCTTGGCTACTGTGAATACTGCTGCAATAAACATGGGAGTGCAGATATCTTTTCAATATATTGAATTCTTAGGCCGGGTGCGGTGGCTCACGCCTGTAATCCTAGCACTCTGGGAGGCCGAGGTGGGCGGATCGTTTGAGCTCAGGAGTTCGAGACCAGCCTGAGCAAGAGCGAGACCCCACCTCTACTAAAAAAATAGAAAGAAATTATATGGACAGCTAAAAATATATATAGAAAAAATTAGCCGGGCATGGTGGCGCATGCCTGTAGTCCCAGCTACTCGGGAGGCTGAGACAGGAGGATCGCTTGAGCTCAGGAGTTTGAGGTTGCTGTGAGCTAGGCTGACGCCACGGCACTCACTCTAGCCTGGGCAACAAAGTGAGACTCTGTCTCAAAAAAAAAAAAAAAAAAAAAATATATTGAATTCTCTCCCAAGCACAGAAAGACAAATCTCACATTTCTCATTCATATGTGGGAGCTAAATATTAAAAATAATTGATCTCATGGAGATAGAGAGTAGAATGATGGTTACTAGAGGTTGGAAATGGTAGCAAGGAGTGGGGGACAATGTTGGGATGGTTAAGGGATGCAAAAATATAGTTTGATAGCACAACAAAGTGACTATAAACAACAAGTTAGGCTATATTTTAAAATAACTAAAAGAGTGAAATTGGAATGTTCCTAACACAAAGAAATGTTAAATGCCTGAAATTATAGATATCCCAATTACCCTGATTTGATTAATTCACACTGTATGTCTGTATTAAAACATCACATGTACTCTATAAAGATGTACAACTATTTTGTACCCATAATAATAATATACATTATATATTAAAAATGTTATGCATGCTGAAGTATTTAAGAATGAAATATACTAACACCTGCAACTTATTTTGAAATGCATCAAAAAATAAGATGCCTTGATAAATGGATAAAATGATGGATAAGATAGATGATGAAGCAAAAATAGGAAATACAGGAAAATATTAATGATGGAATCTAGCTGGCATATGATATGATTGCTACCCTCACAATTCTTCAACTTTTCTGCATGTTTTAAAATCTTCATACTAAATGTAAAAAATACTTATGAGTAATCATTCTACTCAAGTTCTTGGTTTCATCAGCTACCATTCTCTCAATAGAATGAATTATCCACTTTTGTTTCAGTATTATACCACTTTCTCCCTACTGGATGTTTCTTCCTTTTAGCATTTAATTGTGTGTGTGTGTGAGAGTGTGTATGTGCGTGCACACGTGCACATGCTGTAAAGGCAGAAATGTATTCTGCTTTTTAGCTTTAGAGAAGAAAATCTTGTACTACTCACTATTTGCAAGTTACAGAGACCTAACTCAATCTGACTCACACAAAATTGAAACTTTATTCATTTAACTCAAAAGTCTGGCTTCAGTGGTGGGAAATCTGGAAGTTTCAGGCATGAATGGATCCAGAAACTCAAATGATTCTGTCGGTAGTCTACTTTTCTCCAATCTCTGCCCTTGTTCTATGTTGGTGTCTTTTAAGCCATGGTAAGATTATTGGAGGAGTGACTGCGTGAAAGGTAGGACTATAATAATATCTGGCATGTCCATTGTAGAACCTTCTCCTATTCCGGAAAAGTTCTACTCATGAATCTATGTCCCATAATGGCTATCAGCATGTCACTCTCCAAACATTTGCAAGTTTCATTTACTCTCATTTTTCTTCTTCCTCACCCTCCAAATGACTCCTAGGTTCCTGGAATCTGTATTCTGCCCCCACAGCTTCATTGAAACTGCTTTTACAAAAATAACCAATGACTTCCATACTGAGAAAGCCAGTGGAGATTTTCAGTTCTTACGTTACTGGCCTCCTGGGCAGCATTTGACTCTACTGACCACTTACTTCTCTTCTTACTTTGGATTCTCCCAGTAGCCAGCCCTGAGACAAGGACTTGGGTTCAACTAGTTTATTTGAAAGACGTGAAAGGTCAAGTGTGGAAGATAAAAGGGTGAGAAAAGGAAGAAAGAAATGCCAATTAATAGGTATTAATAGATAAGGCCTTCATCAGCTTTCATCTGGATTGTGACATCAGTCTCTAGCAGGTATCCTTGCCTGGGTTTTGTCTCCCTAATTCCATTCCTCAACATGCATTCAGAGAAATCTACACAAATCTGATACCTCTTCTCATAGTCTTTTCAGGTTTCCCAATCCCTACTAGATAAAATCCAGCCTACTCAGCATTCAGCACAAGGCCTCCCGCATTTAACCTAATTTGCCTTTCTTGTTACTTCTTGCCCTCGTCTCCACCTGCAGTTTTGGGTTCAGCACTCAACTGTTGTGAGGCTCCCAACAAGCCATTCTCTTTCACACCCTCTTGTCTCTGCCAAAGACACCTATCTTCTGCCTGGAGCACTCTTCCCATCCTCTCTACCTCGTATGTCTTACTTCATAACTGGGTCAAGCAGCCTTTCTCCATGCCCTGTTGCACCTTGAGCAAATCTTTACATCGGCACCACTTAATGCTATAACATCAAGTGGTCTTTTCCCATCTCCCATGCTGGACCACAAGGGCCACAAAGATAAAGGCCATATATATTCAGTAGGCACTTAATTACCAAACTGAACTGTAAAAATACTAATAGTACCATTAGTGACATCTCTCAGTGTTCAATCTCTCAAGCATAAAAGATTAACTATAGTTTCTTTTTTGGATATGAAGTTACAAGAGCTATTTATTAAGGGAGGAAAGAGGGGAGGGAAGGAGGAAGAGAAAGAGAAGGAAAGAGGTCTGTTCTATTTCGCGTGCTGGTGTGCTAGAGCTGCCTAATGCCTACGGCATAAATTGCTGGAGCTGGTGAAGGGGAGAGATCAATAATCCCACTCTGTGCTCCTTGGCACTCTCCCTGGAGAATTTGCTAGGGTTTCCAAGATCTGGAATTGGCTTCAACCCCTAAGCTGAAGATTTACTTTTATAATAAGGTGCTGAGAACTTATGCTGCTATTATACCTGCATTAACTAGATGTAAATTTCCACCATAAAAATGGGTGATTTGATCTTGTTGAGATTCTCAGAATAGTCTGTCAGCAGAGAATTTTTAGTCAACATCCATCATTCATCCACTCAACTAATGTTTTGTTTTAAATAGTTTTTTGAATAATAAAAATATGCACATGGTATAAATAGAAAACAGTAAAAAAAAAGATATAGATCAGTGCTATCTAAAACATCATTCTGCAATAATGGAAATGCTCTGTGTCTGTGGTGTCCAGCATGATAGCTCCTATCCATATGTGGCTATTAAGCCTTGAAATGTGGCTACTGATATGAAGGAACTGAATTTTTATTTAACTTCATTTTAATTAAGTTATATTTACATAGCCATTTGTGTGGCTAAATACATGAGTGTGCATGTGCACAAACAGTAGCATCTGAGTTACACAAACCATTGTGAACCCTGTTTTATTCCATCAACAATATACCTTGTCAATATTTTCATATCAGCATATAGGATTATCTCATATAAGAATACTGTATAATATTCCTTTGTATGTGCATGCCATAACTAGTCTTCTATAGATGAACATTTTGCTTATTTTAATGTTTCTGGGGAAAAAATTACTGTGACTGTGTCAGGGGGCCCCAAGAGTGTCCACATATTCTATGATCCACTAGGGCTCACAGCCTCAGAATACAGTTGTACTAAATGCTAAGGTTTATTACAGCAAAGGGACTAACAAGAGGAAAAGAAACAAGCAGATTCTGGGAAAATCCACACATAGGCTTCCTATATTCCATGCAAGGACATACTGAATGTACTCCTTCCTTCAGTAGCACTCCCTCAAAAATGCAGTAATGTGAGCAAAACTTGTGCCCAAGAAAACACATTACAGACTCAGTGACAAAGTTTTCACATTGGGGGCTTGTCACATAGGTACCCCCTGACTACCAACTACCAAAATCCCAAATTTCCAAAAGGATAAGAGATGTTCAGTCTTCAAGTGAATAAAACAGCTTTATCACTTAGGGAAAGTTTCATGTCAGTGCAGGGAACTGCTTACCAGCCAAGTCCCAGATGCCAGCAAAGAGCGAACTTTGCAAGCAAGCCCTTCTAAGGTAGCAGCCTCAGGCTTGCTATGTTAACTCTTTCTGCATAATAAATACCAGTGTATATATCTGATTTCTCAAAAGCATATCTGCAGGATACCTAGAAGTAAAAATGCTGCATCAAACGGCATGAACATTTCTATTATTAATAGATATTGCCAAACTGTGTACTAATTTTCACTTGCACCAGCTGTTCTCCTAAATCCCCACAGAGTGAAACGAATATTTTTAAATGTTTACTATGTACAAGGCAATGTTCTAGGCACTGGGGATATAGCACTAACCAAGACAGAGGTCCCTGCTTACACTCTATAGAAAGGTAGGCAGAAATAAAAATGTAAATAAGTGAACAAAATAATTTCAAATAATGGCAAATCATATGAAAAAAGTAGAATTATATAGCATGATATATGGGGGCAAAGGGAACTACTTTGGATTCAATAGTTAAGGAAGTTCTCTCTCATGAAATGATCCTTGAAATGAGATCTCAATTACCAGGAGGAGATAACTATCCCAAGACTGGGGGCAGAGACCTACCAGACAAATTTGAGGGAATGGTCCCTAATGCAGGAACAGAAGGAAGGCCCCTTGGGCCAGAATACAGTGCTTGAACTACAGAATAGTTCAAGTTGAAGTCAGAGAGAATAGCAGGGGCCAAACCATTCAGAGGCTTTCTATATCGATGCAGGAAGTTTTGGGTTTTTTTCTGCATGCTATTGGAAAAAGCAGTCTTATGCTAGAGGTCTTTTGAGCCCCTCTCGGCTATGTAAGATTGGGCCTTGGGCCTGAAACACTTCCTTACCAAGAGATAAATCATCCTCACAGCTTGTGCTGAGCTTATCGCTTGTGTGGGTACATCGTTCCCTGTTTCAGACTCAATGTATTCTGCTTAAGGATGTGTGTCAAGTAATGGGACAACTGGCCAACCCCACTACTGTATCTATCCACTGTGGGAGGGGACAGGGTCCTTCTGCTGTAGCACAAGATGGGTGTGTGCATGTCAATTGCCCTGTATCTGCTGCTGTGAGGGACCTGCTGGCAGGGAGGGACAGACCCCCACTACTGAAGTTGATGTTGCTCTATCTCTTTTATATGAGCACCTAGTGTTTAACTGCGATGTGTTTTCTCTGACAACACCAATACCAAGCAAGATGCAGTGGTTGCACTTCTACTCCTGATAATAGACAAGATGCCACTTGCTTGACAAGTTAATGTGAAACTTACAGAAGATTTTAAGTAGTGAAAAAAATGATCGGTCTACAACTATGTAAAGAATGGATTTTAGAAAAATAAAAGAAAAAGTAGGAAGAGCAACTGGGAGGGTATTAGGACATTCCAGGTAAAAAATGATGGTAATTAAACTACATTAGTAGCAATGAGGATAGAAGAAGTGACACCAACAAGACTTGCTGAGACTTTGGATGTGTGTATGTTGAGAACTGAAAGCAACATCATCTCTGTCCCTGTGTTAAACGATCCTGGGACTGGACATATTTTCCTTTCCCTATATTAAACAGTAATGAGAATAAGCATAATTTAGCTAATTGCTCAAAGAAATACTTTCTCCTTAAAGACAAGACTGTGGACTAATATAATAGCTTCCTTATCAAGATTTGTTTAAATACTCTAGCCTTGACATGTCTACCTATCCAAAGTTATGTCATAAACTGTCCAATCCCAATCCATTCTTTGCCCTTTTAAGGCTCATCATAAAATCACCCAGCCCAGGCTCTAAAACCCCATAAATATCCTCCCTGACTTCCCCTTCTGTGATACTGGCTAACGCTGTCAAGGTGATTTTCTCCTTTACCACAGAAGGCCTAAATATCTCAGCTTTGCTTGATTGACAGGTTTTCGTTGTTGTCTTTTGTGAAGTTGAAGGTCCAGAGTGTCTAAGGAGAGATCAAAAGAGAAGCAAAGAGCATCTTCTAGAAGATCAGTACCTTGCCTCTATTATTCTAAAATTTTCAGAATCTTAGTATGACATCCTGTTAGAATGATTCCTGGATTAAAATTCAAAACACTTGATTCGTGGCAAACCCATTGACTTAAACCCCTCAGTGCCTTAAGCGCTTATTCTACTAAATAATGTAAAAACCAAAAGTTAAACTCTGGTCCACCTTCAAAAAATATGAACTAATATATGTAAAACATTGAGTACCTTGAGGGAAAAATTGAACTTTATGAAGTAAAGGAACTGTGTTATTTTCTGATTGGAGTGGAACTTTTAACTCCTGGACGTTCAACCATTTCTCTCTTTGAAGTACAAGATTTTTCTGATTCCTCTAAAAGTGCCTTGAAACCAACCTAATTATGTTGTCCATGAATTTAGACTCTATCTAAATAGGTGACAAAATTAGCATCTTGGCATTAATTTTCCTTCAAATTGTAGGAAATAGATAATAATCCCAGAACAAACAGGGCTTTTAAAATAGACAACATCCTAGCTTACACAGAACAATGATATATAAAACAAGGAGTACAAATATTGGCACATAAGCATATCAAGTTTTGTTCAGGCTATGCAAAATTGATTTTAAAATATTACTTTTCTCAAGAGAACCCATGCTTGTTATCATAAATATATTAAAGTTTTGCTGACTTTGAAATGTATAGAAATCTTTGTTTTGAAAGAAAGAAAAATAGCTATACTTCTTTCTGTGTTGAAATTTATTTTTAGTGAGCATTGCTCACCTACTATTTGAGATCTTCTTATAAATTGCATGGACCAGGTAGACAACAAGCCAGCATAAATCTTTTCAATGAAAACACAATAGTTACTCGGAAAATGAGGGTCTGCAAACAGTGTGTTGTGATATGCTATCTTGCAAAATCTAAATATAGTGCTGAGTCAACTCCTTTAGGTCACTAAACAGAACTGCTGGCAAATCTAGAGAATTACTTTTTGTATTTTTCCCCTGAACATTTTCACCACCTGTCTTCATGTCTGACCTCTCCAGCAATTTCAAGCAGATCACAAAGGGAAGAAGGAAAAAATCTGGCAAGCCCATATGCCAAACTAGATCAGATCCAGGAGACCAACTGCCTTTTGAATCCAAGAAATGGTTATTTATAGACCTGTAATTAGTGATTAAAACTCCAGGAGTACTTTGTTTTCCTTTTAACCTTATACTCCTCTCAACCTTCTGTGCATTCTCATACTGAATGTGATGCTGTTCGGCTCTGCCATTTATTAGGAAACAATCTAGTAGTTATTGTGGGAAATGTGCTCTTTGCCGTGTGCCTCGTTTGCCTCATGTGTTTAGTGGCCAATTATTCTTTAAAATAAGATCAGAGACTAATTTTCCCTGGACGACCATCAGAAAATTTAGAAATATTTCACCAAGTAGAAATTAGGAGATATATTAAAAACAAAAAGTAACTTTTAATTAGTAGTGAAATTTCTGATACATTTCAGCTGAAACTGTGATATTTAAGAAACAGATGTTCAAGTGGGAAAAACAGAACCAGGTTTACTACATTACCAAAGATTTAATAACTGAGAAGTGAGTAACATGATGTTAAAAATTTGCCTATCTTTTATCCATTATTCTGAATATCTAATGATGAGTATACATTTGCTCAATTGAAATTTGCCCAGTAGAAACAGACACTACATTTCTAGCATAGAAAAATAGATATCAGAAAACAAATATTAATTAAGGGCCCCAATGCAATAAATATTAATTTATGTAGATACTTTATCGTCAAGGATAGAAAGCACAGCACTCCACTCCTTAAGTGTGGGCTGCCCATAGTGACTTCCTTCCAAAGAGTACAGTGTGGGAAGGGGAGAATGGAAGTAACTTTATAGTGGAGAAACCTGACAAATATCACCTTAGCCACCTGATCAAGGTCAATGTCAACAGTCATAAATCATGTTAAGAGTATAGATTCTTGATATGGTGTGATGAGAATGGCACTTTATCTTTGGATATTCTTCTGTAAAACTCATAACCCCAGCCCAATCCTGAGAAAAACACCAGACAAATTCCAACAGAGAGACATCCTACAAAATATCTGACCAGCATAGTATTTCTCAAAGCCATTAAGTTAATCAAAAACAATGAAAGCCTGAGAAACTGTCACAGCCAAAAGGACTCTAAAGAGAGATGACAACTAAATGCAATGTGGTATCCTGGATGCAATTCCAGAACAGAAAAAGGACATTAAGAAAAAATTAAGGAAATCTGAATGAAATATGGACTTCAGTTAATAATGCATCAATATTGGTTCATTAATTGTAATAAATGTACCATACTGAAGTATGCTAATAATAGGGGAAACTAGGGTATGTGAGTCTTCTCTGAACTACCTTCTCAATTTTGCTATAAATGTAAAACTCTTGTAAAGAATAAAATGAACACATCATAATAATGATACATGTGAGCACACCTAGCACCTGAATTTTGGTTTCTAACACCAAAAGCTCCGTAGAGGAATGGCTGATTCTTGGGCTAGGGCAGGAAATGAAACCTGTAGCATCTTTTAGTGTCATAAAGTAAGAAAGTGCTAAAAAAAGAAATAAGGAAAGAAAAAAAGAAAGAGCCCAGAATGATGGGCATACGTCAAAAGGACTGAAGAAGCAACTAAAAGAGTTCCCCATGGGAAAACCAAAAAGAAAAAAATGATTGTTTAGCTTTTGCCACTGATAGAACTATGTGATAAAGGAAGGGGGAAGGCAAGTAGTGTTCAGTGCAGGCTGTTTATGAACCAGGCACTGTGTTAAATGCTGAGCATTCATGCACATTTAATCCATGGAACCACTCTGAGAGGTAGATGTGATAATCTGAACTTTAAAAATGAGGAAGCTAAAGGCCAATGAGTTTAGTTACCTTGCACAAGGTCATACAGGTCTCAAGGACAACTGGGGTTGCTAGCTTCTGAGTCTATACTTTTTCACTACTCAATTCTGCCTCTAATTCAAGTTCATTCCTCCTTTAATCATAAAATTTAGCCCTAAATTGCTTAAAGTTTTCTGGCAAATACTCATTAATGAGTTAAAAAATTGTATGGGGGAGAGGAGACTTATATTAAAGTTTATTATTATTATTCCTTTAGTTGTTATAATGGACAAATTACAAACAAAAAAGCTGCAAAGCTGAAGAAATAAATGATTAATATATTCATCCCAATCAAGGAGCCACAGCTGAACTGTTCTGGGAACTTTAATTGGCAACCTAACAGCAAGATCTAATACTTCATCTGCCTCCTAAAAAGTGGAGTGTTTCTGCTTCATTTCTGTTTATTTAGCCTCCAGGAGAACCAGTTTCTATTACAGTACAAGTTGATAAGTAAACAGCTGATAGAACCTTGATGTGACCTCATCAAAAAGGAAAGAACTGGAACATACCTCATAAGTCTGCTCTCATCAAGTGGCCACCCTGGAAAGGCCAAAAGGCATCTGATAAACAGAACATCACAGTGTGTACCAGGAAATGGCTCGATGCAGCACAATAAACACACAACCCAGCACAGCACATACACTGCTCATGTGAGGGCTACCTGTTCTTCTACACATCTCCACTCTCGCTTGCCCCAGCCCGTTCCCACCAGCCACATCACATGGTTCTGGGCTACCTTGTCCCCAAAGGCCTCAGTATCCAGACAGTAACTCAGTGACTCTTTACCTTCCTGTTTAAGCAGTACTCTTCTATATTGCTTTTGTTGAAGATGTTTCTTCTTCCTGGAGAGGTAACTCACACTAGTTGTTTTTGGACTACAGTGATTTTATTTAAATCTTTTCCTCCCTTAGCCTCTTTGCCTGGTCTTCCATTCCAACCATGCTCTCAAGCTCTGACCTGAACATTGTCTGGGAATTGTGTAGTCTGGAAAGTTTAAGTCCCATACAGTAATCAGGTCTATGAGATATTCCATGATATTTTTCTCACTGTGAGATTGCATCCTTTCAGACCTCTTTTTTCTTCCAAATTACTTTCTTTCTCATTATTCAATTAGGCACTTTTATGTGTAGATACTTTTATTATGTGTTTATATGCATTATATATGAACCAACTTTTTAAATCTTCTTAAAATGAAATTGTTAAATTTTCTTTCCATATAGAAGCCCTAACTCAGTGAAGAATAAAGTAAGTGGTAAGAAAATGTTTGGCACAAATATAGGTAAAAATGCCCTTATTACACTGAGAAGGTATCCAACGCTCTCCAAATTGGGCTACCAGATTCTTGGGAAGTTTTATGAGGGCACAGTCCATGTCCAAAGACTGGATGTACAGTAAGCCAGCTTGATTGTGTATGTCAAAGAACGTCTGTCATTCAGGATATGTTGTGTTGGGGGGCTGGGATTAACTAATAAAAATTAATAATCTTTCTGCAAATAAATTATAAAGTAATTTTAAATAATTTTTAGGAAAAAAGTGTGTGGCTGACTTCTAAGTAAAGTATATATTTTGCATGCCTTAAAGAAGTTAGCAACAATATAGGTGACAAAATTTTAAGCAGAGTTGAAAAATATTATTTCTAATATTTTCCCACAGGAACAGCAGAACAGTCTGGGGAACATTTTTTTCTTATTAGATAACCAAGAGACTAACCCTGTATAACATCCTGGCAATTTGCCTCTCTGGACAAGGGTGGGAAAAGCAAGTATTCAAACTCTGGGAAAAGCCATCTCCAAGGAAACCCCCATGTTTACCCTTCTTTGGGGAAAATGTGTGAGTACAGGACTGGCTCCATGTCTGGGCAGGTGACAGGCAGAAAGAGCTTTCAGAGGAGTCTCCAAAGCCCCTCCCACATGAATGCCTTAGGCAGTCATTAGCTTATTTGACTTCTCTGGTAATTGGATGTCTGTGTAACTGCCCAAAGCCACATGCTACCATGAGAAATTAAATCCCTGGGAATTCAGCCCCTGGATTTAATCATTGGCAGAGAAAAATGGCCAAAAAGAAAGAGGGGTTGAAGAAAGGGTAGAACCAGTTGCATAAAGAATGGGACAGAGCTTCTCTCACAAAAAAAGAAAAAAAAAGTCAAATTTTAGCACCTAGTATTTCTAATTAAATTTGGATTATTTAAAATCCATTCCTTTTTCTGTCAAAATTGTTTTAAA
Organism: Eulemur rufifrons; assembly: GCF_041146395.1. Classification (NCBI taxonomy): domain Eukaryota; kingdom Metazoa; phylum Chordata; class Mammalia; order Primates; family Lemuridae; genus Eulemur; species Eulemur rufifrons. The sequence continues at coordinate 113,209,372 of NC_090989.1, forward strand.
AAAAGATTAGGCATGATGTTAAATAAGAGATTTGGGGTTCACAAACCATTGAGCAAATAGCACCCTTTTCATATAATGGATCAAATATGAGCATGGCTCCCAGTACAGGGAAACCTGGGAAATGTACATACTGGGTCTGAGCATAGTCAATAGCAGAGTTTGCACAAGCGAGAGTGGATGAAAGAGTGAAACAGCACCATAGATATAATTGTATACTTGAATCCTACTTAAGAAATCTACTATAAGCTCTCAGAGAACCAATTTTAAAGGATTAAAAAGAAGATTACGGTTCAGTCCTTTGTCATCAAGGAGCATGTTGTCTGGTATGGTAATAAAGCACATTCCAAGATCAGAGCAGTAGTGGGGGCTCAGGGGAGGATGGAGCTCACGTGGTTGAGAGTAACACAGAAGTCAGAAGAAGCTTTATGAATGAAGTACATTTGAAACAAGGTATGAAGGAGAAAGAGCATTGAGATTTGACAGGTGAAGATGGTGGGGAATTGTATCCAGGAAAAGCAACAGTGACCAAAGACAATAATGATGATAATAAGAGATAGTTTTAGGTACAGAGAATTGGTGATTTGCCTAGGGCAGTGGTTATCAAATTGTGGTCCCTGGACCAGCAGTGTCAGCATCATCTGGAAACTTGTTAGAAATGCAGATTCCCAGGCCCCACTCCAGACCCACTGAATCAGAAACGCTACGGGAAGGCCCTGTAATCTATGTTTTAACAAACCCTCCAGGTGATTCAGATGCTCACTCAAGTTTGAGAACAACTGGCCCATGGCTTAGGATAAGTGTTTAGAAGGAAGAGGAGCCCAGCTAGAAAAGCAGATGGGAGACCATGGAGGGTGGCTAGAACACCAGGCAGACTTCGGTTGGCTTCTATGACAGAGAAGCAGAGTCAGTATTTTCCTAAACCTCCCCCTGTACTGAAGCAAAGTCTGTTCTCTCACAAATCTCCCCTAAGAGTTGGGGCTATAAACATCTGTACTACGTGTTGAATAAACAAAGAGCATTAAGCTATCCACCAAACTTTCACATAGCAGGTTAAGTTTTCCTCACCACTATAAAATTCCCCCACCAGGACACTCACTTTCATTTAATAACTGAATGCATCTTAAAATGGATGTATTATGGGATTTCAGGATTAATGTTTACAATAGTGTCTAAAGTAATATCCAACACAATTCTGCTATCAAATCACACAAGCAAACAACTCAGAATTTGGGGAGAAATTTCCAGGATGAACCGAAGCAATCAACACTATGTTTGACAGTGGCATTTTAAAAGAATAATGCCTTATGTCTGTATGGTTCATACACATACAAAACACTGTCACATGTTTACACATCTGATCTATTTTTATCTTACCAGTATTAACATTTGGAATCTGAAGCGCAAAGAAGAAAGACAATAAAAATATCTAACACCAAATTGAATGTTACGCTATGCCAGGCACCGATGTTGGTGCTTAGGTGTGTGAACTCATTTAATAGTCAAAACAACCTTAGGAAGAAGGTAAAGTGATTACCCAGTGAGGAAACGGAGCAACGAGAGGCCTCATAGCTTACTCAAGATCTAACAAGCACACAAGGAGGTGGTAGCAAAGTGAGATGCAAACCCAGCCAGCCCAGCGCCAGAGCAATGGCTTGTCCTCTGCACTCGTCTGCCTCCCTCCGTGTGTGGCAGATCAGAACTGAAAAGCCATTTGTTCTATATCTCCCAGAACTTCTCTACCATCCTGATAGTCCAGATGCTGTTACTGTTGAAGTGGTAGAAGTATTTGATTTGAGTTTTAATAAAAGTAGATGATTTATAATCTTGTTTTCCCAGACTTTCACATCCTATTATAAAACTATGCACACATACACACACATTTTACTTGTATGCAGCAATGACAGAGTTTTCTTTTTTAATTACTTAAATGAGGTGTACTGATTACTCTTTGAAGAAAAGGGTATTGTATGTCTTCTCGACTCCTTTTAAAATAGGCTTCCTGAAGGAGACAAAGGAGATGGAACCTGAGTAGACTGGCTGTGCAGGTGGGCATATGGTGAAAGGGTAGGATGCCTAATAAAGTTAACACACCAAGACATGCTCATTTTGCTTCTATCATTATGTGCCTAACTCTGGTAACTATAAAAATAAGACAGATCACTTTCCTCAAGCAGCTTGTATTGTCAAGGAGACAAGCATTACATATATAACATACATAAAATAATTAGAAAGCACTACTAACACACGTGCTAGATTGTGTGGTGCAGACAAGTGGTTCCCATTCCATCTGGGTATGAAGATCCAGGGCTGAGTACAGTTAACTGTGCACAGCTGTGTAGTTGTATATGACAGCCCTCTGGGGATCCCTTTAAATGTGGTATATACATATATACACAATGTCCTCTGCATTCTTCTGCCTTATATGTATATCTTACACATACATATATACAGGGTAGGGGAAGGTATATGATTCTAATTATACTTCTAATCTCTATTGAGTGAGACTATACATATATATGTAGATGGATATAAGAATACCTTGGAATAAGAATGCAACTCTCTGTGAATGTAGGACCTCATGCTTTAAGGGAAAAAATGAGTAAGGAAAGATGGGAGATTGGGAAATTATGAAACTTTGGATAGGCAAAGAAGAACTGGTAGAATGTGGATTGAAAGGGGAGAATGAGACCAATCAAAGCAGGGGGGAACTTGGAATTAAGACTCAGATTCAGGCATGAATTTTGAATTTGGGGGTTCCGCAGAGAGGAATGCATGCTAGAACTCTACTTTTTTAACAGCTTTCTCTTTTCATAATCTAACATAGTCATGCAAGTACCTGCTTGAAATGGAATTGTTCCTCAAAATTTTATGGCCAAATGTACTATGGAAGTTATTTTACATTGCTATTTTTTTCATCACAATGTTTCTAGGTCACTTAGATAATTCATAGTAGATATGTATGGATTAAGCCACAACATTTTTAACACATTCTTTGTATTTTTACTAGCAGTGAAATTCTAAAGTGAAAACTATAAAATGCCACACACTGATTTCAACAACTAATCAAAAACAAAAATATGTACATACCTAAGACTCTTTGTAGCGAGATCTAGTTAAATGGATTCTGCCTTGACTGGAGAGTTTAGCCCTCTACAGCTGGGGTAGTCCCCAACCCCCAGGCTGCTGACCACTGACAGATATGGGTCCATGGCCTGCTAGGAACCAAGCCACACAGCAGGAGGTGAGCAGCAGGAGACTGTATTTACAGCTGCTCCCCATAGCTTGCATCACCACACAAGCTCCACCTCCTGTCAGATCAGAGGAGGCATTAGATTCTCATGGGAGTGTGAACCCTACCATAAACTGTGCATGTGAGGGATCTAGTTTCCCTGCTCCTTCTGACAATCTGATGCCTGGTGATCTGAGGTAGGGCTGAGGCAGTGACGCTAGGGCTGGGGAGCAGCTGCAAATACAGATTAACATTAGCAGAGAGGTTTGACTGTATAATAAATGTAAAGTGCTTGAATCATCCTGAAACCACCCTCACCATTGTTCCTGGTCCGTGGAAAAATTGTCTTCCATGAAACTGGTCCCTGGTGCCAAAAATGTTGGGGACCGCTGCTTTAGAGGGTTGCAAAGGTAACACTCCATACAACCACAATGAATTACTGTATTAGTCTGTCTATTTGTTGTACCATCCATTCTGAGAAGTAGCAGTAGCTATTTCTGCTTTTCTAAGGAACATGAAACAATAGTAAAAGGAATGGTTAAATTATTCTCAAAGCACAGGGCAAAATTTTGTTTTATAGCTTGACATCTGAGATTACACACAGACAACATTCAGTTTCCTATATCCTCAGGCTCACAATATTTTACATCCTAAAAAAGACTGTGTTGTTCCCCAGCTTCGACTTCAAGACAGAGGTACTAACGAGAAAAAGGGATATTAGATTGTTTTTTGTGTCCCACATGATCCAGAGAAATGGGGGCAGAGCCAGAGGTGGAGGAGTTGTATTGCATCACATGAGAAAGTAGAATGAGAAGAAAAGAGTGGTGTGTTATCTAGCTATTATTATAATTGTGCTGCATAACAAAGTACCCCCAAAACACAAGGAATTACAATACAAGTACCAATTTTTCTTATTTACAGGTCTATAGCTTAGCTGGAGGGACTTTTCCAGGATGTGCATTGGCTCTAAGTCACGACCAGAGTTATCCCAGAGGTCTTTCAAATTTCTTGGACAAGTTAGCTCTCTGGAGCAAATTTTTTCCTGACACTCAGCTACCTGGGTCATTACAACCAACTCAGAATCAAATGTGAGAAAAATTTAAGAGTTTCTTAAGAATCTCTTGAAACTCAGAAAAAAATAAAAATATATATATATTAGTTTTTGACCTGAGAAACATGGTTCTCTATAAACAGAATTCCTGACTTCACACGCTTGTTCCTCCCTTCCATGTATACTTTTCTGATGGGCATCTGAATTTATTCTACTCCTTTAAACCCTTTAGAGTCTACTGATTTATGGTTAAATACAGAATTCCAGAAAAGCTGGATACTAAAGAAAATAAAGAAACAAAGAGGCCGCACTTTGAAGACAAATAGTAGACCCCACTTTGTAAATTACTGATTCTCTGTGAACCTCAGTCTCTTCTACAGAGTGGGATTTTTGACTGTAGACAATCTTAGCAGCCAAACGGAATAAATCAGAGTTCCAGAGTCATGGGTTCCTTGCTGAGAGAAATGCTAGAATTAAACAAATTTAGCAACAACTTCTCCTTCAATAAAAATCACCACCAAGAAAATTTCTAAACGCCAAAGCCGAACCTAAAATAAATAGGTCAATAAATGCTTATGTGGGATAATTCCCCTGAGAAAGAGCTTTCACTTTGTAGCTAAATTTCTTTTATCTGAAGGTAGGGGTAAGGGTAGGGATAGATGTCAGAAACAGGAAAGAGGAAGGTCAGGAATAATTTGTAGGATACAGTTTTCTGTTGGAATAGGCATAGGCACTAATACAAACTCATTTCCTAGCCCTTCCTATCTCTCCATCTCTGTCTCTTCCCGGCACTCAGTGTGGCTGGGCGCTATGCAAATGCGTGGGGAGGGAACCAGTGGGTGTGGCCAGCAGAGCCCCCAGCCTGCGGCTGCACAGGGCTCCTCTTCTGTGCGGCAAGTGGCCAGGTGCTGCGTCCGGCCCTCTCCAGAACAATCTCTCCTGTCAAACAAACAAGCTGCTGTGAACCTCCTCCTCCAACTGCTTTAGCTCAGGTGGTGAGCAGCAGAGTGTGGGCGTAAAGCCCCCAATCCATGCCACTTCTAATGCGCCATTGACTTTTGGAGTTGTTGTTACACCTTGGCCTTCAAGCTCAGGGCAAGTACCTGGGCCTGCCGGGACAGCGTATTCTGTGTTAATCACCAGGGTATCTCGACAACTGCTGAAAAAAGAAGAAGGTCCTTGGACTGAAAAAAAATCAACTTAATGAGAGGCATCTGTAAGGTGAGAAAAATACGTCCCAGTCCTTTGGGAATGCCTGGCAGGATGTGGAGCGGGGCCAGCGTCAGGGAGAAAGCAAGTGCGGGGTCACAGAACTGCCAGCTGGACGGGTTCTGTGTTCTGTGTACTTTCTCAGTTTGCTTTCCTCATGTTCTCCCTCAGTATTGCCTAATGTGTGTTTTTTTATGCCAGCCTATTTCAGGGGTGGAACTTTCCAGAGAAACCAGGACTCCTTCGTCCCAGAGCAGCATGTGGTGGCAGCGGCAGCTCCCAAGAAGAGAGAGCCTCCAGGCAGTGGAGTCGGAGCTGCTCGGTTAAGATGGTTTTTTCCCCATCAGGAAACTAGTAAATTTTCATTTTAAAAGGGAGATTTCCCTCTCACAAGGGATTACAAGTTATTTGCTGTATAGGGAAGCTCTCTTGGTGGCCAAGAATGTGGTCTCTGGAATTAGAGCTAGGCTCAAATTTGTAGCACTTACATTTGCATGATCTTGAATAAGGTTCTTAATCATCTAAACTGCAGTTTTCTCATCAATGAAATAGAGATAATAATCATAACTTGTAAGGTAGTTATAAGGGTTAAATAAAGTAATGCATGTAAGGTTCTTGGTATAGAGCCAGGAAGAATTTAATACATATTTATCATTATTGCCATTATCATCGTTATTGTTATCACTCCTCATGCTTTCTAGAAATTTGAAGACCAGAGCTGATAGTCTTACACACAAAAAAAATGTAGGATTTAGGAATTTCTAATTCCCCTCTCTCTTTCCTACTTCTATCTCCCCATTATAATCGGGCTGCCGACTCCTGATAAGTTAATAAGGGTCCAACATTCCAGGGTGGGAGAGGACAGTCACTGGAAGTCAGTGAAGCTCTTCACTGAGGCGAATTGGCTTCTGAGACGAGCAGGAAAAATGCAAATGCTTCTCACTAGCACAATATTGGCTCATATCTCCTAGTGCAGATTAAGGCCTAAATTCTCAGGAAAAACAAAAACAAAAATGGAAACCACATGGCTTCTTTGCCAACACTGAAGTTGCCTTTCAGAGGACAAGCTTCCTTTATTAGGTAGGCAGTTTAAAAGTCCATGATTCACAGCTCACAATGAGAGACTGTCAAAAGGAAAACTTAAATTGGAGAAGCTACATCCCCACTCATGGGACTGAAACCTCTCCTCTCCTATACTCAGTACAGTGAGGTTCACTAGTGGGAGGAGAGAATTGATCCAGGGGGCCAGCTCTCTCTCATTCTAAATGTATACTGGGACAAATATCCATATGAGGAAAAAAATCAGATTCTTACTCACTTCACTCCAAAAATTAGATTCTAGATGGATTAAAGATTTCAATGTAAAATATTATAACTTTCAAACATTTATAAAAGGACACAGAATATTTTTTTGTCCCAGAATAGAAAAGGGTTTATTAAACACAATGAAAGCACAAACCATAAAGAGAAATAGATGAATTCAGTTACCTAAAAGTAAAAACTGTCCTTTCACAAAAGGAACCATAATCAAAGTCCCAAGACAACAAAAGACTGGAAAAAATATTTATAATGAAATATATAACAAAGGCATAGTATCTTATTTAAAGAATTTCTTTAAATTGTTAAGAAAAAGTCAAATAAAATAATAGGCAAAGGATAGCAACAGGGAATTCACAGAAGAGGAAACTTGAGTGGCCAATAAAAATGTAAAAATTGTTCAACCTGTTTAGTAATCAGAAAAATAAAACTTAAGACAATATTATGCTATTTCATATCTATTATAGTGGAAAAAGTAGAAGGGTCTAATAATTACATTTTTGTTATAACAAGAATGTGAGGAAAAAAAGGTACCTCATGCCTTGCATGATGCAACCACTTTGAAGAAAAATTTGGTATTACTTAGTGAAGTTAAAGATGGACCTGTACTTCAAACCATAGTTGATTCTTGGTATATATCCTAGACAAATTTTCCTACCTATGAACATGAAACCTGAGAAGGAATGAACATGGTGGTATTGTTTGTAATAGTGAAAATTAGAAATGACCTCTTACCCATCAAGGAGAATGGATTCTTACCATATGGTCTATTCAACATTCATTCAATAGTATATCACACAGCAACAAGAATGAATGACCTCTAGATCATGTATCATGTATCATGTATCATGTATCAAAATAGGTAAGTCTCAGAAATACAATGTACAGCTCAGTACTATTTGTACAAACTTTGAAAACATGTAACACAATGGTATATAATGCTTATGAGTATGTATATACATATATATAAATGAAGTAAAGTATAAAAATGTGAATTAAAATGATAAACACCAAATTCATGACAGAGGTTACCTTTTACAGATTGAGGGAAGAAAATGCAAGTGGGGGTGTTATAAAATTGCTTCATCTTTATTTGCGATGTTTTTAAGAAAAAAAATATAAAGAAAGAAGGGCAAAATATTATAATTTGAGAGAGCAATGTAGTGGATACCAGATGTTCCTTATGTTATTCACTGTACTTGTATGTTATGGTTTACATAGTTCAAAATAAAAAAATTAACAGTTTACTAGTAATCTGTAATTTTTAAACTGCCTCTGTCAAAAAAAGGCCATTATATGTTCCAAAAATATAGTTTTTAACACATTATTAAAATTATAAAGTGATTTCCTGACTTGGTGAAACAACTTCCATTTAACACACTCTACATAGCATCCTTAATTTCCATTAAGTACAAATTCTGTTTAACAGCACACATGGATCCTTAGGAAATTTTTCTGTTGATATTAAAGACCTGTCAGTGGAAATATAGTAAATTATTAAAGGGAAAGATAAATATTCAAAGTGTTAAAAATACAGTTAGTGCTTTTAACAAAAATGTATAATATGAATTCATTTAATTTGTCTACACCTTACTCTAATTGGCATAATATATTATAAAATCTTGCTAATGTTTTTCAGTTAAATTCTGTGAGCTATAAATGAAAGAAATTGTCACTTTCAGCTTTAGAATATTTTAAATTATACAATAATAAAGGAAGACTCAATCAAACTTAGCTCCCTCCCCTCTTCCTTTCTTTCATGGAGCTTAAGTTTTAACCTATGTATGTAAGCAGTTTTGTGTGAAAACCACCAGGCAATTTGGCCAATGGAATAAACAGAGGCTGAAGAGCGAGAGAGACTTGGTTTCCATTACAAACCCTGCCATTTTCTTTTCTTTTCTTGTCTTTTTTTTTTTTATTTCAGAGTATTACGGGGGTACAGACGTTTTGGTTACATAAATTGCCTTTGTACCACCTGACAAGCGTGCCCATACCCCAGACAGTGTGCACTGCACCCTACCACTCTTTAAATGTGTGACCTGACTGGAGAGTTTTCCCCACATTGAGCTTTAGCTTCTTTGTCTATAAAATCTAGATAATAATATTTACCCTACAGCATGAGAGCTCAATGAGTACACTCATATGTAAATTGTAAACAGCAGTCACACAATATATGCTCGCAAGTTAGAACTGTTGTTACCTACTTTTAGATAAGAGAGTGTACATTTTGGCCCATTTTTGAATTGAGCAATAGCTTTAACCAAAAGCCATAGTAGTGCAGTCCAAGTGAAGAAAATTATTTAGTGATTCAAAATCAGTGATTTGTGAGCAAATTTTAAAGGCACTTGGAAATCTTGGGGAGAAAGCAAAGTCATCACTGGTGCCAATTTTCTGATTTTGAGCAACATCTGCTACAGTTTGAATATCTGTGTTCCTCTAAAATTCATGTTGAAACTTAAACCCCAAGGTGATGGCATTAAGACGTAGGACATTTGGGGAAGTGATTAAGTCATGAGAGCTCTGCTCTCGTGAATGGAATTAATGCTCTTATAAAAATAAGGGTTCAAAGAGCTGCCTGGCCCTTCCATCTCTTCTGCCATGAGAAAACACAGAGTTCACCCCCCTCTGCTCTTCCACCTTTCCACCCGGTGAGGATGCCAGGAGAAAACACCGTCCATGGGAGAAGCCCTCACCAGATACCGAATCTATTGGAGTCATGTTCAGGAACTTCCCAGCCTTCAGAACTGTGAGAAGTAAGTTTTGTTGTTAATAAATTATTCAGTCTGTGGTATTTTGTTATAGCAGAAAGAACGGACTAAGGCAATACTTATTCATAGAAAGACATATTCATCTATAAACAGGCCATAGCACATGCATTGATAGAAGAACTGAGGGAAATTGCTTTCGATGTATACACTTATGTTTCAACAGAGTTCTTCTCTCTGCATGTTCATAGGTTATATCATGTTTGCTGTGGCAACCATGAAGTGCAGCTGCTTAGCTTTTCCTTCAAGAGAGAACTCGCTGCAAGAAGTAGCTGGCAGCACTTAGGTGCAGCATCCTGTTGATCTACCACAGTATTCAAGCCACAGCCACTCTCTCACTGGGAAGCTTCCAGCCAATGGAAACGAGCCCAGTGGGAGTGCTAAGGCCCAGCCATTTCCGCACAATGTAGATCTCCTCTACCCCACACCTTTGTGCCAGAGCTTCCCATTAGTTTGGCAAGACTGCCTCAAACTGCACCACAGCCTAAGGCTCTTCCCACCCAATCCCTGCTCCTTTCCACCTCAAGTCACAGGGTTTGCCCTAGAAGTAGTGCACCCCAATCTGAAGGCTTTGCCTGCCTACTCCTTCCCCTGCTTCCTTTTATCTTTCACTGGTGTAACCTCAACGAAACTCCAGCACTTCTTACTGTCTTAGCTTCCGTATTCTAGAGGACCTGAACTAACACAGGGGAAATAAGTATTCTTACCCAAAAGAAACTTGTAATATAGAATTTAATGTAAACTTTAATATAATATATAATAGAAATTAATTACGTTACTATAAAATGTTTACATTTTTAAAGCACAGTATGATCAGTCACATTGTAAAGCAAAATCATTGTAACCTGCCCTCCCCATAAAAAAGCTAATAAGATTCAGTGACTTAATGAAAAATATTTCTTATTGTTATGCTCTAATCTCCTGGGGACAAATGACACAGAGATGGGGCAGTGATTCAGAAAAAAAAAATTCAACTTTTAACTATTGGATCCTGCTATGGCTAGTAATGGTCGCTGTAGTTACTCCAACCAACATTACCTGAATCTACTGAAATCCTTTCCTTGTTGAGGAATTACGGAGTATGACTGACTCCTTGCTTCTCAACTCTGAGGGACCATTCCTGAGATTTATTGATGGCCAGTCGAGTTGATTTATACACACACAAGCATAAAAGTAGTGTTTTAGGCTTGGATATATGGCAATATGTCCAACATATTTGTTTATTCAACAAATATTTGCTAAGCCTTATGGGCAACACTCGCTGTTAGTGCTAGTCCTACTGGAAAGTTATACAAATGAAAAAAAACATGAGTATTCCTTCAAGGAGTTTAGAGTCTAGTCAGGGAATTCAAGATTATTTGGATATTTCCATTTTTAAAGTCATACTTGCAAATTTAGAAATATTTGAAAAGCAGGAGAAAGTAGCCAGAAGAAAAGTATATTAAAAAATAAAGATAAATACAAGGTATCAATTTGCTAAAGAGGCTAAGATAAAATGCTATGAGAGTCCAGAATAAGGAGCAATGTTTCCAGCTGGGTTGAGAGCACAGAAAGGAGATATTACAGAAGATTTCACAGGGAAGGTGGAATTGGAGATAGAAAGGATCAGATTTGGACTTCACACACAGACATGTAGCTACGTCCTACAAGGAGAAGGAAGTGATAAGAGGGGATGCAATGGCAAGGACAGGTGAGGAAGTCTTGGGGGGATGGGAGCCATTAACTCAAGTCTGCTGGAACAAAGGATCAATCAAGAGATACAGTGAGAAACAGGGTTGGAGAGGCAAGTTGAGCTACATTTGGAGGGTCTTGAATGCCACACAGAAGGGTGTTATTTTATGTCCTACACCCAAAGAAAAGAACAGGAGAATGATGAAAAATGCACAGGTATGTTATTTAACAGTAAATGACACCAAATTAAAATATCAGGATCATTTTTTTTTTTTAAGATAGCAAGTAAGTGTCACTTTATTGGCTGTTTCTTAACTCCATGTCTTGGGTAAACCTCTACAGAATCATCTTTGACTTCAATGTCACACATACCTCTAACAAAAGACAAAACTTTTGCACACATTAAAAAAATAATCATAATAAAAAGCAAGTGACTTAGTGTACCTGAAGAGAGATAATGATAAATATCTTTGATTTCATTTAACTTTTAAAATATATATTTCTACATACTTTGCATACTTGATACTGCTTTTATACTGAAAAAAATAAAATTTCTTAATATATTTCTCCATCAAAATGATAATTATCTGATATTTATGTGTAGAGAACATGGCATATTCAAAACTTCACTTGGTGTGGAGTGAGAGATTTAAGTTTTGGGTTGTATCAGAAAGATTTAAACTCTAAGTGATAGAAAATCCCAACTCAAGTAGCTCAAATGGTGAAGGAGAATTATTGTCTCATTTAACTAGAAATCCAGGGCAGGAAGTTTCCAAAATTGGTTAATTTAGCAGCTCAACATTACCGAGAACCCCAGTGATTTCCATCTTTCTGCCCTGCCATCCTTATCATGCCAGTTTACCTTCAAGTTAGCACCCCTCATGGTGACAAAGTGACTGCCTCAGTTCAGGGCATCAAATCTCACTAAGAACTGTGCAGCCAAAAAAAAAAAAAAAAGAGGATGTCTGCCCTATGTGTCTGCTTTCATAAGCCAGGGAATTTTTAAAAGAAATCCCACAACACATTTCCCCTCTCATTTCATTAGTCAGTAGCTATGCTAGCATTAGTTCACATGCCCCCCGTTTTTTTCCCCCAGAGACAGGATCTTGTTCTGTTGCCCAGGCTTGAGCACAGAGGCTCTATCTAACACACCGCAGCCTTGAACTCCTGGGCTCAAGTGATCCTCCTGCCTCATCCTCTCAAGTACCTGGGACTACAGGAGCATGACACCATGCCCAAGTAATTTTTTTTAACTATTATTTTTTGTAGAGGTGAGTCTTACTATGTTGCCCACAATGGTCTTGGACTCCTGGCCTCAATCAATCCTCCTGCCTCAGCCTTCCACTGTACTGGGATTACAGGCATGAGCCACCGCACTTGACCACATTCCCATTCTTAAACTGATCACTGATAAAGGGAATAAGATTGCGTGATTGGCTGAAAACAATCAGAATTAGCTCTGGGTCAGTGAGGTAGGCATAGGCTCCTAAAAATTTAAGATCTGCCACCAAGGAAGGATGGAATACCCTTGGGTTGGCAACCAACAATGCCTACTGCAAAGTCTACCACCACCTTGTTGTACAACTGTGTATGACACTTAACATGTATGAGTCACAATGTCCTAATTTGTAAAATAAGGAATTTCATAAATCCACACCACTTTTTAATTTAGCATTAATTACTTTTTATGAAAATGTATTCTCTTTCAGTTTTTCTTGCCTTTAGATGTATTTTTATTTTTATTTTGACTGAAATTTAGTAAGTTGATGGTTTAATATTGCAAAATGTTTCAGAAGAAATTATCATAAACAGAAAAGAACTGACAAAAATTGCAATTTGTATGCAGAAAAAGGACTGATTTCATATATATGCATATATACACACACATGCATATACAAAAGAGAAAAAAAAGGGCATCTTCAAGTTGGAAAGAAAAAAATACATTCTTAAAAATGGGCAAAGTTTATGAAGAGACATCTTTAAAGAGGAATGAATACAAAAAATGATTCTTAAATATATGAAAATTACTCAACCTCAGTCAAAAGGAGAGCAATGCACATTAAAGCTACACTATGGTGCCATTTTTTTAACATGTGAGACTGGCAAATATCCAACAGTTTGGTAATGTTCTCTAGGGACAAATCTTCAAGAAAGCAGGAACTGCATGTGTTTCTTCTAGGGTTGGAAATTGGGGAAGCCCTAGTGAAAGGTAAACTGCCTATAGCTTGCCGTAGCACAAATACACAGGCTCTCTGACTCTGAAAAGCCACTTTCAAGAAATTACGCTATGGATGTACCTCCAGTAACAAGATAATTCACTGCAAAATTATTTGCAAAAAAAGACTAGAAACATCTAAATGTCTGTCAACAGAATATAGGCTAAATATATATATATATATATATATATATATATATATGTATATTGCATACATATAGAGAAATCAAATAAATCTGAGGAAAAGCAAAGAAAAAAGAAAGACGGAGGTGCTGATAATGTACTGATATGAAATTATCTCAAAGAAGCACAGCCCAAAAGAATGCATATAGTACGACACCATTTGCTCAAGAAAAGCAGAAAAAACATGCTAATATTTGCACATATTTACATAAAATATCTCATGAAAAATACCTTAGAAACTAATTATATAGACTATCAGTGGGGATGGGAACTTGACAAGTGGGGGACAGAGTTGGTAGAAAGATTTTTTTTTCACTATAAATTATGTTATATATTTTGAGTATTTAACTATATGGATGCATTCCACGTTCAAAGTTAAGTACATTTTAAATCATTATGATAGATGCCTATAAAATTAAAGAGGTTGCTTCAACATATATCTCATAAAATGTTGCAGTAATTATAAGTTGAAAAAATACACGTCTATTTAGAAAAAGATACATTTTTTAAAAATATTTAAAGAATGTATAAGTAGATTTTTTGATCTACTAATGAGAAAAAAAGGTATTTTTCTCATTAATTATTGACTGTTCCTAAGAATGATGCATATAGGGTGGCTGATGCCAGTTGTAACAGTGTGCATCTGGAAATTGGTTATGTACAGAAATAAAAAATTTAGTGTCCTATGATCTGTTGCTGCAGCCATGTAGTCCATTCGAAATAAGCACCTTCAGGTCAGGAGAGGAACCAATCCATTTCCCAATTTCTTGGTTCATCTACCACAAACCAGGACAACATGGCAAGACTCATGATAAAGATCAACCCTAAGCTTCATATCATTATAGAGATTGGTTTTCCTTAAAGATAAGAATCAAGATCACAATTTAGGCTAGTGCACGTAATATTTATTTTGAACACTAGGCAACAAGAAAACTACTCTAATTTTAGTTATAAACTATTTGGGGGAAAATATAACAGTTTAGGTTATAACAGGAGGACAACAAAAACGTTGTCCAGAACAGTGTAGTCAGCCATTGCCAGAAATGGAACTCCTCTCCATGCATTTCTCATTGCATCCCAGCCCAGCAATATATTTTTTTACTTCATATACACTTATATATGAATATTTATTTATTTGTAATCATCTGTCTACATGTACTTGTTTAGTAATAAATTATGTGAATCATAAAACCTACATAAGAAATATAAACTTTTAAAAGATTAAGAGAAAAATAAATATAAATAAAAGTTCTAATACTTCTCATTCTCCAATGTTATACACTCTCTATGGTGTGCACATCCTAACATAGAATACCTAAAGTTAATTTAGTAATTTTGTCATAATTTTCATACGATTTGATTTTTTCATTTGTAAAAATATTTATAACTAAAATCTTTATTTAAACAGATAAGATGAGTTTATTTTATCTAAAATATATTTCATAAGATCCTGAACTATGTATATCAAATATAGGAGGAGTTTTAAGCTGAAAAAGAGACACTTTTATCAAATCTAGAATTAAGCAACCTAATTCATTTGGGTTAAATGCAACTAAAATATAAAAAGAAAGTAAGCAAATTAGTTGTGTCTACTAGGAAAGACTCATATTTATACTGATATTAACTATAATTAGGCTACAGTAGAATACAGTGGATAATCTACCAGATGCAAGATCCCAAGGTTCCTTTGTGATTGGTTAGTATTTTTCCCACCCAGCTATTTGGAAGGAAGCTGTTTGGGTTACACTAAGTGACCTGAGATATTTATTCTTAATGAGAACCTTCTCAGAGCTACCTGGATATAAATAAAAACATAAGTGACCCATGTGATATCATAGATACAGAAAATACACAGTGACAGGGACAAAAGAGATCTCTGTCCCTATGTAGCATTTGGGTGGAAGGTAGGTCAGACCCCGAGTGCTCATCTATAACTTCTTAGCCCAGTGGGAATGGTCACTGGTCAGCTTAGACTTCTGGCCCCACATCTGGGGTACCAACCGGTGATGTTCAGCTTTATACTAAAACTAGTATAGAACAATTCTTAAAAAGAACCACTGGACCATAGTTGACTTTCTAATCTCCTTTGATTGTGAATTCTCTTGCATTCTGGAAGGCATACAGCATATTGGAAAGAACACAGGTTTTTTTAATTAGACAGACCAGGGTTTAAATCCTAGTGCCACCAGGTGTTATGACCATAAACCTTAGACAGCCATTTAATCACTTGGAACCTGAGTTTCCACATCCATGAAAGAGGGGGAAAATATCCTACCACAGGCAATAATTGTGAGAATGAATTGAAATAACATAAAAATATTATAGTTATATCAACTCAATGCTAACGTAGAATGTTACCATGTAATAAAAAAAAGTACTGTATTAGGCTCTCCAGAGAAACACAACCAGTAAGATATAGATATAGATACAGATATATATGCACACACATACATATAGAGAGAGAGAGAAAGAGAGAGTGAGAGAGAAAGTAAAAGGGAGAGAGAGAGAAATTTAATTGGAAGGAGTTGACTCACACAATTATGGAAGCTGAGAAGTCCCAGAATGTTCAGTCAGCAAGCTGGAAACCCAGGAGAGTTAATGGTGTAAGTTTCTGTTGAAAAGCCAGTAGGCTCAAGACCCAAAAAGAACTGATGTTTCACTTCAAGTCTGAAGGCCAGAAAACATTAATGTCTCAGTTCAAGCAGTTAGACAGAAGGGGTTCCCTCTCACTCAGGAGAGGGTCAGCTTTTTTGTTCTATTCAGGCCTTCAGCTGATCCATTGAGGGCCTCCTATATTAGGCAGGGTGATCTGCTATATGCAGTCTACCAATTGGAATATTCATCTTATCCAAAAACACCTTCACAGATACATCTAGAATGTTTGACCAAATATCTGGGCACCCTGTTGCCAGGTTGAGTTGCACATAAAATTAATCTTCACAATTACAAAATCTCAGGGGTTTACAAGGAGCACTCATCTTCCTTAGACCAGTGGCTAGCTGAGTCAGAATCTCACAACAGTGACAGACACTGCTGGGCAAGAGAACATGCCCAACTGCACAAGCCCATTTCAAGCATCTGCTCACATCATGTCTGCTAACACACAGCGAAAGCAAGCCACATTGCAAGTCCAATATTAACACACTATGGAAATATACCCATTTCTATTAGAAGAAACTGCAAAGACACAGAGCAAAGGGCTTGAATAGAAAGAATAACAAAAATTGGGAACAATAATGCAATTCACTATGGTAACCCAGTGCCTAGCACAAGCTAGATATTCAACAAATTTTGTTTGTGTGACTTTTCCACTTTCCCCACACCAGTTCCACTTGCTATTTTCCAAGAATTTTTTGTCTTTACAATATTCTACATCGACTACAGATATAATATTTTTAAGAATGAAGATAATGCTTTTAATAAGAAATGGCTCTTTTACTCTATGAGAGTTTTCATGTACCAGGCAAGCTGTTGTTTTAACTGACTCACAATACCTGTTAGCTCATTTCTCTTAGGGTTTTACAATCAATTAGGAATGTACAATGTGTATCAGCAATCTACATCATATTCTTCAATGTGCCGTACTTCATACTTGCCTATGTCAAATTTCACCTGCTATAATTTTGCTCAGTTAACTATATTCCACAATTGCCTGATCTATTTAGGATGTTCTGGGAATCTTTAAAGATCCTTTCTTATCTTTGCCCTGACTAAATAATTTATCATCTGGTATGCTAACCAACATGCCATTCAACCCTGCTTGTCAGAGGGCTCTTTGAAAATATGAACATTCAAGTCCCAGTATTGAAGGCAAGGATGTTGTACAATTAATTTCTTTTCATGCTGTGACCTACCTTTTTCTCTTCCTTGCTTACTAATCTCTCAACTCATTTTTTAATCTATAATAGAATTTTATGCCAGTTTCTTTGCGTACTTCTTTACAGAACAAATATGAAGATTTTATCATGATGTCAATAGTGACATTTAATACCTTGAGGCAACCTGAAAGTCACTCATAGAGAACAGAGGGGTTCACATGGAATTTTAATCCTTAGAAGCCAATGTTTAACGTGAGGATGTGTATTTAACCTTTTTACTTCAAAAAAGAACTTTAATGTTTTTTACCTTTTCTAGGATCTGTTAGGCACTGTATGGACATGTTAAGGCACCTTATTTCACTTTAATTATCAATACCACCACTTTACAGATGAAGACACTGAGGTTAAATAAGTTTAAAGAACTTAACCAGGGTTACTAGGAATCAAAAAATAGAGCAGAGATGTGAACCTTCTAATGGTTGATTCCAAAATTCATTATCCTTCACCTAAACCTCATTTAATATGTCTACCTCATTCTTTTTTATTTTATTCTATGACTGTTAGTGATAAACAAAATTTCTCACCATCTCATAGACATATTGAAAATTAAGTAGTACATCTCAAAAATGAAATAAAGCAATATAGCAAAAAGCCACTTTTTTCAAATTAAACTTTCTTTCCTTAAATAAAAAATACATACTCTAATATGAGGGCATATATTTTGAGAATCAATACTCTATAACATCAAAATCAATTCATGAAAAATATCTCCCCCACAGTGTTCAGTAGACTTATTTATCTCTCTCACTATGTAATCTCTCCAAATGTGTTTGATCACACACCCCCATCAGTGAAAAATTCTGCACATTCATCTCTCATGTAAGTATATTGATCTATAAGTCATTTACATGGGCTACTTTGAATGTTAAACTTTTCATAAAGCTAATGTTCTTATTTTTTAGGAAATGGACATAATCAGAAGTTTTAATATTTCTTCCTCCACCCCAATGTGTGAGGAGGGTAGTTAGTGCTGAGTTATAAGCCTCTAAGTCCTCAACAACGTCTTATTTGCCTTTGACACTTAAAGACCTAGCACATACCTGAAACATGCTGGGAATGTGTTTGAGGCTTATTAAATGGATAATAAATGATGAATAATAGTGTTGACTTTTTTAGGGGAAAAAAAGAAGAAACAGAGCCAAGCCTTTGTTGTACTTCTCTAACTCCAGAATAATACCTTTTTCCAGGGACACATGAGACCTTACATTCTTTCCCTAAATAAAACAAATTTTCCCACTAAATGAACCTGCCTTGCTGCCACAACACTCAAATTCCCTAAGATGGAATGGTTCATAGGAAAGAGTACCGAAGTCAGATCCCCTGATTTGAGTTTCAGCCCTGTCACCGGCTAACTTCATGCCCTATGCAAGACACTCTAGCCCTATAGGCCCCTTTCTCATCCTCTGTTAGACAAGGGTGGGATAAATCATTATGAATAACCCTTCATCTATCCCAATCTAAATAAGAGAATGATTGTGATTTTTTCTAAAAAAAAGAGTTAGATTGTACATATCCCAAGATTTATATAAACATCTTGAAAAAATAATTACTTGAACTAGTCCAATATTATACTGAGGAAAAAAAATCCAAAAGCTTCCTTTCTTCTTCATATTCCTTAGTAAATAAACAAATTATGACTAGAGGTGAGCAAGGACTCAGGTTGGTTTGATGTTTTGCCGGATTCAAGCACAGTGAGCTTTCTAAGGTATACTATCCTTTAGGTCCTCCCACACAAATCCAATTATTAGAAATTCCAAACTCTGCTCCCCTGTGAAGCCTACCCTTTTGGTGGAATCCAAAGAGAGCTAAAGACAATTAAATTAAGGCTAATGAGTGATGCAATAAGAATGACAGTCATACATTTACTTGCACTGGTTTGTTACTTTCTGTTCAGGGAATGGATGCAACTTTATTAAATTTGCAGAAATGCTATTACAGGAAAAGACAAATAAAGGAGGAAGTGCCAGGGGAGGAGAAAAATTTTTCTTGGAATACCTGAAAATTTTTATTTTAGGAAAAAATAAATTTATTTATGTAATTATATAAATCATATAGAAATCATTCTGCCATACATACATTGTATCTAAAAATTGCCTCTTGGGATATTATCAAATTTTGGTGTTTCAAAGACCACACAAATGTAAATGATTGAAATAAGTTAAATAAGTTATGCTGTATAAACGGAAAATTCAGTCATCAAATGGCAATTTTCCATCAGAAATTTGCCCTTTATCTCTTGAATTAGATCTATTTGTCTTCCAGGAAATAAATATTCTTAACAGAGACTGAAGCAGTCACAATACAAAAGAGAAAGCTTAAATAATCTAAAGTTTCACAAAGCAAAATTCTGACCTCCCTATCTTTATTGCTTTGAGGAAATTAAAGTCACACACAGAATATAGGCAAAATCAAAGAGGATGAATTTTAATGTGTATTCAGCAGGACTAAAACAGAATCCTTAATTTCTTACCCTCCTTGAAATGGTTTTCTTAAGAAAACTTCACAACCAAATGTTCTGTGTAAGAAGTGCTGCTCTCTGGACAACCTCCTGGGGAATAAAGTGGATTGGGAAAAGTTTTTCCTGGTTTAAGTGTTGCATCCTTTGCAGTAACAATTTTATTGCTTTTCTTCTCATTCTACTAAAGTGATTCCTACCACAGATGTGGGACCCAGAGCAAGAAGTCCTCAAAGCCAACATTTGAGCTACTACTATAGGTCAAATGCTTTAAGTTATATCACTTGAGTGTGGATAAGATAGTGTTCTAGTCTGTTTTCTGTTGCTTATAACAAAATAAATAAATAAAATATCTGAAACTAGGTAATTTATAAAGAAAATAAATTCATTTCTTACAGCTACGGAGGCTGAGAAGTCCAAGGTCAAGGGACTACATATGGCAAGGGCCTTCTTGCTGGTGGGGACTCTGCAGAGTCCTGGGGCAGTGCAGGCATCCCACAGTGAGGAAGCTGGGTATCTCTCCTCTTCTTATAAAGCCACCAGGTCCCACTCCCATGGTAACCCATTAATGGATTGATTCATGAATGAGTTAATTCATTCATGAGGCAGAGCCAGTATGACCCAATCTCCTCTCAAGGACCCCACCTTTTAATACCACTATATTGGGGATTAAGTTTCAACATGACTTTTGGAGGGGACACAAACATTCAAATCACAACAGATAGTTATTATTCCCTTTCTACAACTAAGGAAATTGAGGAAAAATTAAATAACTTGCCTAAAACCAGACACCTAGCAAGTGACAAAGTCTGTTTATGCCAAAGCTCAATATATTGTGCTAATATGTGGACAACCTGATGTTTCAGTCTGGTTTTCACCTTAGCAATGGTGTAACAAAATAAAATTCTTCCAGGTACTCTTGTTATCTCATATAAGATTAATTCCTACTATTAACTTGACTTTACATTGTGGAAATTTTTAATATTAAAATTAAACACAATTTTTTCACTCTAAAAACAAATGTAACAAAACCACAATTAATCATGCACATTTATGAAATTTAAAATCAGGAAAAGTGAGTTACCCAGATGAATAAAGGAACCTACTATAGTAATAGCTTTCACCTTACAAGCTTATGTGTTTTCTTATCTATTATCTCATTCTTATGACATCTTTCTATAAAATCTAATTACCACATCTCCTGATTAGTGAACCTCCTTAGGTTCCAAAGACTGCCATTTCTAAACTAGCTTACACAAAGAAGCTAAAGGAAGAAGGAAAGATTAGTTTCATTGTCTTAGCTAAGGCAATGGCTTTTCCTAAATAAAAATAGAACTGAAATAAGGACAGACAGTACGTGTTCTAGTTGGATACAATTCCAACCCCTACCTATAATCTAGTGACTTCTTACTAAAAAAATCTCTTTCCATTCTGATACTGCTGTCTACTCACCTCTTCTCACTCATTTTCCTCAAAGAAAATTAGGACAGATTCTATAATCACAATCAAGTGAAGTTCCCATCATCCCCTTGGCATACAATGCATACACACATATGCACACAATGCATGCCTATTTATTTATTTATTTACTTATTTATGTATGAGAAAAGCTACAATATATCTTTCCTTACTAAAGCCTGGTGATTATGCAAGCCAAGGCATGAAGAATTTGTGTCATTTTCTCTGGGATTCTATAAGCTTTGAATTTCTCACAATTTTCTTTCCTTATAAACTAGTGAGTAAAGTGACACTTACAATTATGCAGAAAAAATACAGGCCTTTAAATACAAGTAGACTAGTAATTAGACTCTGAATTTGATAATGAAATTAGCCTCAGGGTGTTTCACATATTCTCATCTCATTCAACATGTCTTTACCCAGCTCAAGCATAAATTTTCATAGCATTAGGAGAACTATGCCACATTTTATGCAGTAGGTTATTGATCTTGATCATCACCAAATTTTAATAAGAGGCAGGTGCAGACACAGGTGATCAAAATAGCATAAGGGCCCAGTTGCTGCTCTCAAAAGCTAATCAATCCAATTGAGAAACTGGACACACACACAAGATAAATAACAGTACAATGTAATTGTGACAAATGGTAAAATAAAATTTTATAAGTTGAATTACATTCTTCCATTCCCTTTTAATTTTAATTACATATTTACCAGTGCAACAAAATTTGACTTGTGCAAGCAACCAAGGCAGGAAATTTCAGCCATGACTTACTCAGAGTGAGTAGAGGCCAAATACAAATAGAAAACCTACCTGAAGATTGCTTTTGGGTATTACAGGCCAGTATCAGAGCTCAGTGTATGATACTACATTAACAGCACCTTTACATCTGGTTTCCTTGTTTGGGTTGCTAGTAGTTATACTAGCAGGTAATGCACCCACCAGCTCAGATAGGTTATTTTATTTGGTTTTCGCAACACTGAGAAATGTGTTGCAAATTTACAAATGAGGATGGTGAAGCACAGGATACCTTAGTTGACCTGGCCAATGTTACACCACAACTTGGCAGTAAAGACAGGACTAGATCTTGGGTTCTTTTTGCTTTTCCACACTGATCTGGCTCTCATAAAGTAAATGTAACGAATGAAAATATTGCATGGGTAAGTTTGCTTTGTGTAGTTTTTCAGCCAATCTGCACCTGAGCCAGGCAGTTCTCCCATAAATGTGTTTTGTGGGCCATAGGCCTATAAGTGACAGGGTGTGGGTGAATCAGTAAAAACAACTCAAAACAAATGCTCTACGAATTTTGGGTCATAAGGGTCATGCACTGTCTATCTATCTTCTTTCATGGAAAATATAAATGATCTTAGAGACAGCCAATTCAAAGATCGGCATTCTTTGGGGTTATCTCTGTCCCCAGAGTCCTGATAGAAAGTTTACAGGGCTGCCGTCATGCTTAGAACTGTTGCCATAGTTCTATGCATTCCTATTTGTAAGGGTCTTATTCCTATAGACTATAAAGAGCAGACACAAAACCAGGGCACTTAAGGCAGAGGAGGGAGAGAAATACAATAAAACAATCATTGGAGTGGTTGGACTTTCATACTTGTGATTCTCAAAGCAGGGGTGTCTTGTCCCTCGGGAAACATCAGAATCACCTGGCAAGATAGATTATATCCCAAGATGACAGCAACAGTCCCACATCCCCTTTCAGATATGAGACTGTGACCTTCTTTCATCAAAAGAACATTTCCCCTCTACGTGAAGCTTGGCTGGCCCTGTCAATTACTTTGACTTTGGTGCTATTTGAGTTTCGGACCTAGATCTTTAGGAAACTTGCAGCTTCCACTTTTATCCTCTTGGACGCTAGAGATCACATAGAGAATTTTGGGCTAGATTACTGAATGATGAGTGTCTATGTGGATGGAAAATACTCTCAGCCTTCCAAACATCCCTATCAGGTCCCCCAACATACAGCTATAGGTGGAGCCATCTTGACCCTTCCTGCCTAGCCCATCTGCCAGCTAGATGCAGCTACCTCAGGGAGCCCAGGGAAGACCAGCGAAAGAACCCCTGTGTCAAACCACAGAATCATGAGACAGTAAATGGCTGTTGCTCTAAACCATTAAGTTTTGGGGTAGTTTATGACACAGAGATAGATACCTGAAACACCTGGAAGCTTTTCTGAACCACCCATGCACCCCTATTTTCCTCTCTTGGACTCTGTCACACTACCTACCTTCCCAGGAACTCAAGACTTATCAGTTGAGAATTCATAACATGACTTTTTCCTGCCCTCCACTTGTTCAAGGGAAGATAATTAACCATAGTACAGCTTGTGGTAAGTGCCATTATGAAGGAACGTGAGGATTTTCTTTTACCAGAAAAGCATCTCACCCTTGTCAGAAAAATTGAGAATTACTACTTTTAAAGAACCATGAAAAGAGATTCTCATTCAATAACAACAAAACAAAACAAAAACCCCAATTTGAAAATGGACAAATTACTTGAATAAAGTTTTCTCCGAAGAAGATATATAGATGGCCAGTAACTATGTGAAACAATGCTTAACATCACTAACCATGGGGGAATGCAAATGAAAACCACGATGAATACTACCTGACACCCACTAGGATGACTGCTATCAAAAAAAAGGACAATAACAAGTAGTATTGGAAAAGATATGAAAAAATTGAAACCATTGTACAGTGTTGTGCACTGTTGGTGAGAATGTAAAATAGGGCAGCCTCTGTGGAAAATTATGACAGTTCCTCAAAAAAATTAAACAGGATTACCATATGACCAGCAATTCGACCTCTGTGTATATACCCAAAAGAACTGAAATCAGGGACTTGAAAACATATATGTACACCAATGTTTATAGCAGCATTATTTATAATAGACAAAAAGTAGAACAACACAAATATCTATCAACAGATAAATGGATAAAAAACATGGAATATACATACAATAGAATATTATTCAGCCTTAAAAAGGAAGGAAATTCTTCCAACTGATCTTTGACAAAGCAGATGACAACGCACACTGGGGAAAATAAGTGTTATTCAATAAATAATCTTGGGAAAATTGGATAGCCACATGCAGAAGAATGAAACAGCACCCTTATCTCTCACCACTCAAATAATTAATTCAAGTTGGATAAAAGACTTAATTGTAAGACACAAAACCAAGAATTCTAGAAGAAAATGTAGGAAAAACCTTCTAGACATTGGTCTAGGCAAAGAATTTATGACTAGGACACCAATGGCAATTACAGCAGCAACAAAAATAAATAAATGGGTTGGGACTTGATTAAAGTAAAAAGATTCTGCACAGCTAAGGAAATAATCAACAGAACAAATAAACAACCTACAGAATGGGAGAAAATATTTGCAAGGTACACATTCGATAAAGGTCTAATATCCAGAATTTACAATGAACTCAAACAAATCAGCAAGATAAAAACAAACAAACCCACTAAAAAATGGGCAAAAGGCATGAACAGAAGTTTTTCAAATGAAGATAGACAAATGGCCAACAAACATACAAAAACATGTTAAGCATCACTAATCATCAGGGAAATGCAAATTAAAACCACAATGAGATATCACCTTACTCCTGTTAGAATGGCTTTTATTAAAAAGTCAAAAACAATAGATATTGGAATACATTGTGGGACTGAAAATTAGTACAACCCCTATGGAAAAGAGTATTAAGATTTCTCAAAGAACTAAAAGTCGACCTACCATTCAATCCAGCAATTCCACTACTGGGTATCTACCCAAAGGATAAGAAGTAATTTTATCAAAAAGACAACTGCACTCAAATGTTTATTGCAGCACAATTCACAATTGCAAAGAAGTGAAATCAACCCAAGTGTCCATCAATTCGTGAGTGGATTAAGAAAATGTGGTATATGTATATTATGAAGTCCTATGCAGCCATTAAAAATGGTGAACTAATGCTTTTTGTAACAATCTGGATGGAACTGGAGACCATTATTCTAAGCAAAGTATCACAAGAATGGAAAAACAAGCACTACATGTACTCACTATTAAATTGGAACTAATTGATCAACACCCATGTGCCCATATGGTACTAAAACTCAATGGAAACCAAGTAGGTGGGAGGGTGAGGAGGGAATGGGTAAATTCACACCTAAGGGGTACAATGCATGCTACCATCACCAAGGTAGCATGCATTGTCAAAGTTATAAGTGCTGGACACATTTATAACTTTGACTCAAACAGCACAAAAGCAAAACATGTAATCAAAACATTTGTATTCCCTTAATATTCTGGAATAAAAAATTAAAAAATATTATAATTATAATTTCAGAACTTCAGAATTTGAAGGAAAAAAAAAAAAAGAACATGGTCCAAAGCCCACGAGAGGGCGTGTTATATTGAGGGATTAGTGAGAAATCCTCTGTGGTTCTAAGAAAGTATGCCAAGAGTAAAGTAGTGAGGCTGGAATGGGGTCTGCATCTTTGGTTAAGAAATTTTGAATTTGTCCTGAAGATAACTGAGAACCATGAAAAGTTTTTAGGCAAGAGAATGAATCGTGTTTTAGAAATAGTTCTCTCCAGTGTGGAGTGAATTGTTGACATAGTGATTAGAGACAGAGAGACCAGTTAGAGTGTGGCTATAACAAACACATGAGAATTGTTGAGGACCTGACACACTGTAGTTGGGGAGATAAGCAGAAAAATATTTGAAAGCTATTACAGTTATGAAAAAGTCAAAGAGACCTGAAAAGTAATTTATGATGCCAAGATTTCTAGGTTGGAAGAATGGATAGATGCTGGTGCCAGTTTTAACCTTTATAGTAAAAACCACTGAAGAGCAAATTTGGAGTATAGTGTGTATGAAAACTCACTATTGAGATCTCCTGCTGCAGGGAATGTAACTGATGGCTTCAAATGCTCTGAAACCACCATTGCCTTAATAGCAAGGCTGTGCTCCCTCCAGGCTCTCAGCCAGTGACTGATGTGGCAGGAGTACTGAGGCAAGCCCTTTCCTGAAAGATGTGGGACTCCTCTGGTAGGAGACTTATGGCTTTTTGCTGAAACTTTCTTAAAACCACACTACAATTTGAGGCTCAGTCTAACCAGTCCTCTTTCCTTCCCTCTCTCTACTTCACAGAGGTCAGAATTTCACCAATTTCAGAGCTCTCCCAGCCTCCTCCAGCTTCCTCCCATTTTCCCCTTATGGCTGTTTCCTCCAATGAACTTCTTGCAATCTAATCCCATGCTGGTATCTGCTTCTCAGAGGACCCAAAATAACAAATGGGGAAAAAGAGGTAAAAATAATGAACCTTATCCTGTCATCCCATTTTTATTTTTTACATGGAAATTCAACATTCATTGAACAAACATTTTTAAACACCTACACATACGATGATCCATAAAGCAACTAAAATCAAACACCACAAAGAATTTCTTGGCTACAGTTGTTTTCCAAGGTTCTGTGATTTTTGTATAACATATTAATAGCTTGGCCTTGGTTCGAGCACACTTTTTATATTGCAGAAGAATATTGGCTGTCATATAAAAAGGAAGCATTGTATAATACTAAGGAGAAGAAAAAGAAAATTAGAATTTTAGAGTTGTTTCAAATGTTTTAACCATATTTGTATAAAAAGAGAGAAAAAAGACTGCAACAGAGAAATGACAATAACAGACAAATGAATGTTGATCTCGGAGTAATAGAATTATGGGTTATATTCTGTTTACTGTCTTCATTATATTCGAAATGTTCCAGAATTTCTGTAATAAATATTTTAGAAATGAGCAATATTTTTTATTTCTAAAAAGTTACCTATAGAAAGAGCTAAACTCTTTGAGGCAAACAAGAAAATGTTCTTTTCTAGTTTCAGAGACCTTGCATAGACTGTTTTAGTGTGTTGCCATGGGAATGAAAATAAAAAGAATTGCTATAATTCTTTTTAAAACTTAGAACAATCCATACATAGGATTTAATCTCCTAGATTATCTGAATCATCTCTCTGCAGTTTTATATACTTGTTTTCATAAGTCTAGTTATTAGAACTGGGTTTGAGATCTCACCCCTACAAACTATGCTAAACTATGAGAAATCATCCTTTTAAATATAAGAATAAATGTATTCGCAACATGCATTAATACTGAAAGGATATCTAAATAAAACGTAATTCTCAAAATAGAAAATTTAGAGACAGTGATGCCTGCACCTGAGGTGTGTTTCAATTCCCTCCCGGCCACTCACACTTATTTTAGGTTTTTTGGGGGGAGGGGACGGTCTTTTTCATAAAAACCCCGTCCCTCAGCCTGGCTCCTTTTTTGCCATGGCAAGAAAGTCAGATGTGGCACAAGCTTGTACCTAAAAGATAAAATGTAAAGAATATTATAGTTTTATCCTTGGGAGATTTCATTTTGCTTGCCTCATTATGTCTACAGCAAGCTAGTCTTTTGACATTTGTGCCGTTCGATTTCTCAACCAGAAGCCAGTCAAGAATAAAATACCAATTCTTTATAACTCTTGCCAACACCCAGAACAGCCGTTCAAATAGAACTGCAGGTTAAAAGACCTTCTAGCTATAGAAAAATGAAGATAACCATTCAAGAAGTTTGAAGCAAAAAGGCATTAAAGTGTAAGAAATAATAGCATTATCAGAAATATGGAATCGGTTTCTTTTCTTTGAGAACACTAATTTTACTTTTTAAAAGACTATATTCAGTTTGAAGTGTGGAGCTCAGAGCCAAAACTTCCAACTTTAACTTCCTGCTATAATAGACCTCAAGCCAAGATTGGTGAGTCCAGGTAGCTCTCAGTAAATGTTGAAAGCCATGTGATTTTTTGATAATGCTGAGAAGGGAAATAAATTTGGAAAATATGGAGTCTATTCTTGAGTAATCAGAATAATCTTGCATGCATTGCTATGAATTTGACTAGAGTGCCCAATCTCAAATTAGTGTGTTAAAAAAAAAAAAAAGTAAATGCTTCAATACACAAAACCAACAGGACTTAAAATGTAAGCAATCTCATTTCACAATACAGAGCAATAACAAAAACAAAAATAAAGCAGGTCAGTATTATAAGGTTCTACCTTAGTTATTCACATATAATATAAAAATATTGGACTGAGAAGTTTTAAAAACCAAATGTTAATATCAGACCCACCCCTCTATAAGCTGGGCTAATGAGGGCAAGCAAACTGAACCCTTTTGTCTGTTTCTTTATCTGGAAGATGGGCTTAATAATACCTGCTCTGTCAACCTCAAGAAATTATTTGATGTTGGAATAAGAAAGACACATAAAAGTGCTTTGAATATCATGATGTATTACTCAAAGATAATTATTACTTCCAGCTACAGTAAATTATTAACGTACACCACGTGGAAAAGGTGGCAATGTGGATTCATATCACATCGGCAATGGCTGATAGTAAATAATAAGCGACCTAAGACAGAAGGAATAAGACAAACTAGAATGCTTACCCTCTCTCTCTCTCTCTTTCTTCCTCTCTCTCTCTCACAGACACAACTTGGTCAAAGACAGCTATGGAGAGCAACTTAGGTGATGAAAGGAAGAGTAATACTTAAGAGTGAACTAAAGATATTCTTTAACTCATTAAAGAAAAAACTTCCACACATTTTATGTTCTCAGTATTTAATACTCAATAGATAAAATATTGATTTATTCTCAAATATACATATACGAGAAAAATAGTAAAATTATAAACTTACTTCATAACATTCACCAAAATAAAATCTACAAGATAAAAAGAGTGTAAAAATATATAGATATATTTTAAATTTAAGCCAAGCAGGACAAAAATAGGTAAGGAATCGCATATGAAGATGAAAACTCTGTAAGCATAGAAGCAAAAGTAAAAAACAAATAACTGCTAGAATTTAATAATAAAAATTATAACTTTATTTATATAAGAACAGTTTCATAAAGAAAAATTTAAAAGCAGATGACAAATTGGAAAAATATCCACACCTATAACATGTTAAAGAAAAAATTATTCTTGAGAATTGTTACAAACTGGTAAGATAAACTTTATTCAAGGGGTGGGGGTGCTACTGTAATGGGGGGAGATTCATAGCCAAGGAGCAGGGTGGGGTCAGTAGATGGAAAATTACTAAAAGGAAATATCAGGGGTAAGATAGAGTCTGGGTAAGCCAGCTTGACAGGAATATTGTTGAAGGCAGATCAGGGTGGTAAGATATTGAGGGTGAGTAGATACGAAATTTTATCAGTCCCCCAAGGATGGGGGATTTTTGCTAAATTGACTCAGCAGAATTTTTGCTTAAACTGGACCAAGTGAGCAGAGGTGCTGGACTAAGACCCGGGACTAAGGTGGGGGCAGAGTCAGAAAGAGGAGCCTGACTCAAGTTAGTGAAAGGACAGAGTCATTGTCACATATTAACACAGGATTGGTTAACATGTAAATAACTCAAAATCAATTGATATAAAGGTAAACATTCCGATAAAAAGTTTGATATGACAGTTCAGAAAAGAATACATATAGTCAACAAATATATCTTTAAAAGGAAAATTTTCCATGTAATAGAAACTAAATTAAAATAAAACAAAACCATCTTTCACCTTGCAATCCGGTGAAGGTTGCAGGAAGGTCAGCACAACTTTAAATGGTTGATAGGAATTTAAGTGGTTACAGCATTTCTGAGAGGTCATTTGGTGGTATAAATTATTTCACTTAAGATAAATTTGCTGAGCACAAATAATAGTTGGATACTCTGTTATAGACTAGGGAGAGGACAAGACATACAAAATCCCTCACGTTAAAAAGCTTACAATCTGGTAGGGAAAATAAGCATAAAATTGTTTTACAAATAGCTATACAATCACTTGTGGTTTAAGTGTTACAGTGAAAATGTACAAGTTGTTACCAGAGTATATAATGAGAGTCTCTAATCACGGTGTAGTAAAGACAGGTTCTGAGAAATGGCAGTTAAGCTGACTACTGAAGGATGGGTAGAAGTAGCCAGATGAAGTATGGAAGAGAGTAAGAAAGAGAATCCAGAGAGAAGGAACAAGAGATGAAGACACCGGAAAGAATGGGAAGTGGGAAGAAGTTTGGCAATTTCAAGACATAGAATGACTGTGACAAAAAAACATAGTAAGGTTCTGGTAGGGCTTGTTGAAGGATTTATGTCGTGGAATAAGTTAAGAAGTCATTGAGTTTTAAGCAGGAGAATAACTTGATTGGTTTGTAATTTGAAATGATGCCCTTGGCTACTGTGTGGAAAATTAATTCAATGGGGGCATAAGAAGTTTCAGAAAAATCAACTAGAAGGTTGTCAATAATACTGAGTTTGCCTGGACCCTGTACTCCCAGGAAAATGGTGACAAAACCTTTTGTGTTCGAGGAAAAGGGCAAAGAACAACCCTTTCCTATATGACTTAAATACAATTCCCAACCACCTCTTCTCATGACTCCTGTAAGAGTAGTAGATGACTCCCTTGGATACCTGTGACAAGATCAACCACAGATCTTTCCCATTTAGCCCCTCCAACTTCCCATTCTTTGTCTCATGAATGGCTAGCTGAGATTAAAACTATTTGTTTTATTTCGGTAGCCTGAGGAAAAAATCAATCTCCTCCTTTGATTTTTGTCTTTGACACTATTAAAATAGCAATGGTATGAGATGTTGAAGTGGAAGAAGATGATCTTGAGATCTATTTTTAATATAGAATTCATAGAGCTTGTCATGAGGTATTTGCTATCGAGAACAGGTTCCTAGCATGAGCAACTGACCACCTGGGCAGCTGGGTAAATGGCTATATTATTCACTGACAGGGGCAAACCCCAGAGGAAGAATGAGCTGGGGAATGGAACAAGGAGATCAAGTATGAAGATATTAGGTGCAACATGCCTATGAGACATCCAAAGTGAAGATGTCAGAAAACAGGTCAGAAAAGAAACCTGAGTAGAAAATACAAATTAGTGAATTGTCAACAGAGCTTACATTTAAACCCATGATCATATATAAGATAGGCTAAGGAAAGAGAATAGGGGGAAGGGGAGGAAAAGATGTTGCTGTTGAAATTGCTGAATTGTAAAGAAAAAAATCGTTGTGAGTAGGACACTAGCAAGAAGTCAGTCAATGTAAGAATGAAAAGTGTCCTTGGGATTTTCCAAGCTGAAGGTCATTAGTATTTTAGCACAAACAGTTTCAGTCACTCACCTTCTAAGAATTTATTGTAAGGAAATAATTAAAAGGCACACAAAACATGAGGTAAAAAGACGTCACAGAATTATTTGTCATAGGAAAACAGTGGAAATTATCTAAATAACTAAAAATAGATGGTTAATCAAATTATGTTTCTTTTTCAGTAGAATTCTATTCAGTCTTTCAAAATGTTTGGAAGAATATATATACAGGAAATTTTTCATGATAAAATGTTAATTTTTAAAAAGCAGACTACAAAATACATAGCAACTTTAAATTTTAGAATATTCCAAAAAATGTATTTAAGGAAACTATATCAAATTTATCCCTGTGTAAAGTTATGGGTAATTTCTATTTACTGAAGTTTTTAAAAGTTTTCTCTATATTTTCACTATGACTATGTATTGTTTTAATAGAGAAGAAACTATAAATTATACACATATTTTATTAATAGACCACTCATGTACCTCTGAGCTCCCTAGAGTTTTTAGTCATATTAAAACCAATTCTCACGACTTAAATATAAGTTTTGAATGATGTGCTTGACCAATCCAAGATGTTTTTAATAACAAGTGTGGAAAATATTGATCCAAATTTTTTATATAAAATAAACTTAGGTTATGGGGAAGAGATAGGAGAGAATGAATAATAACTATGGTACAATCAAGAAGGAATACTAGAAAAGAAATCATCTCTAAGGTTTCTTACAATTACCAAATCCTGGGCTTGGGAAGACCCATCACTACAATGTCCCTAAACCCCTTGGGAAGAATTGTAGGGTTAAAGAGTGAACAGACAGCCCTTGCTTCTTCTAAGGTCAGAACACTTGCATCTCTATTTCTTTAACTGGTTCTACTGCAGAAACTGCCAGCTGGACGAAAACAAAACAAAACAAAAAACTCACTCCCAAAAGCCAGATTTCTGTGTCTCTTTCTTTATAAAGTGGTTTAAATGAAACTAATAAACAAACTCAGAAAGGAAAGAACAAAAATTAATCTCAGCTCCTGGTTTCAAAACTCCGTGTTCACATCCATCGCCTATCAAAAATAACAGTTGGAGGAGGAGGCTTAGAGATCTTAGAGATCTAGATAATAGCTTCCAGCTAAAAAACAAAAGAGCAATACAGCAGGGTCAGGTTTGAATGGGTCATTGAGTTTCTAGCCTAGGGCAAGTAAGTCACTCTGCCCATAAAAAAAATAAAGATAAAAAATTGCTCTAACAATGTTACCAGGCTTTCAAAACCAAGATTGGAAGTTTGTCATAAAATACAATATCTGCTTGCAAAAAAAAAAAAGTGTAGTATAGTAAAACAGTTAGAGGAAATAGAAATCTTCAATGAACCACCACCTCCTCCCGCCCTACTCCTCCTAACACACACACACACACACACATACACAAACACCCCTTAAAGAGACGCCTGCTTGGATAGAAGAAACATGGAAAACCTGGTGGCAGAAGTTATTGCAGATACACAAAGACAAATTTTAAGATGAGAAAACCCAATCTTTTGTTTCTGGGATTAGGAATTATAATTATCAGTGAAGATTAACAAGCACCACACTTTCTGAGCATATTGAAATGCAGTTTTCTCTTTTACATCCGGTCATATACTCTCAAACTTTCTATAGCACCATCTATCACAATACTTTTTTAACTGCTTTATTTGCTTCAAAAGAAATTCCACAATGAAACAAGAACTTAAAACAATTCACAGTTATAAGAGGTTCATCTGTTTTGTAATAACTTTAAACATCAAGACCAAGAAAGAAAGTCACCTTTATGAAATGACACACGAATATATTCATACCTCTTTAATGGAAAGCATAAGTTAGCACAACTAAATTTGTAACATGTTAGATTATCTTGCTTGCTAATCTTACTGCTGCCCTCCTTTTTTAAAAGCCTAACATTTTTAGTTGTACTGGACTTTCTGTCTCGATTCTTAAGAAATTATATGCATATGCCTTTCATTTTGACACACTTCAGTTTTGCTAAATGTCACTTCCAACTTTTAGATTTCCAAAGGTTTTTATTAGAGTGGATTGTTAGCAGAAGCTTTTTAAGGATAATTTACTCAGTATCTTCTTTTATTACTATGGGCTCAGTTTCCAACAGACTGTAAAACATATCTACAAAGTTTGATCATCATTCTCAACGGACAACCTGCTTAGTTTCTATATAATGGTTCATTTTGACCATAGTAATACAAGGACATATCTATGATTTTCAAAGACTTTGCCAATTTAGTAAATTCAAAAGTCTTTTTTCATATTATCAAAGAGCTGATACATATTTAAAATTTTAGTTTAATATCAGAGAAGCAGAATATTTAATTCATTCTTTGGTTTTACTTGCTCCCTAAATCTGGGCAAAGCTCATACACAGATTAACTAGACCGGAATTTCCAAATGCATATGGCTACCAGTGTCAAGAAAGTTGAGAATATGAGATGAGTAGAATGGCCCTGCACATAAGAAGATATGACCCCATCCAAAGGGGGCGGCTGCCACCCAGCGCCAGCCAATTTTGCTGAGCGAGCATGTGGACCAAAAGACACTAGAGGTGACTTATCAAGAGAAACCAAAATTTCCATTTTAATGTGTAATTTTTAAATTTATATATATATATATTAGCGACTAATGTTTTAAAAAACAGAAACTTCTGAGGGTTAAACCAACCAAACAAAAACTGTGGCCCATATCTAGCCACTGGTTTGCTATTTCTAGAGTAAGAAATCCCTACATGAGGTAACTTGCTGAAGGCTTTTCTCTCACTGTGGCTGAAATTTCCACTCTTTAAACGATGTTATTTAAATGTAATTATGCTATCTGGAAGGAAAACACATTAATAATAGCAGTTATCACACTTAGTTTATAAAATCAGAAAAAAATTAACCCGAAACTAACTGAAATTAAATACAGATGGCTAGGTTTTGAGAAAGAGAGAGAGAAGAGCGCCTGGTTAAAAAAAAACATAGTGGATTGTAGCATAAGAAAGTCTGCATGTAAATGAAGCAATAATCAGGGATTTTTTTTCACACAAATGGAGTACCAGGGTTTGGGAGGCTTTGAGGAACTAGAGGCTTCTTGGGAGTCCCAAGTATAATAATAGAAATGAGGCCACAAAACTTCATCTATTAATATTTCTAAAAGTTTCCAGAAGTCAGCTGAGCTTTCAAAAAACTACCTCTATTGGCAACTTAGTGTAATAAGCCCCAATCAATTAATCAACTAAGTAAGTATGGGGGAGAGTTGCTGACTTTTATTTTCATTAATCATGTTAAAATTAAACAGTATGCAAAGCATTCAAACATTTAAGAATCTTATTATTAAACCATCACCACGTCTTGGCAACCAAGACACAACAAGGAATCAAAGCAAAAGAGGAATTTTAATAGTACAGCTGGTGTTTATTGCAAGCCAAATTGTTGATAGGCATTGGGTAGCAAACTAGAAAGTTCTTGTAGGACTCAAAAGAGGGCCAAATACTGAGAACCATGCAGTGCCAGGTTCTAAATTACATATCCCAAGAACTACGAGGCCAAACCATCCCTCACCCCACACCTCAACTGCCTCTATCCTGCCCGTCCACTTTTACTCTTTTATTTCTTTTGATAAAAGACAAAATTCTCAAGCTTCCTCATTCTGGCACTTAATGGCACTTACATAGCTGTCTTGTACTATGATTAGTTGTTTTCACTTGAACAACTGCAGAGCAGGGCAAGGTCATGTTCTTATTACTAATATCTAGCAGGGCACCTGATAGAAAATACCAGCTCCATAAACTCTGACGTGAATCCAATTGATGGAGGCATTTCCCTAATGCTTATTGATAGCTCCCTCCTCTTTATCTCTTCCCCGGTAAACATCTGCTCTACCTTCCTATCTGGCTCTGCTGCCAACCCTATCAAGAACAGTCTGACTTCTCCCATCAGAATCTGTCATCCAGAAACTGTTTATAAAGTTTACTTTTCATATTGCACTTAAGCTGGCTCTAACTCTGTGTCTTGGTATGAAAATGATTTTTTAAAAACTAGTTTTCCCTTCACATTTAAAAAATTATCCCTAATACAAAATTCTTCCACTCTCCTATAAAAGCTAAAAACTGTTATAATTGTCCTAGAGTAGTCAATAACCTTCCTAAAGCTTTATGATGATAAAGACTGCAGCTGTTACATTTACTTTTCAATGTCCTAGTATTGCAAATCCCTGCTTCTTCATAGCCATTGTTTTGCTCTCTCTTAGGACATGATTTGGTTCCTAACAGGTATTCTTTCTAGCGGTTCAAAGATACCCTCATCCATAGCAATAGACAAGGTTTAATTTCCTTTCTCTATGCTAAAGTAGCTGCTAATCCGATTCTCCATTTGGCGAGTGGATTTGTGTTCTGAGAGGGCATCCTGAACCTCTATCAGTGATCTCCACCAACGACCCCGGGAGAACACAGAGCCCCATTTTGCTTGAATAGGCTCTTAGCAAAAGAAGCACACAAGACTGGTGCTTCTCCACTTTAGTGTGCATATGATTTACTTGAGGATGCTGTTAAATGCCTATTCTGGCTCAGTGGGTCTGAGTCTTGCTTTTCTAACATGCACGCAGCTGCTGTTGATACTGTTGGTCCACACAGACCACTCTTTGAGTACTAAGGATCCAGACCATGTGCCTTTGGAACTCTTCCCCTGACACTTTTGCTGCAAGCACCCACCCACCTCACCACTCCTACCCTGCCCACACTGCAGTAACCTGCCCTGCCTCTTTCATCTATGTGTCCCTCAGTCTCTCCTTATTCTTTATTCATCTTCTGGGTGTGTGTAGGGACCTGCCCTCAGCAGGCTGAAACATTGCAAAAGAAAGCTAGTCAACTGACTCACATGAAGTATTAATAGTTGCTTTTTAAGCCATGCTTTATTTTACAAATCTCTAATTGATCTAAAAGCGGTGAGAGAAAGATTCTGAAGCAAGAGTAGAGGCTTTCTCTGGACTCCTTAAATTCCAACACATTGAAGCTACCTAATTCACCAGTGTCAGCTGATTCACTTTTGCTCTTGAATGTTACTATACTGGAAATTTCCATTATTTGGCACCTCTCAAGTTCACCTGCCTATAGTGACTATGATTCTCCTTATTTTCTCCTAACCCCCAGGTTGAGATGCTGTGACAGCTTACTCAGGAACTGAGACTGTTAAAAATGTTGAAGTGCTTCTGAAATTCTAACAGATTTGACAATATTACAGGGATGAATCAGACATAGAGGAATGTTCAACTTTCAGCTGAAATGAGTGTCTTTATCTAAATTCCATTAAACCTGGCACCTTTCAGAGAGTTCTCTGACAGAAACAAAACTCAGTGTCGGCCAAGCTTCCCTTATCTGAATAATCTTCAATTTAGGGGTGGCCTATATCATTGACTTTAGAAAATTATCTGTCATTCCATTTTTGCCTTTTGTGTAATTTAGGCTTTGCTGTTGTCAAGTTCACGTATCATTTACAACATAACATTAAGATTTTCTTTATGGTCATTATTTTAACCTTCATAAACACACATGTCCATAGATGAGAAAGAAGAAACCGTGAAGTTGACAATCTTAAAGATTGTCTGATCAGCTGTTCCTATACCAACACAGAAGAAGTTAGCCCCCAAATTTGGATAAATTTATTCCTGAGGAATATTCTGAAGCACAGTTGAAGATTTTGTGCTCTATAAGCTGAATGCAGGTACTCAGTCTCTTTCAGAGGTTAAACTTCAATAGAAACAGAAAGAACAGGTCAAGTCAACAAAAAGTGAACCATATCATGAAACACTGAAAAATAAGAGAATGACCAGATGGGAATTAGAGAAAAGGAAAATATTTATCTAGAATTTTCTCCTTAACCCACTAGCATGATTCTGATTATAGCTCCAACATTTGCTTCTTTAAACAAAGATCATCTTAATTATCCTAATGATTTTTTTAGTGATTACTTAGAAAAGCATTGGCTCATTTTCCCAGTTAGGAAAACAAGAATGAGGTCTGATTTCACAATACTGACCATATGAACTCAGCCACATCCCAAGGTTAGCAGAGCAGTGTATTGACAGCCACACACCAAGGGCCTCCTCTCTTGAATGCCCAAGGTACATGGAGTGTTTCCTAATACTTTACATTTGAGCACTCACCATTTCCTTTTCCTTTAGTACAAAAAAAGTAGAGACTAAAACTCTCAGGCTTAAATTTGAAATTTCAGCTTTAAATGGCGTACACTGGGCAAGAGAGAGCAATGTGAGGGTCCTTCTGAAACTTCAGGTTATGAGTCTAAACTTGAACAGTCTTAAAAGGTGGCATACTCAATCTCACAAACCCCAGTCGCCTATTCCCAGATAACTCCAAGGCTCTGGCTTGGAAGGAACAGGCTGGAAATAATCAGTTATGGAGCATCACACAGTAAGCATGTGCTAGGAAGTTATATACACTCAACTAACTCTCTAAATCCCAGATTTAGAACTGGAATCCCAGGGTAGCCTCTTAGCCTCATACCAGGAACCTCTGTGAGGTATGAAAAAAAAAAGAAGAGTGGAGTTAATGTGAGTCAAAAATCTATTGGTGACCTTGAGGGCTGGAGAGACAGCTCCGGCGGAGAGCCCTGGAAACCTGCAGGCTTGGTGATTGCCCAGCAGCTGAGAAACATACACCTGCAGTCAAGGTATAGACTCTTGAAAGCATGAGCTGCTTGCAGGTGCCCTCCATCATCCTCATTAAGTGTGTGTTAGGTTTTTGTCATGTTCAGGGTTATGGTCAGACAGAAAGAAAGATGAATACAGCAAGATCCTTTCCTTATTATCCTCTTGTTTACTTTGTCTATAAACATCACTCAACCCTTTGGCCCCAAAGTAACTCTAGGTGAGCATCTGTTGAGAAGGCACATAGCCCAGAACAGAAAATGGGAGCATTTCAATAGATTAAGGATAAGAGCCAACAGAATCACTTATGAATCTGAAAAAAAAAAAAATTGGAAGAAAGAATTGTAGACAGAGGTTGGCTTAGTGCGTTTGGAAACCAACCAAGCTACTGTCAGCATTAGCTGGATTTTAAAGACACGGCATTTTCAGAAATTGCCCTGTCTTAAATTACATAATGCCCAAGGTTTTCCTTTGTCAAAACTACCAATTCATGAAAATAAAAGATGTATTTCATGCAATATTTGAAATTTCTCCTCTATTCTAACACCAACATGAAATCTAGTTTCTTCTATTCCAAAACACATTTACCAAAATGCAGCTTTACAAACATTACCAAAAATATATTGCCTTACATCACTTGACCAGAAAGTGGGCTGAGCATAAAATGACAGAAGCATTTTTTACTTTTCACTCAGCAAAAGCCATTATATGCCCAAGGCAAGTAATTATTTGCCAGAATGAACTATTAAAAATATTTTATGACTCAGAACCAATTGTCCACAGTATAACACAAATATTTTAGAAAGCTTGATTACATAAGACTAGCTGATAAATGAATAGTTCAAAGTATATTTATTTAATGCATATCATAAATATTTATGTTGATCAATAAAATATTAGAGATAGATTAAGTTATTTAAAGTATTTCCATTACAGAACAGAAAAATAGCTATTACTATTACAGGGTATTTTTCTGCTTAATGTCTTCTATTTGTTAGTAAAGTAAAACATTACCCAAGTATATAAAAAGCCATATCCTAGAATAGGTAAAGATAGGGTCAACAAACTTTTTCTGTTAGAAAGCCACATAATGAATATTTTAGGACTTGTAGGCCATATGGCTTCTGTCACAATTACTCAATTCTGCAGTTACAGCATAAAAGCAGCCATAGACAATACATAAAAAAATGAAATGGCTATGAGCCAATAAAACTTTATTAACTGCAATGGATGACAGGCCAGATTTGACCCATGGGCCATAGTTTTCCAACCCATGAATAATGCTAAAGCCCAGTATAGAAATTGAACCCAAAAATGTTGCCAAGATTTACTTAATGATCTAATATTTGGAGTTTATTCCAACTATATTTTCTAATTACACTAAACTGATATATTCACAAATGTATAGGGAATGAAAAATTCTTATTAACTATAAAATCAGCTTAACAGTTTTTCAATTAATAAGTAGTCATTAAACAAGAATTTGTCACATAATACTTTGCTATTAGATTATACAAAAATTCTATTAAAAACAAATAATATTCTGCTAAGGCATTATAAGCAAAGTATGTTTCAGGATCTTGAAGTAATATTGAAATATAAGTATAAACAGCTTCATTATATAATATTGTTAAAATATAATTTTCAAAAAGCTAAATCATGGCTCTCAAGCAAAAATAGAATGAACACATGGTAAATTTTTATTTAACTCATTATTTAATGAGAAAACGGATAAGATGCCAAAACTGGACCAAAGGGCATTTAAAAAGGTAGACAATTTAACAAAGAAATGTTAAGATTACTAAATTAGATCTACAACTGGTTAATGCCCAGCAGGGCCATAAACTGAAGTTATTTATTCCATTGGACAGAAATTATTTGAATATCTACTTGGCAAAAATAGCCCAATCAGTAGAAAAGCGCAGCCTTGCACTGAAAGAACATCCAGTAATCTCTCTGACCTATTTCCAAGTTTCAAGTAATTTTTCTGACGTATTGGAAATTAGCCTGCATCTGTCCTATATTTCTGACACATCTTGAAATGTACTAAATCAAATATTACTTTGCTGTCTTGTATTTTTTTACCCATAAATGTTAAGAATAGATTAGGAAACAAGTGACTATCTCTTGGTCATAGCACAATGGAGACTCAAAAAAAAGTAATGATAACAAACAACTTGCTCCCAAGTTCTTCTGCATTAAGCCCTTGGTTGTGAGGACTGCACACCTGTTTCCTTGGGCTTCAGTGTTCTAGGATTCTGTGTTCATATGGCCAAAAATGGACAGCTGAATGGGTGGTACTATATTAGCACCAAGGAATATCTGCAGCTGTTGCCATTATGTTGTAGAAACATATTTATTGTCATGAAAATATTTTCACAATATTTTCATAGGTGAAAAATAAGCTTCTAAATGGTATATATATATATAGGTATTTTTTTCTGTGTGTACATTTTCCTGGTTTCTGCAATACTTTTATAGTTCTTCAAGTTTAAGATTCCCTCCAGATTTCTTAAATGTAGGCTGTGTATAAAGACTTCTTCCCAAATTGTACATTACGGAAAAAAGGGAAAAAACAGTAAAAGTAACTTTACTGTGAAGAAACCTGACAAATACTCCTTTAGCCAACCGATCGAGGTCAACATCAACAGTGATGACTCATGTTGATTGTATAGAACCTTGATATGATGTGATAAAATGGCACTTTACCTCAGTGTTCTTCCCCTCAAAAAACCATAACGCCAGTCCAATCATGAGAATATGATTGAAGGACATTCTACAAAATACCTGACCTGTACTCTTCAAATTGTCAAAGTCATCCAAAACAAGGAGAGTCATGAGAAATCACCACATCCAAGAGGAGCTAGCTCAAGGAAACATGACAACTAAATGTAATGTGGTGTCCTGGAACAGAAAAGGGGCATTAGGTTAAAAACTAAGGAAATCTGAATAAAGCATGGACTTTAGTTAATATTAAAATTGATTGATTAATCATAAAAAGTGCATCATGATAGTATAAAATGTTAATAATATGGGAAACTGAGTATGGGGTATATTAGACCTCTATAATATATATTTTTACATAAATCTACAATTATTTCAAAATGACACATATTAAAATTTTCTTAGGTTTAAGATTCTTTATTTTTTGCATCATTATTTTTTCACTTCAATTTCTTTAAAAATTTTTATTCACTTGTGTTTCACCTTCATAAAGTGTTTTAAATGAGGAAGGCATATTCTGTGAATTTATGCTTTTATATTTTGAAAGCTGCATTCTCAAGTCTCAAATTCTCCTCTTTCAGAAAAAGAATACTTCTAAATGTATCATGCCATAATTTTCTCCAATCTGTCCTTAATAGTTCCCTTTAAGAGAATTCTCTGCACAAATATGAAAAATTATAACTTTGATATAATGAGATTTAAAATTCTTCATAGGGCTCCCATGATTGATTTCCTATCACATAAACTATCTTCTGTAATAATATTTTACTTTATGAATACCACCCTGATGCCTAAGTTAAATCAATGCAGCTTTACCAATCAATCTTGGTAAAGAGAAAAATGGTAAAAATATTATACAGGCTCTACTTTATAAATAGTCTAGTAGGGTCTGGTGTGACAGAGGAATCTAAAAAGTAATTTTGGGATCAGAGTTGATTTTGGTAAAAAACTGAGAGGTCAAATGATCTGTGTGGTGATTTATGTTAAGTATAAGCAGTATGATACATGTGAGTAAATTTAATTTATATCCTAAGAATGGCTTATTAGTGGTTGGAATACTCCAATCAGAAATCTGCACTATAGAGGTGTCTAATAAGCTCTTCAAATGCCATTATTTAAATTTGCACCAGAACAATTGCTAATTAACACAGGGGATGTTTAGAAAATAATTTTCATTGATGAAAAGGTGGTGTTCTTAGCCAGCCGTGGTGGTGCAAGCTTGTAGTCCCAGCTACTAGGGAAGCTGAATCAGGAGGATCGCCTGAGCCCAGGAGTTTGAGGCTGCAGTGAGCTAGGATGATGCCACTGCACTCTAGCCTGGGCAAGACAGTGAGACCCTGTCAAAAAAAAAAAAAAAAGTGGTATTCAATGGAGATTTCCCTGAACTAAAATTATTAATTATTATACAGACTCCACCACCCTTGAATGTAGTAGGTATAAAAAGTCAGCAAGCCCAGTACTCTAAGCCAGGAACCTGTGGCCTCGAGGCCACATGTGGCCCTCCAGATCCCCAGGTGTGGCCCCTCAGCTGAATCCAAACATCACAGAAAAGCCCCTTTATTAAAAAGATTTGTTCTTAAAATTTGGATTCAGTCAAAAGGCAGGACTCAAGGATTCAGAAGGCCACATGTAGCCTACTGCTCCACTGGGTTCTGAGTCCTCCCCCTTTCCCAGTCGACCTGTCACCTGACCATACTAGAGTGCTGGCTGGCCCACTAGAGTGGTGGGACATGATTTGTGTTCACATCAGAGTGAACCTTTAAGATAGTAAGAGCTAACATACGTTGATCTCTTGTGTGTTCTAAAGCTTCGTATGTTTAGAAACTCATGCCGTCTCCCCAAACCCTGTAAGATTATGCGGCGCTGTATATTTCACATGAAGAAACAAAGGCACAGAGAGGTCCCATGATTTGCTGATGGTCTCACTGTCAGCAAGTGATGATAATGATAATAAAAGAAGCTAGCCTTAGCCCAGGGAACATTATGTCCTATATTCTAAAAGAAACTCCAACTACAAAAATATCCTTAAGGTGTTTATTGCCTTAAATAAACTTCATGATATGACCCCTTCAATGGCATACTCTTCTGTGTTTTTCTGAAGGAATATTTGATTTCTTTTTATTTCAAATGTTTATTTGTTTACTCTGATGCCCTTGTTTTTCAAATGTTTATTTGAATCTCTTTTCAAATGTGTACTTTACTTTTTTTCACTGCTAAATTTGCAATATGAACACTTCAGTTGCTTTTAAATTGCTGTGTTAAAAGGTATTGTGTGATGGCCCCTGGATTCTGGCTGGCGGGCAGTCCCATCATTTCATCCCCCAAAGGGCCAAATGCCAGGCTTTATCTTTCCCCGCTACATTTGGTGTAATCTTGGCATAACCTGGAACGGAACAGACTCTGGAAAAAGAGAGGGAGGCTACAGGACATAGGTCATCTAGCACATGAAAAGATCTTGTGTTTTACTTTCCAGAAAACCTTCCCTGAGCAGTTTTCCATTCACAAGTTTTCATCATTTTAGGTAAAATCATACTAAGCGCATCTACTGAGTTTACTTGTTCTTCTGATGTGCTCTCTGTTATCCCTCCCTATCACCTGACAATTTCTGAAAATATTCTATAAATAATTTTTTTCTAAGTAGCCTGTCTTCACCCCTGGACAAGATCCATGTTTTATGGGTGCTCCTCTGTCCAGCAATCAAGAAGTCTCATCACTGTTCAATTATGTTCAATCAAAACAGACCACATTCTACAGAATTTGGTGTACCAGAGATGACACAAGGTATTTCCTTGATGGCTTTTAGGACCGTCATGACCTGAATCATTTAAGCAAAACAAGAAAGTTTTCTTGTTCTTAATAGAGAAATCTCATCCAAATGGAGTCTGGTTTTCTATGGGAAGAAGCAGACAGCAGAAAGCCAAATCATTAATTGAGTCCCTCTCAGGTGACCAGGACAGGCTGCAAAACAGAGAGAAACAGAGACAGAGAGAGACAGAGAAAGAGATAGAGATAGAGATAGATAGAGATAGAGATAAACAAAGACAGACAGAGAGAGAC
Source organism: Eulemur rufifrons (assembly GCF_041146395.1). Lineage (NCBI taxonomy): Eukaryota > Metazoa > Chordata > Mammalia > Primates > Lemuridae > Eulemur > Eulemur rufifrons. The sequence goes on from NC_090989.1 coordinate 113,253,421, forward strand.
AGAGACAGAAACACACATACACAGAGAGAGACTGAGAACTTAGGAACAACCTTGTAAAAGTATCTGCAGATGCTCACAGGAGAAAAAGTCCTAATTTTCATACCTTGGAGGAGTGAAGGGTGCAGGTCCCTCCACTAGACTGTGTTGGGGAACGTGGGCCTCTGGAAACACCTAGCATTGATAAAGGAGTGTCCAATAACCTCCGTACTTTATACTTTGTTCTTAGTCTCATAACTTTCCTTGCAGTGAGTCTTGCAAGCTTCTAGAGTTTCCTCCTCAGGGATGCCAAGAAAGTTTCCGTGAAATTACCTCAATATAAGATTAAATATCCAAAACATTATTATTGAAGTTTCTAAACCCTGAGGGGGTCACACCCTAGAAACAATGGCTAGGGGGTGGCCACCCCACTAACTGTAAATGGAACAAAGAATGATCCCCAGGAAAAGTCTATTTTTCAGAAATTAATCTCTCCTCTGATCTTTCCTTCACTTATAAATAATTGGAAGTAGATCTCCAATTATTTACTCGTACTCTGTCCTCAAGTAAGCTTAAATTACAAAAAAAAAAAAAAAAAGAAAACAGTGGCATAGAAAAGTTAGTCTAGCAGGAAGCAGTAAGTAGATGCTGAAATCCAAACAGTTATAATTGTGAGTAGTAGCTCTGCTTCAGGTTGTAAGGTAATCTCTCTTTTATAGAAGAAAGAATGTGTTATCCAAAGCAAAAAATAAAATAAGAACCTGCCTGGATAATTACAGATATATTGCAAACCTTTTGAATTACAAATGATATTTGAGAATTCCTGAAGAATCTTAAGAACTGTGCGGAAATGGGCACTCCAAATTCATTTACCACATAAAATTTGTATTTTTTAAATGCATATGTTTAAAAATATATAATATGTTGAATTTTTATTAAATATTAGAATATTTTGTTTGACTATAATAGTTGATTTTTTTAACCAGAAAGAGAGGGTGACACTGAAAGTCTATGTATGAAACTAAAAAACTGTAAAGTAATTCTTATTTGTTCCCTAGCAGAGTCTTAAGCTCAAAAAGAAGTTATCTTTGGTCCAATAAACACCAGCCACACCTAAGGAATTGGTAATAGATTTGAGCCTGTGGTCAGGCTCTGAATGTGAGTAAAAAGAAGGAGGAAGATATAGTGTCAGTTTAAAATTTACATGTAACAAAATCTTCAGTTCTAGGAAACTAGGGAAGGAGGTGACCTAATTACCTCCTTCTTTTTAAATAAAATATTCATAATTTACCTCATTTTTATTTCCGAATTTTCATTGCAAGTTTGAGGGATTTTGTTTTGGTTTTAGTTAAGCACCTTTGTTAAGAAAAATTTAAGCCAATACATGTAAATAAAGCGAAAGGATGACTGTGTGTCTTCTCATTGTCATACTGGAACATTGTCTAAAAAGTCAGCTCACTAGGGGAACACACCTTTGTTTGAGTGACTGCTTGCCATTGATTAAGTTCCAGGCTCTGGAAAGTTAGTTATTTATTTGTAGAAAATTGTTATGTTGCAAATGGTTTTGATTTGCTAGAGGTGTAAATAATTTCTGCTCTTAGAAAACATAAACCCAAAGGTTAAGACTTTATTTTCCTGTTTTTCACCTAGTTTGGCACTCTTAGTTCAGTATTCTTTTTAGAATCTTCCTTTGCAGGTTTGCCATCCTACTGGTTCCCTCATTAATTAGTCAAATAAATCTTTGGTTCACTATATATTTATATAAGAATTATGTTTTTAACTATTTATTATATTTTGACATATTTAAATTTCAAACAATGATAAAAAACATTGTATAATAAAAATGAATAAAATTTCCATTGGCTTACATTACTTTTAAAAAATATAATTTTACATTGTACTCTGTGGTTACGTGTGCAATTACTACAGGATATAAAATTGGAAATCTCAGGCACAGCATATTTGTTTCTAGTCCAGAATTTGAATTTCTGCACTGAAACTAAACAGCTAATGTTTTATGTCAATGTCATGTAAACATGACATTCCCTTTCATTTGAAATGAAGTGCAACTGAAATGTGTCATAGTTGTAAACCTGGATGCCTTTTATGAATATGATTCTAACAGGACCCAAATAATCCAAAAATTACATTAATCTACGGAAAAGTTTCCGTTTGAATTTCTCAAGTATAAAATCTTTCACATTTTCCAGCTTTTAAAAATCAATTGTATTTTATTTTTATTTAATATATACTCTTGATATGTTGTGTAATATTCTTAGATTTTAGAAGTCTGAATTCATAAATCCTAGGGTAATAAAGTGTCTACTTGTATTTATCTGAAAGCTTCTGAAAAATGTCATTGTACATTATTAGAACTATCATTAAAGTAAAGATACCAATAATATATCATACATACAGTTAATCTGGTTTTTACCCATTACTACAGGCAGATCTCAAAAGCCTACGTATTCATATTTTACTCTTTGATAATCACATGATTTAAAACATATTAGGTAATGCCTTAATATCCCTGAAGCAAAATTAAAAACAGATTTGTACTAGATCAATATGGTCCTATTTGGAACATTTGGGTTTATATAGTGTAAAAATTGATATAACAATATAAGTCATGAGATATTGAATTCTTAAGGGTATGCTATGTATTATAAAATAAAAAGAATTTGTAGCTCAGAAAATGAAATAAAATAAATATAAAAGCTTAGGAGATCAGGAGATGGTTTAGCAGAGTTTAAAAAATATATAATTAAATATGAAAATACATAAATTCTGATATTAAAATTCAATAATATTTATATGTTAATACATAACATATATGTCATCATAATTATGTGTTTTTTCTTAAGGCTGTTGGTGTTGTTATAAATGATGTACAGAATTTTGAAGACCAAGCAGTTTGTTTTTATTTTATTTCATGGTAAACCAGACTGCTCTCTCTCCTAGTAGCCACCAAGAAAAGATTAGCAGCTAACAGCTTCTACTGTCTTGAGAATTTAGATTATTAGCTTATAGAATGCTAAGGCCTTCAAATTGAAAGCTAATGGAAACCATTGAACCAAACTATCCATCACTAAGTACTTATATAGCCACATAAAGACTATATAATTTCTAGAACAAAGTAATTTGACTGCAAATCCTTTTCAGAGTAATGCTGTTTAAAAGCAAAACAAAATACATAGAAATGTTTTTACTTCATTCTAGTGGTTTTATTGTTTACATAAATGTATTTTTATCTTAGAACTATGGAATTATTATGTAAATAATAAATTAGTAAATAACTAATTATGTTGGTTGTGTTAGGAATCTAGGATCCAATAAGAGTAGAAAAGAAAGAAGGTAATATTTTAAAATCAAGAATTAAGGTCAGAACACCCTTCCAGTAGAATGGGATTGGAAATTTCCCATAGAAAATATGCCAATGAAGCAAGATATTCACGTCTTCACAGAAAACTTAAAAAACAAAACAAAACAAACAAAAACCACCTCCTCTAGTTGAATGCCCCAGGAATAATATCATTCTGACAAAACATCTTCATAGCATATTCTGGACTCTAGTGCTACTTTTCCAGGCTTAGGGAAATTACTGACGTGGTGCTTGGGGCAAGAAGGTACAAAGTGAAATGAAGATTGTCTTATTGTGCCAAAAAACCAAGAAAGCTTTCAAAGTTTATGGGGGTCAAGTCAAAATTACACCAAAGCCAATCTAAATGGGCTTCCATTGGCCAAAATTGTGATCATCTAAATGTCAAACGGAGAAAATTGGCTGAAGTTGAGTGCCATAATCAAGTCTGAAAAGCCACAAATCTATAATGATACATGAGAAAGAAAAAGCTAACATAAAACAATCTAAGAGAGAAAAACAGAAAAAATGTATATCTATTCAGTTTTATATTCAGTCAAGAAGATCTTACTGAATCATTTATTATATCAATTAGGAATACAGAAAAAAAATGTAAATATATCAGTTAGAAAGCATTTTCTGATTCAAGGGAAATATCAATAGAAAGACTCCATAAGATGTAACTGGGAGTCAGATAAAACCACATAAAATATATAGAATATGATTAAAATAATAGTACATATTTTTAAAAAAATTGTAGGGTCTGAAGTATATAAATGAATGCAAGATTCCATCAGATCCCAAGACTCTACATTTCTCAGTACACCACAGTAGGGGATTGACTTAGGCGGGAGCTGTAGACCTCTATGTGTAATCAGAAGAATTGGGCAACAGAACCATGAGAATCCAGGGGAATGAGCCATAGAATCACTACCCTCTTGAAATTATAGAATAATTGACATAATAACCATGAATGGGGATCAGCACATTTCCAACAAGAGCATCTGGGTGGTGTACCATAGTATACACTGCACAAGGAAGTTTGGAGGAACTGAACAGAAACACAGGACGAATAACCTCACAGCTGTGGCACAAGTTGGAAAAACCACTGGGCTAGCAGTGGCTGTACGATTCCTTCCATCTTTACCTCACTCGCAGGTGTAGTTTTTTGCTGCCTGCCAAGAAGATCCTTCTCACCCACCTTTCTCCATGCCCAGCTTCCCCAAATGTCTCTTACAGTGAACAATGATAGTGCTTAAAAAGGTAGAATTAAGGGTAAATATTAATAATATATAGATATAATTCAAATAGACCTACTGTTCGATCCAGCAATCCCATTATTGGGCATCTACCCAAAAGAACATAAGTCATTCTATGACAAAGACACCTGTACCAGAATGTTTATAGCAGCACAATTCACAATCGCAAAGATGTGGAAACAACCCAAATGCCCATCAATTCATGATTGGATTTACTAATCCAATCCAATTATGGTATATGTATACCATGGAGTATTACTCAGCTATAAGAAATAACAGTGATACGACATCTCTTTGGTTCTCCTGGAGAGAGTTGGAGCCCATTATATTAAGTGAAGTATCCCAAGAATGGAAAAACAAGCACCGCATGTACTCACCAGAAAATTGGTTTCCCTGATCATCACTTAAATTCACATCTGGGAATGATACCAATTGGATATCAGACTGAGGTAGGGGGTGGGGGAGGGAATGGGTGTATGCCTACATAATGAACGCGTTGCGCACCATCAGGGGAATGGTCACGCTTGAAGGTGCTGTCTCGGGGAGGGGGGGATACAAGGAGGGGATGGGTATATACCTACATGATGAGTGCAACACGCACTGTCTGGGGAATGGTCACGCTTGAAGGTGCTGACTCGGGGAGGGGGGGTGCGAGGAGGGGATGGGTGTATACCTACATGACGAGTGCAGTGCGCACTGTCTGGGGAATGGACACGCCTGGAGCTCTGACTTGGGGGGACAGGCGGTACATGGGCAACGTATGTAACCTGAACTTTTGTAGCCCCCATAATAAGTTGAAATAAAAAATAAATAAATAAATAAAATAATATATAGGTATAAATGTGTGGATTTTTATATCCAAAGAGGAGAAAATATGATGATAAAATTTGCCCCTCTATAATCAAAAGAAATTTACAGTATATGTTAAAATCTCAATTAATTTTTAAACATCTTTAATTTTTATTCTCTGAAACAAACTTCATGAGCCCTTTAATGTCATATTGCTCTTTTTTCTTCCAAAATAATACCATGACTCCCATTCTTTCAAAATATACCTTCATTTCTTTTCAGATCTATATTTACTTCATTTACAGTGTCTCCCCTTGTTTCAAAAGTATATTTTAATCTTTTAAAAAAATCACATTTGATCTAATTTATTGTTAATATTTTCATTTTTAAAGTTTTTACTTGAATCACTTTTAAACTGATGTCCTGAGAATTAACGTGTCTGACTTCTGACTGACAGATGCCCCCTTCTTTCCTCCTACATGAAAATTTTAAATAAATTTAAAAGGCCATGTTTCCAAAGCCAGAGTCTGTAATGTTTTCCTGTATCCATGGAAGATCCTAGGAATAAAACCTAGTGTCTCACTGATCAAGTGTCTGAGGACAGGGAATAGAGTATTTCCCTCAGATTCAAGAATAGGTTCTATCTGTGGTATCTCTTTGCTAATAAGTAACGATTTCACTTGGTAGAACTTGGCATAAGACTTCCTTTCATTGTAACATATCCCTGGTACAAAGATCTTGAATCGCTAAAAGCTCTTGACATTTATTGAAGAAAAGCTAACAATTGCTGAACAGCTACAGTCATAGCACAAGGCTATTTCACTGTATTAAACATTAATATTCTTACTGACTAGATCAAAATTAATCAATAAAAATTCAAACTTTGCACTTTGTACAATAAAGTTAGACAAAGTGATGTTTTAACTACCTTTGTATGCACTGAAAAAATAATTAGCCAGCTAAATTTTGTCATTTTCTCAGTAAAATTTTTTAAACTTATTACATGTTGATTTCTAATCATGTCTAACTTTTTAAAAATGCAGATAAAAAACCAAGAGACTGCGATGCGACCTGTCTCCGTGGTGTTATCTATATTACCCTACACAAGACAGTCAGATTTTAATAACTTTATCTTATTCTTTTTCCTCAGAGTATTATGGCAAAGATCAAACAAGAAAATATATAAGTACTTCAAAAAATTAAAAACTAATAAGGCTGCGATTCTCAACCTCTTTCTTTTTACTAAGTTTCACATAACAGATGACATTCACATACAACATACACGTCTATGCGAATGTTTGTATATTTTACAAACACAGCACTTACTATATTCCAGACATTGCTCTTAGTAATTGGTAAATAACAATGTTTAATCCAAAACTCCCTATGAAATAGGTATCATTATAATTCCTATTTTAAAGATGAAGAAACTGAGGCAGAGAGAGTTCATATAACTTGCCCAAGGTCACACAGGTGGTTGAGTTGCAGAATCAAAATTTAAATCTAGCACTATGGCTCCATAACTATCACAGGATGCTGTTTCTAATGAAAATAAAGTGAGTCATGCTGCAGTTTCTGTTTATTGTTTGTTTGTTTTTGAGTTTTTAGCAGTTACACAAGCAAAGTCATATGAAAGATGACATCAGCTATTTGAAGATCCCAAAGCGTCGTTTTTCTTGGAAAGATAAAGGGCTATTTAAAAAAGTTAAACCTTTTCTTAAATCTCAAGGCTTTAAATCAACTTCCTTCCAGGTATCACTTGGGAGGCATATGGTATAGGGGTAGAGAGGAAAGATTCTGAAGTGAAACTTCAGAACAATTTAGCACGGAAATTCTTGAAGGATCTTGTAATTGTTGGTCATGAGACCAAAGAATAATTTTGCAATTTTCTCATTCAAGACTGCTGCTGAATCATTCCCCACAGATTCAAGTCCCATAGAGCCTCTCATTTATCTGTTCCTCACAGGAGAAAAAGAAAAACTGATCAGAGAGCAGAGTAACACTTCTCAAATAAAATTCCTGTGGTCATTTTTTTCCCCCTTCTTCTTCTTAATCAGAAAGTGGTAACTTTTCAGTCATAAAAAACAAAAAGAGACCCTTGTTCCCAAGCAGCAGTTCTAGTGGTACCTGCCAGTTGAATGTTTAATGAAATTTAGTAACAATGCTCTTCGGCTACAGTTGCCACTGGCAGCAATTTCATTTTATGCATATTTCAGCAAGGTAATTTTTCAGAAATGATACCTCAACAATCTTGCATCCTTAACAGAAACATGAGTTTTAAACACTGCAGCAAGAACAGAGTGTGATTTCACAGTTATTATTACATAATAAACATGTATGCTATTGAATGCCTACTATGTGCCAGGCCCTGCGCTCATCAGGAGAGACCAAGATAAGTCAAGGACCATGTCCTAAAAGAGGTCTCACAGCAGTGGTGGAAACAGTCAGGGGAGTAAATAATGACAAAACATGATTCTTGGTCTGACATAGGCATATAAAATATTGTGGAAACACTGCAGGTGAACAGCTCCGTCATCCTGGGGAATCACTGATGAGATGACCTTTAGTTTTGCCTTGAAGGGCAGTAGAATTTTAATAGGTGGAGAAAGGTGGCAGAAGGTGTCGATATTTCAAGGAGGGGGAAGAGCATGAGAAAGGACAGAGATAAATGCAAGGCAATAATTTGTGGAACTGATGATAATTCTTAGTGGCTGGAGAATAGCACCCATGGGAAGAGGCTGGGGAGAAATAAGGCCAGAAAGGAGAGTGGGAAGGACTCGTGAAAAACCTTGTCAGGCATTTTAAGGAGTTTATATTTTATCACATAGGCAAATAGGAGTTGTTATGGTGTTGTTTTTTTTTTTTTTTAAGTTTAAAAGCAAGCCAAATAACATTTTAAAAAATTATAGTTTTAAAAGATTACTCTGCTTGCTGTGTGGTTAGAATAAAGGAATAAATTAGAGACAGGAAGACTTGCTGGGGAAATGTTAAAATAATCCTAGTGGGAGATAATGAGGGGGTAGCCAAGGACACCAAGAAGATGGATTTGGGAGCTCTTTGTGATGTAGAATCAATGGGAGTTGATGACCTCTAGGTTAGATGAGATGAGAGAAAGGATGGCACATAGGTTTGTGGTTTGAATAATTGACACCACTGGCTAAACTAGGAAGTATAGAGATAGATTTACCCTGGAGGTAAAAACTGAAAAAATATACCTGGTACTCATGCTCTATAAGAAAAAAAAACAATGGGTAATAAATGAATCAGAGTCTCCGAAGGAGGTATTTGAATGCAACACATACAGACAGACAGACAGGAGCAGGTAGCAGAATCAGAAGTGAAGAGACACAATGAAAACAGTAAGAAGAAGCTATGAGTCTGCAGAAGTCACGAGGTGGTAGAAGCCACAGGGCATCAAAAACCATGACGCTGAGAAAAGGAGAGTGGAGAGAAGTCTCTGGTAGAGACAAGAGCAATAGAAGCAGAGATGGTGCTCAATGGGCCACTGTCATGTGGAGGCCCTCCAGAGTAAGGATGCTCCTCTGAGGAGTGCAGCTTCCAGAGTGGCCCCAGGGTCCCCAGGAGTGCTGGAGGTCAACTGCAGGACAGCTGCCCTGACTAGTGAGTCCTGACCATGTGGCTGTTCCAGGTCTTCCAGGATTGCACGGAGAGCCCTCTGTCTCTCCACTCCTTCCCATGTACCCTGACAATAGTCCCCAACACTTAAATCAGCATGAGCACATCCCTATTTCTTGGAAACATACACATACACACACACACATACACATGCAAATAAATGATCAAGAACATAACATGTAAGATCTTGAGAACAATTATAATTTTTAAATAACAACATTTATTTTCTTTTTTTGTGTTTTAAATTTGTTTTACTGCTTTGTTTGGTTTTTATGCAAACTTACCACAACAAAAAGACCCTTAAATTCTGCTTATTACTCAATTTAAAACCGTGGTATTGTATTACTTAGCGAGCACCTCTAAAGATTTCATATAGTAGTATGGTATCGCATGCAAGGACTAGACCCTTCTTAGAAATTAATTTCTGAGCAAGCTCCTATATTTGTGTTGGAAATTTCATGATCATGTGGGTATGATTTTAATGCCTAAGAACTTCAATATACAAAAGCAATCCTTCACATATTGTACTTGGCTTGCTAATTATATTTGTCCATAAATTCCAATGACTTTTCTTTTTCACATGAAGTCAAAAGTAGCTGTAATCCCTGAGGCTTTATTTGAATCAAAATTAACAAAGAACTTGCTAGGAAAGTACAGAACAGATGATGTAGTTTCTTCAACAAATAAATCACAAGCAAAAAAAAGAAAAAGGATATGAAACTCATAGATTAAGAGAGGCTTAAAGTTATATTAATCATAATGTGCGGACCTGATTCAAGTAATTTAAGTAAATTCAAATGAAAATTCAAATAAATACAAAGACGTATGATTTATGAGACACTTAGAAATTTGAACACTGACTGGATTTTGATGACAAGAAGGAATATTTTTAATATTTATTTGTGGTAATGCTTTGCAGTTATGTTTTTAAGAAAAGAATCCTTATCTTTTAGAAACATACTAGCATCGAATTCTAGGATGTGTTTCACAATAATGGGGGGAATAGGCGAGGGCACGGATGAAACAAGATTGGACATCAGACGGGCATTGTCAAAACTGGACATGGGGGTTGCTAATCCTATTCTGACTCCTGTTGCACATATTTTGAAATTTTTCATGACAAAAACTTTTAAAAAATCAATAAAGAGCCTGAGCACCTGCATTTTCTGAGCCTTGATATTACATAACTTCAGTGGGAGAATTTTGGCATCAAACTTCTTCCTCTGCATGTGTACATGTATACATGCATGTTTGTGTTGTGTGTGAAGATATGTTTGGAAAGAATGTACCAAAATATCAATAGTGACTACATGTGGATGGCATAATTCTGAGAAAATTTTTTAAAATTTTTTTGCTTATCTAGATTATATTTTCTTTCTTTCTACACTAGATAGATAGGATACTATAATCATATTTTTTCTTTCATTTTGCACAAATATTCATTATGCCTGAGATGATAGCTGAAATTATAGTGCTTAAATTATATTGCATAAATTGGTGGATTTTCCTGAACTGAAATATATATATGTTGAGAATTCCTGAGTCAGTCAGACCCTGGTAGGTACTAATAATAATACTTCAGTCCCCGTTCTTCCTTACTTCCTGGCTCCCACATTGAACATAGTATTCTTCCAACTGCTTTGAAATTTATACTTTCTTCATGATTTTCTCTAAATTACCACATTCTCAAAAGTCCAATCATAACTTTTCTGCCCAAATAAAATATTTTTTCTTCTTCCTCATGTTTTAAGTATCAAGGTGATTCTTTTGCCAAGGTGCAATTCCGGAGATCTGTAACTTTTAAAACACTTACTGAGCATCTACCATGCTTAAGACACTGTGCTGAGTATTACAACCAAAAATAAAAAGATAAACAACATATGCCGGTCCTCTCTCTCTACATACACACACACACACACACACACACACATGTGTGTGTGTGTAATATTTTGTGAGATTGTGTGTATGTATATATTTTTATATATAGCCATGCATTGCTACTTGGGGACACATTCTGAGAAATACATTGTTAGGCAATTTCATTGTCATGTGACCATCATAGAGTGTACTTAAACAAACCTAGATGGTGTAGCCTACTCTACACCTAGGCTGTGTGGTATAGCCTGTTGCTCCTAGGCTACAACCCTGTATAGCAGTTTACTGTACTGAATATTGGAAGCAATTGTAACACAGTGGTAAATATTTGTGTATCTAAACATATCTAAACATAGGAAAGGTATAGTAAAAATACAGTATTATAATCTTATGGGACTACCATCATATACACGATCTGATGCGAACCAAAATGTCATTATCCAGTGCATGGCTATATACAGTGAGATTTTATATATGTGTGTATATATACACACACACATATACAAAATACTTTGTGAGAATTAGGATGGATATACAAGCAACTATAAATATAAGGCAAATTAAATGTGCTAAAATAGAGATGTTAAAGTACAGTGGGAAAGTCAAAAAGAAACAGATTTCTCCTGATGGGATGCTCTTGGAATCTTCATGGAGTTGGTGATATTTGAGCTGATTCTTCAAAGGTGGGAAGCATACAGCAAGCAAAAATGCATAGAAGGGCATTTCTCCATGATTAAGGGGAAGGGAGAGATAGAGACCAATGGCACACAGTGTACAAGAATCTTAAAAGCCTGAAAAGATGAATTGGGGTCAATCACAGGGAGACTTGGATGTCATTTTGAGGCCTCTATGCTGAAGACAGTGGAGTTCCATCAAAGGCTTCTGAGCAGGTGATTGTTTGGTCTTTGGCAGCAGGAGAAGAGTTGGGCTGTAGTAAGAAGATTTTGGATGCAGAAAGACAAGTTTAGGCAGGTATCTCAAAAGTCTAGTGACTAACCAAATGTCTGAGGAGATGGGAGAGGAAGAGATCAAAGGAACCCCTTCTGCCTCCTTTCTAGAAGATGCATCACATGTGGGCCTAAGACGGTGATGTTGCCATTCATTGTCACAGTGGTTATTCAAGGCAAAGCTCAAGGGGAGGCAGGAAAGGACAGAATAAGATAACTAATGTGAGGCCTTGAGGGGCCATCAGGGAACCATCAAGTAAATATCCAGCCAGTGTTGAGTGTCAGGCCAAGCTAGGTATGTGCTAGAAGCCCAAAATGTAAGCCTGGTTATGATCTCAAAGAGGAGGCAGTTAAAGCTGGTGAGGCATGAGATATCCAAGGAAAAGTGTGAAAAGAAATTCAGTTGCTTGAACATATATTAATTCAGTTAATACTTAAAACTACAAAACGAGTCTTTTAACATGTTATCTATTATAAAGATTTAATACTAAAGCAGAATGGAGTAAATCTGAGGCAGATGGGAACAGTTACAAAATCTCCACTATCTCCAATTCGCCAACAGGAACATTAGAGTTAGTATAAAACTTTAGTAGTTTTAAGGTTTGGACATCTGTATATAGAATTTCTTTTATTCTTTTATTTGGTCTAACTCAGAGAGTTTCAAACTTGATGTGCAAGAATTAATATACAGTCCTATACATACAAAGCCACATATACCCTATTTTATGGCCATTTAAGGCATTTTGAAGAAAAAATTTTGACTAAAATTTTGCCTTAGTACTGATTTTAGGACTTAATTTATTTGTCAGATAAAATAATTTGTACCAGGAACATAATGCTGTGTACACAATTTAAGGAAATGCAGCCAAAAAATTAAATTCTATTTTGATGCACTTTTATTGATGTCATAATAATTTCTAAATGTAATTGTCTATTTAATGGCCATAATCAATACAATTGAAAATTTTATTCAAATGGGTCCCTCAGAATCATTGGGGCCCGATATCCTGGCTGGATCCATTTCCACTGAGAGTGTGGTTGTGGATAGAATGCTTGGGAATGCCTACATATTGAGGGAGTAGGTAAAATAAGAGGGAAAATTGAATTCATTAAAGGAATACTCCCTTGAACTTGACTCAAGATTTTTGCTTACAGCTAATGCTATTCCTGTCTTTCTCTCTCCCTGATGGTCTCTGCACATGCTTTCCTGGCCTCTCCGTCCACATTCCTGCATCTACAATGGGTCTCTGTAGTCATCCAGGCATAGAAGACCTGTCTTGATTCTGAACAAGCTGTGTTCTGATGTGCTTCAATAACTACACCTTTGTCTCTAAGCTCACTGTAAGAAAGAAACACTCCCCTCTCTGGATATTATTGTTATACTACGAACACCCCTCAGAAATATTGGATTAGTAAAACCCCATTACTTCAAACCCCACGTGGGATGGAATGAAAAGCACCACATATGATCCTATCTTGAGTAGAGCTGAAGAAATGCACCGGGGCTGGTCTCTGTCTATATCCATTGCTCAGCCAGCACACCCAACCTGAGGCCGAACAGAAACACCCAAAGATAGAACTTTATGATCCATAGGTTTCTAGTACAAGCAATTCTACAAAGCAGCCTTAGGTAGCAGTGTTTATAACTGTGAATAAAAACAAAGGGCAGTTTTGAAATAAAACCCAAACATCAGGCATAAGAAATGCATTTTTCTTACTTTACGCTGAAAGAATGCACTAGGGAGAAATTCAAAAATAAAACCTATTGAAAATATGAGCATTCCTGCGGGCTTATTTCCAGTGGGACATTAACACAGCTTGCAGTATATACCTCTATTAATGAAGAGAATGTGACACACTTATCTATCAGCTATGTCATAAGGAAGACAGAAAAACAATATAAAAGATCAAGGTGTTAGCTTCAGAACTTCATGTAGAAGGGTAAAAAATAGGACATGGTATAAAAATATGACAAAATCCTAAAGGAAATAGCATCACATCTGCTGGAAAACAAAAAATAGGCCTCTTAAGATTCAGCATAGAAGTAAATGAGGAGAAATCACACTAAAAGATATCACAGAAGAAATACAGTATTAACCCTCCAGTCAAGAGAGGTGGAAAGTTGGGGAACCTGTTAAAGGGCAGGGCAGTGTCGATTTCACTAAGACGCTCGAATGAAGGACACAATTTCATCCAGCTCCAGCCACCCCTGTAGTTGCCATTGGTGACCCAGAAGAATGGAGGGTGGACTGGGAGGAGTATTCTGGGGGAAAAAAAAAAAACTGAAGCATCATCCTCTTCCATTTTTAATAGTAGTACAATTTTACTTTCACAGCCTTGAGAGCTAATGACTTGAGTCGCTTACACATTTGCTTCCCAAGATCTGAATGCTTTTAAGGGGAAGCCAAATATTTCTCTTCACAATTGAAATGAGCAGATATAAAACTTACATGTGTAAAACATAAGCACTATTTAGAGTAAGATATTCTTTGAACACACTCCAAAGCTCTCTCAAGAGTCAAAAACTCAAATGCCCACTGGGGCTAGCAGGTGACAAATGAGTGAAGCCTTGGAGGGGATGGTTACCTGCAGAGGATATGCCTTGTCTACAGGGGACAGATCATTAACCAGCTTCAGCTGAGGGTGGCCAAGGAAAATTTTGATGGTTACAAATATTGCAAGAGCTTTTTTTAAGGGAGATGCTGATCTCAATTTTTGTGTAAAAACTTAGTATTTTCAAATGTTGGTAACAAATTCATTAAAGCAAACAAAACAAAACACTGTAAGGGCAAACAAAATGGTTTTGCTGCCTAAATGCAGCAAATGCTGGGGCACAGATTGAGACTTTGTGACCTACTCACCAAAGAGTATTCAGTCAACAGGAGAATTACCAGGGCCGCCTCTGTTGGCTAAGTTGGCAGTAAAGAGAATGGGAAGGCACCGGCTTAAGGTAAGTAAGGCAAAAATGAGTCAGGTTTATGTTGAAAGCATCACGATTTTGCTCATTGCAATCTTGTCAACCTTTAGTATTAGGCAGGACAAGTGGAAGCTGTGTAAGAGACACATACAAAGCTTTGCTTCCCACAGTTTTAACACTGCCAGCTTCATCATAAAGGAGATTAATTCCAAGACTTTTCCCTAATCACAGTGTCACACTGTATGGTTTTCAGCACAAAGCATATTTATGAATCACATGAATGCTTCTTCTAAGATGCAGCAGACTGAGATGGTTTTGGATTGTACAGCCCAGACATCAACAAGGACCTGAGAATGCTTGTGTGTGTATCTTTTTTAAGGAATTAAACACTAATCTGCAATGCAGCAATAAATTACTGCAGAGCTTGGAGCAAGAAGCCTGCTGCAAATCATCAGTCTGAAATGTTATTAAGACATCAGTGATGGAGGTCACCAAAAGACACTATACAAGTTTCTTTTATTGTTAGGTGCTGAAATATATAAATCACTTAACTAGTGCTTAGGACTTGCTTTAAGCAAAATAAATAAATAACACTTACTATCAATTGATCTCAAGGAAAGCAGCAAGCTGATAAATAGTTCTTGGGATAGTAACAATGCTACAGCTTCAGTTAGATGGTAAGAAACACCCACCATGACATTGCAAAGTACTCATATATATAAGAGTTTGGAACATTTATACGTTGACAAGGAATTTAGTGTGTGTGTGTGAAGAAAGCGTTCTCTTAGAGAAACTGGAAACATTCATATGATTTCACATGAATTTTTTAAAGGTGGTTTTGCTTGCTTATATGCTTTTTGTACTCTGTAGTAAATTTATTTTCTATATAAATAAATATTATCTCATTACCAACCATCTCCATTAGAATCTAGCAGACCATGAAATAGGCTTTAGAAGATCAAGCAATGCACTTAGGCCCAGAAAAACATTGTTTTGGCTTCTAGCTTAAGAACTCATGGAAAAATATAACTTTACATAACAGTTTGGAAAACTATATAATCTTTTCTAGTCAAACACCACTCTAAAAAAGAAAGCAGATTACTCATAACTGTGAAAAATAACTCGGTTTCTATTTCTACCTGCTTCTTTGTCCACCTTTTTAGTATTTCTAACTCTTGCATTTTTTCAATAATCCAACTTTAAAAGAGTATATTTTTTCTAATACAAAAATAACTCAAGGTCAAAGTATCCTGAGATTTAAATCTACTAATTTACACACTGGGTAAGTGATCAATCCACTCTCCCACTTATTTTAGGTATACCATAACTTCCAAGGATAATGTCACTAACAGTATTATAAAATTCCAGAGCTACATCCTAGATTCTATTTTGAAATGTTGCTAAAATAACAATGAAGCTAGTGTATATTTCATTAAGCAGGCAAATGATGCCCAATGGCAACCATAGCATGTGTACATAGTCACTTTTGGTTAAAAGCATTCATTTAAATCTTTATTTAAGTTGCATGAATTGTGTCAGCTTTCACATAAGTGTATCAGAAAGTCCATGTGCCCAGAGTCCAAAATTCAAAAGTATTTAAGTACCCTCCCAAAGGAACATTAAAGAGTTATATTTTTGTCTGGGATTTAAAAGTGAGTAAAGTGTAGCAACACAAATTTTGCAGCACAATTCTTTTTGCTAGGTTTAAGAACTGGCAAAAGCCCAGGAACCCATGTAAGAGCCGGGCACAGCAGTTGCGGTCAGTTTTGATTGGCAGAAGGCACAGTTTGCGAGGCACAGCAAAGCACACAAAAGCACACTTGTGTTCTACGTCCTGAGAGCCCCAGAAAAGAGACAGTGTGAGGGCCCCTGGGTGCCTACACAGCAAAGGCCATCATAGTTTCTGCAGCATGAATGAAACATGTCAGTATTTGTATTTAGCAAAACACAAAAGAAAGTTTTAAAAGAACTTGGAGCTTAAATTTAAGGAAAAACTAATTCATTAAAGTGATTTGGTCTAATACAGTGTTTCTATTGCTCTTAACAGGAAGTTGATTATAGGTTACCACATTTCAAAGTCAAGAATATTTTTCACATACTATAAAGGATTTCTAAAAATTAAGTATATTTAAATATGAGCTTATATAGAGGAGTTTATTTTCAAAAAAGTAATCATTCTTAAAATCTAGCTACTGGGTGGGGCCAAGGCATCACTGTAGAGACTGTTGGTTAGGGGGGAGGAATGTAGCTTTGAGAAGGATCTAGCTTGACTCAGGGCTTAGTCTCGGCACGACGGTAGGACAACCAGATATCCTGCACCTCCTGATGGGATACATTATAAAGTAGGTGGCACCACTCATGAAGTGCTCATGCCAAAAATATTCAACCTCAATCTAATCACTCCTGAAGATTGAATTTTGATTTACAGAAAAATATGATAGAGGAACAAGTTAAAGCACCACCACCAGGAAACCAGCAAATTCAAAAAGCAGGTTGCTCTACAACATAGCTGGCCCAGTC
The DNA here is from genome assembly GCF_041146395.1 of Eulemur rufifrons. Lineage (NCBI taxonomy): Eukaryota > Metazoa > Chordata > Mammalia > Primates > Lemuridae > Eulemur > Eulemur rufifrons. Next base: position 113,270,698 of record NC_090989.1, read on the forward strand.
TCTTCAACAAGTTAATGTCATTAAAAGGGAAGGAAGTAAGAGAAGAAAAGGAGAAAACAAGGTGTGTTAGATTAAAACAGATGGGAAACATCACAACTAAATGCAATGTGTGTCCCTCATTAAGATCCTGGTTCCAATAACTAACTCTAGAAAGCATTTTGGGGACAAGATAGAAAATTTGAGTATGCGTTCAGTAGTAGCTAGCATAAAGCAATTATTATTATATTTTTGGTTGTGATAATAGAATTGTAGTTACATAGTAAATTCCTTGTTTTTTAGGACAACTATTCTGAAGTATTTAGGGATAACAAGTCATGATATCTGTAATTTATTTTTAAAAACTTCAGAAAAAATAGATGAAGCAAATATGCCAAAAAGTTATAACAATTGCAAAATCTAAGTATAGGGGTGTTTCTTACAGTATTCTCTCTACTTTTTGTATGTTTTAAATTTTTAATAATAATAAATATAAACAATTAATTTTTAAAGTTACTTCTGTTACATCCTTTTTAAAATTTACATATTCAAAGAAAAATAACTATATTGCATTTAATTTTCTTCCTGTCTGACAATGAATCATTTTTGATCATCTGTTTATTCTTATTTTTTAATGGTTTTCAAAAAAGCAGTAGGTATCTGGGCCTTAATTCAGTAATGTTTGTAGAACACTTAGGAGTATATCTTCTTCCACTCCACTGAAATAACAGATTAAAAATATTATATAAATTTTCTTTAAAAAACGTCTTAAAGCAAATATGATGTCAAAGTGTGTGGGATTTCAAACACATGTGACTTCCTTGATTTTTTTTTCTGAGCCCATCATTTATATTACAATATTTAAAGTTATTTTTCAGAGTAATTGTGCATGACAACTGTAATTAATATTATTATTACTGCAAAATTTGTATGAGGATTTTTCCTTTGGGCTTAGTCACAATGCCTTTTATATAACATATCAAAATATTTTGTAATTGTTTTCAGATAGCAAATATAAGCATTTTTCCAAATCAAAATGGGACTTGGGACTTATAACCAGCTGCGTTTGTGTTGGGTACTCATGTTAACACAGGCCACAGCAGCTGTGGAGGAAGGAAAAGGGCTGACAGGCGTGAGCAGCAGGAGGGTGGAAATCTCTCCAGTGCAGCACTGGAGACAGCAGTGCAGGCAGGTCCCAGCACCTTGATCTTGAAAGTACCACAACCACTCTGCTAGAAAGAATGGAGTGGCCACACTGATTTTGAGAATTTCTGTCTAAACACCAGAATCCTTAAGATCTGGAGTGCTTATTCTATCAAAGTCCCAAATGCTTACATGCCTTGTGCCAATATATATTTCCACAATTTCCGCATGTTTATAATACTAAAAGGGGAGGAATAAAAGTTGATAAGAATTTGGGGGACGCCAAGTCATACCTGATGGCGTACTGACGGGACTTTCTCTGGCATGGAAAGAGAAAGCACTGAATGAGTCACATCAAGTCATACAGGCCACTGGCTCTCAGAACCTGGTATTGGAGCTAGAGCCAGTGCCCAACACCACTCTGCCCATGTCCTGTTACTGAGCCTCTGTGGCATTAATAAATAGAGCACTGGGCTTAGCCACTAATGTCTCACCTGTGGAAAGGGAAGCAGCAGCAATAAAATCCACCAGCCCGTGAAGCTCCACATCCATTCGAGAGGTCTGCCTGGACACCACACACACACACACACACACACACACACACACACGGATACACTGACAGCACTCTGGAAACACGGGGACAATGACGCGGGATCTAGAGAGCAGTGTTGCTGGGAGGATCCTGATGGTGATGACATAAGATGATACAATAACGATCAACCACATTCATTCTCAGCTGTGAAAATATGTGTAGGAATACGACTCCTTTCTCTTCTTCCATTTCCCCTTCCCCACTTCCCCATTTAGCTTCTGCAAATTACTCAGTCTCATTTGATACAGATAGATTTATTTACTCAATAAATTTACGAAGTTCCTACCATGTGCCAGGAACTAGGTATTTGGTGGTGAACAAGAAAAAGACCCTATCTGCCCTCTAGAAGTTTATCTTCTAGTTAAGGAGACAAATACAATTTAGTAATTCAGTATAACTTCAGAGAGTGATGAACAGTATGGGGGAAAAAAACCAAAAAAGGAATCGAGTGTAACTGAAATAAGATGAAGGCTATTTAATACAGGGGGTGGTTAGGGAAGGTCTGCCTGAGGGAGGGACGTTAAGCAGGTATGTGAATGGTGAGGAATCAATCCAGTGAAGGTTTAAGAGAGGGGAATTCTGAGCAGAGGGAACAGAAAAGTTTCTGAGCAAGACAGTTTGCCAGGTTGTAGGAGCAGATTTTGTAGCCTAATTATAGGATAGGATAAGAGGATCCAGAGAAAGTCTCATAGGCTACAGTCAGGAGTTTAGATTTGGTTCTACATGTGATATGTAATCATCGGAGATTTTTCAGCCGTTAGGTTAAAATGACCATGTTGACTACTCTATGGAGAATAGACCTCAGTAGTACAAGGGTGAACATAGAAAGGAGACATAATTAGATGAGAGATAACAGTAAGGAGGGAGGATGGTTGAGAAGATGCTGAGAAGTCATAGTATTTGGGATGGATTTAATGTAGAATTGACAGGATTTGCCCATGGATTCAACTTAAAGGGCTGGTGAGAGAAAAAGAAAAAATCAAAGATGACTCCAAGTTCTCTGAATTTTACTTGTAAATTTTCCTAATAGGAATGTAATAAGAATGCTATTGTTGTAGAATAAATGTAATATGTCATTAGTGATGGAAATACATGTGTCATTGTTGAATGAAGGGTAAAAGGAAGATTATTTTCACCTTTCTTGTATACATAGCTGATACAAAGCGTGAATTTGACTGCATTATTTGTTTTTTTAATGAACAATATATCCCAGAGATTGCTACATAGAAGTATATGGAAGTATTCCCTATTCCGTTAAACAACTGAACAGAATTTTTTTGTATGGATATAATACAGTTTTGTCAGTAAGTCCCTGTTGATGGACATTTTAGGTTTTTTCTGGTCATTTAATATAAATAGTCTTGCAATAAATAGCCATGTGAATGTATTTTGACTTTTTTCCAATGAATCTTTGAAGTATATTCTTAGAAGTGAAATTGCTAGGTTATCTAAGAACCCAAGATAAAGAACGGCAATTATTTGAAAGTCATAGGCTATGTTCTTATATAACTAGGGGTACTCATCTTGGAATACAATGCTATGGAAGAACCTCTTTTTGAATTGTGATCCCAAAGAAAGAGGAACTCAGCATACTTTGCACTTTGCACAATAATATAAAGCATTCTATCTACTTATGGCCCTGACCGTTGGCCAAAAAAGGGGAGTGAACTTAAAAGAAATATTTTGAAATTCAGTTTACTTTTGATTCTGATTGCAAAAGTAATTCTTGCTTATTATTGACATTTTGAAGAGTACCAAAAACTATCTTAAAATATAGCAAGTCACTAATAGTATCACCATCCAAAAGGACCACTGCTGATATTAATATTCTAGAATTTTTTGTTGAACACATATATTTTGATATATGCAAGACATTGCCCTACACAATTTTATTCTGCTTTTTTCATGTGTTATAAAAGATGAAAAAGATATTATAGTCTTTTTATAAAAATCATTAAATTGTGTTAAATGATTCTCCAACTCCAGAGTAGATTATGCAACTACAATGCACTTAAGCCTAAGGAAGAATTTTTTTAAGTCAATATTTAATTACCATCTTCCACTGGAGAAATTTCTATTAGAGAAGCCACAAAGAGGAAAGCCATCATTAGTAGATAACCACTAAGCTATTATTATGAGTGAAATGATGGCCCCAGGACTTCCCACCTGCCTGGGTCCAATCAGAGATGGAACCAAAGGCTCATTCCCTTCAAGGCTGCAGGATACTGAAACCCAATTGTGCAACTTTAAACAACTTGAGGCAATAGCAAATAATTTAGTCTTGGGAGTGAAATAACTGAGAACTGAGATAGTCAGAAATTCACAGAGAGATAAGATTTATGGCATGGACATTTGCATTGGGAGCCAGGGTGAAGATAAGAGCAAGAGAAGGGATTAAGTTGAAGAGTTGTATGAAAGTGGGCATTTCTGGCAAAGACAACAACATAAGCAAAGGTGTAGCATTGGGAATGTGTCTACACACCAGAGACAATCTAGTTATAGGAGAAAGTATATTCTGAGGAGATTTAAAAGACAATTTTTATGAGTAATATTACACCAATGATAAAAGATTAGGATAACAGTCAGATTCAATTGGATTTCAAACTTCAAGCAATGTACAGTTCTTGTGAGTTCTCAAGCCAATGAAAGCTATAATGAAAGCAATGTTTCAGAAAGATTAATCTAGCAAAAGTATGTACTGTGATTTAAATTGTGGATAAACAAAATCTGGGAAAAGAGTTACACGTCTGTAACAATGAATGAGCTGAGAGCTATAGCCATCACACTGTAAAGGAAGAATAAACAGGACACCAGTGGCTAATTAAATAAGAGACATAGCAGAAGTGGAAAAGTCAAAGATCTATTCCTTAATGAGTGGGAGAAAGTTATGCTACCAACTGAAAAAAAGGGGTGGGGAGATGAGAAGATCCAGAGGAGATGGAGGTTTAACTTGGGATATTCAAGTTTGAGCTGATAGTAGGGCATGCAAATGAAAATGTTCTCTAGGCATCTGGAAGATGAACTTGGAACTAGAGTGTACTATGAAATCTGACAATAAAATAATGTGAAGGGTTTCATGAGTGGTTTGTAGAATACACCTTCTTAACTATATAGATATTTCTTAACTTCTTAACTATATAGATACTATACAGATAATTCTTAACAACTTAAGAGACTTCTTAACTATACAGATAAAATTCAAAGTATGTCAAAGTTAATTCAAGATAATTAGGGAATGTGTGCCATCCTCCTTCTACGTTGGAAATTAATTGTATATTGAAAAACCAAGACAGATTATTTCTATATCATGGAAAATATCACTGTGATTTTACCTTCACAATTTTATAACACAATTTTTATCTCCACAATTTGATAACACATTTCATACTCTTAAAAATACCTGTTAGCAAACCTAGTCTTAAAATGCTATTGCACCTACATTCAATATTATATTAAATCCACTTATAAAAAATTCCCTGCCATCAAGTTTGCTATAACTGTCAATATTACTCAGCTCCCATTATCCACAATATGATTAAGTTCCATTGAGTCTATTTCAGCTCTCTTACATAGTTATTCACAGGTGTTTCTGCTATGTCGCTAACCCAGATGTGTACAAGGTCACATAACAATTCACAAAACTGTCCAAATAAAAAGTGAATCAAAGGGACATTAGTGTAACAACTTAATCATCTGGTGTTAGCTTCACATGGCAAGTCAGCTGGCTTTTCAGAACACTTCCTGGAGTTTTAAATTCCTGTTTTTCTTTTATCTTGTGCTATGATCCTAGAGTTCTTACCATGTCTTTTGTTAACATTTTTGTGCATGATGTCAATAAAAGCCAACATGTCAGAAATAACCATTTTTTAATGGTTCATTAGTTGGCTGATATTAGCTGGAATGCTTTTAGCTGCAAACAATTAAAAAAACTGATTTCAGCTAGCTCAGGGAAGGATATGTATTGGTTCACATACCTAGAAATCCAGAAGGCGGCATAATATTTGGAGCAAAGCAATAAATCTAGTCCTGTTTCTGAAATCCCCTTCACTAAATCCTCTACTGTGTATTAATTTCATTCTTAAATTAGCTTCCACGTGGTAGAAAAGTAGTTGTGGCAGTTCTGAGCTTTCTATCTGAAACTCCATATGACAAGGTGAAGAGAAAATGTCCCTTTCAGTGGTTCTTTCCTCAGAGCAAAGAAATTTTATTAGAAGCCCTTAGCAAACCTTCTCTGTCTCATGTCTCATTGGCCCAAACTAGGGTTACTAGGTCATTGACACTAATCCCCAGAATGGGGGAAAGGTCATTTTCCCTGAAACCCAAGGGCTGGGAAAGGAAAAGAAGATATAGTTACAAAACAGGAGTTGGTGTGGAGGAGGGAAAGGAAGAGAGAAGGAAAGTATGGATGCTGTGCAGACCAACAAGCTCTGGCCCTTGACGTTATTTTTGTTTTCTTAAGTGGGGCATTTCGGTGTGGAGTAAAGGAGAAAATGGAAAAAGCTATTTGACAGTTCTTATAGTTATCCACACCCACAATTGCCTTAATTTTTCTCATGTAGTTGGAATCATACAATAGGTAGGTTTTTCAGATAATTTAAGGTTCTTTCATGTATTTTCATGGGTTAATATCTCATTTCTTTTTAGCTCTGAATAGTATTCCAGTATCTATATACACCACCATTTATTTATCCATTGATCTACTCAAGGACATCTTTGTTGCTTCCAAGTTTTGCCAATTATAAATAAAGTTGCTATAAACATCCATGTGCAGGTTTTTATGTGGATCTAAGTTTTCAAAACCACCATAATTTTAAGTCACTGTCAACCTTGACAAATCCCTTAGAACTGCAATAGTGGTCACATTTACTGTAGCCTTTCCTGAATGGAGTTACCCAGGGACATAAAGAATTCCCTAAATAAAAACTAAAATATTTTGAAATATAGATTTGGAGTTAATATTTGATGAGAAAATTTATATAGAATTTACATGAATGCTTAAAAGGGACTGCTTGATACAAATAAACCTCCTGAAATATTGTATAAATACAAGTGAAGAATATTATTAATAATAAAGATTAGTTTTCACTTTTATTCAGTTAATAGAAATTAAAGTCTCAGTGCCAAATGAAAATAAAGGGCAATTATTTTCTGGAAATTACATACTTGTGCACTATCCATTCTTGGCACATATTTTAGAGTGAACATATTAAAAAAACAAAAAAGAAAGGAAAAGGCTGTGCAAGCAAATGCATGAACCTTGTCCTCACAGGCCTGGGGTCCTGTGGTCCCAAGAGGAAGTGAAGAGTATGACGACAGGAGCTCTAGAGAGCAATACAATTAATTCCAAGTCATAAATTCCACGGAAGCCCTAATGTCCAAGATGAGACAAGATAGTAATTTTAAAACAAGGACTCACAACGTAAATTCTATTTTTCAGTACAATTTTAGGAGTTTAATTTGAATCAGATGAATTATGTTTAACATTTATATAAATGTTTATGTATAGAGTTTGTTATTTCTGATCATTCTTTTTATTATGACTAGTAGAGATGGGGATAAGAATGTTCTGTAGGAAAAGAAGTATTTACACAAGCCCTAATGATTACTAATTTCAAAGTCACCACGGACAATGTGTGGCTATGCAAACTGACCAAAGTGGCCCTAGGTATGAAAGTTGGGTCTGGGGGAAGAGCAAGGAAGGAGGAAAGAGAGCAGATGCTACTCTAAATAGCAATGTGAAATACAAGCCGCACCTGACTGAAGAAGCCTTAGAAACTAAAAGCAGAGATCAGTCATCTAACTCAAATGCCTGCAAGGACCAGGCAGGTAACAGGTAGGAACTTGAGGAAACCGGAAAATCTAAGGTGGCAACTGCTGCTTAGCTCCTGCCAATTGTTGCCGTGCAGGAATAAGGACCCAATGTGGTGAGATTTTATTACTTTTAGGGAGCATCAGGATTAATAAAATTTTACATGTAATCTCCTGATTTTTAAAATACTATAGGACCAACCAGCAGAACTTCATGCCAAATCTAACTCAAATGGCATCATTTGAGAATCCCTCATGTATACTCTATTATCTAAAACAATTAATGACTAACTTTGATAGGACAGTCAGAAGGAAAAGGCAGTCCTGAAAATCACAGTGATGAGATCTTTTTTCTTTTTAATCACAGTATAATTGGCATTGAATGAACTGAACATACTTGAAGTATACAATTTGTTAAGTTTTGATATGTGTATGCACCTATGAAACCATTGTCACAATCAAGATACAGTAAAAATATCCACGAACCTCAAGTTTCTTCATGCCCCTTTGGAATCTCTTCCTCTGATCCCCACCTGTCTCTCCTCACCCCTGTTCCCAGGCAACCACTGATCTGCTTTCTGTTATTTTTCTAAAATTTTCTGTAAATGGAATCATATAAAAGGTATTTGTAATGGTTTTCTGGGGCTGTTGTAGCAAAGTACCACAAATTGGGTGACTTAAAACAACAAAAATTTATTCTCACACCGTTCTGGAGGTTCGAAGTGTGAAATTAAGGTGTCAGCAGGCCCATGCTCCCTCCAAAGACTCTGGGGAAGTATCTTTCCTTCTTCTAGCTTCTGTTGGTTGCCAGCAATCCTTGGCATTTCTTGGCTTGTGGCGGCATAACTCTAATTACTGACTCTGTATGTGGCTTTCTTCCTTCTAACTCCTCTGTATCTTCAACTCTCCCTCTCCTTATAATGATACTAGTCACTGGGTTACTTAGTGCCCACTTTAACCTAGTATAACCTCATTTTAACTTAATTGCATTTGTAAAGCCCCTATTTCTAAATAAAGTCATATTCACACATAATAGGATTAGAACTTCAGCGTATCTTTTGGGGGAGGCAATTCAATCCACAGAAATATTAGCAGTATTTTTTATTTTTGCTGGCTTTTCTTATTCAACAATTATTTTAAGATTTACATATGTTGTTATATGTATCATTAGGTTCATTCCTATTTATAACAGACTGATATTCCATGGTATGGATCTACCACCATTTATTTATCAATTGAGTTGTTAATGGATATTTGAGTTGTTTTCAGTTTTGGACTATTACAAATAAAGTTGCTACGACATTTGTATACAGGTATTTGTATTTGCATAAGTTTTCATTTCTCTTGAGTAAAGACCTAGAAGTGGAAAGGCTAAAACATACAAGAGATGGATATTTAACTTTTTAAGAAATTGTCAAACTATTTGCCAGAATGATTGTATAATTTTACATTGTCACCATCAGGTGTATGAGAGTTCCAATTCCTCATCAACACTTGCTAAGGTCAGTCTTTTTAATGTTAGCCAGTTTAATAGGTGCATAGTAGTATCTCATTGTGATTTGAATTCTCATTTCCGTAATGAATAATGAGGATAAGCATCTTTTCATGTGCTTATTTTTCATTTCAATGTCTTATTTGTGAATTAAATTTTCAAATATTTTGCCCATCTTTTGAATCGTCTGTTTTCTTATAGAGTTTTAAGCATGTTTATGTATTCTAAATACAAGTCATTTATCAGATATGTGCTATACAAATATTTTCTCCATGTCTGTGGCTTGTCTTTTCTTTCTCTTCACAGTGACTTTTGAAGAGAAAAAGTTTTTACATTTGATGAAGTGCAATTTATCAGTCTGTTCTTTTGTGGATGGTACTTTTGGTGTTGTATATAAAACTATTTCTCTAGCCTATGGCCACAGAGATTTTCTCTCATGTGTTCTCCTAAAAGTTTTATAGTTTTAGGTTTTACATTTAGATCTATCATCCATTTGAAGCTGATTCTATTATATGATGTGAGTTATGGATCAAGTTTATCTTTTTTTGCATTATTCCAGCAACATTTGTTGAAAAGACTGCTTTCTCTTCATTGATTTACCTTTGCAATTTTGTCAACAATGAATTGTCCAGACATTCACTTCTGAGATGATGGAGTAAATGTACTTTTTTCTATTTCTCCAATGAAGTACAACTAAAGTACTGGACATTTTATACAAAACAAACATAACACTCTGAAAGGTGGAGAGAAAGCAGATTGTTTAGGGGTGTTGGGGTCCAAGGAATGACAAATTAGTGAGTTTTATGGTATTTCTTTTTGCCTCATATATCCTAGCCTTGGAGCTTGAAGAAGCGAGTGATCCAGAAATACCAATGGATACAGACAAAAAAAAAACCAACAAAAATCTACCTTCCTTAGCCAAAGGATCAGGAAAGGAGCAAACTAGCAAGACAGAACAGTTCAGACAATTATCACTGTACTCCAACTAACTACCACAGAAAAAAACTGTAGTTGCACTTCCACCCATGCCAGTACGTGGGGGAGCCTAGGCTTCCAGCTTTGTAAAGCCCAGGTGTCCCAACACCCTCTCCAGCGTAGTGTCAAAGAAGGCAGGGTAGGAAGCAAAGCCGGCAAAAACCTCCATACTAGAGTGAACATACTTGTCTTGCATTGATTCCGACAAATAAATCTATTGTCAATTTTATTTTTACTCATCTATAGTACTTTTTTTTCTTTTCTCCTTTAACTGCTTTTAAGATTTTCCTTCTATCACTCCTTTTAGTTATTTAACTATGATGAGTTTTGGTGTGATTGTTTCCATATTTATTGTGTATGGAGTTAATTGAGCTTGTTGGATCTGTGAGTTCAAAATTTCAACAAATCTGAAAAAATTACAGCCATTATTTATTCACATATTTTTTTACCCTGCCCCCTTCAGAGACTCCAATTACATGCATATCAGGCTGCTTGAAGTTGTCCAACTTCACTTATGATCATTTCTTTTCTTTTCTTTTTTTTCTCTATGATTCACTTTGGATAATTTTTATTCTCTTCAAGTGTACTATTTTTTTCCTGCAATGTCTAATCTTCTGTTTATCTCATTTAGTATATTTTAAAATGTTAGCCATTGTAGCTCTCCTGTCTTGAACTTTGATTTGGCTCTTTTAAAGATATTCTATTTAGCTTTATGAACATATGGAACATAGTTATAATAATTGTGTTAATGTCTTTATTTTGATCCAGTTCTGGGTAAGTTTCCATTGATTGATTTTTCTCATTATAACTCATATCTTCTTATTTCTTTGAATGATAATATTGGATTGGGTGCTAAATATTGTGAATTTTACATTAGTGGGGCTATATATTTTTGTACTCCTATAAATATTCTGAAGCTTTCTTTTCAATACAGTTAAATTACTCTGAAAAAGTAGGTTCTTAGTGTCCATCAATGCATGAATGGATAAAGTGAAATAAGCCAGGAACAGAGAAACAAATTCTGTATAATCTCACTTATATGTGGAATAAAACATTTGAACGCTATAAAAGGAGAAAGTAAAATGGTAGATACCAGAGGTTGAAAGAGTTGGGATGGCTGGGAAGGGAGAAAAATTGGGGAAATGTTGGTCAGAGCATACCAAATTTCAGTTAGACAATAATAAATTCAGGATATCTATTGTACAACATAGTTACTATAGGTAATAACAATGTATTGCATAATTGAAAATTGCCAAGAAAGTAGATTCCAAATGTTCTCCCCACAAAAAAGAAAACAATGTCTTAGATATAATGGATATATTAATTAATTTCATTTAGCCATTCTAAAATGTATACATATATCAAAATATCATGTTGTATACCATAAATATACACAATTTTTGTCAATTTAAAAAATAATTTTAAAAAATGATTTGTTAAGGAAGACTAGAATAACCTTTAGTATAGGGCTAATTGTTCTCACTACTGTGACTTTTCTGAGTACTCTACACAGTATTCTGTGAATTATGATTTTTTTCCAGTCTGGCTGGTGGGATTCAAGCCCTCTTCCTGGCCATGTGTGAATGCCAGGTTAATTACCTCTAATCATTTTTGGATGGTTCTTTCCTTGAACTCAGGTAGTTCCCTCACATGATTAGTACACTACTGAATACTTGATGGGGACCTTCTGCAGATTTCCAAGATTCTTAGTGCAGCTCTCAGCTCTTCAGCACTCAGTCCTGTGAACCCTGTCCACCTGGATCTCTCGGGACTCCCAGCAGCATCTCCGCAACTCAAGGAGTCTGCTGTCCTTTGCCTCAATTTCTCTTCCCTGCATCACAGCCTGAAAATCTCTCAGGCAATAAAATGAACAATAGCAGGACAAATCTTATGTCTCCCCTCTCCCAGTGATCACCCTATTTCATTGCTTGAGGTCCAGTGCCTTGAAAACTATTTTTTCATATATTTTGTTTCTCCTTGGTTGTTTTGGCAAGTGGGCAAATTCAATCTCTGTTATTCTATCTTGGCAGGAAGTAGAAATTTGGTGAGAAGATCTTGAAAGAAACCAGATTTGAAAATTGCATACAATTTCAGGAGAGAAAGAACCCAACATCTGCCTGTTCGCCTCTCCCTTCAGTGGGATCTGGCATTCTAGCAATCACTGTTGACCACTTTTCTTGCACCTTCACCCATCTCTGAGAATATTTTAGGGCATGTACTATTAGGAAAAGGGGTCTAGGATACTGGACCTAGATCCTACTTATCTATACAGGGGTTGGATTTTTCTGAAAGGTCAGAAAAAGGTAGAGAAAAAGAAGTCGGAAAAGGTAGAGATTCACCCAGCACAGTTTCCACAGAAGTTTGGAACTGAGGATGCAGAACTGGGATTAGGATCTGCCACATCTCTGTGAAGGCTGCAACTTTTTGGGTGTGTTTTCACACCAGCCCTGGGAGGTGTGCATGATCCTAAGGTGCAAATTCTTCTAAGAGAAGAACTCAGGAGAAGCATATGCTAAAATATCCCCTTTCCTGATATATTTTAGAATAAGCAACCCTTAATTGCATTACTTAATTTCTTCCAGAATAGAGTGTACATAATGGATTCATAAATACAGGGAGAAGAAGCTGTGGCAAAAGCCACAGTTCCTAAAGTTAACTCATTTGTTTAGTCTAAGATTGCTGAAACTTCACATTTAGAGAGCAATGTTTCCTGGCTCTGTAAAACATGTTTATTCTTAGAACAAAACAAATAAAGAAATGATCATTCCAGAAAAAAAATTATTTACAGGGTATATGGATTGATTTGCAATGCATTTCTAAAGCAGTGTTACCAGAATGTGCTATTGAATTAAAGTTCTAGTAAAAAAGTTAATGCTAACAATCTCACAACTAACAAACGTTTCTGCCTTCTTCTAAACTTCACTCTGACTTCCTTTTTGGAGAAACTCCCCCTGCTTAAATGGAGATTCATTTTTATCTTTTCATAAAGTTAATTCCTCAGAAAGACACCCCAATAGGAAGAGAAAGGAAAGAAAACTATATGCTTGTATTACCTTGTTTCACTCCAGTGATATCAGACATGTTGATAAACTTTATGAGAAAAACATATGCCCTGATACCAATACTTAGGCTTAAATGCAAATATTCTACCTTTTTATAGAATTTAGGTCAGATCCTTCTTATATATGCAGATGACTTAAAATAAATTCTTGCTTCATCAACTACTACCAACACCACCAACAAAAATCCCTATCAGAAACTCAGTGTAATAGCTGCAGCCACTTCTTCCTCACCAACAGTCTCATTTGTCTTCCTTTGAATGTGGGAGATAGGCAATACATGTAAAATAATAATCTGCAAGAGATAGCTGAGCCTTTCTTCATAAAGCATAAGGTGTCTGATGTGCCCAAGAGCCCTTTACCCCCTGAATACATAGTCCCCTGTTCCATACTAAAATTTAGTCCTGAACAGGCTAAGCCTTGATTTCCCAAAGTCACTGAAGCACAGATGTAATAATTAAGTACTTTAAGCCCCTCAAAACATGGTAGGGCAGATTCTGCCTATGATTGGACTAGAAAAATCTTCCCCCTGCTCTAGAACATAAAAGTACCACACAATCTCCTAGGTTCTAGCACTATATACTGCTCTTAGCTTCAATTCTATAATAGCAATTTATGATCCTAGTCATTCATTCAGCAGATACTTACTGTGTACCCATTATGTGCTAGGCATTGTGCTAGATATTAGAGAAAAAAGAGAACAAATTGGAAAAGGCCTCTGACATCATAGTGGGCAGAGGAATGTGAGAACAAATAATAAGCAAAAAAATAATTTCAGAAAAATAAGTGCTTTAAAGGAGATAAAACGGTAATTACAAGAGAGTGCTTTCAAGGTCGTGTTGGGGATCCTTTAAATAGGGTGGTCATGGAAGGCCTCTCTGAATATGGGTCATTTGAGCTGATGTTTAATGCAAGCCATACAAGAATCCCAGGTAGGAGCCTTCTCCCAATTAAAAGAGCAGGAAAGGCCAGGTGAGGCCCTGTACTCCCCTAGCCAAGCCTCCAGTTTTTTCCTGGAGCCTCTGGCCTCCTAGACATCAGATTTTATGGATATGGACACTCTGATCTGGCTCTACTGTGACACACCTGTTCTATCCCCCAAATTCCTCCCATGTTGACCTCAAGCCCTAAGGATTCTTATTAGAAAAGTTCTCCATTACAGATGCAACTTTCTGGTAGTGACCAACACTCCAAGAACCCCATTAGCTTTATTCTACAGTTCTATATAGAAATTGACTTTGGGTGTCTTCCCAGCCAGGATTTAGATTTGTATTTAAAGCACACTTACAGGAAGAAACTAAGACAAGAAACAGGGAGAAAGAAACTGATGTTTTCCAATTTCTGATTTCACTCTTTTTCTGAAGCCTGGCTACCTTTCTGGCGTTGGAACATAAGACATTTATAATACTTAAAAAATAATAATAGTAATAATAATCTTGTCCCAAGTTACTCTCTGCTACCTGCAATCAAAGAAGATTACCCATGATGCACCTCCATTTTTATTTCTATTCAATGCCAGGTCTGAACTATGCACTCAATGACTTGACATAATGATGAGTGACCACACTTGGGCAGCTTTCCCATGCAGTTTCTTCCTGATAGTGGAGAAGTTTCACTAGATAGCCTGTTGTTTCTTAAATGCTGGTGGCTTTTACTGTTTTCCAAATATTATATTGGCAGCATCTAGCCTTCAAATTGCCCAACTGCTATTTATATCTTTCATCTGATGACTTTGCCTGTTTATAACAATGTGTCCATACTCTGGATTCTGTTATGTTTGCATATTTTTCTTAATGTTCACTTTGACTTCAGAGTCTTATTGCTTTTTTTCCCTATAAGCATTTTGACAAACTTTCTATATCTGCCTAAATATTATTGAAAGTCTCAAGTGAGTTCTATATAGCAAAATACCCATGATCTATTCTTTGATCAGTAATAACATATAAAAGAAATGTCACATTTTCCTTCCCATTTGTTAATTTAGTTCTGTATATTCAGTAGATATTGTAGAATACATAAATTTTAATCTCATGTAGAAATACACAATAAGAGCAAAATCAGATATAGGCACTAAAACTTTGCAGGAAAAGAGGCACTGGAAACTGTTGCAGAAAAAAATAATTTAGAATCTCTTCCTAGTGAAAATAAGATTTTCTGAGAACTCAAATTTTGTTTTAATAGTAGCCATCATTATTCCTATTCATATGGAACAATTTCAATAGAAGAAAAAATCACTGGAAACCAACAATTCTTACAAAGACTTTTAAGTCTCTTTCTTTCTTTCTTGTTTAAACAAATGGTCCTTTGTTACTATTTCTAAGATGATTTTAATAATCTATCTACATTTAATTATGCCAATAAGTATTTTTAATAAAAAAATAAATCATATTTAGACAAGTGTTAGCTAATGGAAACCCTAATACCAAGTACAGACAGTCCCTGACTTATAATGGTTCAACTTAATGGTTCTTTGACTTTATAATGGTGCAGAAGTAATGTGCATCCAGTAGAAACCATACCTATGCAACCATCTGTTTTTCAGTTTCAGTACAATATTCAGTAAACTACATGATATTTAACACTTCATTATAAAATAAGCTTTGTGTTAGATAATTTTGCCCAACTGCAAGAAAGTTCATTTCAAGATCTTAAACTCTCTTCAGAACAGCATTTCATAGGATGATGAAGTTTTTGAAGTATGGGTTTATGCATCCTAAACTATTTTTTGTATTCCCTAGAGAGCATATTATAATGCTTCCTAAAAATAATATTTTTTATTTGAAATTAAATAAAATTTTATATTATGTAATAATGATTATCCTGTCTTACCTTCCAGATTCTTAATACATTTGAGTCTCTATCATAAAAGTAAAATTATGTAAAAATTTCTTGGTTTGAACCTTCTGGTTACTTCTAGACAATAAGAGCTATTTTGTGTTTGGGGCTTGCTTTTAAATACAAAATAGTAAGTCACAGTCTCTTAAAATTCTAGAATGTACTCTCATTCATTCATTCAACAATTTTAGTTGAGTGTCTTTGCTGAGCAATACTATAGATAGGGTTAAAACAGTGATCAAAATGAATGAAAAACCCTGCCTTCACGGAGGTTACATACCAACAAGAGGAAGGGAGAAGTGGCAACAAACAAATAAACAACTAAAATACAGTACATCAGATTAAAAAAAGTGCCATGGAGAAAAATAGATTTAAAAAGGGGTATAGTCACATTCAATGCACCTTTTCCACAGAGAAACATTTATGCCCTGTTTCAAATGATTTTTGTTTTACAAATATTTAAGAGAAATATGACAGAAACCTTCAAGAGTTTAAGATCTAATAGAACACATAGTTATTTAAAGACTTAGTAGAAGATGCCAAGGAAATACGATTTTATGAAACTTTATAAACACCTCCTATAAATAAATAAATAAGTTTTACTGAAGTCTAAAGATAGCGCTTATTTTGCAACAAGATTATCCTTCACACTCGTCTCCACAATGCCACACCCCACCTCAACAAATTGAACACACACACACACAAACACACATGCATCTATGAAAGCAAATATATTTCATTTATGTACTAAAATCACTTATAATAAATTATGGAAGAACAGGTCTAAGGACTCTATCCGTTGGTCTTACTTTTTGTACCAATACATTTCTCACAAAATCTGCTATGACCCATTACAGCTTACCAAACACATCGAATCCTCCAGCAAGCCTTTAATACAGGTCATCTTGTCTCACGCTATAGTTATGAGTGGGAGTGTTCACTTCTCATCGCCCTCATAGACTGCAAGTTCCTTAAAGGCACAGATATTTACTGAAAGAATATTTTTAAATATTTTACAATTTTTCAGTGATTTCTTCCATATGACTTATCCAATAAGATAGCTGTTATTTTAAAACAGATTTTTGGAGAATTAACAAAATTCTTAAAAAATGATATTTAACTATATTTTGGAGACCACAATAGACTTATATCAGCTTGAAATGATAGAAAACTGCAGCCAAAAATGTCCTTAGGAATAATTTAATCCTACTTCCTTTTAAGTTGAAAAATTAAAGAA
The DNA here is from genome assembly GCF_041146395.1 of Eulemur rufifrons. NCBI lineage: Eukaryota > Metazoa > Chordata > Mammalia > Primates > Lemuridae > Eulemur > Eulemur rufifrons. Next base: position 113,287,815 of record NC_090989.1, read on the forward strand.
ATGGAGTGATTTCCGCAAGATTACTCAGCTCATTAACGGTAAAAGAGAGCTCAATCATAAATATCCTGGCATCCAAATCACAGAGACTTTTCTCTAAAACTTGGTAAATGTTCTAAATCTTAAAACTTGATACTCTGAATTATGTATGATCCGGCAGACAAACTGAATCTTTTAAAGATTTGGGTAAAACATCCTTAAAATGCTTAAATATGCTCTGAGAATGGATATTCTTATATTTACTCCTAGGCACCACTAGTTTTTTTTTTTTAATTTTTTAATTTTTAATCTTTTTTATTTCAGAATATTATGGGGGTACAAACATTTTGGTTACATAAATTGCTTTTGTACTGTTTGAGTCAAAGTTATAAGTGGCACCACTAGTTTTGTTATAGCTGAACAGTACTTTTTAAATCTTCTCTGCCAAATCACATTTAACAGATGCAAAAACACATCCTTTGCCTTGCAGTGCAGCCGTCCCGACCTTGGTACACTCATTGTGTGAGATTAAGACATTTAAGTAGACATTGCAGTAGCTCTCAGCAAAAAACATCTACTTCTGAAATCCAAAGAGCTAATTCAGCCTTAAGGATGAGGCGTTTTCTTATGTTGTCCCCCAGGCTTGACCCAACCTTAAAGAGGAAGAGATTATTCATGGTGACTCAGCTCTGGAGTGGCAATAAGAAAGCTGAAAGGTGGGTACAGATGGAACTTAAATTATTGTACAAAACAGAAGATTAGAAAAGGTTCTTTTAAGGCCATCGAGCACATATGGAAATTACAGTTGAGATTTGTGTCAAGGATTACCCCCTTGCATCTTACAGAGAAAAGTGCACAATAGAAATATTTTTCTCATTAGAGGTCGTAGAAATGTCCTAAATATTTTCTTTCATTCAACAAACCTCACTGCTGACCAGGAATGTACATTTATTTACAAGACAGCTGTTCAAAAAGGAAGGGAGAGATGGAGAGATTCTAGCATTTTTCCAAACTTTTACTAATGTGATTAAAATATGTTACAGATATTTTTAATAGCAAATAAAAATAAATAAAGGCAAAGTCATATGAAAGGTTAGCTGACCTAAAGTAATGTTTTGTGTAAAGATCCCCATATCTGTCAGGTCCTTTGTATTTTTCAAGTTATAGAAGAAAACAGAGCGTCCAAGCTGAGATCCAAATGAGTTATACTTAAAAGTAAAAATATTTCTTTCTCCTAAAATATATTGTACTTAATCACTCAATCATGTCAGGAAAAAATAACATGGACATATGTTTTATATCTGCAATATGCAATACAGTAGCCACTAGCCACTTGTGGCTACTGAGCACTTAAAATGTGGCCAGTGTAATTGAGGCACTGAATTTTTAATTTTAGTTAACTTCAGTTAATTTTAATTAGCCTCAGGTGGCTGATGGCTTCCATATTGGACAATATAGTCCGTATAAAGGCAGTCACTTGATACCTGACGCCAGTGCAAGGGTGCAAGCACAGGAGGCATATGGACCGTAATAGAATATGCTCTCCCACTTCTCAGAAAGAATTCAACAATTAGGAACATGCTCTTGCAATTTACAGTTAACTAATGGACTCATGCTTAGCTTTTATGAGACAGCACAGATCACTTGAAGTAGTAAAAATGAATTTGCTTTCCTGAGGACTTGCAATGTAAACAGACAAAAAAAATTAATGAATGCATCTTACTTTTTCAGATTAGGCTTTTTCCTCTTTTAAGAATGATTTTACAATAGTCTCTTGTTTGGTAACAGTCAGGCTGAAAAGTGGTCTAGCATTTCTTCTTGGTCTTACTGAAGACAGGTGGAGAGCAGATGAAGGATGAGTTCCTGTGGCCACAACTCTTCTTCTATTCCCAGTATCTCATGTATGTAACTCTAGGTACATTCATCCACAAATAGAAATGCTCTGCAAAGAGAGGGCAGCCTCTCAAAATGTGGCAACACATGGGAGAATATATTTTGTTCAACTCAAGGCCTGGTACAAGCTAACTTTTTAGTGTCAAAAAATAAAATGGTGCAAGGCAAGTATTGAAGATCATATCACAGACATATATTTTTAAAAGCATCAAGTTGTCAGAAACTTGCCAAGAGGAAACAAATATCACACACACAGGAAAAATCTTGCCAAAAAATTTGAACAAAGTTAAAATATCTGTAGGCATAAATTTTCTTTTTCCAGTAGTACTAAATATAATCTGAGGGGGGATGTAAACCCAAAAGTTAACCTTTTCTGATGGGTCATTTCCTAATATACGACTTAAGAGTATTTTAAAAGGAAACACGAAACAGATATAAACATTACTTTTAGCTGCTGTTGTCAAAATTTAGATTTAGCATTTTTATTAAAACCATACATGAAAGATAAATAAAAAACTGATGGCTTGAATTTATAGTGTTTATAATCACCCTTTTTATTTCCATAGAATGCACAAAAAAGGCAGTAAGTAAATACTTCTTAACTAAAACAGTGCTAGTTTAGTAAGAATAATTTGGAGAAAGAATTGCTGGGAATTTCAAGTGGGATCTACATCATTGAACTGTTCACTTAAAAGCAGAGGAAAGGGTTTCTTCTTCCAAAGATATGACATGAATTACTTTTTCTTCAGGGACCAAATTACCTAGATAGGCTTCTGACAGCCTGGACAGCTTGTCGGAATAACAAAAGCATTGTTAAAGATCTAGAGAGCTTAACAATTTTCCCCATGATTGCCAAGATTAATCTAGATTTTCAAGAATGGTAACAGCCTGCTTATAATTCAGAGCTTAGCTTTATGAATTCAGTTAAGAGTGGACAAATCATTTTCTCACTGAAATATCTGTACTTGAGAAAAGTATGCATCCCAAGAAGAAAATTAGAATCAAGTGAGAAATTTAAAGATGCTTCTATAACCTTAACTTAGATTTTTATTGTGGTTACCATTTAAAATGAGATTAAGTCTGATTTTATTTAGTTTTAAGTATTTCTCATGAACTTATTTACTACTCCTTTTTAATATCCATCATTTTACCATGAGGGACATAAAAATTATCCCCATTTTAAATAAATCTTAACAAAATAAAATTGGTAAAATGAAAAAATCTTCAAATATTGGTGATGTGAAGTTAAATTATGAGATACCATTGAGTGGGAGGAGATTGGATGAGAAGTGGGACGTGTGGTGAAAGAACAGGATACCCAGGTTCCAGGCTAGGTACCAAGTGCCCCCACAACCGCCTGTGTAGATGGACCTTACCCACTCCTGGTCTGCTTTCTCGTGTATCAGATGAAGAAATCAGATTCTATGAATTGTTTTTAACCTGTGTTTTTCAAAGTATTGGGGTTCTGAGGAAGTGTCTTCCTTGGGTCTGGCACAAGGTGATGGCTGCCACAACAGTCAGAGTGGGCCTGTATTTGTCAGCCATCCCTACTGGGAATCCATACAAGATTTTGCTTGTGCATAGTTTTCCTCTGCCTATAATAATTTCAAAAACTATTGGACTAAACTCCTCACGTCCTTTTTGGTCCTCTCTTTAAAAAGAAGAGAATTAGTTATGTGTTTTTAACAGTCTCTGCTGTAATTCCCTGATATCATTCAATTATCTCCACTAAAGAATAACTCACCCATTTCTTTCTAGGGCTGTCTTGCCATGTGTTTAAGTGTTGTTCTTAATCCAGGTATTGCCTACATTTTGATGGTCCTTCACAGAGAGGGACAGACCCTGTGTTAGACAATGTGCTCTCAATATCACGAGGTAAGCCCCAAGACTACAGAGGAGAGGAGGCCTCCCTCACAATGTCAGCATTGTCTTGGCCGACCTGACCTGGCAGGTCCCAGCTGACCAGGCTGATGCTCAGAAAAACAGTAACAGCAACATATGAAAAGATATACAATAATCCAAATATGAATTGAGGAAGAGAAAGGAAAAAATTATAGGAATAATCATAAAGTGTAGAAAGTTTCCATTTTCAAGGCTGGATCCAGAAATTAAAGTTAGATTTCCAAAGAGACAGCAGACAGGCCATGATGGTGGAGGAAATGCTGTGAGTTGGGAGCTCTAGCCATTCACTCACACAATGGAACCTGTAGCTCTCCTTTGATATTTTAAAGATCCAGTATCAGGAATTTTTATGAAAATCATATGACATTTAAATGTCTTAACAAAATAAAATGGGTAAAATAAAAAAGATTCTCAAATAAGAATTTGCTTGAAATTCATATCTGAAATACATTCAATGTGAAATTTTCAGAATTTCATGACTTCATATTTGTTTATAGAAATAGCAGCATTGTTTATCATGTTTAAGTTGGCTGATCTAATACAACCTTATTAGAAACACTTTAAAAATTTAGGTGGGGTAAGTTATAGAACCTTCTTGAATGTGAAAAAATGCCCAGGCTGGGTCAGTGCCAGGATCGTTTATATATTGCTAATTAACAAGCTACCCCAAAATGTAATGACAAAAATATAAGCATAAGTCAACCACCTTTTTTTTTTTGCTCATAGCTCAGTGGATCAGCAATTTAGGCTGGCTCAGTTGGGCAGTTCTGTTGGTTTTGCCCGGAGTCATTCACATAGCTGCAGGCATTAGGTGGCTCAACTGATACATGACGGTCTACGATGGCTTCATAGACATAGCTGTCAGTGGGTACTGTCAGCTGAGCTGTGTGTTTCCAGGCAGTATGCTCAGGCTCCTTCGTGGACAGCAGTGGCATGCTGAGAAGACAAAAACCGCCAGGCCTCTTGAGGCCTAGGTCCAGAAGTCACACCATTCTGCCACATTCTATTGGCCCAAGCAAGTAACAAAGCCAGTTTCAGATTCAAGGGGTAGGCAAACAGAATCTACCTCTTGATGGGAAAAGGAGAAAAGTCACATTGCAAAGGAACGTGTGTACAAGATGGGAGGGATTATTGGGCCTTCTGTCTTTACAAACAATTCACTACTATGTCTTTAACATATTTTTCCTCACTCATACCTGGAATGCCAGCTCCTAATAAATAACTCACATTTAAAGAAAAGGTACTAATCTAAGTCACTTTGGAAAATAATGTTTTGAATGGGAACTACAGGACTAAAAACTAAAGGAAATGTATATAAACATTGTTCTCAGGTTGATAAGCACATTCAAAATGTGCACATACATAAACATATATACATACACATATATACACATACATACACATATATAATCACTGCATTGTAGAGATGCAAAATGAAAATAAATAAAAAGTAAAAATACAACAGCAAACCTTTGCCAACAGTCTTCTGCATAGCTCATTAGGCTTTTCTGATATAAATGTATACATATATTTTACTTACGTATGCATTTCTTTCTTTTGTAAAGTAAGAACAAAGCTGTTCCGAAACCTACTTTCTTCATGAAATATATTTATGAAGCTTAATCTTCAAAGCCCCACAGTGGCACAGGCCTCTTTCAAGTACTTGAATCTACTTTTTTCTTAAAGATAATTTAGATTATATAAATTAGATTATATAGTTTAGATTATATAAACGTTAGGCCCCACAAAACCTGGATACACCTCCATTTTCAAATGAATAATTATATATCTACATTATCATTTGAGGTGACAGAGAGTATCACAGTATTTTACTACATAGAGGCACTATCCTTCTTCAAACCAATCCCTTAGACAGACGTCTAGGTTTTCTAATTCTTCGGAATATTACCCAGGACTTCAGCTTGGGTGTTGAGTTAGCATCCCTCTGAGATGCTTTCTCAATGCCTGAAACTCCACATTCAATCCGGGCTCCTTGTGTCTCCTCACCCTAGTGCTCCGGGCCTCTGATGATCTTGGGGCGAGAACAGAGTAAATGTGGGATGACAGAAAATAAATGCAGATTCTTGAGGAGGAATCAGAGTAAGGAAGCTTGGTATCGTAGAATATTATGACAATCATTTATCAGTAAATAAGTATAGGGTGTTTACACTGTGTAAATGTAACTCTCAGCGTAACAGGAAAAAGAGGAATAGTAGTAGATCGGAGGCCCTGGAGTGATAGTTGCAACCCAAAGGAAGAATATCCCTTGGCATGTCTCTTAAAAGATATAATTGCGTTAAAATGAAAAATAAAAATAAATAAATAAGGGAAATGGAGGGTCTGCTGAGAGGGTAGGGGTGGGGTCTGTTGGCAGGCACACTTTAGAAAGGTAGTCCCATGTGCCACCTTTTTATTTTCTCCTGTGAAAATGCAGGGCCTCCTTATGACGCAGGAAGCAGCAGTTTGCCTGATGAGAGAGAAGGTCCAAGATCAACAGACATACTTCATACACTGAAGTATGCAGGAAGTAGACTGAGGGGGTTAGAAGAAAGCAAAATAGCATCAGCAGCATGAGGGCCAGGCTGAGTCGGGGAATGAAGTTTTGTACCTTACTAACCAGACACTAGACGCACTAAAGGAGTTGCACAGCTCTGGGCAGTCTCACAACAGAATGATGGCCAGTCCCAATACAAACATGGAAGGAAAAAGGGGGACTCACTCTTTCTAAGACAACTGTAGACAGAAAAGAGTGCTGATCAAAAAAAAAAAAAAAAAAAAAATGCATCCATGGAACTTGTAGGGCTATCATGGCACAGTGAAAGCCGCTGCGTTCAAATATCTTCGCAGCTTAACTGGCTCTGTGGCCTCAGGCAAGTCACTTAACCTCTACGACCATAGTTTCCTTATATGTAAAATGAATATAGTATACCTACCTTGCTTTACAGATGGTGTCTTACGTTTGCTGTCAGTCAGGTAGCAGTTGTGGCCTGGTGCCATTGCCTGAACCCGTTCAAATTTGGTTGTTATTCCGTTACTATTGGAAAGGTGCAACCCATACACACTTCAGTAAGCAAACTATTCAAGAACCACTTAAGGAGGAAAATATGGGTCCTAGTAATTTTTGTCTGAAACCTCGTTACAGCTACTGTTAAGTTCAAGAATGTACTGGCATAAAATCTTGCAGAATTGGTGGCTATGGGTTGAAGAAAATTCTGGAGCACTCTTCTGAGAAATGCGGCTTCACCAATGTTCTTGATGGCACAGGGATGACATGTAACATGGAAAACACGTACAATGAGGGCTCTGAACAGAAAAGCGAGGCAAAAAGAGTGGGTGAACTCTGAATATAAAATGTTTTGGGAATAACTATTTTTTTGCTTATATTTTCCCTTTTAAATATACATACAAAAAAGTCTAAACAAGCTCTTTTAATACATATAAAATGAAAATTCTAAGTGGCAAGAACTCACTGTGTCTGTTTTTACGGTGGGCAAAAGATAAAACAAGCAGTTCAAAAAAAAAAAATTAAATGGCCATCAAGCTCATCAGAAAGATGGTGAGCTAAGGCTGGAACTAGCGTTATGTGAAAGTACTGACTTCCTACTTCTCAAGTTGCCAGGTGGAAGGACTTCCTAAGAGTAGCACTCCTAATCTTCACCAATGACTCATCTAAATAGTGAGTTTGGGAAAAGGAACTCGGCATGTGCAGTTTAGCCACTTTCTAAACTGTCTTTTCCCATCTAGGATATGACTGTCATGAATCACAAATTCTCTGCTTCTTCATGTGTATTTCCCACATGAGATTGCCAGTGGCAGAAGGTCTGTGGTTTTCCTACTGTGTCTGTGACAAAGATGGGGAAGATTAATTCTGGAATATAGCGTTAGGAAAACTACTGTTATGTAGGAAAACTACTATGGATGTAGGCCATGCTGCCCAACAGCTGTATCACTAGCATAGGTGACAGGCCCCAGCCTCTTAATCCCTGTATCTGTCTCTTATTCTAAATCAAGCAGTAAGGTAAAAGGGTGTTCTTAGTTCTCTCAAGCCTCATCAACTAATTATTAAGCAGTTACAAATAAAAACAAGGGAAATAGTGTTTTACATATAACATTGGTAAAAATCAAAATAAATCGACAAATAATAGCCAATATTGGCAGGAGGTAAGACGTTCACTCTCATACACTGTTGTTTTGTTTTGTTTTGTTTTATTAGAGATGGGGTCCTATTCTGTCACCCAGGCTGGAGTGCAGTGGCACAATTGCAGCTCACTGCAGCCTCAAACTCCTGGGCTCAAGTGATCCTCCCACCTCAGCCTACTGAGTAGCTAGGACCACAGGTGCACACCACTGTGCTCAGCTAAATTTTTTATTTTTTTGTAAAGATGGGGGTCTCACTATGTTGCCCAGGCTGATCATGAACTCTGGCTTCAAGTGATCCTCCTACCTAGGCCTCCCAAAGTGCTGGGATTACAGGCATGAACCACCATGCTCAGCCCTTCATAAACGGCTTTTGGAAGTCTAAGTTGGTAAAGATCTTTGGAGGAAAATTTGGAAGCTAATTTACATACTTAAGTTTACACACCTTTGACCTGGCATTTTCACTTCCTACAGAAGTACTCATCCATGTGCAGGGTTATTTGTATAAGGATATTCATAACAGCATGTTCAATAGTGAAAAGTTCGACATTAATCAGGGAAAAAGTTATATGACATATTTTTATGAAGAAATACTATAAAATAATTTAGAATGGGGGTTGGCAAACTATGACCCAGGCTGTTTTACTTTTGTAGTTTTGCTTAATATAGGCATCAACAAAGGCAATGAAGTGTCTGAATCCACCCAGGGATTTCTTTTTGCCTCCTACCATCCCCTGTCGCTCCACTACACCTTGCCCGAGACTCATGTTCTGCCAAGCCAAGGAGGAAAACTCTTAATCTGATTCTCTATCGTTTTTTACTGGTACTGCTTCCTTTCAATAATAAGGGTAGAGATGCAGCAGTACATTATTTGATTTTTAATGAGCTTGTGTATTTTAATGAGCATGGTATGTTTTGTCATGTTGGCTTCCATTGTGTTTCCTCTTCTGAGAACTCTAAGATTTCAGTCATATTAATAACTACTGGTTTCATGTAACAATAGCTTAAGATCGTAATATTTATATATTTATATAAGTATATGCTTATATCTTGTTATATTAAATAACTTAAGATTTAAGTTACTATGGTAACATTTTTCCTTACCTTTGATACTTCAACAAAAGATGGAAAAGTTAACTTCAAGAATGAGAATTTGACAACAGAATACGGTCTCGGAACAGTCGTTCTCCCCAAAAAAATTTCTGATTTTTTTTCCCAGCTGATTATAAATGATTATCCTATGAAGTGCAGGGAATTGGCAACTTAAAATCCTCATGCTGAATCGTAACTTTTGACAATTTTGTCTAAACCACAGGAAACTTTCTAAAAATATCTGCTTAATGCCTCTTTTCCCTTGCTAAAACTAGTTTACAGTCAAGTTATAAAGAGGTAAAAGTCACTGGTGGCTGTGCCCTGCCAGCTAGCAAGAAGCCAATTATTTACTCCTTGAATGAAGTCCCTTCTTTCTCTCTGGGCAAACCATCAATGTTTATTTGTTATTACAAATTCTTGTATAGTACTTCATAGCTTACAAAGCGTTTCCCATACATTATTACCCCCATCTGTCCAGTAACTTTGTAATACAGTCAAAGAGGAAATTCCATGTTTTTCAAATGTGGACACTGTCTCATGGATGTTAAATAATTTGTCTAGAGTCATAATTGTCAAGGGTCAAAGAGATTCAAGTTCTCCCTTTCAGAAACATCTAAGTATTTATTTTAAGCAGTTCAAAGATGTCTAACTTTCCTCTCTTTTTAATTGCCTTTTATTAAATGACATCAGAGAAACATTATCTTTCCCTTGAAAACAAGTATCAAATGTTTGAGATTTCTATTTATGGTTTTAACAGCTAGTGATTTTAACAGAAAATATAGTGCTAGGGAAGTCAGGAAAGAACCATCCTCAAAACTTCATGACAACTCACTAAGAGTACACCAATATCTTTAGTTTTCTAAGATCAAAATCTGCCTGTAACTTCTGATCCTTATCTTATTCTACCTTCCCCCAATATTTGAAAATAATTTACCTAAAAATCACATTAAAGGACCACAAAAACATAATTAAAATTTGCAGCTTTTGTTGTAGTAGAAAAAATATCGAAGTCAATCAAAAAAATCAATCAGAAAATTGAGCCCCAGCTCTACCACTACCTATTTTTGTGATTGGGGCAAATAATCTTTCAAAAAGAAAAAAAAAAAAGGAACCCCACTAAATTATCCAAAACTTAGACTTATAGTTAACAGTATAGATAAGTAAACTACAGTTTGTTTAGTAAAGAATAGGTACTTTATGGTTTTTCTACATGTTATAGTACAAAATTAAAGTGGGTGAGGTTATCCAAGACATTCACTTTTAGTTGTTCAAATTTCAACCACTTAAAAAAGTTGATTTATTCAAATCAGGATACAAAGGTGACACTTGGCATTTCTTTTATGTGTTTTTCAAATCTTTTAATGTAAAGGTTCCTATTTTTTTCCCCTGTAACTAGTTAAAAAAAAAAAAGTTATTTATACTGTAGAAATACTCATGTTCTAAATTTTGTTGACTACACTCATAGTGTCCTGTAACATGTTCCTTTGTGCTATTCAATTCCCATTAATGGAGAGATCTAGGGGCTTAATCAGATTCAGGGTTTTTGCTTATTGGCAAGACACTTCCAAGGTGGTGCTGGGTATTTTCCATTGAGTCTTATCAAATGGTACATCACTGTAACACTGACCAATGGGTTCAGGTATTGCCACCCTAATCCATCCATGTTTCTCAAGTAATAGCTTCGGTAGCCATTGATGATCATTGCTTAGATTTGTCAATTTAACAGGAATTGCAAAATGATATTCTAACACTCCTTCTGTATTAATTGAAATAATTCTATGTAATCTACAAAATTTTCCCTTTATCATTTGATTATCCTGAGGTAAAATAGGACAAAAGGTTTTCCCCAATTTACCAGTTTTGGGAATAATTTCTCAGTATCCTTTCAAAGGTGACTGTAGTTGGTTTGCTGTTTCTGGTTGCTGTGTTTAGTGTCATTTTGAATACATAGATTTACATATTTAATGTATTGCAATCCATTTCAGTTATTGTTACCGATCATTAAATTGCTCCATCTGTACAGCCAGTGGTTCAGAATCCCTGCAATTGGATATAGAACTTTTGAGAAACAACACAGTGGTAGTTGAGAGCTTTCCTGCTTTGGTGATACTGAGTTATTACTGTGAATTTTTTAGATGTGAAATAGTATTGTGTTTTGTTGGAGGAGAAAATGTCTAATGTATACATATGAATCAAATGATAAATCTCAGATTTGCTTCAAAATAAGCTGGGGGCAAGTAGGTTGGAGTATAGATGAAACAAGTTTGGGCACATGTTGCCAACTTTTGAAGTTAGTGTAATGATAGTTATACCATTGCTCATTATTTTGCTGCATACATTTGAAAATTTCCATAATGAAGTTTTTTTTTTTTAAAAAAAATCCCATTTTAGTAGAAGTTTTAAATAGTCACTAACTACTACAGAAAAACAAAACACATACTTGAAATGCACCTTACATCTGAACCAGATAGTTCCCAAAAATTCTAACAAAGTGCATGCAAGAGGAAAAAAAGAAAATCTTATTTTCCACTCAAGAAAAACCTAGATAGTTGAAGTTAAGAGATAGTCCGAAAAGTGTGATTAAGGTATTCTTTATTAAGATCATTAAAAGTTGTAGAAACAACTTCATATTATAAAGGCACAGGGAGACAGTTCTGATAAAATATTCAAATTAACAGTAACTTACAGTACAAAAGACAATTTTAATGCACATACAAACCCCAAATGTCTGATTCAAAAATATTTTACTGTGTCTATTAATGGGCAATGATTAAAAATATAAATTGCTGCTGTATAATAAATATCTGATAGTGAACATCTTGATAGCAAAGTGAACAAAATATTTATTGCTTTTCACATACATATTTTTCCCTGTAATTTTAAATTTCTAATTCTTTTACTATCTTCTCCTCAACCTTTTCCAAACATAAAAGAAATTTCACATAATCTCCTGGAAGGGAAATGGTAGTTATAAAAAACTACCTCAAGTAGCAATCACTGCTGGCAGTGTTTTCTCACTTTCCATTCTGCCGTCACAATCACTCTTCCAAAAAGTAAAATAAATGTTTGCTAAACCATAGACAGACAACCCCTCTGTGACTAGCATTCTAAGGTTTACAATGCAAACTTATCAAATATAAAAGGTGCTCCTTCTTGAAAATGTGTAGTTTGAGTAAGAGATGAATGTTTGACAAATAATTTTACCTATTTCCCTCCAAAATCTCCCAAAGTTGTAAAAAGTCAATTTAGTAAAATTTCCAGAACTTAAATGTTTCATTGAGGGCTAGGTGGCATATGCAATGTATTGATGTATAAAAATTAACACAATGCAACTATTTTATAATGCAGAGCTCTTACCCTTTTCCTTCCAGTTTTTAAACTGGGATTAATTTTATTGATTTCATCCTCCTCTTTTTGTAGTAACCTAGTTTTAGATGGTACATGTAGAATCTCCATCACAACAGTAAAATAACATGAAAGCATCATCCAAATCTAATTAATGTTATTTCAACTTAAGAAATACCTACATTAAAGTTTTTGATAATCATTTTAAAGTTACTTAACCATATGTCATGTTCAAACAGTGTGTAGCAGCTAGTAATGTGCCTGGCACAGAGTTGATGCTCAATAAATAGTTGCTGAATGAATGAAAAAGAAAAAACTTGGCTTTGGTTGTGTACATTTTAATCACTTTCTGATTTGTAATAAGGTCAGTCTGGAACTCACTACTGCATACTACACCAACCTTTGCTGTAAACAAAATTAATAACTTCAAACAGAGAAATATTATCTATGTTAGTGACAGTCAACTTATATACTCTAATATTTTTTAAATAGCCCACAAATTTCACGTTTCTTAATTTGTATTCACATAAAGATATTCTTGAAAGCAGTAGTTTAACTTTCAAAATTAAACAGGGAGATCTGAATTTAATGACAAAGCTAAAATATTGGAAGTCAGATGGTAAGAATAAGTAGACAACCAAATCTTATTTTAAATTCTAAACATGAGACTAGGTCTAATATTTCTTTGGCATATGCATTACTATCTTGGACTAGTTAGCATTTTAAAAATACTGGGTTATATTTTTTCTGAACCAAAATTAACAACAAGGTGTAGATTGCTAGTATCTTTTTAAAGCCTTTAGTAAAGGACAAAATGACATTTTGCAACATATGCCGAACTTCATGTTTAGTGAACACTTACAATTATAGGCATAGAGGGATGTAACTGTTAAATAACCTGAAATTATATCATGCAATGGTGAAACCACAGAAGGTAGTGAAAAAAAGTATTTACATAATATAATATTTAGCTTTCTAAAAAAAAAAAAAAAAAAAAAAAAAGACCACACAGTAAACCTGGGAATCCCGCCCTAACAGTAAATATGTACCGCATAGCACTGAATGAAAACGGTCAAAATTTAAATGAACACCTATAGGAACCTGAAAGCGTAAAATTTAGTAAAAAACATAAAAGTGAAAAAAACTCTACACATCAGAAGAAAAAAGTGGCCTATAAAACAGGCCAATCTAACCTGACATTCAAAGTAAATGCAAGAGATTCACAAAATCATGATAGTAATGCAAACTAAGTACCAAGTACCCTTTGATACACAAGCCAATGTAACTATCAGACTCATTTCCAATAGCTTAACAATATTCAGTAATCCACTCAGGCATCAGAGGGGTGGAGGGGTGGTGGGGCAAAGCAGATGATGATAGCTGAAGTCTCCAAAGTATAAGAACATACTTATTTGCAGAAGCCTCATGTGATTTTTGAAGTGATGTCTTATTTTGATGGATGTTAATATAAGATTTATCAGTGCAAGTTTATCATCCTCTGAATGTAATACTTCCAAATTTCGCTTTTCCAAATAGTTTTTGGTGGTTTAGTTTTAGCCAGTGCTGTTTAAATGGAGAAAAGAAAAAAAAAGTTCACCATAGACTACCTCACATTGTTACTTAATTGTGCTAGATATTCACGCAGTTCTTTTGCAGCCTGGAATCTGCCATAGCGCTTCTTTGGATTGGTGCATTCATCCAGCAAGGCCTCAAGTCGGCCATCTTTGGCAATTTCACTTGGTGGATCGTGAAGGAGTCCTCCAGAAGTGCCACGCCAGGTGGCATGTCTGGATAAGAGGTTCTGACAAACAGCATAATAATTGTGGTCCACAGTGGCACGAGCACAAAGAATTTCCTTTGAAAATGACAAGCAAGCCTCCTTATCACAGTCATCAAATTTGCTTTCATACCATACATCCCAATTTTCAGGCTTATCTGTGAAAGGGGGAAAAGCAGAAAGAGAAAAATACATTTTAAAGTGGTTAATTTTGACATAAAAGTATTTGTTGTATACTTTTATGTATAAAAGTATATTGTATCTTTAAACATTTAAATGCATTAATTCATACAAACATTTATTGGGAACCTACCAATACAAGGCAGAAGGATCAGAGAAGATCCCTACCACTTACAGGTTCAGTCTAGTGACTTTCCACCATACACAGAGAACGCCATACAGAAGTATGACACAATGCTACAGGAGTAGAGAGGAATCAGCACTTTTACCTGGGGGCTATAGAAGGATACATAAAACATACAAGTTTTTTTTTTTATTTGTTTGTTTTTTTGTTAGAGATGGGGTCTCATGCTGTTGCTTAGGCTGGAGTACAGTGACACGATTATAGCTCACTGCAGTGACCAAATCCGGGGAAAAGGGCCCTCTTGCTTAAGCCTCCTGGATAGCTGGGACTATGGGTGTGTGCCCCCACGTCAGGCTAATTTTTCCTTTCATTTTAGAGACAGGTCTTGCTATATTGCCGAGGCTGGTCTCAAACTCCTGGCTGCAAGGGATCCTCCCACCTTAGCCTCTCCCAAGTGATTTAAGTCCTAAGGATAAAAAAAAATCTAAAGAGAAGCAAGATCTGCAGAAATGAGTGAGTCTAAAAAAAAATCAAAAGAAAAAGCAGCAAGAAAAAAAACAGCATTCCAGGTGCAGGGCACAATATATGCAAATGCATGGAGTTAGGGATTGGTCAGCTGATTCAGGAGACAATAGTTTACCGACTATAGTTTGAAACAGGTAGCTGGAGAAGAGGCACAGATGTAGCTAGGAAAATAGGTTGTAATTTACTGAACATGACTATGATTTATTTTATAGAAAGATAACTATGAGCTGAAGACCAGAAGGACTATGATGACAGCAACTAAAGGCCCAGAGAGAAAAGCCAGGTTGGAGAAACATTTCACACAAAAATTAACAAATAAGTATATGGGTAAACTTTAAGGTTCTAATTGGATAACAAAACAGACATACTATTAACATAATAGTATCAATATTTCATACATAAATAAAATGAATATAAAGTATCTA
The DNA here is from genome assembly GCF_041146395.1 of Eulemur rufifrons. Taxonomy (NCBI): domain Eukaryota; kingdom Metazoa; phylum Chordata; class Mammalia; order Primates; family Lemuridae; genus Eulemur; species Eulemur rufifrons. The sequence goes on from NC_090989.1 coordinate 113,303,191, forward strand.
TAAGGTATCCAGGTGGGTATGTCATATAAGCAATTAGAACTAGACTTGAAACTTCTGACTTTGAGGTCAGGGGTATAACAGGCATACTTAGAACTCATCAGTACAGATGTAGTTGATGCATGGAGCCATGGCTTAAGGGGTAAGTAGCCACATGTGGAGGAGGGACAAGGCATGTCAGGCAGAGAAAACTGCATATGGGAGAGCCCAGAAGTAGAAAGGTTCATTCAAGAAGACAAAAGGCCATCGTAGCTGAAGCATCAAGGGCAATGGACAGAAGGATATTAAAAATGAAGCAGAACAGAGCTAAGTCACACAGATTATGCCCTGGTAAAGAGTTTAGATTTTACTTGAAGAACAATGGGAACTAATGAAAACCATTTAAGCGAAGGAGTAATAAAATCATATTTAATGTCTTCACAAAGCTACTATTTCAGTAGAAGGAAGTCGAGAAAAGAATTGCAAGAAATTGGTACAAATCAGAGCCACTTCATGAATTTGCCAATTAGACAGTTGCTAATGGCAAGGCAGACATCTAAGTCAAATTTTAATGGGCTAAGTAATGAATGGAGGTTGAGGAAACAGAGCGGTAAATAAGCACTACTTTTATAAAAACAGTTGAAAAGCAAGAAGTAGGAGAGGGTCTTATACATACCCATTTATGAGGAGGTAAGAGAAATTGGGTATTAAAGGAAGGAGGTGCAAAGTTGAAGAAGATAACTGAGTCAACAAATTCTTAAGGAAGGATCTACTTTGTCTGAAAAAGAAAGATTGAATGTGTGTTGTTTTAACTAGATTTAGATGGTAAAGGGAAAGACGCTGAGGAAGTTACCATAGCAAAACTTCAATTTCTCTGTGAAGAAAAAAATAAAGGTCATTTACTAGAAAGTAAAAGAAAAGAGGGTGAATTAGTAGACAGGGCCTTTTGCAAAGTGGCTATTTAGAGGGCCCATGAGACATTTGAAAAGAACTAGCCAGAGTTAAAGTAGCACTGGAGCAAAATGTTCACTGTATGAAATGTAAGTATATATAAGTTATAGAGGGGGGTTTATCCAAGGTCAGGAATCAGTTGGTATAAAACTGTAATAATTATTTCAGAAATGTCCACGTAAAATGAACTGCAAAAAATCATTTTTATAAACACTAGAATAAAAATCTTAAAAGGTTAGGCAAATTGCAAACTCTAACTATATTAAAAACCACTGAATTGCACTCTTTTAAAAATAAAAGCATGGTGTCAGCTGGTGCAACATTCACAGATGTAGGAAGAGGTTAAATGGGGAGAGGAACACTCCAGCAGCAGGGCATTCACTCCCTGTGGGAGGATCTACATGGCAAGTAAAGCAATAATCAGAAAGTAGTTTGGCGAGTACAGAATCAAAACAAGTCAGTGGAAATAACCAAGTATTCAGCAGGATCATGCTAAATCTTAATCATGCAAAAGTAAATGTCAACCCTAATATATTGCTGTCACATTAACTGCATTTCCCAAGGTGCACAAATTTTCAGCCTCTGTTCATCAAAAGATCCTCACATCCCTTTTATCAGGGGAGAAAGGGGGATTAAAAATATAAGACCCTACACTGGGTGCAGTGGCTCACACCTGTAATCCTAGCACTCTGGGAGGCCAAGCCAGGTGGATCGTTCGAGACCAGCCTGAACAAGAGTGAGACCCCGTTCTCTACTAAAAAAAAAAAAAAAAAAAAAAAAAAGAAAGAAATTATATGGGTAACTAAAAATATATATAGAAAAATTAGCCGGGCATGGTGGTGCATGCGTGTAGTCTCAGCTACTCGGGAGGCTGAGGCAGGAGGATCGTTTGAGCCCAGGAGTTTGAAGTTGCTGTGAGCCAGGCTGACGCCACGGCACTCTAGCCTGGGCAACAGAGTGAGTCTCTGTCTCAAAAAAAAAAAACATTAAAGGGAGAACAAAGTTTTGGGTGAATTGTAATAATCAGAATGTCAAACCACAGTCAGATCCACAGTGCTAGAAATTAGCCCAAATGGTTAAAAACAAAACCAAACTATCACTGTAGGAGCCCCACAAAACAATACAATACAGAACATGCCTGTAAGAGATTCCACAGAAAAATCATGCCTCATGAAAGCAGTACAGTCACTCTGGTGGCCTGTAATAATGTAAACTTAATTCTGCATTAGACTCCTAAAACAGACTACAGCACATAGTATGCAAAACACATGAGTCTAGGTATTTTGTGTCCACTGGAACCCAAAGGATATTTTACTAAATATGGAGAAACTGTGACTAAGAGTGCAAGTATAAAAATAAATTAGTACTGACAGTCCAATGGTTCAACTTCCAATTTTTCGACTTTAAGATGGTGCAAAAGTGATACACGTTCAGTAGAAACTGTACTTAGAGTACCCACACAACCATTCTCTTCTTCACTTCCAGTACAATATTCAAATAAATTACATGAGATATTCAATACTTTATTATAAAATAGGCTTTGTGTTAGACGATTTTTCCCAACTATAGGCTACTGTAAGTGTTCTGAGTACGTTTAAACTACACTAAGCTAAGCTATGATGTTCAGGAGGTTAGATGTATTAATTGCACGTCGTTCAACTTAACAAAATTTTCAATTTATGGGTTTATCTGGATGCAACCTCTTCATAAGTTGACAAGTACCTGCATTTGTTTACTGATACTAGTTATATAAAGCAAAAAGATGCAAGATTGCCACCTAAAGAATAAATTTAAGGCTTACTTCATATAAATATAACCATCATTTTGACACTGAAAAAATGTGTACAAAAAATACCTAAAAGTTACATACTTACTTTGTCTAATTAATCTTTTGTCAGCAACCAAAACATTTTCAGCATCCACAATGATTACCTTCCCATCTCTAGGACCAACTGCAAAATTGTCAAAGCTGACGTCCAGGAGGTAGAGTGCAAACTCAAAATCATTGTTTGTAAGCTGCTCTGCTATTTCCATTAATTGCCAAGCGAGGTCAACTCGTTTCTCCCATGGTGCATTAAAGTAACTCCATAGTTCTTCGCCAACATAATTTACAGCCACCATTCTTCCACAAGCTCCAAGATATTTTGCAAATGGCCAACCTTCATCAGACGGAAAACTCTACAAAAGAATTATCTAAATATTATAAGACATTCTGAAGGAGATATCCTATGTCTATCCCCAGATCCTCTCAGTAAAGATTACTACTAAGAATGTGTTTGGATTTTCTTGTTATATTCAACAGTTCATTAGAGATAAACTTCACTTTTTTTTCTAACTCATACCATTACTATGGATCTGAAAAAAAATTTAAATGGAGAACTTTACATTATAAAGCTAAAATAGGATTGACAAGTCTTGCTTATCAATATCTCAGAACCAAATTAATCAATAAACAGCAAGACACTGTCTTTATTACCAAATCTAAAGTATTTACACTTTCCCTTATCTTCTTGACTGTTTAAGTGTAATCAACCAATCCTTTCTTTGGAATGAACAGCTTTGCAATCTGTTAACCAGTAATCATTTACCAGGCATCAGGAACTGTGTTATGCTAGCAATAAGAATGAACTAAACAGTCTCTGTTTAGCCATGGGCTTTTATTTTAAAAGGGTAGACACCAAATAAATAATTATGAGTATGGTAAGTGTTAGTCAAAAAGCAGTGACACAAATTCTAAGGAGCCATTTAGGCCTTACCTAGTCCAGAAGCAGGCAGGGATGCAATTCAGAGAAGGATTCTTGGGAGGTGTCTTTTAACCTACATCCAAGGCTGGGAAGGTGCAACCTAATATCCTATCAATGTGACCTCTATTCCCAGTACCTTTGGTCCCAAGGCCATTTTGTTTCCCTTTCTTCAACCATCACATTTTCTGTTCACCTTGGCCCAGTCTCAAAATTAATCATTCTCATCTTAGCAAGGTTTTCTAATGTATTTTAAAACTACTGAGAGTATTATCACCCTAAATCAAAAGAAAAGCCTTCCATGTCTCCGAACAAGTCATTTTCAACTTAGGTAAAATGTTAGGCTTTATCTAAGATACTTCCCACTGTTAAAACACATAATTAAAAAATGAGCATTAGAGAAAAAAGGGATGGTAAGTAATGTTTTAAACAACAACTTAGATGGGATCATATGACCAGAGGTATATTCTAAGAGCCAATCCCTCAGCCTAGAACCTTTACTCAAGTTTGAAAAAAAATTACGTGAGAAGATGTTTACACACCATTATCAGGGAGGGGAGGCAGACTGGGAAGACGGTATTAAATATAATCTTTTAACAAAATACTATAGAATGCAGATATACCTCACTATATTGTGCTTTGCTTTACTGCATCTCTCACCCATTGCATTTTTTACACAGTGAAGGTTTGTGGCAACCAAACATTAAGTCTATTGATGCCATTTTTCCTATATCATGTGCTAACTTTGTGTCTCAGTGTCACATTTTGGTAATTTTCACAATATTTCAAACTTTTTCATCATTATTATAATATATCTGCTATGGTGATCTATGATCAATGATATTTGATATTATTGTAACTGTTTTGAGGTACCACGAATTGTGCCCATTTTAGATGGTGAACTTAACTGATAAATGTGTGTGTTCTGACTATTCTAATAACTGGCCGTTCCCATCTCTCCCCTCCTCTCAGAACTCCCTATTCCCTGAGACAGAATATTGAAATTAGTCCAATTAATATCTCTAAAATGGACTCTACATGTTCAAGGGAAAGGAGGAGTCACACATCTCTTACTTTAAATCAAAAGCTAGAAATTATTAAGCTCAGTGAGGAAGGCACGTCAAAAGCTAAGATGGGCCAAAAGCTAAGCTTCTTGCATCGAACAGTTAGCCAAGTTGTGAATGCAAAGGAAAAGTTCTTGAAGGAAATTAAAAGTGCTACTCCAATGAACACACCACTGATGAGAGTGAAACAGCATTACTGCTGATACGGAGGAAGTTTCCTGGTATGAATAGAAGATCAAAGCCACAACACTCCCTTAAGCCCAAACCTAATCCAGAGCAAGGCCCTAATTCTTTTCAATTCTATGAAAGCTGAGAGGTAAAAAAGTTGCAGAAGAAAAGTCTGAAGCTAAAGAGGTTGGTTCATGAGGTTTAAGGAAAAAAACTGTCTCCATAATGTAAAAGTGGGAGTTGAAGTGCTGATATACAAACTATCCGGAAGCAAGTTATCCAGAAGAACTAGCTAAGATAATTGATAAAAACAGCTAAACAACAGATTTTCAATGTAGACAAAATAGCCTTATATTGGAAGAAGATGCCACCTAGGACTTCCATAGCCAGAGAAGAGAAGTCAATGCCTGGCTTCAAAACTCCAAAGTAAAGGGAACTCTCTTGTTAGGGGCTAATGTAGCTGGTGACTAAATTGAAGCCAATGCTCATTTACTATTCAAAAAAATCCTAGGGCTCTTGAGAATGATGCTAAATCTATTCCACCTGTGCTCTATGAATGGCACTACAAAGCCTGAGTGACAGTACATCTGTTTAAAGCATGGCTTACGGAATGTTTGAAGCCCTACTGTTGAAACCTATTGCTCAGAAAAAATGATTCCTTTCAAAAAAATTACTACCCACTGACAAGGCACTTGGTCACCCAAGAACTCTGAGGGAGATATACAAGGAGAATAATATTGTTTTCATGCTTGCTAACATAATATCCATTCTGAATCCCATGGATGAAGAAGCAGTTTCAACTTTCAAGCCTTACTGAAATACGTTTCTTAAGGCTAGAGCTGCCATACGTAGACAGTGAGTCATTCCTCTAATGGATCGGGGCAAAGTACATTGAAAACCTTCTGGAAAGAATTCACCATTCTAGATACCATTAAGAACATCTGTGATTCATGGGAAGCGTTCAATATATCAACATTAACAGGAGTTTGGAAGAGGTCAATTCCAACCCTCATGGATGACTTCTAGGGGGTCAAGATTTCAATGGATGAATTAACTGCACACGTGGTGGAAATTGCAAGGAAACTAGAATTAGAAGTAGAGCCTGAAGATGTGACTGCATTGCTAATCTCATGATAAAACTTTTACAGATGAAGAGTTGCTCCTTATGGATGAGCAAAGAAAGTGGTTTCTTAAGATGGAAACCACTTTTTTACTCCTGATAAACCACCATTTACTCCTGGTGAAGATGCTGTGAACGTTGTTGAAATAACAACAAAAGGCTTAAAATATTACATAAACTTAACTGATAAAGCAGTATCAGAGTTTGACAAGACTGACTCTAGTTTGGAAAGAAGTTTTACTGTGGGTAAAATGTTATCAAACTGGCAAGCTACAGAGAAATCTTTTGTGAAAGAGTCAACCAATGAAGCAAACTTAATTGTCTTATTTTAAGAAATTGTTACAGCCACCCCAATCTTCAGCAACCATCATCCAGATCAGTCAGCAGCCATCAATATGGAGGGCAAGACTCCTCTCCAGCTAAATGTTTACAACTTGCGGAAAGCTCAGATGATTGTTAGCATTTTTTAGCAATAAAGTATTTTTAATCAAGGTATACATTTTTAAAGATACAATGCTGTTGGACACTTAGTAGACTACAGTATAATGTAAAAAGAACTTTTTATATGCAATGAGAAATCAAAAATTTCATGTGACTTGCTTTATTGCAATTGTCTAAAATTGAACCCACAATATATCTGAGGTATGCCTATATAAATGTAGCCTACTTCCATTGTTAAAAATTGAATAGTCTATATATTATACATTTAAAGACCTGGAGATGAGGCTTTTGTATCTCTTAGGAAAATGGGCAATAGTAATTTTACCCTGAGCTTTAAAAAATTGTCAAAACTCAATAATACCCTTGCATTAAAACTTTTATTAACTTTAGAACAAAAAAGATTTGTAAAACTAAACTTTAGCTATAATTACTATTTTCAATTGCTCCCTTTCAACTCTATCAATGCACAGTAACTATATGTGGGTATGTAACTTTTTTCTTTAAAATTTTAATATCCGTAGCTTTGTGATAAAATACTATGTAAATGAAAAAATTAGATATATTATGAATATTTAATTATAGTAAATTAACTCAGTTTTAGTTCAGAGATATTATCTACTGATTCTTTAGCAATTAGATGTAAACACATTTTTAATCTTGAACCTGAGAATTTTTTTTTATTTCTTTTGCTCATAGCCAATAGTGTAAGAACTGTGTGCTAATAACCACACATTAGTTTCAACTCCCCCTCAATTTAAAATACACTCATGACCCTGAAATTTTAGTTAGACAAATTATTACAAAAGATTTAACTATTTCCCAGAACCACTCATGTATAAAATCCCTCACATAAAAAATGTAAGCACTAAAAATAAATAATATGTGAGACTATACAGTTTTGTCATACAAAAAGTAAAACAAAAACCTTCTCCATACACTATTGGTATGTTATTCACATGCCATATTGCAGAACAGATACAAACATATCTTTGTGAAAATAAAATGGTCTTTGACAACAGGAGAAAAGGGAACCGTGCCAACATCTGCACATGTACAAATGCCTCCTTGTTTTTGGAGTATTTCCAATTGGCAAATGACAGTCAAATCTACACTTCATTACCCAAGTCCCTCACAGAAAAGGGTAAAATATATGAACAAATGTCATATTGAGCAACTTTACATTCAAACAGTGATTTCTGACAATGTTAGCTAAAATACCGTTATGCCTCATTTTAAGAAGAGCACTACAGTTCTTTCATATAGTTTGCCACCTAATCTTTGGGAAGAACTTTAATAAATGAAAATGAATTCACACCATTTGCTCAGATGACAAGAATTTTTCATTGACTAATGAAAACAGTCATAATTTCATTAATGAGAACAGAATTGTATTGAACACACTGTAGTTCAAAGAAAATGCTCAAAAGAAGCCAAAGTATTTGTATAAAGCAATTCTGGCTTAAAACCAAAATACCACGGTCAAACAGAGTTTGAGAGACAAAATTTTTAGATGTTAGAGCTTGGATTTGTTAAAATATCAAGCATTAAGAAAAACAAGGATAATGAAGACCTGGTTAGACAAGTCTCTGAGCTTTAAAAAAAAAAAAAAGAAAGAAAAAAAAAAGGAAAAAGAGATTCTTCCTGATTATCAAACTCCCACAGTGCAGCCAGGGTAAGTTTACTGGTGAAGTCTACATTTTCCTATTTAAAACAAAATCTAAAAATCAGAGTTTTCAAATTGCTTAGCACAAGCACACAGTTTAATCTGAAATAAAATATGATTATTTTAATGAATTATTTATAACTTAAAAAATGTGTACTTTTCATTTGAAGAAAGGCATATTTAAATTTAGAATGGTATCAATTATAATTTGATTAGAGACACTCGACTAATTTTTCAAGGCTTTTAATCAGGCTTGAATATATCATAAATATATAAAGTTTTTAAAAGTAAGTATTAGTTCAAGATTATACAAATGCACAAAAGAGGTATGGAAGTATATATGTAGTTTTCTATAACTGTATTTTTTTTAAAGAAGTTGGTGACAACCCAAAAACATCTATTGTACTACGAATGTAAAAATTAAAAATGGAAATTTGAAGTACTAAGTCAAACATGGTTAAATGCTAAGATTTAAAGAAATATTAAATGTTTCACTATTAATTTACAAAATAAAAAGTATTTTAAATATGAAACCTAATCCCATGTCTATGTTTTTTTCTTTTGTTTTATTGGTAACAAAACTTTAAGGTACTTCTTGGATACTGTAAAACTCAAATAATGCTAATAATAATAGTGTATGAACTGATACTATGTTAAAGCCAAGGTTTCAGAAATAACAAAACCACTAAAGTCATCATCCATTGTAGGAGAAAAAAAAATGAAGGTGATAATATAATGCAGATAATCAATTTTATAAACATTGAAAAATTTGGATATACTCTTTATAGTATTTAAATTTTTAATATTTAAATGGCAATATAAGTGGACTACAAGTATATAAGAGGAATACTGAATCTGAAATTCTAGATTTTGAGGTCCACCTCCACCTCTACATCTCATGAGCTGTAACCATGGCAAACTAATAATTTCTTTGAGCTTTGGTTTCCTCCTCTGTAGAACTAATATTTTTATCATCATATTCATCAGGGCAATCCAAGGATCAAAGGAAAAAAAAGGTATAAAATGTACTTTATAAATTTAATACTATTTTATAAAGAACTGATCACCAAAGTACTTTTATATTTCCTAGTTAAATCTGTTAAATAAAGAATCAACATTCATCAAGAGATGTGCTTATGTTCATATCACCTACTAAAAGGCATCTACAAGCAATTCGCACCTTCCAAATATAGCCAAGAACCACCAAATTAGAAAAATACCTTTACTGCCCTCTAGTAGTTTCTAATTATAATGGAATAATTATTTATCAAACTTTATAAAGATCTGATGCTATGAGAAATGTATAGAGCATCTGCAAGCACTAAAAATGCAAGAAATTTAAAAATTGGTAACATATACATATGTAAACATAGTATTTCAACTTGCTTTTTGTAAGCACCACAAAGGAAGTTTTTCAAATGCTGAAATAACCTATTACTTACCTAGATCAAAACCAAATATTATATTTTATGTGATCCAAAATAATCCCCTCTGATCAATAGCTAATACTGGCCTGTCAGGTTAATAAGGCCATTTTATTCTATCATGTCATAACATAGCCATGAGAAAATACATGAGTAAGATACATAAAAAAATATCTTTTGGTTTTATTTATTTACTTAACAATGAATGACATGAGACTAATAGATTAAAATAAAGTCAACTTTAAAAGTGCTTGTGCTCTATTATTCTATTATCTTTTTTTCTATGTGATCAAAAGTAATATTTGTAAACTAAATTTAAAAGACCAAATTCCTTTCATACAAGAAATATACAATATTTTATAGTCATTTATTACCTCACAATATTCCATTAAAAGGGGCACAACTTTGCAGTTTGCCTAAAGAGACAAAATGAATACGGAACAAGAAATGTGTTACTATGAAAGTCTGATTTTTTTAAAAAAGGAGGAAATTCCTAGGATAAACAACCTAACATAAAAAAACTATTAATAATTAAAATATACAATCCAAAAACTGGTTATCAGACTTTCTACATAACTCGCATTTCTGCACAAAAGCAAAAATACAAAATGTAAACTTGAGAACACTCTTAGGAACTAAATGTTATCAAAAGCATAGAAAAATGCTTAAAGTTTCAATTCAAGTTTTAAAATTATTTTCAAAGGCCCAAATTTGAAGAAAATCCCATTGTAGTAATGCATGTTATAACAGCTGTTCATAGAGATTAGTCAACCATACTGGTGACAGACTAATGTGTTCACAGTTTTGAGAACTGTCTGGAGGGGGAATATAGTAAAATTACTGGGATGATTTAATGGTTACTGAATTTTGCTAAAATTTCTCTAAGACCTTAGCTTCTTAATTTATACTGCCAAGTAGTGGCCAAAATCCATTACAAATACTGTAGGAGCTTAACAATCTCCAGATTTTTAAATCCTAGGATATGTTCCATTTATTTCATGAAATAATTTTCTGAATGCCATTTTCCACCCACCTCAAATTCCAATAATATTAAGTAATGCCCTGAAAATAGTAAGGTTGTGTTATTTCACTGAATACCATGTCCAACAGCTGTACTTAAAATTGGAAACGAATGTCAAAACACATCAACAACCACCACCAAAAAAAAATAATAATAATCTCTACCAAAGTCTAATAGAAATAAATTATCTTTCAGAATAAATAGTCTAAGCTGAAGCAGGAGGCTTACTTGAAACCAGAAGTTCAAGACCAGCCTGGGCAACACAGTGAGACCCCATCTCTACAAATATTAGAAAAATTAGCTGGGTATGGTGGCATGTACCTGTAGTCCCAGCTACTTGGGGGGCTGAGGCAGGAGGATCACTTGAGCCCAGGAGTTTGAGACTGCAGTGAGCTATGATCGCACCACTGCATACTCTAGCCTGGGCAACAGAGCAAGACCCTGTCTCTGGAAAAAAATTTTAAAAAGAGTAAATTCTACCCCCTCTCAAAAAAAAAAAGCTTACTTGGGTACAGTTTTAAATATATATATATAAAATAAATTTACTAGTCTCAACTGACCCTATCTTACCTACTCTCACAACCGGCAAAAGTGAGCCACAAAGTGAGCCAATGTTTGTAAACTGAATATATACCTACAAACACCACACTCACATTTACTCCCAATAAAAACAAAATTTCAAGGAAATAAAAAGGACATCATAACCTTCTTTTGGACCCAATAACCTAAGAATGCTGCTACCTTACTTTTCTTAGTCAAGATCTGATTTCTTAAACAGTCTGACAAGTAGAATAATACCAACCTTCGTTGGTTCACAAACTGAATTAACACAGCCCCTCTGAAGAACAGCAAAACACCCACTAACAGCACCATTATTTCGCTCCATTAAATATCTCGTGCCTGGTTTTAGCAGATCAGTTTTCTTGTTGTCTTAAATTTAACATAACCAAACAAAACTCTTGGTTTCCCCACTTAGAATCCATTCCTTCTCTGGGTGGCTTTCTCATTATAATAAAAAGTCACTCAGTAGTTGCTCAGAACAAAAAAACCCAAGAGAGATAGCCTTTATGTTTCCGTTTCCCTCATACTTTAATCCATCAGCAAGTCTTGGGAGCTATTTTTCCAAAATATATTGGATCTGACCACTTTTAATAATCTCAACTGCTATTATCTTAATCCAAATTACCATGCTTTCTTCCACAAGAGTGCAAAAGCCTCCCTGATTCCTTTCTTGTCACTTATAACACATTCTCCACAAACCAGGCCGTGCTATAAACACTTCCATTGTTTCCCACTGCTCTGAAAATGAAATCCTAGCTCATTAAGCATGGTTACAATGCTACATGGGATCTGGTCCTGGCCTGCATCAATGATTTTACATTCTAACTGTGCTTCCTACCCCAATGCTTGATCCTCCTTTGGGGCCTCTGGATTTGCCATATCTCTTGCCTGAAAGAGATTTTGCCCTGAGATCTTTGTACCATTGGCTTTTTCTCATCATTCAAACTCAGCTAAAGTGTCATTCTTCCTGACCACCCAATTTAAAGTATTCCATCCCCAATCAATTCTCCAACACAGGTTCTTCCTTGTTCTCTTCATGGTATGCAAAATCTGAAATTACCTTGTTCTTTATCTGCTGTCCACAATGAATGCTCCAAAAAGCAAAGGCTATGCAAACTATGCTCTGGCTTGTCATCTTTGCTGTATCCCAAAGGTGTATAGATCAGTTCCTGGCACTATTGAGCAATGCCACACAATTCTTGTCAGATCTCTTCACTTCAGAGTTAAAACCCCAAAAGAGCACCAAAGAGGAAAAACACGAAGACAACCCTGAAGCATCATGCCTATTTCAGATGATAAATCTTTTAAGATTCTGTACCCATAAATAACTCAGATTTAACCTATTTTTTATTATTACCATTCATTAACGTACTAAATGGAATTATTAAGCTATAATAATGGTTTACAGAGAAAAAATAAACTATATGCTTTGTACTTCTGAATTCTTATCTAAATCACTTTTCCTACAATATTCATTCTATTCATTGCATTTTATATGGTAGAAATCCCTAACCCCCTTTTTAATTACTATTCCCAAAAAACTATATCTGAAGAAATAGCTACATAGGTACACATGAGAGAGAGAGATATATATATATTAATATATATGTAGGGTGACATTTGAACTTCTGCCATAAGTAAAATTTATATACATTTTACATAAGAGTAAAAACAATTCTTAGATGTCAGCATAATGCACTAAAGAACTTTTCAACTACTTTCTTATCTAAAAACAAAATAAGCTGATTTTCAAAGAAATAATGCATTGCCAAAAGCTTTACAATTAAAAATATTTAACATATATTAATTGAATAATCCTATCTCCCTTAGTCTTTAAAACAATCCTGTTAGGTAAGTATTAACACCCTCATTTTACTGATTATAAAACTCAGGATCTGAAACATAAAGTGAGTTGCTCAGTGCCACCCAACAACTGTGTAGTAATACTGAATGTGAACTAGATGCTATTTCAACACTGTCCCCACCACTACTCCATCTACTGGCAAAACCCCATTTATCCTTTAGGACTCAATTCCTCCCTGAAACATTCCCTGATACCCACTCCTGCCAAGATACAACCAGATGTCCCTCCCTAAATGAGTCATTTGAGAGTGTGCATATACCTTTTTTGTAGGGCTTATTACACCAATTAGTATTGTAGTTGACTGTAGTAGTAATGTAGGTATTGTGTACCTACCTCCTACACAGTAAGCTCCTCCCCCTGCCTAGGACCGTTTGTCCATTCTTTCAATCCAAATACCTTATAACAGACTATTTGCCAAATGGAGCAAACAAAATTCAGTTGTTCTTGCTATAACTCCAAAGAGCTCCCAGGTATTTCACAGATAACTTCCTATCAAGAATCTATAAATTAGATAAAAGATTTGATTATATAATTAAACCTTCCAGGGTCTACGACTGGGATGAAAAACTACCCTCATCTTACACTAGTAATTTTCAGTCTTAAGATATTTTACAACCATTTATTAAAATTCATTGTATGTGTAGGAAGAATGTAGGATTTACATTCTATGGTCATTATTAATTTAATATCTATATAGGTAATGAATGAAAAGTGAAGAAAGAAAAAGCATTCTGTGAAGAGTCAGCAGCAAATGACAGCAATAAGGAAGTAGGTCAGAGACCACAAGCCAGAAAAAAAGAAAATAAAAACCAGTCTGCCAATCCCCTGGGAAACCAGCCACGTATATCTAGAAAGCAGACCCCCCCCCCAAAAAAAAACACGCATAAGGAACATGTGCTAATCCATGCAGTGAAAATACAAAGATCAGTTCAAAGATTAGACAAAAGTACAAAAAGGTCAAAATTAAAAATGGTCCAAAGACATGGAAATCCAGAAACTAGACCAGGGTATCAAGTGATTTTGCTCCACTGATCCTGAAGTGATGCTTTCTTAAGGGTAATTGTTTCTAGGGCCTTTCTAAAATAAAAATCCCTCTTTTGGGGGGGACCTGAGGTACCTAGAATTGTTTTATTATTTTTGTTTGCTCCTTCATGAAGAACACGCAAGTGTCAAAAATGTCATTGAAACCTCATATGAAAAACCAGAGAAAGTCAAAAAACTATGAAATTATTAGATTAAAAAGTGCTCTACTCAAACCTACCTACTCAAAACTACCTCTAATGTGTTTTAAAACTTTCACGTGGGAAGGCAGCGGTCAGTGAAAGAGAAATAGGTGGCTCCCTAAGCTGTTTGGAAAAAAAAAAAAAAACAACTCATGAGACAAAGTTGGAAACACCCTTTTAGACACTTATTGCCCCCCAAGATCCTTGGCTACCCTTAGCTCCATATTTTAAAGGAACTCTCTAGTTTTTGTTTTGTTTTAATCTGATTTCATCTGGGTAAAAATTTGGGGGTAAGAAGAAAAGCCTGAAAGAAGGTTATCTGTCTTGGCCTCCAACTTACACCCTAGCAGGGACCAAGTACCAAATTCCCCCATTCCCTTTCAGAGGAACTTAATTAAACCCACTAGTGAAAGTCAAGCTCAGAAGAAAACTAAAAAAACAAAAATTTCTCAAGCCAAGTGTTTGAGAGCCCCAGGATGTTAAGTCATAGCTTAAATAATTATAGTCACATATTATAAAAATAAAGTAAATCCTATTAAAACCATGATTCAGAAAATTTCAGGCAAATAAAGTTCTACAAATATAATAGTAAAATAAAATCCCAGCTCCTCCCCTTAAATAACCAAAAGCTTTCTCAAATTCCTATAAACAAGACCATCTTCACTACTCCCAGGTTACCAAGTCAGAGATACTACCTGAGCTTCAGTAAATCCGGAAGCATTTCTCTTTCTCCCTCTCCTCCCCCTTCTCTCTTTCTCTATCTCTCTCTCTCTCTCTCTCACACACACACTCTCTCTTCTGTAAATTCAAAAATAGGTAAATACAAATACTGAAAGAAAATTTAGCAGTAAAATAACTTGCCATCTTGCCAATTACTTTGACACCTCAAATTTTGAATATTCCAAGATTCCATTAGGCAATACAAAATCAACAAGGCTCCTCTCCTCCAATTTTTTTTTTTTCCATAAGATTATGGCATCCTTGGCATTGAAATATGTCTCTTTGTGAAGTAAAAATGTGAAGAAGAAAAAAGATAATCGGAGTAGAAAATTTGAAAGGTAGTACTAGCATTATTTTGTTGCTTGAAATGTCTATCGTTTTCTTTAGAATATAATAATTCTATGCTAAAACAACTTAGAGCTAGATGAGCTGCTGTAAGCTAGTAAAACTAACTTATCAATAATAAGGAGAGTCCCACTCTCATGCCATTTCATACTTACATTACAGATCTGTGTAGCCTTACATAGATAAGGGTTGTATGTATATATGTCACACTCAATACCTTTCACATCTCCTTTCAAGGTATAATAGAAATTTCAATTTTTTACTGTTTTTTTTTTTTTTTAAATCAGAAGAGGCAAGTTTAATGGGTTAAAGTCATATGTATCTTTCAGTTGCTTCTTTAGTACCTGATCAAAAGAGATTTTTAAATGCTTATTTAGGAAGCATCTTTACTATACTGGAACTTTTGTTAAGAATAGTTTGAAGTCAGTTCAAAGACTTTTTTCTCCAAAGTAGTTAATTTTTGGACACTATAAGAAAAATCTACTTTGTCACCAACTGTCCAAAAATCCAAGTAGCTCCCTCTCCTGGAAAAAAAAAAGTGAGTTCTTCTTTAAGCTGTAAAACACACACTCATACCCTTAAAAATGTTTTTTTAAAAAATACATGAAGCAAAATACAGAGAGCAAAATCTGAGTTTTTCTATCAGTATCAATATCCCAATACTACTGTAAACAGCTATACACAGTTTTATATCAACCCCTACAAATACTAAAAATGAATAGTTCTCTAGCTAACAAAAAGTAATGAACATCATGATTTGGCTTACTGTATAGTAACCTTTGTGTTTGATCACAGAATTTTGAGATTCCTTTCATTTTAGTGGTTTTATACCATCATCGATCCTCAAGTATATTGTTCATACTTAACTCACTAGCTTTTACCAAAGATCAAGTGGTTCTATAAAGAAAGCAGCTCTATGAAGATCTCTTTTATTTAAAAATAAGTCTATTCCATTTGCTTGTTCATCAGGTTAAAAAAAGAACATACCAATATGACTGGTACTAAAGACTCCAAATTTATATTTCACAGTTTGTAATTAGTATTAGTATTATTTCTGGAAACTGGGTTATCTAAATTAAAAATGCAGTTTACAAATGCCACAGTCTACAATATTGATACATGTTTCCTCACATACTAAAAACAAACTCAGAACTCATCAATGGACCCACTCAAAGCAATTGTGTAAGTTTAAAACAAAAACAAAATTACTGTGCTTTTAAAAAAAGTTGTTTATCACTAAAGATGAAAACAGATAAAGAGCAAGTATGAGGGAAAAGTTAATCAGAAAACAGGACACAAGAAAACCTATCTCAACTATAAAGTAATCTGAAAATGCCAACAGAACTTGAAACTTTAAAAAAATATAAAACCTTCCTGAACAAAGGAGATTTACCTTAGTATAAATTGAATGCCAAAGTTTCTCAAATTCAGACACCATAACTACATTTATAAAGAACTGGATACATGATGTTCTTAAAACATTAGTTCTAGTATTAGTTGTTATTTATACTTCAGTTTTTAAAATCACCTGATAAAAATCTTTCAATAGGCAGCCAGTATTTTCAGTATAGCAGTGTACATTACTAAGACAGCTCCTTACTAAATTGTTGGGTCCCAGAGAATCTGACAGACTGTTTTAGCACACTGTTAAAGCTATATCCATGAACCAACCTTGCTAATATAAACAATAAGATTTCTATTTCTTAAATTGAAAAGATAGCTTAAATGAAAACAAAGTTTCAAGTGTGTGTATATCAAAAAATATACATTGAACCTTTGGAGCATCGGTCCCCAACCTTTTTGGCACCAGGGACCGTTTTCACGGAAGACGCTTTTTCCAAGGACCAGGGTAGGTGGGGGGGGGGGGGATGGTTTCCGGATGATTCAAGAGCATTACATTTATTGTGCACTTTATTTGTATTATTACATTGTAATATATAATGAAATAATTATACAACTCATCATAGGTTGGGGACCCTAGCTTTAGAGACTTACTAGTTTTGGAACAACTGAATAAAATAAATTTCTTTGAGGGAATTTTAACCAGTTTTATAACAATCACTATTAGGAGATGCAGCAGTATTTAATATATAACCTGTACTTGAAAATTAACTCATTACATATATCCTAAGATGCCTTAAAATTTACTAAGACACACTCTAAACTTTTGTTTGAAGCAAAATATTTGTGTTAAAATTATTTGGCTGAACTAATCAAACAAAGCTCGTTTCTTTTAGATAAAATGGGCAGTGTAGAACTTGAGAAAAGAAAACAAATACTGCACATTCCTATTCATGCACTTTAGATTTTAAAAAACAAACCACCACGCTGTACAAACCCTCCAGCCATCAGTGACATTCTTTTTTTATGAACCTGACATTGTGAACGTATCAGTGACATTCTTGGTAGTGCAGAAAGGGCGTGAAGTATAACAAAATTACTTGTGATTAATTTTAAGTCATTTTTTCCCCTTCGTATTTGAAATACAGCAAAACTGGCATGGAAAAGCACAGGAAGTTTTCCTGCAGTTACAAGGAAAGATCACAACCCCACAGTTGTAATCACTGTCCAAGGACACCGCACTAAAGCCGGGTGGGGATGTGTAGAAACAAGTAAATACTCCAAAGGTAAACAGTGTTTTTGTTTTTTGTTCTCTTTTTTTGCTATCACCAGTAAAAAGAGTCCATTCTATTCCCCTAAAAGGCACATTTCTTTTGAAAATAAAGTCTGAAGAGAGCAAATAACGCAGTTCGGTGAGAGGCAAGAATCTCCTTGCCTGTTTCTCGCCCTGGCCTAACATTTCATCTTCCTTCGACAGATTACCAGATGAATAGGGCAGGTCACAGGATCAGAATGAAAATACCCATCTTGGCCTTAAGCCCTCCCAGACCCAAGTCCAACGCTGCCTTAGTTTTTCCTGTTTCTCTGACTCTAATCCCACCCAAAGCAAGGCTCTCGGATTAACCCCACCCCGACCACTGTCCCACTCTCTGACCTTATCTCCCCCAACTTGCCCCCGAATTAGCTGTCCGAATGACTGCCAGTTAAATGACCTAAGAAATAAAACAAAGACTCTGAGGCCGAAGTTGGGCTAGCCACGAGGGTCAGTAAAGGAAAGAGTGAACGCGGTATAAAACCACTTGGAAAGAACTAAGAAAGGTCCAAGGGCTCGTGAACAGTCTGTGCCGTGGACGTGCAAGCCCTGGCAGATAAAAGCAGAAAGGCAGGGAGGAGAGCGGAAGGAAAGTCGTTGGAGAGACATTTTGGGAGCGTTAGAGACGCACTCCCTCTGGCGTTGAGAGATCTGCAGTCAAATTCGAGATGCGCCCGAGTCTAGGTGACAAGAGCAAACTCTCCATTAGCCGGGTCATCCTCTGCAACCCGGACCAGTCCCTGGGGTCCCCCAGCGACGCCCCCTTCCCACGCCCGCAGCCTGGTCCAGCCCGGCCGAGTCCAAACTGACAGCGAGCGCGGGCGGAGCCACTTCTCGCGACTCCGGTTCCCACGCGCGGCCCCTCCCGACAGGACGCCCCCCGCCCGAGCTCCGCGCCTACCTGTAGCACCAGCGGCTCGGGGTTGAAGGCCAGGGTCAGGAGCAGCTGCATGCGCTCGGAGTCCTTGAGGTTGCGGAGCAGGAAGCTGCCCGAGTCCTTGGTCTCGGCGTAGCGGCGAACCAGGCGGTCGAGCAGGCGCTGCGAGGGGCAGTGCACCAGGTCCGACCAGCCCTCCACCGCCTCGGGCGTGAGCAGACGCACGTCGCCGTTGAGGCGCGCGAACTCGGTCCGGGGCATGGCCTGGAGCAGGTCGCAGCGGGGCCGGCCCGTGGCCCGCTTGCAGATGCTCTGGTCGAGCTGCGCCAACTCGCGCTGCGAGCCGAGGCGCTTGAGCACCACTCGGCGGCGGCCGCCCTCGCGGGGCTCGCCGTATTGCGCGAAGTAGACGTTCTTCACGTTAAGGAAGTCCAGCAGGCGCAAGCGGCCCCACGCCTCGAACACCACCTGTCCGTTGAGGAAGCGGCGGCACCAGCTCGTACCGAAGCACGCCGGGCACTTATTGAGCTGCAGGAAGCGCCGGTCGGCCAGCTCGTTGCGCTGCCAGGAGGCGAGCAGCGACGGCGAGTGCAGCACCATCAGCACCAACAGGCTGCCCAGTGCCGCCAGCTTCAGCGAGCGGGACAGGCGGCCCAGCTTCGGGGGCACCAGGCGCCACATCCCGCCCGCCCGCCCGCCCGCTCCGGGAGGGCGAGGGCACCCCCGGGGCGCCCCCACCGCGCCAAGACTCCGAGAGCGACCCGCAGGGGGCCCGGGCGAGAGGCGGAGGAGGTGTGTGAGAGAGGGAGACACGGAGCGGGAAGGATCCGACTCGAGCAGGCTGCGACTTCTCCCAGTCACTAGTCTCCACAACTCTCGAGCTCCCTCCTCTGAGCTCCCCGCCCTCCGACTCCGGCGGCGCCTCCTCCTCGCCAGCCAAGTTATAGAGGAGCGGGAGGGGGAGGGAGCGCGGGCCGCGCGCCCCCGTGCCCGCGCACGCGCACTGCTCGCTCGGGGCGCGAGAGCTGCGGCGGTGGCGGCCAGCCACAGGGCCAGCGGGGTCTCGGAGGAAAGGAGGGACTCACGGGAGGGGAAGAAGAGCTGGAACGCCTCACACCCCAAAGTAGCAACGCACGTCCCCGACGCCGCACACCCGGGCTCGTACTCGCCGACTTTCCCGAGAGCTGGAGGGAAGGGGCCAGGGGGCGGGGCCGGCGGGGCGGAGCGAGCCCGTCGCGCGCCGCCCGGAAAGCGTAAGCGCGGGCTCGCAGAGCAGCGATGGGGGACGGTTCGGCTGGGGGAGCTCAAGTTTTTGCGGGGAGAGGATGAAGTCGTGAGCTCTGGTGGTAAAAGGACTTTTAGTAGTAGCTCATCTTTTATGTTTGCTAAATTTTACTGGACTTGCCTTTGCCACTGTGGAAACGGTCCCTTATGAGCGGAGGGGAGGAGGAGAAATAAATCCCGGGAGCGTATTGCAGGTCCTTTCCCCCGGACGGCGCGGCGCGGGGCGGAGGCAGAGTGGGCGGGGCAACCTCCCCTCGCCTTATACGGCTTGGGCGCGCGCCTGGAGGCGGGGCGAGGCTGAGGAGCGCCCGGCGGGAGCACGGACTCCCCGCCCCCACTCTGGCTCGCGCGCCTGACAGTAGGGGGTGGGGCCTGTGGAGAAAACGGTGGGAAAGCCGTGAGTTGAAGCTGGCTGGTTGGTATCGGCGTTTTTGGCGTCTTATGTGTGGAATCGTTGTAAATTTTCCTGAGTGAGCACGGAAAGAACGAAGTCCTCAAGATAACTATGTTAAAGAGAAAATAGGGTGAAGGGGAACCAGCGCGGCCTCGTGTCGCCAGGAGGTCTGCCCTTACCGCCGCGAAGAAGCAGGGATGAGGTGTGGGCAGGTTTGCTTTCGCTCCCATCCTGGCCCAGAAGCCGTTTTATTCTACTCGGCGAAGTGAATTTCCGGGCGTCGCCCCTGAGTGTCCCTGAGGAGCGGGCGGGCGCCCCGGCTCCACCCTCCTTCCACGGGGCCCGGGCCTGCCCTGTCGCCTGCGGCTCGTTGCTGTGGCGGTAACCATGGGGACACCCAGGGCTGCCTGGTTCTCCAACATTTGGCTCAGAGTCACCTCAGACCACAAAGATAACTCGGAAATGCTGAACTAAAGCACCTTGCTTTGGTGTAAGTTTTAGGGGACCTACATTGTTTAGTTGTAGCTGTGAATATATATTTTATTATAATACTTTTTACTTTTAGCGCTAGAATAGTTAAGGAATGATTTTTAGTCTGAAGGACAGGTAGTTCCTGATACGTTATTAAATATATGGGTTTTAACTGAGTTAATTTTAGGGATCGAACAATGATTTTTAAAGGCCATAGTAACTGGCATGTATATAAATAAACACTTCATAGAAACTTACTGAGAAACTGCAGATTATCAAATTCACTTTCCTGTATTTGATTGTAATAGAGCCATCTTGAGGAGAACTGTTGAGGTGAATGTTTTGTTCTTTGTGATACAAGAATTCAAACTTTGAAAAAATATCTTTGGGCAATTTAATAAGTATAGTCAACATAGACTTAATTTTTAAATGATAATACATTAAATACAGACAAATTGGAAGATTTAGTCTTAAAAGACTTGTACAAAGTGACTACTGTACTTACGAAATTTGGCTGCTACAACTGACCTGTATGCTGCCTTTGGCAGGAATTTTATTTAACTTGTCTTCAAGTATCTGAAAACTCCCTACAATGTATTTAAGCTCAAATGAGGGTTTCTTTTGGAAAGAGATTGGTGTGATTGGTCTGGAGACCTGTGCTGTAGTTCAGCTGTGTGGCTGCTGCTGCTGCTGAATTGTAAACTAGGTAAGTTATTACTAAACTGCAAATTTTTTATCTCTGACATCTTTTTTACCTGCCTCATAAATCTGTTGGATTAATACTAGATAATATATGTGGAATTGCTTTAAAACAATAAAAGGACTATGTAAATTTTTATATTTACAGTTAGAACTAATAATTCCGTTGGTATTCTTGCTAGTAAACTGATTAAGCTGAGGAGACTTGGGACATAATGGGAGACTATTATTAGGTGACTAGTAACAGGATTAAGGAGGTACCTGTACTGTTCCTATGTATAGAAAGGGTCCAAATCCGTGGAATTGTATAGCCATCATTTGAAAAGTGGAAGTCTGTATAAGTTACTAGTGTATATAAGTTGGTTACTAGTCTATATAAGTTGAATTTTGGAAAATGTTTGTTTTGCATATAAATAGTTTACATTTTTAAAAAGCTCTAATGTTCTTTTCAGTTAAATTTTTCTAGACGTTTATGAAGAAAGATAGTCTTCAAGAATGTAACATATTCCTCAAAAGAAAAAAAAAAAAGTCTTAGAACCATATGAGATAAAGTCATAGTGTCCCAAAATGACATGTTACGATTTAGAAAGAGATCAGTAAGTTCTAAAGTGCCAGGTTAGGGTTTAGAAAAAGATAAGTAGTTTAAGTAAAATTCCTGGCAGAGGTGGCATAAAATGATCAGTTGTAGCAGCCAAATTTTATAAGTACGGTAATCATTTTGTATAAGGCTTTGAAGACTAAATCTTCCAATTTGTATTCAATGTAATATCATTTAAAAAATCACATCTATGTGCCATCATAAAGTGCCATATTAAGGTTTAGAAAAAGATCAGTAAGAAAAAGATCAGAAAGATTACTCACCTTGCCTATGAACTGCAGGATACGTTCAGCTAATGGATCATAAACATCCAAAGTTCTTGACCATTATTGTAAATAATGGCAAATGTAATTTCCAGTGCATAGTAAAATGTCATTTTATAATAACTATCGCTGTTATAATTGTATCCAATGGAATTAAATACCATAGTAGTTTGATACCAACTATCGTCTAGTTTGATAGTCAAAGCTTTCCATTGTATTACTATTCTATCCTGGTTATCAGTGCTTCTCAGCAAGGGACTGTTGCCTCCCAGGGGACATTTGGCAATTAGGGAGACATTTTTGGTGTCATAACTAGGGAATGGGGTGCTACTGTTGTCTAGTGGGAAGATGCCAAGGATGCTGCAAAACATCCTACATTCCAAAAGACAGCCCCCAACAGCAAGGAATTAACCAGTCCAAAATATCAATAATGTGCTGTTGATACACCCTGACCTACATGATTCTCTTATCTTGTATGGTTTTAGGCATGAAAGTCTTATTGGTTATCATACTTTCCCGCAGGAAAAAAGATGTGTTGACCTTTGAACAACCCAAGTTTGAAATGCATGGATCCACTTATATATATATTTTTTTAAACAAACACGGATTGAAAATACAGTATTTGCTGGATGCAAAACCCACGGAGGGCCGACTTTTTCTGTAAGTGAGTTGTGCAGGGCTGACTGAGGGACGTAAGTATGTGGGGATTTTGGTATACTCTTGGGGATCCTGGAACCAATCCCCGCATATACATAGGGACAACTATATTTAAAATTTCTCCAACAGCTTTAAGGAGCTGAAAAAAATAAATAAAATTTATTTATATCCTGTGATCATAATGTTCTAAATGTTAGGTCAACTTGGGGGAAATTTCTTTATCGTTACAACAGTGTTCACCTGATCAACAATTTTTAATAGTTAAACATAAAAAGTAATATTTTATTAAAGTGTATTTCTTAATGAGATTGGACTTTTTATTATTTAAGTTTTCATGGATAAATGTTATTTATTGCTAGAATCTAACAGTGTTCAACATCAGTTCTCTTTCATTTTTAGAGACGTAAAGGCTAAAACATTTTGTTCATTTAAGTTGAGAGGAAAGAGGAGTATTTATATAGCAATGTCTTTCCATTATTTTTATTCTTTCTGAGTTATATGCCAGTCTGATGATAGCAGTCTATCATCAGAATATTCTTAATGACAATTATCAATCGGGTTCTCTAGTTTGGTGTAGAAACAAAGCATTGGAATCCCATGTTGGAAAATGATTTCTTACCTAGTCATTAGAATTATTTTCTCATATTGACTCTATTTAGTGCCCTAGCAGTTATGTCCTAGGACAATGTGCCATAGTAAGATTCAAGATGGCTAAGGGTAAGAGGTATTCTTTTTGTAAAGGCCCAAAAAACAATTCCCTGTGTGCTGAAGTACCCAGAACAGTGTCTGATATAAGTGGTTGTTTCATTAGTTTTTGTAGGATGGCTGAGTGAACACTTGAAGGAACAAACACTTTAGGATTAAATATTGTTGTAATAATCCAAGCTAGAAATGATAGGTGTTAGCAGTGAAGCTGATGAGAACTAGTATATTCTAGATATATTCGGAAGATAGAACAAACAAAATTTCTCAAGATTTGAATGTGAGAGAGAGGGAAGCATCAGGGGTATCACTGCATGGTTTTTGTCCTAAACTGTAAGAGTTACCATTTGTCTAAGCCTGTTGGGGCTTCTATAACAAAAATAACATAGACTGGGTATCCTTAAACAACAGAAATTTATTGCTCACAGTTTTGGAGGCTTAGAAATCAATAATCAAGTTGCTTGCAAATTTGGTGTCTGGTTAGGGCACTCTTCCTGGTTCATAAATGCTCATATTTTTGCTGTGTCTTCACATGGCAGAAGGGACAAGGGATCTCTATGGTCCTCAAAAAAGGACAATAATCACCTCCCAAAGGCCCCACCTCCAGGTACCATCACACTGAAGATTAGGCTTCAACATATGAATTATTGGGGTGGGGGACAGATACAAACATTCAGACCACAACACCATTTCCTGAGAATCCGGAGACTGAGAAGAAAAGGGTGAGGAAGATGCAAGTACAATTCCCTTGTCCAGTTTCTTCAGTGCCACATTTGTGTTTCTCAACTTAATTTAGCTATTGAAACCACACGGTTATCCATCAAAATATAAATATTATCTATTACTTTCAGTCTAATTAAAAGATCTACACAGAATTTTTCCATAAAATGATGGAGGTTTTTCTCCTTGTTTCTACTTACATGCCTAAAATTCAAACACTTGACAATGTTAATTGTAATTCTTCTGCTAAGTGATGTTACTTATCTGATTTATGTGTGTTAGGAGATATACCTTAAGGACTGATTTTGTTTTTAAAGGTTTTTTAAAGCTGTTCATTGTTTCAGTAGAATTTTATAAACATTTTATTGTATTTTAAATCAATAACTTATAAGTAGGTGCTTTCTAAGACATTCTTAAGCAGTTCACTCCTTTGGTTGTAAAAATAGAAATAATACACATACTCATATACACCAAAACCATGATTTTGCTTGAAATAATTAAATCATATAGTTTTCTGACCTGGTCAGAATAATGCAAATTAGCCAAAATGCAACTACATTATAATTCATGATTTTTACTAATTCATAATAACATGCAATGTTACATAGTTTTTCACATTGGCTAGGTTAACCTAGAGAGGCACATTTTTCTTTTGCTCAGTAAACTTTTAAAACTTGTGATTTTTTTCCGGTTTGTTTCTGCAGAGAAAATAATATATACAAAGACAAAAAAATTAACACCTTAATGAGAGGTCACTTACATATCTGCTGGTTAAGATCTTTTGAAAAGTTAACCCAAATCATGTATACATGTGTAAATTAACATGATTATTATCTATTTTAAAGGTAGACATACATACTACAACTGCCACTTACTCAATTCCAACCAAGTGCAAGATGCTGAATGTGTGGGTTCTGAGTCCAGTGGAGGAGACAGGTATATATGTATATACACACACACAGAGATGCCAACTTTATTATATGTTTGTGGCAAATATTGAGGTATAAGCAACTATTAAAGGAATATAAACGAGAAAGGTATTCCTTTAGCTGTAGACATTATCTTGGTATTGATATGACTCCCCCTAGCAGAATAGGCTGTATATACTAGGAGAATTTTGGTTCCTCCTTCTTTGTCAGCTTGTTTTCCTCTTAAGCCTCACATCCTAAGTCTCCTGCCTCTCCTCATCCACTGGCTTGTGCAAATGATGTTCCTGCCACTTCTGCTGGATGATGGCAGCTACAGCCCACGGCTCTTCCCTCTGGGCAAGTATGCCAGAAATCTTAGAGAATAACAACTGCCCTGTTTAGAGCAAAACCATCCTTCTGGGTAGCTAAAACTCTGCCGTGTTTCTGACTCAAGTATCCTTATCAGGATCCTTTCATGAAAACCACATATATAGGTAAAAAATCTGTGCCATTTGTAAAAGTCAGCCAGAGCTGGGGGAAGCAGTTTTATACTTGAGTACCAAATATAATGTATATTTAACGTTCAAATGATATGGTCCATAAATGTCAATTTTTGTTTTTTTCTTACAAAAATATTTATAAAAGTCTATAGTTAAATAAAATTAGAAATAAAATTTGCCATTTGGGAGAACTAGCTATAGAGTTGTCTTATTATCCATTGTAGTCTAATGAGAGAGTGTGGCCAGTAGAACTGTGGGTTCACAAAAGAGATTCTTCATCTTTGAGACATAACTGATCCACTGGTCTATCAAATGACAAATCATCAACTACTCTTCTGTCCTTGTGCAGCTTTTTGTCTTTCGGTCGCTTGATATCCAAGACTTTTTTCCTTTTTATTCAGGAAATGGTAAAGTTCTAGTTATGTTTTGAAAAATAAGGAATTAAAGATTTAAATCACATCAAATGAAATTGGAATATTACATATTGTTTTGTTATAATTAAGTGCCCTTGAATGTTTTCCTGCTACATGGAAAATAAAACTTGAATAATTATAGATGAGTAAGATATTTTTAGTGCTGACTTAATCATAAGATAACCAGACCATAAGAACTTGTTGACAAACTGAAAGTAACGATTTAGTGAATTAAACTGGAATATCATAATAATTTATGTTATATATGTTATATCATTCTAAGATAAGGTAGCACCTAATAACAATCATCCATGTGCAGACTCAGTAAATACAATTGTTGAAGTTCTAGAATTTGTTTTAAAAGAAATGTTAAACTCAAAAAATATTAAATCATCAAATAGTAAACATGTATGTCTGTTCATTTTTTGGAATATATCTTCCTGGCAAAATGACTACCAATGAATTACATTTTTACATTGTTTTCCCTTGTAACACTGGAAATAAATTGCAAAGGAAATTTCAGGAAAAATCCTAAGAAAAAAATTATTCTTAAAATTACTTTTGAATTCCATAGATCTTTTTAAAAATCACATTTTAAAGAAAAATATTTCTCAAAAACATTAGCCTATATTATTTTTTATTTCAAAATATTAAGAGGGTACAAATGTTTTTGTTACATGGATACCTTTTATAAACTTATTTTATGTTGCTGGTATGTAGAAACAAAATTGTTTTTGTATATTGTCTTTGCATCTAGCAATACTGCCACACTTCTTATTAATTTTGATATTTTATAGTGTCTTTTGGGTTTTCTATACAAAAAGTTATATAAATTACAATAGCATTATTTTTAAAAATTTAAATATATAGGAAAAAATCTGAGGAAGGAAAGATTTACAATACCTCTACACTGAAAATAGAAGCCATTATTAAGAGAAAGATCTAAATAAATGGAAGGGTATACTGTGTTGAAGGATTAACAGATTTAATACTGTAAAGATGTCAGATGTAAAAATGTTGATTTATAATTTAACATAACCCCTATCAAAATTCCAGTAGTTTTTTAATTAATTTACAAGCTGAAAATTCATATAAATATAAAAGGGCCACAAATAGCCAAGCCAATCTTGAAGGAGAACAAAGCTGGAAGACTTAACTAATAAATTTGAAGTACCATTATAAAGAATCAGTAATTAAGACAGATATTTGTGCAAAACAGAAAGATAAATATATGGAGCAGAATAGAAAAACTAAAAATAGACATGTAGATCAGCTCATTTATGGCAAATGTGACACAACAATGCAATGAGAAAAGGTGGTCTTTTCAATGAACAGTGCAAGGTCAAATGAATGTTATATAAGGGAAAGAAATGTATCTTGACCTGTATTTTACACCCCATGCACAAGTCAGTTCTAGGGAGATTGCATGTCTAAATGTCCATAATAAAACAATAAAGCTTTTAAAATCAGACAGGAGAACATTTGCATGACCTTTGATAGTCTGCATTTCCAGAGATCCCCTAGACCACCTACAGGTGCAATAATTCACTAGAACAGAACTCAGCAAAGCTGTTATACTCACAGTTATAGTTATATCAAAAGGTTACAGATTAAAATTAGCAACAGGAAAGAGCACCTAGGGCAGGGTCCTGGAGAGATCAGGCACAGAGCTTCCAGTTGTCTTCTCCGATTAGAGCTGTGTGGACAGTGCTTGCTTCTCCCAGGAAAGATGTATGGCAAGACAGTATTGCCAACCAGGGAAGCTCAACCAAGCCTTGGTGTCCAGGGTCTTCCCCACCCCCCACCCCCTAGAGTGAGGAGTGAGGGTGTCAATCTCATAGTCATAGCTAACCTCCCACATTGCTGACCTTAGATGCCAGCCCCTTAGTGGGATACCACATGGCCCAAGGTCCCCGCTGTAAATAACGGTGTTAGCATAGATATTTGGCATGGCCCAAGGCACCCAGGTACAAAGATACTCTTATGAAGCAGGCCATTCAGAGGGTGTACAGATTACCTCCCAGGAGCCAGGGGTAAGGACCATTACCTTTCTTTAGACAAGATCAATCCTAAAGGCAAAGATTTCTTAAGCAGGATACAAAAAGCTCTAACCATAAAGATAAAAAATGGTTGATTGGTCTGTATTAAGAAATTTTGTTCATTAAGAGAATGACTAGGCAACTCAGAGTAGAAGAAAGTATTTCCAATACGTATGTTTGACAAAGGACTGGTATCCAGACTACATAAAGAATGCATCCAAGTCAATAACAAAACAAATTGGAGGAATAGAAGGTGGACAACAGGCAAAAGATTTTAAAAGGCACTTCAAAGAAGAAGGTACCCAAGTCCCAACTTTGTTAGTTATCAACCTAATGTAATTTAAATCATGGTGCATGTGAACTATACAATAAAATCTTAAGCCCCTTAGCCGGCTGAATGGATGCCCTCTTGGCCAAGGGGACCCCACAAATACCCTAAAGCTGAGTTGCTGGCCATGAGAAGGGAAGTCAAAAATGCCTCATCATGTCCCCCTATCTTCTGGGAGATATCCTTTATAACTCATTAACAGCCCTAAGGCCATGCAAGACAAAGCTTAAACCACACCTTCAGTTCCTCAATTTACCCAGCAGATCTTGTGAGTCTTTGTCAGGTGACTTGTCTCTAATCAGCAGACTTCCTTAACTTAAAACCTTCCAAGTCTTCAGAAAAAGCTTCATTTCTTTACCCAATTACAAATCAAAGAATCTTTAAACCTACCTATAAGCTGTAATCCCCTGCTTTGAAATGTCCTGCCTTTTGGGGCCAAACCAATATACACCTTCCATGTATTGATTTATGACTTTACGTGTAATTCCTGTCTCCCTAAATTGTATAAAACCAAACTGTAACCCAACCATGGCAAGTCCACTTGCTCAAGGCTTCCTGGGTGTGACTCTGGGCCATAGTCCTCAAATTTGGCTCAGAATAAACCTCTTTAAATTATTTTACAGAGTTTGGGTTATTTTCCATTAACAAGAGATACCACTATGTACCCAGCCAAAATAGCTAAAATGAAAAAGATGGACAACAGAGTTGGCAAACACTGCTAGTGGGAGTGTAAATTGGTATAACCACTTTGGAAAACTGGCAGCATCCACTAAAGATGAAAATACACATACTCCATGACTCGGCAATTCCACTTCTAAGTGTATACCCATAAGAAAATACATGCATCCATTCACCAACAGACATACCACAATGTTCATAGCAGTACTTCATCATAGCAAAAACTGAAGACTATCCAAATGCCCATCAATAAAGACTAGATAAATAAATTGTGGTATAGTCACACAATGGAATACAATACAGCAATGAGAATGATATACAAATATGAGAAATATGTATGCATCTCACAAACATAATGAAATCCAAACACAAAAAAAGTACATTACAAATCCACTTATGTAAATTATACAATCAGTAATTTGAAATGAGGATAGCAGTTGAACGGTACAGGAGGAATGTAGTGAGTGGAAGGTGCACAAATAGGGTTTCTGAGAAGCTGTTAAAGTTCTTGATCTACATATTGATTATGCAGGTATTTTGGGTTTGTAAAATTTAAGCTGTCCATGGTTTTTAAATTTCATTAGTTAACATTTACATCTGTCAGATAATATCATGAAAAGCATCATGCTCTGATGGAAACAGTAGAAGTGAATTACTCTGCAGTTAATAAAACTTAAGCTTCAGGTCCTCTCACTTTCATGGGACCCTGTAACAGGAGGGAGTTGCTAGGAGGAGGAGGAAGTAGGTTCTAGGTACAGAGGGGAAGTAAGGTTTTGGTCAGAAGCATTTCTGTGTGAACACTTCTAGTTAAATTGCCTGAAGAGATCTCAGAAGAAAGATACCTGAATTACTTCAGTGATGTTTTCTAATTCTAAATATTCACTTTGCCTAATTTTTGTTTATTTTGTGTTCTTTTTCTTAAATATGAACCACCATCACCACTCCACACCCAGGGTATAAATTTCAGGTCTGACAAACCTAGATCTGCCTCTGAGGAGTCAGAAGAGATTGTTCTAATCCCTAGCTACAGTTTGATTTTTTTTTTTCACCACTAGCCTTACATTATTTCCATTATATTCTTTGCAATGAGTTCATTAACTTACTTCATTTCTGTTCTTCTGTTAAATACTCAAAACTAAATAATTGTAGTTTATCAGTCATTGCTTCAACTAAAACTGCTATGAAAAAAGCAGCTATTTGAAATTGCAACTATAAAGACTTACACAAGTGCTTTTCCTGAATATGTTGTATCTCAGTATTAATTTGTGTATATTTCCCATTCATCAAACAAAATATTAAAATAATGTTTACTCAATAAAATGAATAGTTTTTACTAAGATTTTTAAGGACATTGTTAAATGAAAGTGGCTTTTTTAAAACATGTATGTAGCAAGGAAGAGTGCAATGACTTGATTCATGCTAACAGTTTTACTCACTATTACTTTTGAACCATTGATCCAAATATCAACATAGGTATTCCAAGATAAACTATGATGTTCAAAAATTGTATGTAACAATTTAATATTTTAGCGCAACTTTATTAAATTCCAAACATTCAAATGAAAGACCTTCTTTGATGATTAGTTGGTGCTAATACCAGCAGACACAAGCTAAACGTCAAGTCCAGCAAAATCTACAGACTTTTCCATTTTTAATAAAAAAATTATAATTTTGCAGACAAAATATCAACCCATCTTCATTTCTGCAATTTAATCTTTCATTCAGTTACTATACATTTGGGAAATGGAACTTCTGTGATTTATTTTAGTGACTTTCCATCCAGCAGGCATTCAGCAGTGTAATCTACATACAACTTTGTTAGTATTTTGTGTGCTCCAGCCAATGAAATAATTCACCCTGTAAAATGTTTCAAAGGCTTTTTTGTTTCTAATTTCAAAAGCCATAATATTTTTTTTGTTTTAAGGAGGTTATAGTATCTATGTTTAAAATATTCAATTCCTATTTCATTAAACTAATCTCAAGATGAAACTACAACTTATCTGAAAATGTTTTGTTACATAAGACACAATAAGGTAAATTATTAACATCTATAAGGCCAAGGTAAAGATAGTTTTCCTCATATTTTTATTTCTTATATACATTGTACTCAGTTTCTTTGAGTAGATTACTTCCTTCCATGAGGATTCTCTGATATCTGTTTGATCTTTTTTGGTGTATTTAGGTATAATGTACCTGTGGGCTGAGGAAGCAAGTCTTCCAGTCTCCCTTATTAAAACAATGATCCATCCATCTCTCATGCTTCTCCTCTTTTTGTGTAGATTCAAATGTCCATCTGGTGTCATTTTTCTTCTGCATTTTCTCCTTTAATATTTCTTGTATAGTTTATTAATGATGATATTTATCAAGTTTTTAGTCTGAAGAAGTCCTTACATTACCTCAATTTTTAAAAGATATTTTCTCTAGGCATAAAATTCCAGGTTGACTTTTTTCCAAAAAAAGATTTTGCTCCATTGTTTTCTGTCTTGCATGGTTTCTGAGAAGTCTGCTGTAATTCTTAGCTTTGTTTCTCTGTATGTAATGTGCCTTTTTTCTCTGGCTGCATTGAAGATTTTTTCCTTTACTACTGGTTTTCAGTTTTTAGCAATATATTTATTATATGTTTTGGTGTGGTTTTCTTCATATTTCTATTTGAGAGATGTTGAGCTTCTTGGATAGATGGGTTTATACTTTTTGTCAAATTTGGACATTTTCCACCCAGTACTTCTTCAAGTATTTTTCCTCCTCCTCTTCTTGTGACTCCAGGTACCTATAAGTTAGACTTCTTGATATTTTCCCACAGACCACTGTCACTATTGATTTTTTTAAGTCTTATTTATTTCTATGTTTCCTTATGGATAGTTTCTTTTTCTATTGTCTTCAATTTCACCAATCTTCTCTTCTGTACTGTCTAATCTGCTATTAATCCCATTCAATATATTTTTCATTTCAGATGGAATACTTTCCAACTCTAAAAGTTCTTTTAGTTCATTTAAAGTTACATGAAAAATGAACGTAGGAAACTATTCAGGTAAAATACCATACAAGAAAATTTGTATGCCATAATTACAAGAAAAGATGACAGTAAGAAACAATAACCCTGTAGGCAGTGAAACCACACTAGAAAGACATATTCAACGTATATGTAAATCATTTTAAAATGAACTAAATTACATTAAGAAAATGATAGGAGATATGAAAATACAAATTAGAATTGGGAAAACTCAGAAATGAGCTGATACAGCTCAAAATAGAAAAGAATATTTTTGAAATAATGAGTAAATAGGAAGGAACATAAAATAGAAAAAACATACATGTGTGCGTGCGCACACACACACGCACACTCCAAATACAACAAATACCTTATATAAGAAATAAGTTAAAAGGAGGGAATTTTTAAAAAATAAAGATAAGAAGGATTTGTGAGAACATGATAATATTGAAGATAAGAGTCAACATGCTAATAAAAGAGTCCCTAAAGAAAAAAAATTTAGGAAGTAGAAAAACTATTTAAAACTTCCTGAAAATATCATTGTGAAATGCAGGCGGTCCCTCGGTTATGGATGACCTGACTTACGGCATTCTGTACTTATGAATAGCTCCCAAGGCTCCCCATAAGGATAATTTATAATTAAATAATTAAAAATTCAGGAACTAGTTTCTTCCATACATGTAAACAAACCCGCATGGTGTAAGCGGTTCCTTGGTGCAACATCTTTACACTAGCGGCTACTTTCACTGTTTACATGATCACTTACACACAGCATCACTTTTATCTTAACTTTTTTATACAGTTTTGTGAGTCTGTGTTTACCCTTATGACCAGGCCTCTAAAGCTAAAGTCCACTGCAAGTCCAGGTGAGCCTGCAGTTAAAGAGAAAGGTGATCACAATGGAAATGGAAGTAGAAATAAACATTCAGAGAAAGGCCAGACGCCATCATTCACTGGGAAAGCATTAGGCTTCAGTCACTCTATTATCAGAAACGATTATGAAGTATTAAGTGAGAATAGTGGAACGTGAAAGGCAGTTCTCCAATGAAAGCATCCATTATTACTAAGCAGAGTAATGAATTAATTATTGAAATGTAAAAGTTATTGATTTGGTTAGAAGATCAAAATAAGTGTAACATTCCTATTAGCTTAATGTTGGTGTAACATTAGGTAAGTGTTAATCTTTAATATTTTCTGAAATTTCTCCTATCTCCTATCTAAAATATTTGTATGTTTGTTTTTATGATCTGTTTCTTTGAATTAAAAGATTAAGCACAATAGTTTCTGTCACTTGTAACAACACAGGAATATTATTATTATTACAGTATTACACTGTATTATTATTACCACATATGAGCCATTATAGTAGTATTATTATTACCATATATGTACTGTTCATCAGAGATCCGAGTTACATACAAATCTGACCTAAAGAAGTTCTCAGGAATGTATTTCATCTGAAACCCATGGACCTCCTGTGTACATTAAAGGAACACACTGTTACCTGAGACTATCAACCCAGAAAAACCCAGACCAACACATACTCTCATAAAATTAACTAGACCTTAAAGAAAAAGAAAAACATCCTTTGGGAATCCAGGGGAAAAGAGCACATGTTTTATAATGAGATTATAAATTATCATCAGGTAGTCTTCGTCGTCTTAAGATAAAGAAAGAAAATTTAAGCCAAGGATTTTATATCCAGTAAAACTAATCTTGAGTACAAAGGGCATAGTCAAACTGTCATCTATATGTGTGAGCTCAGAAACCATTTTTTCCATTAGCATTTCTAAAGGAATCTACCAGACAACAAGCCTTAGACATTCAAAATGACTTAAGAGGCCAGGTGTGGTGTCTCATGCCTGTAATCCTAGCACTTGGGGAGGCCAAAGCAGGAGGATCACTTGAGGCCAGGAGTTCAAGACCAGCCTGAGCAACATAGAAAGGCCTCATCTCTACAAAATATTTTTTAAAGAATTAGCTGGGCATGGGGGCACATCCCTGTAGTCCCAGCTACTTGGTAGGCTGAGGTAGGAGGATCACTTGAGCACAGGAGTTTGAGGTTGCAGTGAGCTGTGATGACACGACTGCGCTCTAGCCTGTGCAATAGAGTGAGAACCTGTCTCAAAAAAGAAAGAAACAAAATGACCTGAGATAGCAACACAAGGACTGGCAAAGAGCATTAAAAGTATAATTACTTGTAGAAGTAAGGAGAAATGAAAGTTAAAGGGAGAGATTATAGTATATAATAACCATATGATCCCAAAGACTAGATATAATTTTTAAAATGGGGGAGGGATGAAGAATATCTAAAACATATGCAAAATTTTTTGTATTAATTTTCAGTAAATATAATCCATAGTGATATAATAATGTTATTCTAAGACTTATAAAATGGGATAAAGCAAATGAGTAATTATAACATATTCTAAATCTATTATTTCCTTTGACCTTGAGAAGTAGGATTCTCACTATGGAAGAGAAGAGATAGAGATGTAAAATAGAAGAAGTAAAAACCCTGTAGTTCTGAAGTTGTATAACCTTAGAAAAAAATCACCAAACAATAGCCAACAAAAATATTAACTCCACAAACTGCAATAAGAGTATGGCCTTGTTGCTGGGTTCTGGCCAAAGTAATGTGGTGGAAGTGATATACCCACTTCCAGGCCTGGTAATAAAATGATTTATGTAATCTTACTACTTTATCTCTTGTCAAGTTAAAAGCAAAGGATCCAGAAAATTCCGAAGAGGCCATAGGAGATGGCTTGAACTAATTTGTTCTTTTCTAGATATCAGTATATCTACTTGATAGCTTATATTTATTCCTCTAGAGAGTATGACCTTTTACACCAGAAGGTAGCATCTTCAGGGGTGGTTTACTAGTTTCTGGGGCCTAAGTATACTCACATCCCACTTATCATATATCCTTAAGCTTCAGTTGAAAAGTAATGCTGAAGTATTGCTGGGTAGTGCAATATAGAAACCATTTTCATTTATCTACTTCCTACCATGTATACTTTCTGAATCATCAACACCTTTCCAATTGTTCTTTTCAGGTCAGCCCAACCATTTGATGAGAATAATCTTGTTCTAATCAAGTCACTTTGTCTTTTCTATGTTGTATACTGGCTGTTGACATAGAGTTATGGTTTCTGGTTCTTCTTAATAAACACCCAACTAATCTCTGTGTCCTCATATTTTAATTATAAACTGGTTGCTACCTTCTGATTGCCACTTCTATTACTAAATATATCTCACTTGTTTCTGTCTCCTGAAACCACTTTTCAAATAGTTTCTTTAACCCAGATGGAATATCATTATTTTCTTTCTCATAAGATAGGGTTTTCTGGTTTTTCTCTTAAAGATCTAAAGAATTTGTAGCTACAGCATTTATAGATTTTTTTGCAGATTGTGTGGTGGTTGTAACTAGTGATAAAGTACTGAATTATATCAATGTATTAAAATGTGTTTTGAGCAGTAAAATAACACCACATTTTAGGCTTCAAAATTCTATTGAACTGCTCTAAAATCTCAGCCTTAACTAAATCACTGTTGACAAAATGATGGATGTTATATCCTTTTAAGAGTTTCCTTATGGGATTATTTAAAATTCTCCCTGCTCCCACCCATCCCATCTGTCTGGAGTGTCTGTACTACCTTGGCTCAAATCAAATATTGCTTTAGTTATTTGAGCAACATAATGACCTCTCTTGTCTTTTAGGCCCTTGGCTATGGTAAAGTTTGAAAGTGCAACATTGAATGTTAAATCATTCCTCATTACACTATAACACTGGCTCATATTCTCCAGTTCTACCTGATAGTATGAATCCATATCTAGAATCACCCTTTTGTTCTCTTAAAGCAGGAAAAAAAGGTGCTTTATTGTATAGAGCATAAACATTTTTTTCACTTAAAGGTTGCACTATAGATTCATATTTACCTTTCTGCTCCCCCTTAACCCTTCTGAACGACAGGAGACATGACCCCTTATCAAATAGTTCCCAGAAAATAGTAAATCTTCCTAAATAAGTGCTATGCCTTGTTTACATCTGAAGGATTTACTGAAATATTAGCTGCATTAATTTCCTAGGGCTGTGTTAACAAAGTACCACAAACTAAGTATAACCTAGACATCTATTCTCTCACAGTTCTGGAGACTAGAAGTCTAAAATCAAGGTGTTGGCAGGGCTCTGCTCTCTCTACAAAATCTGTAGGGAAATCTTTCCTTGTTCATTCCTAGCTTCTGGTGGTTTGCCAGTGATCTTTGTCTTGTAGATGCATCATTCCAAACCTCTATGTCATCATATGATGTTTTCCCTGTGTCTCCTGATGGAGGCATTCCTCCCTTTGAAACTCAGAACTCTAGACCAGCAGAGCATAAGGTGCAGGGATTGCTATGGTTTGAATGCATCCATTCCAAAATTCAGACATTGCCAATGTAATAGTATTAGGGGGTGGGGTCTTTAAGAGATGATTGGACTATGAGGGCTACTCTCTCATGAATAGGATTAGGTACCTGTACAAAAGGGATTGAAGGAGGAAGTTTGTCTCCCTCTTGCCCTTCCACCTTCTGCCATGTGAGGACACAGCATTCCTCCCTTCCACAGGATGCAGCAAAAAGGTACCATCTTGGAAGCAAAGGGCAGCCCTCACCAGACAACCAAACCTGCCCATGCCTTGATCTTGGACTTTCCAGATTCCAGAACTGTGAGAAAATAAATTTCTGTTCTTTGTAAATCACTTCATCTGTGGTACGTTATAGCAACACAAATGGACTGGGACAGAAATAGAAGCAAAAATTTTGCTAGTGGATCACTGTAAGTAATAGTGGTGTCACTGCTGTGTTCTCTGGGAGGTTTTTTATGTCTAAATCAGTGTCCAGTATATGGTGTTTTTTCTCCCATAGCCAGGATTCACAGGTCCAGAAAACAAGGAGTAGAGATGGGAATGAATCCTATGACTGTTTAATACAACTGTTTCCATACTATAAAGGTTGAGCAATAATAGTGCTTTGCAACTAGATAAAAATAACTCTCTCAAAAAAACTCTCAGCAAAAGAGATAATAGTTACTAATATATAATTATACCTGGCTTATACTGTAAAATTTGAAGGAGAGTTGAGATGCAGTTTGTGCCTTATTTGAGTTCCATAGAGTTCTTTTCTTTCTCCATCAGTCAGTGGTTACATTTTAGTTTTTCTACCACACATACATATCTCATTTATCCCATGAGAAAGAATAAAAGGATAAACTCAATCACATTAACAGCTCAAAAATAAATGAATAAACTAATGCCAATAGAGAAACAAGTATAAAAAGGAAAAATATGAGATGTTTGGGGTTTATGTTTTTTATTTTAAAATAATTTTTCACTAGTTTACCATAGTGAGGTTAGCGTCATTGCCATTTGCTTTGAGATCTTCATTACCAGATATATGATGTTCTAACAGAAAAGAATAGAAACACTATTCCATGATTTATTGTACCGCTCTTTCATATATAATTTTATCATTTATGTGATACATTTACATACACTATTTCACTTGTCATCACAAAAGACCTTTGAAGTAGATTTATCGCCCTTTTACAAATAAGGAAACTGAAGTTCAAGGCAGTTAAACGATTTGTCTTCAGTAACACAGTTAGTTTAGTGGCAAATTTAAAAATCAAAGTCCTGTTTTTTCCTACTATAACTCAGCTTCCAACAAATTTACAAACTAAATATTCTGTAGTGATTCTTACAATAGAATTTACTTGATGTATTAAAATTCTCCTTTTAAGCTATCAAAAGTAATGCTACCTGTATCTACATCATTCCAAAAAGTATAATAGCTTAAAATCAATTTTCCTTCATCATTTACTTATTATTAAAAATACTTTTGGATTGTTTGAAAATTAAAA
The DNA here is from genome assembly GCF_041146395.1 of Eulemur rufifrons. Lineage (NCBI taxonomy): Eukaryota > Metazoa > Chordata > Mammalia > Primates > Lemuridae > Eulemur > Eulemur rufifrons. Next base: position 113,341,546 of record NC_090989.1, read on the forward strand.
TATATGATAAAACAATTTTAGGGAAAAAGCAGTTATAGCTGAAAACTATCATTTCTTAGTCATGAGAAGATTTTTTAGTTATAGTCTAGAAGGTCTCATACACCATCCAATATAGTTTTCACAGTTACTTCATGTATGCTCCCCAAGGACATTTTAAAAAATTGTAGTAGGCAATGGTTTTTTTGATATACATTATCTGTTGTAAAGGATTGTAAGTCATCAGATACCACTGTAATTTAGAGGGTCAGAGGTGTAGCCCTAGAGAAAGTAATTCACTTTGAAAGAGAATGACTGTGCCACTTTGTTTAAAAACAGTATCTGTAGCCCTGATTCCTTCTCTGAGCTCTGGATATATGCATCTGCCATATTGCCCTATCCACTGGATGATTGCCTTAAACTTTACATGGCCCTACCAGAACTCTTGTGTCAACTCATTATCTCCATTTTAGTAAATGGCTAAAACCCAAGAAATTCTTATTTCTTCTTTTCTTCACATCCTACATTCGACCTATTAGCAAGTGCTATTGGATTTACTTTTAAAATCTACCCTGAGTCCAAATACTTCTTGAAACCTTGACTGCTACCACCTGAATCCAAGTTACCATCATATTTTACCTGAACTATTGAAGTAGTCTCCACAGTTCAGAACTTTTGAATGGTTTCCCTTCACATCCAGAATGTGGCTCAATGTCCTTACCTTTATCTAAGAGCCTACATACTATCCTGTCTGGCCTCATCTTATACCACTCTTCCCCAACACTGCCCTAGCTGTGCTATCCTCCTAACTGTTACTGGGAACACACCAAGCTTGCTCAAGCCTCAAGGCCTTTCCCCTTGCTGTTTCTTTTACCTTTCTCTGGAGGTCTTTGCATGATTCAGTTATTCCCATTATTCTGGTCAAAAGCCCCCTAAGAATCTTTCTCTGATTGCTCTATCTAAAATGCATTGCTCTCCACCACTCAATTCCTTTTTACCCCTTGATTCATTTTCCTTCATAGCAAGTATTTGCTTTTTGTTTTCATACAAATTATCTGTCCCTCCTGCAGGAATAGGAGCTTTGTCTTTTTCATGGCTCCGTCCCCAGTGCCTGGTACAGTGCCCAGTCCTTAGACAGAAATAAGCATTTTTAAATGAATGGATGAATGCATTTATTTAAATAATTCATAGTTCTAAAATTGAGGCAAAATAGTTTAATTTTAAAATGTGTAATGCGAGCTTAATAAAGAGTTATTTTGCTTTGGAAAAATTTCAATCAGCTAAAATTGTAAGCCAATTTGCTTCTCTGAGGAGAGTTGATCTGCTGAGTGAAACAACCATTAATTGGCACATCTGGTGGCAGGTGCAGGCATTGCAAAGATAAGGCCTAGGAAAACATAATTTGTCTCCATCTGCAGCAGTGGTTCTCAACTGTTGGCCACACATTAGAATCACCTGGGGGGGGGGGTCATAAAAATCTGATGACTAGGTGGAACATGAGAACAAGCAAATAATTCATAATCTTTGAGGGTTGAATCTGGGACTTCATTAACATTTTTTGAAAAGTTACCCAGCTGATTACAATGGACAACCATGATTGAGAACCACTGGTCTGGGAGGTAGGGGGATTTTACAGAACTATTCTTGATGTTGACAACAGTACACAGGTATTCAAATACCTGTTAAATGAATTAATGAGTCAGTAAATGAATGAATGTATGTAAAGAGTATTGATGGCTAATTGAACTCATGAACATTACTTGAAAAAACACTCAAAGAGCTTGGCCTACTGATAGTGTTGCCAGATCTAGCAAATAAAAATACAAGACTCCCAGTTAAACTTGAAATTTAGATAAAAAAGGAACTTTTTAAAGTAAGGTATGTCTCAAATATTGTATGGGACATACTAAAAAATATATTGATTATTTGTCTATAATTCAGGTTTGGCAGGGCATCCTCTATTTTATCTGGCACCTCTGCATAATCATGAGGGAAGAGTTAAGGTTCTCTTCTAAAATTCAGCATGTTATTAAAAATTTTAAACAATTCACTGTTGGAGGCCGGGCGCGGTGGCTCACGCCTGTAATCCTAGCACTCTGGGAGGCCGAGGCGGGTGGATCGCTCAAGGTCAGGAGTTCGAGACCAGCCTGAGCAATGAGCGAGACCTCGTCTCTACTAAAAATAGAAAGAAATTATCTGGCCAACTAAAATATATATAGAAAAAAAAAATTAGCCGGGCATGGTGGCGCATGCCTGTAGTCCCAGCTACTCGGGAGGCTGAGGCAGTAGGATTGCTTAAGCCCAGGCGTTTGAGGTTGCTGTGAGCTAGGCTGACGCCACGGCACTCACTCTAGCCTGGGCAACAAAGCGACACTCTGTCTCAAAAAAAAAAAAAAAAAAAAAAAAAAAAAAACAATTCACTGTTGGAAGTGGTAATTTAATCTCTCCTATCTTCTACTATACAAAGCTACCATAAAAACAGTCTATTATGCTTAGCAAATGGAATTTATTTTGCCTTTTAAAGCTTTTAATACAATAATTATATAAATGAGACGAGTTCTTCTGCATTATAGATTTTTCCAAATAAACTTGAAACTTAAATACTTCAGTATCTATTTTTGAATTATCAAATCTCATACCCTAGAGTAGAAAGAAAAAAAAAGGAAAATTCAAAGTGTTTTTAAGACCTATGAAGTACACTCTCAGCATGACCTGTGAGTCAGAGGCTACATCACAAGTGATGTATCTTGAATTTTCTCTATACCCCTAGGAAATGTAAGAAAGACAGGAATCCTCCAGGCTATAGACCTTTACTTCTCCTTAGCTATTTTCTGCTCATAATACTGACCAGCTAAAACAAAGTTTATGTGGTAATAATGAATAAGACCTGACTTTAAGGCTGGAAAAATAAAATTATTGGAACAAATCAATTGAATAATTGATCATGCAAGCCGAAGCCTCAAGGATACTGTTTTTTTCTTTCTTAAAGAGCCCATAAAAGTTTCAATCAAATCCTTTGCAAACGTCTGGTAAGCATCTTTCCACCACCAGGTGGCATGCTCACATGTTCAGAAACTCTCCAATGAGTGGGTGACCCAAAGAAGAATCAATTATGGTTCCTTATGCATGTAGAAAGAATGGAATGATGAAAATGCAAAACAAAAAAGGCTAGTCCTTAACTGTTCACATTTCCAACATTTTATTTTCCCAGTCAGATTGCGAAGTATGAACTGGTTCCTGTGCTTCTTGTAGAATTTCCAAAGTGTATTGCTTAGAGTTAGGTTGTCAACAAATATTTGATTTTATTTGAACACTGTCTTTTATTGTTTGAAGACCTTTTCTTCAAACTTTTCCAAATTTTGTAATAAAAAACAAACTTTTCCAGCAAGTTTTCCATTTATATGTCATTTCTTTGCAGAAATTTTAGCACCCATCCCTATAATTAATAGCCAAACAAAACAAAAAATCAGTAGAGAATAAACTGTCTATCCAAATAGAAGTTCAAATCCATTTATCCCATAATATTGAGACAATTTGGGCAAAGGCAACATCAGGCAAGCTGTATATTTGCTGCATATTGCTTGAGCTGACAATCTGCAGTGAGGTTACAAGAATACAGAAACTGATTTTTCTGACATTAAGTACATCTGGCATCATGTTCTTCATAAACATTACTGCACCTTACTTTTTCAGAGCTTGAGATGACATAATTACAGGCTTTGCCAATTCTCAGAAGCACATACTATTTAAGGTGTTTGATGTGGATATGGACATAACTTTGAAATATAAAATTGCAAATTTTGTTCCTAGAAGGATTGTCTTGGGGAAATGGATCCAGGTGTAGAGTTCTTAGCTCTATTTTGACTTTTAGAAGTTGTCCTTATATTTATTAATAGTTTGTGGTTCAGTACAAAGGCAGATGCTTTCAATTCAAGAGTTAAAATTATTTGATTCCCTAACTACATTGATCAAATTTCAAACACATGCATAGATGTATTTTTTAGTGCATTGATTTTATGGTTTTTTAACTGATACCTACAGTAACAATACTAGCTATTCCTTGCTGAGGCAGTATTGTAAAAGTCAAAGACAAGGGCTCTGGGAGTTTATCTTCCTGAGTTCTGATACCAGCTCTGCCTCTTACTAGCTGTGTAACTTTGGCAAACTCTTTAACTTCTCAACCTTCATTTCCTGATTAGTAAACTGGAGATAATAATAACATCTACCTCTTGGCACTGTGGACTAAATGAGAAAATATATACAAAGCTTCCAGCATGTAGTAGGCACTGGATGATTAGTAGCTGGTCTTTGTAAACTGGAAGTTAACACTTCAACTAACTCATCTTTGGAGATAATAATCTTTTAACGCTTTTATGATGATTAAGTGATAGGAGGTATATGACACTGAGCTTAGTGGCTGGCACACAGTAAACAAGTCAATAAATAAGAGCCATAATTTTATCATTCGTTTTCAGGCACTATACATACCATGTCTCCAAGAAAAATATTAGCCCCATTTTAGTGGGTAGAAACTTAGGCTCAAACAAGGTAAAAAGTAATTGGGCCAGCAGTCTAACCCCAGTCTGTGTCCAAAGCCCCAGGTCCTTTCACAACCATATATTTGGCTCAGCTGATATCACTAACTAAATGCTATTCTGTTGTTGAGAGAGCTGACATTGAGAGACCAAGAAACACATTTTATTTCAATTTAAATACTCAGAGATAGAACACTCCTCATACCACTTTGCTGATACTCTGCTGTGTAGTAACTGAAAGATACATCATTTACTCTGAGTTTTGAGGCCTTTTTTTAACATCACAATAATATATTCTATCATCTAGATAATGAAAATACAAAGACTGTGTGACCAATGAAAGAAAAGGGAAAGACACAATAGCATATTTTTTAGATTCTCTAAAATCTCTGACAGAATTATACCCTTGTTTGTACCTCATGGTGCACTTTAAAAGAGCAAGAAAGCTGATATTTTAAATTAGAAGTTTTTGTATAGAGATGTTACATAAAATTATTATTTTTACCTCTAATGCTTAGTTTTTACCTCTAGTGTTTATAAAATGCACCTGGCTAAATATAAAGAATTCAATCAGTCAGCATTCCAGATGTCTTGGGAAACATCCAGATGTTTGTGGTCTAAAGAAAAGATATTTTCAAAACAAACATTTTATTTCCCCGCTTTTCAGCTGCATGTGCTAGCTCAGCTATTACAGACTTAACCATAATTTGCTTTTTAGTGTAAAATAACCTGAATCTTTTCGCAGAGAAAATCCAATTCAAACATGTAAACTTTAAGTCACTTTGAAAACATTCTGGAAAATTAGAATGGTCTGTCTAAACCAAGGTTTTGCAAACTTTTTCTGTCAAAGACTAGATAGTAAATATTTTAGACTTTGCAGGCCACTTGGTCATTCTTGAAACTACCCAACCTTGCCTTTGTCGAGTAGACAGGTGTGGCTGGACTCCAATAAAACTGTATTTACAAAAGCAAGTAGCTGAAATGAATTTGGTTGGCCCTGGTCTAAATATACTGAAGACACCAGAGACACTGTATTTTGGGTAATAAGTAAACATTCGCCAGCATATATTGGGGAGGAGAAATTTCAAAATAGTGGCATCTATCACTATCTAGTTGATTTTGAAGATGTGCTGGTTATACTCATTTGTTCCCACCTCCCTACTCTCCCTTCTCTACTTCTGTCTCCCAGCATGCTGACCTTAACAGATTGTATCACCCTTGGGTTTTTGGGTGCTATCAGCAGGAGATGAGAAGCTGGGAGGTGAGAGAAACTCCTCCAGCTTTGGAAGTGCTGCACCCAGACACAGACACCTCACTGCCTGCCAAATCTGGACTGTTGTCTCCTAAAGGAATCTCATTCTGTGCACAAATCTTCCCCCTCTCTTCCAAACTAATTCTTATTTCTTCTGTATCTACCCCTTCAAGACAAGCATCCTGCTTATTCTCACTTAGAAAACATCTGCTAAATCTGTATTAACTAACCCTCAGGGTGGGAATTCCCTTTATTAGAAGAGTTCAAGAAATGCCTTAAAAAGTAAGAAAGGAATTTATCAAGGTGGCACCTTAAAGCCGCTCCATATAAAATAAGGGCAAAAGAGCCATTCTAGCAACTCCTACCATGGAGATAATTGTCCTTAAAGTGAATATTGATACTTCCAAGGAACCGAGATTTAGGGCACAGGTTTGTTGTATCACCTCTCCAAATGCAATTAGGGCTTTAAAAACAAGTGATATAATATCTGTTAATATTTGATAATATCTTATCTTTAGAGAACTTTAAAATTTCCCTAAATTGTCAGGTGTTTAGTGCCTATGATATAATTGAGAAATGATGAAATAGTATTCAAGTGGTGTTTTTTTCATGTTTTCCTCATGACAATTACAGATGTTACTGGTTTCACTAGCTATGTGTCTACAAAAAGTCTGTTCTTGAAAGAAATTATTTTAAAACTCTGTTCATGATCCATTTGTACTTCTGTATTTCCTGAAGCGTGCTTCTTGAAACACTAATCCTATGATCCTCTGTAAAAGAGTTTGGACATACAATATAGCCTGCTCTTAGAGGATGACAATCATAGGAGTGATTAAAGGCTCTGGGACATACTGTAGTAACCTCCTGAATTTTCTTCACTGAATATTTCCAAGCTTACTTAACCATGAAATCTCATTTTAAATGTGATTTGTTAACATTCCATGGAACTTTTTGTATTATGCTGGAATAAGGTATTAAAATGTTTGGTTTTGATCACTAGTAAAATTGCTACTATTTCACTCAGTTATTTTTGGAATCTACCAGTTGATGTAGATATTTGTTACTTAAAATTCTTAACTTTGGAAATATTTATAAGGAAAAAATTACAACTAGGCATTCCCCAAAATGTCTGTAAACACCTGTCAGCTCAAGTGTTAGGACTGCTAAAATCAGGTCACCGGTAGTGCTTGATAATAAATGCTGCCTACTCACGTCCAACATTCAACTCAAGTCTCACCACGTGGAGGCTTTTATCATCCATTATCTAGTTACTTGCTCCCTCCTTTATGTTTTGTTACTATGTTTTGACACTTAATGCTCATGTTTACAGTCAGTGCTTTACTTAACTAATCCCACTCCCACTAGATTATATTAATAAAATCCTTGACGGCAAAGACTATAATTAATCATCTTTGTGTTCCTAAGATCTAACACAATACCTGCTTTTAGTAGATGCTTAGTAAAGTGAATTCTTCTGCAAATTTTATAGAAATACTTTGTATTTTCACTAGATATTTAAGCAGTTGTGTACTAGAACTGGCATGTACCAGCTCTTGAGAACAGATTGTTAAAATCTGAGGAATTTTCTGAGCCAGTTGATTTCACACTAATATGCTGATATTGGGCCATGGTGAGAGTATTTACACTACAGAAATTGGCAAAAACCATAATCAAGGTTTATTTATTTTTTTTCCTGGAGAGCTAGTTGTTAAACATTTGCCAGCATACCACTATATATGATTATAATATACATCTTACCCATATATTATCTATATAATATATATTATATATTATTGCCTTTTATTTTTTCATCAAACAATTTAATAATAAAATATAATACATTTTTAAATTTTAAACATTTTAAATGAGTTTTCTTGTCTCCTCATTAGATTCCAAATTCTCTGTGGAGAGGACAGTACTTTCTTTTCCGTTATTGCCTCAGTGCCTAGGAATTTATAGGCACTCAATAATTGTATGTGGAGGAGTTGATGCCTTAAATAGTCTTTGAGTTTTGAGGACTGTGCACTAGCAGGGTGGTAGGTGAGGTGTCAAAAGGAATGAAAAATATAACAAAACATTTTGAGTTGACCCTAACACTGAATTTTATATTTAGAACTTTGGTTATACCATATATTTTCTTTCTACTTTTATATTTACCCTTAAATTTTAAATATATAAAAACAGATATATTAAAACCAGTGACATACTCATAGCCACAAAATTATAATCTCTGGAATATAGGATTTTTGTGATGATTAGACTAGAGAGACATATTTTCACTGCCATAAAACTGCAGCAAAATTAGCTAGACTTGCAGAATTTCCTTTGCTTTCCACTTTTAAAAATTTACATTAAAATCATTAATTTCCCGGGATACTAGTTGACCTTATAAACTAGTTAATTTATGATATGTGATGTCCCTACAAAATTTTAATACAAAAGTTTTTGGCCATACGTAAAGAATATGCTGTCTGCACAATTTCCAAGCAATATTTGTGCTCATGTTGTTACTAAGAAGTGAACTTTTAAGACCAAAGACATCTAAATCTAGAATTTCACATAAAAATATTTTAAATTAAGATATATTTTACCTATATCACACATCTTAATATACACATCTTAAGAGTAAAACTTGATAAAATTTTGTGTACATAAAAACCTCTATAACCATCACCAGATCAGGATACAGACATTTCCATCCTGGAAAAGAAAGTTCTCTCCTGGCCCTTACTTGTCAATACCCATTGTCCTTCCCATAATCATTATTCTGACTTCTACCACCATAGAGTAATTTTGCTTGTAAAAAACATATTTTTAACAATGTAGTAATATTTTTTGTTAAAAAATACATAAAAAGGAACAATTACTGTTTGAGGTATAGTTTGGGGCAAATAAAACCCTAGCAATTAGAAATTTAATAAAAATAATGGTTAGGTGCTCACTTTCAGGCACTTGGCAATACTTTTTAAAGCAATCTTTAAAAAATATTCTAACACTTCAAGAGTTATCCATAGCCACTATATTTTATTTACCTTTACCTACAGTTCAATTAAACAACATGGCTGTTCATATAAATGACTTTTTCATAAAAAGAAATTTTTTGTTTTCTGTGAGACCATTTTTAAAGGACCAAAAGTACAGTTTAGATATAGACACTCCTCCCAAGAAGTTTATAATCTAATAGCTATGGAGTTTATGTGGCTTTCATCTTTTGCTACTGTTTGCTTTTTTATGCTTTCTCTCCTAAACAGTATGTTTAAAGCCAGTCTGGGATTAGAATCTGGTTCTCCACAACCCTGACCCTATTGTTAGCTCAGCCTAGTAAAAAGAAAAATAAAAGATGTTTCCTTTGACTGGGGGCCACAATAATATAGCCACAAGGCCAAATAATTTTGCTTAAGTGGAACTTTGCAGGCCCTGAACAGATGATTTCTGGGAAAAACTCAAAGGGTGTGATTTTCTGCAATGAATCCGCACTGACAAGATGGACTTCAGAGGCTGAAATGATAATAATCATCCTTTGGGTGGTTTGGAGGTTTCCTGCTTCCCAAGTTGCTTTTGAGAAGGGAAGCAGAATTTGAGTGGAAATAAGCTCCTCAAGACAGCATTCTTTGGGTACTGCCTTCCTGGTCTGCTCCCCAACTATGTCTATGGTTCTCAGCTGGGTCCAGGCCTGAGATCAACAACATTCTGTAACTTTAATAACTGAATCAAGGCAACAAAGAAACAAACTGCAGATGCACTTCTCATAAGTGAACTAAGCACAATTTTCTAAACAGTAACTCAAACTAAAACCTCAAACATAAGTATAAAAGAATTATAAACATTTGTTATAAATATATTGTATATAGTATACATTATATATAGACTATGGCTCTAAATAAATCTTATTTTTTTTCTAATTTTTTTTTCTTTTTTTACTGACCACTAAACCACCAGGGAATAAATTTTAGATGTCTCCTTAGTATGGGATTGCAGGGCTTTCTCCTAGACCACAAGTGGGAGAGCAAGAAAAACAGTACCCATCCTCCATTTTACAGTTTCATTGGCAGGTTCCAGATTCTTAATCAAGAGGTAAATTCCATGGCCTTCAAGAATTACCAAGTCACATATACGTGTGACACTGCCTGGTGTGAGACACAAGGAGAAGTGGAGGCTTTGACTGACTAGAGAGCACCTGCCAGCCTAAAGGAGTTGAATCAATAAAACAAACAAACAAAAAACCAAGGCATTGGGTAAACACAACACCTTCATAGGTCCAATTCCACGCTCTGGCTGACCTATTCTCTACGTCTGCTTTCTTACATTTCCTGTCTGAACTCTCTTCTCCTTTGCTAACATTATCCCAAACTATTCCTCTGCCCTTTCTCAATAAAAGAGACTACTTTTTCCCCAGCATAGATGACATTATTTTAATTCATAATTAATGACAATTTGAACTGTACTCCCCTCATCTGCTATTCTGTATTGCCAATTGTTGGCAGTCAGCATCCCATCCCCTGCTCCATCCCTCTATTCCCCTAGTAGAGTGTAAGAAAATATACTAGTTACCTTGATTTGATTAATTCATATTGTATGCCTATATCAAAATATCCTATGTGCCCTATAAAGTTATACAACTATTATGTATCCATAATACTTAAAAATAAATAAATAAGAAAAATGTCACCAAGTGTGCTAAATACCTGCTTTATTGCCTATGGAACATTACACTATCTTAGGTTTGATCCATCAAAGAATATTAAGTTTTAGTTAATACTTTAACATTTGTTAAACTGTTTATACTTGATTCAAAATATGATGTCAAAATAATAAATAACTTTCTGTGGAAAACAGTATGGAGAGTTCTCAAAGAACTAAAAATAGAATTACCATCCCATCCAGCAATCCCACTACTGGGTATCTACCCAAAGGAAAAGAAATCATTATAACAAAAAGATACATGCATTGGTATGTTTATACCTTCTGTTCATCACTTTTCTTAACTACAACCTGATTGACCTCACAGGTTATAGGCAATGATTAGATATAACATCTTTAAAGTACCTTAGATATCTATCATATTCATTTAATATTAACATTTTGATATGCATTAGAATCCCTCTTTTTTAAATTTTAAAATTTTAATTATTATGAGTACATAATAGTTGTACATATTTACAGGGTACATGTAAATAAAAAAGCTTCATGAATGAAATCCTAATGACTTCTGTACTTTCCCTTAATTTTTTAAAAATATTATACCATCCAAAAAAAATCCTATTTTTCAAAGATATTTAATGCAATCTATTCCCCCCAATATCCCAAACTTAAAATTCAAGTTAAAAATTTTACACCTGAAATTTTGCCTAATATTACTTCTCTTTTCTCTTAATTATTCTTTTTAAACTTAAATTAAATTAATTCAATTAAATATTTCTTGGCTTCTATTGTGTGCCTGACATATATCCTAACTCCTGGGAAAACAATAACAAACAAGGAACTCACAGTCTATAAAGCAGAGGTTCTCAGAGGCCTGGGGTCATTTTTCTTTTCCTTTTTAAAAAAATTCTCACTGTAGTGGAAACCTTGAAAATCATATGTGGTGAATATAGAGGTGTGGATACCTCCCCAGAATCAATTTCTCTTTTCCTAGTAATTCTCTGAATTTTCATTTTGGTAGTCATAATTACTTCATGCAACCCTGCCTCTGGGCAGGGGGTGGAGCCAGGAAGCTAAAACCTAAGGTAGATATTGTATTCTCATGCCCTAACTTCAGTGATTGTTCGTGTTTGTACCACCTGAGGCTAATACACAGAAAGCAGAGACCTGGCAAAGAATTAGTCCTTGATGAAACTAATCCTGAAGCCCACTGAACACCTAGACTTTCCAGTTATATTAGGCAATAATCCCATTTATTTTTAGATTTGCTTTGTTTTACAATAAATATTAAGGTTCTGCTACAAAGAGACCAAAAAAAAAAAGTTGCTAAAATAAGCTAGTCGTTTCTTGCTTTCTTGTGACTTGACTATCCAAGGCTGAGAGGGCAGCTCTGTTCCATGAAGTCATCCAGTGACTTTACCTTGTTCCTCTGCTATCAGTCCAGTGGCCTCCTTTTAGAGATGGTTGAAGCCAGGCCACTGCCATGTCTACATTCCAGCCTACAATAAAAGGGGAATTAGAGGTTTGAGAAGCACATCCCTAATGTTTTAAGGCTAAAGCCTAGAGATGGCAAACATTACTTTTATTCATATATTAATATCAATTGGCCTAAATTTAATACGAAGCAGGCTTGGACATGTAGTCTCTAGCTTCCTGCCTAGCTAAAACTTGATTACTAAGGATGAAAAGGAAAATAGATTTAGGAGGACAGCTAGCAATCTGTCACACAGTTTAAGTTCGGTCTTCTGTTATTTCCAACATCAAAAGTTCTAACTGAGACATTGTTATAAGGAGAGACATCCCTGTTAACATTTGTATGCAATGAGGTGGGTACTATAGAAACACAAAAAAGTGAACCATTTTGCCTTCTTAAGCATTTTTTTCAACCTTAGGTATTACCCTAAAGATTAAAATTACAGTCCCATAGAGTTATTTCTTTAATATTTGTAGGAGAGATTTAAGCCATTATAAGGGTCTTGGGGATGTACAATAATTTTCCTTTGACCTGCTGTCTCACTATTTCCTCAAACCCAATCTATTATCTGATTTTTGTTCGGTCTCCTGTTTTACTTCAAGATACAGTATCCAAAATGGCCTTTTATTGAATATGGTATGTCATTAGCTTTCTGAACACATGCAAAACTAAAAATGTTTTTCAGTTAATCATTACTTTTATTTGCTCAAACAAGGGTAGAGAAATAGGCAATGGCATTTATAGAAGAGTACTTAGAACAATCATAACTTGCTCAACATTTATTATGCTTACTGGGCCATCTATGTGTAAGTAGGTCGTTTTAGCCATATACTTTAAATGTAAAATTACAATAATGGAATCTTTTAGTTAAAACCTGAGGAAATGATGTTGCCATTTTACTTGGGAAAAAAACCTATTTGCTACCTAATTTGTATCTAAATATTTACAGAGCTCAACTTTATTGCCAAAAAGAAAACAAAACAGGCACAGTTTCGGCCTGGTCATTCCTTGGCCTTGACGTTCTCTTCCCACCAACTCCCATTCCCCTCCTCTAGGAAAACATATACCCAAATGTTGATGGTCAGGCTATTCTAGGGTCAAATATAGTAAAATCAAACATTGTTTTTAAGCCGGTTCCTATACTGGCTCTTCTTTGTAAGCCCCTGTGCTGAAGTCAGTCACTCCTCTCAGTTATTAAGTGTTAATATTTATAATTAGATTTATCTACAGAGTTCCAGAGATTCTTATTCCCTAGGTCTGAGTTAAGACCCTGGAATCTGCATATTTATCAAATGCCCTAGGTGATTCTGGTATAGTTGGTCCTAGACCCAGTCTATGAGAAGCACTTCAGTTGACAGAAATCAAGTTCAAATTAGCTTCATTAATAACTGGTGCTACTGTGTGGATACTGAAGTCCCCAACCATAAAGCCCCAGAAAAATAACACCACAGTGAGGCCACAGAAACAACTGGAACAGCTGCTACTTGAATGTCACCACAACTCCTTCTCTGTGCTTATCTTTGTCCTTATAGAATAGACAGCCTTGTTGCCCATTGTTTAATCAGATTTTTTTTTTTTTTTTTGCTATTGAGTTGTTTGAGCTCCTTATATAGTCTTTTTATTAATCCCTTGTCAGATGGATAGTTTGCAAATATTTTCTCACATTCCGTGGGCTGTCTCTTCACTTTGTTGATTGTTTCCTTTGTTATGCAGAAGCTTTTTAGCCTTATATAATCCAATTTGTCTATTTTTACTTTGGTTGCCTGTGCTTTTGAGGTCTTACAAAAAAAATCTTTGCCCAGACCAATGTTCTAGAGCATCCCCCCAATGTAGAAGGAGAAGTTTCATAGTTTCAGGTCATAGATTTAAGTCTTTAATCCATTTTGATTTTTGTGTAGGGTGAGAGACAGGGCCCTAGTTTCATTCTGCATATAGTTATCCAGTTTTCCCAGCATCATTTATTGAAGAGACTGTCGTTTCCTCTTGGAGCTTCTGTCAAAGATGGGTTGGCTACAAATGTGTGGATTTATATCTGGGTTCTCTATTCTGTTCCATTGGTCTATGTGTCTGTTTTTATGCCAGTACCATGCTTATTTGGTTACTATAGCTTTGTAGTAAATTTTGAAGTCAGATATTGTGATGCCTCCAACTTTGTTCTTTTTGCCCAGGATTGCTTTGGCTATTTGGGGTATTATTTTTTGACTCAATATCAATTCCAAAAGAAGATATAAAAATGGCCAACAGGTATATGAAAAAATGCTCAACATCACTAATGATTAGAGAGATGCAAATCAAAAAACTACAATGAGATATCATCTCACCCCAGTTAAAATGTCTTTTATCAAAAAGACAGGAAATAATGGATGCTGGCAAGGATGTGGAGAAAGAGGAACTCTCTTACACTGTTGGTGGGAATGTAAATTAGTACAGCCACTATGAAGAACAGTATGGGGGTTCCTCAAAAAACTAAAAAGAACTACCATATGATCCAGCAATTCCAGTACTGAGTATATATCCAAAAGAAAAGAAATCAACGTGTTGAAAAGACATCTGCACTCCCATGTTTACTGCAGCAGTATTCACACTCGCCGAAATATGAAATCAACCTAAGTGCCCATAACCAGATGAATGGATAAAGAAAATTTTAAATATACACAATGGAATATTATTTAGCTATAGAAAAGAATGAAATACTGTCTTTTGCAGCAACATGAATGGAACTGGAGGGCATTATGTTAAGTGAAATAAGCCAAGCACAGAAAGACAAATATCTCATGTTTTCACTCATATGTGGGAGGTATAAAAGTTGATCTCAAGAGGATTAAGAGTAGATTGATGGTTACCAGAGGCCAAGAAGGGTAGGGGAGAGAAGGGATGAAGAGAAGTTGATTCATGGCTACAAACACACAGTTTAAGAGAAGAAATAAGACTTAGTGTTAGATAGATCAGTAGAATGACTATAATGTACCCTACTCTATTGTATATTTCAAAGTAGCTAGAAAAGAATAATTTAAATGATTCTAGCATAAAGAAAAGACAAATATTTAAGGTGATGAATATCCCAAGTACACTGATTTGGTCTTTACAAATTATATGACTGTATTAAATTATCACATGTACCTTGAAACTATGCACTTCTATCATGCATACATTTTTAAAAAAAGAATTATAGCCCTGACAAAGTCCAGATTTGTACACCTCAGCATCAGTCAGGCTGAAGATAAAAAATATCCCAGAGAGGTATTATTGGCCCTGCCTAGCCTCTGGATCAGTTAATTGTAGTCAGGAAGGCAGAGTCATGTAGAAACAAGGAAGCTTCTACCAGTACTAGGGTATCAAATGATGATGAGAGGCAATTGCTAGGAAAAGAAGGTTGTTGGAGAAGAACAGTAGCAAACTGGGCAGAAGTTGCCATAGATGTTCATGACAACTATATTCTGAAATTGGCTGTAGTGTAATTCAACTACTATAATTTCATAGTGTCTCTAAACCAATAACATTTAACACCTGGGCTTTCAAACAGTACTTTTCGGTCCAAAAATTTTTTTCTAGAACTATGGAAATGTTATAAGATTAGAAAAAAACCAAAGATAGTGTGGTGTTAGATAAAAATTATAAGCAAAGGCATTTAGTGAGAAAGTATAGTAGCCCAATAATAATCATTTCCCCAAGTTACAATTTTATGGTGATTTACACTTCCCAAAGTGCTTTCATAAAACCTATGCATATATCACTGTTACACCATCTGTCAGGTATGTAACTGCTCATATGGTGAGATATCAAGGGGTATGAAAATATAGCTGAGAAAGACTTGCCAAAAGTATCTCCCTCAGCTATGGACTGATAGTTGAGATTTTACCTTTAGAGATTTATTCCTTTGTCTTAAAGGCAATTTCCCCAAAATGAAGTACAATCATTTTTCATAACCATTTCTACCTCCTTGTGAATGAATTAGGCAGGTCCTTCCCTGAGAAGTTTTAGTGGTATAAAAGGGGAAAATACCATGGTATGGGGGAGGGAAGTAGAAAAAAGATAAATTTCTCCAAAGAGGAAAGGTCCAGAAAGGAAAATCCTGGGTTGGTAATTACAAAATTCTCCTCACCAGTCAAAAATTACAGCAACACTAGCCATTTAGCACCATCCATTCACAGACACAATTTTTAGCTGAAGAAAAAATAGATCAAAATGTTCATCCCTCCTGATTGGGACCGTGTTCATAAGATAAACATCAGAGACCCAACTCTTCATATTTTTATTCATTCATAAAGATGTGAAGTTCAGTGCTTTTATCAAGAGATCTTAAATATAGCCATCTGCCCTTTTTTAAAATAGTCCAGCTGATAATTTTCACTTAAGGCAATTTTATCCTTTTTCCATTTAATGGAAAATTTATTCCATATTAGATCTATAGTGAGGCTTTTGAAGGCTCTAGGGAATAAATACTGAGGTTTCCCAAGAAGCTATTTTCTCTCTTTCAACCTCAAATATTTAATTTTCCTCCTTAATCTTGAAGATTTGGTCTCCTACTACAAGAATTTTCTGTGTAGAATCACTTCTTTATCTTTTCAAACCTACCATTTGCAGATACAAACATATACACATATACATTTATTTATAGATATCTCTACATTTTTAAATATAAGATTCTGGGATCTTTAAAAATATTAGGATGTATCTTTTTACCCAACACATCCTTAGCAACTAGGTCTGTTACTGTTGCCTTTTGTGTTCATCTTCCAGAAAGTTTTTTAAAGAATTTTTGTAGCAATAAGATGAATTATGGCAATAAACAATAACAACTCCATCATTATTTTTAAAGAAAAAATTAGTAAATAATCACAATTATTAGTATTTTATTTATCAATTTCATAACAGACACTAATGAGTATAGTCTATGTATGTTAGCATGTCACTAAATTTAATTCATATTGATTAGTACAATGGTAAAGAACTAGAACTGTGAGATAAAATATTTATATTCTCCATTAGAATTTCAAACTTGGATACTTATTTTATGCTGTATATTATTTAAGTTACCAATGTAAAATCGTAACATAACTTTGTTTCTGGGAAATTGCAGATGTTTGATGAAAAATATATTTTTTCCTAAGTTGTTTTCTACATTACATAATTATTAAATTCATATTACATTTTGAAAGAGGTTTATTCATCTGTAAAATAGTTCAATGAATACACTTTCACCTTACAAATTCATTATTTAAATATCATGAGCAAATGCATTAAATATTAGTTAGCAAATATAGTGGTTTTCAAAGTATTGCACACACACCTTAGTTGCTATGCAAATAGACCCAGTGAGATGTGGAAAGAAAATATTAGAATATATATATTTCTAGTTAATTTTTAAAATTTTAATTCATTTAAAATGGCTATTTTAATGAATTTTCATAATATGTAAGATAGTGTTACAAGAATACTTGTATGTAATTTATAAATAAAATATATTTCATGGGTGTACTGATGTACAAAAGCCTTTTTGAATGGCATTGAACAATTTAAAAAGATATTACATCTATTTTTAACTTTTTGAAGAAATTGTAGAATATTTGTTGTAAATGGCTATACCAATATTCATTCCCACCAACAGTGTACAAGAGTTTCCTTTTCTCCACATCCTAGCCAACACTCGTTATTCTTGTATTTTTGATAATAGCTATTCTAACAGATATAAGGTACTATCTTATGGTGGTTTTAATTTGCATTTTCCTGATGATCAGTAATGTTGAACTCCTTTTTATATACCTACTGGTTATCTGTATATCTTCTTTTTAGAAATGTCTACTTAGGTCCTTTGTTCAATTTTTAATTGGGTTGTTTGTTCTTTTGCTATTGAGCTGTTTGAGTTCCTTAAATATTTTGAATATTAACCCTTTATCAGATATATGGTTTGTGAATATTTTCTCCCATTCCATAGGTTGCCTTTTCACACTGTTGATTGTTTCTTTTGCTGTAAGAAGATTTTTAGTTTGATGCAATCTCACTTATCTGTTTTTGCTTTTGTTGCCTGTGCTTTTGGTGTCATAATCGAAATACTGTTGTCAAGGCCAATATCAAGAAGATTTCCCCTGTGTTTCCTTCTAGTGGGTTTACAGTTTCAAGTCTTACATTTAAGTTTTTAATACATATTGAGTTGATTTTTGCATATGACATGAGATAAGGGTCCAATGTTATTCTTTTACATGTGGGTATCCAGTTTCCCCAACACCATTTATTGAAGAGACTATCCCTTCCCCATTATGTGTTCTTGGCACCCTTATCAAAGATCAGTTGACCATAAATACATGGATTTATTTCTGAGCTCTATTTTGTTCCATTGGACTATATGTCTGTTTGTAAACCAGCATCAAATTATTTTGACTACTGTAGCTTTGGTAATGTATTTTAAAATCAGGAGATGTGATGTCTCTAGCCTTGTTCCTGTTGCTCAAGATGGCTTTGGCTATTCAAGGTCTTTTAAGGTCCCATGTGAATTTTATGATTGTTTTTTCTATTTCTTTAAAGAATGCCATTGGGATTTTGGTAAGGACTGCATTGAATTTGTAGATCACTTTGGGTAGCAGTGGACATTTTAATAACATTAATTATACTAATCCATGAATATAGAATGTTTTTCTGATTATCTATGTCCTCTTAGTTTCCTTCATCAATGTTTATAGTTTTCAGTATATGGGTCTTTTCCTTTTTAGTTAAGTTTATTTCTAAGGTTTTTTTGTTGCTATTATAAATGTGATTATTTTCTTAATTTCATTTTCACATGGTTTGTTGTTAGTACATAGAAGCACACTGATTTTTGTATGTTGATTTTGTATCCTGCAACTTTACCAAATTTATTTATAAGTTCTAACATTTTGTTGCTAATGTTGAGTCTTTAGGATTTTCTGCATGTATGATCACATCATCTGCAAACAGGATTTTACTTCTTTCTCTCTGATTTTGATGCCTCTTATTTCTTGTTCTCATCTGATTTCTATAGTTAGGACTTTAAGTACTATGTTGAATATAAGTGGCTGGAGTGGGCATCTTTCCTTGTACCAGGTCTTAGAGTCTTAGAGGAAAAGTTTTCCATTTTTCCCCATTGATTATGGTGTTAGCTGTAGGGGTTTTATATATGGCATTTATTGTGTTTGGGTAAGTTTCTCCTATACCTATTTTATAGAGAGTTTTCACCATTAGTGGGTATAAAATTTTGTCGAATGCTTTTTCTGTATCTATTGATATGATCACATGTTTTTAAATCTTTCATTCTGTTAATGTTGTGTACCTTGTTGATTAAATATGTTGTACCATGCTTACATCCCAGGAATAAATCCCACTTGGTCATGGTGTATAATCCATTTAATATGCTGTCATTTTCAGTTTGCTAGTATTTTATTGAAGATTTTTTACATCTATATTTATCGGGGATATTAGCCTGTAGTTTTCTTTTCTTGTGGTATTTTTATCTGGCTTTGGTATCAAGGTAATACTATCCTCATAAAATGAATTTTAAAGTATTTTCTCTTCATCTATTTGAAGTAGTTTAGAAGTTTAAAAAAATCAGTGTTAATTCTTCTTTGACTGTTTGATAGAATTCACCCATAAAAATATCTGGTTCTGGGCTTTTCTTTTTGGGAGGTTTTTGATCACTGATTCAATCTCCTTATTTGTTATTGGTTTGTTCTGGCTTCTATTTCTTTTTTATTGAATCATGGTAGGTTGTATGTTTCTAGAATTTATCCTTTTCTTCTACGTTATCCAATTTGTTGGCATATAGGTGTTCATAATAGTCCCTTATGATCCTTTTTATTTCTGAGGCATCCATTGTAGTGTCTCCTCTTTCATTTCTGATTTTGAGTCCTCTCTTTTTTCCTAAGTATAGCTAAGAGCTTGTCAATTTTATCTTTTAAAAACACAACTCTTAACTTTGTTGATTTTTTCCTACTGGTTTTATATTCTTTATTTTATTTATTTCTGGTCTAATCTTTATTATTTACTTTATCGGATAATTTTGGGCTTAGCTTGTTCTTTTGTCAGTTTCTTGAAGTATAAAGTTAGGTTTTTTATTTGAGATCTTTCTTCTTTTTAATACAGGCCTTTATCACTTCCCTTTTCATGCTGCTTTCACTACATAACATTAGTTTTGGTATGTTGTATTTTCATTTTCATTTCTCTTGAAATTTTTAAAAAATATTCTTTTGATTTCCTCTTTGACTCAAAGATTGTTCAAGAAAATGTTGTTTCAGTTTTCCACATTTTTCTATTTCCAAGTGATCCAGCAATCCTACTTCTAGGTATGTATCCACAGGAAATAACATCAGTATCTCAAAGAGATAGATGTATTCCCATGTTCAATGAAGCATAATTCACAATAGCTAAAATATGGAAACAACCTATATGCCCACCACTGGATGAAGGAATAAAGAAAATGTGTACTATTACTCAGCCTTAAAAAAGAAGGAAATTCTGGCCATTTGTGACAACATGGATGAACTCAGAGGACATTTTGCTAAGTGAAATAAGCCAGACATAGAAAGATAAAGACTGAATGATCTCTCTTATATGTGGAATCTAAGAAAGTAAAACTCGCAGAAACGGAGGAGAGTAGAACGGTGGTTGCCAGGGTTGGATGGGGAAGAGAAATGAGATGTCGGTCAAAGGGTACAAAGTTTCAGTTATACAAAGTTTCAGTTATACAAGACGAATGGGTTCTGGATATCTAATGTACAGCATGGTGACTATAGTTAACAATACTGTATTGTATACTTGAAATTGGCTAAAGGGTAGATCTTAAGTGTTCTCACAACAAAAGGAAGAAAGAAAAGGAAGGGAAGGGGAGAGGAAGGAAGAAAGAAAGAGGAAAGAAGAAAGGAAGGAATGAAGGGAGGGAGGGAGGGAGAGACGGAGGGAGGAAGACAAAGAAAGAAGGAAAGAAAAAAAGAAAAAAGAAAGGAAGTAAGAAAGAAAAAAAGAAAGAGTAACTGTGAGGTGATGAATATGTTAATCTGCTTGATTGTAGTGATCATTTCACAATTTATTTCATATATCTAGAAATCAAGTTGTAGACCTTAAATATATACAATTCCTATTTGTCAATTATACCTCAATAAAGCTGAAAAAACTAAAACAACAACAACAACAAAGACTGTTGGAATTTGATAGGAATTGCTTTAAGCCATATAGCAATTTTGGAAGAACTGACATTTTCTTATCTATTTTTCAGTGTTTTTCAACAAAGAATTACGGTTTTATCAAAAAAGAGATAAATATGAATACTCAACTTGCCATACTTAATTGGCCACAGCTTATATCTTGGTCTTTAACGATTTTAATATATTATCATCCCAAGAATATAATAGGTTCCTTGAGGGCAGTGATTGTGATTCATTTTGTACAACGATGTTCAACTCAGTGCTCAGGATCTCATAAATGCTAATAAATCCTTCTGTACTGATTGAAATTGGGAAAAAAATGTAAGATCCTAGCATTAATCAGAAAGTGCTAAAACTATCAATTTATAGACTCTAATAAATAGTAAATATTATAGGAAGTAAACTCAACAATAATATTAAAAGAATGGATAACTAAAATAAAAACAATATTTGATTAATTCACATTCTGAGTGTAGTTCAATTTAGTAGTATTCTCTGTATCATATGTCTTGTTGATTATCATGCAACCTTACGTAAATTAATGTTAAACATCAAAAAAAACAAAAGTTGTAGATTTGTAGACACTAACTTTAAGTATAAGCTTCATTGTTCTCTGTTCTGTGGCTGGCATGTAATATAGTGCTTGACATCGTGTAGAGATGCTCAGTAAATGTTTGTGAATGAATAATTAATTAGAATGGGAAGATAGGGGCTCCATGCATTATTTAAATATTGGAAAGCCAAAGAAATAGGCCCAATTCATAAGTAGGCAGAGTCAATGATTCCCAGACTTGTTTTTTTTAGGATACTTAGATTTAGTGATTGCTGTGATTCTGGATTGTCTCAGGAAGTATAGAGCCTTCTGAAATACATTCCTTCATTTTTTGATAACTTTATTGCAAAACAAAAATAAAAACAAATAAGAAGTAAAAAAAGTAAAAAACAAACCACATAAGTATATAGTTGATATGCTAGAATTTGATTTAAACTTAATAAGGAAGAGGGCATTAGGGAAAAATTTACTATTGAATCTAAAAATGTTGAAAGGAAGCAAAATGAGACATTGACAGTAATACTGACAAAAACGTCTTTTACTACTAATGTTCAAAGCCTCAATCTTCAAGAACAAGTGCCATTTTAATTTTTACAAGGCTTTATATCTTTAAGTTTAACATGGTTTCTTGGAGTCTTTAAAATTAAGCAGTAAGAGAAATAAAAATTTAGGGAAGAATTCTTTTTAAAAAGGAATGAGTGCATAGCTTCTCATAAGGAAATTATAGACCTGTTATTTTGGAGGGTATGGTACTATTTTCTCAGAAACCTGCAGTGTGCATGCCAGCAAGGTGTAGGAAATGAAGTAAATAAGATTACTATTGACACTTAAAGTTGAAGATCAATGCAGAGGGTAAAATCGCATGGGTGTGCAAATCCACTGGAAAGAATGCAATCTTGGTAGTCCCCAGACTGACTAAGTCAACATGTTTTTGATTTATCTTATTTGTTTATTTATTGAGGCAGAATCTCACTCTGTTGCCCAGCTAGACTGCAGGGCATCATCATAGCTCACTGTAACCTCAAAACTCCTGAGCTCAAGGGATGCTTCTGCCTCAGCCTACCGAGTAGCAAGACTATAGGTGTGCACCTATAACCACGCCTGGCTAATTTTTCTGTGTTTTTGTAAAGACAAGGATCTTGTTCTTGCTCAGGCTTGATCTTGTTCTCAAACTCCTGACTTCAAGCAATCCTCCTTCCTCAGCCTCCTTAAGTGCTAGGATTACAGGTGTGAGCCACTGGGTGCCCGGACCAAATCACCATATTTAAAGAAAGATTAGGCCAGGCACAATGGCTCACACCTGTAATCCCAGCACTTTGGGAGGCTGAGGTGGGAGGATTGAAGCCAGAGGATCGCTTGAGGATAGGAGCTTGAGAAGAGCCTAGAAAACATAGCAAGACCCCATCTCTACAAAAAATTTAAAATTAGTCAGGCACAGTGGCTCTTGACTGTAATCCCAACTACTTGGGAGGCTGAGGCAGGAGGATCACTTGAGCCCAGGAGTTCAAGGATACAGTGAGCTGTGGCCACTACACTCCAGCCTGGGTGACAGAGCAAGAACCTATCCCTAAAACTAAGAAAGAATGAAAGGAAGAAAGAAGGGAAGGAAGGAAGGAAGGAAGGAAGGCAGGCAGGCAGGCAGGCAGGCCGGCCAATAATGTGGGGGCTGCTCAGTCAAGGAGCACCTACTTAATAGCTGGACGTCAGAGTATTTCAGCTCACATGATTCTGGTATAGCTATGTATGCAGGGAGTGTAACCAATGGAATTTTAAGATTTCTTTTTGTTTTTTAAAAATCAAGACCATTCCTATCATGAAGTTTAAGTTAGTGTTTCTGCTTGATCTGATTCTATCCCAACATGGACCTTCTCCTGATTTGGTTGCTCACCTGAGCTCACATACTGATTAAACAGGTTTGGGTTCTTTATAATTTCCTGGGATCGTGGTTTCCTAAGGTGAACTAATTAAATGGCTTCTGTTGATGACTGAGTTTAGGCTGAGAAGACAATTGTGCTGAAAATGCAGACATTCCAATCTATGAGGCAGAGTTCTTGTTATGCGTGAACAAGTTGGCATTCTTTGTCTTCTTCCAGCTCAGATTCATTTTAGGAACCAAGAACCTTGCTCAGGTATTATCACTCTTGAATGAGGACAAAAGCAAAGTCCTGGGCATTTTTCAATGTTAAAGGGTTGGCCCGAATCCAAGATTTGGCAGTTCAGTGAGCTCCTGCTAGCCTCCACTTAAAGAACTTAGCTGGGCTACCTCTTCTGTGCTGTCTCTCTCTTACCCCAAAAGGAATTTTTACACAAAACACAAAGTCAAACTTCTATCTCTGCACAAAAGAACAATCAAAGAAACTACAGAAGACTTGGAGGACAACATGGACATTTGTTATACGTTTTCCTAAAGAGATGGTACAATAATTTCACACTGTGCATCACATAGCAAAGCTCCCCCAGCTCTATTAACAGCTCTCCTCCAAGCTTTCACACTTGAAGCAGCTGTTTTAAAATCAGTCTCTCTCCCCACCCCCTTCTTTTTGCAGGTGATCCTCTCATCCACACCCCCAGCATTTCACAGTCCTTAGCCCAGGCATTACCCCTTTCGAAATCCGCCTGACTTCTAACCTATCATCCCTCTGAGAAGAGCAGTTGTCTTTGAGTGCTGCTCTTCTCCAGAACACAGGCTCTGTGGAATAAAATCCTCTACCTCGGTACAGTAGTGGGAATAAAAACAGCCTTGGAAAAACAGTCTTTGAAATAATGTATCATTTTTGTTTTAGAGAATAAGCAAGTATCAAATGGGGTATTTCTTATTTTAGCATGGGCATAAATTCTTTAAAACTGTAAAAATAACATTGAGAGAAAATGATTATTTAAACTGTTAAGTTTGGTAATAAATGACCGTATCACAGGTAAAAAGGGAAGAGCATTAAAAAAAATTCCAAGGGGTATTTGAAAATGTTTGATAATGAAGAGATACTTAAAAGAATTATATTTATTGTTTATATTAACAAGCCAATTGCTGGAAAAAACATACCCCTTAATCTTAGGCCATTACCCAGGCTACTGTATTTTGTTTTTATTTTATTTGAAGGAAAAACTACTTGGCTGGACTTGACCCAATTCTTTTATTTCCTGGCAATGTGATGCTAAGCAATTCACTTCATTTCCTTGAACTTCAGTTTTTTTCACCTGTAACATGGGTTCACATTTGTCCTGTTATAAAGATTAAATGGTATAATTTTACATGTATAATAAGAAAGTCTTAAAAAATAGCACCACAATTCTCCCTAAGGAGAAAGTTAAGGGACAATTGCCTATATGCTAGAATATAGGTGAGAGTTTGGGCTATTTTTTTTTTCCTCAAAATGATTTCTCCCTCCCAAAAAGATAGCAGCCTTAAATTCAAGTTTCATGTTATAGGACATTCTTTCAGTAGTGTCACATTGAACAACAAAAAAACTGTTTGGAGAAGATTTGGGGAAGATTTCTGAAACAGCTTCAGTCAATGTTAATTTCACTTGTTTATAAAGGTCACCCAAGAGAATTCGTTACAAAAAATGAGGCAAAGAAATGTAACCCAGCTGTAGTCATTATTCCCAATTACAACCTCTCAATTGCAACTGTTGAATGTCATTGTAAATAAGACTTAAAGGTCACTTTAAAAAGGAATAAATTAAATAGTTATATTGTGGAGAACATAAATAACAAGTGTTTGTTATGGCACTTGATAAAATTTCAGTCAACACAGCATAATTGGATTAAAAATGTTATACTTGAAACTGGTTAGAAATAGATGAATTTGATATGTTTTGGAAAACTGTGTTAGGTGACTCAACAATGGCTCTATTGATGGCAAAGATACCCATGTCAAATGTGAAGAATTTTCATGAGCCATGACAGTGGGGAAAACATCTGTATTTGAAAAAGCAGTATAATATTATATGCGGTATGTTTTCAAATGTAATTGTATGATTAAATTGATGAATAATACTGTAAGAAGACATTTGATTATTTCATCTACACCAATCATTTACATATTTAAGTTGGCTAAAAACTTTTTAAAGGTGATCTTCTCTTTCGGAAATATGTTCCTGGATACCTTACATTCAGGCATATATGGTGTCTTGATGAGCATCTTGTTGGAGAATATGTGACTCTCAAAATGGGAGATAAGTTTGCTCCTTAGAGAAGGGGGCAAAAAAGAAGGAAGTGGGGCTAGAACCATCTGAAAATATGGGTAGCAATCTCCATAGAGAAAAAGGCTAGTGCACATCCCCAGTGATGGAAAGACTGAAGGATGGGAAAAGAACAAAGGTGAATAATGTTCCCTGTGCTGTAATGTAAGTCCCTTCCAAGCATTCCATCACCCCAAATCTTCAGAAAGTTCTGTACACTTTCACATGCTTTGTGTGGGCAGAGTTTTTTGTAGAACTTGAGCAGGGATATGTTTGCATCTGAGTTGACACCAGAACTGAGGCAGAAGGATCCTGGAGGCTGAAGTGACCTTAAGAATACAGAATATTTCTATATTCTCACCTTGTACTTGAGGGAAACTTGAGGAAGTTGTGGAGTGTTCACCAAGCAGAGGTCAGCTCAGTCTCTCCCAGATCCCATAGGAAAGTGGCCCAGATGATACCTGGGCCACAAGCATCTGGGAGTTGAGAGCACTAAAGTGCTTTATAAAGTTAAGATAGTATTATTATTCTCAATCCAATGATTGGCATCAACAATTTAACTAGTTCTGATATAAATACAATGGAATTTTCTTTGTTCAATTCTAGTCTATGACTTTTTTTTAAAAAAATTACATTTGAGGCCCTTGTGTGTGTTTATAACTCAGATTAATTTTCTCTTATCTTTTCTAAGCCCTATTTTCAAATAAAGAATATTTGAGTAACCATTGTTAATTTGTAAGTAAGTATTTTATGAAATAAGGATAGAGATTCATGTTTTTATTGAAGATAAACCTGTTACTGAGATAACAATGGGTTTGGATCGTCTTCATTTAGTTTTTACATGAAATTTAAGTGCTTTTGCTAGAGCTATGCACTTACGAAGATTTTTTTTGTGTACAATTTTATAGTTTAGTTATTACCCTCACTTAAAAAGAACCATACTGGAAGTTCAACTGTATTATTTATTTTACCAGGGAGCTGTTCCCAGGAACGTAAATATTAGGAGTAGAGGATGTCTGGCTCACAGCACCCTCATGGATAGAGGAAGGCTCAGACAAGATCTTTAGCAAAATTACTTTCCAAAGTTAATGGGAAAAGCATTAGTTTCTAGAATCATAACTTCTTAAAAATCAACATGAGGAATTAAAACAGCTTCTAATTTTATTCTAAAATGGTCTCCTTCATATATTTCTGGTTTCCAAAACAATACAAAAGCTTTCATTATTTTTGGTAAATGAAAGGGACATGAAGTTGTATCTGTTAGTAAGTATTGCCAAATTAGTCAGTCTTGTTTAAGCCACTTTATATCTTAAATAATTTTAAGTATGTATCTCTCTTGAAAGCATGCATCTATCTTAAGCTGGGCTGAATGATAAAGAAAAAAAAGCCAAGTTAAAAGCTGACCATGCTTTGCAGTTTACAGTCCTCTGCCATAAGGATTTGTTTTTAAGGAGGTTTAAGACGGAGGAGTGGGGAAGGCCAGGACTGCAATTCCTCAGTCACAAAGGGTTCTTACTGTGATCCCCATGTCTCTTGTTATCGTGGATCTATTTCTGTAAAACTTGTAGTAGTTATTTTCTAAAGAAAGAATTTGAGGCCTAACTGCTGATATATAATTATAGCAGTATTATGATGTCTTTATACCAGATATGAAACCATTGCTAAGAATGTTCTTGAGAACCAATTTTTCCCCTTCTTATAAGTCCTTCATGAAATCTGCTTCTGCGTTTACTGTAAAATCTTGAAGACCTTGTGTCTCAGACACTCATTATCATCTATATAAAGTTTCATGTGAGGAAGTTCTTTTAGAATTTACTTTTGAGGCCCCAACTTTTCACACCAGCAGAGACGAATGAAAAGTCAGAGAGGCACAACTGGAGAGAAGTTAAGTCAAAAAAGAATTCTAAGAGGAAAAAAAAAAAAAATTTGTCCTTGGCCAACCTTATCTATGATACTTTTATTCCTCGCCTTGGAAGGCTCTTTTGTTCATCCATGAGGACTCCATTTTGTCCTCAGGGTTAAAGTAGCATCGGTAAGCCCAGGTTCACGTGCTGTGCACCCTGCTTCCTGTGCTTGTGGCAGACACCGCTAGTCCATCTAGGTATTCTTTCTGCATGACCTCAGAATCATTGTCAATACAAACAATTGGCAGCCACCATCAAGCGGTCACTATTGGCCTACAAGATTAAACCTATCTGTCATCTTTAGGTTAGAAAGTATGACTAACAATTCCCCTTTAAACACTCTTATTGATGTTGGTGTGAAGACATTGAAACCTTGTCAGTTTTGCAGATGACATCATGGCTGTGTGTGACTGTTAAAAGGCAGCCTAGGATTGTACAAAGAACAGTGACAGTGATCTGGGTACAAGTTCAGATTTTGACTCCCCATGCGATACTACAAAAATCATCTTCCTTCTTTGTCCCTTTTGTAAAATGAGTATCTTAATTTATCACGAGTCTGCAGTTAAGATCTAATTTAATAATGCATGTGAAACCATTTGTAAAGTATCCACTGGTATACACGTGAAATCCAGTGTTATTCTTATGTGTTCCTTGGAAAACTGTAAGACAGGCATATGTTTTACTCATCTATTGTCTTCATCAGCTTGGGGTACCATAACAAAATACTGCACACTGCATGGCTTAAACAACAGAAATTTATTTCCTCACAGTCCTGGAAGCTAGAGAGACCAAGATTAAGATCTTCCGGTTTCTATTTCTGGTGAGGGCTCTTCCTAGCAGATGGCCACCTTCTCGCTGTGCCCTCATGTAATGGAAAGTGAACAGGCAAATTCTCTGTTGTGTCTTCTTATAAGGACACTAATCCTATTGGATCAGGGCCCTACCCTTATCGAGTTATTTAACCTTACTTCTATAAAGGCCTTATCTCCAAATACAGCCATATGGAGGTTAGGGATTCAACCAATGAATTTGGGAGATACATATTTAGTCTATAATATCTATGTGTCTTGAACCCAGTCATATCAGCAAGTCTGACTATGGACACTGGGAAGCAGCATCTATTTTTATTATACTAGGAAGATTCAGGCAGTTCTGGGCCAGGAGAAGCCAGGCTGATTAGTATGGTTCTTATGATACTAGGGAAGTCATATTAAATACTGAGCCAAGTGGTATCAAGAGACTTGAGTTCAGTTAAATGTTCAAGAAAAAGAAATGGGATCCAGCTTTGAAGTCTGGCTGAACATACACGGGGATCAGGCCCTGGCTCACTTCCTCACAGGGCCCCTCTCAAAAATCCCAGAGTGGAAAGCTACGAGGCCTAGAGGACCCATCCCAAGGATAGTGAAGCCCCAGGATGTAGCAGACATCATGATACCTTGCACAAGGGGTAGATACGACTAGTGCTGCTATCTGCTCATTATCTAGGCAGGGCTGTGGTCATACAGACCACTCATCCCTCATAGGCAACTGAAGCAGGTTAGGCCATTAGATCTGAAGAGCTGGAAATTTTCCCTTCCTTTCTGTTCTCCTGTCCCTCCCCTTCCCTGTCTGCTTTCTCCTTCTTCTCCTTTTCCTTTTCCTTCACCTTCTCCCCCTCCTTCTCCTCTCCCTCTGCTTTTTCTTCTCCTTCTTCCTCTAGAATGTATTAGAGGAATATTTGGCTAAAGATTAGGGAAGACCGCCTTCTCTCTGCCAGGCCTCGTATAAATCAGTACATGGCCCAGAAGTTTCTCCCAATGGAATACGAGAACCCATTTTGAAAATGAAATGTCACATAGGATTTCAAGTTGAAGAGCAGATGAAAGTGGAACTGCTTTTTCCAGAGAGAGGGAAGAAGTGGAGAGGGGGTTCATGGAGGGTGGCTATGGCCTCTGAGAGGCACATTTTGAGAACCACTGGCTTTGGGCAAGGGGTCTTCAGCAGATTCACTTATTGGATCCTATCCAGTATGATGGAGCTAAGAGGAGAGCTCCAGGTATTATAAGACAGATTTAGCTCAGTTTTGAAAACAAAAGAAATAGAAATAGAAACATCCTGTTTAGGACTGTGTAAATAGGTTCTTTTACAAAGCAGCAAACTTCCTAACACTTTAAGCATTGAAGAAGGGGTAGTTAACACTTTTTAGAGACATAGCAGTAGAGTTGCCCTCATCAGGTGAGACTGGCTCAGATGACATCAGGCTATTCATTATAACCCTAATATTCGTGTATTCTCTGGTTATGTGGACATCTTAGCAACATGCAGAGGCCACAGGTAGCCGAAATATAGAGAATAGTTGAGGAAAACAATACTGAGCCTGCAGAGTATACGATTATATAAATTATGACTGTAGATGCCAGTTCTGGCCACAGCAACTTGTCAATACCAACACACAAAGGGCCACCTCAGCTTTCCAGCACTGACATATTAGGTCAGACTAATTTGCATTTATTCAATAACAGCAAGGGTGAGAAAAGCAGTGCTCCCAGGTGAAACAGTCACAGGAAGGAGCACTTCACTACAGAGAACAGAACCCTGAGCTTCTGTGTCTGGATGGCCTTGATCTCCTGCAGGGATCCAGGCCATTGTTCTGTTCTCCCCTCACTTGAAAGTTGAGACTCTGGAGCCCACTGGACTCTTGTCTGACAACATGATTTGATCCACAGTGACAGCCCAGGCAGTTCTCCTAGAGAAAGAAAGCACCGTATCTACAAGGGGACCAGTGGACCAATACCATGCAGCTATCCACCTAGAGGGTCAGGTGCTGTGGCTTTTTACCTCACCTCTAAGGAATTTACCTGTGTGACGGGGGGGTGGAGGGGAGAGGGGTGTATGTATTAATGTAATAATTCTACCTTGGATAACAATAATAGTTAAGTGAAGTATCCCAAGAATGGAAAAATAAGCACCACATGTACTCACCAGCAAACTGGTTTCCCTGAGTGCTCATTTGGGAATAACACCAATTGGGTATTGGACAGAGGTGGGGGCTGGGTGGAAGGGATGGATGTATGCCTACTTGATGAGTGCGATGTGCACTGCCTGGGGAATGGACATGCTTGAAGTTCTGACTTGAGGGGGCTGGGGTGGGGGGAGGGGATGGGTGCACACCTACATGATGAGTGCGATGTGCACTGTCTAGGGAATGGACACAATTGAATCTCAGACTTGGGGTGATGGGGAGGCATGGGCAATATATATAGCCTGAACTTTTGTACCCCCATAATGAGCTAAAAAACAAAAAAATAAAAAATAAATAAATAAATAAATAAAAAATAAAAAGAAAGGTACTAGGCCAATCTCCTCATCAAAGCCATGGATGTCACTGTGCATCTCAGACCCACCAGCCGTTTTGAGAATAGTCTCAATAGTCAGCAAGGCTGAAGCCTCTCTGTATTTTGAATGCTCAGTTCTCCCCACTGTCCTGCCAGAGGGCATGGTCAAGGCCAGTACTGTTTCTGCCACCATTTTCTGTTCAGCACTTCAGTTCTCAAGGGGACCATATAGCCCAGTGTTGCCCTGAGACCTGGGCTTTGCAGAGCCTGGATATCACAAATATCAAATTGCAAAGACTATGAGAATTTTTATTATTTATTTATTTATTTATTTACATTTGGTAACTGATGGAGCAAATGGGAATTATAAGAGAGGGATTTACGAACTGAACTGGGAGTCCACCTGGGCCACAGGGTGCAGGGCTGAGAGGCCTCCCCCGTGAGAGTGGTGGTATGGTGGGGAGGGTGTGGGTAAGGAAAATCACAGCCTCTGCCTCAGGAAACCAGACAGAGCAGTTGCTTTTATCTGAGGCTGGATCTTATTCATTCAAAGTAGTATCTAAGCCAACTGGATCCCCTAGATAACTGTTTCCTCCCTAACTTTTGCGGGGCACTGGAAAGTGTGAGAAGGAAAAGTGCACTGTGGGAAGGAGACCCTGCTCCCTTTAGCATTCTAGGGAGCCTGTCTGGGTCACTGTGCCTGGGCCCTGGTTTCTGCCCTGCCCCACCTCAGCACATGTGCTAGACCAGGAAAGGAGTCTGTTCCTTTGGCCACCAAG
The DNA here is from genome assembly GCF_041146395.1 of Eulemur rufifrons. NCBI lineage: Eukaryota > Metazoa > Chordata > Mammalia > Primates > Lemuridae > Eulemur > Eulemur rufifrons. The sequence goes on from NC_090989.1 coordinate 113,373,304, forward strand.
TCTTCAGGGAGATAGCTGGGAAAATGGCTAGAAAAGCTTGCCTTGGAAAGGAGGGAGCCCACGCTGTACTTTTTCCAGTCCCTTGTGCTGGGGCACATTGAGGAGGACTAGATCCTACTTCCAAGACTCTAGTCATAGTCTACGATCTGACTCCAATAAACTGATTACCTGCAAGAACAACACTACCGCCTTCTCTTCTGGGTTTTAGCAGTTACTACCCAGAACCTTAACCTTCTGCCACTATGCCTTCCCCCCGAACACCCACTGCTACCACTGCCTCCATACTGGCCTATCTAGAATAACTTGGTCTGCCTGAGCTCAACCCCAGTTTGCTGTGATATTGGATATCAAGTAAAATTAGTTCTCCCTTAAACCTATTTACTCCCAGACCTGATTCCCTGATGGGAAAAGCATGATTTTGGAGAACCCACAAACCAAGTGAAAATTCTGGCTTGATCACTGTAGTTTGCTAGGCCTGCTGTAACAAAGTACCACACACTGAACGGTTTAAACAACATACATTTTATTTTCTCACAATTCTGGAATGTAGAAGTCCAAGATCAAGGTGTCAGGCAGGGTTGTTTTCTCCTGAGTCTCTCACCTTGGCTTGTAGGTAGCTGTCTTCTCCCTGTGTCTTCACATGGTCTTCACTCTGTGTTTACACAACCCTGGTGTCTGTCTGTCTGTCTGTCTCTCCTTATAAGGACAGCACTCTAATGACTTAATTTTGACACAATTGCCTCTTTCAAAGGCCCTAAATCCAAATACAGTCACATTCTTATGTACTGCGGGTTAGGACTTCAACGTATGAATTTTGGGGGACACAATTCATCCCATAACAGTCACTCATCAACTATGTGACCCTGGGAAAGTTATTTAACCTTTCTGAGCCTCAGTTTCTATAACTGTAAAGTGAGCAGAGGACTACCCATCCTACGAGGTTATTATGACAATTAGATATGTAAATAACCAAGATGACCCTTGGCACAGAGTAGACTCGTGGACCCTGGGGTGCCAACTTGACTACCGCAGAGTTGCTGGACATGTGACCCACAGCTCGGCTCACGCAGACACACACACGCTACCTTGCCTGCAAGGGTATGTGAGTGTGGGCAGAAAACATGTGCCTTCTGGATAACCACTCATGTTATGTTCTTGTTTAATGTCTGATACAGGTATTTATGATTTGGTTTGAGGAAGAAGCCCTTAAACAACTTTGGAAATGAAAGTTACAATCAAATTCAGGTGTTAGAAGACAAAAAAAGCTGTTTTCATTTTAGTACAGGGTTGTTTTTTCCTTTCAACACTTTAACTTTGAACTGAAGCAATTCAAATTATGTACCTTAATAGTCTTTGGTGTACATTTTTAAAATTGAAGACACAGAGCAAAATAGAAGAGAGAATCTATTGGTATAATGGATTTCATTTTTCCTTTTTTAATCTATTGTTTTTGAAGTGGGTTCCCACAGGAATAGAATTTCCTTCGTGAAAGTTGAAATGAAACTGAAGAGCTTTTCACACAGAGATGGCCTTGTGATACCAAACATGCTTCCTATTTCATTTCCACAGTGAGAATGGATTTTTGGTGATATCACTCTGAAGAATTTGGACATCGTGGCTGGGAGCTATCTAATACAACAAAGTCCATCTCAGGAAAAAGAAGAGAGACAAAATGAGCTACAAGAAAATTTGCTTTTCCTTAGTGCTCCTTGCCATGCATAGCTGGTAATTCATCAAACAAGGTATCTGCCCTTCCCAGAGGCTCTGGTAGGGGCCCATATGGGGATAGGGCTGAACGGAGCCCATTCTAACACAGGCCACCAGAGCAGCACAGGAGGCGCATTCAGATCCAAAGCCACTCCTGCAGCCCGGCTTGAGGAAGGGTGCTTCACTCCACGGGCACGTGTGCATTGCAGAGGCGGGGAAAGGGGGCCCTGCACTGCTGGGTGTGGTGTCTTTCTCCAAACAGTCTTAGGCTTTTTCAGGACATGTTGAACTCATTTTTAGCAGCCTCATCTTTTTCTGTCCAATGGGATAGCTCTGTTGCCCTGACAGCTAGTCTGAGAAGTACAGATGTCTTTCCTAACGCCTTTATGTCCTTCATCCTCTTCTCCCATGCCCCTGCCTGCTCCAGGCCGAGGCCTCACCTCTTGGCAATGGTAACACCTCCTCATGGGTCTCTCTAGCCCTGCTCAAATCCATGCTCGATACTGGGGCCAAACTGTCCTACAGATAAAGCCCCATATCCTTCCTAGGTCTTATAAGGTTGACAGATAAAATACAGGACATCCAGTTAAATTTAAATTTCAGATAACAAATAATTGTTTGATGTAGGTATATCCCAAGTATTGCATGGAATATACATATATTAAAAAAATTATTTGCTGTTTATCTGAAATTAAATTTTAACTGGGCATCCTGTATTTTTATGTGCTAAATCTGGCCCATCAGGGTCCTGCATACTCTGGCCCAACCTTGCTTTATGCCTCTTTGCATACTACAAGTTCACTCTGCTGCTCAGCTGCTTGCAATTCCCTCAAGAAGCCTGTTTAGGCTGGGTTCCCCAGAGCAGACAAGGACTGAAATACAAGCACTTTATTTGGAAAGCACAGAAAACACAAGTAGGGAGTGGGGACATGACACAGGAAAAGAAAGTCAGAACTCACAGTGGGTGACTGGAACTTAATCCTCTGGGAAACACTAGAAAACCTACTCAGACTTTTCCCACCTGTGGGGGGACGGACCTGGGGTATTTACATATCAACTGTACCAGTCATTGGTTGAAGACTACTCTTGGGGTATCATTACTCTCATGCATTTTGCCAGCACTTCATAGGAGAGGGAAAGCTGCCTCTACCACCTGGGGATAAGCCCCCAGGTAGAGATGCAGGTGCAGGCAGATGGAAGTGTGCTGCTGAGAACAAAAAAGTATTCAGGCCCCAGGGACATGGGCAGGGCAGCCCCGGCCTGCTACACAGATATTGCTTTTCCTCTTTAGATCCCTTTTGTTTGCTACCTTCTCAGACTGCCCCCTACTGCCCTTTCTTCTACTCATTCTGTGATATTCAACTTAGATGTCACTTCTGGAAGAATTCTTTCCCACCCCCACCCCCACCCACCATACCTCTGAAATTCAAGTGCTCCCCACATCCTTGTGGGAACTTCTATCACAACTCTTAATAATTTCTATTCCAATGTTAAAAAAAAGGGTTTTCAGCCAATTTAGTTATGAGCATATGTCAAAGTTTCATTAGAAACTTGCTTCAGGGAAAAGAAGGTCTATGAGAGAATAGACCAACTTAAATATTCTTTATTGGTAAGAAATTTTATAATTAAAAAGATGGTTAAATAATCATTGGTGAGCCAGATACAAAAAGAAAAGAAGGTTTGTTTAAAGATCACCAGAGTCCTAAATGACAGTCATTTGTGTGGCAGATCTTTTAATTTCCCAGAACAAATTTTTATCAATTAAAATTTAAAGGGAAATTATTTAAACATTAATCAGGAAACCCTCAAAAGGACATCATGAATTACATTACTGTAAATATGTTCTTGCTCATATCAGGTTTGGAACAAGTTTTTCTTCTTTCAAATAGTGATTACATGTTTCCTTCTAACTTGCCTCCCTCTAGCTTCCTGAGATTGGTGATTATATCTGGTTCTCAGTTATAGGCCCAGTAACTCATACAATTGCAGAGTTCCCACTGTACAATTTAGTGGTGGCTCAATAGATACATGTTGAATAGATAAGTATTTAGTATCATAGGTACTGGCAATAGGTATTAGCCTGGTAATATAACCTTGAATTTTGTGGCTCAGCCCTTATCAAAAATCTGTTTCTAAAAAATAATTTCAGCAAGGACTTCCAGTTTCTAGTTTCACATGTAAGGAACTTGGAAGTTGCTACTTTGTCCAAACAACAGGTAAATCTGAACAAACTGAAAAATTAAGAACTCTTTTTAGATCCATCAGAGAAGTGAGGTCACAGGGCAAACAGCTGCTCCCAATATTGGAGAGATAGGCGAATACAAAGAACCACAACAGAAATCTTCACAGAAACCAGAGCTGGTATAGAAAAGGCTAAATCGATGCATTGTTGGAGGCTCAGTGTGGACAAGTCTGAGGTTTAAAAACTCCAGAAGGTCCCCACACTTTTGTGAGTTTTACTTCCAGAAGCTCAACCAGGTTCTCACAGTAAATAATGAAGAAAAATACCTTCTGTAAGTTGGCAAAAGGAGGGAAAAAGGAAAAAATTTGAAATATACTAGATCACTCTGTTCTTAACAAGGCTTGCCCTCAGGAGAAACAATTTTACCAGAGCCTAAACTGCTGGTGTTTGAAGTAAAAGATAAAAATTCTGCCCCCTCTAGCCATCCTGTCCTACCTAAGGTGGGAAAAAACTGAGAGGCACTGGTGAAGTTCACAGGACACGGACACAGGCTTGCCAAAAGACTGAGACCTGATCATAGGACAATAGAACAGTTTCCCTCCCCCCAATACCCTACCACTGTGTTGCTAAAGGCTGTTTGTGGCAGTTCCTTTTACCTAGTACATCACATCCACCTTTCAACAAAAATTATAAAGCACATTAAAAGGCAAAAACACAGTTTGAAGCAACTGAACAAGCACCAGAACCACAGTCAGATATGACAGGAATGTTAGAAATTTTAGACCAGAAATTTTTTAAAACTATGATTAATAAGCTAAGAGTTTTAATGGAAAAAGTAGACACATACAAGAACAGATGAATAATGTAATCAGAGAGATGGAAATTCTAAGAAAGAATCAAAAAAGAAATGCTACAGAGCAAAAACACTATCACAGAAATAAAGAATTCCTTTGATGGGCTCATTAGTAGACTGGACATGGCTGAGGAAAAAAATTCTGAACTTGAGGATATGAGAATAGGAACTTCAAAAATGGAAAAACAAAGAGAAAAAAAAGACTGATTAAAAAAAAACACAATAGAATATCCAAGAACTGTGGGACAATGACAAAAAGTGTAACATGTGTGCAATGGGAATACAAGAAGGAGAAGAAAGAGAGAGAGGAACAGAACCAATACTTAGAAACAATAATGACAGAATTTCCCAAAATTAATGTCAGACTGTTGAGCCTAAGAAATATTGATTTATAGAAATGCCTCATATATTTTTAGAGACAGATATGATTTCAGAAGTCTTACAAGGCTTTGCCCTAAAGGAAAATGTAAACGTGTTAGTTCACATATCAAAAGCTGCCTCGCTCAATGGTCAGTAGCAGCTGCTTTCCAAGGCGACGCTGCAATACGGGCCTATGGCTCTCACCTGTTTTGAAAGACAAAGCAGGTCTTGCCTACAGCCACGGGGATGCCGGAGATGAGAGCTGATCATAAGATATGCTGCCCAAACCGGCCCAGATGGAACCATGCGGTTAAAGTAAATAGCATAAGAGACAGCTCATGCTTGACTTCTGAAATCTCTCTTCTAATACACAATAACCAGAGCCACAATACCTCTGTTTTTGCTAAAGTAATAGCCTTATCATAAAACTTAGAAGTTTGCCCTAAGAAGATTTTATAACTCTTTATTCACCTGGATAGAGTTAGTTGAAGGATCTGTAGTAGCCTTTTAGAAGACTTTGACCCTAAACCAAACTACCTATCATTATGTAAATCTCATTGCCCTTGGCAACCAAAAACCTGTACCTGTGCTATAAGTATCTGTGTAAAACTTCAGTCTGGGTTGCATTTCTGCGGGAAGAGATGTAACTTTCCAGGCACCTTGCTTTATCTATCTTCATAAATCTTTACTTTATAAACTATATCTTTGGCTCTGTGTATTATTTTTATTTCTGTTTCCTACTATTTTTTCATTCTTTGCGATGATCCCTGTCTGAGGGACCTGGACTTTTGCGGGGAACGTAGGTAACTCCCTGCAACAGACAACAAATCACAGATCCAGAAAGCTCAGAGAATGCCAAGCAGAATAAATGCAAACAAATGAACAACAGAAACAAAAACAAACTATACCTAGGTTTGCCATAATCAAATATCAGAAAATCAAAGCTAAAAAAAAATTATGAAAGAACTCAGAGGGAAAAAAATACCTATAGAGAGGTAAACATAAGAATAATATTAGACTTCTCAGAAATCAATTAAGCAAAAAGAGAGTGGAGTGAAATATTTAAGGTGTTGAGAGGAAAAAAATATCAACCTATAATTCTGTACCTGCAAAATTGTCCTTCAAAAGTTATGGAGAAATAGAGACTCATAGAAACAAAAATTGAGGGAATTCTTTGCTAGTAGATCTTCCCTGCAAGAAATGTTACAATAAGTTTTTCACAGAGAAGAAAAATAATATAGGTCAGAAACTCAAATTTATAATACATGAAGAAAGGAAGAGCATCAGAGAATGAACAAGTGAAGGTACAATAAATACTTTTGTTTTTCTTATTCTTAATTGATCTAACAGATAAAAATTTGTTCAAAATAACAGCAACAATGTATTCAATTTTGTATGCTCATATATATAAGTGAAATGAATGGCAGCAAAGATAGAAGAGACAGGAGGAACAATTAGGAATATCAGAAATAAAAGAGAAGGGCTGGGCGCGGTGGCTCACGCCTGTAATCCTAGCACTCTGGGAGGCCAAGGTGGGTGGATCGCTTGAGGTCAGGAGTTCGAGACCAGCCTGAGCAAGAGCGAGACCTCGTCTCTACTAAAAATAGAAAGAAATTATCTGGCCAACTAAAATATATATATAGAAAAAATTAGCTGGGCATGGTGGCGCATGCCTGTAGTCCTAGCTACTCGGGAGGCTGAGGCGGTAGGATCGCTTGAGCCCAGGAGTTTGAGGTTGCTGTGAGCTAGGCTGACGCCACGGCACTCACTCTAGCCCGGGCAACAGAGCGAGACTCTGTCTCCAAAAAAAAAAAAAAAGAAAAGAAAAAAAAAAGAAATAGAAGATATCACTACAGAACAACTCTATGCCCACAAATTTGATAGCCTAAATTAAATAGACCAATTCCTTGAAAGACACAATTCACACAAGAAGGAATAGGTAACCTGAATAGGTCTATATCTATTAAAGAAATTAAATCAATAATTAATAACCTAAAATAGAAAGCACCTGGCCCAGATGATTTTACCAGTGAATTCTACCAAATATTTAAGGAAAAAAAATCAATTCTCTACAATCTTTTTCAGAACATAGAAGCAAAGGAAATACTTCTTAACTCATTCTATTAGGTTAGCATTATGCTAATACCCAAACTAAACAAAGACATTATAAGAAAACTACTGATTAATATCTCTCATGAACATTAATGCAAACATCCTCCACAAAATATCAGTAAATTGAATCCAACAATGAATATAAATAATTATATATGACAACCAAGAGGAATTTTTCCCTAGGTATATAAGACTGGTTCAATATTAAAAGAATCAATTAATGTAATCCATAATATTAACAGGCTAAAGAAGAAAAACCACATGACCATATCAATAGATGAACAAAAAGCATTTGATAGAATCCAGACCCATTCAATGACAAAAACTATCAGCAAACTAGGGTAAAGTGGATCAAGGGGAACTTCTTCAACTTGATAAAGAATATCTACAAAAATCCTACAGCTAACATCATACTTAATGGCAAGAAACTTGAACCTTTCCAGCTAAGATTAGGAGCAAAGCAAGGATATTTCCTCTCACCACTATTTTTCAACATCATACTAGAAGTAGTAGCTAATTCAATAAAGCAAGAAAAAGAAATAAAAGGTATTCAGAATGGAAAGAAAGAAACAAAACTGTCTTTGTTTGCAGATGACATGATCATCTATGTAGAAAATCTGAAAGAACTAAACAAAAGACTGAAACTAATAAGCAATTATAGCAACTTTACAAGATACAAGTTAACACATAAAAGTCAATTGGCTTCCTATATACCAGCAAAAAAAACAAGTGAAATTTGAAATTAAAAACCCATTACTATTTACATTAGCACACAAGAATGAAATACCGAGACATAAGTTTAACAAAATAATTTAAAAAATATATATGGAAAACTACAAAACTCTAATGAAGATTTCAAAGAAGAATTAAATAAATGGAGAGAGATTCCATGTTCATGAATAGAAAGATGCAATATTGTCAAGATGTCATTCCTTCCCAATTTGATCTATATATTTGATTTAATTTCTATCAAAATCCTGACAAGTTGCTTTGTGGATATTGATAAACTGATTCTAAAGTTTAAACAGAGAGGAAAAAGACCCAGAAAGCCAACTCATTATTGAAGGAGAAGAACAAAGTCACAGGACTGACACTATCTGATTTAAGACTTGCTATAAAGCTACAATAGGTAAAACAGTGTGGTATTGGTGAAGGAATTGACAAATAGATCAATGGACAGAATGGAAAGTTCAAAAACAGACCCTTATAAATATTACCAACTGATCTTTGGAAAGGGAGCAAGAGAAGCACATGGTCCAAAATCAATCTGTTCAACAAATGATGATAGAACAACCGGACAATCACATGCAAAAAAAAAAAAAAAAAAGAATCTAGACACAGTCCTTACACTGTACAAAAATTAACTCAAAATGGATCATAGACCAAATATAAAATGAAAAACTATAAAACTCCTTGAAGGTAACATAGAAGAAAACCTAGATAATCTTGGATGTGGCAGTGGGTTTTTAGATGAAACACCAAAGGCATGATCCATGAAAGAAATAATTAATAAGCTGGACTTCACTAAAATTAAAAACTTCCCTTCTGGGAAAAGGCAGTGAATCTATTCTGCATGCTACTGTATGATACTACCATTGTGAATACATGCCACTATACATTTGTCAAAACTCATAGAATGTATGCCACCAAGAGTGAACCCTAATGTAACCTATGAATTTTGAGTGATAATGATGTGTCAGTGTAAGTTCATCAGTTGTACAACTGTGCCACTGTGGTGTGGGATATGGGTAGTGGGGGAGGTTGTATGTATGTGGGGACAGGGCATACGTGGGAAAGCTCTGTACCTTCTGCTCGGTTTTGTTATAAACCTAAAACTACTCTAAAAAATGAAGTTTATTAATTAAAAAATAATAATTCCAGTGGCATAAAAGTTTTATATTTTTCCTCCTGTGTCTCCATTACCTTTCCTGGACCCAGTCACTTTCTGAGGTGACAGTGATAGACAAGGCCTTTTAGTAAAGCAGGCTGAAAGAGCTACCAGCCAAAAAAAAAGTCTCAACCAGAGGGTATGATTACCTTTCAGGTAACTCCTAAAATAGATAAGAAGCTCTTCCCGTCCCTAGTGCCCTTTCTAGTTTAACACTATCTAGCACCAGAGGCTGAACCAGAGTTATAAGCGACTCCACAAAAGAAAGTAAAGTCCACATATATGATCGCCTTTATATGCAATGTCCAGAATAGGCAGACTTACAGAGACAGAAAATAAATTAGTTGACTCGGAAATTCACACTGGGGAAAAAAAGAAAACAGCAACAACAAAAGAAAATAAATTAGTGGTTGCCAGGGACTGGAGGGAAGGGAAAAGTAACTAATTGTGACAGCTAAGAAGTATATGGGGTTTTGGGAGAGAGGTGATAAAAGTGTTCTAAAATTGATAATGGCAACAATTGAACAAGTCTGAATATTCTAAAAGCCATAGAAATATATGCTTTAAACAGGTGACCTTTATGGCATGTAAATTATACCTCAATAAATTTTTTATAAAAAAAGGTAATGGAGGCAAATCAAAGGTGAAAATGACCAAATGATTAAGGGATGGCAGGAAGGGAGAGGGACAGGAGAGACAAAATCAAAAGCAGAGGAGTTTGCTTTCCAACTTCCAGCCCCCAAGGAGTGGCCACATGGGGGTGCTTTAACAGTTTAAAAATTTGGCTTCAAGTTTTTAAAGAACCACAAATAAGAGTCAAGAAGTCAACCCTGAATCTCAGTCCCTCTGAGACCTATGTAGAGAGTGGAATAACCAACCTGAACCAAAGCTAATTTTTCACGTGATTCTGAGCTCCCCCTGTGAGTTTGTCTAACAGTGCACTTCTTTGCTACCAGTCTACCTTCACTATAAAGGGAATACCTTTAAACTCCCTATAGAGAGTCACCTATTTTTGAATCCCTCTTCATGTTTTAAATTTTAACATAGAATCAAACATGAACCTCAAAAAGCTGTGTAGTCAGACTATATTCTTTTGGTCCACATAAAATTGCTTTAACATATTGACTTCCCTGTGAGTTGTATTTAACTCAGGCTAGTTTTGAGCCCAGGGGCCTGTGAAGCAAAACCCTGCAGTTGGTTTGCGAAAATCTTACTTGTTGATGTTCCTATTGTTACAATTAATATTGACAATTTAATTCTGAAAACGTGGATTGTGTTGCATATAACTCACATACAGCAAACAATAAAAAATAACAAATTAGAAAGGATTGTTTTATTTTAATAAAACACCATGGCTCCAGGGAAAAAAAATTTTTTTCTAGTGTAGCAAAGTGTTAATTGTGCTTTGTCATTTCATTATCTGCTTCCATTGAAGAATGCATTAAAAAAAAAACTGCCCTTGGAACTCAACATCATCTTTGTTGTAACAGTGGTTCCCCAAAACATGTCCATAGATTTGACAATATCAAAAGCACCTGAAGCTTTTGTCAAATACACAGTTGCAAAGCTACCTTGGAACTGGGAGCCAGGATTATGATTCTACATATTAACACATAACTCTGTATGTTAACTTTCAGGTCCAGCCTCTTGGCCGACTGTTGTCCTGGTTCTTTGCCTCCTTGCTTGGAAATTCACAAGCAGGACCGGTGCGATGGAGTGACCACAGACAGGAAGGAATTCCACACAAACAGCTTTTACTACAGAAAATAAGTGAGCTATACAAAGCGAGAGGACATTCCAGAAAGGAATGGGTCAGTCTCCACAAGTGGAAAAGACGTTCCAGACTCCCAGGTGGTTTCCTTTCATTGGCCTCTTCCGGGAGGAGGGCTTACGGGAGGTGTGGGATGTTACCGGATGATTGATATACATGATTGACAGGTGTTCTTATAACAAAGTCGCAGCTCCACAGGTGTGTGTGCCTCAAATCTTCTGCTCTTCGTAATTGTGAGCTGCATTTTCCTGCAGTCCACCCCTCTACCCCACCCCGGCTTCTCCACCCCTAGGAACTGCCCTCCTGGCCTGTATCTGCCACCTACAGATTTGGTCCCTGCCTAACAAAAACAAGGGCCTCTTCTGTTGCATATTCCAACTGAAAATCAGTATAGCACATCACATACCCTCCCTTTAAAAGAATCGTGAAGAATGTCTTTCATTTGAGTTCTAGGAACACCTGTCCTGAGCAAATCACCCCACTTGCACTTCCACTGCAATCACCACCACCACACACAGTACTTAGAGACACGGTGAATTTTGTAGATGATCATCTTTTCCTTTTTAATTAAGCTATCAGGAAGGTCAGAACCAAATTTTCCACCTGTTGATATTTGATGTGCTAGTCTTAGACTAAGCTCATTTTGCTTTTACCCCAATTACTTCAAATTATTTTAATCTGCTTTTTATCTGTCACCTCAAATACTTTTTGCAACAGGAAGGTGTAAATACGTTAACAAGCAAGATCTTTAACAATCTAAAACATTAAGATCCTGGAGTCAAAAAACCAGAAGCTCATTTATTCAGTCCGTTGCTTTTTCTCCCTTGAGTGTGTTATGGCATCACGTCCCCAGGGGACAACAGTACATCATCCTCGCCTGAAGAGCAGAAATGCATACTGGCTATTTCTCAGTTTGTTAGCCATGATATTAATTATGGAAATACCATAAAGTTATATCTGAAACACCCCTTAAGTTTTAGAAGAAAACGAAGCCCAGAAATATCAACTAATTAGCTCAAAATTATTCCAAGAGAAAGCCGGGATAAGAAGGCAAGTCTCCTGATTTTTCACCTGGTCTTTTTCTTACCACACCAAACCCACACCACCCACCAATTTGCTAATTTCTAGGGATCATTCAAAGAGGCCTTTGCCTCTCATTCCAAGTGGTTGATGTGCTCTAGAATAGATGACCCAAGACTTAAGCACTAGGAAGACATCCAGTCCTCTGCTTCCTGGGGTTAGTTCATGGAAGTAATTGGGAGCAAAGGGACCTTAGAGTGACCAGGTGTTAAATAGCCCAGTAGTCTACAGCCTTTGTCTCATTGCCTGCTGGGTTAGTCTGACCCTCCTCTGTGCTATCCCTAAAATTCCAGCCTCCCCTATCCTTTCAGTGGGAGCCTCTCTTAGAGATATGAGAATCTTCATATTTCTGTGGAGAAGCTCACTATGATATTAGCGCTGTCAAAGAGAAGACAATTCTTTGAAGAACATTTTATTGATGGGATTTTTTCCCCTTAAGGAACATGAAAGGTTTGGTGTGAGAAACCCAGGTTTTGGAATCATTTATACTTTGGTGTTTCCAGGGACCAAAGTGTATGCAAAATCACGACACCCAGGGGACAATTTATTTATATGTCGATTAACAATATGTAGATGTCCTAAAATTGGTTGTGGTTATATATTGCAATACTTTCTAATCTATTACTCATACAATGACTAATGAAATTATAAAACACAGCAACAGACCTGATTCCTTTTGAGTCAGCCTGCTCCCATTCTGTCTTATTTGTTCATTTTCTATCTACACATCCCCCCCACCCCCGCACACACACACTCTTCTAGCAACTCAGTCACTGAAAGTCGCAGTAGTTTGTACGTCAAAGTTTCTACGTTTCCAGGTTGGAAGTTTTCTAAACTAATTAAAACCAGTCTGAAATCACTTAATTTTTCATAAATCTCATTTTCCTTTTTCCAAGCAACATTTTACCTGGCTCATTAAGGTGGGTGGAGGTAAGGAAAAGTTGTCAGGGTTGATGCCTAGATAGCACAAGAAGTAAACCAACCAACAAGTCAAATTAAAGGTAACTTTTATTTGTAGCAGTTGTTCAACTTTGATTTAGCTGTGGTTCCAGAATGTATGCAACTGAATACAGGCTGACGCTAAGGTTCCTGGTATGCTCCTTTGACTGGTCTTGTTTGGGGCTGTGGTGCTGGTTTAAGGGAAATATTGGAAATGTGACCAAGTTAGGCAAGTTACCTTACTTCTCAGAACCTCAGTTTCCCCATCTACTTGTTTATTTCCTTTCAAGTTTATGGTGAGAATTAGAAATAATACATGTGAATTACTTAACATGGTGCCTGGTTACATAATAGGAAATTATTACAATCATTAATAATAACACAGGGGCTCTTGTTCTACCATGATAATAAGAAAAATTAGCTGGTTTTATAACACAATTAGAATAATTATAATAACTAGAAACAACTTTTCGTATCATTCTACAAGCAAAATCTTCATTTTCCCTGAAATTCCCTAGGAATCCTCAAACAATTCCAAGATGTTTAGACTCTGTACTTTTTGGAAAATTATGCATTGATAATATAGCATATTGACACTATTTTTTTCAATATTATCATGACTCACATCTGCTCAAATAAATTAATGTTATCTTCATTGATACCTTTAATACAAGCAAATGTAGGAGCAAGAGCCAATGAATAAATTGATTTGAGAATTTTTCATTAGCAAAATTCAGCTTTGATGCCTTTCATTTTAACACAGGTTGAGATATGCCAAGTTTTTCTTCTTCCTTTCTGGTTGTGCATGGTCAGTTATTGACCTCCCCATGGCACTTTGTGTAATACAACAGGTGTCACCAGAAAGGTCTTTTGACGTTAGTCCTGAGCAAGTTCTGATGCTGTAGCTGCTCCCTTCCTCCACATGAATTTGCACAAATGGGAAGACCAGTATGAATGATTGCAAGTTGCCTGTCTTTACAATCTAGGGAGTTGACACAATTGTAACAAAATGAAAGAAAAATTCTATCCAGATTTTCAGGAGTGAGTTGTAGTATCCATAAAGATGAAGATAATTACACTTTGCTTTAAATTGTCTTAGACTAAGAAAGCTGTAACAACAACAAAAAGGATCACAAAAATGCATTATTTTTTTCTCCTGGATCATCTAGTATTCAAAGACAAAATATTGATAATGAACATTGCAATATTCTATGATTCCCTTATTTGAATATATTTCCAGAAACTGATGTCTCTAAAATCAAAAGCTCTTAACAGGAGCTATAAATGTTAAATAATATTAGGTTATTATATTAGTCAGCTCATACTGCCATAATAAATACCATAGAATTGGTGGCTTAAACAACAGAAACTTGTTTTCTCACAGCTATGGAGGCTGGGAAGCCCAAGATCAAGGTTCCAGCTGATTCAATTCCTAGTGGTATTCTTCCTGGCTTGCAGGTGGCTGCCTTCTCACTGTGTTCTCAGAATGCCACCGATCCTAGCTGCTTAGGGCTCTACTCTCATGACCCCATTTAACCTTAATTGCCTCCTAAAAGCTCTATCTCTAAACACAGTCACATTGGGGATTGTGGCTTCAACATATGAATTTTGGGAGGACATAATTCAGTCCACAGAAAATATATTTTTAAAATAAAAAATTGAGTAGGAATGGCAAGCACAGGCAGGGAAGGAAGAGGAATTTTTCAGGGTGTGAAGAGTAAATATTGGTGTCGCAGGTTTTTAGTTACTGAAGAAGGGGGCTGCCCTTAAGTTTATTGACTTAAGTTTTAGTACTATAACCAACCATTAAATGAGAAACATTTCTTGGCAAGCTGTCCATGGAAAGGTGTGAACTAGCATCCTTCTCCCAAGTTTCCACAGAATTCTCAGCTAACTGGCATTGTTATAGCAACCGGAGTGCTAATGGAAGCAGTCATGGTCTTCGTAATCAACTATCACTATGGCAACAGGAGCCTCTGGAAAGTAAAAGGAAAAAAAAAATCTCAAACTGTCAACTGGAATCAAAGAGGTCTGCAAGGGAAAAAAGGTGGAGGCTGAAATGAACATGAGGCTGGAGCAAGGGCCAGAGCAAAGAGAAATGATTGTACAGACGCTGAACAAACAAGAGAGAAAGGAAACAATAAGCAAAACAGAGGGCAGAGACGTGGCTCGCATAGGCAAGAGGAAGGCACGAAGAAACAAACATAAAAGTGACAAACATGTTCAAATGAGAAAGATTTATAGTATTTATTGATTTTAATAGCCCAGAGGTAGATAAACATTGGATGTTAAAGTTTATATTGGAAGTATTCAGTATGCTAAATATAAATATTGAAGAAACATTTAGAATGAGGCCACAGATAGTAAGAAAGGGTAAAACAATTTGAAGAGTGCTTTTGGCATAGCATCCTGCTGACTAGGAATTCTTGTAATATTTGGTGTTCAGAGGCACCACATTTGAATGAATCTTCCTTTATTGGACAGTGCAACTGCTTCAGACAAGGGCATGTTGCCATTTGGTCCATTACAAATATATATTTTCTTCATTAAAGGATCTTAATGGATTTTTTTTTCCCATTGGAGAATTAAGAGAATTACTCTAATATTGTTGAAAAGTAAGTGGCAATATCATTTGGAATAAAACATTTCACTTAATATTTTCTATTTTATTAGTGGTCAGACAGGATTGAAGTTTTCATGGCTCAATATTAACTTTTTGTGAAGGGAAAATATATGCTTTATTAAAAGGTGCCACTAAAATGTTGCTACTTTTGTTTTAGAATTAAGAAATGATTTTCAGAAATAAGAGATTAAAGAGGGAATGAATATAGAGACAGGGAAAGAAATAATAGGTACAGTCATAAAGAGATAAATCAAAAGAAAAATAACAACAATTAAGATTAAAGCATCAAAATAAAACCAGTAGTCTAGGTGCTTTGCAGAAATCTGGTCCCAAGAATTTTAATGGGAATTTTTTTAATGGCAGGCATTTCTTGTAAGCACTGTATTTTAGGTGCCATTTGGAAACTTGACAAGGGATGGTTTGGGTTTGTGGCCATTCTCTTTTCTGTTCAGAATAAGTCAGCTGGTTGATAGCAAGGATGAACAAATCTCTTTAGGAAAGCCAGAGGCCCTGGGGACCTCCTTCCGCCAGAAGTCCAGACCAAGCCACAGACTGCATCCTAGGACCATCATCCATCTGACCTTTGGGATCCACCCCACCAGCTTGCATGCCAACAATGGGAATGCCTCTTTCCAAAAGTTCATGATCCAAAAACCAGTGCAAAGCTTTTTAATGGATAATTCTCATTCTCAAATAAGGTTATGTTTTACTTTTGAATATTCTTAGCTATGTTTTCAATATTTTTCTATTTCTCTACCAACACACACACACATATCAAGCATCATTATTTATAAATATGTATAAAATTCAATGAAATACATACATAAAAGAGCCAAAATTCCCAGTGCCCTAGATTTATTAGAAGTGAAATAAAAAATCAAAGAAACACGTGAATAGAAGTCAAATTAAGGATTGTATATTTACAAAATAAACTTTTTTGAAGTATGATGTATAAATATACAAGTACATAAATTATGAATGTGCTACTTGATGAATTACCACATAGTGAACACACCTGCTTAATCACCACCCAGATCATGATATGGAACATTATATTATGTCTTGTCAGTGGTTTTCTAATAGTATAAGTAAAGAGTTTGACATATTTTGCAGTTACATCCATTTACATTGTAAGATGGATAAGCAAAATGAAAATATTGCACCGTTGAGAATTTTGCACTGTTAAGAATGTGCAGAGAGAGACCCCTGCTGGAACATTTTTTAAAAAATGAGAATGTCTCTAAACCAACTCAGATAGTATGGTAAGAAGAAAGAGCTGTGCATCTGCAGGCTTTCAGATAAAATTTCTGAATGCATTTTACCTCAAGATATAGGAAATGTTTAACTTCTACCACAGAAAAATTTCTACATCAGGGGCAGTTTTGAGGGTTTTCCTTGATACTAACTTCTGGGCTTATTTTCTTCTGATCTCCAAGCTGGAGTAACACAGGGTCTAACATCTATGTGCATGTCTTGTGATCTTTCTGTCTTTGCTCCTTGCTGGGCTGATCCCTCCACTTACCAAGTGGGCTCCCGGGGACCTTTGCTTATGGGGTGCCATGGCCACTCTTCAGCTTTTCTTTGGCACTGTTGTCTAGCTCAGCTGGTCCTCTAAACTTTATGAGACACACTGTCTGTGGAGGTGGCAATTGACCCCAAAGTGTACACCAGAGTTTCATAGTCAGATGGATCCATATCATTTATAATTTCTCCACCATATTTGATGTATGCTAGAGTCCAGTACTGCATACTTGCTCTTTACTGGGGCTTCTGGGTGACATATTTGGGGTCTGTGGTTGCCAATAATGAAGACTGGATTTTCAGCAGTCCCTCATGCTGAGGAGTGCCAGCTGAGATGGCGAGCCAAGAAAATCTGGAATTGGGGTAATAAACGCACAGGATGTTGTCCAGCCTGAAGTAAGAAGGTGAAGGCTGGAGAAATTCCCTGTTCCAACTCCCAGGCCCTTGTAAATGCTTTATCAGGGGTTCTTTAGTCTGAAAACATGGCATGCCCCAAGGGATTCAGGTGTACAGGACATGGGAATGATGACAATTTTAGAACCTGCACTGCTCTAATTCTACCTAAAGCACTCCCCCTCCCCCACTCTATATATATCCTCTTTCTGCATTTCCTCTCTCGGCAACATACTACAAAAAACTCTCCCACCCGCTCCCCAAAGCCAGGATGCCACCATGCTCACATCTCTCTCTCTCCTTACCTGAACCACTCTCAGTCGCCAAGTTCTACTGATCCCTAATTCTTAACATGTTCTGTATCCATTCATCCCAGCTTATATAATGCTCTGGAGCTGCCTAGTGAAGGCTTAATTCTTCACCTGGATCCCATGACAGTTTAAAACTTGCTGCCTCCAACTCATCAATTCTTTAAATGGCAGGAATAAAATCATAGTTATTTTATTATTAAAATATTTCATCCCTGTCTTCAGTTCTTTTGAAGTCAAAACTTCTTGTTAAAACGTAATAGGTCCTTCCTCATCTAGATACTCCTTGGAATTCTAGTTCTATCTCTTGGTAGATACTTCTTTACTTCTATACTCTGACATTCCTAGCTGCTTGGGGTTTTCTGACAACATCTTTGCATATCTTCTGGCAGGAATATCCTTTGTCTGTTACTTACCATGCCACCAGCTTGTAACCATTTCCTTTTTGAAGCTTTTATAATCCTTCCCTCCATCCCTAGTTGAAAAGAACCATTTCTTTCTTCATGCTATGACTATAACCTGTACATACTTTTATGGTCACCCCTTTGCCACTTTCTTCAACCTATTTATTTACCTGCCACTTTCTCCGAGTTGGAAGGTAAATCTGGACCACATTTACTTCTAATTGACATTTTTAGTGCTTAGCCAGGACCCTACTCCTAAAAGGAGCTCCTTAAATATTTGTTAAGTGTGTAGTAAGGAGCTTCAAGACTGAACCTCAGTGATTCTGAAGGAGCAATTGCTACAAATGTAGCAATTTGCTGTTTTAGCTAAGAGGCAGACTAAATTTATCTTGAGAAAATATATTAACGGGATTTGTGTTATGCAAAGGTAAAGGAATTATTTTCATCATGTCCAAATCAGGACACAGAAGAGCTAAACTGAGCTGCCTTCACAAGTGCAGTATATTGTCTTCATTTTGGTCAGAATGGCATTGTTGCAGGGATTATCACGGCATTCAAGGGGCATCAGGCAGGAGATAGGTTGAGATAAGGAAATAATGTTCCCCTCCCTTGTGACATGGTCAGAGGTACTTACAGGTGTAGGCTGGCCTGTACCACATAGCATCTACTGGGGCTGGAGAAAGAGAAGAGCAGCAGAACTGTGCAAGGGAAGGAATGAACATTGCCGTATAAAGAGCTTTCCTTTTCCTTTCCTGTATTTTAAATTCCTTCTGTAAGCCCTAAGCCTTCGGTTGTATTAAACACTCTACCATGGATTTAGTTGAGCTTTGGGGAAATACATGAATGGCCTTATCTACTCTGAGGACAAAGAAGATTAGGAGCAATCAGGGCATCTCATGATGGCCACTCACCTGGGCTGGATGAGTGACAAACAGTGCTGCTTGTAGTTCTTACAGCATACTTATAAAAACTAGAAAAAGTGCCCATTCCTCAGTACCTCTACTTACCTCTGCCAGGAAATGGATTTACTATATTAGTTTGTTAAAATAAAACTTTCCACTCCCATATGCCAGAAAAATTGTTATAATGTATCTATGGTGTCTAAAATGGAAATAGTGCCCCCTATAGGTGGTGCCCTTGTGTATTAGAGAACCTGAAGGATTGTACGCTGGATCTGTGTTAACGAGAGAGACAGAATGCAATACGTTAGCATGCCTTGGAAATCCCCAGCAGTATTTCAGAATGAGAACCTGCTAATCTGGACAGGTGAGGGTAGATCAAAGAGAACATTATCTATCTGCATGAGTGAATGATGTCTTTAAACAATCACACAATGTGTACATTTTCACCAGACTATGCTGCAAAATAGATGACTTTAGCTATAGTCCAGGGCACCTACAGTTACAGAAAAGTCCCCTTTTAAGCCAGTCCAAGACTTTCCCCAGACACTTCTTATTATACAAAAAGAAAGGCTGAGATATCTGGTCACCTTGTTCAAATCCAAAGAATTGGATTCCTGCTGTATAAGATGTCCAGCATTTTCTTTTTATACCTGAAACTATGTACTCTTACTTTGCAGGCAGCAAAGAACTGGAATGCTAACCCAGACAGGGGACGGAGCCAGGGCTAAGTGTAAGATTTGGCTTGTTGGCTTGTGGACTGTGAAACACAAAGGAGAGTTGAATTTCATTTTTAGGGATGGGGAGGCTAGGAAAAATGGTGAAATATGGAACATTTGGCCTAATGGGAAAGATGGGAGGAAAAGCATATCAATGAGCAAAGGGTCTACAACAGAGACTGATTTGGCAGGTCAGGAGATGGAAGTAGAGGAAATTCCCTGGGGTAATTCTGCACAGAGGGAGACACCTCACATCGAGAAACCCACGGGCAGGAAGGGAGCTGCCAAGGCCAAGCTGGTTCAGAGGTACATTTGTTCAGAATCCAAACATTCTTCCTATTTGGAGTTAATCCAAGTAGATGACTAGAGGCAGGACTCCGCCTGTCACCATAGCATCATGAGTGAGGCAGATGTTCCTTTTCCCAGTTCCCTGGCAGCAAAGACATGGCGTGCAGCCCAGTATCAGCCAACTGACTGCTCCAGGCTGGAAATTTAAAATTTAAGGGTGTGACACTGACAGGTTTCCTAGGAAACAAAACCTGGGAAAAAAACTTAAATGCCAAGTTTTTATTGAGGGGGTGCAATCCCAGGAAAGCAAGAGTGAAGGGGGTAAAAAGTAAGCCAGAGCAGGAGGGAAAGAAAATGCAAATGGGTGCATTACTAGGCTGCCCACAGCTCTCAAGAAGACACAATTAGTGACTGAGTTATGTGAGACCTGTCCATAGCAGGTGCATGGAACCTGTCTTAGCAGCAGCTTCTGGGCAAGGCTCTGTGTAGGTGCAGACAGGTTGGACTAGCCCTCAGGCTGCTCTGTCTTCTACCATAGTGGCAAGATACTGACCATGCAAAACTCAACCCCATCCTAGGAGAGACTGAAAAAGTAGCAAACTGGTATAGCAGATAAAGCTGGAAACTGATAAAATAGGGGATGTGGTAAGGTTTGCAGCAGAGCTTTTAGCGCCACAGAAACAGCATGAACCATCTCTGGGACTGGGACGGTCTGCCTGGAAAGCCAGGCAAGTGACCCAGGCATAAGGGCCCAGCAGCTCTGAGGTGGTAGAGAAACTGGGTCTGGCACCAACAGATAGTCAAGGAAACCAGTGAAGATTATTTGACACAGCTAATATCCTAAGGCAACCTCGCTAGCAGTGACATAACAACTGTCCCCATAGCTGGGGGAAAATGGAAATGGGCAATCATTTTTGAGCTTTCTGCGGATTCTGCAAGTGACTGGATTTCTTTCCAATAAATCAGCTTTCCATTTAAGTAACTAGAGTGGAATTTTCTTGCTTACATTTGAAAGCCCTGATCTCTAGCATAGCCCATTATCCTTTGTTTGCAAACTGCAATACTCTTTACTTGCTCAGGATGAGGGGGTGTGTGAGTGCACACATGCATGTAAGGGCTTGTGATAGGCAAAAATATTTTTTATGGACCCAGAATAAATCTTCAATGAAACATTTAAAAAATTACTTCAAAAATTTAAAACACCATATTATAGGATATGAAGAAAGGAACTAGCCTTTGATGGAGGTCACTCAATATACTATGTGCTATTTCATTTCAGACCTCAGAACAACTTATGCAATAGGCATTAAGCAGTAACACCACAGAAAGCTTCAACATAGCAGAGCTGTTCAGGCACCATTAATTGCCATTTCTTAGAAATCTAAACATCTGGGGGTTTTTTGTAACACTATCTACCTTCTATATCTTTATTTGTAGCTATCTTTGAATTCTTCATTGTATTTCATGCAATACCTCTCACATAGTAGGTCCTCAAAAATATTCGGCAAATGGAGTTGGAGTCATGCCATATGCGACCGAAACAATGCCTTTTACAGAAAAAGTAAAAAGCTACTCTGTATTCACTCTGCATATTGTGAAATAGGTTTTCATTTTCTTATGGACCACTTACAACACAGCAATCCTGATGTCTCATCAAATTTGTTAAGAGAATTTACCTGTCTGTATATGTCTGTGCATGTGTAAGTCTTTTGTTTTGGAAAATGACAGTGACTGTGATTACTATCTACAAATCACTTAAATGACTGCTGTATAATTAACAATCATTTCTACATTGTACCCACAAAGATTTCCCTTCAATTTTAACCCTTTGTTACTATTTGTATGCTGTTTGTTCCTCTCATCACAGATTGTAACATGCCACTTTAATATACTTTCCGGCAGATTATTTTATGAAACAGTGGGGCATGTCTTGTCTCAACAGTTCCTAATGGTGCCACACTCATTCATTTAGTATCTCTCTATGGAGCACCAACTGAGTGCCAGGCTCTGTGGGGGCTTTGGTACTATTTGGGCTTCACTGATTTATAAGTAGTGCCTTGATTCTTCCGGTGAACCCTTGGTTTTTATATTAGCTATGTGAAAATCTAAGTTGCTGTAACAAAGAACCTAACAAATCAATGGATTAAGGAAGATTATTTCTTTCACCTAATGGTCCAGGATGGGTAGGTGAGCTCCTCTGCTTCACATCGCCGTTCAGGAACCCAGCTTTGCTTCTTCTTGCTTCCACTCTAGGTCATCACCCTCATTTTCATGGTCAAAGGTGAGTCACAAGTACCTCCCTGTTCCAGTTTATAGAAAGGAAGAGTGGGAAGGAGGCTGGCTGCGTGTGCAATGTATTTAGGTCCAGGCCTGGAGATGACACATGCATGACTTCTATTCACACTCCACTAGCTCTATCTAGATGCAAAGGGGCCTGGGAAATGGTAGTCTCTAGCTAAGTGGCCACGTGCCCAGATACAACCGCACTCCCACGGAGGAATGGAAGAGTGGAAAGCGATAGGCAAGCAGTGCTCTGTCACAGCCTCTCAGGACAATCAGGGCTCCTGATGCTTCACGCTTTGTCTTTGTCAGTTGAACAGCTGGGTCAGTGCCATTTGACAGTCACCACCTCAAAGCTATCCTGGGCCCTCCCATTTAGAAACAAAAGTTTTGATGACCAATTTCTCTAAAAGTTCATTCTGGTCCAGGAAAACATCATCTTTCTTTCCTATCCTTGATGTAGTAGCTTTCTTTCACCTTTTATCCTGTTTTCCTGTCTCATTCCTAACTCCTGATCCCCAGCCAGCCCACCTCTGTGTCATCTCATTGTTCCTAGGACTTGCTCTTTTGGAAATCTGTTACTGGTTAAGTTAATCATGATATGGTGTGGCAGGATAATTTATTTATTGAGATATTGATAAATATTTATTGAGATATTAATGTGTATTTTTATTTTCCTGGTTATGGAAAAATCAGCAACAGTGAAAGATGCTTATGTTTTGTGTTTAGTGTTTGTTCTCTGAATATAGCCAGGCCTCTTCTTTCCCTTGCCTCGAGGAGGGGAGGCAGCGGTATATTGAAGGCTGAAAACAGAAGTTACCTGATGCTTTTGTTTTCAAAAGTCTGAGTTCACAAGATTGAGCTAGGTCAGTTTTTCTCAAACTTTAGTTTTGCATCACAATCACCTGGAAGGTTTGTTAAAACAATTTAAAAAATTAAAAACAAAACAAACAAAGAAACAAAAAAACCCCACTTATTGCTGGGCCCTTACCTCAGAGATTCTGATTTAGTGGTCAGGAGCAGGGCTTGATAATTTACGGTCCTAACAGGTGCCCAGGTGCTGCTGACACTGCTGGTCTCAGGATCACACTTAGAGAACCACTGTGATAAAAGTCAGTCAGGGAGGGAGTGGTTCAAGGGTACTTTAGAAGCAGCATAAGAAAGGAAAACACTCTCCCCAGAATAGAAAGGATCAGAGATCCATGGGGACCTGAGGCCTCAGGGTGTCCTGGGAGATGTCAGATAATGACTGCCCTCAGAATCTCACACCTTGGCCCAAGGAGGACCAGCACCCCTGACTTCAAGAGACCAGGTGGCTTTTGCTAATGCAAATAACAAAGAGGGATCAAACTCCTGGATGCTTTTCATACCTTTGAAATGTTCTTTTCTGCATAAGATTTGCCAAAAACATTCCATAGCCTGACAAGAGGACCTAATCATCCTGAGATTGAATTTCCCAACAACTCTGACATCAATCAAGACATAGACTAAGATCGAATTTGATTTAAATAAAGAAATGTGACATTCTTGCACACCTGGATCTGTAGGGTAAAATGTCTATGTGTTTCACAAGTTGGAATTGGCTTAGGGCATTAACCCTTCTCTATACCTGTAAATTATTCCAAAGCTGCAAAGAAAGTACCTTGAAAAGTCACTTGTATCCCTATGACTTAGCTCTGGAAGAGCACTGGGGCAGAAGGAACACTTCCTGAAGTGATGCCCATGGTCCTGACCCTTTTCCCGTCCAAACCTAGATGTACAGGTGTCCTGATTATGAGAGGAGGCGACCTGTGCTCTGGTTCAGCGGACCTCCCTTTGCGCTGGGCCTCGGGGTTACACTCTGCTACCTTAGAACTTCTACAAGCACATTTGCATTTAAGCAACAGGTGGAAACCTTTTGTAAAAATTGTTACTGTTTCCTAATTCTCCCAAACAGCAGAACATACCAAGACATTTAAAACAAACAAATATTCTAAATCAGAAATGTTTTCTATTCAAACATTATAAACAAAGAAACTTTTCCAGTTTCCATGCCCTTACCCAGATAAAGTGCTTTCTGAAAGGCATGTGTCAGGGAAATCTGCAAAATATCTGGAGTATGTCATAAAATGGCTTTTCTCTATGCCTTTCAACATTACATTTCATTTTGGCTTTGGCCAGCTTTTTATTGACTGAAGCTCTAAGAGTAACCAAGAATAATGTCTATTTTTCTGACTTATTTCTGGTCATTTTCATAGAAACATGGAAGGAGACGGTTTTACTTAAAGGAGCTGACAATGGAAAGAGAAGGTGACATAAATAAGGTTTAAATGCTTATCAGGTGTGGATAGCAGGACTAATCATCATGAGCAAAAGTGGAAAATGTACCCATTCTAAAAGTATGGTGTTCACACTGGATCATTAATTCATATCCTACTGTGTACAGACCACACGACTATTTGATAGAGGACCTGGCAAGTTTAGTCTTGGGCTAAGTTTTATGTTATCAATACCTGGGTAGAGGCCACAACTCCTCACTTTCTGCACATATATGAACTCTTTTAGTACACATACTATAATTGCTCCGTCAGGTGAGGCATAAATGGAATGCGATATGCAGGACCCCTTCAAAAAGGCAACATTGTAGTATTTCTTTTTCTTATAGATTGTGTAAAATATATTTTTGGTACTTTGGGACTGTATTGATTCACATTTCTAAATTCAAAATAAATTAGTAAAATATCAGCTTCTGCTACTGTAAAGGTACCACTAGAACCCAAATTTCCAGCAACAGAAAAGGAATACAGTATATAGGGGGCATTTCCAAGTCAGTTGAAAGTCAGTCTCCATCTACTTTGTTTTCAGGTTCTGTCTTTTTTGGTTAAAATGTAGGGAGTTCATAGACACTGTGCTATGAGTTGTACATAAATTTCTCATTTAATCCCTCCAACAGTGATATGAAGTTGGTACTATTATTATTCTCATTTTATATAGAGAGAAACCCAGGCTCAGAAAGATTCAGCTAATCAGTGGAGGAGCTAGGAATTGTACCTGTTCTGCCTCCAAGTTCTGGTCCCACAGCCAGACTGCCTCCATGAAAGAAAGATTCTCACTGACTGATTTCATTATTCCCCAGGCCTCAGCAGCTTGTATGTACCAATGGAGACAGTTCCAACTGGACCTTTTTTTTTTTTCCTGCTCACCCAGGGCCTCATCCTCATAAATTGCAGGCCTCCAGGCCTCTGGCAGATGGAAGGGACATGGCTCCTGTGGGCAGCAATAAGCCAGCTTCAGCAGGACCGTCTCTCCTCAGGCACACGCCCTCTCCAATCCCCATGCCTCACCCTGGCCTGAGATCCTGGAACCGTCAAGCTTTATGATAACATCCTACTGGAAATGTTTATTGAGGGCCTTCTATTTCCTGGCACTGTGCTTTCTTTTCCCACTGTGGGCAAGACAGAAAATAAACAAGTTAAGATATATATAGATATATATAGATATATATATATGTATATCACTACAAAGTATGATATATGTTCTGAAGGTTTCAAACCTGTGTTGTTGCAAAGCTGGGCAAATAGTACTTTTCTTTCCCTTTTTCGCTGAGTGCTATGGTCTGAATGTTTGTCTTTACCCAAAATTCATATCTTAAAAACCTAATCACCAATGTGATGGTATTAGGAGATAGGACCTTTGGGAGGTGACTAGATCATGAGGATGGCACTCTTATAAATGGAATTAGCGCTCTTGTAAAAGAGGCCCCAGAGAGCTGCACTGATGCTGATGCCATGTGAGAACACAGCTAGAAGGTCCCATTCATGAACCAGGAAACAGACCCTCTCCAGACACCAAATCTGGTGGGGCCCTGATCTTGGACTTCCAGCCTCCAGAACTGAGAAATAAATTTCTGTTGTTTATAAGCTACCTAGTTTATGGTATTTTGCTGTAGTAGCCTGAATGGACTAAGACATGAGTATATTAAGAAAAATCATCCAAATCTTGGAAAAAGGGCAAAAAATAACTATATAACTATATACTCTTTTAAAATTATACTATACTGTGGTTCTCAAACACGACAATTTTGTCTTCTAGGAGGCATTTGGCAATATCTGGAGACACATTTAATTGTTACAGTTGGGAGGGGAGATGCCACTGGCATCTAGTGGGTAGAAGCCATAGATGTTGCAAAATATCATACAATGCACAGGACAGCCCCCTGCAAAGAGTTATCTGGCTCAAAGTATCAATAGTACCAATTTGAGAAACTCTGTGCTAGAGCATTGTCTACAAGCTTGATTAAGGGTCATCTGATGCTTGAGGTCACTGTAACTTTGGCTTTCCATTCATTAGGTCTTAGACTCTGTAAATTTGGATATTAACTTATAGAATATTGACAAGTGGCAAATGATTTCTGTCTAGCACAAGAGTTTTATTGTCCTAATGATGATTGACCAGTTTTTTAAAAATCTAACTTTGCAATTTTATTCCACATTCTTTTTTTCTCTGAATATATTTACACTTGATGCTCATCATTCCAAGTAGCATTCTATATAAAGGCATCGAGAACACTGAATTAGACAATACCGAACCATTGCTCCTAGAGGAAATACAGGGTTAGTTTCCAATAAGCTTCTGATCACAATGTTTTTGTCACTTGATCAATACCTCACCTTGTTTTATGTATGTTTCCATGTAAAGACACCTTATTTAGTATATATTGTTGATTAATTAACATTGAAGTCATGGCCAGAAGCACTATAACTCATGGCTGAATGAAGCTTATCTAACACATATATTTTTTTTTTTCCATAAGGCACATCACAGTTTTCTTCTGCTGAGGAACAAGAGGCAGCACAGCAAAACTATGCATAGGGGCCATTCTGAACACTAACATCACTGAGAAACCCCTACAAAAATGTGAAAAATGTAGCACTAAATAACTATGAAAAGATTATAATCTGAAAGCTGAAACAAGAAGACAGAGCATTGCCTTGTTAGAACTCAGCTGTGGACTTGTGCGTTGGATGACTCAAAGTTATTGCTGCTCTGCACATGACTTCTGCATATCTGTGGGAACTCCCAAATGACCATGAAAGTGCCATGAATATTGATTTGGGTGTTACAAATAAATTTTAGCAAGTAGACACAAGTCTGAAGTACATTCTCAAGGACAATATCTATGAATAATGAAGATCAACTATATTAGTTTTTCATATTCTTTTGTGACGTAGCTTCTTATCCTGTTGGTTCCTTCATTTTACTGAATCAGTAAAGTATTTCACATACACTTACTATATTTATATTAGGGTTATAGTTTTAACTTTTCAAATATCAAAATAGAAAATTAAACACTTTTGTAGAAGAATGAAACAGGATCCATATCTCACAACTCACAGAAATTAATTCGAGATGGATAAAAAACTTAAATGTGAGGCATGAAACCATAAGAATTCTAGAAGAAAGTGTTGGAGAAACTCTTCTAGATATTGGCCTAGGCAAAGAATTTATGAAGAAGACCCCAATGGCAATCACAGTAACAACAAAAATAAGTAAATGGGACTGATTAGATTAAAAAGCTTCTGCATAGCCAAGGATATAATCAACAGAACAAATAACCTACAGAATGAGAGAAAATATTTGCATGCTATACATCTGATAAAGGGCTAATACCAGGATCTACAAAGAACTAAAACAAATCAGCAAGAAAAAAATCAAACAACCCCATTAAAAAGTGGGCAAAGGACATGAACAGAAAGTTTTCAAAGGAAGACAGACAAATGGCCAATAAAGATATGAAAAAATGCTTATAACTAATCATCAGGGAAGTGCAAATTAAAACCACAATGAGATACATCTAACCCCACTGAGAATGGCTTTTATTAAAAAGTCCAAAAACAATAGATGCTGGTGTGGATGCAGAGACAAAGGAACACTTCTGCACTATTGGTAGGACTGCAAATTAGTACAACCTCTATGGAAAACAGTATGGAGATATCTCAAAGAACTAAAAGTAGACCTCCCATTTGACCCAGCAATCCCACTACTGGGTATTTACCCAAAGGAAAATAAATCATTTTATCAAAAAGGCACCTGCACTTTCATGTTTACTGCAGTACATTTCACTATTGCAAAGATGTGGAATCAACCCAAGTGCCATCAATTCATGAGTGAATTAACAAATTGTGGTATATGTGTGCCATGGAGTACTACTCAGCTATGAAAAAGGTTGACTTAATGCCTTTTGCAACAATTTGAATGGAACTGGAGACCATTATCCTAAGTGAAGTAACTAAAGAATGGAAAAACAAACACCACATGTATCACTATTAAATTGGAACTAATTGATGAGCACACATGTGCACAGAGAGAAGTAAAACTCAGTGAAAATTAAACAGAGGGGAGATGGGAAGAGGGTATGGGCAAAAACTTACCTAATGAGTGCAATGAACACTATCTGGGTGATGGACACACTTATAACTCTGACTCAAGTATGACAAAAATGATCCATGCAACCAAAAACATTTGCACCCCTGCAATATTTTGAAATTTTAAAAAAATAAACAAAAAGAAACATTCTGGAAATAAAAGAAAAAAAAGAAAATTAAACACTTTTCAGGTGTTAACATTTGTAATTTAGGTAGAAAAAATGTCTGATGTCTTACGGCATTTTAGGGCAATCATTATTCTAGGTTTATTTTATGTTATTTTAAACAAATTTTTATTGATGTATAATATCTGTACATAGTTTCAGGGTGCATGTAGCAATTTAATACAGCTATGTAATTTGTAGAGATCAAATCGGTGTACTTGGGATATCCATCATCTTAAATATTTGTCTTTTCTTTATGTTAGAAATACTTGAATTATTCTTTTCTAGCTATTTTGAAATGTACAAAAGATTATTGTAAACTATAGTCACCCACTGATCTATCGAATACTACTAGATCTTATTTCTTCTATCAAACTGTGTATGTGTATCCATTAATCCTGTGGTCCCCATCCCCAGGCAGCAGACTGGTAGGGGGGACGTGGCTTGTTAGGGACCAGGCTGAAGAGCTCTGCCGCAACCCCCTCCCCTATCCATGGAAAAATTGTCTTCCATAAAACTTGGGAAGGGGGGATGCACAGCAGGAGCTGAGTGATGATCAGTGGCAGCCACTCCCCATTCTCCCATCACCACCTGAGCACCCCGATCCCCCCTCCCTACCCCCTTGGGAAAATTGTCTTCCATGAAACCGATCCCCGGTGCCAAAAAGGTTGGGGACTGCTGCCACATTAATCAATTGCTCTTCATTCTCTCCTCCCCGCTACCCTTCCCAGCCTCTGCTCCCAGGTTTATTTTAGTGACATGAATCACAGCCTAGTAGGAACTTGGTCTGGAGGCACATGTAGTGGCAGCTTACTGTACTCACAGCCTTCTCTCCCTTCAGGTGTTCCTGAGCTAAGCTCCAGCACCTGGCTCCTATTTCCCGCAGGATGAGTTCTCCCTCAGGAGGCTCTTAGTCGTCAGGCAAACAGGCTGCAACTGAGCCCACCCACAACTTCCGATGTGTCTGAATCGCAGCCTGAACTCAAGCTGGGACTCCTAGAGACAGGTGGGAAGCTGGTCTTTGGGTCATGGAAAACATAACATCAGGGAGTCTGAGGTCAGGAAAGTTTCAGCAAGATTCAATCAAACCAAACTCTAAGGGAAAAGACTCTTCCCAAGGTGAATCCTCTGTCCTCTGAGAAAATCCTCTTTCAGCATAGAGCTGTCTGCAACCAAAGGCCCAGGTCTTTATCCTTCTCTTCCCTACTCTCCCCTCTCTGCTCTCCCCTCTTCCTCTCCCCTGCAGTTCCCTCTCCTTTCTTACCCTAGAGCAACCTGAATTGTCCTCATAGCCTCAATCAGGAGGGATTTTGCTCCCCAGGAGACACTGGCAATGTCTAGACATTTTTGCTAAGCGTAAGGGGATGGATAAAGAGTAATCCAAAATATTAATAGTGCCATAGTTGAGAAACTGTGGTTTACCCAGGGATCAGCAAACTTTTTCTGTAAAGGGCCAGAAAGTAAATATTTTAGGACATATTCTTTAGGCAACTACCCAACTGATAATGTGAAACCAAACATAGACAATGTATAAACAAATGAATGTGGCTGTATTCTAATAAAACTTTATTTATGGACACTGAAATTTGAATTTCACTTAATTTTCATATGTCACAAAATATTATTTTTCATTTGATTTTTTTTCAAATGATTTAATAATATAGAAGCATTCTTAGCCTGTAGCCCACACAATAACAGTGGGCATGATTTGGTCCAAGGTCCCAGTGAATAGAAAGCTTTCTTGCTTCCATCTATTTTATAGTAAGCACAGTATTTTCATTCAGCAAAGCTAGTTATTCATTTTTTGTGTTTTCACTTACAGCATTTTAATGTAAGATTTGTGTTGTGTGTTGAATACCAGTAATTCAGCTAAGAAGAGCTGTGGATGAAGAATAGTCCTTTTTATGTAAGCAATGATGTTATCATTAAGAACTGAATTTTTGATAGTCTTGTGGACTGGGAAAAATTGTCTCTTTCTTAAGTGTTTATTATTTGCTTATTTAATCTTCGTCCCCTCTTTCTGCTCTTGGCTTATATTGCCTCCGTGCTGGATTTTCAGAGCGAAGCCAGACTCAGTTTTCCTTGGAGCTGAAATTTCACCAGAGGCAAGTTCATTCAGATTCTGGGTCATTTACATTTCAAGTCTGCAATTTGATCTGACTATCACTGGCTGAGATGAAACACTAAGAGCTTTATCTTGTGGGCTGAACTGGATAACCCAGCCCAAAGGCTGGGTTAAAACAGGGAGAAATTGGGAATCTGTTTTTATTTCTTAGCAGTAGAGTATCATGGAAGAGTTACTCAAACATCATTTTCCAAAGGGCATCTGAGCTTCAAGTTTTTGCTGAAAAGCTGAGAAGGGAGAAACACTTCCTGGAACCCAGAGCTGTCAGGGCGGAAAGGAAGGAAGAATGGGAGGGAAACAAAAAGGGCTTATTATGGGACAGGCTGAGACATGCCTAAGAAAAGGGAAGAGTGCAGTATCATGCTTCCAGTACTTTCTGCTTTCCTAAGTGATACGAAGAGTACCTGAAAATACTTCTAGAGATGTTAAGAGAGTTTGCTACAATGGGCAGATACAACATAAAATATATATAACTTAACTAATTTCTCTAAGTTTACCTATTAGAAGACCTGACAAAGAAAACAAAAGGTACCATTTCCAATGTCAACAAAAGACACAAAATAGCTAAGAATAATGCTATCAAGAAATGTGCAGAACATCCATGATGAAAACTACAAAACTTTCAGTTTCATACTGAAAGGGGTAAAGAAAAAAATTGAATCAATGGAGAGGCGTGTAATATCAATCAGGGTCTGTTAGTGAAGCCAAACAATTACAAGTGATACAGAATAAGAGGTTTATTCACTTGTGGGAACTGATTGAGAAGTCAATGCAGTGCTGTTGTTTCTGCATCTGGTGCTGGCCTCATGTCAGCAGAGAAAGAAAGATGGCCTTAAGTGGGGGAGAACAGGGACAAGCTGGAAGCATCTTTCATCACCTCCAATCTCAAGGACACGGATGACCTGCAGGATAAGCTGGCACCCTTCACCATGGGGAACCCGCCACATAAATCCAACCACATTCAGAGAAGCTGAAGGAGGAGATCTGGCATGAACAGGAGGAGCTGTGGGCCCAGCTGCAACTTTATTTCCACCCTGCAAATCCTCCATAAATTCCCCTTGGGGCCAACCCTAACCAGAACCACACAGGGGAGGAAAGTCTGAGAAACAGTTCTAGCTTGGATAAATTGATCCTGCATAAAGCAATCATACATAACATATCTCTGGATGATACCGTAAGCGCAAACACATAGCATTTAATATATGCTAGACACTCTTCTAAGTGTTTTACATTTATTAACTCATTTTAATCCTCACCCCAACTCTCTGAAGTAGGTATGATTATTGCCTCATTTTATAAATGAGGAAACTGAGACTTAAAGTTAAATAGCTTGCCCGTGGCCGCACAGCTTGCAAGTGGCAAAGCCATCATTTAAACCCACACAGTCTAGAGAGACTTGTTAAAATGTTAAGCCTCCTCAGATTAATGTATTTTAATATAATCTCAATTAAAATCCTAATGGGCTGAGTGTTGAGAATTTTTGAAATTTTTCTAAAGGGTATGTTGAAGAGTAAACATGTGACTTCACACTATACAACTCCAATAACTGAAATAGCATAGATAAAGAATCGGAGATAGCCCTAAACAGAGCTTAATATACAAACCTGGAAAAGAAGGGTTAGAACCTGGCCGATGGACCTGTGAAAACCGGCTCCTGTGAAAGGACCCCGCGATTCTCACCTTCCCTGCACCACACTGTGACTGTGACATTGAAAGAGGCAGGGCCATCCCTGCAATCTTGCCACACTGGCCCCTTCTTGGATGTGCTTGAGTACTGTCCTGGGAAGGTGGGTCCCATCATTTATCCCACCATTTCTAGATAATAAGAAGTCCCTCCAATCATATTCAGTCATGAAAGTACGAGTGGCAAGGGGCAGGAAGGTTGAATTCACAGGTACTGAGGCAGTCTGCTGTTGGCTCCCCTGGCTGTCACAGACATTCAAGCTGGCTCTTTATTATGCAGGGCTTTTCAGAGGAGGGTGCCCTATGGACCCCTCATGGACCCCTTCTACTGCAGATCCGTTGGGGGCAGAGCTTCTCCATAGGCTGGTTCTTATCTCCTGCCTCGGTCTCTTTCTCCTAAGGGCTTCCATGCACATTTTTGCAGAAGTTCTTGAGCAAGGTGTAGGGTAGCCAACTATCCTGATTTGTCTGGAACTAAGGGGTTTCCTAGGAAGTGAGACTTTCAGTTCTAAAACTGGGACAGTCCTGGGCAAACCAGGATGGTTGTTCACCACAGAAAGTCCCTTTTAAACAACACAAGTCTGACCTACTCACCACCACTCCTGTCCACATCTGGCCCCTGAAAAATAAGCACCTCAACCCACTGTTACTTCCCAAGCACAGCCCTCTGCTGCCACGGCCCACGTTAGCCAATCTGTCGCTAGAGACTACTGGGGTGGGCTTGAGTCAGACTCCGGTCCCTGGTAACCCCAAATACCACAAAACCACATACCAAGCTCTAAGAGTGGCCTCCTAGAAGCCCCCAGCAGGGCTTGAGGTGAAGGGGAAGAACCCCAATTCCTTCCTTCTAGTAGTGTGGGACCCCCCTCCTCAAACAACTCTCTCTAGATAAACCCCTCCTCCCTTGGCTTTTTCATTGTCAGTCTTTTTAGGTCTTTTTCTATGGGTGGGCTAAGGGGTGTCTGCCACTCCTTCACCAGAGCTATTGAGGCTCCCCACTTCAGAATGTGGGAGTACCTGCCATTTAAAAGAAAACACAGCCATTTCAGGCCTCAGAAAACACTGTGACAGAAAGTATTAGATATCATGTTTTCATATGTTTCATAAAACCATTAACCACTAAAATGAAAATTTCCAGGTAGGAGAAGATTATGAACCATGAAAGTAATTTATTTGATATAGAGAAAGGTTATATTTCTGTATGTCAAAAATTATATACAAATATGAAAATTAAATGACAATCAAGAATATATTTCCTTGGCCGGGCGTGGTGGCTCACGCCTGTAATCCTAGCACTCTGGGAGGCCGAGGCAGGTGGATCGCTCGAAGTCAGGAGTTCGAGACCAGCCTGACCAAGAGTGAGACCCCCATCTCTACTAAAAATAGAAAGAAATTATCTGGCCAACTAAAATATATATAGAAAAAATTAGCCGGGCATGGTGGCGCATGCCTGTAGTCCCAGCTACTCGGGAGGCTGAGGCAGTAGGATCGCTTAAGTCCAGGAGTTTGAGGTTGCTGTGAGCTAGGCTGACGCCACGGCACTCACTCTAGTCCGGGCAACAAAGCAAGACTCTGTCTCAAAAAAAAAAAAAAAAAAAAAAGAATAAGAATATATTTCCAACAAAATAAGAGGCTAGTAAACATAATTATATATTTAAAAACTTGTTTAAATAATAATCTAGAATCCACATCTCACTGCCTTCATCTCCATTTCTCCTGTTCAAGCCACTCTTACCAGTTTTCTGGCCTGGAAGCATATAGATTTAGGTTAACGGACAGCCCTCCCGCCTCCTTATGTTCTACTCACCACCAAACAGTCAGGATGATCTTTTAAAAATGTAAACAAGATCATGCCATCACTCTATTTGGACTTTCTATATGGTTCTCCATTGCATTTAAAATAACATCAAAGTCCTTGCACACCACGGCACAGGAGGCCCTATGCCATCTGCTGCTGCCTGCATTTCTGACCTTATTTATACCCTGTCACTCCATGAGGGCAAGGGCTCTGTTTATGGCTGTAATCCCACACTTAGAAGAGTGCCACCACAGAGCATGCACTCACTTAATTTTTGTTGAATGAACAAATTAGTGGATTGATGACTGGGGGAAAAAAGACCAATGAAATATGCAGAGATTTTTTTTTTTTAAAGAAAGGATACTATTTATCATTGGCTAATTGGTAAGCACATTCACACATACTGATTGTAGAAATACAAATTTGGACATTTGGGGGAAGCAATTTGAAAATAAGAATGTAAGATATATGAAGTTCATATCTTTTTAAGTCTTAGTACTTTCAATTCTAGAAATCCAGATATGGCATGCCAATATAAAAGGAGTTTATTACAGTATTCCTAATTATAATAAAAAATTGAAAATAATCTAAATATCCATAATTTAGGGAAATAGTGTAGTATATTTGAATAGGGGAAAGGTTTAATAAATTTATGTTTACTCATATGATGGAATATTACGTAGGCATTAAAATGATTTCCAAAAAAATTTTCATTCCTAGGTAATTCCTAGGAAAATGTGCATGACATGATGCTAAATAGAAAAGCAAAACACAAAATTTTAGATATCATATCATAATTTTTAAAATATATGCATAAAATCCTGGAGTGAATCTTTATGATGTTAATTGATTAAAATTCTGGTTTAAGATTTAAATTTTCTTTTTTATACTTTATTTAAATTTCACATTTTATTTTCAGAATCAGAAAAGTATATAAAATTTATTTTAAAAATCATTGTAATCGACAGAGAAACTGTTAAGCAACGAATGCCATTGGTCATTAGAATTTACTTGTACCTACAGGTGTGGACCAGCAGATGGATAAACAGGAATCAGACATAA
Source organism: Eulemur rufifrons (assembly GCF_041146395.1). Classification (NCBI taxonomy): domain Eukaryota; kingdom Metazoa; phylum Chordata; class Mammalia; order Primates; family Lemuridae; genus Eulemur; species Eulemur rufifrons. The sequence continues at coordinate 113,408,867 of NC_090989.1, forward strand.
AATTCAATTCATTGCCTTACAAAGCAAGGCCAGCTATCCATTAAGCATGATTTAAGTTCAATCCTATGGCTCAGATGTGTGTACAAAGGAACTTCCTATGTTTTCCACGACTGGTCCCATTTTACTCTACCTTCTCTCATGCCTCTTGATGGTAGAAAATATTTGATTTGTCAGCTAAAGTTGTCTCCATCTCATCTAGTTTGAAATAGTATCTTTCGGGTAATTGCTCTGTGCTACTTATGGTGTTTTCCATCTCTTCCTTCTCTGGTTGATGTAAATCTGGGAAACATGATTCATAAGTTGGCTCTAGAAAAGGATCATTTGGTCCTTGCTGGCCCTGGTTACAGTATCCTACTTCATTTGTCCACCTGCTAAATCTGTCAGGGTGTCTCTTGGTCTCTCAGTCACAGGGATCCTACTCTGTTGACCACAGGGATGAGGCTGGTCCCACCAGCTGTTTGGGGCAGTGTTTGCAATTGATGTTTATATTAAATAACAATCAGCTTGTATTGAGCACATACTATGTGCAAGAGTGTTGTTCCAACAACCTGAGGTGTACTAGCTCATGTAATTCTCACACTAGCTCTGTGACATGGGTGTAGATAAGGAAACCGAGGCTTATAGAGACTAAGTACCTTGCCCACAGCCTGTAACTGTCAAGGCCAGAATGTCCATGGACTTTGCTGATGCCCCCAGTTGTCAGATGCCCTCATACTATGACCTTCTCATTTGACCCCAGGTCTCCTCTGGACCCCTTCTTCAAGAGTCCAGGAACTCTTGGCTGCTTTTCCACAGGCTACTGTAGTGGTCAGACCCTATAGTTTGTTCTAGTATGCCTGTACTGAGATTCTCCAACCACTGCTGCTCTGCCTCTCCCTGGCCAGGTTGGGAGTAGGAATGAGAGGCTTGCAGTTTTCCCAGGTTCCTTACGGGGAAAGAAGGGAATTTGTTACAATGACTTGAACTTTCCAGAGCCTGCCTAGTAAGATCTGAATGCTTGTGCTCCCCCCAAATTCATATATTGAAATCCTAGCCCCCAGTGTGATAGTACTTGGAGGTGGGGCCTTTGGAAGGTAATTAGGTTTATATTAGGTCATGAGGGTGGGACCTTCATGTTGGGATTAGCCTTCGTATAAAAAGAAGAGAGAGACATCTCTCTCTCGATGAGCATGCACCATAGACAGGCCATGTGAGGACACACTGAGAAGATGACCATCTACGAACTAAGAAGCAGGCCTTCACCAGACACCAAATCTGCTGCCACCTTGGTCTTGGACTTCCCAGCCTCCAGAACTATGAGGAATAAATGTCTGCTGTTGAAGCCACCACATTTATGGTATTTTGTTACAGCAGCCCGAGTAGACTTAGATACTGCCCTCCCTTAGACTCTCAGGAAACTCTTTCTCACCAGTTCTGTTCCTCCAGCACCTGAAAGAGCTTCGTCCTTTCTCCTCATTGTTTGATCTTTAAGCTTTAGACCTTAAAGTGTAAAAACTCAGCTCTAAGATATTCAAGAAAATCATCGACAAGCTAGGTTATGAGGAGAAAAAACGGTCTTGCTAGAAATTTGGGGAAAAAGTCCAAACAAGTCTTTTTAACTTCAGATGTTACCAGTTTGTTGCTTTCCTGGACTGTTCCTTATGGTGCATAGCTGAAGGGGACAAAAAAACAAAAACAAAAGCACCTGAATTACACAGAAAAGACATTGGTTTATATTTTGAAACATTTCCCTGATCCTTTTACTCTTTTTAAAAATTTTTTATTTTTAATTATTATGGGGGCATAGTAATTGTATATCTTTATAGGGTACATGTGATGTTTTGATACAGGCATACAATGTGAATTAATCAAATCAGGGTAATTGGGTATCCATCACCTCAGGCATTTATCATTTATTTGTGTAAGAAACATTCCAATTCTACTCTTTCAGTTATTTTAAAGTACACCCTAACTTATTGTTAATTATAGTCACTTTGTTGTGCTATCAAATATTGTTCATTCTATCTGACCATCTAATTATATTTTTGCACCCATTAACCATCCCCAGAGCTCCTTACATTCTTCAACCCTGAGGGGTTTGCGCCAGCAGGGGCAAGTCACCGCCTGGGAGTACTCCTCCTGTCTCAGTGTTCTCCCCCAACCCCCACCCTGCCAAGACACAATTGAGAGCTATCAGTATCTAAGTTCTGACATTCAAAGTTGGCATTTGGAAGGCTCTTGGGGTTCAAAGGAACCTTATATAAACTCCACACTGGTAGAAGTAAAGCGTTAAGCATCAAAAGCTGACATCTTAGTTACAATTAGCTTGTGTGTTACAAGTGAGCGTGGGAAAAAGAACACAGAGAGGGAGCCCATAGAGGGCCAGTGTTAGCACTTGCATTTTGTCCAAACTGACCCTCTTCTTTCTAATATGAATGTTCACATCGCACGAAAGGAATGGTGTGTTCCATGGTGTGCAAATACTTGCAGTTTAATTTATGTGTTAAAGTTACAAGGCTATATGGAGACAATAATGAGTCTCAGTTGATATATTTCATTTTGTCTGCATACCTGGATTCCAGGTAATGTTTTCCTCTTGCAGGGAGGAATAATCAACACTCTCTTTTATATCAAAGCGTTTGGACTCACATTATTAACTCTGTCCAACTTGTAAAAACTCTTTGCTGGTGTTTCTATTTGGAGACTAAGATATATACAATAAATTTTGCTACCCTCCTCACAAGGCTATTGGAGCAGCAAGATTTTAAAACACAGAAAAACATAGACAAATATAGAGATCCCAGTTAGGGGTTTATCTGAGTAACTTTCTGCCTTGTAAGCACTTCCCCAGAACATGGCAGAACAAGAAAAGAGGAGGGAGTTCAGTTAGTCACTTGGGCTACTTACAAGATCAATAGGGAAGGCTTGAGATAATGGGAAAATGCTCTTTTTTCCCTCTTTGTGTTCGCCGTGTAGTCCACTTCCTATTGTTCAAAGTTTCAGGAAAAATCCAAAGTTGGCCACATCCAAAGCAGTTGCATCACAGCCTGGTGACATGAGACTACCTTACTAGCCCTTTGGTTTTAGTCCACAATCACCTTCGCCTTCTCCTCCCACGTTCAGGTTCACTGCCACAAACCACCACCGCCCTCTAACTGAATAGGATCTCCAAGCCCAGCTGATGATCAGACGCCCAGGGAATCCTATTCTATAATTACATATATACTTTTCCAGCGTGGGAACATTCTAAGGTGAATAAAAATGAACAAGAAAATAAACAAAAACTCACAAATTATGCTTACAGTAGAAAAATAACCAGAAGAATAATTTTTCACTCAGGTATTGTTACTATTATAATTTTAATCAAAACAATGTTGCCTAAAATGTAAGTTTACAGACAATCCATACCTCTGTAAAACTCATTTCTATTTCATTTCAAAGGGTTCAACTAAGGGAAGGAACAACCCTTCAAGAAATCTCATCCTTCCCTAGAGGCAAAGTTCTAGAGTTCATCTAAGTTAGCATTTAATGGTCTTCTTCATTCTTCCTCCTTTGACTATATGGCATGTCTTTGGTTTCTCCTTTACTTAATTTACTGAAAATAAAGAAAATCATCCTCTAATGCCACTCTGAGTGAGTGGTTCACTCAGAGGCATTTTAACATCTGAATCATGAAATATGTTTTTAAAAATCCTCTTAAAATATTTCTTCTATTCCAATGTCCGCCATTGCAAGGTTTTGCCCATTCTAGGTGCTATCTCTGTCCTCGCCTCGACCTCTGTACTGGGAGAGGTGTTCAGGGCAGTGTTTACAGATGTCTGCCAGTGAATTAGAGCTGGCCCATTGCAAAGATGCAAAATAGTATTAATAACTATGTTAATAATAATAAAATTGAAGTTTTTGCTCATCAAAGCACTCGTTGGAGGGCAAAGGATATGAACAGATAGTTTAAAGAAAAGGAAATTTAAAGATGTTTTAACACAGTGCTCAGCACCATTCATGAAGAGGGAAATGCACATTACTGAGGTAAACCATTTTTCACCCAGCACATTGACAAAGATCAGAAATCCAATAACCTGCTGTGCTAGGGAGTACGTTGCAAAACAGACACTGTCGAAATCCGTGCTGAGATTTGGCAAAATCTAACAAAATTGCCGATGCATATAACTATTGGCCCATAAGTTCCACTTCTAGGAAATTCATTCTATAAATATGTTCACATATGCAAAGTGACAGATGTAGAAGGTTATTTATTGCGGTGTTGTTTGTAATAGCACTTTACTTGAAACAACCTTAAATGTTTATTAGTAAGTTCCTGGTTACATAAATTTAGGTATATCCTTACACTGGAGTATGTAGCAGCCTTAAAAAGACTGAAATAGATAGATAATCAAAACAATGTTGCCTAAAAATTAACTTTTAGATAGATAATGATTTCTAATTATAAGTGAGAAACATAGTACTGAAAGGAGGGCTACCATTTGCATATAACAGGTGGAGGACAGGTCTATAAATACATATGATATTTGCTTATAGAAGGAAAAATACTTCTGGAAGGACATACAGAAAACTGATAGCAGATGTTGTCCCCACAGAGGGGAACTGGAGGGCTGGGGGACAGGGAGGAAGTGTATATTTCTATCTATACACACACACACACACACACGCACACGCATGCTTATTTGTGTTTGAATTCTGAATGACACAAATGTATTATCTATTTAGAACCTTAAAAACATTCTTGTTGTAAGGAGTAAACATTTTTATTTTTAATAAGCATAATATGTATCACCATAAAGAGGGTGTGGCAGATCAAATTTTCCAAAGACAGCTATATCAATATATCACATCACATGTGCTCTTCTTACGGGATAACACTGACACATTCCTTGAATCTGAGTGAGCTTGGGACCATATGGAAGAGACTATTTGAATTTCAAGAGTAAGTTATAGGAGATAATATAGCTGCCCCCAACTCTATTCCTGTCTGGGGATGCTTGCCCTTGGCTCTCAGCTACCGTGTTGGGAGGAAGCCAAGTAGCCCCATAGAAGGATCTGGAGTAGGTGTTCCTGCACCAGCCCCAGCTGAGGTCCCAGTGGCCAGTCAGCATCAACTTCTAGACTTGGGAGTTACTGAAGCAGAGATGTCCTATCCCCTCCCAGCTCTGTCCAAACTGCAGATTTATAAGAAAAATAAATAATATATTGTTTATGTATGTATCCCACTAAGTTTGGGGATGGTTTGTTATTACATAGTGATAAATAACTAGAACAGAGACAATTTTTGAAAGTTTTTGAGAAGATCCCTGGTGTACCTTCATGAAATAAAGTAAAGGCAGGGATACAGCTGGGCTCAGGCACAGCTAAAATAAGCAGGTGGTCGCTTTCAGGATTCTCTCTCTTTCCATCAGTTTCTCTCCATCCTTCTCCTTTGGCCCCTGGGGGCTCCTCCTGAGAATTGGGGCTATTTTCTAGGAAGAGGAAAGTTTAAAATGAGTAGTCCTTGCTTCTGACTTTGAAGGGGCTCTTAGAAAAATAATAAATTGCTTCTGGTGTGAATTTAAATCTCAAAAAGAATCTCAAAACAAATACTGCTTTAATTTTATGATAGCAATCAGTGGCAAATGGGATTAGTTGAACAGAAGTTTTTATAACAATATCATCGTGGATTATTCCCATAAAAGTCATTAAGATCCATTGATTAGGGAGCTAGTAGGACATTAATAGTAAATCAAAAGAGAGACAAAGGACAAATCCTTCCAATGTGGCTTTATATTTAAAATAATTTTGTGGAGCTGCAATATACTGTAGGCGTTAGGAACCTGGACTCTGGAGCCAGACTGCTCTGCTACATGTGGCTCCACCACTGGTGTCTTTATGATGTTGAACAAGAAATCTCTCCATGCTTCAATTTCCTCATCTGCACATTGGCTTTAATAACCATTCCTGTTGTAGTTTTTGTGAACTTAATAAATTGCATGTAAAACACTAATAATGGTCCCTGGGATAAAGTAAGTCCTCAGTGAATAATGACTTATTTTTATATACCAGATACCAGATCTGATATCCTGTGGGATTTGTCTTAAATTAAGCCTTTGTCCCTAGAAGGCAAATTCAGACATTGTAATTGCAGGCCAAAAGTTATATGCTAACCGTAAACTCCTTTCTAGTGCTAATACTTTGGTTCCTGTCTTTGTCCATAACTGAGAGAGGCAGAAATGTTATGTGTAGAGTAGATTGGCACTCAGCAGCAGTTCCAACCTCCTCCAAGTGTGCCCAGGATCCTGCAAAGGCTGGGGAGCTAAAACCTACCTTTCTCAAACTCCCATGCAGCTGGTGCTCTGGATACAAATTAGATTCTCCAATCGGATGCATTTAAACAGAATATTTAAAGTGGATGTGAAACAGAGCCATCTTCTGGTTGCTCTGGCTGTTTCTACTGGAAAACATGGTGTGAGGACTTTGCAGAAGTCCAGTGTCTGCTCACTAGTTCTGTGTGTGTTGAGGGGCAGCTGCAATGGGGAAGGCAGTGGCTGTATTTCTCTGACCCCTGGATCACAGCACTGGCAGTGTATTTGAAGTCAACCCATCCAAAATTCATCTCCTAAAGTCCCATGTGTCTATAGTTGTCAGAGGTGGCAGCTCCTTTGGCAGGTCTGTTCTGTGATGTTGGTTGGGAATCATTTCTGGACCCCATTCCTCCAGCCTCTCCAGTAATTACATAAGCACCCAATTTCCTGCATTGCATCCTTTCAGCACTTTTTTTTTTTCAGCCAAATCCTGACTGATTCAAACAGGGAGTCACAAAAGTTGTTTTCCTCGTGGCAGTCCTTAGTCAAATGACTCATTTTTTCAACTTATTCAGTGTGAACTTGCTGAGCTTCTCTTATAATGGAATAGAACAAGAAAAGGAAGGCGGAGGCTGAGGTGTTGGAATGCTGATAAAAGATGTTTCCTTAAAGACAACAGCAAACAAGGTTTATCATGTCTCCAAGGGGGAAAGCCATTGTTCTGCTCCAGTACTGTTATGGGGGTACAATGAGGTCATGTGGTGAGACACCCCTCCAGAGTAGCCCTTAGCATGGTCACCACTAAAAATTCAGTTGACTTGACAAGTATTGTTTGATGTTTCCACTTGATCAGAGAGATTCAGATATGTTTTAATCTCTGCTGTGCCACCTTGAAACATTGACTTTTTAATGCCTCTCATTCTTCAACACTAGCATTGAGCTTCCCCAGAGCTGTTCTCAACCCCCTTTTCCCTTGCCACTTCCCTGCACAGAGCCTAGAAGGTTATACACTCACTGCCCTCACATCTCTTGCCTCAGCAGTGGTGATATGATCCAGCTCCAGAGGAACTCTGCTCAAGATAGCTTCTAGAAAAGCTTTTGTTTTCCTTATAAAAGAACAGATGTGGTTAGTGGAGATTTCCTCCATCTGTTCCTCCTACCCTGAAAATAAATATGGTGTCTGGAGCTGTAGCAGCCATTTTGTGAACATGAGATGACAAGACAATTCACCAAAGAAAGCAGAGGGAAAAGACCAATGGAGCCTGGATCTTTAACGACACCATCACGCCTCCACATCTGCCCTGGATCCTTACCCCTGAGCTTTTCCTTCAGTGAGAATAATGAAGCCCTGTTTGTTTAAGCAAGTGTTTGCAGGGTATTCTATTTCTTGCAGCCTCATTCCTATAAAATATATTATTTATACCTCCTGCAGTTGTTGTAGGAACCCATCAAGATACTGGTGTGAAAGTACTATACTTTGAAAACTATAAAAAGAGAGCAATTTTAAGGTCCTATTTTAAAAGGAATCAGA